>NC_080833.1:42861420-44111420 GCF_030435755.1 Ochotona princeps
GAGGAAGGTCCAGTGCCAATGTGCATGGGTACAGCATAACACAATGACTGCGGGTTTGAGTCTTCCTAGCCACAAGGCTTGGGCAAGCTCCTCACTCCCTGTTTCATTTTCCACACTGTGAATATGATGGATAACATAAAGATGACACCTGTCACTGAGGATCTGTCACACAGGGCGTCAATGAGGCATGGATCAGTTCTCAGCACTATGAACTACTCTACCCCTGGGGCAGGTTGCTCCAGTGATCTCCCACCTGCCTCAGTTGTCAGATGCTGTCACTAAGTAGAACAAGGACCTTCCAAACCCACCCCAGGGGCAGGCAGGCATTAAGCGTGTCTGTTAAGACACTCCTTGGGTCGCGAACATCCTGTACCAGAGGGCCTGGGTTCCAGGCCCAGCTCCATTCTGGATTCCAGCTTCCTGTTAATGCATAACCTGGGAGGCAGCAGGTGAGGGCCGAAGTACTTGGGTCCCTGACACCCAGGTAAAAGATTTGGGCTAAGTTCCAAGCTTCTAGCTTCAGCCTGGCCCAGCCCTGGCTGTTTGGGAGCATTTGGGAAGTGAAGCAGCTGATGGAAGATCTCTGTGTGTCCACCCCACTGTGATTTTTAAATTTAAAAAGATTAAAAAAGAAAAAGAGAAAATATAATTTTTAAAAAACCCTCATTTAAAAAAAATAGTTGCCCTTAGACAAGCCTGGAAGGACAAATGCTGTCCCCATCTCACAGATGAGGAAAGTGAGGCTTGGAGGGAGAATACTCAGCTGGTAATCCAGTGGCTGGAAGCCAGCCCTAGACTCCCATCACAAGCCCCTTTTTCTTGTCCATTGCAAAATTATCCAAGCTAACATGCTTGAAAAGAAAGGACAAGGTGGGAGAGAGGATGGTGGTCTTTTTTTTTAAGAATTATTTTTTTTATTGCACAGTCAGATATACAGAGAGGAGAGACAGAGAGGCAAATCCTCTGTCCAATGGTTCACTCCCCAAGTGACCGCAATGGCCGGTGCTGCACCAATGCGAAGACAGGAGCCAGGAATTTCCTCCAGGTCTCCCACATGGGTGCAGGGTCCCAAGGCTTTGGGCCGTCCTCCACTGCTTTCCCAGGCCACAAGCAGGGAGCTGGATGGGAAGTGGAGCTGCGGGGATTAGAACCAGGGCCCATATGGAATCCCGGCATGTTCAAGACGAGGACTTTAGATGCTAGGCCACGCTGCCGGGCCCAATGGTCTGTCTTGGAGTCAACTCACACACACTGGAAAATGTCTCCAGAATACCCCAATGATGGCCAGCTGATCTATTTCTCCCTGTCCTGCTCTACTGTATCACCGCAGTGATGCTGCCTGGACTCCTGTTCCACAGCACCGTCCCTATACAGTCTTTGCTCAGATGTCATCATTCTAGAACCCTGCAGCTCCCAGCTAAGAAGGCATCACCTGTTCTGTCTCTCTCCAGTCTCTCCCCTTGCTTCGGACTAAATCCCCATTTATCACATCCCCACATCCGACTGCAATGAAGCTTGTGCTGAGCACCTACACTGGTCTAGAGGCCACTGTGCACATTTGGGAGAAGAGAGTAAAGAAAATAGGTGAGATTCCTGGCTTCCTGCAGCGCATGTGGCAGCCAGGAAACAAGTCACAAAGAACCAACACCATCAGCCAGTACAATACATACCGCATCAGATTGTGGAAAGGCCTATGAAAAAACTCTAGCACAGCACGGAGCTCAGAGGTGCTGGCTGGGGCAGGGTGGCACCCTGGAATAGGGTGTTGGGGGTGAACATCATGGACCACAGGGGAAGAACTGGTCTGGCAGACACATGGGAGTGGCATTCCAGGCAGAGGGAATGGACGGGGCAGGAGCTGTGAGGAAGCAGTGTGCTGGGCTGCAGTGCAAGGAAATAAGGAGGAAAGAAGTAAAGATGGGTCTGAGAGGCCATTTCACAGCAGCAAGCAGGAACAGCAGGAGGGACAGAGCTGCCTCACTGTGAGTCATGGAGATGGCCCCAAGGAAGTGGCTCACACCGCTGCACTCAAAGAAATGAAGCCTGGAGCAGCTAAGTAACTTTCCCAGATCACAGAATCCGGGAGGCAGCAGAGCAGGGATCTGAATCTGGATCTGTCTGACCCAAATTCTCCAGATTCTTACTCAGTTCTTATTCAATCAAAAGTTTTTTGATCCCATTGCATCTTAGTCCTGAGCAAATCAGCAGTACATGAGGGAGCTGCCTAAGACACCAGCATCACACATAGTTCAAGTCCTGGCTGCTCTGCTTCTGATCCAGCTCCCTGCTGGTGTGCCTGGAAAGACAGGAGAGGAAGGTCCAAGAACTTGGAACCTGAACACACCTCAGGCGCAAACGTCTTTGGAAGTTCTCAGCGATTTTGAGAGTACCCAGGATACTCTGGCAACATTCAAGAACCACATCCTAGGGAAAGCCTTGCACCTGTGTACCAGGACATGCATGCAAGTATATACACCATGGCACTAGGAAACACTGGCCAACAGTCACACAATGGACACTGCACGGAAAATGCATGAACTGGACACGACTCTCAAAGCAAGAAAGCAAGAAAGTCCACTGTCAATTAAAACCAAACAACTTATTGTTTAGGCATGCATATTTAGGATGAAAACTACTTTCATTTACTTGATTAAAACAATTATATACCAAGGGGTGGGCCTGGTGCGATAGCATAGTGATTAAGGTCCTCACCTTGAACGCACCAGGATCCCATATGGGCGCCGGTTCTAATCCCGGCAGTCCCACTTCCTATCCAGCTCCCTGCCTGTGGCCTGGGGAAGCAGTCGAAGACAGCCCAAAGCTTTGGGACCCTGCACCCACGCAGGAGAGCTGGAAGAGGCTCCTGACTTCAGATTGGCTCAGCTCCAGCTGTTGTAGCTGCTTGGGTAGTGAACCATCGGACAGAAGATCTTCCTCTCTGTCTCTCCTCCTCTCTGTATATCCACCTTTCCAATAAAAATAAATAGATCTTAAAAAAAAAATAAACCAAGGGGTGGACA
The DNA here is from genome assembly GCF_030435755.1 of Ochotona princeps. Taxonomy (NCBI): domain Eukaryota; kingdom Metazoa; phylum Chordata; class Mammalia; order Lagomorpha; family Ochotonidae; genus Ochotona; species Ochotona princeps. The sequence goes on from NC_080833.1 coordinate 42,864,441, forward strand.
GCTGGCATTATAGTTAAGAAGGAGGTTAAGATGATCATATTCCACATCACATTACTGTGTCCAAGTCCCAGCTCTGTCCCAATTTCATCTTACTGATAATATGCACCCTAGGAAACAGCAGGTGATGGTTCAAGCGGCTGAGTCCCTGCCATCCACAAGGGAGACCCAGATTAAGTTCCCAGCTCCTGGCTCTGGCCTGGCCCAGACCCAGCTGTTGTAAGCATTTGGGGAGTTAACCAGAGATGGGAGTTCAGGCCTGTCTTTGTCTCTATCTCACAGTCTCTTAAATAATTTCAAAAAGAAAAGATGTAAAGTAAGAATAAAATTAGGCCTAGTACATAAATACGGATTACAAAAACAAGATAAGTAAAAATTACAGAAAAACCTGCTATGGTTTACAGGGTCATCAGAAATCAAAGAGAATACAGAAACAAATGATTACCATTAATAAGTGAATACTCAAAAACCATCTGTATATCTATCTGAAATAAACAGAGGAGAAGATTTTTAGTATAACAGAATAACTTGAAACATCTAGGGATGAACGTAATATAAGACGTGGGGAAAGCCCCACACAGGACAAACCATTACTGAGAAGAATTTGAAATCTCAGTGGGCTAAGGAATAAATCACATTCATAGGTCAAAAGATGCTAAGGATGAATTCAAAAATTCCAAACCCATCTAGGATTTGGAAGTTTCAAATGTCTCTCTCCAAATTATCTTTGTGTTTATTCCACATTAAATCCCGGAAGGTTCTTTTTGTATGTGGAAATTATCAGGCTGCTTCTAAATGTTATATTAAAATGAAAACAGTCAAGAATAGCTGGGGTGATCCTGAGGAACAGGATGGGACCGTCACACCAAGGTTCCGACCCTGTCTCAAAACCACAGACTTCAGGACAAATAAACTGGTGGAACAGAAGAGAAAATTCAGAAATGAACATCTTCATTTATATTATTTGTGGCAGAAGTGATCCTTCAAAAAACAGAGAAAAGATAGAGCCTTCAACAGAAGGTGCTGCTTCAGTCCAATTTCTGTACTACAAAAGTTTGATCCCTACAAAAACTCAAATCCAAATAAATTGGCATAAAAGTCAAATCCAGATGAGTTACAGATCCAAAACTGAAATTTAAAACTGAGTTTCAAGAAGTAAATAAGGAGACAATTATCCCAACCCGAGGTGGACAAAGATTGCTTAAATAGGACATAGGGTACTAACCATAAAAGTGAAGATTTAAAATTCAGAACTTCTACTCCCCAAAAGACAAGATGGTCACAGGGTGGGAGATCCCTGTAGCCCAACTAGCAAAAAGCATTGAGCAAGAAACCAGAAAGCTCTTCTACTCATGAAATGACAGACAATGCAACTTTTTTTTTCTAAAGCCTTGAATGCGTACTTCAACAAGAATACTGAGATTTTTTTTAAAAAGCCACTTAAACAGTGCTCAATATTACTGGTCATCAGAAAAGTACAAACTGAAACCACAGGAAGACCTCATCAAAATGGCCAAAATTTAAACCAAGCAGCAAGGACAGTGAGCAAGGGCAACTCTGCCAACTTGACAGGTGGGAGCTAAAGCGATGGGACCACTTTGGACAAGTGTTTGGCATCACACACTGAAAGAGAGCACTCCCTTGCCCTACAGCAATGGGATTCCTACATATATATCTAGGATGTATGTGTGTGTCACAGTCACAGTGCCCAAAACCACCAAAAACTGGAAACAAAGCACCGTTCACCAGCATGGAAAAGACAAACCCTAAAAGTGTACAGACCTACAAGAAATACATTTTCAGAAATGAAAAATTTAATACCAAACTACTCTTCACATTGAAAATCCAAATTGATGTTTAAATATCCTCTGGAAGTGATATGATCAACCAGTTTAATGTTTAAGAAATTATGCTGTTTTACTGAAAAGATTTATAACTTTTGCTAAAGCTATCAATGATAGCTGTAATAGTTAACAGCTCTCTTATACATCAGGTGTTACTTTAAATTCTATCATTTCATTTTACCCATAATCTCACAAAGGAGTTATTATTACTATTCCTATATTAGGGCTACAGAAAATGAGGCACAGAAAAATGAAATATTGCTAAAGGTGTACATCAGTAGAAATGGAAGAACCACAGCTACATAACATGCTAGGCACTGCACTGAGAGTGTCCAGTACTGTATGATCTAGTACTTAGTACTGTATAATCATAGAGTAGGTACCAGTACTACATGAGAGAGCTTGTTCTGTATGATCCCAGCTATATAAACTGCACAACCTGTGGTGTAAGGAAACAGACCTTGCTTACCCCGGGGAGGAAGACACAGAATGGGTCTCTTTGGGAAGATGGCAATATTCTACTTATTTTTAAAAATATATTTATTTATTTGAAAAGCACAGTTACAGAAAGAGAGTGTGTAAACTATTGCATTTGCAAGGTCACTACAAAATGGCTACAGTGGTTGGAGCTGGGCCAGGTTGAAACCAGGAGCCAGGAGCTTTTTCTAGGTTTCCCACAAGGCTGACAGGGGCCCAAAGACTTGAGTCATCTTCTGTTGTTTTCCCAGGCCATTAGCATGGAGGTGGATTGGAAGTGTAATAACAGCCAGGACTCAAATTGGCACCCACATAGGATACCAGCATTGCAAAGTAGCGGCTTAACCTGTTGTGGTTCAACATCAGCCCCCATATTCTACTTCTTGACCTAAGTATTAGTTTCACAGTTACATTCACCTGTGATATTCATCAACTGTATACTTGCAACTTACACACGTGCTTACATACATGATGTACTTCAGTATAAAGTGTAATTAAGAGTAGAGTGACAGCGACAGATGTGGGTAGCACAGTAGGTCAACTTGCTGCTTATGATTCTGACGTACTGTATCAAGTTCTATCTGCTCTGCTTTAGATCCAGTTTCCTGCTAACGTATTCTGAGAGGCAGCAGGTGATAGCCCACACAGGAGACCCAGTGGAGTTCAGGGCTCCTTGTTTAAGTCTGGCCCAGCCCTGGCTGCTGTGAACATTTGGGCAGTAAGCCAGCAAATGGGCATTAGCACTCTCTCTCTCTCTCTCTCTGCCTTTTAAGTATTTACTTTCAAGATGAGATAGCTGAAAAAAAAAAAAGAATAACCAGAATATTCAGTGAAGTGGTTACCTCCAGACATAGGCCAGGAGACAACCTAAGGGAGAGCAAATGCATGGCGCTAGTTCAAAGTCATGCTTTGGGTGGGTCACTGCATTGACACTGAGTAGCGAGTGGGGGCTGGAGATGATAGACACAGACATGACAGGCTTATTAATGAACCAAAGACACAAAACCATAACTGCATTCAACCCAATTCTGTGCATTCCAGTTAAAAAACACAAATACATTAAAAAGACTAATCTTCCAGGAAGAGATCACTAGGATCAGAACACCACAGCCCACCTCATGGGATTAGGAGACAAAAAAATACTGCACTGTTTGTTTACAGCTGGCATAAGTTACTGATTTCTTGACTTTTTTTAACATCTGGAACAAGGAGCCATCCTCTCTGACAGGTGAGTCCTGAATGGAGAAGTGGACAGATGAGCACACAGGAGACCTAGGATGTGCTCGGGTGCTGGCATCCTACCCTGCGCACCACTGGCATCCCCTTACTAAAGATGATTTTTCAAAAAGATTTATTTATTTTTATTGTAAAGTCAGATATACAGAGGGAAGGAGAGGCAGAGAGGAAGATTTTCCATCCGATGATTCACTCCCCAAGTGACCGCAACGGCCAGTGCTGAGCCGATCTGAAGCCAGGAGCCAGGAGCCAGGAGCCAGGATCCTCTTTCGGGTCTCCTGTGCTGGTGCAGGGTCCCAAGGCTTTGGGTCATCCTTGACTGCTTTCCCAAGCCACAAGCATGGAGCTGGAAGGGGAAACAGGGCTGCCAGGATTAGAACTGGCACCCATATGGGATCCTGGCATGTTCAAGGCAAAGACAGTAGCCACTAGGCTACCATGCTGGGCCCCTAAGAATTATTTTTGAGCTGGTATCTGCCTAGTTCACACAGCCTCTACCAAAACTACTGTGCTGTCCTCTCTCAAGCATCCAAACACTGGCCCAGGGAACTGGAGATGGTGGACCAAATGAGTTAACAATTTCCTTCCAGTCCTGTGGTGTTTCTGAAATCATAGTCTTTTTTCATAGCCTGAAAGAGCCCAAGTCTGAGCTATTTAACAGTCCAGTTCTGGGCTGGATCTGTCACCACGACAGTAAAAAATAAAAATTAAAAAAAGTTTTAAGTGCATCGTGCGCTTATAATAAATAGTTTGCACAAAATTATTCATTCCACATATGGGCAGAGTGTTGCCTTTAATGTGTGCATTGTTTGTGCAGGGCCCATAACCGGGGCTGTTATTGGGCAGAATGTGGAAGTCGTTTTCTACTATTAAATAAGGGAAACAAGGTTCTCATTTTAAAATTAATTCAATGAAAACTATTAAGCAGTTGGCCGTGAAGGCCTCTGTATTTTTTTTTTCCAAACTGATACTAAAAAGGGTTCCTATTCCCAGCTCTCCCTCAACAAAAATACAAAGTTAACCACAACATTTCCAAAAACATTCTTCCCATGTTGCTCTCCAGAAACACCTAACTAGGAGGTGCATGCAGACCCAGTAAAACATGAGACCCGAAGCCCTGTGATGTCGTCTTCAGTGGGTCCTGGTGGGGCAGCGGGCTGTGGGGTACCAAGGGACTGCTGAGTGAGGAACTGTCCTCGGATTATTCTACAGTCAGTTGACAAGCAGGCCACACAGGCCCTGGGCTCCACCTGACGCCTGAGAGCTGGGATGGTGCAGCATGAATCCGACAGTGGCAAAGCATCAAGGTTCCCAGAAAAGAGGTCAGCAACAATTGGTGATATCTCCACTGGGGGACAGCTAGCCCAGGAAAAAGACTGCAGGGGTAGGAGTCAGGCAGAGCTGGTTTAAATCTCAGGCCACTTCCTAATAGAGGATCTCAGTGTCTTCATCCATAGCATGGTTCGTGAATTTGCTGTGTCCCTGCAGATAGAAACCTGGTATGTTCCTGTGGGACAGCAGTCATCAAGGTTGGGCCTGCTCTGCCCTGGGGCACTCCCTCTCGTCAGTGGAAAAGCAGTTTCTCAGAGCAGGAGGTGCCCAGGCTGTGGGACCTCAGGAGGGAAAGGTTGGAAATTGAGGCCTGGATAGAGCCCCTATCATTCCTGAGGGGTACCCTAGGCTGGCTAACAGATATTTACCAGGAAAAGAAGTAACAGGGGCAGTTAGGCAGGCCAGGCTGTGCCAACATGGCCAAGGGCTCTGTGGAAGCCCCCAATGCATCCCAGGATGCACATTTTATCTGTGCTTGTCCCCAGGCCTAGGGCCCAGAGTCCACAGAGGCAGCTAGGCTGAGCCAAGCTCAGAACTCAGCTCGTTCATAAATGAGACATTACCGATCTCATCCATTTGGCTCCTCAGGCTACACAAGCCTCTCACATCTCCCCCTCTTAACACTAAGGTCCATGGTGGCACACAGGGATCCACAGTCTCGGGCCAGTTCTAGGATGACAACTAAAGCTACCAAAGAGGAACAGGGGCATGACAGCTCTTAGCTCTTGGCAGTAGCTCTCAGCAAGTTACTAACTGTCATGGTGTTTCTGTTTCCTCTTCTGCAGGTAGACAAGAAAAAAGCAATTCCTGTCTCCTTGGGTTGCAGACAAGACTGACAAAGAGAATGAGATGTGCCAGACACCAGGTAGCTTGCAATTTCCTTCTCCATTCCTGCCTCTCAACATGTCATGATGCTACTCCTACCCACCCTAGGCAGGCCTGTGGACCCAAGGGCTCAGGCAAGTGTGGGTCCTCTGCACCACCAGGGCTGAATGGAGCAGAGAGCAAAAGAAAGGCAGCTGGGGACACAGGGCTTAGCATGAATGGAAGCTCAGCAAATGCTGGCCAGAGAAGAAGGACAGGCAGGTGGACACATGGATAATGGCAAATGAGCGAATGAAAATCCAAATCTGGAGGTGGTAGGCCCTCCCCCTCCCAAGGAGGTGGCTTGTGGCTTTGGCCCCAAGAGTCCCACACTCTTCTCACGACCCCTGAATGCATTGTCTGTAAACCAAGCTGCATCACAGCTCAGCGACCTCTGTCTAAGGCTCTATCCTCCCTGCTCTGTCACCTTCTCTTTCTCTTTCTCTTTCTCTTTCTCTTTCTCTTTCTCTTTCTCTTTCTCTCTCTCTCTCTCTCTCTCTCATCTCTCATCTCTCATCTCTCATCTCTCCATCTGATCACTTGCTTTTTGCAGACTTGTCTTTCTCCACTGCTCCTTACCCCTTTCCTTCCCCTGGCCCCACTGCCTGTCTGTCTCCCCAATCCCCTGTGCATGCTTCGCTTCCCGCAGGCACAGGTGTGTCTGCAGATGTTCTATCCAGGGAGACACAGTTGTAACCAGCAAGAGCAGCAGGGTGAAAAAGACATCCCTGTTGAAAGGAGGTGTGGTCTGAAGCCAGCTGTGACCCGTTCATGAGTGGGCAGGGGGGAGCCTGGGCCTTCTACCATGCTTTACCCTCCATCCCATGCACCTCACCCCTCTCCAGCCCTGCCTCTAGCCTGCCTACCTGCTAATAGCAGCCAAGGCAAGAAAGGAAAGTCCTAGGGGTAAGCTCTCCACCAGGAACAGGCTCTGTGAAACAGAGAGCGATGGGATCACTGGATTTAAAGTACACCAGGGGGCCCCCATCAGGGCACTGTCATGAGGCAGATAAAAGAGGCATTCCATGAAGGACAGAGCCAAAGCCACCTGGCTTGGGTCTGAGATCAACACACACACAAGACCCCTCAGCACAACCACAATGCCAGTCACCTGCACAGGAGAGCCTGGCATCTATACTCCAAAGACCCTAGCATGCTCATCCATCCATCCATCCACTCGCTCATCTTCCATTCCACTTACTCCTTCGTGCCAGGCAGGGTTCTAAGTACTGGAGATGGAGCAGTGAACTATACAGAAAAAGTGCCTGCTTTGTGGAGCACTGTCTTCCAAGGGAGACAACAAGCAACTGACGCAGTTAGAGAAGAGGGGACAGCAAAATGATCCTGCCAGTTACGGTGGGAGGAGCAGGACTGGGGCCAGAAACTTCAGCTTGGCTCTGAACACCTGCTCTCTGGGGTTACTAGTTGGGCATGTGCATACAGGGACATGCCTGAGCCCCCAGGAACACCTGGCTGGACATACGGGGCTGAGATTCAGGCTGGAGGGCATGGTCAGGAGGGTGAGAAACGTCAGTGAGCAGGCAGAAACAGGAAGTGGGGGGGGGGGGTCCGGGAAGAAACACAGGTGTGATGTTGGGAGAACAGAGTGATGAGGCTGTATCCCCCAGGAGCGGGGTGAGCCTGGTGCAAAGGCACTGGCACTCAGAGAAGTAGAGACAGCCCTGGCCTTGGAGACCACCCTCTCAGGGACACCATCAGCACAGCCATGGGCGTGAGAGCCAAGCACGTCTAGAGAAGAACAGCAGAGAGAAGTGGGACAAAGATCACAGTCGACTCTGACTCAAGGGATGGGAAAGAGGCGGTCTCCGGAAGGGGACGTGGGTGAGACGTTTGTTTTGGCTTCTAGTCTGGCTTGCTTATGTGGGCGTGGGAATGAGTCAGCAGAACGCGAGGCAGAAGCAGGTGGATAGCAGGTGCCATGCCCGTGAGCCGAACAGGCAGGGCCCAGTGTGCCACTCACACACTCCAAAGGCTGACTGGGCAAAGGAGCTGTCCTCATTTTTCAGTTGCAGAATATGAGGTCAAAACTGGCTCACCTGAACCTCCAGAGCAGTGTAGCCTGGCATTTTCTCCTCACCAGTCACCTGGTTTGAAACTTCCTCTAGCCCCACAAGGAAAGGGTAGGGTAGGCACCTGTATGTTAACCCTTTCCACACTGAAGTTTGCCCACTACAGCTCTAGACCAGCAGCATTCAATTCATTTTTTCATCTCCTATCAAGAAAAATGTACTTATTCATAAGCTTAACTGCCCAAGGAACCTCACTGTGCCTCACTTTCCTCATCCATACACTGAGGGATAATAGGAGCACATATTCCATAATGGTCCCCTTGGGAGGACTGATGCATTAAAAAGCAGTGTGGGGCCAGCACATGGCACAGTGAGTTAAACCTATATTTTCATCCAGTATCCCATATGGGAATGCCAGCTCATGCCTCAACTGAACCACTTCTCATATAGCTACCTGTCCTATCCCTGGAAAAGCAGAGGAAGATGTCCAATTACCTGGGCCTCTGCCACATGCAGACCCAGATGAAGTTCCTAGCTCCTGGCTTTGACCTGCCCCAGTCCTGGCTGTTGTAGGCATTTAGGGAATAAACCAGCAATTGAAAGATCTCCTTTACTCTCTCTTTGGCTCTGCTTTTTCATATAAGTAAATCTCTAAAAATAATAAAAATCAAAATTAAACCAAATACAGCATATAGAACAGTTCCCAGCATATAGAATTTTCATTACCCCAGAGATGCCTCTTCTCCCATGCCACTGGTGGCCATGGACCCCATCCCTAGTGACACTGGGTCACAGCTCCGAGGTCCTCAGGGATGAAGGTATCATCCTGTTGGTCCCCATGTCCAGCAGAGGACCTGGCAGAGCAAACAGATCACAGGAACCTCATGATTGCAGTCCAGTTGTTGGCCGCCTAGCATAGTCCTCATGGCTGCTGCTGACAGGGGACCAGGAGTCCCAGGATTTCCTTTCAGACACAGACACCCTGAAGCAAGTGGCTTTGTCTGAGATCACACAGTGAGTCACAGTGGGAGTAAGACCTAAGCCCAGGGCCAGTGGGTGCCTTGCTCCATCACTCCAGAGACATCAGCCCAGAATATATCCCTGGCCCCTGAACATGCAGGGGACAGAGGCTGGCTCTCAGCTTGACTGTCCTCTTGCTCCTAGCAAGAGAAAGAGCCAGAGCTGGGCAAAGGCACACACACATGCCTCATGAGAGGCAGAGGGAAGCAGTGCCGGTGTGAGCACACAAGGCCACACCACCCCTTCAGGGAAGAATAGAATGCCTAAGAAGCTGCACCTCCTCTGCAGCCAGGCCCTGCCAGTGAGGCCGCAGTAAGGTTTTCTGGGATGTCACCAGGAACAAAGCTCCCCTTTCTGCCAGCCCCTAGTATTTACAAGCAAGCACAAATCTGTGAGAAAATTCAATTGGATGCAGATGGCAGGAAATTCCTCTAAAATGACAGTGGCCAAATTCAAACCACAAGACATGAAAATAACCCAACATACTAGACATGAAGAACATATCTTACAGACTTCTCCTCGTGCGATTTGCAATCTGTGATGGATTACCAGGAAGACAGACTGCAGATTTATTGGACTTCTGTAGAACACGGATTCCATTTGCAACAATTAAACCTTCAGTGGTTGAGAACGAGGTCGGAGGGGGCTAGCGGGAGACGGTGAAGGCGAGGAATGGGGTGTGAGGCTGATAACGGCTGGTATTGGCACTCGGAGAGAAGGTGTGAACCTGGCACAGGTACGGCCATTGCTGAAAGGTCAGAGAGCATGCCCACCTGAAACCCAACCCACCAAGGGGCTGGAGGTCCAGCTGTGTGGACTGGCTTAGCGGGCAGGACACATGAGCAGACTTCTGGAACAGCAGGTGCATGCCCACCTATCTACCTGTGCTCTGGGTTTATGTGACTGACTAGAGCTGTGCATGGAGCCCAAGAACAGCAGGGACCTGGGAGGTGCTGGAAGAAAGAGGGACGAGGGACGAGGGACGAGGGACGAGGGACGGTGGTGCTATCCTGCCACACCTGAGACACAGCAGACATAGCTCCTGGATCCTTCTCCTCTGCTGAACTCAAGTACCTTCCCAACACCATCCTGCACCCAGCACAAGCATGTGGCCAACGCTGGGTGAAGAACAGAAGCCTGGGTGGACACACTGGAATGGGCTGGTGGCTGGACCACAGCATGTACACAGGATTTGAACATGCAGTACCTAAATTCTTGATGGCCTTGATGTACATGAACATCCTAGAGCTTGGGTTTGAGTAATTGGCCAATAGTTGAAATGTGTGCTATTAGGTCAGAAAGTTGAAGCTGTGCTACACAGTGTCAGTTCTTGCCCAAGGAGCTGACATCCAACACCTGTACAATTCCACCTCGCAGTCCTCAGAAGCACTCGGAGCCCTCCAAGTGACAGTGAGGATATGGGATGTAAGGAAGTGGCTTGAAGACTGCCCCTATCTTGACAAATGTCCCCATCTCTTGAATCTGGCCTGGCAGTGACTGCTCCAATATCAGTCAGTGCTGGGCCTCATCATGAAGCCTGGCAGCCTCCCTATCTGCTGCAGTCCTTAACCCCTCATAAGAGGGGCTGTCTGCCTCGTTTGAGACACCCTGGGAGCCTGTCTCCTATCTCTTTCCATACAAAGTACCCAGGAGAACCTGGCTCCAACTTCCTAATGCAGTGAAGTAGCTACTGCTTTAGGCTGCTCCTTTCATGGACCCTCCATCCACACCCCTCCTGAGCCATTCAGGACCCTCCTCTTGCCATATCTCTCAACCTGGAGGATCACCCTGGTGGCATTCTGGGTCCCTAGGAGCCATGCCCCCTCCAACCTCCAGGGGTACTGCTGAGCTGAGGCTCTGGACATGCTCAGCCTTCTGCACTGATTTGTTCCAAGTCTCCAGAGGCATGCCTCACTCCTCCAACCACCACAGGCAGCACTCCCCCTTGGAGCCCTAAGCTCTCCATTCCCCTGTGGAGCGCACTGTCAGAAGGTCCAGCTTTAAAGGTTTCCGTGGGGATGCCTAAGAACAAGCGCTCAAAAGAGCCCAGGATGGAATCAGGGCTGAGGCCAGGTCAGCTACTGACCTTTAACCATTCAGGCACCCGAAACACAAAGGCCCCAGCCCTGTGTCCTTCTGCCCCATGGCCATGGGATACCTCCCTCCCTCGGTGGCGGTGGCTCTCCTCTCTATTTAAAGTGAGGACTTCAGTGATCTGACCACAAAGGTCCAGATAGGCTTAAAAGCTCACCACATTGGCAAGCCCTTCCCAGACATTCTCTAAGCCAAGGAGCTATTTCACCAACACACAAGAAACTTCACCCCTCTTTCAGTACCCCAAGCTCAGGGGACATCCCAGAAGGCAGTACAGCCTTGCTTAGGAAATGCCAAGGATGACCTGCCTCATCTGCATCTTGCAAAACTCTGGCAAGGTCTTTGGAGCTCACTTCATCCCAAACCCCAGCCATCCTCTCTTCCCAGCAAGGCAGCAGCTGGTTTCTCTTGGGTATAGTAAGGAGCAGTTGTCCATTTTGCACTGACCGCGTGCTAGGCCTTTCACCTTCAGAAGCTTCCCCAACTATCCCAGTAACTGTCCAAAAATGCCCAAGTAAGTATCAGAAAAGAAACTACAGCCCAAGGTCCACACCCCACTCAAGCATATGTGCAGGGACCGCCAAGCTGAGCATGGATAGAGGAAGGAGAAAGTTCCATGACTGGCCTGGGATGGGGAACAGGGAGACCTTGGTGGGCCTGGATAAGAAAGGAAGGGTTGCCCAGAGGCTGCATGGAGACTGGAACTCCTGAGTCAGAGCTCAGCAAGGACATTCCTCCCTCTCATCTTGGCCAGCTGGACTGCAAAGGGGCTCAGGTTAATAGAAATGAAGAGTAGACACTACAAAGAGAGCAATGGATTTCTGCAAATCACAGCACCATCCCCCAGCTGAGGCCTCTCCATTAGCTGGAGTCTCTGCAAGGGTAGACACTGGTTTGAGTCCCTCCCCCGTCCATCCCTTAAATGGTGCTTGGGCAATGACCCCCAACAAGGCTGCCAGATTAAACAATGTGAATACATAGGTGCACCACTTGGGTCACAGGACACAAGCAACAGAAGGTGTGAGTGAGACATGTTCGCAGCTCTTTGGGGGTTCCAGAGGTGGGCAGCATGTACAGAGTAGAATGACAAGCAGAGCGCAAGACAAGCAGGCCAAGCATGTTCACCCAGTTGTGCATTTTGAACAAAATCTTCTAAAGGGCCTAAAGCACTTTCATTAGGAACACCTGCCCAATATAGAGGCCCTCCCAAATACCCAGTTTACCAGGCTTCTCTAGACCATTCCACGCAGGCCCAGGTAACTGCAATCGTCTTAAAGGGGAGGGGCTGGGAAAGAAATGATTGGCTTGCTGGCCTTCCCAGGGACCTTTAAACCCATGTTTCCAGTAGGCCTAGAGAAGGGGCTGCTTGCTAGGGTTAAGCAGAACCCAGACCTCCAGACAGCCGCCAAGGCCCCTTCTGCTGATGACTGGTCGTCTCTGGGCTGCCTGCTCTCTGGGGCAGCCTGAGGGATGTACCTGAACACGGGACAGTGGAACAAACACTGAAGATGCGGATAAGTTGGGTACCACTTGATCACATGCATGACAGCCCGGTGCACACAGGGGAGACGACATGCTGTCCCAAAGTCTCCAGGCCAGAGTCAGCACCAGTGTAGGGAGGGACAGAGAGTGGTGGATGGGGATGACAGGCCTCCACTCAACACAGATAGTGAGCTTCCTGTCCAGGGAAGTGTGTAATCATGAAGCTGAGTTTAACAATGAAAACCCCCTCAATCTCAGCCTCAGGGACAGGGAGATACAGGCAAGGTGCTGGGCTTCTCAGGCAATCTCCGATCTCCACTGATGAAAAGGGATACACACTCCCTCCTGGTTGCATTGCCACGTCAGGAGTCCGGGCAAGGGCCAAGCGAGTGTGCAGCCAGGAGGGCACACTGCAGAGTACAAAGCGCTATAAAAATGCGCAGCGTCATTATTATTTGAAACAGACTTGCAGAGACAGGCCCCACAGGACCCCAGAGAGAGGCATCCTCCGCCGCCTATTGGAACCATGTGTTCTCAATGAGGTAATGGATGGGAACGCGCTCTGCAGCATGTAAACCCCGGCACAAATGGTAGTTGTTATCACTGCCATTATCATGATGATGATGAACACTGTGCGCCCAATTCCTGCCATGGGACACGAAGCGGCCAGAGGAATCAACCTGTGGATTCTGAAGACTGACCTATCACGTGTGGGACCATCAGCCTCTGCTATGGAGGTGGCTGGGATGCCTGGCCAACCCTGGCTTCTACAACTCCATCGGCTGCCACACGCCACATGGGTGCCTCAGACCCCAGCCGGGCTGAACTGGTCATTCTTCCACAACCACCCCACAGCTGTCCCCCTCCCCACCCTCAGAGCACTCCACCCCAGTTCCACTCGCCCATATCATCAATCACCAACCCTGACAGAGTCAAGGTTCCCCTAGCACTATGACGAGGGGGATTCAGTTTGCAGAGGATGGAATTAAAAGACATTCATTTTGATGCAAACAGATTTTGAAATCCATGCACACACGGGGTTTCAGTCTGTGGAAAATGTATATTATGGAAAACCTATGCATGGATTTTTAGATAAACAATTTATTTGAGAGACAGAGAGAAAGAGAGCATTCCGAACCATGGCTCACTCCACAAATATTCACCCCAGCCATCGTTGGCCCAGACCAGCTGCTGGAAACTCAATCCAGGGCTTCCCCTACTTGCCAAGGTCTCAGGTACTTGAGCCATCACCACTGCCTCCTAGGATGTGCATTAGCAGGGAGCTGAAGTCAAAATTAGAGCCAGGTATCAAACATAGACACTCCAATATGAGTCACTGGTCTTAACTGCTATATGAAACATCCACTTCAGATTTACAAATGTTTTTGAACCAGAATAAATTTATCTCTTAATTCCATTTTTCTGCAAGCTATTTGGAATAACCCTGTATGTGCTGAGGCTGTTCTAAGCCCTTTCAGAACCTATCTCCACTTGCTCTGTAAAGCAAATATCACAGGACCCTATCATTTTACAGATGAGGAAAACTGAGGAACGGAAAAAGCAAGCACCTGTTCAAGGTCACACAGCTGGTAAATATCAGAACCAGGGTCTGAACGTTGATTCACTGGTAACCCAGGGCCAAGAAACTGCCTCTTCACCTCCCAAATGCCTCTCCCCTCTCTCCACTCTGCTCCACAACCTACCACCACTGTATGTGTGCAAGTCACAACACCACACATCTTGCCTGTTTCCTTAACCTGCCTCCCACAGTCAGGTAACTCAAGGCTGGGACCTGTCTGTTTTTTCTCTAGGTCTCTAATAGGAAGGCATCAGTGAGCACGGGTTATAGCAAACCTAATCAAACCCCGTGTGGGGGCTTAGGAGCTTCTAGGACCAGGGAAGGGGCACAGGCAGCAAGTGATGGTTCCTGGTTGCTTGGCACCGGACAGTGCCCTTTGACTTTTCATATACTGTCAAATCTCTCTCTCTCTCTCTCATACACACACACACACACACAGAGCCCAAGGACAACAGTGCCACTGGACAGCTCAGGTTCTGCCTGCTCCACTAGCTGGGAATGTCCCTCTCTAGTCCAGAGGTGAGCCATCGGCATGATGTGTCTCCACCCCTCCGGCCTTCACTGCTATATGCCTCAGTTTTCTCATCTGTCCTGCAGGGCAAGCAGCTGCTTCCTGGAATGCTGATGGAACCACTGGAAACATGAGTGTCACTGGCCCATTTCTGGCACAGGGCTAACTCAAGAAGCACCAGCTGCCCCAGCTCCACGGAGGACTCTCAGGGTCAGAGGGACAACACACTGGGAGGCTGAGCTGTGGCTCCCTCTGGTCCAGGCGGCCCCAGGCGGTGCCTTTACAAGGAGCCAGGATTTATGGCTTGCACATTGGGAAAGGCTCCTCTGATGTGGCTCCAGACAACTCTTGAAGAAGTGAGGGGAACAGCACAAGAGCTGGGCGGCCCCCACGCAGGCCGCCTTCCCCAGCTGCTCCTAGTCCAGCTGATCCGGGAGGCAGCTGGAACCTGCTCTTCACTGTGTCCGGCCAGAGAGGTCAGGAGTCTGCCCAGCACCCATTCCAAGGGAAGGCAGTGTGTATTGGCCACACCCTAAACCCTGCACCAGCAGAGGCCAAGTCACACCCTCCATCTACCATAGTGACTATTCACACCCCACCGTTCCTGCTGGCTCCAAGCCTGGAGTGTCCCTCCACACCTCCTTCTGGAAGCCTGTCTGGTGGTTCCTCTCCGAAGGACAGGGTCGGAGTGTGGTGTGCTACTGACTGTTGTCCAATACCTAACATACGGTGGTGCTCATTTAACAATTTACCAAAAGGACAAATGGATTCTCCAGATTTGGGAAGCTGACAACAGCCCTTGCACATCAATGTCATGCACATACCAAGGGCAGTCACCTGAGCATTCTCTACCTGCAGGCCAAGGTCTAAGCAGTTTATACTCACATTTTATACTCACATTCATTCAACACAAAGTTATTAAGCATCTACCAGGTGCCAGGAACCATACTATACCCTGAGAATAGATAGCCCCTGCAATCCCAGAGCTGGCATTCTAGTAGGTGACACAGGTAGACTTTGTCTCTACCAGACTTGCCCTACAAATGTTACTGTAAGATGTCCTGCTGACAGAGAAGAGGAATAACACTTACTGAAACCAAAGGCAAACCGGAGAATGTCACAATAAAATGACGAAAGAAAACTAAAACAATGAATAACCCATTGCTAAAAAAAAAACAGGCCTGCCTCCTCTCCAACCCCATCTTTTCCTCCCACCTTCCCCCTTCATCCTAGTCACTTCTGAGGATCCAAACCCAAATGCAGCAGACTTAAAAGCTCAACCTTTCTTCAAAACTGCCAGACAACAGCACAAAGAGGCGCTGAAGCCCAGTAGGTCCTGGATGAAGGAAATCATTGCACACTCTGAGCCCTTCACAGCAATATAGTGGTACCTTGGAGATTCAATATTTGGTTAACCCATGCCTCCCCACTGGATGATGTCCATGCCAGTGTGGAGACCTGCAGGGCAGAAGAGATTAAATCAGACCCTGCCACTCATCCAACACCTCCATTCTCAGTAACCTCACCCCTCTGCAGTCTCGGCCCACATGGCAGTTCTGCCTTCATCCACAAAAAATGTCACCTTCCCCTCACACACCTGAGGAACATTTACTGTACTGCTCACCCTACACATGAGGGCACATCAAAAGTTTCTGGAGAATGGAATGAAAAGATAAGGTTATGGGCCCGGCAGCGTGGCCTAGCGGCTAAAGTCCTCGCCTTGAACATGCCGGGATCCCATATGGGCACCGGTTCTAGTCCCGGCAGCTCCACTTCCCATCCAGCTCCCTGCTTGTGGCCTGGGAAAGCAGTTGAGGATGGCCCAATGCATTGGGACCCTGCACCCCCGTGGGAGACCCGGAAGAGGTTCCAGGTTCCCGGCTTCAGATCAGCGCGCATCGGCCCATTGCGGCTCACTTGGGCAGTGAATCATCGGACGGAAGATCTTCCTCTCTGTCTCTCCTCCTCTGTGTATATCTGGCTGTAATAAAATGAATAAATCTTAAAAAAAAAAAAAGAAAAGGTTATGTGGGGGCAGACACTGTGTAACCCATGCATGTTTTTTCATATATGCGAATTCCATGAATGCTCTAGGGATCCCTCAATTATAAAAATAGGACCAGTAAAGGGTCCCACTAGCTTTCAAAAGGCACACTGCACTTATTTTCCAAGGGATTCTCCTACCTGCTCTCTCCTCTGACCCTCCCAAAAGCCCCTGAGGCACCCCTCATTAACAATGAGGAAACTGGGGCCAGCACTGAGGCTCAACAAGCTAATCCTCTGCTTCCAAGCGCCAGGATCCCATATGGCTACCAGTCCCTCTCTCAGCTGCTCCACTTCCCATCCAGCTCCCTACTTATGGCCTGGGAAAACAAAGGAGAATAGCCCAAAACCCTTGAATCCTGTACCCATGTGGGACACCCGGAAGAAGCTCCTGGTTCCTAGCTTTGGAGTGGCTAAGCTCTGACCATTGTAGCTATTTGGGGAGATAACCAGTGGCTAGGATCTTTCTGTCTCTCCCTCTTTCTTTTTTTTTTTTAAGGTTTATTTATTTTTACTGTAAAGTCAGCTATACAGAGAAGAGGAGAGACAGAGAGGAAGATCTTCCATCCGATGATTCACTCCCCAAGTAACTGCAACAGGCAGAGCTGCACCAATCCAAAGCCAGGGGCCAGGAACCTCTTCCAGGTCTCCCACACAGGTGCAGGGTCCCAATGCTTTGGGTCGTCCTCAACTGCTTTCCCAGGCCACAAGCAGGGAGGTAGATGAGAAATTGAGCTGCCGGAATTAGAACCAGCGACCATATGGGATCCCGGCATGTTCAAGGCGAGGACTTCAGCTGCTGGGCCACCGTGTCAGGCCCTCTCCCTCTTTCTATGAATTTGCTTTTTCAATACAAATAAACAAATTGTGAAAAAAAGGAATGAGGAAACTGTGGCATGGGTCAGAGGAAGTCACTTAGCTGGCTGCATAACCCAGGGATCTCCCATGACAAACTCGGTCTTTCTCGGGGTTTCTGCAGCCCTCAGAGTTAGAGAAAGGGAGAGAGAATCTTCCATCTGTTGGATCATTCTCTCAGATGGCTGCAACAACCAGCACTGTGCCAAGCCACAGCCAGGAGTCAGGAGCTTTTTCCAGGTCTCCCACATGGGTGGCACAGGCCCAAACACCCCAGCCATCTTCCGGGGGCTGAATCAGAAGTACAGCAGGACATGAACTGGCACCCATGGGATGCCAGCATCACAGGCTATAGCTCTACTTGCTATGCCCTAAAGCAGCCCTTTCTTCAGCCCTTTTTTACACCTCCTCTGAGCATGTCCTCTTGACCTGGCGGCGGACTGAAGGGGCTTGCAGGTGAGCAGCATGGACACAGAGGTGCAAGAAAGGGTTGTTCTCCTTGTGGGCATGAACCACCCTTTGTAGATCCAGCCACCAGCACAGGGCCTGGATCCCAGCAGGTGCTGTGAGAGAAGAGGTGGGAAACGAGTGAAGGGGGGAAAGGCAGGGAGAGAAGGAGGGAGGAAAGAGTTCTTCCCACCAGGTAAGGCTGAAGGATGACTTGACCCCCTCCACCTGCACACTGAGACTAGGTTAAACACTTCCTAGCCTTTCATTTCACAAATGCTGCTTCAGTCTGAACAGGAATTGGCTCTCACACATGCAGACATTAAGTCCCAAAGTCATGCAATGGTGGTACTTACAAGGTAAAGAAGTTTGATCCTATTACAGTGTCTGCAGGTGGTACCCTTGGGGACAGAGCAGGCTTGTTGGGGGCAGAACCCCATGATAGAATCAAGGTGACTCTCTAAAGAGAGCCCACATGGAGACAGGTGAGCATGCTCCCCCGCCTTATACTTCCAGGTCAGCCCTGCAATGCTTCCTCTGTGCATGTCCCCTCCACCTAAAACTTCATCATGTGTAGGACAACAGGGCCACTGGATCTTAGACTGGCAACTTCCAAAGCCTTGAATCACACTAAACTCTCTTCATTCATAAGTGGTCTGTTTCAGGTGTTTCAATTATAATGATACAACTCAAGCAAACACTGACTAGACACCACTTTATAAATAGGTGCTGTGGTGCTACAAAGAACACGCCAGACCCACTCCTGGCCACACAGTCCTCACAGATTGCCAGGGTGGCTGGTGCTACAGCCCTCATGCCTTCCTCAGGCCCAGCCTTCCAACCCGAGTCACTGCCTGGTTATGCATCCAACCCCCCACATACCAGGAGCTCCCTGAAAGTAGGGGCCAGCTTGGACTCCTCACTATGTCCTCCCAGCACGAGTCTGGCCCTGGAGTGGATCATCTACTGAATGGATCACATGTCCAAAGACAACCTTCTGGAAGATTGTTCAGACATGGTAGGGTGCAGCGAGCCAAGGCCAGCCAGCCCTATCTTGTCAGACTAGTTGTGGGTGAAGCTCTATAGACTCCATGGCAACACACACAGATTCCTGGTCTGATTTTTTATCAGCCTTTATCTAAATGACCCAAAGCATAAAACAAAAGTGGTTCTGCACCCATAGCCCAGGCAGGATTCCTATTGCAGTGCTGAACAATCCACTGGATTCACTATTAAACCAGCTTGGGCCCAGAGCAGCTCAGCTGGCAGGAACCCAAGTGTTCCCCAAGCAAGGTCCAGCCCTGGCAGACAACTTCCCCAAGTCACACAGCACTGGCCAGCAGACTAACTCAGACTGTGTGAGGCTTCCAAACAACAACCTTTTGGACAATATGTCCCCAGAAACCAAGGCTGCTCCCACAAACCTCAACTAGATACCACCTTTCTGGATCCCACTGATTTATTAACAAGTCATCCTAGATGTCTTTGCGGCTTTCCCCACAGGACTGTGACTGATTCAGAGATGAGGCCCACATCTCTTCCTGCTTCAAATCCTAGAGTGCAGGAAGTGCTTCATTCAACATATAGATTCCACATCTTAGCAGTTCTTTCCCTGGGAATGCCTTCTTCAGCCCTTGCAGACACCAGCCAGAAGTCCCAACGTAGTAAATGTAGAGTTCTGTGATGAGGTTCAGACTGCTCTGGCTGGGCCTCTGTGATCTCCCAGCAGCACTCCAGCAGGTGTGTAAACTCCTGTGGGCAGGGTTTCAGATACAGCCATAGCACTTGCTCACACGTCTGTCTCCCAGCCATGTTCCTCCCAGAGGGTCTGCTCCATCCATGCTCTTCAGCGCCCAGGATATCACCTGACCCATAGGAGGCGTTTACCGGTTCTTTGTTAAATGTAAAAGTTCAGACGCCAGTATGGTGGCTCACAGGCTAATCCTCCACCTGCAAGTGATAGCATCCCATATGGGTGCCAGTTCATGTCCCAGCTGCTCTACCTCCAATCCAGCTCTCTGCTTATGGCCTGGGAAAGCACCAGAGGATGGCCCAAGTTCTTGGGACCCTGCACCCATGTGGGAGACCCAGAAGAAGCTCCTGGCTCCTGGCTTCGGATTGACTTCAGCTCCAGCCAAGGAGTGAAGTAGTAGATGGAAGATCTTTCTCTGTGCCTCTCCTTTTCTCTGCAAATCTGCCTTTCCAATTAAATAACAACAACTATATATATATATATATGTGTGTGTGTGTGTGTGTGTGTGTATGTGTGTATATATATGTGTGTGTGTATATATATGTATATGTGTGTATATATATACATACATACATATGGATGCTGGTGTTACAGGTTGTGATTTAATCTACTGCACCACTATGCTGGCTCCCTTAAATTTTTAATTAAGAAGAAAAAGAACAATCTTTGACAATAGCAAGTGCCCTATCAAGAGAGGAATTCTGAGACAGCCTGGAGACCTTCCATGGGGAACATTTAGGCAGACAGACAGAATTTCATGTGTGGTGTAGGAAATGGAATATATCTTTATTCTATAACTATGTAAACTAGAATGCATTTATGTTTAAACATAAATAAATATAATGCATGTACTTTAAATATAATGCATCTTCACAAATCTTTAGAGATGAGGAAATTGAGGCTTGGGAAAGTGAAATGGTTTGCTTCACTTTGCAAAGCCTGCTGAGGCAAAGGCAAGAGATTTGAAGCAAGATCCACTCAGCCCCCAAGCTCCTTCTCCTGCCTCTCAGCTTCTAGCTTTTTACATATCTCGCTCCAAGGCTATCAAAGCCATGGCCTAGTAGGTTAGGTCTCTACCTGCCATGCCAGCATCCCACTTGGGCTCCAGTTTAAGTTCTGGCTGCTCCACTTCTGATCCAGCTCCCTGATAATGTGTCTAGGAAAGCAGCAAAAGATGGCCCAAGTCCTTGAGCCCCTACACTCACATATGAAACCTGGAAGAAGCTCCAGGGTCCTGGCTTCAGATCAGCTCTGGCCATTGTGGTCCTTTGCAGAATGAACCAGAAGATGGAAGATCAAGATCTGTCTCTCTCTCTCTCTCTTTCTCCTGCCTTTCAAATAAAAACAAACAGATCTTTAATAAATATCTCACTCCTTAGCAAGACCAAAATGTGGGTCTATTCAGACTGCCCCCCACCGCAGTAAGAGGAAATTCCTAATGGTTCCTGTCAATTACAGCCTGGTCAGCTATACCTGGCCCGTGTACAAGGTATAATGGGACCGCAGCCAACTCAAGGCTACCCTGCACCCACCCGGCCAGACATGTCCACCATATTAGGGTGCCCAGGACACACCCTAATCCTTCCTGGGGGCCCTGTGATCCCTAGAATGTGGAGCACTAAGGAGGAATGAGGCAAAGGGCTGGCCACCACTGCCTTGAACAAGCTTAACACTATCTCCTGAAAACCTGCAAAACAGAACCATTCCATCTACCTGCTCCAGCTCTGCCTGCAATGCCCTCTCACCTTCCTATGAACTCCTCCACATCCTTGCAGGCCTGGTTCTGACAACACCAACTTCATGAAGCCTTCCCTGATCTCCTCCTATCTCAGAGTCCAGAGCTGTTACCCTGTGCTTCTCCTGTGGTCACAACATCCCCTAACGTTAGATTATTGGACTGCGAGCCTTGGAGGGAACTAAGTGTGTGTCCAGCCACAGAAGGAGGAGCTGGCCCATCATGAAGGCCTCTCTACTCAGTCAAGCTCAATTTGGCCTTGAGATTTGCCATTGGCAGAACCCTGTGAAGTCTGTCTGCGGCCTCTGGCACTCCTCTGGCATGCCCTTAGGGTGTCCCACCTGCCCCCCTCCTTCTACCTCCCCATGCAAATCTCAGGTTCCTCTCCACTTTCTAAGTTCTGCAGCATCCAGCTCGTGGCTGGCTGCACGGGCAGGATGATAACCACCCACTCGAGCAGCCCACGGCAGCAAGCAATCCCTGCACAGGCTCTCTGCTGGGACTGCTCTCAGTGCTCCTCACCGAACCCAGGCCAAGACAAGGCGAGGTTCTCCCAAGCCCCCACGCAGCCAGGTCACAGCAGTGTTAGGGGCGTGATCCCCTGAGCTGGCAAGCACTCCCTGTTCCCCACAGTCTGCTGCCTATAAAGGCCATCGTGGCGCCAGTGCTCATGGAAACCTCGTTCCAGTCTGGGTCCTCAGGAGCCTCCTGTCTCCCTGGGCTCACACTCAATTTGGGACCCTAAGTGCTATATGTCCTTAACCCCCTGTCCACACCATCCCCATAGCCTTTTGTTGTTGTTAGAGGAACATTGGCATGCTTTAGAGATAATGATGATAAAATGGCTCTGAAAGAGCCTGGATTAACATCGGAGCCACTTGCCCAGGGAAAACTCAACCCCAGAGAGAGAAAAAACAAATAAATTCATGTTTTTAGTTATGGTGTGTTGAAAGAATGAGCCAAAGGGCTTTCCAGAGAGGCAGACCCATGCAGGGAAGACCTGGCTTCATGCTCTGACTCTTACATTTTCAGCCATGTGGTCTCAGGCAAGTCACCTCCTTCAGGGAGCCTTCCTTGAGTCTCATCTCAACAGCTCCTGCCTCTGGGCACCCACCACTCCTCAAATTTCTCATACTTCTCCTCCTACAGTGAGACTGTCTTCCAGTCAAGGGAAAGAACCTGTTCTCAGGCACTCAGCTCAGGGCCTGGGAATGAAAACCACTGGCGAGCATTTGTTGGATGGACAAAAGGATGATGGATGAGTTGAACCACATAGGCCTATTTTTCTCTAGAATACAAATAAAGATGCCCCCCAACTCTACTTGCACATTGTGCCCGGCACATGGTAAAGGCTAGCATGAGAATGAAGGTAGGAACAAAGGAAAGATGGCACAGCCCAGTTCCTATACATGAAGCTGTGGCTAAGACCAGCTAAGATTAGGATGGGATCAGCACCACCCAAGGGCAGCACACAGTTCAACAGCAGAAGTAGCACCTAAAAACTCAGGTCTCACATCAACTGTTTCAGTAGAAAGAGAATCCCTGGGCACAACAACACCCCAGGAGGTGGGCCTGCACAGAAGCATTTCAGAAATGACTGAGTCCCTGCATCCGTCCAGGTTACCCTAGGACTCTGCCCTGGCCTCCACTTGTCTACCACAGGGACAGGAATATATGTAAATGTGTGAGTTGCAGGCCTGTCAAGTCTTGGTTGATGTTGGTAGTAGAGCCCAAGCCAGGAGCCCCACATTCCACACACTGCAGGACATTGGCAAGGATCCAGTAACAGACACAGCCCAGGTCTACTGTTCAGCACTCACACTCTGGATGAAGAGACTCCCAGTAGGTATGTAGAAAGCTCCCAGTGGTGTGGCTGTGATTATGTCAGTTAAACACCAGGGTCAATGCTCATGCTCTTCAAGTTGAGCTGGCTATCCTCAGGAGAGATGGCAGCAATCCACACACTCCATTCCACAGAAGAGAAAAACAGAGGCCCAGAGGGCACCTGGGCACCTGAGCAGTGTGGGGAGAGCAAAGCCTGGCACACGGTTTCCTAGGGAGATGTCCAGAGGAAGTACCCTGCAGGACCCTCCCTGCCCACCAGCCAGGAACAGCAGGCACAGGCCACCCTCTACAGTACTGCTAAGTTAGTCAGTATCCCTGACCCACTCTCAGCCAGTGGCCTCAAGTGAGGGTTAGAAGTCATCACATTTCACCTGACACAGTTGGTTCTCTTGGGCCCTCAGCTTTGCTTGACTAGGGTCCAAGGTTAGGATCTGGACAATCTCACAAAACAGCCTCCTTCCCCAGCCCTGACTTTCCAGTGTGCGCTTGTTCTTTCACTCATTCATCAATGACTCTGAGTATCCCTGGTATACCAGACTTTTTAATTCTAAGAAATGCAATAAACAATGCAGCTGGCTGCCCATGGGGTGCAAAGGCCCAGCCCTGTTTGTGGGAGTCTGGGGATACAGGCTTGAGAGGAAATTAGGGGATACTTCCAGCGGGGGCGCAGGGAGACCTAGGGTCTCATGTCCAGGCAGGCAGACCACGTGCATGCGCATGGTTTGATCAGGCAAGGGGGTAAGAAGATGCATGGGAGGGCAGACCACTGAGGGAATATGCTGCAGGTAAGGAATGACTTCTGAGGGAATCCCATCGACAAAGCCTTGCAAGTAAGTGAGGGGGTTGAGACCGAGCAGCTTGGAGCAGGGAAGCTGCAGGACATTTATAGGTCAGACCAATGTACCTGCCCACGTGGGAGATCTCAGCTGGGCTAGTTAGCACAGACCACAGTGAACCACCACTAACTGACACATACTAAAACTAGGGCTGGGGGACTGTCTAGCAGGGCTAGATTGTAGCACCTGCCAGTGAGAATCGGAACAGGGGACAGGTTAATGTTAGGCTGGGCCATGATACTACCAGCATGCGAGAGAAAAAGGTCTGGGGGCAGATTCTGTGGGGGATATGTGAGTCCACCCCTGTGGAACTTCAATTTCCACTGGTTTGTTTAAGAGCTGGGGCGGCAGCGGGGGGGGGGGGGCAGCAGCGGCAGCGAGAGGTGTGGCGACAGGCTGAGCCAGGATGACCATGGAACCCACCAACACTCATGGGTGTTGGGTGTGGCAACTGGCAGGGCAGGTCCAGGCTGCAGCACCCCAGATGCACTAAAAAAAACAGTGTGGGGTGGGCCAGGCCACAACGTCCTCACAAAGGCCAGGATGGAGGGTGTAGAATATGCTGGATAAGAGCCTAGTACCCACCAGCACATGTGAGACCTGGGTCTGAGAGTGGGCATGGTGGAGGAACTTGGGAAACTTCCCTTTGCTGAGCATTTGATTCAGGCCTGGGTGTTGGTCAGACCAGGCAAAGTAGATAAACTTGTTGGCAAGTGTGTACGTTGGTTCTGGAGAGGGGCAGACTGGGCAGGGCCAAACCAACCTTACCTCTCTGGCATGTGCAGGAGCCAGGCAAGAACACAAGTCATGCTGGGCTAGGCTATTACACCTAACGGTTTGCATGAGTCAAGGATGGGAGCAGTCTGGGCAGGGCTAGGCTGCAGCACCTGCCAATGAGAGTTGGGACTGGAGGTGGGCCGGGACAGGTCAGGCCAGGATACAGCATCCAATGCCAAAGACTGAGACAAGTGGTGGGCTATGCCAAGTTGGGTCAGAGCAACCACTAGCACACACAAGACCTGTGGCTGGGAACAGGACTGATTAGGCGAGCTAAGGGGATGTCCTGGCTGTGTTGTGGTTTCCACTGGTGAGTGCAACAGCCAGAACAGGGGCGATGCTCTGGGCTGGACATGACTGCAATACCCCTCGGCACAAGTGTGAACTGGGTCTGGAATGCACCAGACTGGGCTAGATACCAGAACCCACTGGTGCTCATGAGAGCCAGTGGGTATAGGATAGGCTGGGCTAGGTCTTGGCACCTGCTGAACCACATGAGAGCTGGATCAGGTGTAGCTGGGCTATAACACCCAAAGTAAGAACTGGAACCGGGATGAGCCAATTGGACAGGGCCACTGTTCCTGCCAGGAAAGGAGGTGGACTAAGTCAGTCTGGGCCAAGGACCCACTGGTGTGCATGAGATCTGTCATTAGAATGAGACCTGACCTGATAGAGGGGATTGGGGAACTCCTTTGTCATCATGTAGTCCCTGAAGGGCATAAGAACCACAGCTAGCACCAACCCAGACTAGGCCAGGTCATAGTATCTACTGGCATATGCATGGGTCAGGTCTCAGGGCAGGCCAGTCTGGGCCAGTCCATGACACCAACTGGCATGATAGGCCGAATCAGGCCACACACTGGGGGCTGGTTGGGCTGCAACACCCAACAGCATGAGCTAGAACTGGGGGCAGGCTGGACTGGGCCTGGCTACGGCATCTGCCAGCTAATGCCGAAGTGAGGCAGGTCATGTCAGACTTGGCTGCAGTACCCATTAGCATACATGAGACCCGGGGGGTGGGGGGTGGCGGATGCAGTGTAAGTCCAGATGGGGAGCTGCAGGGGGCTTTCCTGCTGGGCCTCTGTTCCAACTGGTGAGCACGAGTACTGGAACTGGGAGCAGACCAGGCCAGGCATAGCTACAACACCTGCAGGTGTTGGCCTGCTAGTTGGCCTGGATGTGAGCTGGTTTCAAGGGAGAGCCAAGCTGGACTAACCGACTATTTCCACTGGGGCAAGCATGAACCAGAATAAACGTAGGCTAGTTTAGGTTTGCCACAGCATTAGCTGACAAATGCTAGGGTTGCAGAATCATCTAATGAGTGCAAGATCCAGGGTCTATTAGGAAAACTTTAGGCCTGTTGGGGAAGCTGTGGGCACCTCTGTGATGACTGCAACTCCCACTAATGAGCATGAAAATCAGGGCTGGGGCAGGCCTGGCCAGAAACACAGGAGCACTCACCAGCATGAATGTGGGCTGGATAGTGGGGTTGGTTGGGTTGAGCTAGGCTTCAATGCCCAATGATGTATACAAGAGCTGAATGGGATGTGGGACAGACTGGGCCAGTCTGCTGCACATATTGGCAAGCATAGGAACCAGGATAGGGGTGGGTCTGGCAGGGGTTACTGGAGGTCGCCTCGACTAGGATGCAGTTCCCGCTAGTGAATGTGAGAGTTGAGAGTGTGGTGGGCAGGGTTGGGCTAGGCCACAATATCCACTGATTTATGTAAGAGATGGGATTGGAGACAGAACCGACCCAGCAATTGCAACTGCCAGTGTGTGCACAGGTTGAAGTGGGTGACGGACAGTGCCAGACCCCCTACTGGCAAGCACACTAAGAGCCAGGTCTGGGATCACTAAAGATGAGGCTTTTTTCAGGATCTTGCCCCGCACCCCCCCCAGCTGAGCCACTGGATTCAGAGCTCCAACCATGGGGAGAATCGCAGGAGCTGTGGTCTGACCGTGGAACACATGTGTCAGAACTGGGCCTCCTCAGTGGCTCAGATGGAGCAGTGGACGGCATACCCAGATGCACATGGAGGATAAGGCAGTCCATTAGGGCCTACAGAGGACATGTAGTACCACAGCAGAGGAAAGAAGACTGAAGAAATTAGTCAACTACCCCAGCCAAGCATTGACAGCAAATATCTGGGTGAATGGTGACTCTAAGGCGGATTATGTCAGCCAATGGACCTTGGAAGGGTTTCCTCATCCTTGGATCAGCGAGATCAGCACCATTTCAGTACTACCTAAACCACTCGAGCAGAACCCTCGGAGAAGAGCCCTCATCGGGAACCCGATGGCATCAGGTGGCCATTCCCCATTCCCAGGTACTGGGACTGCGGGGAGGCTGGGTATGGCTTCCCCCTAATTTCTCCCCTTCCCCCAGATACAGGAGGAAGAGAGGGAAGATTTGGAAACAATGATCTCACTCACACTCCCCAAGTCCTGGACCCTTCCCACCCTGGTCATCTATGTAAACATTATCAAACATTAAAAAGAAAAAATAACAAGAAACGCAACCCCGTGGAGTCCTACTCTGCTTTCAGAGGGGCAGCTAAGAGAGGTTATGCGACCTGCCTGTGGACACACAGTCCAAGTAGCACGGGATGATGCTGAAGTCAGGGTTCCACACACGCATGCCCTTACTGCCTCTCTGACCCTGAAGCTGGGGTGTGTACCAGGCTCAGTCCCCAAACAGGGCTCAACCTGGGTAAATCACAGTACCACTTGGAGCGAACCCAGATTCAGCAAAACCAGCTGGGGGGAGTACCACCTCCATCCCAGGTCTGCTGGGGAATGGCTGAGATGATGAAAAGCAGGCCCTGTGCAGAAGGCTGGGATCATCTGGTCCTGAGGCACACTGAGATACTTCCAGGGGATTTCTCATCTTCAATGGCAAGGAGAAATGCTGTTCCTTATTTTAGCAGGGTTTAAAGTGGCACAGCTCTTACACACACATAGAATAGCTGACGTGCATATCCGCACCCAGGTCTTCTAGCTACTTCTGATCAGGGCTCCTACTGGCCTGCTACCTTCTGCATCAAAACCTCCTCCCATAGACTCTCCATGAAACAGCCATGCCTAATCATCACTGCCTCTCTTTACCTGGCCCAGAGAGTCGTGTCTAGAGCCAGCAGCCACCAGGACCTTGTCCAAGAATTCCCAGGCAGAGTAGAAGGAGGGGGGAGAGGCACAATTAGGATTTCAGGTTTCTTTTCTTTTTTTTTTTTTTTTAATTAACTGGACGGGGGTGGGAAACAGCAAGGGAAACGTCTCCTGCCATAGTGGTAGGGGAGGGGAGCAAAATGGAGGAGGACAGGGGAGACCCAGGAGAAGGGAAAAAGGGAAGTAGGGCAGGATTTCAGATTTCTTAAACAGAATGGTCCTTCATGTTCAAGGCAAATAAAAAAAATCACAGATTTGGTTCAAGAAAAAAAATCCTTGAGCTAGGTTTTGGATTCAGCAAATTAGCACCATTTGCTCTGGTTTGGGGTTTGAGGTTTCGGTCAAGTCTATGGGAAGTTAGCAGTGGCAACAGCCCATTCCACAGGTCCCCAAGGTGTCGGTCTCAATGGCTCCATTTGAGGAAGAGGAGCAAGGAGAGACTCTGCAGAGATGCCCACAATGGAGTCCTCGCCCTCCTTCAGACTAAGGGCATCCTCCTTCACCTGTCCAACCTCCCTGACTGGGGCATAACTGCAGCCCTGCCCCCACTCCCAGGCACAGCAACCCACATGGGCACCTGTAACCACAGCCCCACCAACCCTGTCCCAGTCTTCCCGATGATCCCAGCCCTCTCTACTGCCCTGAGCAGAGGGTCCAGTGGGTCCCTGTGCCTGGCAAGGTCTGGTCACAGCAAGGATGCAGTGAGAAACCCACTGCCAGCCTTGTGACAGCAGCCTTCCTCAAGGTGACTCCACTTGAACCAAGCCTCCCAATTTTCCAGTTTCCTGTGTCTGTGCCCTGCCCCCTGAAAGTGTCCCAGTTTTCCCAATTTTCCAGTTTCTTGTGTCTGCACCTTGACCTCCCAGAATGCCCCTTTTCCTCCCTCTCCCTCTCTTTCAGGGGCAGTCAGATACGCCCTTGAAATCACAACTCTCACTCTTGCTAAAGACCAGAAGGAGTCAAGCTTTGGACAGATGTGCCTTCAAATCCCAATTACCTGCCATGCAGACCCTCTGGCCTCTCTGGGCCCTATCTGGAGAATGGGAATGTCAGTCAGATATTTTATGCAGGGTCCCAAAGACTATGTGTCATGACATTTGAGAAGCAGAGACTGGCTTTCGTCTTCCCAGTTCTCCTGCCTTACCCAGCTCTACCCCTGCAAATGCCCGCCAGGCTATCCCCTGCACAGCAGACTAAAATGGGTCCATCACTGATAGCAGGAGCTGGGGCACTGCCAACCAGTAAAGCTGCCCAAGCCCAACAGGCTGACTCCCTGGAGAATGGGTGGTGCTCCCAGGTGGCACCCCAGAGCCACACAGCAGCAGTGGCAGGCTGAGACTGCCTGACTGCAGCCTGGCCTCACCGATACCTAAGCCTGTTTCTAAAATCACCGCTGCTCCAGCCTGCCATCACCTCGGAATGCACAGCTGGAGGAAAAGCGTGATCATTCCTGCTAAACAAATTAGTTAATATCAGTGATGTGCAAATAAATAGAGAGGCTCAGATGAGACACCTCCCAAGGCCTGGGCCCCACTCCATCGGGCTGGGCGTGGGCACCCGCAGTTCTCTCTGGCTCTCATGTCCTCTCAGGGGTCTGCTGTGCCTCCTCTCGCGTCACTGTCACCACCTCAGCAACTGCCTACCCAGTCCTTCTCCCAACTCCGTGCTGTGAGGCCACCACACTTCATGCTCCCTCCTGAGCCTCATCTCAAATACAAAACAGAAATAACGACGGCCTCACCAGTGGTATGGTGAGAACAAAACCCCCTAAATTCCTGTCACTCAAAAAGCATCCTGGAGTCTGGCACGATAATCCAATGGCTAAAATCCTCACCTTGCACGTGCCGTGATCCCATATGGGCACCAGTTCGTGTCCTGGCTACCCCACTTTCCATCCAGCCCTGCTTGTGGCCTGGGAAAGCAGTGGCGGATAGCCCAAGGTCTCAAGACCCTGCACCTATGTGATGCTCCTGGCTCCTGGCTTTAGATTGGTTCAGCTCCAGCCATTCCAGTCAGTTGGGAAATGAACCAGTGGACAGAAGATCTTTCTGTCTCTTCTCTCTGTAAATCTGTCTTTCCAATTAAAAAAAAAAAAAAGGAAGTTAGGAAGAGAGGGAAGAA
Organism: Ochotona princeps; assembly: GCF_030435755.1. Classification (NCBI taxonomy): domain Eukaryota; kingdom Metazoa; phylum Chordata; class Mammalia; order Lagomorpha; family Ochotonidae; genus Ochotona; species Ochotona princeps. The sequence goes on from NC_080833.1 coordinate 42,894,487, forward strand.
GGGAGGGGGAAAATTTAAAAAAGGGGGGAGAAGAGAAAGGGGAAGGGAAGGAAAGGAAGAAGACAAAGAAAGAAGGAAAAGAAAAGAAAGTAGACCTGAACATGTCATTTAACTTCATGGCATTGTAAATTCCTTCTTTTCTTTCTATTGTTGATTTTGAATCATGACTTTTCATTTAAGGGGATGTACAGTAGCTGCGAAATGGAGACTAACATTCAGATGTGAGGATGTAGTGTGGTATGCATTTCTACTTCCAGACAAAGATGGACTTACAATGAAACTGTTTACTATATCTTGACAATAGGATTCTGGACTCTGCCATTGTCTATGCCCGCAATGATGGACATATGACTGAGTATGAAGAACTATATGTTAGTAATGATATAGAAGAACTGGAGAGGAGGGAACTGGGGAGGGGATAAGGGAATATGAAACTGTATTATAAAATAATAACAATAATAGAAAGTAGACCTGAAGCACAGGGCTTCTCTTGGCATTGCTATCATCTTGGAAAACATATGGGGTACAGACAGTGCAGAGCAGGTGAGCCTGGTCTTGCCCACACTTCCCAGTCAGTAGGCACTCCGCATCAGCTCCCTCACTCTGTCAGCCCTGCTGGAGGCCACAGACCCTGAGAGATCCCAGTATCACCAACAGCTGCAAAAACAAAGATGAGGCTTCCATTCTCAAGCAGGCTGGGAGGCACTGTTCCAAAAGGGGCACAGCTGGGCATCCTACCCAAAGAAAATCCGAGGTGTAGTGAGGCTTGAGCACATGCCTGGTGCCATGCTGAAAGCTAGATCTCTGGGCTGAGCCCTAGCCTTCTGCACTCACACATAGGAGGAAAGGCTGGCATCTGCAGCTATAAGATGCCACTGAGGAGAGGGCTGTACAGATGTGCTGAGGACACAGCACCTCAGCCAGTGGCCTGAGGATAAACACTCACCTGCCTTCATGGAGCTCCAAGGCTGAGACTGCAGAGCTGCAGAGAAACCCATTGTGGGGAGGAGAGACTCCTCGCTCTTGGGGCCTAAGTCTCCTTACCTGGGAAAGTGAAGAGCTGGATAAAATAGTCCTCAGAGTCCCTTCCTACACACAATCTGTGCTTCTTTAGATCCAACTTTCTGATCCATTTTTTATAAAAATACTTATTATATTTGTATTAGAAAGATATACAGAGAGGAGGAGAAACAGAAAGGAAGATCTTCCAATGATTCACTTCCCAAGTGGTAGGAATAGACAGAGCTATGCCAATCCAAAGTCAGGAGCCAGGAGCCAGGAACCTCTTCTGAGTCTCCCACATGGGTGCAGGGTCCCAAGGCTTAGGGCCATCTTCTAACTCCTTTCCCAGGCCACAAGTAGGGAGCTGGATGGGAAGCGGGGCTGCCAGGATTAGAACCGGTGTCCATATGAGATCCCAGTGTGTGTAAGGCAAGGACTTTAGCTACTAAATTATCGCACTAGGCCCACTGGCCCATTTTTGTTGTCCAGCAGGGTGAGCCCACAGTCCTAATTCTCAGGGTGCAAACCTAAAGCCAGGCCCCAACCCCTCTACAGCCTGAGAAATTACCCCTCACCTTCTGCTTCTCCTTCCCTCTGGGCCCAGCTCCCACCCTGAGCTCATGCCAACTGTGCAGGACAAGAGGAAGCAGCCTCCTGTCTCCCTCTCAACCTCCAGTACCCCCAGGAGACCTGGGCTCCTGGCATGGGATGAGATGAAGGAGTCCACAAGGAGGTAGAAGAGGGTGATGGTAGCCAAGCATTCCCCCCCCCCACAGCAACTGCTTGGATGACTGTGGGAGCTGGGCCTGCAATTAAAATAAACCCCCCAACAGCCTTAAAATAACTACAAGGCATTTGGAGAAGACTGTATTGTTGGATTTACTGTTTGTTTACTGGACGATCTGAGTTTGGTTTCAGATGAAAGCAGGAGCGAGAGCAGATGTGAGGCTGAATGGCTGACCCGCTGCCCCCTGCCGCCCGGGTAGCAGCACTGGCGTGCTTGGCCAAAGGACAGGCCAAGAACGCGGCAGTGACGACCCAAGAGACCCAGATCCTGTCCCCACCAGCATGTTGCCCAGCCCCTCGCAGAGATCTGGCCTCTGAAAACCACTTCCTGCATCAACATGGAGCCCACTGGCAGCTACTGAGAGGCAGAGCCGAGCTGCTGCATCACAATGATGAGAGTCCAGACCCAAGCCAGTTCTCCTAGGCAAGCCTCTGCACCGTTGTGACTCTATGTCCTTAATCAGCCATCACACAGGAGCCCCCACTCACTGGACACAGGGCACTCTCACTTAGTGAGTAAGACACAGAAGATGACAAGACCCTAGAGTACATAGGAACGACCAGAGTAGCCACAGGGCAGGATTCTCCGGGTCCAGTGCCCAGGCCCACGCTGGACACTGAGCCTCCACACGGGGTGAAAGCTTCAGAGAGGGCTCCCCTTGCCTTACTAAACAGACTCCACAGACACAGCTCATCTCTCCTGCCTCAGCTACTAAGCGGCAAATCCTTTTTCACATCAAATGCAGCACTTGAAGAACAGGCAAAGAGGGAGATTTGCACCTCCACCACCATCCCTCGGGATTTCACAGAAGAGAACACACAGGGCCCACCAAAATGAAGTAGATCCCCACCTCCAGGTAAGTACTAATGAGATGCTATTGAGCCCAGCCGTTGAGATGTTTGTGTCCTGGGTTTCCTCCCCAGCTGCAGCTCCAGCCTCCAGCCTTCCTGCTGATGTGGCCCCCAGGAGGCAGCAGTGATGGCTCAAGAAGACTGGGTCTCAGCTACTCCTGTGAGACTGACTTCCAGGCTGCTGGCTTTGGTCCCTGCCACCCAGCCACTGTGGGCATTTGGGCAGTATTACGAGAGTGTTAAGACTCACTCTTTCTGATACACTTTTTAATGTCAAAATTTTAGAAAGAAAGCTCATCCTCCACAAACCCTTTTCTTTGGCACAGAATAGACGCTGTTCATGTCCTGAACATGGAGCCTGCCACCCACAGCACCAGTGCCAGCCTGAGGCAAGAAGGACACTGAGGCAAGAGGGGCCAGTCACAGGCCTCTGCTCTGACAACTCTGGGTCACCTTGGCTAAGACACTGAATGTCACTGAGCCACTTCATTCTCTGGCAAAACAGAGACAATAAATCCCCTTTTAAGAGCATTCAATGAAATAACAGCAGATAAAGTGCTCCCGAACTATGAGCAACATGGACACAGAGGGGTTACCATCCTGCAACGTCAGGTGAGATTTTAAAGCTAACATCAGAAAACAAACTGGCAGACCAGCACCATGGCACAGCACATTTAGCCTCTGCCTGTTCAGCCATCATCCCATTTGAGAACCAGTTCTGGTCCTGGCTGCTCCACTTTGGATCCAGCTTCCTGCTAACGTGCCTTGGAATGCAATGAAAGATGACCCAAGTGCTTAGAAAATCTCTCCCTCTCCTCTTTCTCTGGCTCAGCCTTTCAAATAAATAAATATATCTTTTTTAAAAGAGATGGGGGAGAGGAAGGAAGGAAGGAAGGAAGGAAGGAAGGAAGGAAGGAAGGAAGGAAGGAAGGAAGACAGGATAGGAAGGAAGACAGGATAGGAAGGAAGATAGGATAGGAAAAGAAGAAATGAAAAGGAGAGAAAAGAAAAATCAGGTGGGAGCAGGTCCAGGTGAGTCTATGTGTACTGCTCCTGCTACACCTGCAGTGAGATGAGCAAGTGACACCCAAAGCCATCAGTCCCTTGGGTGCTACTGTGCTCTCTAAAACCTAAACAGCAGTGAAGTATCAGAGGCTATGCCCACATGAGCAGGTGGGATGGCATACACTATGGACCAGAGCTTAGCCCAGGAGAACTATTTCTAAACATGGTGCAGACTGGGCCCAGAGGCGTGGCCCAGCAGCTAAAGTCCTCGCCTTGAATGCACCAGGATACCATATAGGCGCCAGTTCTAATCCCGGCAGCTCCACTTCCCATCCAGCTCCCTGCTTGTGGCCTGGGAAAGCAGTCGAGGACGGCCTAGAGCCTCGGGACCCTACACCCACGTGGGAGACCCAGAAAGAAGTTCCTGGTTCCTGGCTTCGTATTGGCGCAGCACCAGCCATTGCGGTCACTTGGGGAGTGAATCATCAGACAAAGATCTTCCTCTCTGTCTCTCCTCCTCTCTGTATATCTGACTTCGTAATAAAAATAAATAAATCTTCAAAAAAAAAGATGGTGCAGACATCCGCCAACACGGTCACATGCCATGCGTCCACCCTGCGGTGGCTGCTGCCCGAGTGCCCCACCCTGGACAGACTGGATCAACATTTCCTAGGCCTCAGGTCTAACTGCCAACACCCATCAAGTGTCTCTAACCCAAAATCCTGAAATCCAAATCACAAGTAATCACTGACATGACATCACAAACATGAAAGGTTTGCTTCACATACAAAATCATTTCAGATATTACATGAAATTACCTTTAGGCTAAGTGCATAAGGTATAAGGGAAACCTACATGAACTGCATGTTTAACCCTGGATCCCCATTCCAAGATAACTCATTATGCACATGCATCTATTCCAAAGCCTCAATGCTGAAATACTTTTAGATCTAACCACTTCTGATAAGGAATTCTCAACCTATACGACCCGTCAGAGTCAGAGGTCAGTATGTAGATTCCCTTCCCAGCCTTGTGCCCACACAACCCTCCAAGTACGTAAAACTGAGTTAAAGAGGGGGACAGTACCCATCCACTGCCTTGGGAGTGACACACCTCCAGGAGACAGGGTTCTCTTCCAAGTGTGAGGCATGTGAGTTGGGGCACATGGCAAGCCCTTCTCTGGCACTGCTCAGCAAAACCAGGATGGCAGCAAAACCCGTGCAGGCACAACTAGTTAGAGGTAGAGCCTCAGGACCAACCATCTCCTATCTGGGCTGTCGCAACAGCCCCCTCTGGCCTCATGGCTTGAGGGATGATGCCAAATGGGGTAGAATATGCTGGCCAGAGGGCCCAAGACAGAGAATTGGGAAAATTCACAAGAAACTGAGCGAAACGGACATAGCCAGCTGGGTGAATGTGTATAGTCATAGGCAGCCAGGAAAGAACTGTCATAGTCACTGAGTTAACAAAGCAATGGATAGACTTCCAGAACCTTCCCTGGCTCCAGATGTTGCTTCCTTTTTAAGACTAATGAGGGAGGGCAGTAGTAGGGGCCACTCATCCCACAAACCCTTGCCATGGTTCCCCTCTGCTCCAGGGACCTAAAGTACAGAGACGACCAGCCCCCAGGGACGTTACCTCCACCTCATATTCTCCCAAACAGGCCCAAAAGCAGGCTTGTTGCTGGCAGGAGAAGCAGCAGCTGGGACCCACACCTTGTGCTCTGATGCCACACCGTTCCCTCCTGCATAAGCTACATAGACACAGGCAGTCACTGGTCCCTTCTCTCAGGCCCTTCTCTGCTGGCCTTCCTCCCATACCCACTTTGCAGACTTCATCTTAGCACATTTTGCAAGTGTTCTCAATCTTTCAACTAATTCATGGGCTCTTGGAGAATAAAGGACACTTAAAATCACTGGGTTGCATGGAATAAACTCCCAGCATGTGGCCGGCAGGGACCATTCCAGACAGAGCCACCACCAGCCCTGCACAGGTGGTCAGGGAGCCCCAACAGGCACCAACAGCTGACACCTGGCACCAGGCCCTGGGCTGCCCTGCATGAGGAAAGGCGACTCTGGCACAGGTCCCACGTCCCCTTTGAAGGGCCCTCACCAGCCCAGGGCCTTCCTCCCCTGGGTTACTTCCAACATAGATGCCTAAGGGATGCTGGGACACAAGCAGAAGGCCCAGCAACCCACGTCACTGGGGCTGCAGTCAGGAACTCTTCCCCAAGGTGGCTAGCATCACTTGTCTATCTCCCGCCTGAACTGATTCTTCCTGAGCAGTTACCACAGGGACAGAGGTGAGGTACACTGATTAGCAGAGGCCCTTTGGCCTGCTGTTAATCTAGGAAGACCTGTTGTTTAACCAAAAACTCACTAAATCAGACCACAAACTAGGAAGTAAATCCCCTGCCACTTTACAGATGGAAAGACTGAGGCTGAGAAAAAAGAAAGAGCTGCACCTAATGTGCTGAGCAAAGCAGAAGTACCTGCCTGTGCTTAGCACTTAGTGAGGGCTAGCATCAGACTGACAAGCGAATGAAGAGGTGTTCCTGGGGAGCACATGCCAGTGCCGGGGTTGGCTCCGCTGTCCGACAGGCACAGACTGAGGCATGAAGTACAATACTAGGTGAGCATGGAGGGAATGAAAGCATTCCAGGGCTGAGGAAAAAGCCTTGCAAAGACCCTGAGGCGAAGGCTGCACTGGCTAATCTTCCCCCTACAGGTACCAGGACCCATGTGGATGCCAATTTGTGTCCAGGCTCTCCAATTCCTATCCAGCTCCTTGCTTGTGGCATGGGAAAGCAGAGGAGGATGACCCAAGTCCTTGGGACCCTGTGCCTACGTGGAAAACCTAGAAGAAGTTCTTGGTTCCGGGTTTCAGATCAGCTAAGCTCCAGTCACTGTGCCATTAAGGAAGTGAACCAACAAATGGAAGATCTTTCTCTATCCCTCCTTCTCTCTGTGAGATCCACAGATAGATCTTTAAAAAGGGGGATGAGGGCAACATAATGGCCTATTGGCTAAGACCTCATCTTGCATGCACCAGGATCCCATATGGGCACCAACTCATGTCCTGGCTGCTCCACTTCCCACCCAGCTCCCTGTTTGTTGCCTGGTGAAGCAGTGGAGGGATGGCTCAAGGTCTTGGGACCCTGCACCTGCATGGGAGACCTGAAAGAAACTCTTGGCCTTGGTTTCAGATTGGCTCAGCTCCAATTGTTGTGGCCACTTGGGGAGTGAATCAGCAACAGAAGATCTTTCTGAACCTTCTCTCTCCTTTTCTCTGTAAATCTGTCTTTCCAATAAAAACAAATACATCTTTAAAAAAAATCTTAAAAAAGACCGAGGTGGAAGGGTACTGCTCTTCCCCACTCTTCCCCGCCCCTCCCTGTGCTGCAGGTAAACGTGACGAACATTCACACACAGCTATGCACCCATCTGAGCACTAACACCCATGAACTCTTACGAGAGCCCTCCCATCAGGTGGGTGTGATTATAAACCATGCAGGTAGACTTACCAGAGCCCAAACCCCTTAGCCAAGGCCTCTTGACTTGCCATGGAGCACAGGTCTCAGAGCAACTAAGGGTCTCAGGTACAGGCCCAGCTGCTCTGCCTTCCTGCAGAGCACCCTGGGAACCTGGATGGGGTGTTCTACCTCAACGGGTCTTAGCCATGGGAATGGGATAAGGAGGGTGCCACTGACCACATAGATCCAATGAGATGCTCCCGACTCAGCACCATCCCAATACACTGCTCGCCAGAACCATCCTTAGTGTCTCATGTTTCCAGCATGCACAGGGCACACACAGGGCAGGAGCAGAGACAGCAGTGAGTACTACAATCCAAAGTGTGGCACCTGGTGTGGGGGCAGGGAGACAGTGAACACTTATGACTGAGACACTGCAGCACGCATCACGTGCTCACTGGCCGGGGATGCTGCATAAGGGACTTGGGTCCTGTGAAGACTTGAACTAGACAGGAGCTTTGTACACAGTTCCCTCTGGACGACCCTGCCAGAGCACGGGCAATTTCTGGAAGCTCAGTTTATTCATCTCACTCTGCTGGGACTTACAGTAGAACCCTCTCCCCAGACTAAACATCCACAGCCTGGGGGAAGAGAGAGGAGCAGGGCAGAGAAAGGGGCCACACTCCAGCGTGAAATTAAGGACTTCTAAGTTACTTCCTTTTAAACTTTAGTAAAGTTCCCAGTCAAACCTGTGCATCCCCAATCCTCTCCCAGGACCCTCCTGGGCCAGCGTGGACCCTTCCCATATCTCTGGGGTCCAGCCCCTTCTCCCTTCACTAGAGGGACCCAGTCAGCCAGAGCCTAAGAGCATCCCAGGACCCACACAGGGATGTGTGTGTGTGTGTGTGTATGTGCATGGCTGTGGAATGCAGAAACCAAGTTCAGATCTCAGCATGCCCCGCCCTAGGAAAGCCTGGAAAACCCAAAGGCCTCTAGAGGTCTCCCTGTCCCCTCTGGCTCCTGAGCCGATGTGGCCTCTCTGTGGCCAGAGCCGGTCAGGGCCTCTCTAGGGCCTTCTGCAGGTAAGTTGCATTTTACACTGCTAGGGGAAGTGATAAGCAGAGGTCAAGGCAGCTGATGCTCAACTGGCTCTCACTAGAGAAAACGCAGGTGCCTGTCCTGCCTCCTGAAGCACAGCTCAGTTCCTGTAGCTACTTCCTCCTCCCCAAATCTAGAACCTTCAGTGGCTCCCCAGTGCCCATAGGTCAAGTCAAGGCCCTTCTTCCCTCCCACAAATCTCCTTCACACAGCCGCTGTACCAGCTTGGTGGAGCCATCTGTCCCTACTCAGCTGGGCAGCAGGTAGGTGAGGTGACTGGCCTGCAGGCTCCTGGCACTTCAGTCTCCACCCCCAGGATCACCTCCCAGAAGTCTGGGGACTGAGTCTGGGGACTAGAGTCTGGTCCCACCTTGCTCTTCATGGGAACCCCACTTCACCTGACCTCCATGTCTGTCCCTGAGCTGAAACCAGAAGACATGAAGAGGCTCCCTGCCTCCCAGGCCTTGCAGCTGGGAGCCTGAGAGATGGGAACTGCAGCATCCCAGAGGAGACACCTGACCTGGACTGGGCTGAAGGAGGTGTGAGCAGGGGTCATAGACAGGGCGCTGTGCTGCCCGCCCAGGAGTTTGCGGAGAGCTGGCGAGAGCCCCGCTGACCCCGCGTGCTGCCCCGCCCCCCGCACCTTCGTTCCCATTGCGGCCCGCGGACATGCCATTCCTTGTGGCCGCCCGCCGCTGCGGAGCACTGGGTCCCCAGAGCGCCGTGGTGTCTGCGCGGCCGGCGCGATCTGTTATTATCCCCCGTCAGTGCTGCCGGCCTGTGTACATTCTTCGGTAATGAGTCTGACCCTTCTCGGCAATGTTTAATCAGGGCCTAATCGACCCTGGCTTTGATCTGCTTAATTTTCTGCAAAAACCCCGGTACCTGATTTTTACAATCTGATTAGCAGGCCAGCTCTCCGAAGCCAAAATTACTCGGCGCTGCAGAGATCCCTGCTGAGGGCCTGGTGTTTCTTCCCCCTTCTTCCAACAAGCTATTTCCTGAGACAACTGTCACTTCCCTTCCAGCTCGTCCTCCTCCTTCACGTTCAATCACCCACTCTCACACAGGCAGGTCCTTTCCCATTCCCTCCCCAGGGGCTGGACCCCAGATTGTGGGGACCCTCCCTCTCACCCCACCTCCCAATTCCACACCCACCACAGGCTCGATCTGATTAGGGCCTCAGGAACTGCCTCCTGCTGACCCCTGCCAGACAGATCCAAGGCCCCGCCCACTCTGGACCCTGGGGCTGGGGTTCTGTCAGAACCTGCCCTCTGCCTCACCCTGCCCCACCCTCACCTAACTCCCTTCTCTCACCCATCATCCTTGCTTTCTCACTCCCAGGGTCCAGGTAGTGGCCTGCTGTCCCCTGTGGTCATTGATTCTTCCATCCCTCACCAGACTGGGAGCCCCTTCCGGCAGTCTCTCCCCACTGTGTGGCCAGGAAGGACAGCAATGCTTACTGTGGGGCTCAGGGAAGGGGGAAGCTCGGCAGGCAGGTTTGCTTGCAGTCCCTTCTGGAGGCAGCCTACTCCTGGGTTACCACACAGCCTCTTCCTCATGTCCAGCTGCTGCCCTCCCTGGCTCAGCTGCGCTGCCCATTCCACTGACTCCCGGGCCCCCAGAGGAGGGCACTGCTTCGTTCTCATCCACTCAACATTGTCTCTTCCCTCCTAGAAGGATCAGAGGGGAAGAAGCTTACCATGCCTGAAGAACACAGGTTCCATGGCAGAGGCCACTGGGGATGAACCAGTAGATAGAACATCTTTCTCTCCCTTGTTTCTCTTTCTCTTTCTCTTTCTCTTTCTCTTTCTCTTTCTCTCTCTTTCTCTCTCTCTCTCTCTCTCTCTCTCCCTCCCTTCCTCCCTCCCTCCCTCTCCCTCTCTCTGTCTGTCTGTCTCTCTCTCTCTCTCCTTTTCAAATAAATTAATTAAAAGAGAGTTACGAAGGGTTCCAAGAGAGAACCCCTGTGTTGTGTTCTGAGTGCTACAGCAGAAGCAGGAGAACATGCTGGGTATGGGAAAGGCTCAGGGTGGCCTGGTGGCAGGCAGGGCCAGGCAGTGAGTGCACTACAGCCTCCATCATGCTGGAGAGCCTCAAACATATCCTGCAGGCCAACAGGACGAAATTTCCTGAGCATGAGAAGCTTTCCTGGCCTCTACACACAAAGGATCCCAAAGCTTTGGGCAGGAAGCTCCCGAGAGCTACTCCAGTAAGGACACTCAGGCTCATAGAGGCCAAGTGAGTCGATGTTGGTCACACAGCCTGTGAAGAACAAAACCTGGACTGGAATCCTGGAGCACTGTCTGGAGCTAAGGGAAGATTTCCCTAGGACAGAGGCAAAGGGGGAGCTGGAACCAGAGTCAGGCAGGAGAACCAGACCAGCAAGGGCAAAGGAAGCAGCTCCCAGTCATAAGGCATTACACACCCTGCACGGGGATGCCTGCCCACCTGGGTCTCCCAGACAAACCCTGGGGGCAGCAGGGAGTATGGAGTGGTTCCCTCCCACCTCTACCGGGGGCCTTCTCACAAAGTTCTTTAATGAATGACTTACTCCCAGCCATTTCAAGAAGAATCTGAGAAACCAGCACTGACTCAGCCGTCCAACACTGTTTTCACCAAAATTGGAAGCTCCAAAGTCCTGTGGCTGTCCTTTTGGAGCTGGATCCCCCACAACACTTCCTGGAGTCAAGGAACTTGCCAGAGGGTGCCCCAGAAGTAGCCTTGTGTTTTCTGCCAGCTTCAGGATGTGTTCAGCACAGCTAAGAAGTACCGGCACTGGATCACCCCCCACCTGCCTGGGGTCCTCCCTGCACCATCTCAGCACCTCCTCGCCACAAAGGAGGCAGAAGTTGGGGCCAGTGGAGTCCCAGATCACTGGAGTAATCACAGGTGTTGTCAGCACAGACCCAAGGTCCCCAGTAAGTGGAGGTAAGTGCTCCAATTATAGAGGTCCCCAGTGTGGGTGCTTTACCTTGAAAAGGTTTGTCACCACAACAGAGCACAGGGGCAGGGGTAGGGGCAGAGGGTTGGCAGCTGTGTCACAGAGGAAGACAGAGCCCTGTGGGGAGGTTATTCTAGCAGCAGCCAAAGCCCCCCCACCACTCAGCCTGGATGGAGCCAGTCCCCCAGCCCCCTCCAGCTGTCAGGGGCAGCAGGCAAGGAAAGCTTTCCTGGAAACTCTCCTCAGACTCTGCAAATACCTCTTTACCTCTGCTCCCTTCTGTGCCCAGGAATGCAAGTCCTATTTCAGCTGGTCCTTACAAAAGGGCTCTAAGCACTTCACAGAGGTAGGGGAGGAGAGAAGGCAGGGAGCAGGGAGGAGCTCAGGGGCCTTGGGCAGCTAGGTGGCAGTCAGTGGGCCCTCACCAGGGACTGCCAGGTGTTCCCAGGGCTCCACATTTACCTTAAAGGCAGAATTACAGACATAGAGGTCTTCACCTGCTGGTTCACTCCCAAAAAGGCCACAATGGCCCAGGGGCTGGGCAAGGCTGAAGCCAGGACCCAGGAACTCCATCTAGGTCTCCCACACAGTTAGAGGCATCCAAGCACTTGGGACATCTTCCACTGCTTTCTGGGGCACACTAGCAAGGAACAGAGTGGGAAGGAGAAGCAGCCAGGATTCCAACCATCCAATATGGAATACCAGTGTCATAGGCTGCAGTTCAACCAGCTGTACCACAAAACCAGCCTCTGTGTGCTCCACATTTCTGCACCTACCTCCCCCACCACCCTATCTGCTCTCCTTACCTTTCACCACCAGCTGTGCCTTTTCTTCAACGTCCAGGTTAAGTGCCCCCTCCTTCATGAAATCTTCACAGGCTTCCCATGACTGGGACAACAGCTTCCTTCCCCGAGCCTCCATAGCACATTCCTCTGTCCTGGTCTTGCACTTGCAGTAACCATAAGTTCCTCACAAGCAGGCCTACAGCACCCACAGAGTGTCAAGGAAATGCCATTTTCAAATTTCTGCTGAGTGACTGGTCTTGCCAAACAACTGAGAATTCACTTTGTGAGCACCTTGAGGCCTCTAGAGGCACCTGCTGGCAGGAGCATGGCACAGGCACCAGCTACATGCTCCCTCCCAGGTGAGACCCCACAGCAGGCCACACAGGGGGACCAAATAAGAGTGGTGATGGTCAAGCTGACAAGGCCAGCTTCACGGCTGGTGTACGTAAGGGTAACCAAGCACTCTGTTCTGCCTCCTTGGAGATCACCTGCACGGGGCAGGCAGGACGCACTCGGAGACCAGCCCGAGTTCAGAGCTGGTCCATTCATGTAAACACTCATCGGATAGACACGAGGAAGGCATAGAAGTGGGATTTCCCTTCCTGGTAAGCACACGGGCCCAACCAGAGGAAAGGAAGCCTCAGGGCAGACTTCATAGAGATAATATCTGAGCGGAATTGTGAAAGCTTGGTAGGAAGCACTCAGGCAAAATAGAATGAGAGGTACCCAAGGCAGAGGGAACGGGCATAGACAAAGGATAGGATAGAGTGCCCACTTGCTGTAGGAGAGGCAGCGTGGCAGAGCATCAAGGCTCTGCACACCCAGCCACGTGGACCCATGGAAGTCCTCTGCATCTGTACTTTTATGGGGAGAGGACAGAGGGAAACCCAAGAGGAGCTGGGGAGAGCAAGCAGAGCTCCTGGCTGTCCATGAAGAAGCAGGATGCTGGTTTGCAGGCACCATAAACCCAGCACCCGTTGGTCCCCCACCACCCAGGACAGCAGTAAAGACCCTCTGTGGGGTGGGATGTGAGTGAGCGGGGCGGTAGCTTGCTGGCAGACCTTGGCACACACCTGCTGGACTCAGTGAATGCATGACCTCCTTTCCAAAGAAGGTGGTGACAGGACCTGGGGCCACGGGATCCATCCAAGGATCCTCATGACCCACGGTTCACAGGGCTCAGAGAGTACCCCGTCACTGGCACTGCAGGCCCTACTGTGCTGTAGGTGGGCCATCACACCCATAGCATGCTCCCCCACACTCCACCAGAAAAATGCCCTAGAGACCGTGAGGAAACTTCCCTCAGGTCTCCTAGAGCAGGGAAACGGGGGTTCCTGCACCCTCTGAGAACAGCCTCTTGTCTCAGAAGTGTGCTTGTTCCTGGTAACAGCCAAGATCTGCAAATCCTAAATACGGTTCCGAGGTGGTTCCCATACATAGCCTGATCTCATCCTACCAGGAGCAGCAAGCCAGGGACTGATGATCCAAGAAATGTACAGGAAAGGGAACTGAAAAAGGCAGACCAAGGAAGGTGTGGATGCGAAGGGCTGTGATAGGAAAGCATGGCAGGCAATCTGCCGAGGGCATAGGACAGGAGAAAGGACTCCCACCAAGAGAGGAGGGGAGCAAAGGCCACTCGCCTGGACAAGAGAGCAGCTGCTAGCAGTCCTGCCCCTCCTGCCACTCCCTTACATCCCTGCAGATATTTCACAGGCTGGGGTTGGCTGGGAGGGGTGGTGGTCCTGGATGCAAAGCTGGTAGTCACAGAGGTAGGGAATCCTCAGTAACGCTGTCCCTACAACTGCACTACACATTCACCTTCCTGGCTGAGAAAACTGGAAGGGCAAGTGCTCCCCAAGTCTTCAATCTCAGCATTAAGCCCAAGAGAAGCCTCAAACCACCTAGCCACCAGCATCACCAATTCCCACATAATGGAGGACAAACTTGCACCTCTCTGGGCTCCCAGGAAAGGCAACCGGGCTAGGTGGGTGGTGTCAGTGATGTGCTGCCACACAGGCTGCACTGGGAGGCATTTCCTAACTCCTACAGATGAAGTCCAGGAGCTCAGCCCGGCATTCAGGGTCCTGCCCTGGCCCTCACCTGCTTGTCTGCTCCCCCATACACACACACATGCCCTTCAGCCTTGCCCAGGAGCCTCAATCTGTCCACTGCTTTGCACCCGGGGGCTGCACCTGCTGGATGAAACACCTGTCCCCATCCTGCCAGGATAGCACAAGCCCATCTCATCCAGGATGAAGCTTCCTCACAGCCTGCACTGGCTCCTCTCCCGATTGCCTCTGAGGCCGTTATCTGATACCCGCAGCCTAGGCGCCTCGGCTGAGCACTCCTTGAGACCCTGAGGCTTGAACTGATTCATTACAGAGTTGCCGGCATCCAGCACTGTCCAGAACGACAGGACTCAAATAGCACAGCCCCACCTCGGCCTGTGTGCAAAGGAAAGCACCAGGAAGGGAGGTCTTACCCCAACGCCCACTGCACACCAGGCTGGCGTACCTACAAAACCACAGCAGGTACACTTACCTTCCTGGGATCCAGTATTACCCATGTCACCAGGGGAACAGGGGGTCTTCCCCAAAGTCCCTCCCTCTCTGAAGACCCACGTTGCAGGACACAAATTCAGTCAGTCCTGTGGAGACATAGCAATCTCCTCCCAGAACCAAACCTCAAATGGCCTCTGCCTGCACTGACCGCCAGGCCCCTGACAGAGGAAGGGCGCGAACACAGCAAGCATTTCCCAACCTCGACTTCTCCATCATGAGATGGACAAGACAGAACAGGCGAGAACCGGCAGGGCAGCTGACGCATCCTGCTCTGTTCAGGGTCTCTTTCCCTTAGTCACCCAGCAAGGTGGGTGGGACTGAGACCATTAAGGCTTTTATTTTTATTTAAGATTTATTTATTTTTCTTGGAAAGAAACATTACATTTATGGAGAGAAAGACAGACAGAATAATCTTTCATCCACTGGTTCACTCCACAAATGACCACAATGGCCAGAACAGAGCCTATCTGAAGCCAGCAGCTAGGTGCTTCTTCCAGGTCTCCCACATGGGTACAGGGTCCCTTGTGGGTACAGGTTTGGGCCATCTTCCACTGCCCTCCCAGGCCACGGGTAGGGAGCAGGATAGGAAGTAGAGCAGCCGGCACACAAACCAGTACCCATATGGGATCCTGGCACTTTCAAGGTGAGGATTGAGCCATTAAGCCATTGTGCCACCCCTTCACTCCCATTAAGCCCTTTTAAAGTAAAATATTTCTTTATTTGAAAGGCAGGGTGACAGACAGAGGGAAGGTAAATGGCCACAATGGCTAAAGTGGGACCAGGCTGAAGCCAGGAACCTCTAATTCCAACAGGGTGTCTCAGTACTTGGACCATTCTCTGCTGCTTTCCCAGGTGCATCAGCAGGGAGTGGATGGGAAGCCAGGGAGCTGGAACTCTAACCAGCTCTCTGATATGGGATGCTGGTTAATGGGCCATGGCAAAACCCACTCTACCCACAAGGCCAGTTGCAGGCCCTTTTCACAACTAAACATATAGGGGTTAGAAGAGGACTCATTTGAGCTGGCCTGCCAGGCAGGGAGAGGCACTAGCAGAGGGACATGCTCCAAGGGTGTGGACCTTGAAACAAGAATAACAAAAACCAGGTGCCACTCAAACTGCTCTGCGTATGTTTAGACACTCAATCCTCAGGACAACCCCTTGGGGTGGGTTAGTTCACCCTCTGACTGCTGGGGTGATTGAAACATAAAGATCAAGAAATGGCCCCAAGTTTGGGCCTGGCGCAATAGCCTAGCGGTTAAAGTCCTCGCCTTGAATTGCCGGGATTTCATATGGGCGCCGGTTCTAATCCCAGCAGCCCTGCTTCCCATCCCGCTCCCTTCCTGTGGCCTGGGAATGTAGTCAAGGATGGCCCAAAGCTTTGGGACCCTGCATCCGCGTGGGAGATCCGGAAGAAGTTCCTGGTTCCCAGCTTCGGATCGGCGCAACACCGGTCGTTGCGGTCGCTTGGGGAGTGAATCCTTGGACGGAAGATCTTCCTCTCTGTCTCTCCTCTCTGTATATCTGACTTTCCAATAAAAATAAATAAATAAATATTTTTTAAAAAAGAAGAAATGGTCCCAAGTTTGTTAGCTTAGGTCTGCTGCCTGCCAAGGCAGGGAGCTGTGAACGTGCCCTATCCAGTCCTGACCCTACCTAGCAGTTCATAAGCAGACAAGTGGGTGAAGGAACAGGCATCTTTTCTGTCCCCACCTATAATGCTGGCTCTGCCTGGCTCTGTCCCCACACCAGCGAAGCTTTCAAGAAACTCAGCAGAGGCCAGCAAGGTCGCACCTGGTCCTGCTCTGACCTCAGCCCCCAGGCAAGCTCCCACAGGGCCCTTGCCATGCACTGTAGTCAGACTCACACTGGCCCCCCGCTGCTTTCCTGGCTGGGCACTTCTGCTTCTACCCTCTCAGTTTCAGTCTAGTTCCCGGACTCATTCCCTCTCCTGACCCCGCCCAGGCAGACGATTGCCATGCATCCTCAATTTTATCATTACCCACAACTGTCTTCTACCCAAAGCTCTCCAAAACTCTGCTAAAGCTCTCCCCTACCTGGGCAAGGGTTCCCCACCTCCATCCAGATTAGGACCCTGTCCACCAATTGTATCCAACATGATGTTCCCAGGGCCTAGACCCAGCCCCTCACCACAGACTCCTGTTATGGCCCAACCCTGCCTGTTTCATTGCCCCCTTTACCACCAGCACAGGTCCAAATCAGTGCTGTTCCAAACCCAGTCTTTTGCTGATAGTTCAGAGCCCCTGGGCCCTGGATTCCAGTTGTAACACATGGGAGGAACTGAGATCCCTGCTGAGAACCCTGAACTTCACTCCACACCTAGCTCCTCTTCCATCCTCCCCCTACTCCCATTCCCTTCACGCCTGGGTCTCCTGGCCTCCCAGGAACTTCTAGGCCTTTTCCATCAGCCACTCCCTGCATTCATGCAGCCAGCATCAAACCACATACACTGAGCTCTACACATGCTAAACAAAAGCCCTTCAACTCTGCACGGCTTCCCTTTCTTTAAATGGCTTCTATATTCCTTTCATGGCCAACCCAACCATCTTTATCCCCACCACAATCCCAGTCACACACAACAGTATTGGTGGATTCAACATCCATGACACCCCAGGTGCCTGCCTCTCTGAAGACACAAAAATGATTTCTAGGCTGGTTCTTTCAGTCCCAACACAGCAGCAGCTCTCAAGGCCCATGCCGGAGTGGGGATACGGGGCATGAAGAAGGGGGTTTCCTCACCCACAGCCTGACCTAGAGATGGTGTCTGGCAATCTTAGGCCCCAGTGCAGTCCCTTATGCAATTCTTCCTGGGAGACAACTGGTACCCCAAACTGCCTCATTTATTCTTAACACAGCTCTGTTGTCATTCTTATCCAACCTCTCTTTACCCCAATTAAAGAGGAAAGGATTTGCAAAAGCTATTTTTAAAAATACCATAAAACAATAAACTCTTTTCTGAGCTCACCACACCACATATGAGGCTTTAAGCCCATTGCCAGTTTAATCATCCTGGAGACCAGTTCTATGTCATACTCATGCTTAAAAACTCTTCATGGCTCCCCACGGCCTGAAGGATAAAAGTACCCACTGTAAAACAATAAGCAGGATGCAAAATGCTTGAGGTGAGTGTGGAAAAAATGCAGTTATCATTTAAAGAGCTTACAACAACAGTAAAAACAACCTAACAATTAGAGCACTTACTACAGGCCCTACAGACAGTAACATTCACGTCACCCCCACAAGAGGATAATAACCCTCAGACAACCCTGCCTGGGACTATCCTTGGTTCCAGGTTCAGTTGATGATCATATCACCTTGTGCTTCCTTTCTCCCTGCCAGGCTAGAACCATACCTTTGCCCAAGAGCCAAGCAGACGCAGCTCACTGGACAGGCACTGCCACCCAGAGAACCCCTGGCAGCTGTTCCTGGATCCCACCAGTTCCTCGCCTGGACTTGGCTTGGAGGTGCTTGGGCTTCACTGGCCCCTTATGGCTGGCTGCCCCAGGGTTAACTGCCAAGGGCCTTTCTTCTCCTGCCCCAGGAAATAGCACTAAAGCCATCTCTGTCCCTCTGTCCACTTCCCTCTTTTCTCAGACAAGCCCCTCCCAGGTGCACAGCACACTAGTGTGCACAGTGCTTCACCTGGGCCACATGGCAGCCCCAGGAGTGCAGTGCCACTTGCAGAGCAGGGACCACCATGGTTCATGGTGTGCTCCAGGAACCCTTCAGCAATGGAATCCTCCCTGGAATCCTGCTCAGACTCCTATAAGCCCCTTCTCACAGTGGAGCAAAGCCAAGCAGGGCAGTGGCATTTCTGACCAGCCAGGACTTGAATTCAGGCTTCCTGGGCTGTAACAGGGGTAGGTTGGGGACTCTTTCTCCAAAGGCAACCACTGTGGAAAACTTAGCCTCCAAAGGCCAGGCCAAGCTGACCCCTCTTCCCTGCTGCCATGAACCATGCAAAGCCTCTAGACACCCAGACATGGGACAAGTATCTGCCAACTATTCGAGGTGTTGGGGCCAGAGGCCAGAACAACTATGTCTGCTTCTAGCATGTTTCTTCAGCCTCCCCAACCCAATGCTGGTCCCACAGCATCCCATCAGAATCAGCCTTCCCAACCCAGCCTGTCACCCCCACCCATAAATCTAAATTTCCATTTCCTCAGCAGCATGAGCTCAGTGAGAAGGAAGGCAATCTGATCTCAATCAGTCCAGACATCAGGATCACCAAGGGTGTGGGCACCATAAAGCAGCGTCATCCATGGCATGGGGAGTGGAGGGAGCTCATCATAGGAAGCCACTCTCACGCCAGGCAGCCTCCTCACCTGGAGACCACATCGCCGTCTTACCTGTAATAACCTACCAAGCAAAGCAAGCCCTCCCGGAGTACCTGCCGCATGCCAGGCCTGATAACAGAACAAGCATGCTCCCAGGCCCTGAGAAATACTGCCTGGTGGGGGAGAAGGATGCTGAACTGGCAACTAACATACAGGTGGCCAGCTGTGCTGTGTGGCAGGACTCGGAGAAGGGGCTCTGAGCCAGACTGGGGAGGTCAGTGTAGGGCTTCTAGGGTAGCCTTGAAATGAGTCTCAAAGACTAGCACAGGTTAGCCAGAGGGAGGGAGCAGGCACTCTGGGCAGAGTGCCCGGGTATCAGCACAAAGACAGTGTGGGGTGCCTGTAGGTTGTGTGGTAGGAGTTCTGGGAGGAGGGGGTGACACAGAGAGATGACCATACACAGTAGGTGCTCTAAACATGCTGTTCTCCTCACCTCCCCACTTAGCCTTCTAGACTCAGGTTCCAATTTAAAACTCACACTCGGGCCCGGTGCAAAAGTGTAATGATTAAGGTTCTCACCTTGAACACACCAGGATCCCATATGAGCACCAGTTCTAATCCCGGCAGCTCCACTTCCCAACCAGCTCTCTGCTTGTGGCCTGGGAAAGCAGTTGAGGACGACCCAAAGCCTTGGGACCCTGTACCTGCATGGGAGACCCAGAAAGAAGTTCCTGGCTCCTGGCTTCGGATCAGTGCAGCCGTTGTGGTCACTTGGGGAATGAATCATCAGGCGGAAGATCTTCCTCTCTGTCTCTCCTCCTCTATGTATATCTGACTTTGTAATAAAAATAAATAAATAAATCTTTAAAAAAAAACCTCTACATACCAGATGAGCCTGGATTGTTCCCCTTCTGCCTTCTGGGTGGCCTGGGACCCAGTGTTCTTATTGGTGACAGCCCAGAAAGCTTCAGTATTCTGACATCTTGGGCTCAATAACAAGTTCACAGTTCAGGGACATTGATGAGGCAGCAGCATCACCCAGGAGGAAAGCCAGGCTGTGCAGGAGCTGACCAAGTCCCTGTTCTGCCTCTCACAGGGTGGGTCCTCAGGGGCTCAGACAGGTGCCTGGGGTTGAAAGGAGTGAGTTAGTCAGGCCCTGGGCAGAGACCTGCACACACCACAAAGTGTTTACCAGCAGGAGTGAAATTTCACAATCACAGTAAACTGAGGCTGCAGGGTCATCAGAAAGTTAGGTGCTGTACAAGACATAGTTCTGGTGCAGAGAGGCAGCCAAGGACATGCAGCGGCGCTGGGGAAGGGAGATGCAGCTGCTGCAGGGCAAGCCATCCCCAAACCATGCCAACTCATTACTTCCCTGTCCAGCCCAGAAAAACATCACAATCCACAACAGGCCCATTTCTGCCCTCCAGGGGCACATGTTTGGAGTCACAGTTAAGTTCAGTGAAGATTCCACATCCCATACTGCAGTGCTTGGCTTCGAGTTCCAGTTCTATGCCTGGTTCCAGTACCTACCCTGGTAATTGGGTCCATGCTACCCATGTGGGAAACCCAGATTGAGTTCTGAGTTACAGGGCACTTGGGGAGTGAACTAGTTGGTGGGAGCTCTCTGATTCTCTTTCTCTCAAATGAATAAAAGTAATAATAAATAAAAGGCCTTCCATACATGAAGGAACAATGCAAGCCAGCAGTCTACGAGGGTAAGGAGGGGAGTACCCATCCCCAGGCTCCTCTGCTCTCAGCTCTGCAGCCACTGGAGGGAAAGGGTCACGGTCACGTGTCCCCTATGAGCTCTGCTCCCACCTGTAAAAGGGACAGGATGACTACTAGGCCAAGGGCACATGTGGGATACCAACTGCAGGCGGAAAGGAAAGGACCAGATACATGATGGGCAGAGGGCAAGGAACCTCACTTCAGGACTGGCCCAGATGAAGACCTAGCTCAAGGCGGATGGCCTCACACCCTCCACCGGTCCTCTCAGAGCCCCACTCTGAGGCGTCCCAGATGCCCTGCCCAGCAGAGTTCATGAAGTTGGAAGCTACCTGCAGTCAAGTGCCAGGCATGCAACAAGCATCAAACACTAAAGGAGTGACAGCCCAGCCCAGCAGATGGGTCAGGATCCCTGGGCCTGTTGCCCAGGTCCTGTGTACCTGGAGGTCCCAAAGTAGGCAGGATGTGGGTGAATCCAGGTCAGGCTCTGGTAGATAAAAGCTGAGAGCCTGGAACCCAAACAACGAAGAGGAGATGGCCCCTGAGGAAGTGTTCAGCACTGGTACCCACAAACTGACCTTTATGGAGCACCTGCTGGATAACTGAATACTCAGTTGACATACATACATGGGCAGCCCAAGCATCTATCCCTGGAAACAAAAGCTCTCCATGTGTGAAACAGAAACCCGAGAAGGCAGCCAAGTCACTCATCTGTGAGACTCCAGCCTTTCTGCTCTAGGGGTCCTCCTGCACCCTCCTGGGCCTCTGACCAAGAGAACGGACAGAGAACCCACGGCCTGCAGGCTGCACTCTGAGTACAGAGGCACCCGAAAATGCAAGTAATCCCTGGGGCTGCTGGGATTCCAGCAGGCAGCCTGGATTTACAAGGTGGGACAGTCCAGCAGGTTTCCTCCCCTCAGGGAGCCAGCAGGCTCCCCTGACTAATGCAGTGCTGGGCACAGGCTTGAGTTTAATAAAACTAGAAGCAGCTAATGGTTAACAATAAAAAATAATATTTTTCCTTCAAGCAATTAAATTGTAATATAGAGCTCACTAATTCCTTCCTGCTCTTTCCCCTGGGAACGCAGATCAAGCACCAGGAGAAATAAATTATGTGCAGCTATTGCTGCTTGAAACCCAAGGTTTAAAGAAACCAGGGGAGAAATAAGGCCTCCTTCATTAAGGCAGCAGTCTCTCAGGATGGTTTCATATCACAGGTTACCTTTCTGCAAAAGCAGGGAGTTCCCCCCACCGGCCTGGGCCCCTCCGAGATTCCCTTCTCCCAAGATGACTCTTTGATTTTCTGCCCTCTTCTCCAAAGAGCCATAGTGTATAAAAATTGACCTGACTAAACCTCAGCCACACAGTATCCATGGCCCCTATGTCTACAGAGAAATAAGATCACCCAGACCAGAGAATCAAGATGGCGGAATGGGATAACGACACATTTAAACAGAGAAACATTAGCCAGTGTGAAGCAGAGAGGACGCATTCCAGGAAATAGGAGAGGACAGAACAACAGCACAGGGGCACCTGGAGACTGACAGACACAGGAAAGCAGCAGACACAGCAGTGTGCTGTAGCAGTGACTGATACCCAGTGGCGTTCAGCGAATGGCAATTTGAACTCCACCAGCAGCTGGAACTCCACCAACAACAAGGTAGGAAGATGTGTTCACCTGGAGCTCAGGAGAGAACCCAAAGAACTGCCCGTCCTGCTGGTCTGTTTGATTTGAACAGGAGCAAAGATAGAGCAGCAGGTCTCAGATGGGCAGTGCAGGAACAGGGTGGATTTCACAGCCCACTCCACCCACTAAAGCCAAATTAGGCACCATTTTGTATAGGGAGACAAAGGCTATGGGACAAGACTACGCATGCACTGAGCTGGGAGTGAACTCATTTCTGGCTCAGTGAATTGCAACAATGTGGTATCCTACAGGTTCCACCCAAGATAGGTCCCGGTAGCCCTCAGACCTGAAGGCTAACAGATCAAGAACTCCAGTAGTAGCACATCAGGTGTCATTTTGTACAGTGTGGCAAAGGCTTTAAGACTGCAAGATCACCCAGACCCCACCTCCTCTGTTCCCCTCCCACACTTCAAGGTCTTGGGCTGCTATTCAAATCCTTCCAGCTTCTTTTTATCTCCTGCCTGCAGTGGCCTTGCAGTCTGGCCAGCAACTCTCAGGGCTGCCCCTCATACAGTTTAGGTGTCTTCCCACCTCAATGTCATCATCAGAGCTGGTCATGCCACCTGGACACCCTTTTGGACAGATGCCCTGAGGCCTCCCTCCTTCATTCATCCATCTCTGATTCCCACAGCTGCAACAGAGCAACACTCTGAACTCCCTGACCCTGTCATTTTTTTTTAAGATTTATTTTATTTTGATTAAAAAGTCAGATTTACAGAAAGAAGAAGAGACAGAGAAGATCTTCCGTCAACAGCTGGAGCTGAGCTGATCTGAAGCCAGGAGCCAAGAGCCAGGAGCCTCTTCCAGTTCTCCCAAACGAGTGCAGAGTCCCAAGGCTTTGGGCCGTCCTCCACTACTTTCCCAGGCCACAAGCAGGGAGCTAGATGGGAAGCAGGGCTGCTGGGATAGGAACCGGTGCCATATGAGATCCTGGCGCAAGCAAGGTAAGGACCTTAGCCACTATGCTACTACACCAGGTCCCCATCCTGTGTTTTTAAAAATATATACATTTATGGGCCCAGCATGATGTATCAGTAGTTAAATCTTCACCTTCTATGCACCAACATCCCATATGAGTGCCAGTTCGTGTCCTGGCTGCTTCACTTTCCATCCAGCTTCTTGCTTGTGACCTGAGAAAGCAGTAGAGGGCGGCCCAAAGCCTTGGAATCCTGCACCTGCATGGGTGACCTGGAAGAAGCTCCTGGCTCCTGGCTTCGGATCGGCTCAGTTCTGGCCATTGCAGCCACTTGGGAAGTGAGCCAGTGCACAGAAGATTGCTATCTCTTTCTATAAATCTGCCTTTCCAATAAATATTAATAAATCTTTTAAAAACTCATATATTGGGCCTAGCACAATAGCCTACTGGCTAAATCATCTTGCAAATGCCAGGATCTCATATAGGTGCGAATTCACGCCCCAGTTGCCCCACTTTCCATCAAACTCCCTGCTTGTGGCCTGGGAAAGAAGTAGAAGATGGCTCAAAGCTTTGGGACCCTGCACCCGCGTGGGAGACCCTGGAGAAGCTCCTGGCTCCTGGCTTTGGATCAACTCAACTCTGGTTGTAGTAGCTACTTGGATTGTGACCCAGCAGACAGAAGATCTTTCTGTCTCTCTTCTCTGAAAAATCTGACTTTCAACACAAATAAATAAATATTTAAAATACATTTTTGATAGTTAGCATTATGGGCCTGGCATGATAGCACAGTGGTTAAGGTCCTCACCTTGAACGCGCTGGGATCAAATATGGGCGCTGGTTCTAATCCCGGCAGCCCTGCTTCCCATCCAGCTCCCTGCTTGTGGCCTGGGAATGTAGTCGGGGATAGCCCAAGACTTTGGGACCCTGCACCCATGTGGGAGACCGAGAGGAGGCTCCTGGCTTCAGATCGGCACAGAACCGGCCGTTGCGCTCACTTGGGGAGTGAGTCATCGGATGGGAGATCTTCCTCTCTGTCTCTCCTCCCTGTTTATCTGCCTTTCCAATAAAAAATAAATAAATCTTTAAAAAGGAAGAAGAAGAAAGTTAGCATTACACAAAAAGAAGAGAGACAGAGCTGTCTTCCACCAGCTGGTACACTTCCCAAACAGCTGCAATGGCCAGAGCTGGAACAGGCAGAAATCAAGAGACTGGAGCTGCTTCCAGATCTCCCACTGGGAGAAGTGGCCCAAGTATTTGGCCCATCTTTCACTGCTTGACCAGGTGCATTAGCAGGAAGCTGGATCGGAAGCTCAGCACCAAGGTCTCAAACCCGTGCCCATATGGCATGCCAGCATTGTGGGTGGTAGCTTTATCCACTATGCCATAACAACAGCCCCAGCCCTCTAACTCCAGAAGTTTCCCCTTCTGACCTTGGGATACCCCTCTTCGGACAGGAACAGAACATTCACAACAGGGTATCCCCAGAAGACTCAACTGGATGCTCCTTTGACCAGACCTAGTGTTCACAGTCTAAACTCACTGTGTGAACAAGCGCATACTGTAACACAACAACTTTCTTAAGATGGGGAAAGAAGCTCAGAGGAGGCAGGACATCACCCAGGCAGTGGGGAAACAGTCTCGTGGCAGACATCCTCAGAGTGAGACCATGAGCATCTTGCTAAAGAAAGCAGTTTTTTTCTTTGCTTCAGTGTGGAGTGGGACAGCTCACATTCCCCAAAACCTTCCAAGGTTCCCCCCGCCAGCAGGGACTGTTGGGACCACCTAAGTTCGGCACTCACAGCTCCTGAGGACCCCACTTTAACTTCTTGTGTACTGTGTCACCTCCTTAGTTGCTGCACACTCTAAGGGACCTCTCTTCATCCAAAGCACAGTCCAGTGTCACCACCCAGATCCCACCCTCTTCTGTCCTGAACGCCTTAACCAAAGGCTTATAACAGGCACAGAACCTGCTCTACCTCAGCCAACTGCTTGGCCAGGCTCAGGGCTCAGGATGCACCGATGAAGCTCAACAGCAGATGAGGAAGGAAAAACTGCTCTGTAGGGAGGCCCCACCCACCGGGCACATCTCTGGCACATGCAGTTACCACGGACTTAGCACAGTTTCTGCCAGGCACTGCTCTCAATGCTTCTACATGCGTCCTCACTAACATGCACGACGCGGTAAGTGCCATCACTATTTATAACTTTATAGGCAAGGCCCCAGCAGCACAGAGAGGTGAAGCAATGTGCTGAGGTCTCACAGCCCCCCAGCAAAGGGACTGGGCTCAGAGCCAGAGGTTCTAACCCCTGTAACCAACACCTGTCTATAAAGATTACAAGGGCCTATCAGAGAGGGGACAAATCCCCTACGCCAGCTGGAAACCTCCCCAACTTCCAACATCCACCCCCTTCTGTCCTGAGGAGCCTTCCACACCGCCCAGACTGACATTCCGAGGACTCGCCACCCGCCCAGACCAGACAGCAAACAAACAGGTCACAATTAAATAACTGACCAGCAAAATCCCTTAAATGCATCCGGGGAATACATCCCTCCCCACTGCTGCAGGACAATATGTCCGCACTGAGGCTGGGAACAGTGGCAATGGGCAGGGTCCCCCAGCAGCAACTCCAGACTGTGACACAGAAGGAGCACTCGGCAGCAATCTCCCTGGGGGTGGAGAGGTGTGGAGAGAGACTTCCGCCAGCCCTGATGTCAGGCAGCTGCAGTGGGAGCCGAGTCAGACTTTAACGTCAGTGTCCCGATGCAGCTTTTGGCTGCAGCCAATAAGGCTTCTCTATAACCCAGGGTTCCTGCTCTCAAGATCTGCTAAAGTTGAAAGGCCAGGTGAGCAGGCCACCCTCAACAATAGGTAATGAGCTGTCTTCAGACAGTCACTCTTCTCTTCCTCGTACGTGGACCACTACCAGGGGTCCTGGCCTGCTGACACACCCTGGTATGAGACATCTGTGGGGTCAGGCACCTCCATTCAGTTTCTGCCACCTGAGGACAGGTAGATTGATGGCTGCTGCCAGGACACAGCCACTTCCTGAGGAAACCAGGCAGAGAGCATCCCAGCCAGGGTACCCTGGGGACCTATAGCCCACCACAGAGCTGCTCACACTGTTCCTCATCTCCTGCCATCACTTCCATCCCAGACAGCTCCATCCCTTTCACAACCACGCCACTGCACAGTTCACAAGCCTCCTGATCTATGTGATCTCATCTGACCCCCATCATATCCCTTCATGGGTAGCACCTGAGCCCCATTTGCTGAAGACAAAATGGACTCAGCAAGTGAACTGATTTGCTCAAGTGGAGCATCATGACGTTCAAAGGAGACACCAGTAGCGACATCAGATGTGCTGACCCAGGCCGTGTCCTGTGCCACACCCATCAGCAGTCTGTTGCCTTATCTCAGTCTGCTCAGGCCGCCACAGTTGAATACCACAGACTAGGCGGCTTCAACAGAAGTGTTTTCCCTTAGCACTCCTAGCGCCCAAGGCTGGAAGCCCAAGATCAAAGTGCCAGCAGGGTGGAGTTCTGGAGGAGGGGACCCTTCCCGGCTTGTAAACAACCACCTTCTGACTGAGGTGAGGATAGAGAAGGCTCTCCGGTGTCTCTTCTTGAGGACCTGCATCCCATCAAGGGGTGGGGTGGAACGCCCATCCTCACATCATCTAGACTTCATCACCTCCCAAAGGGTCCATCTCCATCACTGTGTTTAGGGCTTCCACAGGGGAACTGGGGAAGGGACATAGCTCAGCCCACAGCAAGACGACTACAGCTGCCTCCTACAGAGGACACTAAAACACCGAGATGTTGAGTGACCTGCAAAGATTGCTCAGCCAGAAGCAAGAGAGCTGAGATTCACACCCAGATGTCCCTGACCCAGAGTTGGGATTCCACCCTGATCTGCCTCTATCAGGGGATGACAGAGTCCAGCCACCTGGTCAGACAGGGCCTTAGCCCTGCCCACTGACCCAACCTTCTGGAACACCTGCCATGCACCATAGAGCTGTCAGGTACTTGTGCTCATGACACTGCCGGCCCTTACCCAGGGTTACTGTCTGCCCTCATTTCCCCCGACCCCATCAGTCCTGCCCCACAGTCTATGCCCCTCATCCTCTCTCCCATTCCAGGTAAGGAAGCAGAGACCCGAGGGAAGGGTGTGTGAATGGAAGGGCAAGGCTCTATGGCCCTGAAGCTCTGGGTTTCTTCCATGATGTCACCTATCAAGTGCTGGCTGACATCCCAGCCCAAGACAGGCAGTCAGGATGGGAGGGGATAGAGCCAGCCTGAGCAAAGATGAGACAGCCTCTCCTACCAGGGCTCGGAACGCAGAGTGGTAAGGTGCCTGTCCTGGAAGGGCAGGGGGCAGAAGAAGCAGGGGCTTTGGGGGTGTTCTGTTTTCTTTTTTTTTTAAAGATTTATTTTATTACAAAGTCAGATATACAGAGAGGAGGAGAGACAGAGAGGAAGATCCTCCGTCCAATGATTCACCCCCCAAGTGAGCCGCAATGGGCCAGTGCGCGCCGATCCGATGCCGGGAACCAGGAACCTCTTCCAGGTCTCCCACGTGGGTGCAGGGTCCCAATGCACTGGGCCGTCCTCGACTGCTTTCCCAGGCCACAAGCAGGGAGCTGGATGGGA
Source organism: Ochotona princeps (assembly GCF_030435755.1). Classification (NCBI taxonomy): domain Eukaryota; kingdom Metazoa; phylum Chordata; class Mammalia; order Lagomorpha; family Ochotonidae; genus Ochotona; species Ochotona princeps. Next base: position 42,922,269 of record NC_080833.1, read on the forward strand.
AGTGGAGCCGCCGGGATCAGAACCGGCGCCCATATGGGATCCCGGCGCGTTCAAGGCGAGGACTCTAGCCGCTAGGCCACGCTGCCAGGCCCAGTTTTGTTTTCTTACTTACGATTTTCTTATACATCTATTTGCCTCAAAATTCACCCTCTTGAAGTATAGCCTTTATAGTGGCTTTATCACATCTACAAGCTGTATACCCATCCCCATTATCTAATTCAGGGGTGGGGAACATTCAGGCCACAATCCACAGAAGCTCCATGAAATCATCTGGTTGGGCCCTGCTGAGGCAAATGCAGGCAGGGCCTGAAATTTAATAAATCTATAGCAGGTCAATTTTCAAGTGGATAACTCTGTAAGGCCTGCAAATGCTACCATAAATATTCAAACAGCCCTTGGACCAAAAAAGAGTTTCCCACTCCTGAAATTCCAGGACACTTTTTATTACCAAAACCCCATGCTTGATCACAGTCATTCCACCTGTCTACCTATTTCCAGCCCCTGGGATCTGCTTATCTGCTGTAGATCTCTAGATTTGCCTATTCAGGATAATACATGTAAATAAAAACACAGAACAGGTGACTATCTGTGATTGTCTTCTTTTTTTTAATATTTATTTATCTATTTTATTACAAAGTCAGATATACAGAGAGGAGGAGAGACAGAGAGGAAGATCTTCCATCCGATGATTCACTCCCCAAGTGACCGCAAAGGCCGGTGCTGTGCCGATCTGAAGCCAGGAACCTAGAACCTCTTCCGGGTCTCCGACGCGGGTGCAGGGTCCCAAAGCTTTGGGCTGTCCTCGACTGCTTTCCCAGGCCACAAGCAGGGAGCTGGTTGGGAAGTGGAGCTGCCGGGATTAGAACTGGCGCCCATATGGGATCCTGGCGCGTTCAAGGTGAGGACTTTAGCCGCTAGGCCACGCCGCCGGGCCCTCTTCTTCTTTTTTAAAAGACATTTATTTTTATTGGAAAGTTAGTTATACAAAGAGGAGGAGAAACAGAGAGGAAGATCTTCCATCCACTGATACACTCCCCAAATGGCCACAACACCCAGAGCTGAGCCGATCCGAAGCCAGGAGTCTCCTACAGGTCTCCCACGCGGGTGCAGGGTCCCAAGGCTTTGGCCATCATCTACTGATTTCCTAGCCCACAAGCAGGGAGCTGGATGGGAAGTGGAGCAGACAGGACACAAACCAGCACCCATATAGGATCCCAGAGCCTGCAAGGTGAAGACTTTAGCCACTAGGCTAGCATGCCAGGCCCCTGTAACTATCTTTTTTCACATAGTATTATGTTCCTATGGTTCAACACCATGTGTTAGTATTTTGCTACTTTTGATAGCTGTACAATGTTTCATTTTAGTGGCTATGCCACATTTTGTCTATCAGCTGATGGACATCTGGGGTGATTTTCAATTTAGGGCGATGATGAGGAATACTGCTATTAATAAACATGTGCAGATTTTGTGTGGACACATTTTCATTTCTTGTGGACACACACCTGGGATGCAGGTGCCGGATCAAAGAGTAACTAGACAGCTGCCACTGTGAGGAACCAGGAGACAACTCTCCACAGCAGCTGCCTCACTTCCCCTTCCTGTCTGCCTTTTGGATCACAGCCACTGCAGTGGAGTGGGATCTCATGTGGGTTAGGCAGAGCAAGAACTCCTGACTCAGGTCAGTTTGTCTCTGCCTTGCAAAGGAAGTCTAGAACTGAGAGCTTCCAGGATCAGCTTCCATCTCAGTTGCCTCCTTCCCATCTCACTGAGACAGTGTGATGTGCCAGCACCATGATGTGTTTAAGCCACACTATTGCCCCATTTTATGGATACAGAAATAAAGCACAGAGGGGCCAGGAAGATAGTTCAACTAGCTAACCCTCGTCCTACAAGCACCAACATCCCATATGCGTGCTGGTTCGTGACCCAGCTGCTCCACTTCCCAGCCAGCTCCCTGCTTATGGACTGGGAAAGCAGCAAAGGATGGCCCAAAGCCTTGGGACCTTGTACCCATATAGGAGACCAAGAGGAAGTTCCTGGTTCAGAATGGCTCAGCTCTGGCTGTTACAGCCATTTGGGGAGTGAACCACAGATAGAACATCTCTCATCTCTCTCCTCTCCTCTCCTCTCCTCTCCTCTCCTCTCCTCTCCTCTCCTCTCCTCTCCTCTCCTCTCCTCTCCTCTCCTCTCTGTAAATCTGCCTTTCCATAAAAATAAATACTGTAAAAAAGAAAGAAAGAAAAAGAAAGCACAGAGAAAGGCAGTCACTATAATCAAGGCTCAATCTTAAACTAGAGTCTGGCTCCAGGGACCTAGCTCTTAACTATCAGGATGTTCTGCCTCCTGGGTCAGAAGGGAGGCTGCTGAAAATGCAGTGTTTGAAAAGGTGAAGAACTGCACCACCTTTAGCCAGTACTGCTCTTGGAAAGTATGGCTTCCTTGGCGATGAAGAAGCCTTTTCGGAAGGCAGACTGCCCAGGTTCCTTCCTTCCTGCACCTGCTCACACAGCTGACCTCCACCTGCATCCCCCCTGCCTCACTGCTCCCCTCCAGCAAAGGCAGCAGGTGCCGGAGTGTGGAGAAAGGCTGAGGCTAGGAGTCCAAGGCCAGGCTCCAAGCTCAGCCCTGCTCCCCTCGCCAGGCTGCCCTCCTTGCCTGCAGGGTGGGATGAAGACACTCAACAGGGTGGGAGTTAATACGCAGAATGCCGAGAGCAAGGCAGACACACAGCTTCCAGGAAGCAGGCTTCCCCTGCTACGTGCTGCTGGCCGACTCAGGGGTGGGTGTGGCAGGGCTTCCTGGCTGCAGAAGAACAACCAGGGAGGCAGACTGCAGAGTTCAAGCCCTCTGGCTGCTGGGCCAGTGCTTTCTTCTCACAGCTCTGCCCTGCACTCACAACCCAGGCCCCAGGTATCCCCAGTGGTCACCCCACCTGGTGAGGCCCGAGTGCAGAGTGCTGCTCTCCTGGCAGGAGTTGCAGCCAGCTGGCAGTCTGCCCTGAAACTCAAACCAGCCCAATGAATGAGGGACAACTGTATCAGCAAGGGACCATCTGCCTGGGGAACTGAATGATGGAGAACCCTGGTTAATGCTGTCTGCAGGGCCGTAAGATGAAGCCTGCAACCCCCTCCCCAGCCCTCAGATCCTGTCCTCACCTACCCAGGGGCCATGGCACCACCACCATGCAGCGCCTCTCTGGGGTGCTCCTGTTGCATAGTGCTGCCTTAGAGCTCTTGTCTGTTCCAGTAGACTGTTGCTTCAAAGTCAGCCGTACCTGGGGTCTGACCTGCACCCACACCCAGTGCTCCTCACCTGCACAAGCAGGTAACTTTCCGAAGATGCGTATGTGTCACAGGTTAAAAAAAAAAAGTAACCTCCTTTCCTGGCAATGTCCTCATGGCAGCCAACACTGGCCACCCATGTGTCCTATACCCATCACTGCCCACACCACTTCTGACTATACTAATGCACTTTTTAATCACCACCCTTTGAAGCAGCAACTCCTCCCCATTCCACAGATGAGGACTGAGAAGCAGAGAGGAGGGAGGAGATACACAAAAAGGGTTGCCCATTCCAGCCCTGGCACCCAAAGCCTGAGTGCTCCGCCCTGAATAGAGGGGCAGAACTCAGGAATCCTGAGGGGGTAAAAGACAGTTCCCCAGCAATCTAAGCATGGGGAAAGGAGCTCAGAATCCTGCCTCTCCGGGATCCCCAGGGCCTTTCCCAGTGACACGCGGTGCTGGAGGTGCTTACTGCTGCCTGGGACCCTCAGGGACCTCATGACTCTAAGTCTGGTCAGTGAGATGCAGAGCAGGGCAAAACACTCCTGCTCTTGCCACAACTAAAACCGCACACATTTAAACCTCTTACATTTTCCGATTTTAATCAAGCCTAGCCCCGAGCAACATTCTTCAATGGGGGGGGGGGCGGGGAGATTTATTTAGCGTATTCTCAGAATCAGCATTACCTACTTAGGAAACAACCTTATCCCCCAGCGTCACTTGTGCATTTACAATAGCAAGAGGCCTTCAGAAAATGCCCACTCCCTCCTGGGAAGAAAGGACTTGTCACTGCCAAGGCTGCAGTGCACTCAGTGGCATCCAGGACCCCAAAGACCACACTTAACAGCAATGATCTGCAGAAGAGTGCTTGTAACTGGTTCCTTTCCATTTACCATCAGCACTAATTTTTTTTAAGATACACTGATTTATTTGAAAGAGTTTGAGAGGGCGAGGCAGAGAGAGAGAGATTTTCCATCTGCTTGTTCATGCCCCAGACAGCTGAAACCCAGGAGTCAGGAGCTTCATCTAGGGTGGGTGACAGAGGCCCAAACACTTGGGACATCCTTTGCTGCTCTCCCCAGGCCAATAGTATGGACTGGATCAGAACTGGAGCAGCTGAGACAAACTGGCACCCATATGGGATGCCACTCTGCTAGGTGACATGCTATGCCACAATGGCATCCCCTATCAGCACTATTTTTAAACCTATTTAACAAATTCTTGGCAGGAATAAAGCAAGTATTATTAATTCCATTTTACATATGGGGAAAGTCAAGGCACACACAGAGAAAATGCCTTGTCCATGTACATACACATTAGGCATACCCACCTGCCTTGCTCTTGCAAAGTTTTCAATCTCACAGGACATGGCCATGCCACCTTAAGTCCAAATGCACAAACTGCGGTGAAGAAGGTGGGAAGGGGAAGCAACTGCAGAAAGAAAGACTTCAGGGAAGAAGGAACTCAACATGGGACAGAGGGAGCTTGAAGAGTATCCTGCCTTGTAAGTCATCTGTCTCCAGTGGTTCCAGGTCTCCCTGACCCTGGAGCATGCCTGACCTGCAGCAGGACAAACCTCAATTTAGCACCTGATTCTGCAGACCCAGTGGCTCCCAACCCTTGAGCAAGTCACCTCCCCTTGGGGCACCGCCTCGTGGTGGGAGAACACCCAGCCCAGCGGAGTATCATGAGGTTATGGAGGGCCCATGTTGTCTATAAACTTCCCCGTGACCCTTGGTCACCGAGGCCACTGCTGTTATCTTGCAGTCTGTGCTTTGTAAGTGCTTCCACTTGTACTGCCTCGGGGGAGGCAGCAGAGGGATTACCCTCCCCATTTTGTAGCTGGAGGCGGAGGGAGTCCAACTCACCCTCTCTCCCAGCACATGACATTGGGTGAAAAAGGAATGAAGGAATTCTGCCTGCCCAGACTGCAAAGGTATTCTAGCCCCACTGGTATAATGAGGTGCTGAATGGGCTCATCACACCCTCAGAGGCTCAGTGGCCTTACCACTCTGTAAGCACAGTCAGCAAGATACAGGGCAGCACCAAACCTGAAGCTTAGTCTTGGTCCCAGTTTGAAACCTCCACTGGGCCCACTTGAAACCCACAGTGGCTACGTATCATAGGAGAGCCCTGATGCCCAGGCAGAGGGGGAAGTCTGCTCAAGGATGAATCCTAGCTAACTCTGTCTCCACCACCCCACAAGTTCCTGGCTTAAAAAGCAAATGTCAAGTCTCCAGGGAAACAGCAGGTGATGCCCACCCCAGCTTCTCCAAGAGGAAGTTAATGTTTCCAAAAACAAGCTTTTCCATCTGTGAAGTGCAATGGGATACAATCTCTGCTTCTCTCTCCACTGTCCACCCCTGCTCCTACAAAACAGCCAACAGGTCAGTTCACAGCCCTACAGAGAGATTTTAAACATGAAAAGGTCCACTTTTGCTTTCATTAATTCTTAGGTCACCTGCCTCCATGTGTCCAGAAAGGGCAGCACCCCCGACTCCTTCTACAGCAACAGCAGGCAGACAGGGAGAAGGAGGGAGAGAGGGAAGGAGGGGCAGGAGGGGTGGGGAGCCACCCATCCCAAGCTGTTTCCACTTTTTATATTTCTCCAAATCCTTTAATTGACCTCTACGGAAAGACCCCCGATTAGGCTAATCCTGCCCAGTGAGCTTTCCCATTTCTGCTCCCGGGAAGTCTGAAGGAAGCCACCCCTGCCGGCCATCAGCTGCCAGAGCTCCAACCTACGGGGGCATTCTAAGCAAGAGTATGAAAGGCTTGAGAGTCTGGAGGTCTGTATTTAGCTGCAAGCCTCTTTCAGGCAGTGACCTCGTTCATGTTTAATAACAGTAGCACTAGCCGAGTACACCTCAAGGCAGAGATGTTGTTTTTCAGCCCATTTTATAGATGAAGGGACAAGGTCCCTCAGTGAGGCTCAGGAGCTTGGCAAAGATCAACAGTGAAGGTCAGAGAAAGGATTCAAGCAGTGTCCTGCAGACCTGCAGTCACTTCCTGTCCCCATGCCAGTGTGACTTCCCCTCCAGGAGCAGTCCACAGGGGTGCTCTGTATGAAAACATTCAGGTCAAAGCCCTGCACACAGTAGGTGCTCTAAAAAAGGGGGGGCGATGCCTTCCCTCTTCCCTAGAGGATTCACAGTAAGAAGAGCTCTCGCTTCTCACTTTCACATGCCTTACAGACTCAATCCCAGGCTGGGAAGAAGTAACCAGGGGTCGCATCCCAGCCTGGGACTGCCTGTCACCATCAGCATCTTCTGCTGCCAGCTGAGGGGGTGACTCCACTGCCACAGCCCCACCAGGGACTACCTCCGTCTCTCTGAACCTGGTCTTTCAAAGGAGCTTTCATTTTCAGGCTTTAATGTCTCCCATGATTTAATCAGAAACACGTGCCCTGTAAATATCGTCTGTCATGTTCCATCAGGTTCACAGGGAAAAGTACAAGTCAATAAACAAAGGTTGTAGCATAAATCTACCTTGAACACATAATACCTCAAATAAGAAAATCAAAACACGTGTGGCCTCTGACCTGTGGAGTTTCACGAGCGGGAACTTGGGGTCTAGTCGGGAACATTTCTGAATCCCCATAATGAATAGAGAGGCTGGGGCCCGGCCGCTGCACAAGTGCGAGTGTGCACATGGAGCCCCTTCGACAAAAGTCTGCTCAGCAGCACCTGCTCAATCACAGCACGCTCCTGGCTGGTCCAGGCGGCCAGCCCTACTGCAGACAACCCAAAACCCATGCAGCTCCTTGTGCAAAAGAGGCACCCTCCACAATCCTTGTCCTCAGATGGGGGACCCAGGTGAGGGTGGGATGATAGGTGCCTCCTCTTCCCTTCCTCTCCTTCCCCAATCCCCACAGCCCCCTTCTTCCCTCCCATGCTGCTTTCAGGGCCCTAAAACATAAACAGGGGAAAGACGAGGTGGAATCTGGGACAATCTGGTGTCCCAGCTCCATCATTTAGCACTGCTGCCATCACCTGGTTTGACTCTCATTTAACAGGAAGGCAGAATGTTCTGTTACAGAGTTTCTGCTACTAAACATGTATTGATTTTTCTCCCACAAAAGAAAAACAGCCCAATGAAACTGCTGGACATATCTAAACAATGGGTTGCTAGATTGTCTGACATTGTCTGTACCAGCAATGTCAGGGCACACTTGAGTAACAGACTGATGGGGAAAATCAGTCAGTGGGGTGGGAATTTGAGGGGGTCAATCCCAGACCCTATGGAATAGTACCATAAAAATAAATTTAAAAATTAATTAGTTTTTTAAAAAGAAACACACATCAGTGAGGGCTGGCACTGTGGTATAGCAGCAGGTAAGGCAACTGGCTACAGTACTGGCCTCAGTTTGTGCTCCAGCTGCTCCACTTCTAGTACAACTTCCTGCTAATGGCCTGGGAAAAGCAGCAGAAGATGTACCAAGTGTTTGAGCCCCTAAATCCACACAGGAGACCTAGAAGAAGCTCCTGGTTCCTGGCTTCAGCCTGGCCCAGCCCTGGCCTCTGCAGTCATCTAGGGAGTGAACACAGAAGATCTCTCTTCCTCTTCCTCTTTCTCTCTGTTAATTCTGCCTTTCAAATTAATAAAAATAAACTAAACCTTTAAAAAAAGACATGGCAAAATGAGCATTCACCATCTTAAATGAGGAGCTAGACAAAGACAGTGGTGACATAGCCCTGGCATCGGTGCCTCTCTGGCTGGTGCTTCTAGACAAGTAAATTGACCCACCCCCACCAGGGGACTCTCTCTGGAGTCAGAAAAAAAAAGCAAAGGAGACAAGCAGCTTGAAAAGGAAGGAAGACTCATGGGACTAGTGCTCCAGCATAGTGAGTTAAGCTGCTGTCTGCAGCACCAGCATCCCATATAGGCACCGGTTCAAGTCTTGGCCACTCCACTTCCAATCCATCTCTATACTGCTATACCTGGAAAAGCAATGGATGATGATCCAAGTGCTCTCCATGTGGGAGATCTGGAAGAAGCTCTTGGCTCCTAGTTTCTGCCAGACCCCTTTTGGGGGCCTGACCCAGCCATTTGCAGCCATGTGGGGGGACTGAACCAGCTTACAGAAGATATCATTCCCTCTTCGTCTCACTCCTTCTTTCTCTGTAACTTTGCTTTATATATATATTTCAAAAAAAGAAGACTCGGTTTTCTCATCTGTTAAATGGGGCCACTTCCTCACAGGATCGTGACAAAGATTTATACTCAAAATGGAATTTTCAAGAATGCCACTATAAAATATGCTCTTAATTAAGTTCACCGATATCAGGGCATGGTCCACGGGATTTCACAATTCATCACTGTGTTAGATTTCACAAACCCTTCATTTTGCGGTTGTGGAGCTGAGGCCCAGAGCGGGCACACTGGCAGGAGGTCAGCACTCAATCCCCACCACTGAGAAGGCAGCTCAGGAGCAGAAGGTCCCTTTGCCATATAACCCAGTAGCCTCCCCAGTTCTGTGAGCCAGCTTTCTTCCAGGCCCACCCTGGTTCCCTTCTCCACGAAGTTCTCCATGGCTGGCCCTTTAATCAGTAAAAATCCAGTGTGGGTCACAGTACACAGGCACAGAACCTGGGAGTTTATCTTGACCCATACCTGTCTTGCCTCCCTCTAGACCAGAAGCTCCCTCAGGGGGCCCAGTTCACATCCAGCATACAGAGGCACCCCCAGTCTTACTTATCTGTTGACTTTCTTCTGTCTCCTCTACTAAAATGTAAACTCCACAAGCTGCCTTGTTCATCAGAGCATCCCACATCTAGACAGGCATCAGGTGCACCACAAGTACTCAGGAACTCTTTGTTGAGAACAAGTCAGAGTAAGACTCCTGTCTCATGCATGCTGAAAGGGACTTTGTAAAATCAAGTCCAGAGGCTAGTGTTACGGTACACCAAATAAAACCTCTGCCTGTGACAGAGGCATCCCATATGAACACCAGCTCAAGTCCCAGATACTCCACTTCCCATCCTGCTTCCTGCTGATGGCCTAGGAAAGACAGCAGATGACCCACACGGGAGAGCCAGCTGAAGTTCCTGACTACCTGGCTCAGCACTGGTCACTGCAGCCATCTAGAGGGTGAACCACTACTTGAAAATCTTTCTCCCTCCATTTCTCCTTTTCTCTATAACTCCACCTTTCAAATAAATCAATAAACCTTTATGAAAACATCAAGTCCAAGTGACTTAACTGATCAGATCATCTGTAAGACTATTTTGTATGCCAAAACCTGAAATAGAGCCTCATACACTGCAACCTTAAAAATACAACCACTGTCTCACTTCAGCAGCACATATACTAAAATTGGAAGGGAAAATACAACCGTTGGTGGGATGAAGATGAATGAATGAGCTGGGGTTAGCTGGGTAGCTGACTGGGTACTAGGGCAACTGAGTGGTTCCTGGGAGTGCGATGGTGCTGTGTCTGGTTATGATTGTACAGATGAGTCGTGAGTTAGATAGGCAGGTGCACGGCAGATGGGTAAGTGGACAGGTAGCTGGACAGATGGTAATGACAGGCTCGTTCAGAACTAATTCATCTTTCAAGGAAGGTCATGGTATTGAGGGGCTCTCCTTGGCATAGAGATAGGACGCCACCCTACCCAATGGTCCCACACAGAGAGAGCAGTTCCAAGTCATTTCCATGTGTCCTACTGCAGTGTAGGAGCAGGACACAAGGTAGGGCTGGTGAACGTCTGGCTAATGAGTACCTGGATGGATGGATGGGAAAACAGGTGGGCGTTCACACAAACAAGACAGTCTGATGGGTAAGAGGCTGGATGGGGAACAGTTCTACAGCTGAAGAGGCCAGTCTGGTGGGTGGACAGGAGGGACATGGGCACACCCTCAGATATACACAAGGATGGCAGGGACAGAAGAGCAGGTGGGCGGAGTACAAGTCACTAGAGACCTCTACATATGCCCTAACTTCCTGCAAATGACATGCTGCCCACACACCACAATCCACCAGCTGCAGATCCCCCATTAGGACCACCCATTCAGCTGGGATGAGAGCTTCCAAAGGACAGTAAGCGCTACCCTAGGCCCTCCCAAGCCCCCCAAACACTATCCCTCTCCATCTTGGGAAGTGGCAGGGAGTGGGGGACTCAGAATCCCATACATCCCATCAGACTGTGTCTTCCCTGCTGACTGCAAACCAAAGCAGCCGCCCCACATCCTCTTCCATGTCACACAACAGAATTGGGCTGAGCGAGACAGCAGCCAGCAGCCCTAGGCACCCCCATCATATTGTCGCCTACGATGCTTATTTTGTCTTCACTGCAAGCCGAGGCTCAGGAAGGTGAAGAGACTTGCCCAAGGTCACACGGTGACAGAACCAGTCTTGCTGACGCCAGACTGTGCACTATGCTATCGATAACTCCTCTGGGGGCTGTGTCACTCCTCACGGGACAATCACACCTACTGCGCAGGGGGTACAGATTTCCAGCGCTCTCCTCCCCAAGCAGGCGCCGAGGACAGTCAAACTCCCCCAGCCCCAACACAGTTCCTTGTTACGCTCGAGCAAAATGTATGCCTCCCACAGACTCCCAGCACATGTGGGAAGCCAGTGCCAGGCACCCTCCCACGCATGTGAATGTTCCTAAACAGAGTAATTAGAGTGGTGTTTAGGTAACTTTTACACGGGCCCCCTAATCAGAATCATATGTGGGGTGGAGCCAGTCCTGGTGGCCGAGCTGGAGAGGTTAATCAGTGCCCCCCCCAACTTAACACACAATTGCTACCCCTTCTAACTTCCTTAAGCTACCTTTCTCTGACTGCACACAGCCATTAGCCCCCAGCCCAGGCCTGAAACTACTCCCACCTGATCTCTGGACAAGAGAAAAACGGGCCCAGCTACCCAACAGTACTTCCCTAGTCACAGCACAGCATACACAAAGTCAGACTTGGAATGCACCTTCAAGAGCCTCTGCGGGAACCCCCAACAGATGAGGCAGCGAAGGGGGAGCAAGCTGCTCCTCTAAGGCCACACAGACAGGAGAAAGGTGGCTGCAGCAGAACGACCCTCCCCAACCGGCCTAGCCATGTCCTTCCCCACTCACAGACTTCTGGTAGCTTCCCACGGCCTCCAGGTCAAAGATTACTGCGGTCTGCCTTTCCTGCAGGTGGGCTGAGACCAGGGGGCGGGTGAGAACCCAGAGTCAGTCACACATGATTCAGAGCCCAGCTCTATGTCTCCTTGCTCCCTAGGCAGGTGATTTTACCTGTTGAAACCTTAGTTTCTTGTCTGGTAAAACGAAGATCACCACTGGGGAAATCAGCTCTCTCATTAGCCCAACAGAAATCACTTGAAAAGCAGCAGTCGTTCTTTTTTCTTCCTTTATTATTGAGACAGAGTGTTCCCATCTGCCGGTTCACCTCCAAATGCCTGCAACGCTGAGGGCAGGGTCCGGCTGAAGCCAGGATCTCTGTGGATGGCAGGCACCCAGTTACTTGAGACCACCTGCTGCCTCCTACAAAAGCAGGAAGCAAGCACTGGTGGGGATGCAGGTATCTTAAAGGCCCAGTCTAAATGTCTTCCCCAAAACTAGCAATCTTCCTTATCACAAACAGTTCCCTAAGAGCACCGACTGTGGAGTCAGAGCGCTACGATTTTAAGCTTCATCCTTCATTTGATACGCTGTGTGGCCTTAAGCAAGTAACTAGTGTCTCTGGGCTTCAGTTTCCCTGTGCATCTACTGGGAAGGGACAGACTGAGGACCCCTAAGGGCCACAGCAGATCTGGCAGCCCGCAAGGTTGCAGGTACCACAAAGCAGCCCCGTTCTCATTCTCTCTAGATCCTTCAAAGCCCAGCACAGTTTTGAGTCCAGTCTTCCTTCCAAGTCTCATTTCAGCCACATCTCTGCTCCTGCAATACCAAATTCCTCCTGGTTACCCAACACAGCAGCGCGCCACCCCCACCAGCCTTGGGATAAACAGTCCGTTGCCTAGAGCAGTGCTGCTCATCCTTTGATGTGCACACCAATCACCTGGGGGTCTTGTTAAACCGCAGACTCTGAGGCCGCTAGTCTGGGGTGAGGCTGAGATTGGGCAATCCTAACAAGCTCCCGGGTGACAGATGCTGCTGAGCCAGGGACCACGCCCTTGAAGGCATTTCTTCCTGTTCACCATCTACTCAAGGGCCCCTGGCCACCCCACTGCTGAGTAGCCTGAGCTCACAACACGATTCACAGAGGTCCTGGGGCCTCCATGTACAGCAGATCAGCACCCACTGCAGCACTGGCCACAGAGAGCAGCTTGAGTCCATACCCTGACCAGAAGCCCCTGGAGAGAACAGTCCAGCACAGGACTCTGCACACAGAGCAGAGTGAAAGGACCCCCTTCCCACACCCCACAATTGTAAAAAGTCACAGGCAGTGGCGCTGGTGCTCTGGCCTAACAAGCTGAACTGTCACCTACAATGCCAGCCTGCCATATGAGCAGCTGGGCTGACTCCTCTCTGCTCCACTTCCCATCCAGCTCCCTGCTAATGCACCTGGGAAAGCAGTGGGGGATGACCGCTGCACCCAAGTGGGAGACTCCAAGTTCCTGTCTTCGGCCTGGTCCTGCCCCAACTATTGTGAACAAGAATGAGAGATCTCCCCCTCTCTCTGTAACTCTACCTTCCAAATTAATCAAATAATGCCTAAGACCAACCGAGTCCTCCTAAGATTCTAGTGGATTCAGTGGGAATTCAACAAAAGGACACCCTGCAAGGTTGGCCTGGTGGTGAAGATGCCTATGTTCCACATCAAGGAATCTGGGTTCGAGTCTTTACTCTGGCTCCTGGCTGCAAATGCCTGCTAATGCAGATTCTGGGAGGCAGTGGTGACAGTGGGGGACCTGAATTAAGTTCCTGCCCCCCCAGTTCAGCTGTGGGTCAGTTCTTACCATCAAGGGCATTTGAGAAATAGTGGGTTTTTTCAAGCTCTTTTAAAAAAGAAGATACCTTGTCCCCTGATATCTTGCTGCCTCTTCATGCCCTGCCTACCAGCTGCACTCCAGGCTTGGGTATGTGATGAACAAGGACAGTTCCTAAGTCCTTTTCCCATTCCCTTCACTATCCAGCCCTCCCCGCCCCCGTAAAGTTACCAAATAAAAGCAAGAAACCAGCAACAGCAACTTCTACTTTACCACCCTTGCTCTAAAGACAAAGGAGACCCCGGAGCTAGCTGGAGACTGAGCCAGAAGTGGCACCAGCTCCAAGAACTGCAGAAAATCCTTACTCAGCTGTGGGGAGCCATGCAGTTGGGTCGGATGGCATGGGTGTGTGATGAGCACTGCTCCTTGGTTAGCAAGGCTACGAGGAGTTTCTAGCAGCGAGGCAAGGCCCGGCGGAACGTCTCTGGTCACCTCATTGCTGCCTCAGCCCATTGTATGGACACTCAATCACCTCTCTGATGTTTCACAGAATTCTCCTGAGGGTGTTGTTGTTGTTTTTCTGCTAATGTGAAGTGATTCCTATAACTGGTATGACACTTCAAATTGATCAATCATGTTATGATAAAAACATCTTTAGCGATGTAAGGCTATGACACACAGCTAAAGTATACAATGGTACAATTGAGCCCACTATGTTTCCAAATATCCTGTTATGTGCCCACTTTTGTCCTGGAATTTGCCCTAGTATAAGTAATATTTTCCTTAAGAAATTGCTTGATAATATCTTGCAACTGATGGCAATCATGCAGGTACAAAGAGTTTGTTTACCATATACCTCGAACTGTTACAACACATGATATGACGCATTCTAGTTTCTCACCACAGAAAGCAAAAGTATATGGGGCATCTTCTAAAGGGAAACAAATGTGAACCCCCTCAAAATGGCTTAAAATCTCAATCTTATATTAGCACTTTTGTTTAGGGAAAGAAAACAGTTTATATAGATAAAAGGAAGTTTTTTGTAAAGGCCCTCTGTAGATTGGCTGAGCTGCCTTGATTCCTTTCACTGCCCTTCAACAAAAGAACAAAAAACAATTGAATCAGCACTAGGTGAAGGTGACGGTAATTAATGTATGACTTGATTATAAGATTTAGCAAAGAATCTATGTTATATGCTTTTATAAGATCCTTTTATGATCTTTTAATTCTGTACTCTTAATATTCTAAGCAATATTAGTTTGCTTGTGTTTAGTAAAAATTGATTTTAAGTATAAGTAAATCATTTGTCACTATGTAACCACATGCACTGCCATCTGTGGAGTTCCTGGCTTTAGCCAGGTGACTGCAGGTTTCAATAAATAATGATTGTTGAAAATGTTTTCCTTAGGATTGTTTTTTGTATTCTCTTAATCATGATGTAAAAATGAAACAATTGGATATTGTGCAAAAGCTTGTGATGATTTGTGTATAAATAAAGAAGGCAGCTTTTCTGAGTTGTCCATTATGAGCATCAAGCCATAGTGGTCCGTGTCTTATCTCTTCTTCTTATCATCTCACTGATCCACGCATCCTTTGCAAGCTCTCAGTCAGCCGGAGCAAGTCTCCGGCACTCAGCTACATCACCTGCCTGGCAAAAAGGCTCGCCCAAGTACTGGAGAGAAGACTATGCCAGCCATGCAAAGGTGAGAACAACGCAGATTGCAGCACGCAGTAGCTTCCCCACATTTGCATGGCGAAAGGGCTTACACAAACATACTCTTCATTAGAAGAATTTGCTCAAGTCCTTTCCCAGCCCCATGAGCCACCCTGGAACCCAGAATGGGTTACCATCCCTACTTCACAGAACAAGTGAGCCTCGGGAGCAGCCCCTGCCATGAATACTGTGAGAATCCAGGACCACAGTGATTGTGGCTTCTGCACCCTCCCTCTCCCCATTTCTACTGTACCAGCTTTGGACAGCAGCAAAACGAAAGCTTATGGACAGAGCAGACTGCTGCAGACACTGCGTTGGGTCACAGCCAGCTGCTGCTGCTCATGGAGTTTTCATTCTTGAGAGTGAAGGGTGAATCTCAAGGAAATTCTGAGTAATAACAAACACTGGGATTAAAAAAAAAAACCACAGAGCAAAATCATACAAGGGGCCATTTGGTTAGAAAGGGCCTCTCTGGAAGGCCACACTGAGTCTAGCATGGGAAGGGGAGCTGGACAATCATGCCAGGCCGAGGGAACAGGCCGTGCAAAGGGGATGGGTTTACTAAGCTCACGGAGGGTCAGCTTTGGCCCAGGGACAGTAGGGAAGGCAGCATACAAGAGTGGACATCCAGCTGCCCTGCAGAACAGGGTAGGGGACAAGAAAGGGAGAAACAATGTGGCACAACTGCCACTGTTTATTTATTTCAAAGGTAGAGAGACAGACAGACAGATCTTCGGACTGCTGGTTCACTCCCCGAGTCCCTGCCAACAGCTGGGGACTGGGCCAGTCCAAAGCGAAATGCCAGAACTCAATTTGGATCTTCCACATGGGTGGCAAGGACCTAACTACTTGAGCCATTATTTGCTGCCTCCTAGGGTGCACATTAGCAGGAGCAGAGCTGGGACTTAATTCCAGGAATTCTAATATGGGATACAGACATGCCAAACAGCACCTTAACCGCTACACACACACATACACCCTGACTGACATTTTAAATAGCACTCACACCAGCTACTGGGTACATACTGGAGCAGAGAGGCAAGCAAGGCCAACAAGGAGGCTCCTGCACTGACTAGAAGAGAGGTGCAGGATTGGCATAAGCCAGGTGGCAGTGGAGATGCAAACTGTTCAGGGTCAGGACTGCTGCCAGAGGCCACCAGGAGGCAGACACATGGATAAAGCGGAAAGTGCAGGGGGTCAGCCAGAGCGACCAAGCGGGGGCGCTGTCTCAAATGCTGCCATGAGGACAGAGGAGAGGCAGGCAGCCACACAGGCTAGGAGGCCCACAGGCTACCTTGGCAAGACTATCTGTGGACAGGTGAGGGCACAGAACAGGGGTGAGAGACTGCATGCTGAAGCAGAGACATGGAGCAGTCGTAGGGCGGGGGGGACTGAGGTAGGAAGGCTGGCTTTGTTGGCAGGCTGCGGAAGGAGAATGCCCCCAGCAGAGGGCCAAACGCACACTGCAGGAGGTCACTGAAGAAGCCAACTGTCCCAGGACAAGGCTAACAGGTTGGCCTGTGCTGACACCTGGCAGGAGAGTGGGAGGCCAGGCCTGGCATGTGCCTCTGGAGCTCCAAGACCCCAGGTGCAGACCAGGCCATTAGGGGGACAGTGTGTTTCCTTCAGCTCCACTCCATGGGCATGTGCAAACAGCTTGGCTTTCACCAGGGTAGGGCCCAACAGAGAGAACAGCGGGGGCCAGGGCCCAAGGGTCCAGAGGAAGGAAGTACTTATAATGTTGGACTTCAGGCTGCAGAAGGGAAAGCAGGGTGACTAGTCCTCATAAGGTCACAGACCTACTTCTCGCACATGAACAAAACCCTTGGCTGGGAAGGGCAACACAGAGTGTCAGCAGACAGGAGGCAAAAAAGGGAAACACAAGCAAAGGGAGAGGGGAAAGGAAAGTTCTGGCTAAAAATTCTAATGATCTTCACAGGTAGGTCAGACAAGTCAGGCCATTCACACCACAACTGGAACACGGAAAGAAGCTTCAGACACTGGGCACAGGAGCGATGCGGTCACTTGGGATGACTACATCCTACATCAGAGTGCCTAGGTGCAAACTCCTTTTTAAAAAAAGATTTGGCCTGGGACAGCAGCTGAAGTCCTCGCCTTGAACGTGCCAGGATCCCACATGGGCACTGGTTCTAATCCTGGCAGCCCTGCTTCCCATCCAGCTCTCTGCCTTGGACCTTGGAGGGCAGCTGAGGACAGCCCAAAGCCTTGGAACCCTGCATCCATGTGCGAGACCCGGAAGAAGCTCCTGGCTCCTGGCTGCAGATAGGTGCAGCTCCAGCCATTGGGGAGTGAATCATCGGACGGAAGATCTTCCTCTCTGTCTCTCCTCCTCTCTGTATACCTGACTTTGCAATAAAAATAAATGAATCTTTTTTTTAAGAGATTTATTTATTTTTATCAGAAAGGTAGATATACAGAGAGGAAGATATTCTGTCTGCTGAATCACTTCCTAAATGGCCGAAATGGCTGAAGCAGAGCTCATCTGAAGCTAGGAGCCGGGAGCTTCTTCTGGGTCTCCCACACAGGCACAGGGACCCAAAGCTTTGGGCTGTCTTCTACAGTCTTCGCAGGCCACAAGCAGGGGGCTGGATGGGAAATGGAGCAGCCAAGATACACACCAGTGCCCATGTGGAATCTTAATGGATACAAGGCAAGGATTTAGCCACTGGACTATAGGCAGGGCCCCTGGCTCCACTTTTTTTTTTTATAATCTTACATAGTTGATTAGGGTACAAAGGGTCAAGTGCTACAGGAAAGTGGGTAAGACCATTGTTTCCACACTAATATCATCACCTTTTTCCCCTGTATCTGGGGTCAGGAAAGAAACAAAGGGAGAAGCCCCATCCAGCCTCCCACCCATCCCAGGTCCCCAATGTAAGGCATGATGCGAGGGTCCTGCTCAAGCAGTTTTGATAGTTCAACAGCCTGAACTGCTGCCAATCTCACCATTCCAAGCACGATGAAATCTATTCAGCATCCACTAGCTGACACAGTCTCTTTATAGTTGGGGTTCTGAGATCACCAGTTCAGTTGGAGCGATCTCCAAAGAAACTTCATCTAAGGTGATCACAGACCTGATTCTTGTGTGTGCTTGCCCAGTACAGGGTCGGTACAGTCCGTCGCCCCAATCAGCTTATGCACATGACGGTCGTTGCAATTGCTGGGTCAGTTCTTTATCCAGCTCTGTCTTCCACACAAACCAATGGGTGTTGTAGTCCAGCTCGATCCTGCCCACTTCATACTCAGCTCTCCCACAAGCCAGTGGGAGCTGCAGCCTAGTTGGGGCAACTCCCACCAGACCTGCTCCCTATCCTGGTTCCCATGCTTGCCAGTATGTACCGCAAGCTTGTTCAGTCTGTCCCACATCCCATTGAGCTCTCATACATGTAAATGGGCATTGAAGCCTAGTTCAATCCAACCAACCCTACTACCCAGTCCACACACACACATGTGCCTTTCTGTCTAGCAACCCTGCCCCAGTCCTGGTTTTCGTGCTCTCCAGTGGGAGCGGTAACCCAAGAGGGAGGTGCCCACTATCTCCCTACTAGGCCACTCCCACTCCCGGATTATGCACTCTCCAGGTGGGTCTGGAGTTTAATTGACAGATTAAGCCTCTGCCAACCGATGCTGCGGCAAAGCCCAACCAACCCTCACCCACTCTAATTTTTGCTTGCACCAGTCGGAACAGTCCCTGGCTCCACTCCTAATTCCAGCTTTCCCCTGTGCACACCCTGGGAAGCGGCAGATGAAGGTTCAGGCACTTGGGGCACTGCCACCCACCAGGGAGACCTGGATTGAATTCCTGACTCCTGGCTTCAGCCTGACTCAGCCCTGGTTGTGGCAGGCATTTATGGAATAAACCAGCAGGTAGGCAATCTTTCTCTTTTTCTGCCTTTTAAATAAATAAAAGATAAAACCCCTCAAAAAAAAGTTTTTTAAGGAGGGCCCAACACAGTAGCTTAGTGGCTAAAGTCCTCGTCTTGCTTGTGCTAGGATCCCATATGAGTACCAGTTCATATCTGCTACTCCACTTCCCTTCCAGATACCTGCTTGTGGCCTAGGAAAGAAGTTGAGGACATCCCAAAGCCTTGGGACCCTGCATCCATGTGGGAGACCTGAAAGAGGCTCCAGGCTCCTGGCTTTGGATCAGTTCAGCTCCAGCTGTTGCAGCCACTTGGAGAGTGAACCAGTGGACAGAAGATCTTCCTGTCTCTCCTTCTCTCTGTAAATCTGACTTTTTAATAAAAAAATAAATTTAAAAAAGTTTTTGAGGGAGAATGCAGTAAAAACAATAATTAGACACCAACGAAGTACTTTTTCAAACTAAAATATCTAGAATAAAAAATAAAATGTGAGATAAAGCAAAGGAAATTTTCAGAAGAGATGAAGAGATAGACATTCAAGAAAAAATAAGAAAATTAGACATCAACCAGGACTGTGAGGCAGTGCAGTAAGCCATAGCTCACGCTGTCGACAGCCTGTGTAAGTGCTGCTGATCCAGCTTTCTGCTAATGTATCTGGAAAACAGAAGACAATGAGCTTAGAGCATGGGCACCTGCCATCTGTAGGGAGATCAGGATGGAGTTCCTGCCTCCCTGCGTTGCTCTGGACCATTTGGTTGTGAACACACATATTTTTGCCTATTTGCTTGTTTCCCCAATATCTAGAGGAATGCCTGACTCATAGTAGGTGCTCAATAAAAATGTACCTGTCCCCAGCCTTTCCTGCAGCTAAGGCATGAGCAGTCACATGACCTAGGCTCTGCTGAGTAGAAGTATCCACTTCAGGGGGAATCGTACAGATCTACTCTGGCATGAGTCAAATCAGAGAAGTCAGCCACAGCCCCAGTAGCAGCAGCCAGGCCAGCTGTTGGCTAGGCCTGGTGGGGTCTGCCCTGGACAGCCCAGTGGCAGGCTCTGGGCTTCAGTTCCTAGCTACAGAACTGCTAGTTGTCTAGCCTTTGGAAAAAAAAATTCTGAGAACCACAAGGCAGCATCCTTTTCCGCCGAAGCCACTCACTGCTTGTGAAACAAGGTGAATCAGGCTATAGGATAGTTTCAAAGGTTGGTCCCAGGGGTAGCTGTGCACAGAAGTACTCCCAATAGATCGAAAGGCAGCATTTGGGAAATTGACTGAAAGGCATTCAACACACTGGTGGCATAATTAGAAGCCACAGTGAGACACCCATACTGTAAAAACAAGTGCATGAGGGCAGCAATCATATTTAGTCTCAGGAAAATAAAAAATCATACCAAAAAGGAGACTTTGCCATCATGCATGACTTGGTCCAACACCAAATTCCAGCATAACCATTATTTTGCAAAAATGACTCTCCAGACCACTTTACCATCCCTCCACCCCCTATGGTCCTTTTAAAAACCAATCTGTAGATTTGTTCACTATCCCCACTGCCCACCCAGGCAGTGTCCTGAAGTCTGGAAGTTCTCTTAACTCTGGATCATTCCTGGGTCATAAAACATCTTTTAGTCCCAAGAACTCGGAGTCCCAAGAACAGTCTCAGTGTAGTAATTAAGATGTCCCATCCAGATTAATAATCTCAACTCCAAGCTTCATTTACACTCAGGCTCCTTCCCTCCGTGCAGCTGGGGCCTGCCAGGACTGGGGAACTCTGCAGCAAGGTGAAGGTAAGGTCCCTGTGCCCTCTTGCTATCCATGCCATAACAGGGTTCTGGGGTTTGGATGCTCAGTGCCCACTCTGCTCTCCAGGCCCCATTCTGTAAATTCCTCGGGGAGGGGAGAATCAGCTAGGCTGGCAGCACTTCCTACCCCCAATGCACCCAAGCAGAGAAAGAAGCCCTTATGGCCAGGTGGGTCTGGAAGCCACTGCCCTGCAAGTCCCTTGGCAGACAAGCTCTGCCCTACAGTTGGCAGGAAGTTCGCTGTGTCTACTGCAAGGGCTCTGACCCGGTCTTCTGACTGTCATATCTCCAGTGGCTCCCTCCAGCAGCTACAGGGGCTGTGCCTGCTCTCTGAAAAGCCCTCTTAGATTAGTGCAAGCTCTCACACTTGAACTGTGCAGGGAGGATGCATTTCAACCCCCCCCCCCCCCACCCAGGCATGAGCAGCATGTCTCAGAGCAACCTGCTCCAGGCAGGCCTCCCTCTGGGCTCCTGCCTCTCAGCCTGGACCCAGAACCAGTCCCACACAGCCAACCGGGTGCACACAGTCCCCAGCTGGGCACTGGTTTTAACCTGAGAACTGGGATTCCAGGGCGACCAGGATCTGAGGGATGGAGGGAGGCAGGCGTGAAGCAAGTGGCTAAAAGGAGCAGGAAAAGAGTTGAAGAACTAAATCCTCATCCATCCTAATCAGCAGGCAGGAGCTGTGAGGACCATTCATTCCCCTAGAAGCAGCCATGGACATGGCATCCAGAGAGGCCCAATCAAGGCTGTGAACAGCAGCTGTGTGACCTAGGATACACATAACTCTCCTCCCGGGAGTCTGGCTCTTCCTCAGGGATAGTAGCAGGGACTCCTTTATGGAGTTGTTGGGAGAATTAAAGGAATTATGACGCGCTGACAGTAGAACTGGGCCATGGAAGGAAGCATGTGGAAGGCGTGGCTACTACTTCTTTCATTTTTTTCAAAGTAAAAAACATTTGATTTTGAAATGGATGAAGGAAATGCAAGAAAGAGAGCAACTAAGCAAGCTGAAGGCAGCAAGTCCACAGCCACGGTGCCCCCTAGAGGTGGGCGTCTCAGCAGCTGCCCCTCAGGAGGCCAGGCCACTGGGACAGGAAAGGGCTCTGTCAAAGCTTATCCCATTAGACTTTTAAATCCACATTCTAGAGTATGAATGAAAACAGGCCACTAACCATTACAGCAAACAGAGGGACTTGGAGAATGACAAACAGAAAAACAACCAAGGAAGTGATGAAGAACAACTTTGCAAATACAACCGTGCAAAATCTTTTCATTTTTAATTTTGAACTCGGCACACAAGCCTTGTTCAAACAGCAAACTCATAAAAATATTAGCAACAAATATGATGAGTTTTAAAGAATCAATACTCTATAAACAAGAGCATTTGTGAAGATCTCAATTTTTTCAATTCTACAAGTAAAATATTCAGAACTCAACATCAACACCCAACTTGCAGAGGAGGAGATGAGAACTGTGAATTCACACATCCCATACAGGTTCCCCCATGCTCATCATCAAGGAAATGTAAACTAAGATGATAACTAGATGTCAGGTTCACTTTCAAACTAGGTAAGGGATTCACAAATGCCACGGCTATAAAAATGCATGCAACTCCAAAAGACCTGCGTGCAATGTGTAGTAAGTGCTACTGCTCTCCAGTCTGGTCAGAGATGTAAATGCAGGCGGCTGCAGGTAGCTACTCACCGGAATGTCACTGAATCAAAATATTTTAACAAATTTGATCAAATTCAAGATTTTTTTCACTATTTTCAAAGAATTTTAATAACATGGAGAAGATTTACTACATTAGAATGTCAGGTTTAAAATATGCATAAATGCTTCATGTTCAAAACCACCTCAATGGTATGGAAACAAATATACAGATAATATATAAATAGAAATATATATGTGTATATATATATATATAATACAGGTAAGCACAGAAAAAAAGAATGAATGAATATATCAAAATGGAAGCAGTGGTAACCACTGGACTTTACTTCAATCTTTCTGTTCTTTTCCAAATGCTCTACAGGAAGTAGTATTATAGTCGTTACCTAAGTGGTAAAAATTAATGACTGAAATATCTTTTTTTTATTGGAATGTCAGATATACAAACAGGAGGACAGACAGAGAAGAAGATCATTTGTCCACTGATTCACTCCCCAAGTGACTGCAACAGCTAGAGCTGAGCTGGTCTCCCACATGGACACAGGGTCCCAAGGCTTTGGGCTGTCCTCAACTTCTTTCCCAGGCCACAAGCTGGATGGGAAGAGGGGCTGCCACAACACAAACCTGTGTCCCTATGGGATTCTGGAGCATGCAACATGAGAATTTAGCTACTAAGCTACCGTGCTGGGCCCATGAATTAAATTATCTTGAAAGGATTCATCACCTCCCAAAGAAAGCAGGACCAAGTCATTTGTTGGAAGTCAGAAATCTGCAGAATAAGCCTCTACTCAGCCATTAGTCAGGAAGCCCCACATGAGCTCCCGGCCCCAGGGACGGGTTTTCAGGAACCCTCCACACGCCCTGGGTTGCTTCCCTGTGGGATAAGTAGAACCCACACAAAACCTCTCAAGGAAGCCCGCTGTGACCCTTCTTATCAGTGCAGTCCTGAGAACCCCTGACACCAAAACCCTAGGGCTCAGATCTGTATCCCCCAAAGGACTGCCAGGCTGACAACTGCCAGGCCAGCCCCACCTCAAAGCTTAATACATCCAGATGCCTGCTCTCTCAACCACGTGCTTCCCAAGACATAGAGCAACTGACAGGGCCACTGGAAATGGGAGGAAGAAATGACTACATTTAAAGGACATTCTCACAGCTGGCATGGTGGCATAGTCGGCTAAGCATCTCTGATGCTAAAATTCCACATAAGCATTGGTTTCAGTACTGGTGGCTCTACTCCCGATCCAGCTCCCTGCTGGCCAAGGCAATGGAGTTGACTTAGTCCTCGAGTCCTTTCACCTACATGGGAGACCCAGAAGAAGCGCCTGACTTCCAACTCTACCAGTTGCAGCCATTTGGGGAGTGAACCGCAGGTGGAAAATCTCTTTGTCTCTCCTGTCTCTTTAACTTTGCCTTTCAAATAAAAATAAAATCAATCTTTAAAAGAGAAGAAAAAGGAGGATATTCTAGACTACCACTGTGCAGTACAACTTCCCGTAACAACAGATCATGTCAGTTCCCTGTCGGTTCTTTCCAACGGGGCAGTCACTGGCCCTGGGTGTCTGCATTTGAAACACAGCTGGTAAGACTCAGAGTCAGGATTTTTAAGCTTTAATTACAGTTAAATTTCTGTTTAAATGGCCCTATGTGTACTTACGGAAGAACACTTCCACATCCACAGGGTAGCTTTAAGGTTGAACAAGATGATCCTCAAAAACAAAAGCAAGGTGACTGACCCTGTTCCTGGCAGTGCTCCCAAAATGCTAGCTGTAGGATGCTGCAAGACAGAAGAGAAAAGGAAGAACCCCCCCAAACAGCCCCATGGCCCCCAAAATCAAACAATTTCCCATAGACTGGCCCCATATTTCCCTAGCAAATTAGCACTTAAATGTTCTTATCTTTTTTAAAGATTTATTTATTTTTATTGGAAAGGTAGATTTACAGAGAGAAGAACAAACAGAAAGATCTTCTGTCTGCTGGTTCACTACCCAAGTGGTTGCAACAGCCAAAGCTAAGCCGATCTGAAGCCAGCAGCCAGGAGCTAGGAGCTTCCCCAGGGGTCTCCCACATGGGTGCAGGGTCCCAAAGTTTTAGGCTGTCCTTGACTGCTACTTTCCCAGGCCACAGGCAGGAAGCCAGATGTGAAGTGGAGCAGCCAGGACACAAACCAGTGCCCATATGGGATACCAGCGCATGCAAGGCAAGGATTTAGTCACTGGGCTACTGCACCGGGCCCCCATTTCAACGTTCTAAGTATACAGCAGCTAGAGTCAATGAGAGAATGGGAATGGGCAGAACAGGCATAGAAAGGAGAGATCCTGAGAACTAGCTCTTGTCTTATGTCACCCAAGACAATGAGAGGACATCAACGCCAAGAAGAAAGATTAAACAAGTGGGAACTGGCAACAAGTATAGGAAAGAGGCTGGCCAGGACAGTCCCCAGCCACAGACCAACTCACCTGTATTCTCCACCACCAATGTCCTGTGCTGAGCCACTCCCCCCATCCTCAGAGCCCCAACAACTGTCCATCATCAGAGCCCTCTCCCAACCCTACGTCCCTCATCTTCCCCTAGCCTTACAAGGGAGCAGACCAAAGTTCAGGAAGTCTGTCTGAGGTCCCTGGGCTGAGTCCAGCAGGAGTCAGGAGCCAAAGATAAGGTGGTGATACCTCACAGAGGAGGGCTGGGACACAGTCAGCCTGGGAGGGAACCCACAAACACCTGCTCACCAGGGTACTTGTTCAAGCAAGGGCTCTGTTAGTCCCAGGGTCAAAACCCAATGCCTGGAACACAGCAGATATTTAATAAACAGAAGAACCAACTAACCACCAACCAAACGTGGGTACAGCCCTTTCACCTTTCTGGACAGTTGTCACAGACATCTTCTCATTCCATATTTTCCTAACAATTGTCCATAAAGGTTCATGCTCACCATTTTGCAAGTGGGAAACTGGCTCAAAATTGAGAGTCACTCGACTAAAATATGCTGGAGACTGTCCCCAGGGAGCTGTGCCTTTGGCTGGCAATGGACAGATGAGTCCTGCTGGGGTCCTGCGCTCATTCCATCAGCTGCACCATACTCTATTAGCAACTCAGAGATGCATTCATCACATTCCTACTTTCAAGGAGCCCACAGTCCTGGGGGGAAAAGAGGGGCAACAGGGCAGCCAAAAGATGAGGAAGGCGATGAAAAATATGTCCAGAGGAAGCAGACTCTCAGCTGCGACAAAGGAGTCAGTCTGACCTCAGGCCCTGATGGAACAACTAGGAGGTGGTAAGATGTGCAGAAGAGCAGTCAGACCCGCAGCTCCCACCTGTCAACTCTAGCTCATTGGCTGGGTCCCTGAGCCTGTTGGGCTGGATGCTTCTCATGATAAAATGATGATAATAATGTCCACCTCTCAAAAAGAATTAAATGGCCTCACACGACATCTATGCATAGAACATGCTACACAGGGAAGCCCCTGTCCCTCAACAAACAGGCACCAGAAATGAGGGCAGCACAGCAGGAACCACACCCCAGGCAACGTCAGAAGAGTCCAGGTGATCCAGCAAGACAACAAAAGCCAGAGAACCTCCCAACCCAGCAAACCAGGGTGGCGGGAGGGTCTGTGTGTCTGGGCCTCCTCACCATGTGGCTGGACACAGAAATGCTAGCAGCTTGGGCTGTGCAGGCTCAGGACCCTTCTGGGTCACGCTGGAATAACCACTACTCACGATCCCCCAGCCTTTGGTGAGAACAAGATGCTAGCCAGTCAGATCGGTAACTTCAAACACTGAATTGTGAACCTCTTCTGACTCCAAAGTTCTCACTCCTCTAATTATAATAAAAAGGAAAGAAACGTGAATGGGAAAATAGGGTACCACAGTGTAGGGCACTAACAGAAACCGCCAATCATTTCTAGGACTTAGTCCCAGCTCTGCCACCCAAATCAACCAACACCAACATGCATCTGTTTCATCCTTACTTTGTGCTAATTCCTGTGCTGTGCATGCACTATAGCTTTCTCATTTCAATCCCAGTCCCAGCCCTCCAAAGTAGGATTAGTCTCCACAAACCAGGAAAACAGAGACTCAGAATTCAGTGAACTGGCCCAAGGTCTGGTCAAGTGCTATAGCCAGAATCCAAATCCAGTTCTCACTGCACAAGTGACACAGCCTCTCAGAACCTTACTCTTTCCTCAGCCCAAATAGAGCTTGGTGGAATAATAGGATTTGAGCAGAGCTTCATAGTTTTAAAGCCCGTGTCAGTATCCAGAGAGGCCAGGGAGCTCATATAGTTCGTAGGCACTGGCCTGTCCCAGAGTGCAGATCTCAGACATGGACATTAATCTTTACCCCAGCACTCAACCATCTGGCTCTAGCTCAAACCAATGCATGGTCCGAGCATCTCTATCTGGAGAAATCTGGGTCACATGTGTAGACCATCATACATCTGCTCATCACACACACACACACACACACACTATCTGCTCTTAAAACCACAGATGAAGGAGGCGACAGCATAACTGGCTAATCCTCCACCTGCAATCTCAGTGTACCATATGGGTGCTGGTTCAAGTCCTGGCTGCTCCACCTATGATCCAGCTCCCTGCTTATGACCTGGGAATGCAGCAGAGAATGGCCCAAGTCCTTGGACTCCTGTACCTCCACAGGAGACCCGGAAGAAGCTCCTGGCTCCTGGTTTCAGATTGACTCAGCTCTGGCCATTGCAGCGTGAATCAGCAGATGGATGATCTTTGTCTCTTCTTTTCTCTGTGTAGCTCTGCCTTTCAAACAAAAATAGGCAGATCTTAAAACAGAGAGAGAGAGAGAGAGAGAGAGAGACAGGGAGAGAGAGAAGGCCTAGCGCAGTAGCCTAGTGGCTGAAGTCCACACTTTGCATGTGCTGGGATCCCATACGGGCACCAGTTCATGTCTTGGCTGCTCGACTTCGCACCCAACTCCCTGCTTGTGGCCTGGGAAAGTAGTAGAGGATAGCCCAAAGCCTTGGAATCCTGCATCCATGTGGGAGACATGGAGGAAGCTCCTGTCTCCTAGCTTCAGATCAGCTCGGCTCTAGCTGTTGCAGCCACTTGGGGAGTGAAGCAGCAGATGGAAGATCGTTCTCTGTTTGCCATTCTCTCTGTGAATCTACTGTCCAATTAAAATAAATAATCTTACAAGAGAGGAAAGAAGGAAGGAAGGAAGGGAGAAAGGGAGGGAGGGAGGGAAGGAGGAAAAGAAAGAGAGAGAGAGAGAGAGAGAGACACCACAGAGCCTAGGGCTTCACCTGAAAGGCGTTTCAAGCAAAAAGCGCCTAAAACCACAGTCAAGAGGCCACCTGCTGGCCACATCAGCGCAGTTACAGGCTCCTCTACCTGGTCTGCATTCCAGCCGCTCCAAAAATTTGTAACTAATGCTAGCTCTTCCCAGAAAGACAGGGGGGAAGGAGGCCCACACAGATGAGAAGACCTCATTTTGAACAGCCCCAAGACAGTGACAGCAATAGAATGTGACTGTATCAGAACGCAAGACCCTAGAAGCACTAACTGCGGTGCCCCACACACCGAGAGCTCACCATCACCTCTATCTTATGGGGAAAACAAGGCCACCAAACAGTGCCTCCTTCCCAGGTTCCAGGCTCCATGAGAGCAGGGCCTGGGTTAGCCCCCATTCCCAATCTGGTTGGACATCCACAAAGAGCCAGGGTTCAGGGACTGGCATCCTACCCCTTACTCAAAGATACATAAGGAAACAGAAATTCACCATAGTACAACCAGTGCTATGGCAGAAGGAAGGACGGAGAGAAAGAGAAGGCTTCCTGGAGGGTGGTAAGTAAGTACCCTCTTAAAGAATAAGTAGAGTCAATGAAGTAGTCACATGATGTGGTGAAGAACTTGCACTGTTATAACGTACTGATTACTCAATACCATGTCAATTAATTCCATAATGCTGTAAATTGTTGTTGATGCTGTGCTGGGGTTTCTAATTGATCGGGACGATATTCTGCCAGCTCTGCCTTCAGACCAGAGATGGTCTCCCCAAGAAACTGTTGAATTTATCTGGACAATAAGATGCTGGACTCTATGCTTGGTATATGTTTGCAACAAAAGAATCTCGACTTAATTTGAACTGTAATACTGCAACAAGGCGGAGGAATCCACCATAGGGGGAGGGCACGGGGAGGGGATGGGGAAATCCCAGAGCCTATGAAACTGTGTCACATAATGCAACGTAATAAAAAAAAAAAAAAAAAAAAAAAAACAACCAAGTAGAGTCAGAATGGTGGAGAGAGAGAAAACCCCTCCAAGTTCATGTGGTCACAATAATCATTATTATAATTCCAACACTGCACACTTATCATGTGCCTTTCTCTTTTTAAACATCCATGCTTGCCATATATATATATATATATGAAAGTAAGAGATACAGAGAGGAGGAGAGACAGAGAGGAAAATCCTCCATCCATTGATTCACTCCTCAAATGGCTGCAACGTGATCTGAAGCCAGGAGCCAGGAGCGTCCAGGTGCAGAGTCCCAAGGCTTTGGGCCATCCTCATCTGCTTTCCCAGGCCACAAGCAGAGAGCTGGATGGGAAGCAGGACCGCCAGAACACAAACTGGCACCCATATGGGATCCCGGTGTGTGCAAGGCGAAGACCTTAGCTGCTAGGTTACCATGCCAGACCCTCATCCATACTTGTTTTAATTCATTCCAACCTCATAATAGACTTTTGAGATCATTACTCTTATTATCCCCATTCTACAGATAAGAACAGTCAGATCCAGGGGCAGACTTTTGCCCCAGCATTTCAGATGCTACTTGGGACAATCCCATCCCATACTGGAGTATCTGCGCTCAAATCCTGGGTCTAATTCCAATCCAGCTGTCTGCTAACACACACTCTGGGAGGCAGAAGATGATGGCTGCAGTACTCAGATTCCTGCAGCTCACAGCAGGGACCCAGAAGCAGCTCCTGGCTCCTGTCTTGAGCCTGGCATAGCCCCAGCTGTTGTGGGTATCTGGGGAGTACAATAGTGAGTGGAAGAGTTTTCTTTTCTCTGTGAGCATCTCTGTGCTTCTTTAAAAAAAAATAAAAGAAATAAAAACATTAGAATCTAGAACTCTCTATAACTCACCCTACATCAGTACATGAAGCCACAGTTCAAACCTGGTGGTCCGAGTCCACAGCTTCCGTCAGCACCCTAAGGTGCCTCTTGCATACACACTTCACATCATACCTTTTGCTGGAATCCAGAGGACAAAGATGGATTATCTGAGTATGTATATATTTTCTTTCCTTGTTCCAAAAAGACTTAAGGAGGCACAATGACAAACAAGAAGCTCACAGCTTTCCAGAAACAGACTTACAACGAGAAAACTCCTCGTCTAAGGTTGCATATAATAAAGGAAACAGTGGCTGCTAGAGAAGCAGCGAAGTAAACACCAACAAGAGGTAAGGCAGACTTGCAGCGAAAGCCTGAACGCTAGGCAGATCACTCAAGTATCTCCCATTGGCCAGCTGGTTGTCAATCTACAAACTACAGCAAAGTTTTATCGGTTGATTTTTGGTTTTTTGTTTGTTTGTTTGTTTGTTTGTTTTTTGAAAGGCAGACTTACAGAGGGAGACCCACACACACACACACACACACACATATCTTTCATCTGCTGGTTCACTCCCCAGATGACCACAAAGGCTTGGGTTGGGACAGACCAAAGCCAGGATCCAGAGCTTTATCAAGGTCACCCATGTGGGTGCAGGGACCTAAGCACTTGTACCATCTTGCACTGCTTTCTCAAGTGCATTAGCAAGGAGCTGGATCAGAAGTGGAACAACAGACTTGAAGCAGCAGGAAAATGGGATGCCAGCATCAGACTCCAGCTTAACCTGCTATGCCACAATGCCAGCCTCTCAGGAATTTCAAACCATGTACCCAGGGGTAGCCATAAAATAAATCAGGGTCTCCAGGAAAGTGTATGTTTTTGCAAGCTGCACTTAGTGTTATTTATCTGAAAGTCACAGAGACACAGATAGAGATCTCCCATGCTCTAATCATGTCCCAAATGTCCATAACAGCTGGGATTAGGGGGGTCAGTGCTGTGGTACAGGAGGTTAAGTTGCCCCTGCAACAATCACATTTCATATGAACACAGTTTAAGTCAGCCACTCCATTTCCAATCCAGCTCCCTGCTACTGCACCTGGAAAAGCAGCAGAAGATGGTCTAAGTACTTGGGCACCTACTGCCTATGTGGAAGATCTGGGTGGAATTCCTGGATCCAGGCTTCAACTTGGCCCAGACTTGAAAAATGAAGACATTTAGGGAGTAATCTAACAAACAGACAATCTTCCTCCTCTCTATATCCCCACCACCTGTCACTCTTTCAAAATAAATTTTTTAAAATGGGCCCGGCACAGTAGCCTAGCAGCTAAAATCCTCACTTGCATGCAACGGTATCCCAAATGGGCGCCGGTTCGTGTCCCTGCCTGTGGCCTACAAAAGCAGTGAAGGACTGCCCAAAGCCTTGGGAACCTGCACCCGCGTGGGAGACCCGGAGGAGGCTCCAGGCTCCTGGCTTTGAATCGGTTCGGCTCCGGCTGTTACAGCCACTTCAAGAGTGAATCAACAGACGGAAGATTTTTCTCTCTGTCTCTCCTCCTCTCAGTTTCTCCTCCTGTCTATCTGACTGACATAAATAAACAAATAAATACATAAATAAATAAATAAACAAACTTCTACAAAGTGGGGCTTGATGAAGCCAAAGCCAGAAGCTCAGAACTCACTCTCATGTCTCCCATGTGTGTGACAGTGACCCAAATGCTCCAACCATTACTGCCACCTCCCAGGTTATACATCAGCAGGAAGCTGGAACCAGAAGCAGAGCTGGGACTTGAACCCAGGCACTCCAAATGGGGATGCAGGCATCTCCCCATTAACTGCCACACCAAAGACCCTCTAAAACAGCCCTGAAAAGCAGCAGATCCCAACCATATTCAGCTATCTCCTTCAGGAGCACACGCTGAAAGTATAACGTCTACTGTGGACTGTGCAAAGATGTTTGTCATTCTATTCATCCAACTTGAATCAGCCTGCTGTCGGAGTGGTTATAAAACAAGACGCCCTGAGGACTCAGGCCTTGGAGTTTTGCTCTCCATACACCCTTGCACCCCTGCCTCTCAAGCCCCTTGATCTGTTTGAAATCAAGCATCTGACGGCCCAATGAAGGGCCTGTCCCAGCGAAGAGCTCCAGCGCTGAGATACTCTCACAAAGAGTACTACGTAAGTACAAATGACTGTTTGATCAATCATTGGCCTCAGCGTGGGATTTGGTTAGAATTAAAGCCATCTGGCTCGGGGGGGTAGGACTGTGGGGGAGGAAACAGGCAGGCGGGAAAATGACCCTCCCTCCCTCCCCAAAAAGCATTGTTAAAATATAACGGGGGCAAAAACAGTTAAGTCTCTGCTGTTATTTCAGCCTAAGCCACTTAATCCTTCAGCACATAAACCAACTTATTTTATGACCTTTTCCCTTTAAAAAGTAAATCAGAAGACATGGCTATGAATTCAGATATCTCTGAAACACACTACTCATCCCTCCCAGTGAAATATCCTGTTTCATAAACCTTCTTCGAGATACTTGAAACTGCACATCGCTAAATGCCTAGCTTTAGGCATCTGACATTCCAGAGAATTAATATTTAAACTTATTATAGGAAAAAAGAATTGAGTTTGGTTGAACCATGAAATATTTAATAGCGTCTCCAAATTAGAAACCCTATTTTGTTTCACACTGGAAATGCCAGCATTATTACCTGGGCTTTGCACTCAAATAAAATAAAATACACAGGCAGTCTCAAGATTAAACACACAATTACAGCCGTCTTCTCTAGAGATGGGGCGATGGGGGGGTAGTGAGACAGGTTTGGGGAGTGCAAGCAATTGAGTTTCATTTTTACGATACACTTAAAATTCTATTATCACTCTCTGCCTTGCAGGCTGCACTTGAGAGGGCTGGAGCTACTTAAGCACCGAAAACTGTGACACAACTCGCTGCATCCGCGGAGGCCCGAACCCAGCCTCTCTCAGCTGGCTCCTGTGCCAGCCGCTGAGCAAAACTCAAGAACTTTCTCTGTTTGCTGGACAAAAGTATTAAGTGGTTTGGGATAAAAATTTAGCTTCAATTGACACAGTGGATCCCGGCAGCCCCTGCCGGCACGTGTAATTTATTTACAGGGTTGGAAAGTCGGCAAAATACATCATCAACTCTTCTACAAACTTCTACTAGGTATTAAATACCCAACGCTCAGAGAAGTAATTCATAGAGTCCAGCAGCGTTCCAAAATAAACCCTAACTCTGGCCCTCTGGAGGACTTACAACAGCAAATGGGATCTGTATTTTTAAAGTCAGGTTTATAGTATTCCCTGGTTTCTTGCTAAAACCTTTTTTTCCAGCAAACCTGTTATTTAAAAACAAAAGCAACAACATCCAAAAGAGTAATCTGGTTGTTGAGAAGACACAAATAGGAAGAGGCTGCGACGGGGCTCATCCTCCACACTTTGCCATGGGTCTCCTCAGACCCAGCGTCCACCCGCGATGGGAAAAACACCTTGGAGCAGAGACTCCTGCAGCCTCCTGGTCAGCAGGAGGAAGATTCCATTGAGCATGGACACACAGGCTCTCCTAAATGTGTGTGACACAACCTGGCCAGGGGCATATCTTTGTTTCCTTCAGGGGTCATCTGGCTCATCATCACTGAACACAAAAAACCCACTTGACACAAAACTCTCAAGTTCAACCTGAACCCTGGCCTATCCTCCCTTCCCACCATTCTTCATTACACCACGGTCTTCACAACGAGTAACTGTCAAGTAGAAGCCAGAGCCCTCATGCTAGCGGTCAGGGGAGGCATATATTTTACAGCTGGGCATTCTGATGGGGAGAGGAGGCATTCTTACCCTACAGAGGTCTTCAGAAGCAGTAAAAAGGATGCCACTCCTGGACCTTGCCAAAGAATCTCCCCAAACGTGGAGGAAGGTTCAAAGCGGGGGACTACAACCTGCAGTAAGCAGTGAGGACAGAGAGCCATGCTTCTGAGAAGCAGCTTCTCCTGGCGTGGGGCCCGGGGAGGACCCTTGCCTCTAGCCAGCTCCCCGAAGCTCCATCTCAAAGCTGAGAACCAATCTCTTCCCCTAATTCAGCAGCAGAGCTGGGGACACGGTCTGAACCCAGGCAGCCTCCCCATAAAGTGCCGGCTGGTCCCGTTAGCTAAGACAGAAAGAGGGACTGCTGCGGGAGACAGCTGTCTGGGTTGTCTGTGACCCCTGCCACCTCCCCTGGGGTTGAGGCCCACCCGGCGGCGCCCGGCAGAGCTGTACTCATACCCTCCCGGTTGCTTGGATTTTGAGACTGGCTTTCAAAAGCAACATGGTCTACACAGGCCAACCTGCCTCAGCTAACAAACAGACCTGCGAGCAAACAGCAGGCTCTGCTTCAGACAACCCACTCCATCCTGTACAAGTCACTCAGCCCCCCTCCCCAAGCCTCAGTTCCCCCAACCAGCATAATGCCTCCTTTCTTCCTCTGGCCACTGGACAGAAGTCAAGTGTCCAGCCTGGCATGAAGGTGGTAGTCTGCAAAGGTCACTGAGGCTCCCTCTTCCCATCCCTTCTGCTCACCTTTGGCAATTCCAAGGGGAAGGTCAAGTCCATAACATGGCCTGAGGCGAAGGCAGCCTCTTTCTACACCCTGGATCCTTCCCAGCTCAGTGAGTGTGAAATCCTGGAGATTCAGAGCAGGAAGGGATGAAGGGTCAGCCCACCCAGCAGCTTCCCACTTTACAGATGGCAAACCGAGGCTCCCAGCAAATAGGCATGGTCCACATGCATCAAAATCCTGCAGTGGGCACATATGTTTGCTCCAGGCAGGCCCGGCTGTAACCACCAAATAAATCCAGGCCGAACAGGAAATGCGTTATTCAGCGCACAAACTGAAGGTCTCCTCTCTCTCGGTACATCTGACTCAAACGCTGACTTGAAAAACACAGCCAGCATTGCTAGCACAATCCGCCTCGATCCACAGGAAACCTTCTGAAGGAATAACCCTTTGGAGTTCAAGGAGAAGATGGGGAAGAAGAAACCAGATGCTTTGAGTGACTTTCAACTGCGAGCCCACTGGGTGAAGCTGTGCTCTCTCCACCCCCAGCCCAGCCCTCTGTTTTCTTTCAGTTTCTTATAAATAAGGCTTTGGGAGACCAAAGCAGCCGCAAAGCCGTTCCCCCCCCTTTTCTGCTTTCCTTACTCAGTAACTCAGCTGTCAGTCCCCGGACTTTGCTTCCAATGCTACAAGCAGGTTTTTTTTTTTTTTTTTCATTGTAAACTATTAATTTGGGCAACACTGTTGATAAACAAGAAGTCTGTTTTTTAAACTGCTGGAGTCATTAGCACAGTGTAGCCC
This sequence comes from Ochotona princeps, assembly GCF_030435755.1. Classification (NCBI taxonomy): domain Eukaryota; kingdom Metazoa; phylum Chordata; class Mammalia; order Lagomorpha; family Ochotonidae; genus Ochotona; species Ochotona princeps. Next base: position 42,956,925 of record NC_080833.1, read on the forward strand.
AGCAGCACAACTTTTTGAGGACAGGAGGCCCGTCCTTTCTGCAGCCCTGGATTACAGCTGTGCAGGGGGGGAAGGCTGCAAAGACCAAGACAGAGTTTGTTTCATTTCTTCCCCCCTGGAACTAAATGTCTTTGTTTCTTTTAACACAAAAATAAAATGTGCCCTACCTACCAAAAGAAACAACACAACCCTCTAGGTCCAAACTAATTGCGACTCAAATCTATATTAGGAAAAGAAAATAACAAACCATACATTCTTCCTATTTAACTTTCAATATAATCATCTACATAAGGTGAGGTTGTTGACATACCCCACAAACAGCTTCAAAATAGGAATCCTCTTCCAAGAAAACTGAGAGATGGAAGAGAAATAAATTATGTTCTTTATGCAAAAGCCACAGTTAGCCATAGTTGCTGGTCAACTTCCAAATAAAGTTTGCTTATTTGTTTGCTGGGTTTTTTTTTTCAATTCTATCCAAAAAAGGACTGAAAACCCTCCTCCAGACTTCGGTTTCCCCTGCCGTCTGCTAGGATGCTAGCCAAACTTAACGAAATAAAACCAAAGAAAATGATGATAATTATGCAACATTCAGAACAAAGAACATAAGAATATATTTTTTAAATGATTCATTGGGCACTTACGCTTGTAATGGGATTTTAACGCACTGTAAAAATAAGTGTGCTGGCTCACTTAGCTTCTCACGCAAATGAGACGCAGGGAGATGAATAACTCGAGATGGGGTGGGCTCTGGTTGTTCCAGAAGGAGAAGTGTGAGAAAACCATGGCATTTAAAGATATTTGCATTTTTAAACCACAGGCAAGGCAACACTGCCCATCCATACGGTTGCACAGCTGAGAGGATCCTGGAGCCTGAACCCAGCCGCACAGCACAGGTAAGCTACCGCAAAACAACAAGGTCCCCATGAAGGGACGATTGCATGTGCTGCCCCTTTCCATGTCACCCCCCAAATTGCAGCAGCTTCTAGAGAGCTAAGGAGGCAGCAAAGAAGAGACATTCTGGCCGCACAAGCCTCTGACGGAATCTTTGGGAATTATATTTCCGCTACCCATCTATAAAAGAAGTGTCAGATTCATATACAATTCTCCTGAGTGTAGATGCAACATGTTCCTGTCTCATTTGTATAGCCACACACATACTTGTCTGTCTTTCATGGAGCCCGGCATTTGGCCTGCAGGTTTTTCTCCCCCTTATTGGAAACCTCAAATACAAAAAAAAAAAAAAAAAAAAAGATTTGGATCTGATTATTTCCGGATCAGAGGACCAGCACTTTAAAATGGATGAAATGCAAGCAAATTGCCCACCAGAGCCGGAGGGAGGGAAATGCTTTAAAACTAACTCATACCTTTCTATTACAAATGCACTGGCCTCTGCCAAGCCTCTTCTAGAACATCACTGTGACTTTTTCCTGAGGGGAAGCAGTACCAGGTAACACCACCAAACCATCACACCTTACTCTCCATGTGGACAGATGCCCACACAGTCAACAGTTGCTTTCCGTTGTTGTTGTTGTTGAAGTACCAGCTTTTTTTTTTAACAGTTACAAGATTTGACTATATTCTGGTATCTACAGCCACCGAAACAGCCACTGCTTTTATGAATGGCAGTGTTCCTATTTACCCTATCTGATCAACCTACCTTTGGGATAAATGATGGAAAGGATTCAGTGAATCTCTGTGAATGAAGCAGTGACGTCACTGTCTGGCTTGGTCTATGAACTCAGGACAAACAGAACCAACTGGCCAAATGGCAAAGATTTCAGCAGAGATACTATTTACCAATTACCACAGGTTTGGGACAGGAAAAACACCAACAGAAAAACTGTTTTTAAACGCTCTGGGAATATTCAGAAGATCTCTGCTATAAGCGCAAGGTACAAATTGTGGAGCCAGTACCAAGTCCTTGGAGCCGGAAGCCTTGGAAACTACCATTTACTATCCATCTCTCAGAGCAGATCCCTGACCCTTCACACCTTGATCTATACGACAGGAACCACTCTCATCACGGCCAGTCTCTAGGCGCCTCCTCAGAGGAGCCCGCGAGGGGGGCAGGACACGGTTGCTGGGTGTGTACGGTCACACACTCACTACCCTGTGAGCGTAGAGCAAGCGTTGCGGGGCCATCGCCACAGAGCTGCCGGCCCGTATAAAGCCCAGATGTTTACCTTCTTTCCTTGTCAGGACTTACAAAAGCAGAGTGTTGGGTGTTTAATAATAAGGAAAAAAAAAACTGCAGCATCTGGCAATTTGGCCTTTCCAGCTGTTTGGAATCTGGATAAATGGGCCCCTGCCATAAACAGATCATGATTCTTATTGTAAATGATGACAATGTTAGTCCGTGACGTCGAACCATCCCCAGTGCCTCTCACTTCAGTTTGGAAACACACAGGGCCCAAACATTCACGGGTAGACTGTTGGATTCAAGAACTCACTCCGTCGGTTCAGGGACTATCTAAAAAGCAGAAGGCAGAGGTAGATCATCTGCCACCTGGCCCCAAGTAAGACAACACTACTGACTTCTCCCTGGTCACTGGCCAATGGTAGCCACAAAGGACCTGACCTGCCACCCCTCTCAACTTGCCCTTGCCAGTGCACCGCAAACAACTCCCTTCACCTTCAACATCCCACACAGCAAACCTTTTTCCCTCTCTCTCCTAACCCTAAGCAAGCATCACTGACCCTGACGTGGTGCCTTCCACAAGTTAATCAAAGTGACCCCCTTCTGTCTTTTTAGAATCTAAAGCATTCTCCCCAACTCCTGTTCCAGTCACCCTTCCACACCTCTTGTGAAAATGAAAAACCACAGGTCAAAGGCATCAAGCACCGACAAGAACAATCCTAAGAACCACCAGGCACTGACGGCACACATAACGCCCTTGTTCATCCCCAACGCTCTTGAGGTCTTTCTAAGTCTAGGATCAACTGACAAACAAGGGAACACAGGCTCCAAAGGAATGAATTAACTCCCTCCCCCACCCACGTTCCTGTGGATGATCGTGGGCAAGGTCTTCTAGTATCCAGCACAGTCGATAAATATTTTTCAATTGGTATTTCTATTTGTCTGTTTCCAATAAGCCCGGAGTCAGACACCAAACATTCAAAGGGTTGCATAGTTTAGGGAACAGTCTGGTGGGGGCAAGAGCAGCAAGAAGGTGCCATTTTTCAGAGCGCTGCAGGAGAAAACCAGCTTTGTCTCAGTGCACGCTGCCTTGACTGCAAGGACCCCATCCACAGTCACATCAAGGTTGGGTCAGAGACCTTGCCAAGCCAGGTTCCTAAGCCATTGCCTTCTCCCCAAGGCAGTTTATGCCAGAGCTCTGCTTTGCAGCACCCCTGACCTGCAACACATCCCACCCTCCCCATTCTCAGGCCTTAGTTTGCTCATCTTTACTTCTCCCTCCCACCTCATCGCCAGCCTCACAATTCTGAAGGAAACAGTTTCAATACCCCTTGGCCAAAGCTTAACCAGGGGGCCCGGCAAGGTAGCCTAGTGGCTAAAGTCCTCGCCTTGAATGCACCAAGATACAATATGAGCGCCGGTTCCAATCCCGGCAGCTCCCTGCTTGTGGCCTGGGGAAGCAGTCGAGGAAAACCCAAAGCTTTGGGACCCTGCATCTGCGTGGGAGACCTGGAAGAGGCTCCTGGCCCCCGTCTTTGGATCAGCGCAGCTCTAGCCATTGTGGCTGCTTGGAGAGTGAATCAGTGGACAGAAGATCTTTCTCTCTGTCCTCCTCTCTGTATTTCTGCCTTTCCAATAAAAATAAATAAATCTTCAAAAAAAGAAAAAAACAGCTTAACCAGGGAGCCCAGCTAAAATACAAAGAAACAGCGGTTTGTTCCATGCTTTTATTCTCTGCCTTCTCCAGAAACAATCCTGACTTTGAAGATCTCTTATTGTAGACGAGCGTTGGAGATGGGGATAAAAATAACTACAGTACAGGGGAAGGGAAGTGGGAAGCTAGTCCCCAAAGTCATCCCTTCCGCAGGTCTGGTGCAGCGTGGAACAAAGGCCGTGTTTGGGAGAGTCCTTCATCAGGTCTGCTGGGGACAATGACAGCCTTAAACGCAGAGCACGGCAGGACCGGGTCTGCCTCAGCGGAGGCGGCACAGCCAATCCTTTCCACCATGTGTCCCAGCAAGAACACTGCAGGAGTTTCTGTCCTTTCTTTGCTTCTTGAAAAGATCTCTATCTCTTGAACAAAGGCATGACATTTCAAACAAAACAACAAGAAATAACTATCTTACAAAGTCAGGTGTTTTCTTTAAAACAACAACAAAGAAAAAAAACCGTTGTGGTTCTCTGCATCTCCCCAGTGCTGGAACTGGGGAGCCGGGGGGCTGTCTACCAACAAGGTATCCTCATTTCTCATTTCTAACAACAGCTTGGCCCAACACTAAGGAATAATGGTAGCCACACAACAAAAAATTTTCTTGAGAACTGCCTGGGAGGAGCAAGAGCTTCCCAAAACTGAGTAAATTAACCCCCCCAAAAGCCTTGGTTTCTACCAGAGGAGAGAAAAGCGAGAAGCGTAGCACCCTGACAATTTCTCCCCTTCTGGTTAATTATCTGTCAGCATGGAACGTATAAATGATGACTCCATAATCATTAACAGTAACAGGACGAGGACACACTCATGAGAGCCCCTGCAGCATGGCCCACCCTGCGCCCCTAAACTGTGCTGGGGCCTGTGGCTAACGGAGCTCCAGCCCCACTGGGTAGAAGAAGTAGGTTCCGCAAGACAACTGGTGACCAACCCCTGAGATGCCGCAGCCAGAACAGAAAACTCATTTCTAAAGTCAGAGCTTTGGTCCAGGCGGGACAGAGTCAGAAAATGTTCCATCAGGAATCCCATAGTCATAATCAATTCCTCACCTGACACAATGGGAAACTAAGGTCCCAAAAGGTAATAGGAGTTCCTGCGGAAGGACCTCTGGTTTTTGTTATTTAAGAAGATTGAAACACTTCAAAGTAGGCCTTCAGCAGCTCAGAAAGCGAGACCTGACACACGAGTTGTTACTCACTGGAATATGTAATAAAATTTTGACACAACTTTCATCAAAAACATACAGAAGCAAAACTGTGTAATCTGAGCCCTCCATACACACACACCTCTCCCCAGAACAGGCTTCTTGAGTTTAAATTAGTTGCTTCCTAGGGCAGTTGCAGACTGACAGGCAAGTTCCAAACGGCCAGAGAGAAATGAACACCGAACCAACTTCCCCCAAAGCCCTGCGGCCCGAATCTCCCTGCACCCGTAGGCCAGGCGCACAGGCAGGGCCGGACTCACCCTTCCCGGCAGTGGAGGCAGCGACCTTGGACGCGCCGTAATCTCGGGGGCTCCGGGCCCGGAAGAGGTCGTGGGCACGCGGCGGTGGCGCAGGCTGCCGGGACAACAGATCCCGCGGGCCACCATCCCCACAGGCGCCGCCGTTCGCGGTCACCCTAAAGGCCATGTGCGCGCCGGGGGCCTCCTTGGGCCTCTTGTCCGAGAGTGCCTCGGCCACCTCGCAATGCATGGCGCAGGAGCGGAGGGGTCGCGCGGGGCTCCTGCGGCAGGGAGACAAGCACAGACACATCAGAACGCGGGAAGCGGATCCGGGGAGGTCACCGCCCGCTCGACGACTCCTGGACCGGGCTTAGCTACCACTGCGCCTACTGCGACAGCAGTTCAAACCCACCTGCCTCCCCAGGCACGCGGATAATCCCTGTCACCCGCCGCCGCCACCGCACATCCCCGCGAAGCCGCTGCGTCCTCCAACGCAGACCTAGCCCTCTTCAGACGAATAGCGAAACTGAGGCCTGCAGCGTGGAAGGCGCTTGTCCAGCGTCGTCCAGTGCGACAGGGAGATGGCGGTGAGGAGGGTTCCCCGAGCAAGGAGGGCCCTGGCGAAGCCGCGGAGATGGTGGCCCCCGACGGGCCGGGCTGCACGCTGAGCTCGCCGACCGAATAGTAATACAGGGGACCCCGGGCGAGATTGGCTTGCGACTCCCCTACACCGCTACACCGCGAAAGCCGCAATCCGAAGATGCGTGCTCACTCCCAGACGCGAACGCAAGGCGCGCACCCGAGACACTCACAAGCCCAGCGCAGCACATCCGAGCGAAGGAGCCCGCCGGCGCGCGCAACCCGCAGAAGTCCAGGGAGGCGCAGAAAAGGCCAGCTCCCACGCAGGGCACACGCCCCCGCAGACGCTCGGCCGCACGTGCCGCGCCACTCACCCGCCCCGCCGCTCGGCCGCGCGAACCCCGCGAGCCCCGCGCCGGCCACCCGCGCACCTCCGCCGCAACTCTGGCTTCCATCACCTCTGAGGGAGCGAGAGTCTGCCTCCCGCCACCCCCAAACTCGCCTAGCTCCTTCAGCGCGCCCAGCGCCGTCCAAACCCGACACGAGCGTCCCACGGACGCCAGCCCCGCGCCTCGGTCACGGCGCGCCACCGTCCCCCCTCCCAAGTCGCGAGCCGCGCCCCTTCTCACCTCACCTCGCCGCAGCCGCTACAGTTCGCGGGACGCACGGCCCGGCGCGCCTCCACTGGCGCCGCAACCCCCGCCGCGCCGCCGCCGCCACAGCCGAGTACCGCGGGCAGCACCCCGGGCGGCGGGGCGGGCCCACGGCTGCCGGACAGCGACTCCGACCACTGGCTCCCTGTGGCCGCCCCGCCGAGGCCAATCACGGCGCGAGGGCGGGGCCTCCTCGCGTGCAGTGGACCTGGGCGGGGCCTGCGCGGGGCCCCGCGGAGGATTTGACAGGCGACCGGCGGCCGGAGCCGTGCGCTGCCAGCCACCGTCGGGCCCGAATCGCGGGCCACCATCGGCCGGGGCGAGCTCTCCTGGATGTCCCACGAACGGGGCTCAGCTCGGCGGCGCCAGGGCCTCCCCCAGCGGTCCAAGGCGGGATCCGTCCCCTGTGGCGGACTCCCAAGTTTCTCCGCCGTCAGCCCGAAGCGGCGATATTCCTGTTGGCGCGGAGGGAGCAGGCCTGGGGCAGCGGGCACGTGTGCCGGCCGGTACAGCTCCGCTCTCTGAGACCCGTACGGGCTGCCTAGCGGATGGGCGGGAACGCTGGGCAGGGGCCCGAGCCTCCCCGCCCGCCCATTTCTGAGGTAGAATTTAGCTCTTGTACTAGGTGTCTTCCACGGACGAAGTTCCAGGACCAGTGGGCCGCAAGAACTCCTGAACTGAAAGACAGATACTCGATGCCGAAAGCTGGCTGGGGAGAAGGGGCAACCATCTTGGATTTTGAGCGAGCTCCCGGAGATCTTTACAGCTCTGGGACATGAAGACTACTCATGTCCTCGGTTCTTCTGCTGCCTGGACCCACGCCACCGACTGCGGGTTCTCAGCGGGGCCTGAGCACAGTGCTACCCCATAGGGCAGCAGGGCTGCCCAGCGGCCCAGTTTCCCTGTCTGAGCCTGTTTCCTCAGGAGTCCAGTGGGAATGGGGTCCCAGCGCTCGGGAAGGATGCCCTGGCACCACCGAATCTGCGCCCGTGTGCACACACACACACACGTGTACTGCTTGCTGCTGGGCTGGGCTGGAAAGGGTCCTGCTGACTGCTTCTCTCGGGGGTCTGGGCTCTATGGCCTTGGTCTCAGCTTTGAAAATCTATACAAAGCCCCTTCCTACACAGGATTCTACACAAATAAAGAGACCCAAGCGGCATGCCTTGAATCTTGGGGGAGGGGGAAGGAGGGGAAAACAGCATTTTAGAAGTAAAAACATCCAACCTTATTCCTATAACTTATTAAACATGCTGTCTTATAAGAGAGCCTTCGTGCTAGCAAGGCCAGTGAAGTTGCACATAGACGCTGGCTTACATTCAGAGGAGACAGGATGTTACTGGCCTGCAGCAGCGGGGTGGGGTGGCGCAAGGCTGGCACCAGAACCTGGTTTCCTGGCCTCGGGTCCAGGGCTGTCCCTCCAGTACCAACCTGGCTGCCTCTTAATAGGCCACAAGTCCACCAACCATGCCTTAGCTCCGCCAGGGACCTCACTAGACATCCCGAAGGTCTTGCCTTTGGAGGTACAGATGGGTGCTACTCCTAGGGCTGTAAGGAAGAGATAGTAAAGAGTGAGAGTACCTCACCCACTCCTCCAACACACACCGAGGTGCCACATTCCCATCCCCCTAGCACACACACACACACACACACACACACACACACAGTAGTTCCAATGCTAACTCTGCTGCCAATGTACTTGAGGCATATCATAACCTCATTCCACACCTGTTTCTCCCCCCAGAAATAAGATATTTGGCCAGAAGGCAAGTTCCTTGCCTTGCCTTCCTGCAACAGAGAGAGAGAGAGAGAGAGAGAGAGAGAGAGAGAGAGAGAGAGAGAGAGAGAGAGAGAAAGAGAGAGAGCACTGAGCATGTAGTACAGACCCTGAAAATTGTCGTGGAATGAGGCCCTTGGCCTTCAGGGGTGGTTCTATAAATTTCCAAATGCAGCAACAACTCATCCAGTGACTTTCAGCTGAGCAACTGCTGGGCCAGCACTTACACCTGACCTGGGGCTGCAAGAGCCCTGCTTTCCCTGAGTGAGCGCACAGGTCTACCCACCAGGACAATGGATTCATGAAGCTGGCAAGGCAGTTGGTTAGTCTGCTCAATCTAATAGACTTTTTTTATTTGTTTATTTATTTATTTACTTACTTACTTATTTGAAAGGCTGAGTTGCAGAGAGAGGAAAAAAAGACAGAGAGACATCCTCCATCTAGTAGTTCATTCCTCAAATGGCCACAGCAGCCAGGACTCCAAAGCCAGGAGCCCAGAGCTTCCTCTGGGTCTCCCGAGTAGACACATCTGCCTCTGGGTCATCTTCCACTACCTTCCCAGGCACATTAGCAGTGAGTCGGATCAGAAGCAGAGCAGCCAAGACTCAGATTTGGACCCATGTCCAAATTTCAGCATTACAGGCAGAAGTTTAGCAAATTGTGCCACATGGCCAGCCCTAGTCGACATCTTAAATACTACAGATGGCACATCCTTTGGGGGATAAACAGAATCCCTAGAAGGAAATAAGAATTGTTAACAGTGGTTAAGGGAGCAGAGGACCAGGGGAAGGTCTGGCAGTTTCTTTTTTTACCCTTTTCTGAACTGTTTGTATTTTTTTTTTTAACATTATGGATGATCTTCCCTGCCTTTCAGCAGGGTAAGTTATTGGAGCAGTGGGATTATGGACTCCACTTTTTCATTATATTTCTTTGTCTCTACACAAAATTCACTCATGTTTTAATTGTTAAGTACAAGACAAAGTGAAACCAAACGTTCTTGTCCCTTTACCAGTCCAGATGCTGCTGTGTACTTTCAGAGTAACCCACATTACAATTCAAATGCTCCTTTGCACACCAGACCCAAATACAGTCTGTCTACTGTGTGACCTTATCTGGATCCATCATCAAAAGCAAACACCATTTGTTTCTTCTCTAACGTTTCTCCTTACTCCTTACCTGAGTGAATGGCTCCTTGGCAAAGTCCCCCAAGTCAGCCAGTCTGAGACTTATCTCCCACACCCCCATATATGATTTGTCATAAATCCAATCAGCAGGCCCAGTGCAATAGTCTAGTGGCTAAATCCTCACTTAGCATCCGCCAGGATCCCATATGGGTGCTGGTTTGTGTCCCAGCTGCTCCACTTCCCATTTAGCTCCCCACTTGCAGCCTGGGAAAGCAGTGGAGGATGGCCCAAAGCCTTGGGACTCTGCACCCGTGTGGGAGACCTGCAAGAAGTTCCTGGCTTCAGATGGGCTCAGCTCCATCTGTTGTGGCCGCTTGGGGACTAAACCAGCAGATGGAGGATCTTTCCCTCTGTCTTTCCTTCTCTCTGTAAATCTGCCTTTCCAATAAAAACAATAAATCTTTTTAAAAATCCAATTAGCAGTACCCTTTCTGCCCGTCATCACATTTCTTTTCAGTTCTCTTCTATGCCACCATCCTCCTTCGCTTCCCAGTTACCCATTTTCCACATTAGTTTTTTGGTCAATCTCTGAAATACAGACCTGAACATGGCATGTCCCTCCTTAGTAGCTCCCAGTGCCCACCTACATCATCAAACAATTCTTTCTCATCCCACCCTCAGCCATACTCAATAGTTTTCATCTAGAACCCAGAACATACATTATTCGTTTGTAGCTTCGTATATGTTTCCTATGCTCACATTTTCCTCTCTTGTTCCCTCCTCATGCTCTCTCCTCTGAATAATAAATATTCAGTTTGAGTGTTACTTTTTCCATAAGCCTTCTCTGAATCCTCGGGCTAGAATTAGTGGCTTCCTGTACATTCTCACAGCCCTCTCTGCTTCGTTCTGTCTCAGAATTCCTACACTATTCTGGAACTGCCTGTTGAACTGCTTCTCCGTCTCTAGACTGACAGCACTTGGAAAGCAGTGCCAGCCTCTTCCTTTGTATCTCCCAGACCCAGAAGAGACTAGAGTCTTACCCAAAGTCAACACTGGTAAATGTTTACTAAGCACTGATAGAGAATTATTAAAGATTGACCACAGCTTCACTTGCTTGCCTGCAGTTCTAAACTAAGTTGCTGCCTATCCCAACAAGACCCCTCCCTACCATCTTTGTGCAGGGATATAAGCATACACCCAGCAAATGGCTGAGACAAAAATGTCCATCTCTGTCTCCTCTCTTGGAGACATGACGAGGGAGTAGAGGTGGTGGATGCTTCACAGCCTCTATTTCTCACATCAGAGGAAGGGTTGACAATCACTGGGGGAAGCTGTGCCAGGTACCATGGCTGTGACCCTGATAACAGCTCTGTGATAAGGCTCACTTTATAGTTGAAAAAAAAAAGCTCAAAATTAAGTTATTTTCAAAGTTTTCACAATCAGGATTATCTTTTTTTTTAATTATTTATTATTTAACTTCATTAATTACATTGTATTATGTGACACAGTTACATAGATACTTGGGTTCTCCCCCACCCCTCCCCAAACCCTCCCACCATGGTGGATTCCTCCACCTTGTTGCATAACCACAGCTCAAGTTCAGTTGAGATTCCCCCATTGCAAGCATATACCAAACATAGAGTCCAGCATCTTATTGTCCAGTCAAGTTCAACGGCTTCTTAGGTATACCCTCTCTGGTCTGAAGACAGAGCTAGCAGAGTATCATCCCAGTCAATTGAAAGCTCCAACATGCCATCAGCAAAAATTTACATCATTATGGAATTAATTGACATAGTAATGAGTAACCAATATGTTAAAAGTAAATGCGAGTTCCCAGCCACCTTCTGTGACCACCTCACCTACACTTCAATTTTAGTTTATACACAACATATAACATTCAAAATATAACATGTTAAACATAACATCATATCATCTTAAATTAAGGCAAACATGTGGTATTTAACCTTTTGTGATTGGCTCATTTCCCTTAGCATTATGGTTTCCAGTTTGGCCCATTTGGCCACAAAGAATTGCATTTTGTTTTTTTTAATAGCTGAGTAGTATTCCATGGAGTAGATGAACCATAGCTTTCTTATCCACAATCAGGATTATCTTGCCTCGCATATGCCTATGGCCTATTTTCAGTAAGAATGTCATGTCCAGTCATTGAATAAAGAATAATCTCTTCAACAAATAGTACTGAGATGGAAAAGACAGGGCAGGCCCCTGTCTCACACCATATATAAAGAGCAACTGAAAATAGACTAACAACCTAAATGTAAGAGTCAGAACCATTGAGCCCTTACAAGAATACATAAAGAAAAATTATCTCGACCTTGGACTTGGCAGATGTTTAAAACAACACGAATAAAGCATGAGCAACCAAAAAAACTAGTTAAATTGGACCTCATCAAAAGGTAAAACTTTTGTGCATTAAGGAACATATTAAGAGAGTAATCCAACAACATTCAGAACTGGAGGAAATACATGTAAAATAATATATCAAATAAAGGTCTACTACGCAAACTATATTAAAAATTCTTATGATTCAACAACAACAACAACAAAACCACAAACCAACACACTTCTTTAACAAGGGGGCAAGTGTGAATTGTGGCACAGTGTCTTAAGCTGCAGCGTGGGAGGTTCCATCATCCCATATTGTAGTGCCAGTTCAAATCTAGGCCACTGTGCTTCTAATCCAGCTTTCTGCTAATGCCACTTAGGAGGAAGAGATGATGATTCAAGGACTTCAGCTCCTGCCACCCATACAGGAGACCCAGGAAGAATTCTGGACCTCTGCTTTTGACCCACGTGCTGATTACTGTGAGCATTTGGGAGAGTGAAGCCGCTAATGGAAGATCTCTGTCTGTGCCACTCCACTTTTCATATATATGAAAATAAACATACTTTAAAAAAATCAAGAATGGGGCCCGATGTGGTAGCCTAGCTGCTAAAGTCCTCGCCTTGCATGCACCAGGATTCCATATGGGTACCGACTTTAATCCCAGGTACTCCACTTTCCGTCCAGCTCCCTGTCTGTGGCCTGGGAAGGCAGTCAAGGTTGGCCCAAAGCCTTGGGACACTGCACTCACATGGGAGACCCAGACGAGGCTCCAGGCTCCTGGCTTTGGATTGGTGCAGCTCCACCCATTACAGCCACCTGGGGAGTGAATCAATGGACAGAAGATCTTCCTGTATGTCTCGCCTCCTCTCTGTTATCTGACTTACCAATAAAAATAAAATAAATCTAAAAAAAAATTAAGAATGATGGTTCCTATAAAGAGAAGGATTACAATCTTTTTTTTTCCAAAAAGATATACAACTGGCCAATAAGCACATGAAAAGATGCTCAACATTATTAGTCATTAGGGAAATCCAAATCAAAACCACAGTAAGATTTTACTTCAGATCCAATAGGATGACTGTAATTAGGAAAAAAAATGAGTGTTGGAAAGGATGTGAAGAAATTGGAATTGTTCATACATTGTTTGTGGGAATGTAACGTGACTCAGCTGCTGGAAAAGAGTTTGGTTTCTCAGAAACTTAAGCTTTTGGGGCAGCCATGTAAAACAGTGGAATAAGAAGGGGTAGAAAACGTAAAATCAACCAGATAGTGAGCTATGCTGAAGATCATTAATTAATTGCCTATTTATTAATGAAACACCTATCTTACAAACCAAACATGCTTCTTTACAAACAGAACCTTGAGGACTGCCAATTCAGAACACAGACTGAACGCTTCCTCTCTAAGGATAGGAATGTCTACTCGCACCATGAATGTTCGATAGCATACGGACGTCCTGGCAAGAAATAACATAAAAGGCATGCAGACTGCAAAGGATGAAATAAAACTTTATGGTCTGATGATATGATTGTCTATGTGAAAATTTCGTGGAATCCACTCAAAAAATTTCCCAGGACTAATGAATGAGTTTATCGAGCTTAGAGGACACACATTTAATATTCAAAAATTCATTGTACTCTTTAGCAATAAATAATAGTTAAAAATTTTAAATATCATTTATAAAGTCCTGAGAAATAACCGACTTGGATATAAATCAAACAAAATATCTGCAGAGTCTATAAACTGAAAACCACATATAAATGATTCAGCAAATCAGAGAAGACCTAAATAAGTGAAAAGGTATACCATATTCATAGTTTGGAAAACTTCGTATTGTTAGGATGTTGGTTTACTCCAAATTAATCTATAGATTCCAGTTTATTCTTTTGTTTTTAAAGTTTATTTGTTTCTTTGTTTGAGAGGCAGAGTTGCTGCTGCTTCTCAGGCACATTAGCAGGGAGCTAGATCAGACATGGAGCAACTGCGAGTTAAGCCAGTGCCCATGTGAAATGCCAGTGTCACAGGTGATGGCTCTTCCTGCCATACTACCTCCACACAGTCTTCTCCAAATTCTGGAATTTTGATAGAACTCAGCAGACCAATTTTACCAATTATTTTGAAAAACAATAGAATTAGAATGTCTAAAACAATTCTGAGAAAGAAAGAAGTTGGAGAACTCATCACCTGATTTTAAAACTCACTATCAAGCTACAGCATTCGAGAGGAAAGCACTATGATATGGCAGTTTAAACCACAGCCTGGGACATTGGCATTTTAGAGTGCTGGATGCAGTCTCAGCCACTTCATTTCTTACCCCACTTCCTGACAATGCTCCTGGGAAGGCATCAGATGACGGCCGAATACTTAGGTCCCTATCACCCTTCAGAGAGACTGTGATGAATTTGCTAAATCAGACCTGCTGTTGCAACCATTTGGAAAGTGACATATCAATAAATATTCTCTCTCTCTTTCTCTCTCTCTCTCTCTCTCTCTCTCTCTCTCTCTCTCTCTCCCCTAAACACAAGCATACCCCTTTGAAATAAATCAATCTTCAGGTCAAGCTACCACTTGAATATCACATGTGCCATTTGGAATCCTGGCTGCCTGTCTTCTGATACAGTTCTTTACTAATTCACTTGGGAAGACAGCAGAAGATGGCTCCCAAGAGCATGACGTGGTGGGCTAGTGACTAAAGCCCTCACCTTGCATGTGCTGGGATCCCCTATGGGCACTGGTTCGTATCCCAGCTGCTCCACTTTCTCATCCATCTCCCTGTTTGTGGCCTGAGAAAGCAGTAGATGAAGGCCCAAAGCCTTGAGATCCTACATCTGTGTGGGAGACCTGGAAGAAGCTCAACTCCAGTCATCGCAGCCACTTGGGGAGTGAACCAGAAGATGGAAGATCTTTCTATGCCTCCAGATCTTTCTGTCTCCTTCTCTCACTAAGGGCCTTTCCAATAAAAATAAATTAATTTAAAAGAAACTACAACAATCAAGACAGTGTGGTGGGCCTAGCACGGTGGCTCAATTGGCATCTCACATGGGCACCAGTTCATGTCCCGGCTACTCCACTTCCCATCCAGCTCCCTGCTTGTGGCCTGGGAAAGCAGTCAAGAATGGCCCAAAGTCTTAGGACCCTGTACCCACATGGGAGACCCAGGAGAGGCTCCTGGCTCCTGACTTTGGATTGGAGCAGCTCCGGCCATTGCGGCTGCTTAGGGGGTGAATCAACGGATGGAAGATCTTCCTCTGTCTCTCCTCCTCTCTCTCTCTATATATATATCTGACTTACCAACAAAATTAAATAAATCTTTAAAAAAAAAGCATAACTTCTAGAAGAAAGTCTTCATGATCTAAGACCTAAGACAAAGAACAATTAAGTATGTTGTCAAAAGTACAATTGATAAAACTTTAAAAATTGCTAAACTGGACTTTAGCAAAAATATTTTTAGTTTTGCTCTACAAAAACATTGACTATTAAGAAATAAAAAGGCAAGCCGCAAACCATGAGGATAATATTTTCCAGTTATACAAGGATGCTTTAAGATTTTCATGGAAAAACAGAATTGAAAGCTAAGTGTATTTTCACACAAAAATTTTTCATATCTATGTGTATTTTCCATAACACATTTCCATAAAATTTTAGCCGCTAGGCCACACTGCCGGGCCCGATTTCCATAAAATTTTGAAAACTCCCAAATATACTCAATAGATGACTTGTATTCAGAATACATAAAGCTCTTACAACTTAGTAAGAAGATAATAAGCAAAATTATTTTAAAGTGAAAAAAATAGTTCCTGGTTCAGTTCCCAGCTTTGAGATCTGAATCCAACTTCCTGCCAATGAAGACTCCAGCAGCAGCAGTGATGACTTTGGGTTCCTGCCACCCACAAGGGAAAACTGGATGAGTTCCACTCTCTAGGCTTCGACTGGGTGCAACCACAGCCACTGTTGTAGGAATCTGAGGAGTGAACCAGCACATGGACCCTCTCTCTCCTTCTAACATAAGTAAAAAAGCAAACCTTAAGGAAAAAAAACCTGTTTATTTACTTATTTATTTAAACATCAAAATGAGAAAGAGAATCTTCCATCTGCTGGCTTAGTCGTCAAATGGCCATGATGGTCGGGACTGGACAAGGCCAAAGCAAAGAGCCAGGAACTTCTCTCTGATCTCCCAGGTAGGTGGCAAAGGCCTAAGTACTTGAACGATCTTCCACTGCCTTCCCCAGACCACTGGCAAGAAGCTGGATTGGAAGTGGAGCAACTGAGATATGAGTTGGCACCCATATCGATCCTGGCATTGCAGGCAACAGCTTTACCCACTACACCACAGTGCCAGCCCCTAAATAAAGAAGCATTTTAGAACAGACAATATGTAGATGGGAAACAAGCACTTGAGAAGATGCTCAACATTGTTAGTCACTAGAAAGAGTAAATTGCAAGCATTCTGAAATGACACTATATAACACCTAAGAAAATAGCTTAAGTGAATACTTACAACACCAAATGTCGGCAAGGATGGGCAGCGACTTAAAATCTGAAACATATCTGGTACGAATGTCAAAAGTTACAAGTGCTTTGGAAGAATTTGCTTTTTTTTTTTTCTGTAAAGTTGAACATAGTACCAGGCAACCCAGCAATATCAGCATTCACCCAATGGAAATTAACACCCACATCTATGCAAGAACCTGCTTGTGAAAGTTTTTAACAGCTTTATGTGTAATCCCCTCAAATAGGAAATTCAAATATCTCTCTGAGAGGACCCATATTCAGTTTATGTAGTTCGTCTAAATTCTGAGCCTTCAGAACAGTGGAATGAAGCAGCAGAGCTTTTGGCAGATGATTTTAGAGGGGGCCCTGAAGGCAGAGCCCCTCAAGGACTCAGGTTCCTTACAAGGGCAGAGAGGAGATTCAGCTGCTCATTCCCTGCTGTGAAAGGATGGCCACCTGGGTCCTCACTGGATGCCAGGTCAGCTAGCATCCTGAGCTCGGGTTTCCTAGCTCCAGAACTGCGAGAAATAAACGTTGGTTGTCTAAGCCATTCAAACTATGGTATTTTGTCATGGCAGCCTGAGTAAACAAAGATAATCCCAAGGGGATATCAATAATGAAAAAAAACTGCCTACAGATACACATTAATAACACAGATAAATCTCAAATTGTGATAAAGAATAGAAATTGGACTCAAAAACCTACCTGCCGCATGATTCCACTAACAATGTTTCAGAACAGGCAAAACTGCAGAGAAAACTGGTCCATGGCTGCCAGGGATGAAGGGTCAGGAAGTGGGGTTTGACTACAAGGCATGAAGGACTTGTGTACTTACAAGGCTCTGTGTGTATCTCCTAACACACATTGTGAATGTCATTGTGTGTACACTCACTACAAACAGAAGAGTCAACTCAACGGATTCTCTTCTGCATAAGAGGTTGGTCAGAGCCCAGCGCAGTAGCCTAGTGGTTAGGGTCCTAGCCTTACATGCACCGAGATCCCATGTGGGCATCCGTTCGTATCCCGGCAGCCCTGCTTCCCATTTGGTGCCCTGCTTATGGCCTGGGGAAGCAATGGAAGACAGCCCAAAACCTTGGGACCCTGCAGCCACGTGGGAGACCCAGAGGAGGCTCCTGGCTCTTGACTTCAGATCAGATCAGCTCCAGCTGTTGCAGTCGCCTGGGGGATGGACCAGCAGACAGAGGATCTTCCTCTCTGCCTTTGCTCCTCTCTGTATATCTGATTTTCCAGTAAAAATAGATAAATATGTTTTAAAGAGAGACCAAGAGAGAGAAAGGTTGTTAGAATCATTCTAGAAATGGTAAGTTAAATGTCCAGGGAAGCCAAGACCTGTCAAGCTCATTCCCTGCCTCTCCTCCTTTTTCCCTACTCAATCTATGTATTTTCTGGTAGGAGTGATGATGCCGCCCTGCCTGGACCTTAGAAGTGACATGACATACCTTTCTCCCTAGCCCTGCCCCATCAGATATCAGGCCTTTGATTCTCACTCCTAAGTATATGCCTCACTGCTCCTGTCCACGGTCACAGCTACAGCTTTCTGGAAGCCTCCTCAAGTCCAGACGGAACCACTGGACCAGCTGCCCATCCAGCACTCCTGCCTCAAGCGTGGCCCATCCATCCCATTCTCCTCAATGCATCCCAAGTAGACTTCTGGCCTAAATGACCCAACCACATTGCTTTTGCTTGCAGCCATCTGAGTACCCTTGAGCAGGAATTGATCCTTGCCTGCTGTAGCCCCAGTAAAGAGCACAGGGCCTGGTGTCTGTGCTTACTCTGCAAATGACTGATGAATGACTGCATGGGTTAACAAAGTGGAGATGAAAGGATTCCTGCAAGGAAGACAAGTTCTCCTCTAACTCCACAATCACAGAAGTCATCAGACAGTGGCTAAGATGTAAGGAGCAGTCCCTAAAAGGTCTGCAGACCACTGTAGCTGACTGAATACCATCACATGCTGGGCACTGTCCCAGGCGGCAGAGTCCTGTGGAGCTCGCATTGGTGGTGGACACAGAGTATTCCATCACTGCACAAGTGCAGGCATTACTGCAAACAGAAGTAAGATCAGGGGAGACCCACTCTGTGCTTTGAGAGGAAGTGAAGTGGAGAGGGGACTACAGTCCTGACTCCATCTACAGGGTCAAGCAAGGCTTTCTGGTGGTGGTGATGATTATGCTAGGATGTAAGACATGAGAAGGTACTGGCTGAGGTGCTGAGGAAACATTTTCCAGCTACAAAGAAGCATACATGTAAGAGCTCTGAAACTGCAGGAATCAAGATACCTGCCAGGGGAGGGTGGGGAGGAAGGCACACATCAGTGGGGAGGGGAAAGGGTTGAATCCTGATAGCAATCAAGGAGCTGAGGTTCAAGACTGACATGATCAGATGTGTTCTGAAAGCAGCGATCTGGGTAGCATGCAGAAAACAGACTAGGAAAGAGGCAAAAGTAGGTGCCGGAGAGGAACAGGTAGAAGTCTCAAGGAGGGGCCCGGCCGCGTGGCCTAATGGCTAAAGTCCTCGCCTTGAACACCCTGGGATCCCATATGGGCGTCGGTTCTAATTCTAAGTGGCAGCTCTACTTCCCATCCAGCTCCCTGCTTGTGGCCTGGGAAAGCAGTCAAGGACAGCCCAAAGCTTTGGGACCCTGCACTCACGTGGGAGACCCGGAAGAGGTTCCTGGGAGACCCGGAAGAGGTTCCTAGTTCCTGGCTTCTGATCGGGGCAGCACCAGCCGTTGTGCTCACTTGGGGAGTGAATCATCGCACGGAGGATCTTCTTCTCTGTCTCTCCCCTTCTCTGTATATCTGACTTTGTAATAAAATAAATAAATCTTAAAAAAAAAAAAAAAAGAAGTCTCAAGGAGGTGCCCATGGGCCTGGACTGGCTGCCAAGGCAGGTAGTATGGGTGTGGCTGGGACGCTGGAAGGCAGCTTTAGTTAGGAGACAAACCTGAGGCTCCCAGGCAACAGGAGTCCAGGGAAGCAAGAGCAGGTGTCTGAAAGGATGGGAGCTTTGGAGTTTGGCATGTCTCACCGGTGGCCAAGGCACTCATCCTTAATGGTGGCTTTCAGAAGCAGAGAAGTCCCAATCACCAGGCCCTACATAACACCTTCCTTGTGCTCATCACTGCACAAGTGCTGTTCTACACACACTTGGTTTTCACAAATTGCTGTCCTTGGGAAAACATATTGGCTTCATATAAAATGCACATTAATTGCTGCCAGTAAGGACAGTGAGGTTTTGAGAACTGTAAGCATTGTGAGGAACAATCCTGGTTACACCTGCTGGAGATGGGGCCCTGACTCCCGGAGACACATAGTGCCACACCCTGTGCCACCGCTGCAGGAAACACACAGCTATACACATTCAGTCTAGACAGTAATCCTATGACGAGGGCATTGCTGTCTCCTACAGATCCAGAGAAAGGAGAGCCAGAAGTCAACGGACTCACCTGAGGTTCCAGAGCTTAGAGTTAAGCACAGGCAGATGCGGGGTTCAACTGGAGGTCTGCTTGACCGTAACAAGCACAGTCTTTCCACAGAGCCCCCTCACTTCAACTCCAGCTGAACTGGGCCATGCCCTAACACTGTCCCTTTCTCCTGGAGTGCTTTCCTGGCTGGCCACTCCCCTCCCCCAGGAATGCCGGGTCTCTGAGTAGCCTCCATCCCATGCGGCCTGCCAACCAAACTCCAGCTTGGCTCCTGCTGCTCCCGCTCCTTGGGTCGGCCCGCAGACAAGGTCCTCAGAGTCCTTATTCCCCTCTGTGCTGCCTAGTCACCTCTTCAAAGGCAGCATTTCCCAAATGCGTGCAACCTGCTCAGTAAGTAGCCTGTGGATTTGATCTTAGGCTGAACTGATCTCATGGGTCAAAAAACAAACAGGTCAACAAGGCTGAAGCCACCGGATATGTGGAAGAAGGAATGGAATCATTGATGATTCAACCTTTATTGAAGTGTTTCTTACAAAATAAATAAGCTCTTGCAATACAACCCAACGTCGTGTCAACTGTGTAGTGCTGTTCAGACACACTGAGTCATCTGAAGCTCTACACAGGAAGTGTTCCCAGCAATGGAAGAGCACAGCCAGGCTCACGGATAAGCTGGTAATGAATCTTTCAAAACTTGGTCTTGAGTTATTTGATCTCTGACATGCTTTGTACAATGTCTCACACTGCTACCGCTGGGGTCTCAACTGCCACCCTGTCTCACCCAGGGGCCAGTGACCAGTAGCAGCCTCCTCACAGTCTGCTGCTCCCCCCTCTCCACCGTCCAGTCCCTTTCCTATGGAACAGGTAGCTTTAATTTGTAACAGCAGTCAACCCGTGTTGCTCAGGGCTTTCTAATGGCTATTGCTGACTCAGAGTGTGAGTGGAGTTGCCTGTCGGGCCTGATGGATCAAGCCCCAAACCCCAGCCCATGTCTTAGACCTCATGGTACTTTCCCCTCCCCCTGTGTGCCTGGCTGACCTACACCTTGATACCCTTGAACTTAGCAGGTCTCAGGTCTACCCTGTGGTCCTTGTGCCTTGTGGACTCTCTCCTTTCAGGGAGCTGCAACCCTTTCTCCATTACAGCATTCAGGCCTCTGACCCAGCATCATTCATGTGGGGTACTATGCTGCCCAAGGGTATTGTCCACACTTCCGTCTGCACCTGTTCTTCGGAGCACTTGCCATCCCCACAGTACTCTCAGAGTCCTGGTCCAGCACCACTTGCTGGAATGGGACACTCATTTGCCTTGGTGACAGCTACTCCTG
This sequence comes from Ochotona princeps, assembly GCF_030435755.1. Taxonomy (NCBI): domain Eukaryota; kingdom Metazoa; phylum Chordata; class Mammalia; order Lagomorpha; family Ochotonidae; genus Ochotona; species Ochotona princeps. Next base: position 42,977,953 of record NC_080833.1, read on the forward strand.
GGCCCACAACACCACCCAGCATGGCACACACAAGATGCTCAGTAAGCAGTCACCGATCGAATGCCTCATCACCTGACTGTGAAACCTTTTAGCCACAGTGCATTGCCTCTTTGAAAACCCAACTACAGGGAGTGGTTTATAGTCACCTGCTCCACACACAGCACCCCTACTGCTATGGAAGCCACTGCTGTTCCTAGGGAATGTTCTGAGTTTGTGAACAACAAAAATTAGCTAGTTTCATCATGATAACATTAACTCACAGAACACCCACATTTTTAAAAATAACAGTGGGAAGAAGTCCACCAGGCCAAACTTTGAGACTTCAGAATCAACATTGTGCTGTGGAAGGCCCAGAGCCACAAAACCTTTCCTTTCTGCTCTCATGTTAGATAGGTGACCCCTTCCTACCCAGGAATAGACACAGGCAGAGTTTCCCAGATTCATGGAGAATCCTAGGGATTCTTTTGAAAATATTTTTTTGCTAGGCCTAGTGCAATAGCCTCGTGGTTAAAGTTCTCGCTTTGCATGCGCCAGGATCCCACGTGGGTGCCACTTCATGGCCTGGCTGTTCTGCTTCTCTTCCAGCTCCCTGCCTGTAGCCTGGGAAAGCGGTGGAGGATGACTCGAAGCCTTGCGACCTGCACCCGCATGGGGGACCTGGAGGAGTTTCCTGTCTCCTGGCTTCAGATCAGCTCAGCTCTGGCCATTGCGACCACTTGGGGAGTGAACCAGGAGACGGAAAATCTTTCTCTCTCTGTAAATCTAACTTTCCAATAAAAATAAATATAATATTTAAAAACTTTTTTTGTTGTTGATCATTTTATTTGAAAGCAAGGAGAGAGAATGAGAGAGAAGATCTTCCATCCACTATTTTATTCCCCAAATTGTTCACAACAGCCAGGGCTGTACCAGATCAAAGTCAGGAGCCAGGAGCTCCATCCGGGTTTCCCATGGAAGTGTCAGGGGTCTGAGCACTCAGGCCATCTTCCACTGCTTTCCAGGATGCACACATGCAGGAAGCTGGATCAGAAGCAGAGGAGCCAGGACATGAACCAGGCACCTGTAAGAGCATGTGGGAGTGTATGCCAAACATCTACCCAGAATTAAAGTCCACTAAAATCTGTTCATCTTTTCATTCACAAACAGTCCATTTCTTTCCAAGGTTAGGAGACTTCCAGTCAGTTCTATAAACTTTATTCACTAGACAGGGTATTTTTGGAGACACTGTATACTGACATTTGTCTCATGGGAGAAGCAGCAAGCTGCAAAGGCTGACAGAACACCACAGTTCCCATTTCAAAGATGAAGATAGGGCACAGCGTTATGGTGTATCAAGTTGTCACCTGCAGCACCAATATCCCATATGGGCACAAGTTCAAGTCCTGGCTACTCCATTTACTATCCATCTCTCTGCTAATGTACCTGAGGAAGTAACAGAGGATGGTCCAAGTGCTCAAGCCCCTGCACTAGAGTGGGATATTTGGAAGAAGCTCCTTGATCCTGGCTTCAACCCAGGTCAGCCCTGGTCAATGAGACCAACTGAGGAGTGAACCAGTGGATGGAACTCTTTCTCTCTTTCTCTCTGTCTCTGCACTCCCTGTTCCCATTCCCTTGCAACTCTGCCTTTCAAATAAAATCAATAAGTTAAAAACATTTTTAAAAAGAAGGTTTTGCTCCAAAAACACATTCTTCTCTGACAATATACCTTCTTTGGAAAAAAAATATGTTCAAGAAACTTAAGAGCTTGGTCTTAAAGCCTGACCTACCTATAGGTGACTTCATATCTAGCAACGGTGTGACCCTGGGCAGGTCATTTCCTTCCCTAAGGCTCCTCTGGTTAACTTCACAACAACCTTGAACAGGAAATGCCTATTAAAAATAATACACATGGAGTATGAAGCACAGAGCCCAGCACACAGTAGGTGCTTGATAAATGCTGCCTCTTCACATTCCTGAAGTGACTATCTACTAAGTCTACCCAAGCCATCAGTCCATTACAATATACAAAAATAGCTCATTTTGTAGCAAATTTTGAAAGTACAGAAAATTCAAAAAACAACTACCAGCACTAAGAACTCTGAACCCACCCCCTAACAAAAGAGATGCTGTGGACTATAGACAATTTTCCCTCTAACAACTTTGAAATAGTGACCTCTGCCGGCCAGCAGAAACCATGAGCCTCCCAATCAACTCCCATGATTGGGAAACAGTGGAGTGAGCCAGGCTTGGTCGCTGTCCCTGGAACAAAAACCAGGTGTTGCATTACAAGGGACAGAAATCTTCACAAGGGTTACCACGATGTAATTGGGATGTTAACAAAATTAAAGGCCGGCCTTTCCATTTGCTCATCCGCCCAGAAGATTCTTTTTGCAAACCCCCTGGTCTCCTATTTTTAAAATGTCATAATTGCATGCAAATGTTATAGCAGAAAAACAACGCAAGGGGCATTAAAAATCAATCTTCCATGTAAGCCTCAGATTTTCCAGCATGAAGATCCAAAGGCAGAAGTGGTGACAAATGTGTAGAAAATAGAGTGAAAAAGTCAGAATGCATCATTAAGAATGTTACAACAAAAGGAGGAGAAAAAAGAAAAAAAAAAAAACTCTGGGAGCACATGTCTGATTCAGCTGGGGTAAACAACCGACTACAAAAAAGCTTGAAAAAGCCCTGCAAACTCCTTACAGATAGGACCTAGAAATCTAATTAGGAAAAACGGCCGGGAACTTTTTTTTTTTTTTCAGGCAAAAATATGCTTGGCAGAAGAGGCTGCTCTTGAGCCGGACATTGAGATACAAAACATCCTCCCTACTCCTGAGGTGTGAAATCCAAGCAAGGTTGCACACTGGCAGGCAGAGGACCATGCCGTTTAGTTTGGCATTCACTCTCAATTAATTCATTGCCACTACTTTCAAAACGGAGATTTCACATCAAATCCAAATTTCTACTTTCTTGTAAACAAACAGGGACACCTAAGCAGAGAGGGCCAGCCTCCTGGCCCACGACACCCCCTGCAGCCTGGCGGCTGTTGGAGCAGCAGCGGCAGCGGAGCTGTGCACCAATCCCAGCTCAGCTGGCCTCCCTCTGCTTCTTGCCTGCCTCGCTCAGCAAACTCTTGAGTCCTAGACGCTTGGTTTCCAACAACCCTAAGATGCTGTTGATGAATTCAGCTTGTTCAAATATCAGCTGCACACTGGGATTATGTAAAGAATAAAATCTAACTTCTGAACCCAAAGAGTTCCTGGACTGCTGGAAAAAGAGAGCAAACAAACTGGTGATGGTCAGACACTGGGGCACGTGTCTTGAGAGGGCAGAGAAATGGCAAAGACCCCATTCTAGATTGTCGAAGTGATACTTAATTCATTGGTGTTTAACTTTTCTTTTTTTCTCTAATATATGCTAAAAGGTGCAGCAGAACCTTTGTATGTTCAGAGAGAGAACACATTGCAAAATCCCCTGCGGATGCCTGAAACCCAAGTATGTAATATTCCTATTCATTCATGAACATTTTTAGTTCATAAATTAGGCAGAGTAAAACATAAACATCAATTTACAAATTGGATCAGATTTATGCTGCAATAGGTTAAGCCCTGCCTGTATTACTGGAAAACATCAGGAAATGATAAGCATACAAGTACTAAAAAAAAAAAAAAAAAAAAAAAAAGCTTTTATAATTATGTAAGACTTTGACAAAGTATATGTATCCTTAAAGGCATAAAGCCTTACTGGAGAATGGCACTTCAAAATAATGAAAGGCTTGTCTCTGGCATCCCATATGGGTGCCAGTTTGTGTCCCAGCTGTTCCACTTTTGATATAGCACCCTGCTAATAGTCTGGGAAAGATAACAGAAGATGGATCAAGTGCTTGGGACTCTGCTACCCACATGGGAGACTATACACACACACACACACACACACACACACACACACACATTTGATAGGCAATGTGACAGAGACAGAGAAATTTTCCATCTGCTGGGTCACTCTCCAAATGTCCACAGCAGCCAGAGCTGGACCAGGATGAAATTAGGAACAAGGATCGCCATCTGGGTTTCCCACACTGATAGCAGGAATCCAAGTATTTGGACCATCATACACTGCCTTTCAATGCTTATCTGCAGAAAGGTGGATTGGAAGTGGGAGAGCCAGGACTTGAACTAGCACTCTGATACGGAATATTGGCATTCCAAGTAGGGGCTCAACCCACTGTGCCACGACATCAGGCTGTTACTTATTGATTTATTTTCGGCATATCTCTTGTAAATAGCAAATAGTTGATGGGCCAGCACTGTAGTGTAGCAAGTTAAGTCACGACCTGTGATGCTGGTACTCCATCTGGTGCTGGTTCATGTCCCAGCTGCTCTGCTTTAATCTACCCCCCTGTTAATGGCCTGGGGAAACAATAGGTGGTGACCAGGTGGAAGGAACCCCCCAGCTCCTGGCTTGTGCCTGGCCATCTGGGGAGTGAACCAGTAGATGGAAGATCTCTCTCTCCTACTGTGTGTGCATGTCTCTCTTTCAAATAAATACATGAATCTTAAAAAAAAAAGAAAAAAGCAAATAGTTGGATTTTGTTTTCTATTGTTTGATAACCTTGCTTTTAAGTTGGGACATTTTGTACATTTATGTTTAATGTAATTACTGTTATGTTTTACCTTAAATATACATTTTACTATGTCTTGTTTTATATTTCTCATTTTTAGTAATAACCTGATTTATCTACTATTGTGTTGTACTATGGGATTCTATTTTTTTTAAGAATGTATTTATTTTTATTGGAAAGGCAGATATACAGAGAGAAGAGACAGAGAGGAAGATCTTCCGTCCAATGGTTCACTCCCCAAGTGACCGCAACAGCTGGAGCTGAGCCAATGCGAAGCCAGAAGCTCTTCCGGGTCTCCCATGCGGGTGCAGATGCGACTCTATTTTTAAAACTCTTGTTAAAGTTTAAGTCAGGGGGCCCGGCACAATAGTGTAGTGGTGAAAGTCCTTGCCTTGCACGCAGATATGGGCGCCGGTTCTAATCCCGACGGCCCCGCTTCCCATCCAGCTCCCTGCTTGTGGCCTGGGAAAGCAGTCGAGGATGGCCCAAAGCCTTGGGACCCTGCACCTGTGTGGGAGACCTGGAAGAGCTCGTGGCTTCTGGCTTCAGACTGGCTCAGCTCCAGGCGTGCGGCCGCTTGGGGAGCAAATCATTAGACGGAAGCTCTTCCTCTCCATCTCTCCTCCTCTCTGTATATCTGCCTTTCCAATAAAAATAAATAAATCTTTTTAAAAAATTGAGCTCATTTTGGATCTGGTGGAAGCCTAGTGGCTAAAGTCCTCACCTTGCATGCCCCAAGATCCCATATGAGCGCTGGTTCGTACTCTGCCAGCCCCACTTCCCATCCAGCTGCCTGCTTGTGGCCTGGGAAAGCAGTCGAGGACGGCCCAAAGCCTTAGGACCCTGCACCCGCGTGGGAGACCCAGAAGAGGTTCCTGGCTCCCGGCTTCGGATCGTCACAGCACCGGCCATTGCGGTCGCTTGGGGAGTGAATCATCGGATGGAAGATCTTCCTCTCTGTCTCTCCTTCTCTGTATATCTGACTTTGTAATAAAATTAATAAATCTTTTAAAAAAAAGATTTATTTTTATTGGAAAGTCAGATATACAGAAAGCAGGAGAAACAGAGAGGAAGATCCTCCATCTGTTGATTGACTCCCCAAGCAGCTGCAATGGCCAGGGGTGCTCCAATCCAAAGTCAGGAGCCAGGAGCTTCTTCTGGGTCTCCCACGCGGGTGCAGGGTCCCAAGGCTTTGGGCCGTCCTCGACTGCTTTCCCAGGCCACAAGCAGGGAGCTGGATGGGAAGTAGAGCTGCCGGGATTAGAACCGGCGCCCATATGGGATCCCGGGTGTTCAAGGCGAGGACTTTAGCCACTAGGCCACACCGCCAGGCCCAAAAAATAAATCTTTTTAAAAATTAAGTTCATTTTACCATGACCTGGTGATGAAACCTCTTTGCTTTTGTCTGAAAGTGCCTTTATTTTCCTGCACTTTTGAAGATTCATACTGAATTCCAGGTTAATAGACAACAAAACTTGGGAACATTCATACTTTCCACTCCACTGTATTCAAATGTTTTTGTTGAGAAGTTGGTTAATTATTGTTTTTTTTTTTTTCATTTTGGTCTTTTGTGAATCAATCTCTCTACCTACTTTTAAGACTTCGTTTTTCTGCAATTTCACTATGATATATGTCAGTATACATTCCTTGTACTTACCTGTTTTAAGTTCACAGAACTATAAATCTATACCTCAGTTTTTCTAAGTTCTCTATTAAATCATCAAAATTACCTCTTCATTGGATTTTCCTCTCCTTTCAGGATTCTAATTACATTCATAAATTTCCTCATTTTATCATCCTTTTTTGAAAGTGCTCCCAAATGTACACAACAGCTGGAAGCCAGAAGCTTTGCAGCTTTCCCATGTGGGTGGCAACAACCCAGTTACTTGAGTCATCACCCCATCTCCCAGGGCTCGCAAGGCAGGAAGCTGGAGGTGAGAATGGAGTTGGAAATTAAACCTCAGCCCTCTGAAGCAGGACATCAGTGTCATAACCTCCAGATAAATAGTCCCGTATTATGTGTGTCTTAACCTGTCAATATTTTTGACTGTTGAGGAATTAATATGGGTAAGTTTTCTTCTGATCCAACTTCTAAGCCGCTCTTCAGTTTTGTGTAATTTATAGCGAAAGCCTTCCATTGGCTTCTTAATTTCAATGACTGTATTTTTCTGTTCTAGAATTTCTCTGGCTTATACTCAAATTTTATAAACATTTTTGAAAATATTTAACTATTATAATACACGGTTTGTGTGGTTTCCAATTCTCAAATCAAACAGAATTTTATCTTTTGACTTAAATTCTTTGAACAAAGTAATCACAATTATTCTAGCATTTGGAGCACCCCGATCTTTTTATCATCTGTTCCTTTCCTTGGTTCTCATTCATGCTGTGTTGTCTCTTCTTGTTCCAAGTTTCTTTCAGTTGTGTGGAGACATTGTATTTGAAGACTTGTTTGTAGAAGTACTTTCATAATTGAGGTCTAGGGTGTTGTTTTCCTCTGGAGGATTTATGACAGTTTCTGCCAGGATCTGAAAATACTGGCAGGACTCTCAATCCAAACTGATGTGGATTCTGATTCAACTACAGTTTGTGTAATCTACTTCCTCTTAATCCTTCCTACTAAAGTGTAGCATACTTTGGGAGTCCTAACCCAAAGCAGTGGGATTCCCAGCTTCTCTTTGCAGGCCCTGAAGTCCAAATTTTGTCCTTTATCCTTAGAGACTGAAAACAAACTCCCCTACACTCCACCTCGCCCTGAACAACAAAGGTCTAGGCTCTCAGATACCAAGTTGGCACTGCATGACCATGTTTCTCCAGCCTCATTAAGCTCTGGGACATTCTGATGCACTGGAGCTAATTTCCTTCCATCTGAAACTGAACTGGCATTCACAGATAGCTGGTCAGTCCATGTTACATGTCAATCTTGGAGTCAGAGAGCAACTAGAGGGAGTGGTGGAACAGCAGTTGCCAGGGAGAGAATCAGACGCTGAAGTACAAAGCAGCAGAGGATCATTTAGAGACCCTGAACATTTTCTAGGTTCCTCAGGGAGGCCCAGGAATAAATCTAGACTTTTTATCACCAAGATTTCCTTGCACCCTTTGGATCAACCCTGCTTTGTAGGAGGTGGGGATTGTGCCATTGAAACTACAATAGACAGCAAGTAGTGCTGGGCATTTTTCAACAGTGCAGGCAGCTGTTCTCATTAGAATGAAAAAGGATACATCAGCCCAGAGTCAGCATACTCCAAGATTATCAAGGTTAAGATCTGTAATTCTGTGGCACAGCACATTAAAGCCACAGCCTGTTATGCTGCATCTCATAGGGGGCCCAGTTTGAGTGCCGTCTGCTCCAGTTTCCATCCATCTCCCTGCTTGTGTTACTGTGCAGCTCCATTAAAAATTATATTTTGGGCTCAGTTCCAAGGCTAATGGCTAAGTCCTCACCTTGCAAGCCCATCTTTTCTTTTTAATATTTATTTATTCAAGTGCCCAGTACGATAGCCTAGTGGCTAGATCTTCACCTAGATCTACCGGAATCCCATATGGGCACCAGTTTGTATCCTCGCCTTTCACGTGGCAGAATCCCATGTGGACATCAGTTTGTTTCCCAGATGCTCCACTTCCTGACCAGCATCCTGTCTGCGGCCTGGGAAAGCAGCTGAGAATAGTCCAAAGCCTTGGGACCTGTTCTGTCTGTACATCTGCCTTTCCAATAAAACTAAATAAATCCTAGAGATAGAGAGCGAGCATTCCCATTTGCTATGGGAATTTCCCCAATACTCATAATGGTTGGTGAGGCTAAACCCAGGAGCCAGTAACTTCACTCAGTTCTCCCACAGGGATGGAAGGGAGCCAAGCAGGTAAGCCATCCTCTGATGCACACAGCAGCACGATGTCAGGAGTCAGGAGGAAATCCAGGAACAGAACCCAGGTACTTCAATGTGGGATGTGAGGCCTGAGGGCTCAACTCCCAGCCCAAACTCTGCAGATACTTCAGAAATGTAGTGATTATGTGTATTCCACGACACAGTGAGGTCTGATCATCAGATCCTTTGCAGGGAATGTAACCACAGTCATACTACATGAAATAAACTAGCTCTATAGTCTCTCATCAGGTCACATCAGGTTTTCTGCCAAATAAATTTTGTCACCAGTTTAAAAAAGAAGAAACTGGGTTTCAGTGAAAGGTCTACTAAAAATTGTGACTGGATTCATCAGGGATAGATCTCACAGTCTGCCAACAGAATTTCTGCAATTGGCTTAAGGACAAAAAAGAAATGACCCAAGCATTGGAAGAACACATGGAAATCTGTGAGTGTGTGTGAAGGCTAAGTTCATTCCTAAACAACGGGAAGTTCGCCACAAAGACTGACGATCAGCTAATGCAGTGAACAGCACACATGAAGGTGTACCACAGCAACTCCAACCCAAGCATGTGGGCGCCTGAATATTTGTCAGACCACCTGTAGGTCTAACCGGGTAGTTCTTCTCCCACACCACAGTTCCTGGTTTCAGACATCACCTGAAAGCCTCTCACAGGAGAAACCAAATGTGAAGTGCAGGCTTCTTGCAAGGAGTATCTGATGTGTGTTAGAAATGCAATCCTTGCACACACCTCACCCGCTCCCACAATTTACTCCACCAAGCACTTGGGAGGTGGGGACCACAGTTTATGCTTGAGTAAGCTCTTTGAGTGCCTCTGCTGATATTAAAATGTGAGAATGTAGATCTAGAATAAGCTCCTCTGTAGGTGAGTGAGTCTCAGACAACCTTTATGAAATACACCAGTTCTCTTGAGAACCAGCCCCAACAAAGCACATCTAACAGGTGCCGGGGGTGACTCTGATGCCCACCAGGTTTTCATTGCCACTTCAGCAGACTCTGACCTCCTTGAGGGCAAGGACTGGCTTGTGCAGCTTGCCAGTTGTGCCACAACAGACACTCACTGCTGAGTGACTAACTAGCTCAGCCTCCCCTGCCATGTCACCACCACAGGTGCCCAGAATGCTTAGGAGCCAACCAAGAAGCACAAGGTGATGTGCTTTGCCATCCCCTTTCTTACCCTCCGAACAATCAAAATTTTGTTTATTTAAAAATGGCAGTAGCAGGCTAATCCTCCACCTGTCAGCACTGGCATCCCACATTGGCATCAGTTTAGGTCCCAGCTGCTCCTGGTTCCAATCTGGCTCTCTGCATATACCCTGGGAAAGCAGCACATAATGGTCCAAGTCCTTTGGCACCTGCACCCACATGGGAGATGGGCCCTGCGGCCACCTGGGGAGTGAACCAGTGGATGGAAGACCTCTCTCTCTCTGGCTCTCCTTTTTCTCTGTAAAATATGCCTTTCAATTACCAAAAAATAATACATACATACATACATACATACATACATAACTTTAAAAACAAAAACCCTAAAAAAATGGCAGCGGCAGTTTGCTGAGTAGTCAGGCTGTTAACTGATGAATGGATCCATCTGTGTTTTAACTGTCTGGTTCTGAAGAAAGATGACTCTGGGTTGGGAAGGCAAGAGAGTAAGCTGAGGGAGGGCCTTAGTATTTCAAGTGCCTACTAGGTGAAGTTCAGGCTAATTTAGGTAAAGACGACAGACATAATTGTTAGCCTGGGGGAATATGATCCCTCTAGAAATACTAGTTTGGCAAAAGAAAATGAAAAAAGAAACTTCTGTTAAGAAAAGGCTTTCAGCACTCTTACCCTTGCTTAGTTTTAGAAGAAAGACGGACAAGGCAACCAAGAAATAGATACTGAGAATCAGGCTCCCTGGTGTTAGCATTAATCACAGTGCCCACCACACGCGTCTGTTTACAGGCAAAAACTGATCTACTAGGTCAAACCTTTTCAGGTTTAAACAGAAACACACACACAGCAGAAAGCAAACTGACCTTGCAGACACACATACATTTCAATACATAGTACCAGTTTTAAAAATTGTCCATTTATTTTTCTACCCAATTCAATACCCATGATATACACAGGATATAAACAAAGCATCATAAATATTTACAGGAAGATACAAAAGCCAGAGACCAAGGGAGAAACTCAGCAAAGTAATGAGTTGCTGCTTAGCCAAGTCCACTCATCTGCACAAAGTGTCTTCTAGAGCGGTTTCACATCTTCCACAGGGATCAAGCAAACATTACAAGAGCTGATAAACTCATGTTTGGGACTGACAGCCAGAGGCTTTAAAAGAACATTCTCTTCAGTTTTCCTGCCAGTGTGATGGCCGGCTCCTGCAGGGAGGAGACTTCATCAAGGATCTGCTTCTCCCTTTGTGGCCTCCCCTAAGGTCCTCCTCACCACGAGAAGACGCCGCAGGAAGCCCCTCATCCCAACAGACGGCAGAATTTCTCCACATAAAATTTGGGGGAAGAACGGTCTTAGCTACTAGACACCCCTGACCGGGCAGGCAGGCAGACATTACAGGGCTCGTATTTTGCACACCACACGTTTCTCTTGAGAGGAAATAGGGAAGAACATCTCAGAACCCTCCATGTTACATCACATACAACTTCCCCTAAAGGGCATGGGAGACGACAAAAATCTAAATCCAGCCAGCCAATTTATTTTACACAAGCCAGAGTTGAAACGCATCATCCCATCTTTAGTTTCAGGAATATAATGGGTTAAACACTCAATGCTCCTTCAAAGGAAGCACAAGATTAAGAGTCCTTGCCTCAGCCAGGGGCTAGGAAAAGCAGTGGGCTTTAGTACAAGGAACGCGCAAGGTTGTCAGCTGACCTAGCCACTATCTCTCTGTTCATGGGAAGAAGTTACCACATCGAAATTCTAAATTCTTTCACATTCAACAACCAAGATCAACTCAACTTCAGACATAATTCAAAGAAAAAAAAAAGCCAAGGACAAGAGTCTAAATACCCAACTGTTTGACAAAAAGGGAACTGTCTGTCCCACAAAGACAGTTTCAAGGCAGCAGGATTCAGTTATAATCTGGCATGTGCTGGTGGAAGGGGCAGCAGGCCCGGGGCTAAGATATTCTGTTGTAAAGATATAACACATCAATGAATCAGACAAATGGTAGACATATATGCCACATGAAAGATTCTCATCCACAATGCAATGCTGACTTGAAAGAAAAAAACTAGGGGACTCTAGAAGGGAACAGATAATAGGACAAGAATTACAAGGGGGCATTTCAGTCCAAAGCTAGTCTGACGAATATCTACCATCAGGACTTCCAATCTTTCATCTCCAAAGACGTTGATCTAATAAATTATAAAATTACCTCATTCACACTTGGGACTTACAACATACTCCAAGTACAGTAATCTCTCTGATGCTGGTTTTCATTCGCTCCTTCATGACTAAGTTGTGTCTGGCTTTAAAGATTTTCCTATTATATTTTAACTAGACAGTTAACACAGCAAAGGCCACTCCCTCTGTGAAGCCAGACAAGCATCAAGTAATAATTTGATCTAATAAGATGAACCATGGGAGTAAAAAGGGAATATTTCCTGGGTTTTCTTGCTTATGTTTTTCTTGCCTGAAAAACTCTGCAATCACTTAGTGTTTTGTTCCAGAAACAGAAAGCAAAACTAGTTGGGAAAATAGTCATACACTTATTGTTTACTAGCATGACACAAAATAAACTCATACTGTCAATTGCTTCTCAAAACCCAAATGTGCACGTTTAATCTTGTAACTTAAGAACTGAATTTTTCCACATTCCTTTACACAGAGTTAGCATCTGTAAATTGAGAGTTTTTTTGGACAATCATGTAAATTTAATTTGTCCCTGGAAACAAAAACACAACCTAACAGATTAACAAAATATGTCCTTCAGACAATATTTTCTCTGTGAATCTCTCTCCATTGTTACTATTCTTGGGCTTTTGGTAAACAGAAACTACTCCAGAAAGGTTTAAGCTATCTGACGTTGACAGAGATCTAAACTCGCAGATTGATTAGGGAGACTGTATCAAATCAACACATACTTAACTTCTGAACTGGTTTCATTCTTTCTAAAAGCAAATTCTACAAAAAATCCTGAGTGATTATTATTAAGTTATATGAGTTTGGGACATTTCTACTGCCATAGATGCTTCTGTAAAATTGAATAAAGATTTTATTATACCACACACACAAAAAGCAATCGGTACAGAGAAGGGAGTTTTCAGTTATTCTGTTGAGAATTTCTTTCCATGATTTCTCCCATTAAAGTATAGTTTTCAAAGCAACCACCACGACAAAGGAAGCATCTAATTAGTCCATTTTCTTCTGATCCAAGAATGCCGAGCATTTACTGTCGCATCTGTAGTTGTATCAGCGGTGTAATGAACACAGTTTATATTACTTAACTATTCTTTGAACTCCAAGAACTGTTGAAGTCTTCTCTGATGTTCTGCAGATGCTTGCACAGCACTAAATGAAACATAAATTCAAAGCATAAGCTTTATTTTACATTAAGCATATTAAGTGAACCACAGAGCACAGTCAATATTTTTCAAAACAATTAAAAATGAATAGAAATCTTCACTTATTTAGTACTTCTGAAAAACACTAGATAAAAACCCTTTGTAATCGACTGCGGAGGAAGGCGTGCATTCGGGAACAGCAGGCTTCTACCTTCTAAAGGACCAATGCAAATTAAGGCTGACAAGTGAAGGCATTGACTCCAACCTGCTCCACTGCGGAGCCTGCTGTGCAGAGTTCCAGACCTTGCAGTTGATTTTCTGGATTTTATTATTTTATTTAAACCAGATCCCAACATTATCTTTGAGCTGCGGAGTGTTTGAATTGCCTTTAATAGAAAATCCTTTAAACTACAATGTTTGGTTAAAACACAATGGACTGCATTAATCGTTTTCAAAGGTAACAGCTTGAGGGTTTACATTGCCTTCTGCCTTTGAACCTAAGTCATGCTTTGGAGGGGACACCGAGTACGCACTCTAGCCTCACCACCACAGAAACATGTTACCTTCACAGAACAGAGCCAGGAACACAGAAATATGCATAGAGCTTCCTTTTAAACTTTGGCAAAACTGGAATATAGTGAAGCATTCTGATTTTCTAGTCCTTCAATAGTAACATCTCATGACTGAATACAAGCTCAGGCAACCAAAGGTCTTTGTCATTCAACGAATAAAAATGGTCGTATTTCACTAAGTTACAAATCACCCTAAAACGCCTCGCACACATCACTGCTTTCTTAACCCATACAGCTAGCTGGGCTGGACCTTGTATGGCACCACCCTGTGCAAAGACGCCCTGTTGATGCTTGGGAAACCTCGTGAGCCTGGTACCTCCAGCAGCCTGGCTCTCAGTGCTCTCCAACCCCAGGGTTGTGGCTTCCCAGGAATCTGTCCTCTGTCTGCTAGTTGGGAGCAAAGTAGCCACATCCCTCATTAGTACTCCTAACTCCAAGAGCAATCTCTGCACCTCAAATAAATCACCCCAGGTTTTACGCTGAAGAAGTGGCTAAACACCTTGCCTAATTCAGGAGCAGACTTTGGTTCAGCAGATAAGTCACCACGTGGGATGTCACGTCTCACAGGTTAGAGGATGAGGATTCAAGTGCTGGGCGCTGCCAGCCTCATGGGAGACCTGGAATGGGTTCCAGGCTCTTGGCTTCAGCCTGGCCCAGCCCTGGCTTTGGCCAGCACGTGAGGAGTGAACAGATAGAAGATCTCTGCTGGCAACTCAGTGTACCTGTCTCTCTGCCTTTCAAATAAAATGGAAATAAATACCTTTTTAATTGCCTAAACTAAGAGTAACCTGAAACAGAGGAAATGCAGAGATGTAGGTCAAGAAAAACAAAGCAGTTAGCAACACAGTGAGCAAATTTAGGGATCTAACGTGCAACGAGACTTCAACATATAAAGCTGTATTAGAAGTTCTATTCTAAGGGGCCTAGCATGGTAGCCTAGTGGCTAAGATCCTTGCCTTGTATGCACCAGGACCCATTATGTCTGCTGGTTTATATCCCGACCACCCCACTTCCCATCCAGCTCCCTGCCTGTGGCCTGGGAAAGCAGTTGAAGATGGCCCAAAGCCTTGGGACCCTGCATCCACATGGAAGGCCTGGAAGAGACTCCTGGCTCCTGGCTTCAGATTGGCTCAGCTCCAGCCATTGCGGCCACTTGGGGAGTGAGCCACTCTGAATATCTGACTTTTCAATAAAAAAATAATTAAAAAAAGATAAGTTCTTATAAAAAATACATTTCCAGGTGTTCTTGCCACACACAGAACTATATGATCAGACAGACCCATGATGTGTTTCACTGTAATCATCTCTATGCATCCCACAGGTGTGATGTCAATCTCAAATGTACACCTCTATGACTTTTATTTTTTAAAAAGAGCACAATGGGTCAAGAGCTGACTTTATGAGCACCTGGTTCTTAGACGTAGGACTTTGGGCAGGAAATAGCTGGTGCCGTACATAAATCAGAGCTGTACTCAGTGTCAGTAAGTACAGTGGACTTTACAGGTGGATGAGCCCAATTACTTCTTTTTTTATTTTAAAGACTTATTATATTTATTGATAAAGAAGATTTACACAGAGAAGGAGAGACAGAGAGAAAGATCTTCCGTCCACTGGTTCACTCCCCAAGTGAACCAGAGCTGAGTCGATCCGAAGCCAGGAGCCAGGAGCCTCTTCCAGGTCTCCCATGTGGGTACAGGGTCCCAAGTCCCTGGGCCGTCCTCTACTGCTTTCCCAGGCCACAGGCAGGGAACTGGATGGGAAGTGGGGCTGCTGGGACACGAAGTGACACCGATATGGGAACCCAGAACATGTAAGGTCAGGATTTAGCCACTGAACCTTCACGGTGGGCCCCCAGTGTACCTCTTTCAACACTTTTTACAGGAGCGTTGACGGTGTCAGAGCTGATAAGGTTGGGGAGCTAACACAGCGGGAGCACAAGCACCACAGACTGAAGCAGAGGGCTGCAAGGGTAAGTCTGAACCCGGCTTCTGCAGCGCACTACCTGAATAGTTGGAGCATATTGTTTAAGTCAATGTTAATTTTGCCCCAGGATAAAGAAAGTCAACAGTGAACTAGACATAGATCCCGAAGCTGTAACTCTGCGTCTCACACTCTTTCCACCATATCATTCTGGCTGACATTTGGATGACGGACTCCACCGACCTCACAGTTTTGCTGCAGAGATTTGCCCTGACTCTTCTCCAAGGAAAGAAACCAAGGCAGATCTTCATTCTCACAATTTTCAGTTACTCATGTACCCTCCCTCCATATCAAATAAATCCTTTTCTCCCTGCTGTTGCTCTATCAGAAACACATAGCCCAAGCACATCATTCTGTAAATTCATCAAAAAATAAACTGAGTATATAGAACAAGCTAGTTTTTTTTTTAAATAAAGATGGAGTTATCCAGTAAAATGGCTCAACTGGGTAATCCTCCACCTGCAAGTGCCAGAATCCCATTAAGAGCACATGTTTAACTTAGGGGTAGGCCCTCACTTCCTAAAAAAGACTCCAAATGCAGTAGAAATCAAGACCAAAATAAACAATTGGGACCTCATCAAACTAAGAAGCTTCTGTACAGCTAGAGAAACAATCAACAAAGTAAAAAGGCAACCCACAGAATGGGAGAAGATCTTTGCACACGACTTAGGTGATAGAGGGCTGATCTCCAGAATATACAAAGAGCTACAAAACAACCAAAATGTCAAAACAAACAAGCCACTCAAGAAATGGGCACGGGAAATGGGCAAACACTTCACAAAGGAACAAACCCAAATGGCAAATAAACATATGAAAAAATGCTCAAGTTCCCTGGCAATAAGGGAAATCCAAATTAAAACATCAATGAGGTACCACCTAACGCCAGTAAGACTGGCCCATATGAATAAAAGCACCAACAACACTTGTTGGCGAGGTTGCGGGGAAAAGGGAACCCTACTCCACTGCTGGTGGGGCTGCAGGCTGGTACAGCCTCTATGGAAATCAGTATGGAGAACATTCAAACAACTCAAATACAACATACCGTATGACCCGGCAATAGCACTCCTAGGAATATATCCAGAACACTTGTTTTATGAGAAACCAACATGCACTCCTATGCTCATAGCAGCACAATCAGTAATTGCAAAGACATGGAAGCAACCAAAATGCCCATCAACAGAGGATTGGATAAGAAAGCTATGGTTCATCTACTCCATGGAATACTACTCAGCTATTAAACAAAACAAAATGCAGTTCTTTGTGGCCAAATGGGCCAAACTGGAAACCATAATGCTAAGGGAAATGAGCCAATCCCAAAAGGTTAAATACCACATGTTTGCCTTAATTTAAGATGACACGATGTTATGTATAACAAGTTATGTTATGAATGTTATATGTTGTGTATAAACCTAAATTGAAATGTCAATGAGGTGGTCACAGAAGGTGGATAAGAAATCGCATTTACTTTTACCATATTGGTTACTCGTTACTATGTCAATTAATTCCATGGTGATGTAAATTTTTGCTGATGGTATGTTGGAGCTTTTAATTGATCGGGATGATAGTCTGCTGGCTCTGTCTTCAGACCAGAGAGTGTATACCTAAGAAGCCGTTGAACTTATCTGGACAATAAGATGCTGGACTCTATGTTTGGTATATGCTTGCAATGGGGGAATCTCAACTGAACTTGAACTGTGGTTATGCAATAAGGTGGAGGAATCCACCATGGTGGGAGGGTTTGGGGAGGGGTGGGGAGAATCCCAGTACCTATGAAACTGTGTCACATAATACAATGTAATTAATGAATTTAAAATAAAATTAAAAAAAAAAAAAAAAAAAAGAGCACATGTTTACGTCCTGGTTGCTCTACTTCCCTTCTAGCTCCTTGCTGCTGCCCTGGAAAGTAACAGATGATGCTCCAAAGCCTTGGGACCCCATGCCTACATGGGAGAACCGAAGAAGCTCCTGGCTTCAGAGCAGCATAGCTCTGACCATTGCAACCATTGGGGAATGAATCAATAGATAGAAGATCTTCCTGTTTATACTTCTCTGTATTTCTGCCTTTCCAATAAAAATAAATATATATATTTTTAAGTAATTACAAGTCTACAGTAATCAAGACATTATCATACAGCAAAAGAATAGTTACACACACACAAAAAGAACAGAGTCCAGAAATACACTCACATAGATACAGTCAATTCATCTTAAAAACAAACAAAAAGGACAGAATTAGAGAGAGAGAGACAGAGACATAGATCTTCCATCCACTGGTTCATTAACCAGTGGTTGCAATAACCAGAGCTACAGCCAAAGCACATTAGCAGGGAGCTGGATTAGAAGGAAGCAGTCAGGGAATGAGGCAGAAGGGAAGCTAATGCACCATCTGTAGTACCCACATCCCACTGAGTGCCAACTGGTGCTTAGATGCTCCACCAGCATTCTAACTCACTGCTGACAGTCTGAGAAAGTGGTAGAACTCAAGTCCTTGGGCCCTTATGCCCAATTGGGTGACCCAGAAGAAGCTTCTGGCTTTGGATTAGCTCAGCTCTAGCCATTGCAGCCATTTGGGGAGTGAACCAGCAGATCAAAGATTCTCTCTATAAATAAATCTTTCAAATAAAAGTTAATAAATTATACACATGTATTTTTTAAAAAGCAGCAGCTGGGACTTCTTTTAGTGCCCTGATATGGGATGCAGTTTAACTCACTCTATCACAAACCAGATCTTTTTTCTTTGTTTTTAAACAAGTTAATAAACCTCTTAACAGAGGATTATACAGCTCTTTTATTTTCACTCAAACCAAAGTGCTCCATAAATACTTGTTCTAACTACTGCCTAGTACTATAGAAATAGATGAAAAAACATATTGTCAGCTTCTAAAAGCAGTTTTTCTATAAGTAAGTATCATGGGAATTCTAAACTATTTATTAACTGCAACAGAAAAAACAATTTCATATGCCTTCTAAAGTTCATTTATAACTATCACAAACTTAGTAAACAAACCACATCATGAGAGGAAAACAGTATTCATCAATGAAACACAATGTCAACAAGCTTGGCATGTGTGGCTCTCTCTCCAACGCCCTCTCCTAAGGAGCGGGGACCTGCCACTCCTTTGCCAGAGCGACTGACAAAGCGCCAGCCCTCATGCATTCACACATGGACACGCTGCTCACCCCCACCCTTACTCGGCTGACTGGGATGTGAGCCACTGAAGTAACTGTGATATAGTTTTCTAGAAAAGGGCTCGGATTTTTTTCTCCTGGAAGGATCTATCAGCAATGAGAATACAGACCCACACATATTAAAAATTACTGCTTTTGGGCTCAAAAGCAGTGTGATGGCTTAGTAGCTGAAGTCCTCACCTTGAATGCACCAGGATCACATATGAGCACCAGTTCTAATCCTGACAGCCCCACTTCCCATACAGCTCCCTGCTTGTGGCCTGGGAAAGCAGTGGAGGATAGCCCAAGGCCTTGGGACCCTGCACCTGCATGGGAGACCCAGAAGAAGCTACTGGCTCAGCTCCAGCCGTTGCGGCTGCTTGGGGAGTGAATCAATGGACGGAAGATCTTCCTCTTTGTCTCTCTTCCCCTCTATATATCTGACTTTACAATAAAATTAAAAAATTCTTTTTTTAAATTCCTACTTCTGTAACATTTATTCTCTTCTGTCCATTTGAGGGAAATCTACAAAACCCATGAAAGGCCAAGTTCCAAAATGTAAGTATTATGCCAAAATCCAACGTGTTAGCTCATTTGGGAATCGGTCCAGAGAGCACACTTTAGCATGTCAGCCATTATAAGCCCCTTATCTGTCTTCCAGAAAACTCCTGAAGCAATTACCATGGATCAAAACAGGCACACTTACTTCAGATTGTCGCCAAATGTAGTGGTTATTCGATAGATGGCAGTTTTGAGGGATGCTCTGAAGGCAAACCTTAATGTCTTATAGGAAGTGTCCACAAGACTTCCTGGAATTCGGGATGGTTTGCTGGAAGCATGAGGAAGCTTGAAGTACTTGTCCACTGCCTAGGCCAAGAAATGAAGGACACACAGTCAGCTAAATCATCAGAAGAGGAATTTTCAGTTAGGGGTCTGGCACAGCGGTGAGGCTGCCACCGGGGACACCCACATTCTCCACGGGAGTCCCTGGATTCTAGCCCCAGCTCCACTTGCTAGGCAGCCTCCTGCTAATAATGCACACACAGGGAAATGCAGATAATATAGCTCAACTACTTGAGTTCCTGTCTCACCTATGAGAGACCTGGATGAAGCTGCGAGCTCCCAGCTTCAGTCTGCCTGTCCCCCTGATTATGTAGATTTATATGCACATACTGTAAAATACATTTATTTTTAGAACACTATCAAAGCAGTTTGAAAAACAATACAGCAGAGAGGCTCGGCGATGGCAGTAGTTAGCAGGTGCAGTGAAAGTCCAAACCTGCACCCTAAAGAGGAGTGACCAACTCAAGAGCTTTGAGGGTGAGCAGCAGCATGGGCAGGCCTGCCACACTCCTCTGAGAGGGCGTGTGACTTGCAGCAACAGCTTTACTGTGGGTCCTACACGAAAAAGCAAAGCAAGCGAAACTGACAGTAAGAAACAGATCCAAAAATGCATTTCCAAGTCCAAAGACAAAACATGTAATTTTTAAATGACATAGCATAGACAGAGAAGGGAGAAGTGAAGACTAGGTGTGTGAACCGGTAACACAAGATAACATCTAGTGTGACAAGGGAAAACAGTATAAGGATACTATCTATGCTTTTGGATGTAACTAAAATTAACCAAGATTTCGGAAGAAACAAAAAGTTAAAAATTATTTCTACCATCACGTGTTTAATTTCAAGGGTTTTTTCATGTGTTCTGACTATTCTTTCTTCTTCTAGCATTCTATTTGTGCTTCAAGGATTCAGTATCCTTTTATATTGAGGGTGTAGATGATACTTTTCTAGGGCTTTTCTGCTTTTTCATAATATTTTTAAAAGATTTATTTGTGTTTCAAAGGCAGAGTTAACAGAGAGAGGCAAGACAGAAAGAGATCTTTCCTCCACTGGGTGACTCCCCAAATGTTGACAAGGGCCAGAGGTAGGCTAGTTCAAAGCCAGGAGCCAGGGGTTTCTTCCGGTCTCCCACACAGCTGCCAGGTGAAGGGTCCCAAGGCTTTGGACCATTCTCTACTGCTTTTCCAGGCCACAAGCAGGGAGCTGGATGGGAAGTGCGGCAACCGAGACATGAACCAACAAAGGTGATAAAGGCGCCAGTCCACTACTTCTTACATTCCGTACTCCCCCACGTCTCCGGCCAAGGCCACTTGGCTTCTTTTAGTCTCTACCTTCATCATTACAGCTTATTGAGAAAGCTGGGGATCTGGGCCCCTAACCCCAAGTAGGACATGCAACAACGCTGACCGCAAGCTGGGGATTACTGATGACAGGCTTCCCTGTGGTGATCTGGGTGGAGTTTCCTGGGTAAACCTGGACAGGAGCACCGTCTCTGAGCTCCTTCCCATCTAGAGTATCCAGCTTCTGGTGTTCTGGAACGCAGTTGGGAAGAACTCCTGAACTTACTGAGCCCCATGCTTTCAGGACAGTCTTCATAGTTTTCTCCAGACTCTGCCAGTCCTCCTTTCTTTCTAACACTATATCTGCAGGAAAGGAGCATCACTCAGTGGCAGATGATTCAGGGAGCCAAGGGACTTTCAAACAACTCCACCCCCTCCCAAGCCTCCTTACTTTGGTCCCTGCCCCTTTCCTCTTGGTTCCACAGGTACTTACTTGCCTTCCCCATGGCCAGCTTGGGCTCTGCCTCTGGAATGTGCTCACTGGCTCAATCACCTGCTTTCCTGTCATACAAACTTTGTTGCTGCTGTGCTCTCTCCTGTTTATGAATCTGTTTATTAAAGAATTCCTTTCATTTTATCACTTTTAGGGGGAAGGAACATGATTTAACAGTGTTTCAGACTGCCATTCCTTTATGTACAATCATTCAGGAGTTTTTTTTTAACACTGGAACATATTTGAGATAATTTTAGGCAGTATGGGAGGTGGTGCTTGGTAAAATATTTAAGTCGTATTAATATTGAACTCTACTGTGGCACACTGGCGTAAGCTGCAGATTGAAATGCTGGCACTTCACATGGACACCAGTTGATTCCCAGCTGTTCCACTCCTGATCTAACTTTCTGTTAATAAACCTGGAAAAGCAGCAGAACGTGGCCTGCAGTGTTTGGGTCTCTGCTACCCACATGGGAGACTGGGATTGAGCTCAGAACCCTTGGCTTTGGCCCAGTCCAGCCTGGGCCTATACAGTCATTTGAGGAGTAGATCAGTAGACTAAAGATATCTCTGTCTCTCCCTCACTTTGTCTGCCTTTTAAATAAATATTAAATGAAAAGGAAAAGGAAAACACTGCCTCATAATGGGAAAGCTATTTTCTTGCAAAGCATTCTGGTTAACCCATAGCATACTCGGAAAAATAGTCATCAGTTACCACCTGAACCAAACAAACTTCACTTACTTATCCATTTATTCGAAATTTAGAGTTATAGAAGACACAGAGGAAGAGAGAGAGAGAAAGAGAGAGAGAGAGAGATATCTAACTGCTGCCCCTAACAGCCACTACTGAGCCAGGCTGAAGCCAAAAGCCAGGAGCAATGGTAATTGGCTAATCCTGCAACTGCAAGCACCAGGATTCCAAATGGGCTCATGTCCTGGATGTTCCACTTCCCATCCAGCTCCCTGCTTGTGGCCTGGGAAAGCAGTCGAGGATGGTCCAAAGCCTTGGGGCCGTGTACCCGCATGGGAGACCTGGAAGAAGCTCCAGGTTCCTGGCTCTGGATCAGATTAGCTTCAGCTGCTGTGGCCACATGGTGAGTGAACCAGCAGATGGATGACTTTTTCCCTCTTTTCTCTTCTCTCTGTAAATGTGCCTTTCCAATAAAAATAAATATTTTTAAAAATTTAGCACCTCTTTCAACAATGAATATATATATAGCAAATCACAGTAGCACTAAGAGTTCCTCTGATTTTTCATCAATGGAAATTACCAATATCTTCATTACATTGGCTTTGATGTAATTACCTTAAAATAGTTCATCTTATCACTGCCTAACAATCATTGTGAAACTTACTGTAAAACCTATTTGACACCATAATTAGAAAGTGTATATGTATGTATACGTATATATATACAAATGTATATGTATGTGTGTTTGTGTGTCTGTGTATGTATAT
The DNA here is from genome assembly GCF_030435755.1 of Ochotona princeps. NCBI lineage: Eukaryota > Metazoa > Chordata > Mammalia > Lagomorpha > Ochotonidae > Ochotona > Ochotona princeps. Next base: position 43,000,734 of record NC_080833.1, read on the forward strand.
AAGGAAAAGTATATGTTCATAAATATGAACATATTTATTGAAAAAAAATCAGACTAAGAGTAAACAAAATTACTAGGGTCAGTATTGAGACAGCAAGTAAAGCCACCACCTGAGATGTCAGTATTTCATATGGGCACCAGTTCATGTCCCGGCAGTTGCACTTCTAATCCAGCTTCCGGTTTATAATCTGGGAAACACAGAGGAAAATGGCCCAAGTCTCTGGGCCCCTATAACCCATGTGGGAGATGAGGATGAAACTCCTGGCTCTCGAGTTTGTTATGGTCATCTGGGTAGTGAACTAGAGGATGAAAGATTTCTCTCTGTAACCCTCCTTGACTATCAAATACATAAAAAAGCACACACTGTCTTATCAAAAATTTAGTATATTTCAATATAAGTCACTCATTTCTTTTCTAATCCTAAGTACTTCATAGTATGCATTTAACGTTACTCCAAGAAAAAGTCCATGGGTTTCCCAACCACCAAAGGGAGCTTTAGCCTCAATAGCTACAAACTGCACCAGGATCCACATCCCGTCACTTAACAAAATCCCAGGATCCTAAATCACCTAAACACTAATGGCATATATATCTTACTGCTTTAACATATTTTTGTGAACAAATTAAGTTTTCTCTTCCTATTCTCTTTTAGATTGTAATTTCCTAAAGAAAATAACAGTATCATTATTGTAATTTTCAACATGTTTTAATTCAGTAAATCTGATATGTAACAAATAAACAGAAAAACAAGCAAGACAGATGCCTAAGACTCTTGTCCAACCCAGACTGCTCACCTCCTGCAGCGTCAACAAAGTATTCAGGATGGCTGGTAGTGTAGTCTGGACGACTCCAAATCTGTCTTCCGTAAATGATGCTGCCACAAGGTGAGACAGACCTCAAGAGGAAAAGGAAAAAGGATCAGAACTAGGCATATCCATTTTCAATTCATCGGATAAGAAAAAAAAAACCTAATATTCTAAATATAATGAGACAGGGAAGTAACACAATATAAAATGGGTAAAAGGGGCTGGCATTGTGGTATAGCAGGTTAAGCTGCCGCCCGATACCAACATTCTGTATGCATTTCAAAAGCCAAATGACAGAGAGGGACAGATATTACATCCACTGGTTCACTCCTCAAATCGCTACAATGGCCAGGCTGGGTAAGGCCAAAGACAAGAGCCCTAATACTTAGACCATCATCTGATGCTTTCCCAGGAGCATTAGCAGGGAGCTAGACTGGAAATAAAGCAGCTAGACTTCAACTGGCGTTCATATAGGATGCCAACATTCTAGGCAGGAGCTTAATCTTCCGCACAATGCCAGTCCCTAGAATTGATCGTTCATGGATTATACCTTAATATTTAACTGATAATTAAAATCATAGCTATGTAGCTGGCTCAATGACACAGCTAGCTAATCCTCTATTTGTGGCACCGATATCCCATATGAAGGCTGCTTGAGTCTAGCTTCTCTGCTGCCAATCCAGCTCCCAGCTAATGGCCTGGGAAAGCAGTAGAGGATGGCCCAAGGCCTTGGGCCTCTGCACTCAAGTGGGAGACCCAGAAGGAGCTCCTGGCTCGCAGCTTCAGATTGGCCATCTGGAGAGTAAACCAGCAGATGGAAGATCTTCTATCTATCCCTCTTGCTCTTCCAATAAAACAAATAACTCTTAAATAAAAAAAAAATCCCTCCTCTCCATCCTAATCAGTAGCCCATATGGGCCTATAATCCCCTTACCTCTGTAATAAACATTTAAAAATTTAATTAAAAAAAAAAATCACAGCTACACTCACAGACTGCTTACCTTCTAAGGCCCAAATGTGCATTTGGGCATCTGAAAATACTGCCTGAATGGAGGCCTCTGGGTGCTACAAATTCAACAGAAACATTGAAGTCAGTAAGTTTCTCTGGGCAAAAACTCTACTATGTCTTTTACTCAATTATGTAAACCATAGTAACCAAAGATTGAAAGCTGCCTCAAGAACTAAAATCGGAGATAAATCCTTCTACAATATCATCTAATTACAATAAAGGATTCGGCCATCAATTTCTTGTGTGATCCTTGTCAAATCTCTGTATTTCTCGCTTAAAGTAAGTACCAAGTGTTCAATCCATCTCCAAGAATGAGTACAGAGGTCACCTGAAATGACTCCACCGTGGTCTCTTACAGGGGTGGCTGGGATCCAGGCCATCACCTGCTACCTTCCAAGGTTCATTAGCAAGGAGCTCGACTGGCAGCAGAGTAGCCTGAGCTCAAATTGGCATTCCGATATGGGTTATGGGATGCAGGAGTCCTCAAGAAGCAGCTCAACTTGTTGTGCTGCAATGCTTGGACCCATAACTTTCCCTAATATACTAAGTTAAATAGAACGGATTAACAAATGGCCCACAACACACTGGTTTTCATTTTGCACTCATTTAAGTCTATTCAGTAAAACATTATAAAGCCTATCAAGCTGCACTTCTCACCATTAAGAAAATGGACAATTCCTTATCACATAATATACCTGCAGGACTGATGCAAATTTAGCCTCCATCAATGACACTGGCATCCCATATAGGTGCCAGTTCATGTCCCTGCTGTTCTACTTTAAATCCAGCTCCCTGTTAATAGCCTGGGAAAGCAGTGGACAATGGTCCAAGTGCTTGGGCCTCTGCACCCATGTGGGAGTCCCAGAAGAAGCACCTGGTTCCTGGCTTAAAATCAGCCAAGTTCTGGCCTCTGCGACCATGGGGGAGCAAACTAGCAGATCTTCCGATCTCTTTCTGTTTCTCCTTCTCACTAACTCATCTTAAAAAAAAAACAAAACTCCAGCTACAAAACAAGAATCGGAACAGTCCTCCACTTCCAAAGCAGAGGAGACCTCAGTTGGGATCTGTTTTGCTTGTCCTGGGTTATGTACCCTTTGGCTAGCTACCTGACCCTTCTGAGTAGCAGATTTCCTTACCTATAACATAAGGTCAGGAAGAGCTATCTCCCAGGAATGAACGCTAACTAGAATTAACTGGGGAATCTTTAAAGAACGTCTCCCTCTAACAGCTCAAGCTCAGTAGTTTTTGCTTCATACAATTGCTCCTTAGGTAGATCTTCCCTTCCACAGAAGAGAGAAAGCAGGAGCAAGAATTTGAAATGACACTTGCATTCTACCCATCAGGGCTGCTCCAAGCTTTTTCCCTACCAGAGAATGACTCCCAAAGAATACACTTTCCTTGAAGGCCTTAATTGAATGAGTGCAGCATTATTAATTCATTAGCCAATATCTCAGTACCTGCAAAGAATCTAAATTTAACAAAGCCAAAAACAACTTTTTTCTCTATTTGCCAAAAGCTTTGTTCATCATAAAACCAAGCAACAGCCATGTAAAAACAAACAAATCTTTAGTTTCTGCAGCTGAAATTTATACTCCTGTGGCATCTGTAACAGCCAATAGGCAGGCTGGAAAGTCACTTCATTTGTGGCATGAATCACGCCTTTTTACCCATCATAAATTTAACCACTGCAATCTAACAGTCATCTCTTCTGAACACCGAATTCACAAAGAAGTTAGCAGGACGGTGTTAACATCAGTGCAGAGTCTCTGATCTGCTCACTTTGCCAAGACCCAGGCAGCATGAAGGAGACAGTGGTGGCAATGAGCACGGAGCTGCCAGGAGCCATCTGTCTCAAGGCACCATCCTGCTTCAGCACGCCGCTGAGGTGCAATGCGTGTCTAGAACAGCCACCTGTGCAAGCGAGGGTCACAGAGGCGCTGTGCGAAGCCATGACTGTCCGCATTCAGCTGTATTACAGGTCAGGTCTGAGCTGCCCCCATTCATTGCATATTCCATTTCCTTTTCCCTCATCCCCAACACTGAAGTACATATTCTTACCTTACTGAAAAAATACATTATCAGCACCCGTTTAGATAAGAAATTCTTAATCTGAGTTGGAAAAACAAAGGATTACATCTACATTTTAATACTTTATTCAAATACAGCATTATACATTTTCATTTTTTGACATTAACTTGAAAGAAAAAAATGAAACACCTCATATCTGGCAGAGAAAGAATGATGACATTTACAATAAACCATGTAAGCAAATACACTCATACTATAAATCAGACAGACCACCTAACCTAAATTGTGTAATCAGACACCATCAGGTAGGGACAGTTCAGTGATCCCTTAAGATTGTAGCCAGCTTCATTTTGGTGAACTCTGGGATGTTCATTCAGCAAAACTACCAAAGAAAACTTTCATTAAAACAGGCCCTTCTACATTAACTGACACCTGCCTATATTTCCAGGTATACACACTGAACCAAGTGAGAGCTCTGTCATAACACAAAAGATTCTAAGGAGTTCTGGTGATATCTTCTAACATCACACTCTTTCTCCAGGCTCTACAAATGCCTTGCTTTTAACTCAATACTAAAAGAAGTATGTTTCTCCTACACAAAAATTATCTTAATACATGAGGTGCTTTGTCACCAGTTGGGAAAAGCAGAAATAAATTTCAAAGGTAAAAAATTTTCTTAGCATCAATTTGAAAGTTAACCCAAATGATTTGTACCCCAAAGCTACATGATTAGTTGGAGGGATGCAGCAGGCAGTACATGCTGAGTCACACAAAAAGTGACAGCAGTGTTATCTAAAGTCCTACGGGACCCTGAACACTCTCAATTAGTCTAACTCAATCATCATTCCATCAGCAAGCATGTGGGCTTTCTCCAATCTTAAAAATTCTTTATTGGCCCCTCAACCCTCCCCATTAAGGCTACTACCCAGTTCTCTGTTCCAACTGAGCAAAACTCCTTACAAGACCAGGACTTTTCATCTCCAATTCCTCCTGCAACCTCCGGAACATGTGCCAATCAAGTTTGTATCCCCACAACTTGTCCAGATCACAAATCATCTCACACTTTCCTCCTTCTCCAAAGAGATACTTCCTTTTCTTGGTCCTCTACTCATTCTAGTGGCCATTCCTCAGACTCCCTTGCCATTCCTCCTCAAATCCCAGACTTTTCATCACTGGAGGACCCCAGTTTCAGAATTTCTTTTCTCCTGCACCTCTACCCAAGAGTCTGCATCCAGTCTCCTGGGTTTAAACACTGCCCATATGCTGACAATTCCAAAGTCTATATCTCTAGGACACAACTTTCCTTATTATTCACACATATACCTTATTTCTTATTCCACTTGGTTGTTCAATAGGTCTATCAAAATTGACATGTCCCAAACCAAACTCTTGATTCTCATCTCCATCAAATCTCCTCCTCAGTGACCACTGGCAAATCACTCAATTAATGGCAACTAAAGTATTCTTGATCCTTAGGCACAAAAATCAGTCAACACTAATTCTTTTCTTTGTGCAGACTCTAGTACATCTACCTGAAAATACATGTCCAGACTCTGCTGCGCCCTTGCAGCACTGCTTTCCCCATCTTCTTCCTGCCCCCACTCACAATCATTCTGGCCTTAGATAACACTATCCCTCACTAGTGTATGGCAATAGTCTTTACACTATTCTTTGGTTTCTACTAACAGTCTGGTCTCAACACAGCTTACACAGCAATAAAATATAAATTACATCCTATCATTCTCATGGGTAGAACACCACAGTGTCCTTTCATCTCAGCTGCAGCAAAGTCACTCTTAACAATTAATGGAGGGCCTGGCAGCGTGGCCTAGCGGCTAAAGTCCTCGCCTTGAACGCCCCGGGATCCCATATGGGCGCCGGTTCTAGTCCCGGGCAGCTCTACTTCCCATCCAGCTCCCTGCTTGTGGCCTGGGGAAGCAGTCGAGGACGGCCCAATGCATTGTGACACTGCACCCGCGTGGGAGACCTGGAGGAGGTTCCTGGTTCCCGGCATCAGATCGGCGCGCATCGGCCCGTTGCAGCTCACTTGGGGAGTGAATCATCGGACGGAAGATCTTCCTCTCTGTCTCTCCTCCTCTCTGTATATCTGACTTTGTAATAGAAATAAATCTTAAAAATATATATATATATATAAAAAAAATTAATGGAGATCCCAGTGCCCGTACTGGGAACTCTTCACCCATCTGCCACTCCATCCCTCACCAACTCTGCTCGAACCATCCTAGAGCCCATGTTGTTCCTGCCAGAGACCAAGCACACTACTGTCTCAAATTCTGCCTTTTGCTGCTCCCTGTCTCATCAGCTGTCACCTTATCAATGAGACATTCCCTGATCATTGGACAAAAATGGTTCTCCCACTTAATTTAGGTACTAAGACCCTGGTCTGCTCCATTTTTCTGTATAACACTTAAGCAAATGAGATTTTCCCTTGTCAAGAATGGTTTTCATATAAAACATGATTTTTCAGTGTACATCTTACAATTAAAAGCATGTCATAGTCTAGGCAATTTTCTTAATAGTACATAAAATCAATCTTATAATCAATGCTTTTTAGTTCAAAGAACACAGTATAATACATCTGGCTGCTTATCTGTTTCCCTTTGCTAGCACGTGCACATTATACGGGCAAGGACCTTGTTTTGTTTGCTCTCTTTCCAGTACCTAAAACCACACCCTGCAGACAAAAAGAAGCCTAATATTTCTTAAAGGAAAGAATTCACAGGTTAAAAGCATTAAACTGAGTTAAACCATACAAAAATACAAAGCATTTAGCTCAAAAACAGTCAAATATTAGCAATTTCATTTTGGCCAACTTAATATGTGAAGCACTAAAAAAAAAATCAACAACAAAAAAACCAACAATCCTATTTATTTCTAATGACATGGTGGTATGGGATCCTTTACGTTCTCAACATTACATGGAAATGTAAATCCTACAACCACATCATCATACCTGTTCACGTTTATTCTGAATCCATGAATAAATCACGCTGGGCTCACTCGCTGTCTTACCCTCAGCTCGAACTGGGGTATAGGGAGAAGGATTAGGAAATTCCATCATTTGCTCATCTATACATTGGAAACAAAATGCCAGTGAGTTAGAACCTGGGCCATAGCACCTCTCCCACCAGAGCATGTTACAGTGCAGAACTAGCCTCCTCACCAGCTGCTGAGGTCCACAGCCGGGGACCCCTCCTGACCAGCCGAGGGCTCTGCGGGGATCCATAGCATGTGTTCACATCCAAAATCCCGGCCATGCGATCCACCACACTGGAGCCAAATGCACTCCCAATGGGACTGGCAACATCAGGTGGAGGCAGCTTTGAAGAAAACAGCGACGTTTTAACCAACGATGGCACCGAAGGCCGAGGCTTCTGGCCTGATTTTGGTGTCTGGAAGGCAGTTTCTTCTGCTAAAAAAAAAAAAAAAATCCAGAGCTGAGCAGGAAACCTTCAGGCAGCCAGGTGATCATGGAGGTTCTAGAGTTCCAGACCCACCGATGCACTGCACGCCACAGCTCCCAAGGCTGAGCAGAAAGTGCTCACTGGGGTTTACAGGCTCAAGGTGGCAGCTTTACCACTGCATTTCAGTGACCATGCCAGGCACTCTATACACCTTTGTGGGACTGGTGCAGCCTTTTCTTTGTTTCCCTTTCAGGAATATCTCTTCATCTCCTAGGCCACTGTCTCTAACTGAGCTTTTTCCAGTTAACTCATCAGTACACATTCTTTTTTATGCGGCAACAACTGAAGAAGTCTGAAATTCAACAAAATTTTAAGAAGTTTGAAACAGCCAGGACTGGCCCAGAGAAGCATTAGCATCTCTCCAAGGACAGGCACTGTGGTGGAGTGGTTAAGTCACCACTTGCAATGGTTCAAGCCTTGGCTGCTCCATTTCCAATTCAGCTCCCTGGGAACGTACCTAGGAAGGCAGCAGATGATGGTCCGAGTACTTAGGGCCCTGTCATCCATGTGGAAGTTCCTGGCTTAGGCCTATGCCAGCCCAGGGGAGTAAACTACCTTCCTATCTTCCTCTTTCTTTCACTCTGTCACTACACCTTTCAAATAAATAATACACCTTTAAAAACAAACAAAACCCCCACAATCTTGTCAGTTTTGCTGCAAGTTGTCACTGTAATATTAATGTAACTAAACATACTAAATTTACATGGCAAAAATGCATAGGAGAGGGCCTGGCGCAATGATTGAACGGGTAAATTCTCACCTTGCAAGCACTGACATCCCATATGGGCACCAATTTGTGCCCCAGCCGCTCTACATCCCTTCCAGCTCCCTGCTTGTGGCCTGGGAAAGCAGTAGAGGATGGCCCAAAGCCTTGGGACCTGCAGCTGTGTGAGAGACCTGGAAGAGGCTCCTGGCTCTTGGCTTTGGATCAGCTCAGCTCCAGTCTTTGTGACCATTTGAGGAGTGAACTAGCAATGGAAGATCTTTGTCTCTACTCTCCATAAATCTCATCTTCCTTTCCAGTAAAAATAACAATATATCTTGAAAAAAAAAAGACACAGGAGAAAGCACAAATCTTGTTTCATATTTCCCAAAGTTCTTTCAAATTAACGAAACTCAACACTAATTTATACAGATTATCCATAAATTGGTCCCTATAAATCTGACCAATCAACATTAAAAATCATACTATAAATCTAACAATTGACAGTGTCTATTGTATAAAAACAAAGAACTTTTTCCTGGTTCTCTAACACAAGGACAAATCAACAACAATAGGAAAGTCTATACCTTCTTCAAAAAACCACAATAAGAATTAAACGCCAATAATTAAAAAAAAAAAAAGAAATGCCACGGGCTATCACCACAGGCCAGCCAGTTAAACTGTCACCTGTGGGGCCTGGCGCAATAGCATAGAGGTTAAAGTCCTCACCTTGAATGTGCCGGGATCCCATATGGGCGCCGGTTCTAACCTGGCGGCTCCACTATCCGTCCAGCTCCCTGCTTGTGGCCTGGGAAAGCAGTCAAGGACTGCGACAAAGCCTTGGGACCCTGCACCAGCATGAGAGACCCAGAAGAAGCTCCTGGCTCCTGTCTTCAGATTGGGTCAGCTCCAGCCGCTGAGGCCGCTTGGGGAGTAGATAACCTAAAACTTTGTTGAATCTCAGACTTCTCCTTAAAAACAATCAGTAATTCAGACACTGGCCTCAGCTGCCACATCAGAGAGAAGAGAGCCTCCGCCCAGGTCTGTTTCAATGGAAGCCAGGCTCTCACGTCTACCGCTGTCCTTACCGTGCGATCTCACCCCATATTATAAAATGTCTGGCTACAAAGGCACCTAAATGTTAAGTCTTTCTGTCAGTCTCACATTCCCAGGCAGCTCCTCCTGCAGGGATCTGGTCAAAAGGTCAGGGACCTTCACCTGCACCTCTTCCTCTTGGCTTTTACCTTCAAATGGAGAGTCCTTACCAACACTTCAGTGGGCCATCTTGAAACAAATCATTTGATCACTCCTCCTATTCTTCTCTGAACCAGCAGCAGCAGCCAGAGCTCGCTTGAAAGATTCACCTGGCTGTGTACCAGAGGTAGGCTGAAACTCTCTACCTGATGACCAACCACATCAGCCTTTTAAATACCACAAACACTGGGCTTACTTTTTTTTTTTAAAGCTATATAGGTTTATGGTGTACAGTAAATGATGTTTTCAATATACAATGATATCTAGGTCTTTTCCTTGGTTCAATATAACACTCCACATGTTGGTTTGATTTTTCCTGAAAATATATATCCCACACCCAGGTAAATATCCTTAGGCTAAACTTGTGTCATCTTTACAGGAAATACAATGTAAATGCTGTCCTCTCTCAGCAGTAATAGGAGTTACCTGCAGAAATCGACTTCTTGGGTTCCACTGCGTAAGATGAAGACACTCTCCCATTCGTAGCAGCAACCTCTTGAAACAGAACCAGTTTCTGAGTCATATCATTTAAAAGGTTCAAACACTCTCTTGAAATAGCTGTCCAGTTATGGGGATGTCCACCTAGGAGAGCCAAAGAGCAGCTTTTAAAATTCTGATAACCTTATATCCTCTTCTCAAAGTGTGTGCACAGGGAGGGGGAGGGGTTGTGGGGGAATGGTCAATAAGAAATGCTACAATACACGTCACGTCAAGGCCCATTTTCTTTACTCAAAATATTACTCAGATTTTGTGCCATCTAATACACAACAGGAATTCAATAAATACCTGGAAGAGATAATTTCCCAAAAAGTCTACAAGCAAAAAACTTGCTATTTTAGCATACAAAGCCTCTATTTGATGACCAAAATCAAACCAAACACATGACCGTGGCTGAAGTATGGAAGATCACAGTTACCTGTTCAGCAGCACTGAATATAGACTGCTTAGACTATGGAACATGAACTCAGACAATGGAAATAGGGCCAGTTAATGAGCTGTTCCCTGGGGACTTCTAAGCTGTTATATCTGATTCATTGTGCTTCCTTGTATTTGATTTACAGTCATCCTCCTTATCAGTATTTCCACTTTCTAGAGTCTGACACTAACAGATTTCTAGAACAAGTCAAAATTTTACACTGTGTGCACCATCTGCCAATTAGTCACAAACACTTGTCTTAGCAGTTCAAGTGTGGCACTATGCCAGCTTGTATTATTTTACTTAATAAAGGCCCCAAAGCACAAGAGTAGAAGTGCTAGCAATTTTATTACAGTATGTTGTTGTAACTGTCATTGTAAGCTGCTGATAATCCCTTACTATGCCTAATTTAAAAATTAAACTTTCTCATACAGGTAAGCATATACATGCTTCAATGTGATCAGTTTAAGGCAACCCCTGGAAGTCTTTGTCATACCTCCTTGGATGAGCAGGGACTACTGGACATCAAAGTCCCGATGTGGTATTGCCTGAGTCAGAGTGACTCTTTATTTGGTAATGACCATACCTTATACTTGAAGTGTTTATAAATCTGCTAGCTTATAATTTGACATAAATTATCATAATTCCTACTCCCCATTCCTTTAAAAACTCATTTATGTCTCATTATCTGTTGGTTTTCTAAGATCTTTGTCTCCTAGAGTGGTCATTAAAAACCAATCAGGCTTCATTGTGTCAAACCACACCACTTAACTTGGAAACAAACACATATACAAAATTCCCCTTCAACAGGTGTCAGGATGTTATGTGCCTCTTTAACTCAGGACTGGGAACAGTGCAACTGTCTGGTTACATTGTTAACAACATGCCCCAGAAGGCAGGTTCTCAGGCATAGGCCCTCCTGCTGCAGTTTACTTGAAACTCCCTCTAAATATTTAACATACATAGAATTCCTGCATTAACCCAAGTCTGGTAGAAAAGTACCGTTACAGTTAATCCGTATTTCTTAAGCTACAAAAAGGGAAGTGGCATCAATAATTATATTTTTATATAAATGGATTTCATTTCCAAAAGAGCTTATTTCACAATCGGAGAACTGGCAAGGAGGATAAACAGCTCATCAGAATGGAGATGGGAAGCTCAATGGACTCTCGCTCCACCTTGGTGGCTGGCATGGAGCTGTGGGATCCAGGCACAGTGAGCACTGGCAGGGCCGCGCCTTGGGCAGCCGGCAAGCAATGGCAGGGAGTGAGTCAGAGCTGCCAGGAGCAGCCATGGGTTGCCAGTGAGCCCGAGTCCTCCCTCCTCTTCTCAAAGGGAGCAGAGCAGAACAGCTCTGGACTTGGGAGTCAAATGACGGAATCCTTACTCTAATTCAAACATTAGTTTCATTTAAATCGCTTCATCTTTGGGACTTAGATCTCCCAGCTGGAGTTTAGCTCATATGATTTCAAAAGATCCTAGCCAGTATGAAAACTTCTAGGATTTATAAACTGTGTTTTGCTGTTCTCAAACTGTCAACCTCTTACATCATCTCTTCAGGCAACAGTACTGAGGGAGCTAAAACATAAAAAAGTTTAAAAGTATTTTTCCTAGATCCAGCGCAACAGCCTAATGGCTAAAATCCTTGCCTTGTATATGCCCGGATCCCATATGGGTGCCAGTTTGCATCCCAACTGCTCTGTTTCCCATCCAGCTCCCTGCTTGTGGCCTGGGAAAGCAGTCGAGGACGGCCCAAAGCCTTGGGACCCTGCACTTCCATGTGGGAGACATGAAAGAGGCTCCTGCCTCCTGGCTTTGGACCAGCTCAGCTCCAGCCACTGTGGCCACTTGGGGAGTGATTCAGCGGAATGAAGATCTTTTTTCTTTTTTTTAAATATATAAACAGAAGTGGTAGAAGCATCTCTAAGAAGTATCTCTTCTTTTCTAGTTAAGATATATTTTATTTTTATTGGAAAGTCAGATTTACAGAGAGAAGGAGACACAAAGAGGAAGATCTTCCATCCATTGATTCATTTCCCAAGTGACCACAACAGCAGGAGCTGCGCCAATCCAAAGCCAGGAGCCAGGAGCCTCTTCCAGGTCTCCCATGCGGGTGCAGGGGTTCCTAAGGCTTTGAGCCATCCTCAACTGCTTTCCCAGGCCACAAGCAGGGAGCTGGATGAGAAGCTGGGCCACCATGATTAGAACCAGCACCCCTATGGGATCCTGGCATGTGCAAAGCAAGGACTTTAGCTGTTAGGCTACTGTGCCAGGCCGGAATGAAGATCTTAATCTCCCCTTCTCTTCTCTGTATAAATCTGACTTTCCAATAAAAATAAAAATAACAAAACTATATATATTTATTCCCCCGTCCCTTGAGGTTAGTTTGATGGCACAGCAAGTTAAGGTGCTGCCTGCAACACTGTGTCCCTTATCAGAACACCAGCTTGAGTTAGCTGCTCCTTTCCTGCCCAGCTTTCTGCCAATAAGCCTGTGAAGGCAGCAACAGATAGCCCAAGTACTTAGGCCTCCACTACCCTGCTGGAAGACTTGGATCCAGCCTGTCTCCAGGCTTCAGCCTGCCCAAATTTGGCTGTTGCAACTGCTTAGAGAGTAAACCAGTGAAAAAACTCTGTGCTATTCTGCCTTTCAAATAAATGAAGTTAAAAAAACAAACAAAAACCCTTCCTAATGACAAATTCTAACCACATCAATAAAAACACTTAAAGTTGTATAATATTTAAATCATAGTTAATTTAATAGACACCCTGATGTGGGGTATTTTCTTAAATATCTCCCTCTCCAAAACTTGAAGTGGAACACTTTCTGCACAGACATGCTTAATCAGATTTGTTACTTTCAGTAATACCTGGCTGGCTAAGGCTAAAAACTTCTTGTCTTCGTGAAGGAGAATACTGAGAAAGCAACATCAGGTCTTGCAAGGCTAAATACTAAAAGAAAAAAAAACAAAACACACACACATTATTTGATATAACGTCTACATAAAACTTATAAATTGGGCACATTATTATACAATTATGTGCTGATAACATTTTGGTAAATAACTAGTTGCACTTATGATGGTGGCCCTGTGAGACTAAATCTCCTGGTGTCATTATAAGCATTTCTGCACAATAAAGACATCCCCTAACAATGCATTTCTCAGAAGCTATCCCTACCATTAGGCAAGACATGCCTGTCCATCCTAGAACAATTTAGATGGGCTTCTGCATCAAAGCAATATTCCAGCATCATAATCTTCCCTTCAGACTTTCCTTCCTTTCCTGATTCTACTCTTGCTGTCCACTGCAGGATCCAGACAAAGCTAAGGAACTCTGTGCCAATGGCAAGTTTGTTATTTGTTACATTACTCACAGGTAACAAAAAACTATCAACTTAAGAGGCCAGCAACACTTAAGCCACCTGTGATGCCAACATTCCATGTGAGCACTTGTTTATGGGTCCAGGCTGCTCCATTTCACATCAGTTTCCTGTTAATGTGTGTGGGAAAGCAGCAGCAGATGTCCAAGTGGGGGGCCCAGACGGAGTTCCAGGTTTGGGTTTCAGCCCGACCTAACCTCCCAGCTGTTGTGGCTATGCGCAAAGTGAATCAGTAATTGAAGATCTCTCTCTCTCTCTCTCTCTAACTCCACTTTTTAAATAAACAAATCTCTCTTTTTTCAAAAGATTTATTTATTTTTATTACAAAGTCAGATATACAGAGAGGAGACAGAGAGGAAGATCCTCCGTCTGATGATTCACTCCCCAAGTGAGCCACAACAGCCAGTGCTGCGCCAATCTGAAGCCAGGAACCTGGAACCTCCTCCGGGTCTCCCATGCGGGTGCAGGGTCCCAAAACATTGGGCCATCCTCAACTGCCTTCCCAGGCCACAAGCAGGGAGCCGGATGGGAAGTGGAGCTGCAGGGATCAGAACCGGCGCCCATATGGGATCCTGGTGCGTTCAAGGTGAGGACTTTAGCCGCTAGGCCACGCCACCGAGCCCAACAAATCTCTTTTTAAACTTAAAATTTAAAAATTAAGCTGCTATACATTCATTGTGGAGTCTTGCCTTGACATGGCCAGACCAAATGACTTCTAGGAAATTTGCTCTATGGACCCAATGTGTTGCCTCCCCCACCTTCCATTTAAGAACTACTCTCTGTTTACTACCTCTTGGAGTGTGCTGGGGACTTAAAACACCACTTCCTCTTGGAACTTTCCCTGGTCTCCCTTACACAAACTCACACTCACAATTCTCAACTGTAACGCCTAACAAAATGTATTCACTGCCCTGTCTGTCTCATCTGCTTCCACTCACCAAACTGAGAACTTGCTACCACATGGTACTCACCACCACACGAAAACTCAGCGCCAAATACACCAGAAACACACAATTTGTTTCCCTAGCAAAACTCTTCACTGATCTTCAGATCTGAGCAGCTTTCTCATTTGGGCCAAGCAGTTTAAATGGCCCCACTGCACTTGCCACAGTATTTTCTAATCACTTTATGTGCCTGTCTTTTCCATCAAGCTATGCTGTGCCTTAGACATCCCACTGAAAGCAACTAGCAGTGACTGACACCTGCTCACTAAAAAGAAAGACCTGTTAATAAGCAGGTGGGTAACTCCAAGTTTATACTACAGATTAGTCACAATTCATGTTTAAAAGGTAATTAGAACCCCTTTCTTACTTGTTTATAATTTCTCTAAAGAGTGTTCAAAATCTTCCATTCTTTTCTTTTTAAAGTATTATAATCTTTTCAAAGAATCACACATACTTTAAAATGATATACTTTAAAATCTCAAATTACTATATGAATTAAAAAATATGTAAACTCACTACTTGTAAACTCACTACAATTTCTTTAAATTCTTTTGATTCTGTTTTGTTTTAGGATCATTATCAGTTATTCATATTTGAAGAGAAATCCCTAAATCTCTAACCACCACCAGTCACTACATGTGATTTTAAAAGCCAATAAACACTACATGATGAAAAGTGTTTAGATTTAGCACTGAAAAATTCAACAGTAATTGTGAAAAGTTCTTGCCTATAGTTGGATATCAGGATATTTTACGCTTACAAACGCTTTTGAATCATTTCTGAATATAGAATTAGCTAGGCTGTATACACACTGTAACATTCACTTGAAGTGAAAAAGCACCATCTGTAGGTAGGTGATTTTTGTAATACCAGTATTAGAATATTCTAAGCCCTCAAATATTTTCTGAATGCTTCAACATTCTAAGTAAAATCCCTCCTGTCAGATAAGTGAGAGGTACACAGGTGAAGGTACAACAAGCACAGCCAGGGCCATGGCACCTTGATGATGAGGGGAGGGTTGCTGTTCAAGACCTTCGGCAGGCATTCGTCTGACTCTTCTGCAAATGGGAGCTGCACAGGGAACACATGTGCCTACCAAAGACAAAGAGAAACACTATGAGCAGGACTACTTTCAGACCTTGTTACACACACAAGCATCAATTTAAATTTACTAGAAAAGGTGACAACACAGCCAAACTAGTATCTTTAGCACTCATGGCAAAACTAGATTAAGTTCTACAAATCCAAGCATGACTTTCAAAATTTTTACTTTGGTCCGGTGCAGTGGCCTAGCGGCTAACAGTCCTCGCCTTCAAGGTGCTGGGATCAAATATGGGCGCTGGTTCTAATCCTGGCAGCTCCACTTCCCATCCAGCTCCCTGCTTGTGCCTGGGAAAGCAGTGGAGGACGGCCCAAAGCCTTGGGACCCTGCACCTGTGTGGGAGACCTGGAGAAAGTTCCTGGCTCCTGGGTCTGGATTGGCACAGAATCTGCCGTTGTGGCCCCTTGGGGAGTGAATCATCAGACGGAAGATCTTCCTCTCTGTCTCTCCTCCTCTCTGTATATCTGACTTTGTAATAAAAATAAATAAATCTTTTAAAAAAATCTTTACTGTCCCAATATTATTACACCAGGACTTCTAGTTTCATAGAAAAAGGTCTCTGAAGCCACTACAATACAAAAATACAAACTTGCAGGACTGGTAAATAAAATACAAATGCTAGCATTCTAAGACCAGCATTTGAATGATTAAAAAAAAATACAATTCTCACTTACTGCAAAGACTTTTGTGAGAATTACCAATATCACCTCAAGCTTCAAAGTGATAGAATATAAACATTCAAACTTTTCTCCAAAGCCCAATATTTTCTTGTCATGTACTTAGATTTTTTATTTATTTTATTTTTAATTATGATTACATGGTTGATCAGGGTGGCAAGGATCAAGGTTGAGGGAAAAACGGGTAAATTCATTGCTTCCAAATTTGCTATTTCTTCTTATTGTTCCTGGGGCAAGGGGACAGACAAAGAGGGAAACCACACATGACTTTATACACATCTCAGAACCCAGGGATGAGGAACCACCACCTCATATCAACTCAGAATCTCAATGTGTACATATTCAGAGGGTTCTGTCGAAGCGGTTTGGATAGTTCCGAAATGCTGCCAACTTTACCAATCCAAAGATGAAGTTACCCTCCCAATGTCCATTGTCACCACTGAATGTCCACTGGCTCATTCACTGAGATTTTTTGCTGTCATTGTTTGTTTGGGGTAGTTCTCCAGTTTGCCCAGTTCTCCTTCTTCTGCTACAGCACCAAATGTGCTGCCATATTCTCCTTTCACAACAGGACCTGTGTCCACTGCTCCACCTTTTTCATTAAGTAGGACATGTTCTTGCAGGCAAGTCCAGGTATCCGGGCCAGGCATCCCAAGCATCATCGGATCCCCCAAATCTGGAGCTCACAAACCCACCTAGTAGCTGGGCCCCGAGACCTGGGCCCGGCGACCCAAGCCCCGCCAGATTCCCCATCCCAGGGTTCATAAAACCAACACCCACCTAGAAGGCAGGCCCCAGTATCTGGGTCAAGCAACCCACACCCCATCAGTTCCCCTATCCCCAGAACTCAGGAACCCAACCCCCACCACACAGGTGGGCCCCAGGGCCTGAGCCAAATTACCCGAGCCCTGTCAGATCCCCTGTCCTTGGGACTCAAGTATCCGGCCCCCACTGGATCTGAGCTGGCATAACTCACCTTACCTCAGCATCCTCAATCTTATTGCACAGCCTGGCCTAGTCTAGTCTGCTCCCTGTTCCAGCTCCTGCTGGTGGGTGCTCCAGCCCAGCCCAGCCCAGTCTGATTGCTGTCCTGGTCCCAATGTGAACTGGCTGGTGTTGTGGCCCCATCTGGCCCCTTCTGCCCCCTACTTCCGTTCTCAGATCTGCCACCGGGTATTATGTGCTGGCCCAGACTGGTCTGTCGCCAGACCTGACTCACATGCATGCCTGGCATGGTTTAGGCTGCTCCTTGTCATGCTTCTTGCGCTCACCTGCAGCGACTGCATCCCACTAAATGAGTTTCTCAAGCTCCTCCATTGAGTTTTCTCCCAGTGGCAGTTCTTGCGCATACCAGTGGGTCATTGGTCCAGGTTAACTTTGTCTACCTCCTGTCCTGACAAGAACAGTGGCCTTGTTCAACTGGCCACATCCATTCTGGTTCTTGTTGTTGAGTGCTGCAACTGGGTACAAGCCCAGACACAGCTTTCACATAGTTCAGTGGGAGACAAGACCTAGCCTGGCCTTTTCTACACCCAACCTGGCTCTCACGAGCAACAGTGGAGACTGCAGCCAAGCCCAATCTGTCGCTCCACAGTCCCAGTGCACACCCATGCCGGTGCAGTCTGTAGCCATGTACAGCCATGCCTGCTGCCCTCCATCCTACTCTCGTTCTCAGCAGCGGGAACCCAAACCCAGTTGGGGTGCCCTCTTAGCTCCCCAGCAAGACCTAACCCTATCTGCAGTTCTTGGGTGAACCAGCAGAGATTGCAGTCCCACAGGGGTGAGCCCACATTGCCCCCACAGAACCACTTCTATCAGAACCACTTCTCTCATTCTTGTTCTCACCTCCAAACCAATTTGGGTCAGTCCTCTACTTACATACATATGTCATGGACTTATCTATGGAAGTTCCTCAGTTGTAACTCCTAACCTGGGCATAAAAATCACAAGTCAACCTTCACTATCTCCTGTGTGATCCCATCAGTCCTCTGAGGGTGCGCTGCAGGGCAGCCTGAGGGGCTTTGCCCAGCAACTTTGGCACCCGAGCCACCCGGGCTCTTCGGGGGAAGTCATGCAGCCTGACTACAAGCACCCGTGCAGGTCAAAAAACCTAACCTCCAGGATGGGGTGGTCCTAGAGGCCTGCTGTGCTTCCCTCCACTCCTGGGAGCCAATGTACTCAGCTGTTCTTATCCAGGAAAGGTCCGAAAAGCTTCCAGGCAGGGGTCTTGAAGGCATACAGCAAGCCCCCCTCCCTCAGGGCAGCCAAGCAGCCTAGATATTTTAATAGTGTTTATGTCAATAGTATACAAAACTACTTGAAAATACAGGTTCATTTAGTATATCCTCAATAAAGAATTCTCCAGAAGGATGAACACAGCACAGTAACAACCTAACAGTTCTTCAGTATAATTTCCCAAAACTAAATGGATACCAACTCTTTCCTTTAAGGGGAAAAACAAAAATTACAGTAAATGAGGGTTATAAAGGACTTGCTCCTAATACAGCTTCAGCAGAGAAACATAAGACCAACTTACTCCAACTGCTCTGGGTTCAGCACAAGGATCTATGCCCTACCAAGTATAATTTTGTGCACTCCAAAACAGAAATATTAACAGGAAGCTCAATACAAACCTCAGTGGCATAGATTTTGAAAAGCATCCAGGAGATATACCAAGTCATCAGCAGGAAGACTCCACAGAGCCAAACATGGTAGAGCAGTGAGGGATTCAAGAGGCCACTCACAGTGTCAAGAGGCCTATGGGACCGCCTATGGAAGCAGAAATTGCTAATTTAGTGACTAAAACCTGTAGGAAAATACAATGTAAAGCATTCAGAGATTTGGGACTCTAAGAAACAAATCTTACTTCCAAATAATAGTGTGAATACTTTGTTCATACATAAGATTTATTTGTTTTTATTTGGATGGCAATATTTACAGAAAAGGCAAGAGAGAAAGATCTTCCATCTGCTGGTTCACTTCCCAAATGGCCACAATGGCCACTGTGGGCCAGTTTGAAGCCAGGAGTCTGGAACTTCTTCTGAGTCTTCCTCGTGGGTACAGAGGCCCCAGGACTTGGGCTATCTTTTGTTGCTTTCGCAGGTGCATTATCAGAGAACTGGAGCAGAAGTGGAGCACTTGGGACTTGAACTGGCACCCATAAGGGCGCTGCAGGCATTGCAAGTGGAGGCTTAACCTACCACACCAGGGCACTAGCCCACAATGTGGACACTTTGTTTACCCTCCTTGGGGCGAAGTGAAAGTCTGTCACTGCTGTTCTACTGTTTAATACTTAAAACCACTAATCATGAATGGCATTTCTGGAACAGAATTGCTTTATTTTCATATATTAAGAACAATTTCAAAATGGTATTGCAAACTAATGATCTTTACTTTTTTAGAACAATTTAAGAAACTGTCAGAGCAGTAAATAGTACAAACACTGCTATTTTACTGAAATCTCAAACAGATCAATGAGCAAAATCATCATCCTAAACAGTACAAGTACCCGGGAAGGCAGGCATCTGAATCCATGAGCCTGCCAGGGTACATGCAGCACTACTGTCCCACTATCAGTTTCGTCCCTAACCACCTAATAGTGTCTCCATCTCCATTTTACTTTTAGGGCTAAGATTTACAGCAGCGTGTATTAGGATTGTCCGGCATAATGGGGACTCAAGTAATTGTGCCATCTTCCACTGCCATCTTATGAGCGTTGGAATGAAATGGATCAGAAATAGTTAAAACTCAAATCAGTGCTCTATACTGAATGCAGGTGCCCCAAGCAGCTGAACCCATTGCACAAGAGAACAACTCCAACAAAATATTTTTTAAGTTTTATCTTATCATTTTTATTGGAAAGGTAGATAAACAGAGAGAAGGAAATACAGAGAAAGGTCTTCTGTCTACTGGTTCACTCCCCCAAGTGGTTGCAACAACGGGAGCCAAGCCAATCTGAAGCCAGGAGCTTCGTCTGGGTCTCCCACATGGGTGCTTTCCCCAGCCATAAGAAGGGAGCTGGATGGGAAGTGGAGCAGCCGGCACACAAACCAGCACCCATGAGGTGAGGATTTAGCCACTAGGCTATTGCACCAGGCCCCAAAATATTTCTTGAAAGTTGTTAGACAGACTAGAGCCTGGTACTATGTTGGAACAGATAAAAGCACCATCTATGATGCTGGCATCCCTTATGGACAACGGTTCATGTCCCAGCTGCTCCACTTCCTATCCAACTTCCTTTTAATATACCTGGAAAAAGCAGATGGTTCAAATGCTTGGGTCCTGCACCCACATGGCATACCTGAAAGCAGCTCTTCTCTCCTGACTTCAGACCAGCCCAACTCTGGCCTCTGTAGCCACTGAGAAGTAAACCCCAGATGGAAAATCTCTTTCTATCTCTTCCTCTCTCTGTACCATCTTTTAGATACATAAATAAATGCTCTTAAAACAATGTTATTTGATGAAACTTTCATCAAATAGCATTAATTTCTCTTGCCATCTGATTCAGCTTGAAACCTGAATATAATATGGGGCTGGCATTTTGGCACTACAGATAAAGTCTCCACCAGTGCGCTAGTATACCATATGGGTGCTAATTCAATTCTTGGCTGTTCCACGTCCGATCCAGCTCCCTGCTAATCTGCCTGGGAAAGTAGCAGAAGACAGTCTAAGTGCTTGGGACCCAACATCCACAGCACTGACCACTGTGGCCAACTGGGGAGAGAATCAGCAGATAGAAGATTCTGTCTCTCCTCATCCCTCTCCAGCTTGCCTTTTTAATAAATAAATAACAATATTTTAAAATAAATCTGAAAATGATAAAATAATCTATGCATTTTGTTTTATACTTAGCAATTAAAGAGAACACCAAAGAAAATGTTACTTAGGAACTTGAAAAGTGAGAAATAGAAATCTATATTGTTAAAAAGGAACTCATCTCTTAACTACTCATCCATACCAATATCCCCATCCCCAAAAGTGGACATAGTGAATTTTACATAGAATACAAAGCTTCCCAGTGGATTACAACCACTTGGTGTGAATG
Organism: Ochotona princeps; assembly: GCF_030435755.1. Lineage (NCBI taxonomy): Eukaryota > Metazoa > Chordata > Mammalia > Lagomorpha > Ochotonidae > Ochotona > Ochotona princeps. Next base: position 43,022,082 of record NC_080833.1, read on the forward strand.
TGCGGATGGAACACCTATCCTCTCTACTTCCCCCTGCAACTCTGGCTTTCAAACAAATAAATAAATCTTTTTAACAAACAACTGAGTGGAGGGTGAGGCTGGTGTTGTTGGTGTTTGTAGTATGATGTGGTGTGGTACAGCATGTAAAGTTGCCACTGTAACACCGGCATCCCGTATAGGTGCCAGTTCATGTCCCAGCTGCTCCATTTCTGATCTAGCTTCCTGCTAACATGCCTGGGAAAGCAGAGGAGGATGGCCCAGGTGTTTTAACCCCTGCTACCCAGGTGGGAGACTAGGATGAAGTTCTCCTGGTTCCTGGCTTCAGTTTGGTCCAGCCCAACTACTGCTGCCATCTAGAGAGAGAACCGGCAGATGGAAGATTTCTGTCTCTCCTATGCGTAACTTTCAAATAACTAGATAAATCTTTCAGAAACAAAGTTTCTCAGAGGAATAATCAGTAATTTAAAACAAACAATGAGAGAAACTGACATTCTTTTTCGGAAAACACAGATTAAACGTTATGTGCTAACTCACTGGGGACAAGCAGAACACATCCAGTGCTACCACACGATTGCCACTTGTGAACTTCAACTGCCCGCTGGGTTTTGCACAATGTTGGCTTCCTCATAGGCAAAACTCAAGTAATAACATAGCGTCAGCATGTGCGAGGTACCACAGAATGACTGAGAACACGGGCTGGTGCTGTGACATAGGAGGTTCAGCTGTTGTCTGCAATGCTGATATACCATGAACATAGAGTCCTGTACCAGCAGCTCTACTTCCACGCCAGCTCCCTGCTAATGTGTCTTGGAAAGCAGCAGAAAATGGCTCAAGCACTTGAGCTCCCGACACTCAGGAGGAAGACTGAAATCAAATTCTAGGCTCCAGCATTCAGCCTGCCCCAGCCCTGGCCACTGAAGCCATTTGGGGAACGAGTCAGCAGGTGGAAGAGATCTCTCGCTTTGTAACTCTGTCTTTCAAATAAACATCCACTTTTATATAGTATAAAAGAGTCTCTAACAGATTGGCATTGCTTATTTCTGGGAAGAGAAACTGGGTGACTGTAAACAGGCAGTCTTTATACATATTTTTGGAACTGTAAAATATATGCATTCAGAAATGAATACAATTGGGCCCGGTGTGATAGCATAGTGGTTAAAGTCCTCACCTTGCAGGCACCGGGATCCCATATGGTCGCTGGTTCTAATCCCAGCAGCCCTGCTTCCCATCCAGCTCCCTGCTTGTGGCCTGGGAAAGCAGTTGAGGACGGCTCAAAACTTTGGGACCCTGCATCCGTGTGGAAGACCCAGAAGAGCTGCTGGCTTTGGATTGGCGCAGCACCAGCCGTTGTGCTCACTTGGGGAGTGAACCATCGGATGAAGATCTTCCTCTCTGTCTTTCCTTCTCTCTGTATATCTGACTTTGTAATAAAAATAAATAAATCTTTAAAAAAAAGGAATATAATTTTTTTTAAAAATTGGAGTGATTGGGACTGGCGACGTGGCCTAGCAGCTAAAGTCCTCGCCTTGAAAGCACTGGGATCCCATGTGGGTGCCGGTTCTAATCCCAGCAGCTCCACTTCCCATCCAGCTCCCTGCTTGTGGCCTGGGAAAGCAGTTGAGAACGGCCTAAAGCCTTGGAACCCTGCACCTGCATGGGAGACCTGGAAGAAGCTTCTAGCTCCTGGCTTCATATTACCTTAGCTCCGGCTGTTGCAGCTGCTTGGGGAGTAAATCCATGACGGAAGATCTTCCTCTCTGTCTGTCCTCCTCTCTGTATATCTGACTTTACAATAAAAAATACAATAAAAATCTTTAAAAAAATTGAGAGTGATGTTTGGCACATGGGTTATACCATCACTTGGGATACCCAAATTGTATCCTGGAGTAGCTGATTCCAATCCCAGCTCCACTCACAACTTTTATACTCTGCTAACATGCACCCTGGGAGGGAGTAGATGGCTCAAGTAGCTGGATCCCTGCCACCCTGGGAGACTCAGCCACTGGGGAAGTCAACCAACAGACAAAAGATCTCGGTTTCTGTCTCCCTGCCTTTCAAATAAAATAAAACATAAAACAAAATAGATAAAAACATCTGGAAGGCAGCAAAGATCTAAAAAGGACAGAAACAGTTATAATTAGACTCCTTATACATCACTTACTCATCTATATGAAGGTCCATAGCAGTACTAATCCAGGCTTTAGGAATATGACCTGCAGGGGAAAATACCAAGATAGGAACATAAGAACTTAATGTAACAGACCTTAACATTTCTTTGTATGAGATTGCAAAAATGCCCAGAAACACCAAGACCTTGGTCATATGCCAGACTGTCTGATGAGAAATAGGTACAAAGAGAACTTTCTAAACACAAGTAGTTCTTGCTCTGTTCAGTTCTGCTATACATGTATTTTAGCTACCAGGCTTGGTTAAAACAGCAGGCTCCCAGTTTCAGCGTTCCAATCTCAGCGTGTATGACTAAGCGACTGTGGGTGGCACTCCCAGCTGCCCAGAGCCAGAAGGCAGCTGACAGATGTGTGCCACCATCTGTGACTGATAACATCACTGCTCTGTCTGCCGACTGCCACTCACTGGTGTTACTCAGATAAAAGCAGGCAGTTTATGTTGCCTCCTTATTGCCCAGGATAAATCCACCATGACACTTCAAAAAGCTGAAGTGTAGAGAAAACTGGAGAAAAAGAAAAAAAAAGATGAATGTACAGCAAAGGAGTGAAAAGTGATAAATACTGAAAATGATACCCCACTTCAATATAAATAGGAGCCAGAGTTAGAGGAGAAAAGGTTCGCACAGGAACGTGTCGGTTCGAGGGTGCTACTCAAGGGAGTGGCCAGGCTGAGTGCCATGTGACACATCACAACCAAGTGTCAACATTAAAGGAGAGGAATATGCTTACAGTAACATCACAATCAAGTGTGAACATTAGAAGGTTAACTACAGGGTGAAAACAGTAAACAGGATGGCCACTACACAGTAAGAACAATTTTATAAAACTATACTGACAGAAAAAGTATGATCAGAAAATTGTACTGCCCAGCATTGTTTTGTCTGATTATGTGTTGTTAATGAAACTGTCTTTATTACTAACCATGATCCATGCTGTACCTCAAATTTATGGTAATTGTGTTAGTATCATATCATAAACACATAAAAAGCAGTATTTTATTTCCAATTTAGAGAATGATCCAATGACATAGTATTTTCTTTCTTTTTTAAAAAAGTGTTGATTTTTTATGGTGGCAAAAAGCAACATACAGTTGGCCACCTTAGCCATGTGGTGATTATATGATGTACCCAGTGTCCAACAGATCTCTAGAATCTAGAATTTCCACTTGCCTGCTGAATAACTGTCCCTTCCTCCCGACTCCCAGGTTCCAGCAACCACCATGCTGTTGCCTGTTTCTGTGAGTCTGACTGCTTCAGGTACCTCACACAGGTGAAACCAGGCAGTATCTGTCCATTCATGACTAGGCTGGCACAGTTAGCAAAACATTCTCCAGGTTATCTGTATTATAGCACAAGATAAGCTTGCTTTCTTTTGAAAAGCTGAGTAACGGTGCATTGTTATGCTAAGTATCTTATTTTCTTTAACAATGTTTTCTCTTAACTAAATACATGCTCTCCAATAAAAATGAAGCAGGTGGACTAGCAACATAGCTGCAACTAGAAAACACAAACACAATCAAGATAACTTTGTGACTGACAACTTCTGAGCTATGAGCTAATAATAACACTGGCAAAAAGCAGAAATTCTTACCAAGAAAATAATATACAATGCAGAAATTTCTAGTCAGGAACAGTGACTCCACACAACTATGTTTAAGTAGTAACAGCAGAGATCTCCTGAAGCGCAGAAACTTGTACTGCTACGGATAAAAGAAGAGCAGGATCAGATGACACACTTCGCAGCATGCTAAAGCAAACAGTCCCTGCACCAACAGACCACTCACGGCTCAAGTGTTAACTGGTTCTGATGCACAATTACCTAGCGTCTTTCTACATAAGGCAGCATCTTGCTGATCAGAAGAAAATGAATACCAAGTTCAGTGCAATAGCCTAAAAGTGAGGTTAAAGTCCTCACCTTGCACGTGCCAGAATCCCATATGGGTAACAGTTTGCATCCCTGCTTGTGGCCTGGGAAAACAGATGAGGATGGCCCAAAGCCTTGGGAAACCCTGCACCCGCATGGGAGATCTGGAAGAGGTTCCTGGCTCCAGACAGGCTCCGCTCCAGCCATGGAGGCCTCTTGGGTTGTGAATCAGTGGATAAAAGATCTTTGTCTCTGTCTCTCCTTCTCTGTGTAAATCTGACTTTCCAATAAAAATAAATAAATCTTAAAAAAAGAAAAAGAAAATGAAAATCAATCAATCCTTAACACTAAGGACAATAGAAGTGGAGAAAGCTCAAAAATACACACCAACACAGGAGTCCCCACTTATCTTACATATGTTCCAAGATCCCCACGGAAGCCTGAAGTCATGTTTAAAGAGCATGTTTCCTTCCCACACATACAAGCCTAAGCTAAAGCTTAATTTTTTTAATAAGATTTTTTTTTTACTGGAAAGTCAGATTTACAGAGAGAAGGAAAAACAGATTCTCCCTCCATCTGTTGGTTTATTCCTCAAGTGACTGCAACAGCTGGAGCTGAGCTGATACGAAGCCACGAGCCAGGGGCTTCTTCAAGGTCTGCTGTGTAGGTGGAGGTCTGCCATCTCGACTACTTTTACAGGCCATAAGAAGGGAGCTGGAAGAGAAGTGGAGCAGCCAAGACACAAACTGACACCTATATGCGATCTCAGAGCATGCAAGGCAAGGATGTCATCCACTAGGCTACCACGCTGGTCCCAAGGCTTAATTTTTAAATTATGTACAATAACAGATTAGCAAAAGTAATCAATAACAAAATAGTGCAATATAATGCAATACAAGCAATTCACAACTTATGGTTTATTTCTGGAATTTTCCACTTAGTATTTCAAGACTGCAGTGGACCAAGGGTCTAAGTAAAACTACAGAAAGCCTGCTCCCAGTCCCAGCTCTCACACACAACAGTGTGAGGCTGCAGTCTAATAGGGACACATCCTTAGCAGGCCCATCTCCATCCCTAGTTCTCACATACCAGTGGGGCTGTGGCCTAGGCCACCTCCGGTTTCTGCTCTTGCTGGCAGGTGTTGCAGCCTAAACCAGCGCAGCCAGCCCTCAGGCCCAGTTTTCATAAGCACTGGCAGGTGCTATGGCCTAGCCAATGCAACTCCAAAGAACTCCTACCAGACCTGCCCCCACAACAAAGCTCTTGGTAACACAAGCCTGGTCAATTTGGCCCCAAGCCCTGACTCATGTGTGCATAGGTGTGTGCATGGCTCTGGTCTTCTGAATTCTGCCATCTGATTCATCCCATCTAAGCTCCCTCAGTTATATGCAAGTGCATAGGCCTGGTCCATGGAAGCCCCTAGAAATCACTTTACACATGTCAAATATGCCATCAGTTGCCCCCATTCTAATTTGTTCCGAGACCTCCTTTTCTAGACTATGGGCTTCCTCCCCCTAACATGCGTGCACTGGCTGGGCACAATGATGCCCAAATCAGAAAACTGCACATTTGAAACAAGGTTTATCTGCTGTTCTCTCCTTCTAACCACCACCCTTGAAAATACCATTGAGAAAAATTGTTGAAAAGAACATAAAGAAACCTAATGAGTCAAAGATGAACTTCCCAAATTCTGGCTTTCTTTTGTGCCTTATACCAGGACTAATTTGCCTTGAGGAATTTCAGGAGCTAAACAGCAAACAATGAGGTATCATGTAGGTGTGACATCTTCCTCCCACACCTGCAGATGCCTACAGTAACTTCCTAAATCAGCCCACAGGAACACCAAGTCATAAACTCATAAACTCTACACCTTCAATTACAATGGCTTGTTCAAATATTTCTAAACCGCAAAATGCGGGGAGCAGTATTCCATGCAGTCACGGGTACTGCCAACTTCTCACTGGGCATAGTTCCAATTTTGTTCCTACTGCAGCTCTCATCTCAACCATTATTCATGAAGACTCACAGAGGCCAGGGGAGTAGGTACGCAGTTCATTAGGTGTGTGGAAAACATCTAGTAAACTCCCCTCTGGCTTCCAAGATTAAGAGTATTTTAATTCCCCACACAATTTCTGTGGTTTGGTCATGAGCCACACTTGACTGAATATGTACATTTAAGTGCTCTGAAATCTTACCAGTGAATATTTTCAACAGTCTTAGTGGCATATTGTGCCAAGCCTTGCCACAGTGTCCATTTCTTTGATCTCTTTTCCATGCTAACATTCTGCTTTTCCCTATCAGTTTACGATTCAAAATGTGACATGAGTAACAGGATCAGTTTTTTAAACACTTATTTATTTTAATTGGAAAGGTAGATTTATAGAGAAGAGGAGTGACAAAAACTCTTCCATCCACTGACTCACTCCCCAAATAGCTACCACAGACTGGATATGAACCAAAACCAGGAGCCTGGAGCTTCTTCTGGGTCTCCCAAGTGGATGTAGGGTCCCAAAGCCCTTCCAAACCACAAGCAGGGAAGTGGGTGGAAAATGGAGCAGCTGAGCCATAAACTGGCACCCATAAGAGATGCCAACACTAGAATTAGCCTTTTGAGCCACCCTGTTGGCCCCAGAATCAGTTTCAGTGGTATGAGCAAGATTAGAGAAAAAAAACATGAACAAATGAACTACTGGTAAATTCATACAAAATGGATAGCTCTGGGGGCTGGCACTGTGGTAGAGCAGGTCAAGCCACCACCTGCAATGCCAGCATCCCATATGGGCGCTGGGCTAATTCACAGCTTCTACACTTTCGAACAAATTCTTGCTAATGAGTCTGGTAAAGCAGCAGCAGATCTCCCCCTAATTTTTTAAAGTGAATAAATAAATAAATAAGTCTTTAAAAAAATTTGGGGCTCATGCTGTGACACAGCAGGTTAAGTGTGCAGTACCAGCTTCCCCTATGGTCACTGGTTCAGTTCCACTGCCCCGTTTACTATCCATTTACTGGTGTGCCTGGGAACTGCACCCACATGAGATACATGGGAAGAGACTCCTGGCTGCAGACCGGCCCAACTCTGGCTGTTGGAGGTCGGGGGATGGGGGAAGGGGACACAGCAGATGAAAGACCTTTCTGTCTCTCCTCTCTCTGGTAGGTTTTTTTTTCCCTGAAAGACCAAATTTCTCATAAGTTACATGAAAGAAGTAGTCACTGAATGTCATATGAAACTACATATGAAAACTCTTACCCCAAAACTGTTTCAGGTATACATGTCCATGTACATGTATAACAAAGGGACCAGAAGTACATTAATGTGGAAACAGTGATTATCTCTGATACAAAAACTGAGATGCGTCAGCAAGTGGTAAAGTGTGACCCTAAATTCACAGCTCTTGAATATTTTAAAATAAACGTATTACAACAAACTCTAGGAAAGCTGACTGTCAGCACCAAAAATCATGGTGGTGACAGTAATGTTTATCACTACCTATAAAAGCAAAAAATAAAACAACAATTCAAAAAACCAGACTTTTTAAGCCAATTGTTCCCTGGTCACCTAGGCTATAGAATAAAGTAAAAAATTAAAATACTCGATGGCAAGTTTTATGGCACAGAAGGGTTAAGTAATCCCTTAGGATGCCAGCTCCCACACTGGAGTCCCCCTCTAAAGCACCTGGGAAAGAAGAGGAAGAAGAGGAAAATGCCCCTAGTGCCTGGGTTCTTGCCACCCACAAACCCACTATTACAGCCATTTGGAGGAATGAACTAGTAGACGGAAATGCTGTGTGTGTGTGTGTGTGTGTGTGTGTGTGTGTGTGTGCATACACATGCACGCAGGTCCATCTGTTTCTCTGCCTTTCAAACAGATGAAAGCAATCATCTTTTAGAAAACACACACACATGATCCCATGCTGTGCACTAAGGGGCCACTAAAAGGTTAAACCATGTGGTCTTCCCTCCCTCCCTCTCAGGCAGGCAAACTAACCCTGGGTTGTGCACCAAGAAACCTGATGGATGGGAAACCACAGTCCCAGGAGGTAAATTACTTCAACTACTCCTAACAAACCCTCACCTCCCCTACTTCACAGCGCTTCCACGGCATTGCCCGGCCAAGCCCCTGCTGCAGCTCTACCCAGGCTGGAGAACAGTATCCGGCTGGGCTACTTACCACCACCTCATGCTCAGCACAAGACACACCCCAAACACACATTCTGGCCAAATTTAAAGTTCAATTTTCTAGGGCAGGTATTAATACAGGCGTGAAGACACACATGTTCCACATTGGAGTATCTGGAGTCACCTGACAGTCCTGACTCCTGTTTCCAGATCCCTGCTAAGGCAAACCCTGGGAGGAAAAAATGCTGGCTCCAATAGTTGGGTTCCTGCCCCCTACAGAGAGCTGCACTGAGTTTCTGGCTCCCAGCTTCAGCCTGGCCTGGCCCAGCCATGTCAGCATTTGAGAGGTAAATCAGAAGATAGAAGCAATGTGACTTTCAGTCTGCATGTCTGTTTCTCAAAGGAAAAAAAAAAAAAAAAAGCAGAAGCCAGGGGGAAGCTGTGCTGTAGCAAAGTGGGTTAAGCTGGTTTCTGTAGTGTCGGCATCTCATACGGGTGTCAGTTCAAGTCCTGGGCACCCCGCTTCCAATCCAGTTTCCTGCTAATGTGCATGGGAAAGCAGTGGAAGATGGCTCAAGTCCCTGGGACCCTGTCACCCACACGAGAGACCTGGAAGAAGCTCCTGGCTTCAGTCTGACCACCCCCACCAAATTGTGGCCATTTGGGGAGTAAACCAGCAGATGAAATATCTCTAAATAAATCTGCCTTTCAAAACAAATAAATATTCTGCCAAAGCAGCACATCATAACTATAGAATATTCTTTGGAGATAAAAGAATACATTGAAATATTTACCAAAATTAACGATGAAAAATTTTATTGCAGAGGCCACTACTTGTGAAGCAAGCATTCCCTTGTATAGTGCTAGTTTAAATTCTAGATATCTTGTTTCCAATCCAGCTCCCTGAAGCGCCTGTGAAGGCAGAGACAATGGCACAAGTACTTGTATCTCCAACATCTAAATGGAAAATTCAGGTGGAGTTCCAGGCGGCTGGCTTACGCCAAGCCCAATCCTGACTGCTGTGGCCACTTGGGGAGTAAACCAGAAGATGTAAGATCCTGTCTGTTTTCTCTCCCTTCTCTCTCTGTCACTTACTCTTTATCCTACTGCCTTTTAAATAAATTTTTAAAATTTTATTAAAGGGGGGCCCAGCGACGTGGCCTAGTGGCTAAAAGTCCTCGCCTTGAACGCACCAGGATCCCATATGGGCGCCGGTTCTAATCCAGGAAGCTCCACTTCCCATCCAGCTCCCTGCTTGTGGCCTGGGAAAGCAGTCAAGGACGGCCCAAACCCTTGGGACCCTGCACCCGCATGGGAGACCCGGAAGAGGTTCCAGGTTCCCGGCTTCAGATCGGCGCAGCACCGGCCGTTGCGGCTCACTTGGGGAGTGAATCATCGGACGGAAGATCTTCTCTCTGTCTCTCCTCCTCTCTGTATATCTGACTTTGTAATAAAATAAATAAATCTTTAAAAAAAATTTATTTAAGGGGATATAATCACTTAAAAATTATTTTAGGGTGGAAATGTCATCAATTTGACATGACATTTGAGAAACAATACATTATCAGCATTGTCACCTACTGGTGACAACGGACTGCACATCTGTGGTAAGAAAGAGGTGGTCACATTTAACTAGGTCACAGAAGTCCAGCAAGCAACTTCTGGATATCTCATCTTTCTGTTCTTTGTTGCTATATTTTTAAATTTTGTTTAGATCAAAGGTAATTTACCACAGACACTTCTGTCGAGAACTTTGGAGTTGTCTCCCTGAGTATTTTTCAGGTAGCAAACAGGCTGCCATCCTGCTTTTAACTCATCCCCACAAGAGTGAAGAGCTTCTACATGGGAACTTTGTTTCACACACTCACAGACTTCTGGGAAGTAAGGGCCAGACCCTCATCAGTGAGCACCACTTCCTCACAGCAGGTATATTTTCATTAAATCACTCTCACAGATGCAAGAGGTGTATAAAAATTTGTTTTTTTGCGTTTTGATTTTTTTATTCAGTTTCATCTCTTCAAAACACTTTCTTTTTTTTGTTTGTTTGTTTGGCTTTTTTGAGGCGTATAAAAAATTTTTTTTTAAAGATTTATTTATTTTTTATTACAGCCAGATATACAGAGGAGGAGAGACAGAGAGGAAGATCTTCCATCCGATGATTCACTCCCCAAGTGAGCCGCAACGGGCCGGTCCGCGCCGATCCGATGCCAGGAACCTGGAACCTCTTCCGGGTCTCCCACGCGGGTGCAGGGTCCCAAAGCTTTGGGCTGTCCTCGACTGCTTTCCCAGGCCACAAGCAGGGAGCTGGATGGGAAGTGGAGCTGCCAGGATTAGAACTGGCACCCATACGGGGATCCCGGGGCTTTCAAGGCGAGGACTTTAGCCGCTAGGCCACGCTGCTGGACCCGAGGTGTATAAAAATTTTAAACCAGGACATCCTAGTCCAACACATCCTCATATAGGACACTCACTGCAACACATCATTTGCTTACCCACCTTTTCCTCCCACCACACTGCGTCCTGGTGGGGTTTTTACTCCAATTCCCAGGCCTCAGCCTGCTACAGCAGGAGTGAAATGAGAAGCAGCTCATGTGGAAGAGCTGGGGAAGAGGTGGGGAAGAGCCCTGGTGTGAGGGAGCCATCTCAACTACCTTGTTCTCTCCTGCTACTGAGTACCTCTGAGTACCTCTGAGTGGGCCCACAGGTAAAGGGTTTTAAAAATCAGGGTCCGGCGCAGTAGGCTAGTGGTTAAACTCCTCGTCTTGCAACCACCAGCATCCCATATGGATGCTGGTTCGTGTCCCAGCAGCCCTGCTTCCCATCCAGCTCCCTGCTTGTGGCCTGGGAAAGCAGTCAAGGTCAGCCCAAAGTCTTAGGACCTGCACCCATGTGGGAGACCCAGAAGAAGCTCAAGGCTCCAAGCTCCTGGCTTCAGCTCCGGCCGCTGTGGTCACTTGGGGAGTGAACTAGCAGATGTAAGATTTTCCTCTCTGTCTTTCCCTCTCTCTATAAATGATTTTCCAATAAAAATAAATAAAATCTTTTAAAAAATCCAACTGCAAGTCTATACCAGACCCCTCTAACCAGCTGAAGCTGCTGTGTGTATTTACACACACCCTGCCTTGCTCTACGAGACAGTAACGGACGTGCTCTAAAATTACTTGTACATCTGCATGCTCACGAGGCTAAATTTAAAAGGTGACTGTCACACAGAGGTACTTTGCATGAAAGCCATCACCACAACAAGTGCACTACGTGGCAGGAAAGGAAAGGGCAGAGCAAAGCAGGCATCTTAGTGATCAGCAAAGGAAGGACAGTAACAACACAAAAAAGATGTGAAGCAGATGGGTACTTGACACAGCATTTAAGAAACGGCTTGGGACATTTGCATCCCCATCAGAGTACCTGGGTTCAAATTTTGGCTCCAGTTCAAATTCAAGCTTCTTGCTAATGTGTATATTGGGAGGGAAAAGCGGTATTCGCTCAAGTACTTGGACCCAAATGGAGTTGCTGGCTCCTGGCTCACGACTCTGGCAGGACCCAGCCTAAGCTACTGAAGGCTTCTGAGCAGTGAAACAGCCAATGGGAAATATACCTCTGTCTCCTTCTCTGCTTTTCAGAGCAATAAAAATTTAAAAATCATTTAAAATAAGCTAAAGCCTCTTGAAGACAAATCCTCTCTCTAAATGGCACTGGGAGTAGCCCAGTCTTTGCTGATTAAACCCTACACTAACCAAATGAGGTCACTTGTACACTAAAGCCATTTTAACTCAAATTTTGGCAAAAGGTTATGCTCAAATGCTATCTTACCTGTATGATAGGAAATGGAAGGTAGTTCATGTTGTTAACAAAGTACAGGAGGCTGTAGCTGTAGCCCATAAACGCTCCAGCCAGCAGGAAGAAAAGATGATATTCATTTAAGCACGTCTGCGCAGCAGGATGACCTAAGCTAAAAGCAAAAGTCAAATTGTTAATTCAACAGCTGGGGCGGGGGGGGGACGACATATCATATGACTATTTCAGTGTCAACATTTATGGAAAGCAAAGCTCTAAGCTATTCACTTAGGAAATCACCCAGATTACAGCAAAATGATTAACTTCGAGCAAAAGATCACAAAGAACCCTTCCATACAAACATAATAATCTGACTTTAGGGGCCAACGTTGAGGTAAGAGTGGGTACGGCCACCGCCTGCAACATCAGCATCCTATATGAGAGCTGGTTCATGCCCAAATGTTATGACTTCTGATCCAGCTCCTGCTAATACACTTGGGAAAGGAAGTGGAAGATGGCCCAAGTGTTTGTGCCCCTGCTAACCATGTGTGAGACCCGGAAACTCCTGCTTTCTGGTTTTAGCCTGGTTCTGCCCTAGCCATTGCAGTCACCTGGGGAGTGAACCAGCAGATGGAAGACCTTGCTCTCTCTAAATCTTTCAAATAAATACATATTAAAAAAAAAAAAACTGACTCTGCCTGTTCCCCTGGAAACCCAATATAAGTGAGAATGTCTGCCATAACAATAAAGAAAACCTTGTCTGAACTGAGCAGAACAAGACCTAGTTCCACCTGATAGAGATTTCCTAACTTGTGGCCTCTGGGTTCCCTTGGAACGGAGCATTTCCTTCTGGGAATGCTGGACACTATGCCCACACAATTGCTCTGAGACACAAGATCCTGCAGGGCACAAAGCCTTTGAACAGGGAGTCCCACACCTGTCCTGTGTGGTCTCCTCCTCGTAACAGACTCATATCATAGGCAAGCAGATGGCTCTCCAACAGCCACAGGAGCTGCTTCTGGGGCTCCTGCTCAAGAGGAGCTCACAATGCTTCCTAGTGGACCAGCTATGGTTTCATACCCTAAATGGTGAGTTCAATCCAAGAGGGTCCCCTAGTGGACACTGCTATAAGCCGCTTTACCTTACACTGCCTTGAATTGTAGGCATGGGAGCTTATCTACCTGAGGAACTTCAAGCTTTTAAACTGCCTTGACAGTTTCCTGAGACTACAAATGTAAGGCATCTGGAGGTGTACAGCATCAACACACCATAATTCAAGGGGATTCAAATTCTCATGAGTAAGTAGTTACGGGACCACCCTACGATGGAGCACTATCACAAGTTAGACTCCAGACTGATTGTTTCCTGCATCCTGAGTTATAAGATGGTGAAGAGATTAGTTTTGCTTAAAATTCTGACTGTGAAACCATCGGCAAAAGTGTTAATAATCGGCGTTAGAACAGACATTTGGCACAGTACTTGACACACCACTGGGGATGCCTCCATCCTGCACCAAACGCCTGGTTCAAGTCCTGGCTACTCAATTCAACTTGCTGTAATACATCCCTTGGGAGGCCACAGATGCGGTTCAAGTATTTAGGACTCTGCCACCCATACAGAAGAACCAGACTAAGTTCTGGATTCCTGGCTTCAGTCTACTCTACATCTGGCTGCAGGTATCTGATGAGTGAACCAATGAACCAAATTTCTCCTAAGAGGTACAGCTGCCTCTGCTCCCCAGAATTTCACTGCCCTCTCCACTGAAGACAGGTATAACGAATTCAAGATTCATTTAAGATGAACAGTTGTCATTTTCCTATTCACAGACTGCCTTTATTGTTCAGTGTTTATCAACATTTTTTTCCCTTACAAAAGGAAGAAAATTGTCTTATATAAGGGAATTTCAAAAAGTAGGAAAATGGGGTTAAAAGATAACTTTATTGTCTTGTTTAAAAAGAAATTGGAAATCAGAGACCACTACTGTGAAGCATCTGGCTCAGTTGCCACCTGTGCCTCCAGCATCCCATGTGTGTGCCAGCTGAAGTCCCTGCTGCTCCACTTCCAGTCCAGCTCCCTGATGACGTGCCTGACAAAGCAGTGGAAGACAGTCCAAGTGCTTGGAGCCCTGCCATCTACATGGGAGACCCAGATAGAGTTCTAGGTCCCTGGCTTCAGACTGGCCCAACTCCAGCCGTTGTGGTCATCTAGGGAGTAAAGCAGCGATGGACGAGCTCTCTATTCCTATCTCTCCCTGTGACTCTGCCTTCAAATAAGTAAATCCTAAAAAGGAAAATTGAAAGGCATTTTTTTCATAATACCCATCTTTCCATGAATCTTCTGAAAATCAGATGGGGTAAAAAGAAAATCAAAAGTCAGGGACAACAGGGATCTTAAGACTACTTCAGTAATCTTTCACTATTGTGTTTTTATTATTTTTAAATAATTTTTATTTATTCTGAAAAGCAGTGTTACAGAGAGAGAAGGACAGACCAAGGGAGAGATCTTCCATTTGCTGATTCACTACCCAGATGGCTACATCAGCCAGAGCTGAACCAAGCTAAAGCCAGGAGCCGGGAGTTTCTCCAAGGTGCCCCACATCGGTGCAGGGGCCCAAGGCCTTGGGGCATCTTCTGCTACTTTCCCAGGTGTGTTAGCAGAGAACTGGATAGGAAGTGACCAATCAGGACATGAACTGCACTTCAGGTGGGATGCCAGTGCTTTAGGTGGATGATTAGCTGGCTATGCCATCACATCAGCAATGGTTTTTTTTTTTATGTTTTTTTTTAAAGATTTATTTATTTTATTACAAAGTCAGATATACAGAGAGGAGGAGAGACAGAGAGGAAGATCTTCCATCTGATGATTCACTCCCCAAGTGACCACAACAGCCAGTGCTGCGCCAATCCGAAGCCGGGAACCAGGAACCTCTTCTGGGTCTCCCACACTGGTGCAGGGTGCAGGGCCCCAAGGCTTTGGGCCGTCCTTGACTGCTTTCCCAGGCCACAAGCAGGGAGCTGGATGGGAAGTGGAGCCGCTGGGATAAGAACAGGTGCCCTCATGGGACCCCGGCACGTTCAAGGCGAGGACTTTTAGCCACTAGGCCACAGCGCCGGGCTCTAAAATAATTTTAAATAATAGAATAAAAATGCTTCTGTAACTTTGAAATTAAAGCAATTTTTTAAAAATACATGGCATTAATATAATTTCAAGTTTATACTTTGACTTTAAAAACCATTGCTGGGCCTGGTGGCGTGGCCTAGCGGCTAAAAGTCTTCACCTTGAACGTCCCGGGATCCCGTATGGGTGCCGGTTCTAATCCCGGCAGCTCCACTTCCCATCCAGCTCCCTGCTTGTGGCCTGGGAAAGCAGTCGAGGACGGCCCAATGCTTTGGGACCCTGCACCCGTGTGGGAGACCTGGAAGAAGTTCCTGGTTCCCGGCTTCGGATCGGTGCAGCACTGGCTGTTGCAGCTCACTTGGGGAGTGAATCATCGGATGGAAGATCTTCCTCTCTGTCTCTCCTCCTCTCTGTATATCTGACTTTGTAATAAAAATAAAGTAAATCTTAAAACAAATAATAAAATTATTTCATATCTTCACTGTGCACATACCACCCTTCCATCACACTCCACGCTGACTGCCACCTGCCCCCAAGCACATGTATGGACCCTCTCTGGTTTCTCATTTCCCAACTTCCTTGCACATCTATCTTCTTCCTCTTACCTCCACGGCGTCCAGGCCTTTACCTCCCTATTGTTCTCTCCATGGGCTTACAGTCTAGGTTTGAATCACTTTCACAAATTCAGTTAAACCTTGCATTGCACCGTGCACATCAGTTTTCCTTTTTTTAAATTTGCTGACTCCAACTAACATAAACACTACAATTAAAGCATGTGAACATACCTCTTCTACAGCAGCCTAAAAACCAAAGAATTTCCAGAAACTAAATCCCTCCTAGTACTTGGCAATGAAACCAGGCTCCCCAGGTGAGCATGTGCACTCTTACCTCTCGGTGCCGGTGCAGGGAACCACAAGGAAGCTGTGCTGGCTCCTGGTGATCATGGCAGCACACCACGCCACAACCATCCCCAGGGCAGCGTGGACGAAGGAATGCAGGAGCTGCTGAGGGTGAACGATCTTCCCAATCAGGGCCAGCCTGGAGCAGGGAATGGCAGGCACAACTGCAAGGGAAACACACGACTGTGGTTGACAGCATGCAGCATGTCGAGTGAGAATCCGACTGCACCTTCTCCTCACACAAACACCAGGGCAGGAAGAAACGCACACTGTCAAAAACAGTGCAGAAAAACTTCCAGTTTCCAGTAAAATAATTTGAGAAGAAAAATCAATAATTAAAAAAAAGGTACATACACAAGGAAAACCAAAAACTCCAGAGACAAAAATCTAAGGACAGTGTGATTAACATTTTTGATTAAAATTCCCTGACAGCTCAAAGGTGTCCACCCTAACCCTCTCTGACAACATGAAAGAAGAAATTATAATTGATGAAAGGAAGACAGCAGGTAAAACTGTTGCTTGTGATACTGGCACCCCACATCAATTTGTTTCTAGTTCTGGTTCCTCTCCTGATCCAGCCCCCTGCTAATGTGCCCAGAAAGGCAGCAGAGGATGGTCCAAGTGCTGGGGCCCCAGCCCCAATCATGGTAGACAACCAGGAAGCTCCTGACTTTGCTCTGGCCCATCTCCAGCCATTGTAGCCATTCGGGGAGTGAACCAGGGGATGGAAGAACAATGTCTCTCTTGCTCACTCTCTCTTCTCATCTCTAACTCTGACTTTAGAATAGAGACAGGCCAAGCACCTGCTATGAGGGAACAGGAAAGCAAAGGAAAAGGAAATCCATCAGCGTACCCACAGTTAGGGTCTGAAAGGCTGTGCCTGACTTCACAGAAGAGCACTGAAGAGCCAAGGAGAGGAATGAACAGGTGTCAGAACGCCTTGTCAATGTGTCTCAGGGACAGACCCAGGATCAGAAAAGGCACATGCACAGGAAAGAACAGCAAGCTTTGCCAACGAACCAGTGGATATCCTGAGCAAATGCAGTGCTCTAAAGCTTTTCTGGAACTCACAGAATTACCCACTTTTCTAACTGAAATTAAATCACCTGGCCTTGATCTAGAGCCCCGTAAAAGAATTAAGATTTATTTATTTTTATTTGAAAGGTAGATTTACAGAGAGGAAAATCTTTCATCCCCCCAAATGGCCTCAATGGCCAAAGCCAAACAGATCCAAAGCCAAGAGCCAAAAGCTTCTCCTGGGTCTCCCACATGGATTTAGGGGTCCAAGGACTTGAGCCATCCTCCACTGCTTTCCCAGGTCATTAGCAGGGAGCTGGACTGGAAGTGAAACATCTGGGACATGAACCAAGGCCTACATGGTATGCTGGTGCCCTAGACAAGAGGTTCAGCCTGCCATACCACCATGCTGGCCCAAAGAATTGTTTTTACAATACATCAGGATTTAATAACTATTTAATAACTATGAACTATTTAATAACTTTTATTTTTACTGCACTAACACAGACCTTAATCAGATGCATCGATTGATCCATTTTTAAGTGCAGCTTGGTGGCAATAAATACATTCCCAGTGCTACGCAACTATCACCATCACTCATTTCCAACTTTTCTATCTTCCCCAAATGAATCTCATCAAGCAACATCCCAAATCCTGTCACCACCATTCCTTCTGTCCATGATAAATGACTACACAGCCCTGTGGGTGGAATCATACAGTACTTTTCCTGAAAGTTCTAAATTGAACAGAGAAAACAGCACCCAAATGAATTGCAATGCATATCATTCAGAGCATATGATTTTGTACAAGGGCCTGGTGTGGTAGCCTAGTGGCTGAAGTTCTCGCCTTGCCTGTGCCAGGATCCCATATGGGTGCGAGTTTGTGTCCCAGGTGCCCTGCTTCCCATCCAGCTCCCTGCTTGCGGCCTGGGAAAGCAGTCGAGCACGGCTGAAAGCCTTCGGACCCTGCACCAGCATTGGAGACCTGGAAGAGACTCCTGGCTCCTGGCCTCAGATTCACTCAGCTCCGACCATTGCAGCCACTTGGGGAGTGAAACAGCTGATGAAAGATCTTCCTCTCTGAACATCTGATTGCCCAATAAAAATCAATAGATCTTTAAATAAATAAATAAAAACAAATTCCAATACAAAGCACAGCTTAGTATACACATACACGTATACAATGAGTTAAGTCTGTCCTCAGTAAAATATATTCACATTCTTTTATATATATATAAACTCTCATATATATATATATATATACACACACACACATACATATATATATATTCACATTCTTAACATGGTTAACATTAGAAACTTACCTGCATAGAACTCCACATTGAAAATACTTATTATTATTATTACCACTGACAGCAGCAAGAGGTAAAAGATGATACAGGAACTATACAGGTCACTGAGAGAATCTGAAACACAAGAAATTAATTAACAAAGTTTATTCATTCATATTGTCCTCCTATTCCATACACTGCAATGTAGGAAGCGTTCTTGAACACTAAGAATACCTTTCATTTCAAAAATGATTGTTCCTGGGCCTGGCATGATAGCCTAGTGGTTAAATCCTCGCCTTGCATGCACCAGGATCCCATATGGATGCCAGTTCATGTCCTGGCTGCTCCACTTTCCATCCAGCTCCCTGCTTGTGGCCTGGGAAAGCAGTCGAGGATGGCCCAAAGCCTTGGGACCCTGCACCTGCATGGCAGATCCGCAAGAAGCTGCTAGCTCCTGGCTTTAAAGCGGTTTAGCTCCAACCACTGCAGCCACTTGGGGAATGAATCAGTAGATGGAAGATATTTCTGTCTCTCTTCTCTGTGAATCTGCCTTTCCAATAAAAATAAATAAACCTTTAACAAAAGAGAGAGAGAGAGAAAGCGCCCACATTATTCTTTAAATGTCCAAAAATTACTCTAGTTTTCATGAACTTTCCTCAGTAAAAGGTGAAAGATTTATACGATCTGAAGAGAAACCAGAGTATGACTTTCAATCATTTAAAAAAATTTTTCTGCAAGAAGCTGTTGGCAGCTTTACTGGGACAACAACTCAAAAATTACAGGTTGTAATTTAGACCTTGTTCTGTGTACTCCAAAATCATGTTAGAACATCAGGTAAAATACTACCATATGAAAGTATTTCATTATGTGAAAAAGAAATACAATAGTTAGTAGTATATCAACAAAATATTTTCTTAAAATGCAGACAGCATTTTTCGATTCTCTTCTTACCTGCTGCATTATTTCCCAAATGCCTCCCAGGGCCCAGGAGGGGCAGAGGCTGCGGCTGAGGCCAGGAACTCCAGCCGGGTCTCCCATATGGCTGGCAAGGACCTAACTACTTCAGCCAGCACTGCAGCCTTCCCAAGCTTTGCAGGAGGAAGCTGGAGTCTGGGGCAGGAGGATTCAACCCCAGGCACTCACTGCACCCCCAAGCCATAGGCCTGATTCTGAGAAGCACCTTCGTCTTCCTCCATCTTCTCATCCTCACCAATGTTGGTGTCTAACTCTCTTCCTTCATCCTCAATTCTTTCTTCCTCCTATCTTATAAGTTGCAATACAGAAATGAGGTATTCTTAATTTCAGACTTTAAAAAAACTACATGCAACTTTCAATAAGTAACAACAACAGGTCTCGTTAGACACCCACTATGACGGGGCAGGGGTTCATGCAGGGTCAAGGAGCTGCTTGGGAGGCCTGCACCCACACTGGAGTGTCTGGGTTTGAGTCCTGGCTCCTCCACATATGTCTAGCTTCCTGTTTACGTGTACCCTTGGGAGGCAACAGATGACAGCTCGAGGCCTTGGGTCCTTGCCACCATGCAGGAGATCTGAAACAAAACCTAGGCTCTTGGCTTCACCCTCACCCAGACCTGGCTGGTGCAGCTATCTAGAGAGTGCACCAATACATGGGAACATGCTGCTATAGTGCACTAAGCCTCTGTCTGTGACACCAGCATTTCATTTGGGTGCTGGTTCATGTCCTAGCAGTTCCACTTCCAACCCAGCTCCCTGTTAATAGCCTCAAGAAAAGTTGTGCAAGATGGTTCAAGTCCTTGGCCCTATGCACTCCCTGGGAGACCCAGAGAAAGCTCCTGGCTTTGGACTGGCCCAACTCCAGCAACTGCAGCCATCTAGGGAGTAAACCAATGGATAGAAGACCTGTCTCTGATTCTCTTTTGCTCTGTAACTCTTCCAAATATCAATAAATTTTAAAATAAAACAACACACAATATCATTAAGGCTGCCTAAAAAAAAGATAAAAATTACAATTTCATCCTTTCGGGGTTCTAATGATCTTTCTCTCTTATCATCATAGGAATACTAATCTTACATAATAAAAAAGATGGTTTGTGTGACACAGAAGTGGTGTCTGATGGTCCCAATGTAACTGCTCTGATGTAGAATTTGGGCATTTAGCAAGACAGTATGAGAAACCCTGCAGTTGTGATGTGAGGCAGGTCTTTGGGTATGGCCACGGCATCCTCACTTACCCGACAGCCACTGCACAGGGTGGAGTAAGTCAGCGCTGCTGAAGAGCACAAACGCAGCGGTGCAGGCGGGGACGAGCAGCACGGACCAGATGATGCTGCACACCACCCTCCAGCCCAGAACCTGCAAGTCAGCAGAGCAGCTTCTCAGTGGGGGAAGTCCGCGAGGCCATGCGCTGCGCAAATCCCAGCTCTACACGTGGGACACTACCCCCACACCAAGGACAAGGTAGCCCAGGCGGCTTACAAAGCTGCCCTTAGGCTGGGCGGCAGGTGCAACATCTACCATCACACTGTTGGGAGGGTGAAGTTGCCTTACTTATACAACTCTATCTGACAGCAACTAATAATCGTGCCTCCCGGTCTAACTCACATTAATATGTAAAGGCCGCGTACATCCCAAGGGAACCATCTGTACTTTACACCTACAAGTATTATTAGAGGTGCCATCCTTATAGAGCAACTTGCACAGATTAACACTGTTTTCATGTCTGATTTGTCAGTACCTACCATATAGGAGATACAACAGCAGAGAGACCCTGGGGGGGAGGGTGGGGTGCTTCAGAAGGAAAGTTACAGTTGTCTCTGTGTTCTGGAAGGGAAAGCAGCTTCTACTGTTTGCTGTTAGGTGGCCCTGAGGGGGCCACATGCAGAAAAGAGACACAGCAGGTAGGTGGCCGTCCACCAGGATGACCCAAGCCAATGTCCCAACAAAGGCAGGGGCGACGGAGAAGAGCCGTGGAGGACGTGAACGACACAGAACAGACAGACGCTCCTGTAGCTAGGAGTGCAGAAGAGGCCGCAGCACGCGAGGGCAAAGCCCTACTGGGGTCCGAGGTCTCCGCAGAGGCGAGGCGGCGCTCTAGATCCAGCAGCGCCCAGCTCAAACCCACGCCAAACCCGAGACTCCAAACTCGAACCCCAACCCCATCCTCTAATGGTCAATTCTCCCTAGTTTTGGACTCACTTCTTACTCCCAACTTCTTGTTAGTTACCAACAAGTTAGTTACTTTACACACACTGGCCATGCTGCTATGGTAGTCAACTCCTGCCCACTCTGCCTCAACTTTCCCTCGGGTTGCCCCTCATGAGTAGGGCGCTTCCACGAGCCCGCCCCGCCCCCCAACTCTTCAGCACCCCAAAAGGGCCCCGTTTCCACGCACGCGGCCCACGCCGCCAGAGCGCAGGCGCGCCCGCAACCCGTCCGCGCCACCCACGCTCGCAGCGCGCGCCACGGGGTCTCGCACTCACGCGCCACAGGATGTCCCGCGGCCCGCCGGTCAGGGGCCCACTCATGGTCGTGACCATGGAGATGGCAGCCCCTACTGTAAGCAGGGCCGCGGACAGCGTGCCCACCCGCCACCGCAGTTCAAAGCGGGGAAGGCCCCCAAAGGACCCTTTTGGGGCTGCCTCAAAGGCTGCCTGCGCAAAACCGGGCACAAGTCCTGACCCATCCCTCTGGGACTTGGCCAGGACAGGCTCAACGGGCCAACACTGCCCAGCGTTCACATCCCCCACAGGGCGCTGTGACTCCAGGAAACGCTCTCTGGAATCCAAAAGGTCCCTTCGTAGCAGAGACCAGCGGGGCGCCAGAAATAGGGGACGGCGCTGCATGCTGGGAACTGTAGTCTCGACGGCCCGCTGGGGTCCAGGACGGAAAACGTTGCATTCTGGAACTCGTAGTTCCAAAGAACAGCATGCTGGGAGTCCAAATCTTCCTGGTAGTACCATGAAGCATTTAGGGAATGGTAGTATTTTTGGTAGTCTTTTTTTTTTCAGATTTATTTATTTTTATTGCAAAATCAGATATATCTTCGTCCCATGACACTCCCCAAGTGAGCACAACAGCCGGTGCTGCGCCGATCCAAAGCCAGGAGCCCAGATCCTCCTCCAGGTCTCCCACGTGGGTGCAGGGTCCCAAGGATTTGGGCCATCCTCAACTGCTTTCCCAGGCCACAAGCAGGGAGCTGGATGGGAAGCAGGGCCGCTGGGATTAGAACCAGCATCCTTATGGGATCCTGGTGCATTCAAGGCAAGGACTTCAGCTAGGCTACCGCACTGGGCCCAGAATGGTAGTCTCTTATAAAACCTGACCACAGTATTAACTGATCTGAATTTGACCCAAACTACCTGGGAGAACTATTTGCCCTCTTTTCTCCCGATTATTTTTTTTAGCTGCCTAAAAGCGAATTCCTAGGATACTGTGGCCCTGTCACAATACATGCTCAGCAGTCTCTTCTGAAATTTTTCAGATCTCCCTCAAAATTTTGGATTTAACTTCCTAAGCGGTGATTCCTAGTTCTAGCTCTGCCACTGATGAACTGGAACATCTGGATTGTCTCTGAGCCTCAATTTCTTCATTTTTAATTATCAAGGTTAACTTGGCACACGGTTGATACTCTGAGGACATAATGACTAAATTATGCAAATATTGTTTAGGATGAATTTCCTGCCAGTAGAAAAAGAAGCCTTTTGCCAGTTCTAGACCCACTGAATTAAGTCCGTCCCTGATTGCTTTAGGTGTCAGGGAGATTCCTGGGTGAAAACTGCTGTTAATGCTGCCCTCCAGCATTCACCCCCTCCTCTAGGAAGACAGAAGAAACTCAAACTAGCCAGGGGCTGCTCTGTACAGTTTGCTACGAATGACTTGATGTTCACTTATGAAACCATGCTAATGTCAAGTATATTGGAAGTACTAAAGAACTATCAGGGGCTAGCACTGTGGTGTGCAGATTAAGCGTCCGCCTGTAGTACCAGCAACTCATATGAGCACTGGTTCAAGGCCTAGCTGCTCCACTTCTCAGGAAAGCAAAAGATGTCCCGGGCCCGGCGCCGTGGCCTAGCGGCTAACAGTCCTCACCTTGAACGTGCCAGGATCCCAGATGGGCGCCGGTTCTAATCCCAGCAGCTCCACTTCCCATCCAGCTCCCTGCTTGTGGTCTGGGAAAGCAGTCGAGGACAGCCCAAAGCTTTGGGACAATGCACCCACGTGGGAGACCCGGAAGAGGTTCCAGGTTCATGGATTGGGATCGGCACAGCACCGGCCGTTGTGGGTCACTTAGGGAGTGAATCATCGGACGGAGGATCTTCCTCTCTGTCTCTCCTCCTCTCTGTATATCTGACTTGTAATAAAAGTAAATAAATATTTTAAAAAATAAATTTTTAAAAAAAGATGTCCCAACTGAACCCACATGGGAGACCTGGAAGCAGCTCCTGGCTCTTGACTTCAAACTGGCTCAGCTCTGGCCACTGAGGCCATTTAGGGAGGGAACCAACAGATGCAAGACGGCTCTGTCTCTATTTCTCCTTCTCTCTCTCTGTAATCTGCCTTTGATATAAAATAACATAAGAACTAACTTGGACCACAGCTGCTAGATCAAGTGTCCACTGTGAGCAGACCTGATGAGGGGTAGAGACAAATGCTAAGGGCTCTGTAACACATCTTTGGCTCCTTACAATCCCTGAACACCTGCTTTCTTAGTAACAGAACCCCTCATTTAAAATGGGGCCCACAGCGAAAATTCCCAGCCTCCCCGGACGCAGGAATGAGGACCCCAATGGGTAAGTACCACACTCACAGAGGAACGCACAGATGGCTTTCTTGTCCCTTTGGAAATCAGCCAGCACCTAAAGGGTTCTTGGGAACTCTTCATTTGTTGTGCATAACCTCTTATAGTTTACAGCCTCAGAAACACAAGGGGCAGAGGGGGCTGCAAACAGCCCTTTACTCCCCATTATTTAGTTTCATATTCCACCCTTTTGTTTTGTTTCAGAGAGAAGGCTGCTAATTCCTGATAAAATGTGGTGAACCATTTGCAAAGGACATCTGAGGATGCTGTCCACCGCTCACCCACACCTCCCGCTCCATTCTGCCCCTAGGCCTGTGTTTGCGATGGACTCTACAGCTTTAAGTCCATGTCCTCCATGCCCGCCTGTCCTGGCAAATGCCCTCTGCAAATCATGCAAAGCTACTACTCTTGGGGCACAGCCAAGCCTCTGCAGTGTGATGGCAAAAATGCTGACTGTGCAGCCAGCACCTCCCTGAAGGAGAGCTGGCGACCTCACATCAGGTGACACTTCACTGTGTAGGGGACACCAAAAGTCACATCAGTCAAATGTGCCTCTGTAACTCTACCTTTCAAACAAAAATATAAAAAATATTTTAATAAATTAAATCTATGGGGCTGGTATACTGGCTCAACAGGCTAATTCTCTGCCTGCTATGCATTGGCATCCCATATGGTTGCTGGTTCAAGTCCCAGCTGCTCCACTTGTCACCCAGCTCCCTGCTGATGCACCTGAGAAAGCAGCAAAAAGTTGTCTCAAGTTGTTGGGTCCCTGCATCCACATGAGAGGTCTAGAATAAGCTCCTGACTCCTGGCTTTAGACTGGCCCAGCTCCAGCCATTGAGGCCACCTGGAGAGTGATTTAGCGGATGGAAGATCTCTCTCTTTCTCTCTCTCGATATATATATATCAAGACAAAGACAAATAAATCTTTTAGCAAATTCTGACCTCTTTATTATGTCAAAGCATATTTGTGGAGAAATGTACCAAATCTACCAACTTAAAAGCAGTTGTAGTTATTCCTCCTCAAGTGTGGATATGTATCCGATCATTACAGCAGCTACTAATGCCACCTTTTTTAGATGGTGCATGTGGAGGACTTCACAGGACGAGCAAGGATGTGGGTCACGGCCATGGGCAGCAGGAGAAAAAATCTGCAGAAAGGGCTCCCGGGAGGGAGACTGGGACGTGCAGACCCCAAGTTCTCCAAAGGGCCCTTGAAGATGGTAGAAACGCCTGGTATGGGAAGGCTCGGCTCTGACTTTGAACTTTGAAGGTTACTGCAGGGCAAGGCTCCTTCTGTGAGGCCCAGGGACAGGGGCAGACCCTTCTCACAGAGTGGGCTATGCCCAGGGGAAAGCCACCACAGGCAACGGGCCCAGTGAACAGGAGCTTGTCTGTGTCGGCTGCTGCTCTGCCTGGCATCATGCCCAGGGTATGGTGGGTGCCCGGGATATGTTTGCTGACAAGATTGCTGGGGTGCAAGTCAGCACTGAACAGGAAGTTTGCCAGAATGACCTTAAAAATTCCCTGTGGCTCCAAGTGTCCTTGCATCTCCCTTTACCTGTGTGGCCAACTCTCAGTGTCTAAGAGTATTTTGGTAGCTGTGTCAGAAACACAGGGCACTAACTCTGTCCGGGAGAGGCCAACAGGAAACAGGCCAGCAGCAGTTCTGGCCAGGGAGAAGCACAGCGCCCAGAAAGCATGTGTTTAGAACAGAAAGCATCTTGTGGTATCCTTGTTTCTCTCTTCAGTACATTCTAGCAAGGAAGTCACCTCAAGGAGGCACCCTGCACATCCTAAGAGAATTTCCTAAAACTTCTGGGTTAAATTAGGCCATACATGGATGTGTTGTTTAAACCCAATGCTCTATACTCCTGGGAGGTAAAAATTCAGATGTTTATTTTAACAGCTAGCACTTTATATCCAATGTCCAGCAACCTCCATGATGGTACAGATAAAACACAAGGAAACATTTGAGGTTAAATGCAGACAGGGGCTGGGACTGTGGTGCCACAGGTTCTAGTCCCGGCTGCTCCACTTTCAGTCCAGCTCCCTGCTAATGTACCTAGGAGTGCAGCAGAGGATGGCCCAAGTGTTTGGGCCCCTGCTGCTCACATAGGAGACCAGGATGGAGTTTTGGGTTCCCGGCTTCAGCCTAGATCAGCCCTAACCATTGTAGCCATTTGGGAAGTGAACCAGGAGGAAGATCTTTCCCTCTCTCCTTCTATCACCCTAGCTTTCTGATAAAATTTTAAAAAATCTTTTTAAAAAATATTTATTTTGGGGGGGGAGGCAGATTTACAGAGAGGAGAGAAAAAAGATCTTCTATCCACTGGTTCACTCCTCAAATAATCACAACAGCCAGAGCTAAACTGGTCTGAAGCCAAGAGCCAGGCTCTTCTCCCAGTTTTCCCACGTGGGTGCAGGGGCCCAAGGATCTGGGCCATCTTCTGCTGCTTTCCCAGGATATAATCCAGAACCTGGATCAGAAAGTACAGCAGCTGAGATACGAATTGGTGCTCACAAGGGGTGAGATGCTGGCACTCGGAGGTAAAGGATTAGCTGCAGAGCCACCATGCCTGAAAAAAAAAAAGGCAGACATTCTATGAGGTATTTATTTTTGCAATCATTAGGTTCAGCTGCCTAGCATTAAGTCACCAAAGATAAATTTTCAAGCTCCCCAGTAACCCCAGAGTTCACACTCCCAGCAAAGCCATCCACCTGATTCCGAGAAAGGACCCTGGAAGGTGGGCTGGGTGCTTCTGGTGTGCAGGGCAGATCTCCCGGAGTGTAGGTCATCTGAGGCAGGTGGGAGGCAGATGGACACACCCCAGCATGCCCAACCCCTGTCCCTATCCCTATGTTTCATCCCAAGTCAGGGCATCATCAACGAGGGTCACAAACGGAGGCAAATGAAAGTCTCAAAGACACATGTGCTGGATGCTGCCCTCCACGCGTGTTCATGAAGCAGGTTTGCAGGCTCTAGATGAGGAGGCAGGCGCCGTGACATCCAGGGCCCTGCTGGCTGAGGTCATTCTGCTTCACTACAGAGGACACCAGGGCCCCAAACACCATGCTCCACAGACAACACAACTGGAAAATAAAAGAGAAACTCTAAAGTTAGGGAGTGCGCCCTACAGGCCAGAACTAACTTGTGTAGCTGCTACCTCTAACTCCCCAAACCTTCAGCCCTGGGCCCTAAGCAAAGATACTCAGCTGGAAGGCGATGGTTTTTAATGTTTTGCCTTATTTCCTTGGAAACCCAGCGCCCTCTGTCCCAGATTCCAAAGCTACCTCACCTGTCCTTTCTCCACATCTCTGTGGCAGCAGCTTGTCAGGTGACAGGGAAGGTGGATATGGGGAGACACTGAAGCTGTGGAAACTGGGAAACTTGCTAGTAGTGGACAACAGATTAAAGGTAATTTTTTGCATTATAGGAATTTTTAATTTTTTTCTTTAGACAACAGAAGATTTAAAAAACTCAACTTTGTGAAAGATGTATTTATTTATGTGAAAGTCACAGTTACGGGGGGGAGGGTGGTGTGGTGGGGAGAAAAATGCAGAATCTTCCAAACCATTGGCAAGGTAGGAGCCTCTTCCACGTTCCCACATGGGTGCAGAAGCCCAAACATTTGGGCCAAGTGGAATGCTGCCACTGCAGGTGATAGCTTTAGCTACTGTACCACAACGTTGACCCTTCCAAAAACTTTTAGGTGGGAGAGTGACCCAGGTAAAGACATGGTCAGATTTATAAAATTTTGAAACTCTCATTATTGTACATAGGATACAAGAAGAAAGAAAAGAGGGGCTGGTGCTGTGACATAACATGCTAATCTTCAGCCTACAGTGCCAGCTCCCACATGGAGGCTGGTTCAAGTCTCAGCTGCTCCACTTTTGATCCAACTCTCTGTTTATAGCCTGGCAAAACAGAACATGGCTCAAGGACCCTGGCTTGGAACCCTGCAATCATGTGGAAGACCTAGAAGAAACTCCTGGCTCCCAGCTTTGGACTGCCAGATTTTGCTGCAACAGCCATTTGGGAGTGAACCAGCAGATGGAATCAATCTCTCTCTCTCTCTCTCTCTCTCTCTCTCCCTGTTACTCTGACTTTGAAGCAAAATAGTTAAGTCTCTAGAATAAGAAGGAGAGGAAGTAGAAGAAGAAAAAGAAAAGAGGTGGAAAAATCCAGCAGGTTATTATTAGCAGAGTTCAAATGTGATTGGTTCCTGAACACCAGATACGGTAACGGAAGGACCAACTTCAGAAATATCTCCAAGGAGAAGGGGAAAGTCTTGCTGATGGTGACAGGGAGGCATTCACACTGATGCCGGGTTTTTAACATGAATTGCTTGGTGGGTTTCTTCATGAAGCCACCAAATACTGAGAGAGAACACAGGAGCCAGGCCCTGCTGCAGGCCCTGTGGGCGGCGGCATGCCAACTCTAAGAGAAACTCAGGTAAGCAAAGGAAATGGTTGTGAGGCCGACAGGTTTACTTCCAAGGCTAAGTCACCGTGAGGTGGAGTCACAAAGAATCAAGTCCCTCTGAAGTCAGCAACAGGAAAGCATCAGCAGGGCCCGCTATAGGGAAGATGGGTTCATGTGGCATGTCACAGGTTCGGGGCAACTGCTGCTAGGCTTTGCTGGAAATTTGTAAGAGACAGGAACGTGGAAGGAGCCGGGGGCGGGGGGCAGAGGTAGGTAGTGTTAAGCCCAGAGGAGATGAAGGAATGGGGCAGAGAAGGGCTGTTACTGCATGTCCTTCCTCCCACTTAAGAGAACAAGCCCAGAGCCAGCACCACATGAAGATGTCAGTGTGTGGCCACACCGCAAAGGTGACAGAAAGCCAGGGTGGAGAAAAGGGGCACACAGCCAGCAAAAACCCCATGCCATGCCCCCTGTGGCACCATGGCAAAGCAAACTAATCTGCTTGTGATGCTGGCATCCCATATGGGTGCCAGTTCATGTCCTGGCTGTTCCACTTCCCATCCAGTTCTCTGCTTATGGCCTGGGAAAGCAGTGGAGAATGGTTCAAGCCCTTGGCACTCTGTACCCACAAGGGAAACCAGGAGGAGGCTCTTGGCTTCTGGTTCCTGGTTTCATAACAGCTCTGCTCTAGCCATTGAGGCCATTTGGGAAGTGATCCAGTGGACGGAAGATCTCTGTGTCTCTTATCTCTGTAACTCTGCCTTTCAAATAAATAAATAAGTCTTTCAAAAATAAAATAAATGGCCTGGCACAGTGGCTCAGTGGCTAAATCCTCACTCTGCACATGCCAGGATCCTGTATGGGCACTGGTCCAAAATCCGGCTGCTCCACTTTCCATCTAGCTCCCGCTGAAACATTCCCCAAATAGCTGCAATGGCTACAACTACGCTGATCCAAAGCCAGGAGCCAGGAATATGGATGCAGGCGCCCAAGCACTTGGGTCATCCTCTGCTACTTTCCCAGGCCATAAGCAGGCAACTGGATAGGAAGCGGAACAGCCAGGACATGAACAGGCACCCAAATGGGATGCTGTCATTCGGAGGCAGATTATTAGCCAATTGAGCCATTCTGCTGGCCCCTTGCTCATCTATTATTAAAACCCTGACCACAGTGCAGTATGACTCACAGTTCCTCTGGACAAACATACCTGTCCCTGCCACCAGGAAGGCAGGGTCCCCTGTGGATGCCATCCTTCAGAGTCCCACTCCTCAAGCCAAGGCAAGGTTTCCCAGGGAAGGCCAGAGCAGAAGCGGCACTGGCCCCCAGGAGGTAAGTTAGTGGAAGTGGACAGAAAGAAGTCAGATCTTCCTTCTGCTGTTTCCGTGACAGGCAGTTTGCTGCCTCCCCGGGCCTGCAGGGCCCTGTGATGTCAAGGTTCCCCGCAGGAATCACCAAGCCAAGCCCTCTGTGGCATAGACACCACTGGGAAGGTCATGGGTGGGATGGGATGCCAGTCTTTGTCAGGGAAAGCTGGGGGTCCCATAGTAGCAGTGGAAGGGACAGGTCGGAAGTGATCAGCACCCAGGCCCTGGGCAGCACCTCTCATTGGCACAGAGACGGCCACTTCTGCCAGGCAGCTGTGAAGAAACCATTGGCGGTGCAGACCGAGCAAAGCCCGGCCATATCAGGTCTGGTGTCGCCCAGGATCCAAGGCCTTCCAGGGCTCCGGGATCCAGGCTCTTCTTGTCGCTACTAGCTCTATTGAGATGCGCGGCCACAGCCTTCCCAAGCAAAATGTACAAAAGGTAAAACTGGGAGACACCCAGACCCCTGTTGCCACCCATTTCCTTATGCCCTGTCCCTCTACACGTTGTGTCCACAGCCCACATCTTCACCTTTCCAAAGCTGAAGGAAACAGAATCCTTTTTTTTTCTCTTTTTTTTTGACAGCATCAGGAAAGGGCTCCTACCCTGCATTGAGGGTCCAAGTTCACACGATGCCCACACCCCATCAGAAGGCCTGCCCCTACTGCCTGGTCACAGAGTCGTTTTGTTCTGTGTCTCCACGGGGCTTGGGCAACAGCTGCTATATCTATGGTGCTTCCCACACAACATGGCCACTCTCTGCTGAATGTTTAATCCATTGGATGGAGGTTCCTGGACCTAAACTACGTGGACCCTCCTCCTGAGCATGGGTGAGGCCTGTGAATCGTTTCTAATCAATGGCATATGGCAAAAGTGACAGTTGTCCCTGGAGTGTTCATGCTGCATTAGTCGCAACTTCAACCCTGCCGGGAGACTAGTGACTGACTGAAGGAAGCCTTCCTGGGAAGGGGCCCACATGGCAGGCCCCACCAAGGGCTCAAGCTAATGAGCTGTCACGGGTGGAATCCTGCCAGCAAACATTCTAGCTTTCAGATGAGAGCCTGGCCCTGGCCAATCCTTTTATGGCTGCCCTGTGACAGAAGCTGAGGGCCAGGAGCAGGCGGAGAGTGCCCAGGTTCCTGACACCGTGAGAGTGCATGCCTATAAATCCACAGGGACAGCAGTGGGTCACTAACAGAGCATTCACACCCCTCACTGAGAGGTCATGCCAACTCAAGGCATTGCTGAACTAAAGCACCGCAAGACCAGCATGGGAAGGCTGCAAGGAAAAATCAGATCTATAAGGAACTGCCAATCATGGCAGCCTGGGAGTTTTAACCGTTAAAAAAAAAAAGGAAAGGAGGAGTGGGCAGTTGATGCAGTACTGAGAACACGACTTGAGACATTAAGTCCCTTATCAGAGTGGCTGATCCAGGCACTGGCTCTGTTTTCGATTCAACATCCTGCCAGTACACACCCTACAAAGCAGCAGGTGATGGTTAAAGTCCTTGGGTCCCTGCCATCCGTGTGGAAGACCCAGGTGGAGCTCCTGGCTTCAGCCTTCCCCATCCCTGGCTGTTGTGGCCATTCCAGGGAGTGAAACAGCAGAATGAAGATTTCTCTATCATTCTGCCTTGCAAATACAAAAGAAAATAAATAATTTTTTAAAGTTTTTGAATCAAAAAGTGGGTAGCCTCAGAAGCTGGTTCCTGAAGCTCTCCATTTAAGGGGCCTGCTCTAACTCTAGGAAATCGGTCTCTCCAGAGTGTGGGTCGAGCCAGGATCAGTCACAACAAAAACCAGTGCACCTTACGGAATGCCAAGGTGAAGTGACCTGTACCGGATGTGACCGCACAGTGCCCAACCAGGGAGGCAGGGGGCAGAGCCAGCAGGGGGAATGTGGGGGCCCCTGCTGGACAGCTACTCCCACTGGAGAGCGTGAGCTGGGATGGAGGCAGACCAAACTAGGCAGGGCTATAACACCTGTGGGTCTCATGTGAGCTAGATCAGGGAAAAGCCAGGCTGGGATAACTGTTCCTACTGGTGCAAGCAAAAATTAGAGTGGGTGAGGGTTGGTTGGGCTGTGCCACAGCATCAGCTGGCAGAAGCTGGCACTGGGGGCTAATTCTGCCAAGTTACACTGCAGAACCACCTGGAGAGAGCATAATCCAGGAGTGGGAGTGGCCTAGAAGGGAAATAGTGGGCTCCTCCCTCTTGGGTTACCACTCTTTCTGGAGGGCACAAAAACCAGGACAGGGCTTAGGGTGGTTAGACAGAAAGGCACCCCAACAGCATGTGTGTGGGCTGTATAGTCGGGCTGGTTGGGTTGAACTAGGCTTCAATGCTCATTGACATGTATGAGAGCTCAATGGGATGTGGGACAGACTAGACAAGTCTGCGGCACACACTGGCAAACCAGGATAGGGGGCGGGCCTGGTGGGGGTTATTGTGGGTCGCTCTGACTAGGCTGCAGCTCCCACTGGTTTATGTGAGGGCCGAGTATGCGCTGGGCAGAACCAGGCTGGACTACAACACCCATTGGTTCCAGTGGTAGACAGCACTGGAAACAGAACCGACCCAGCAATTGCAACCACCAGCTGACTGGAGCGAAGGACTGTACCAGGCCCTGTACTTGCTAGTACACACAACAGCCTAGTCTGGGAACACCTCAGACAAAGTTTCAATCTCCACAATTGAACTGCCAGACACAGAACCCTAACCATGAAAAGACAGAGGACAGAATAAGTCAGTCAACTCCTCAGCCATATGTTGGCAGTGAAAAACTGGGCAAATGGAGACTCTAAGAGGGACTATGTCAATCAGTGGATTATGCAGCGACCTCATCGTGCTTGGAGTGGCAAGACTGGCAGCAATTCATAACTGGTGAACTATCAAAACCACTTAAGCAAGTATCTCAGAGCATGCCCCACATCCGGGACTTGGGGTGGGTGGGAAACTGGGTGGGGTTTCTCCATCAATAACCCCCTTTACCCCAGATCCATGAAGGAAACAATGTGGAAATAATAGTCTTACCCACTTTCCTGTAGCCCTTGAACCTTTTTGCCCTAATTAACTATGTAAAGAATGTAACAAATAAAGAAAAAATATATATATAAAGGACCCCCCCCAAAAAACAGAAAGAAATAAGTCATCTCAGTCAGCTCACAAAACCCAGCCCCCTCATCTATACAAGGGACTTCAAAAGGTTCATAGAAACTGGAATGAGAAGACACTTATTTTTATACAAAACATTTTTTAAGTCCATGCATACATGAGATAGAAAGTTCATGGAAAATGAATACTATGAAAAGACAACACAAGGCCTGGCACGATGGTTCAATGGCTAAATCCTCGTTTAACAAGCACCACAATCCCATATGGGTGCCAGTTCATGTGCTGGCTGCTTTGCTTCCCATCCAGCTCCCTGCTTACAGCCTGGCAAAGGAGTCCAGGATCGCCCAAAGCCTTGGGACCCTACACCTGCGTGGGAGACCTGGAAGAAGCTCCTGGCTCCTGGCTTTGGATCAGCTCAGCTCTGGCCATTGTAGCCATTTGGGGAGTGAGCCAGCAGATAAAGGATCTTTCCTATATCTGCCTTTCCAATTAAGAACAAATAAATCTTAAAAAAAAAACACATGAGTTTCAATTATTTTTTTTAACTCTGAAATACTCTTTCAATTCTATCTTCCCATGAACTTCATATAGTTCTGTACAATTGGGCCAACAGGGCTGGTACAAGTGGCCAGTGATCTGAAAATATGTTGTAAAATGAAATATGAAATGCATATATTGGCTTGCCACCCAAATCTGGGCTCACCAAATTTGAGCAAGGCTCTGCCTTCTCCTGTTCCAGGCTTCCTTCACTACAGAATGAGGAGAGAACGTATCCAACACAGTAGCCTAGTGGCTTAATTCTTGCCTTGTATCTGCCAGGATCTCATATGGATGCTGGTTTGTGTGCCAACTGCTCTACTTCCCATCCAGCTTCCTGCTTGTGGCCTGGGAAAGCAGTCCAGGGTGGCCCAAAGCCTTGGGACTCTGCACCTGCCTGGGCACCTGGAAGTTCCTGGCTCCTGGCTGCTGGCTTTGGATTGGCTCAGCTCCAGCCATTACGACCACTTGGGGAGTGAACCAGTAGACAAAAAAATCTTTCTCTCTCTTCTCTCTGTAAATCTGCCTTTCCAATAAAAAATAATAACCTTAAAAAAAAAAAGAATGAGGAGGTAAGTCCTTACAATTTGCAAGGGCCCTGATTTCTTTTGCTTGCAATGTCCCACAGTCACACACCATTGGGAGGACAGCAGACTTTGACATTTGACATGGGTTCCCTTGCAGTCCATTGCCAGAACACTGTCTTACCAACAGAGTTGCTGGGAGTGCCTTGATCCCTCACGTGTTGTCAACTAGCAGGGCTGCAACCTGAATTGCTCAATGAAGAGGGGTAGGATTGTCTCTATTTGCTTAACAGCCAAAATCTTAAAAATAAAGAAAGAAAGAAGAAAGAAAGAAAGAAGGCCAAGGCAAAGTCAGTGGGAACCATAACATTTCAACATCAATCACTGGGCCCACTCTCACGGGACAGCAGGTGTGGTTTGACTAATGAATCCTTCAAGCAAGAGCCAGTAGCTTCTACGAGCACCATCTCTAATATTTACCACATAGGTTTGGCGCCCTCAGTTTATAGGCAAGCTGGTCCAGGCTCAGAAAGGTAAGCCTCCAGGCACAAGGGGGCTAGAACATGCTAGAACATGGCAAACTGAGACTTAATTTTCCTTCTGCTTGACTCCAAAGCCACTAAGAGACAGCAGTTTGGGCAGGAAGGTGAAAAAAAAAGCAAAAGTTCTTGGTGCACAGTGAGACCCCGTGTAGGCTGTGGCTGCTTAAACATTCACACCAGCTGTGTGATGGGTTCCAGAGACACACAGGCACACCCATTCCTAGTGTCTATGGGACTGACTGGTGATAAGCAGGGAAGGGCAGTACAAGGTGTAGTGGATCACAAGGTGAGTGAGGACTGGGGCAGGGCAAGGGACACTTGGACAGGTGCGACAGCAAGGGAAAAGGTGAATATGTCTGCCAATGGCTGCAAGCTCAGTACGGCTGCACCTGGGTATGCTCAGGAGGTGGAACGTAGAGGTAAGGAAGAAACCGTGGAGTTGGGTCTTCCTCCTGCATTCCAACCCATTGAGCTAACCAATGGCAGTGGAATCACCAAAAGAAACCCCCAAGAATCAGAGCAACATGAAATGTTAATAAACCTGGAGAAGTCCGCTCTGGATTAAATAGGATTTGGTGTAGACTTTTAAACCACCCATGGGGCTGCTGTTGCAATGCTAGAAAGAACAGGGGAGTAGAAGCAAGGAGACAGAAAGACCAAATGCAGGAGTTCCCTTACAGGAGGAGCTATCAGCTTGCAGTGCGTCTCTCCTGCCCACCCCATCTCTACAGCCAATAGCACGTCAATCAGCAAACAGAGCCTTTAACAAGAAGGACAGGTGTGTGGAATGCACACGCCAGCTGTTTCCCACACAGGTCCCAGGTCCTGACTGTTCCATTCACTGATGGCACAGGGCTGACACGTCTGCCCCTGGCTCACCACACCACACAGCAAGAAGAGGAAACCCCAGGCTCTTACTTTCCCATTAGCTGGACTTGGCTGCTGCCACCGTCTGGTTTGGAGTAACTGTAGCTGTTGGGAGATGGTCCATCTCAGGTGCATCGAAAAAGTATGCCTGTGGGAGGAAACCCCAAGAGAGTGAAAAACAAGGGGTCAGAGGGATGTTTTGGATACAACCCTAACGGCACTGATGGGCTTACATGGCCCACACACCTTCCCTGCCCTATCTGTCATTACGCTGAACTCCAGCATCTGCCTCACGCACCAAGCTGAGTCTCTTTTTTAAGAGTTCTCCTTTCAGCTGAAAGGAAGCTTTACAAGAAGAGAAGGAAAAAGGAGAGAGAAAGAGAGAGAGAGAGAGAAAGAGAGAGAGAGAGACATATTTTGCTGGTTCACCCAAATGGCCACGATATCTGCAGCTAAGCCAGTCTGAAGCTAGGTACCTGGAGCTTCTTCCTGGTTTCCCACATAGGTGTAGGGTCCCAAGAACTTCAGTCATCCTTCACTGCTTTCCCATGCAACAAGTAGGGAGCTGGATCAGAATGAGAGCAGCCAGAACATGAACATGTGCTGACACCACAGGCAGACACTTAACCTACCACATCATTACAACGCCCCGCTCGGCTGCATCTTACTAAAATTAAGGAACCATTTTCTGAGCACTTACTATATTCACACGGCATGACTTCAGCTTCACAACAATCCTATCTGATAGCTTTGACTGTCCTCATTGGATAGGTGAAGAGGCTGAGGCTTGGAGAGGCGGTCGGTTTGGCAGGTGCATGTGGCACTCGAGTGTGAGTCTGCCAGAACACCCAGAGCATCTTTTCCATCACCTCAGGGGCAGAGGATGTGTCCTTCTTTGTTCTTGTGTCACCACATCTCACACAGGGCCTGGCACGGCACGTAAACACGTGGTACTTCAATGTACCCACATGGGAGACTCAAATGAAGCTCCTTCCTCCTGGCTTCCATTGGGGGCATTTGGGAGTGAATCAGTAGATGGATAATCTCTCTTCCTGTTCTCTAACTCTGCTTTCCGAATAAATAACTCTTTATTTATTCGGAAAGGCAGAGTTACAACAGAGAGAAAGACATCTTCCATTTGCTGATTTACTCCTCAAATGGCCACAATGCCTGGATTGGGCTAATCCAAATCCAAGAGCTTCTTCTGGGTCTCCCTTGTGGGTTCAGGAGCCCTAGCATTTGGACCATCTTCTGCTGTTTCCCCAGATGAATTAGCAGGGTGCTAGTTCATTAGTGGAGAAGCAGGAACATGAACCAGCACCCAAAAGGGATGCCAGCACTGCAGGCATAGGTTTAAACCTTAGCATTAGCCCCATAAAGTAAATCTGAAAAGATCTGAAGACTTCCTGCTTGTCTCAAATTATAATTCTTATGGTAGCCCAGGCAAAATACCAATCCTGCTGGCTGTTCTATGGAAAGACAACCCTGTCTGATGATCAACAACTGCCTTTGGCTATGGGTGCCAGCAAAAATTTACAAAGCCAAGCCCAGCCCTGTTTTCCAACCAGCCAGCTCTGCACTGGCCAGGAGGGGGCAGCAATGCAACACAGTGGAGCTTCCTCTGCATTCCTGCTCCAGAAGCGCAACACCCCTTTCCCAATACTTGTCCAGAGGCCACCTCGGGCTGCAGAATATCTCTAGCTCCCCATATTCCCAGAGCAACTGGTGACGTTTAACAGGCCTCCATCCCAGGGCCCCTCCATTCAGCTTCTGTCTGTGGGCAGGGAAAATTCAGTCTCTAACTTCAGGAGAGGACAGAAGCCACACCACCCACATGAACCCCAGCTCTGCCTCTAGTTCTTGCAGGTGCATGGTGCCAGGTAGCCCCAGGATGCAGGAACGGTGTCTTCCTCTCAGGCCAGTGGGGGAGATGCTCATCACAAGGAACAAGGCAAGGGGTCCAGGTTTGGGCAATTCACCCACTCCCAGTTTTCATATCTGTAAAAGGAGAAGCCTGGAAAAGATCATCTCAAAGGACTGTTCCCCAGACAGGTGCTATTTCTCTAACTCTTTAATTGACAAATGCTTGACAACTACAGCTACCACAAGAAAGTAGTGGTTGTGCACCAGGTATATACACACTCAGTCACTAATTCATGGAGAAATCCTACTGCAATTATTCTCCCATTCTAACTATGAGAAGACAGAGACTCACACAGTCTCCCAGGCTACACAGCTGTGCACCTCTCCTGGGACTCCCACCTGATCGTGCATGCTCTTCTCGTCCCTAGGACAGCCTGTCACTTGGCATCTAGTCTATGCCCAGCCCAGGTCTAGGCACTGTGGAGGCCTTGGGACTGAACAGGTGGCCTTCCAAGGGTAGGGGCAGGGTGCAGGGCCCCTGTACTCTCAGCAGCGCCCACCACCAGCCCGACCAGCCAAGTCCTGCCTTCCAGGTGCGTCCCTAACTGAACCCACCAGGAATGTTTGTGTGCAATCACTGAGAACTTGTCCCACCACCACTTATTGCAGACATAGGACTGTCACACACCTCACTACACCTGTCTGCCTTCCCCTGGGGAGACCGGGGATGCCATGCTGTCTGCTTCAGACAGTATCTCTCTCCATTGTCAACTCCCCTATGACCCTCCAATAATACTAACACTGTCTTCCACTTGTTAATTGTCCTATTTGTCATATGCAAACATCATTTAGTCCTCACAACATTAACAATCTTACTGTAACATGCATGACCAACTCCTTTTCTGTTGTTATTAAGCGAAGAGGTAGGAGGGAGGGTACAATGAAGGCCAGGAGAACATCTCTGTGGTTCAGTCTGCCCCACTTCTCTGAGTCCCTTGCAGGATACTGCTTCCTGCTCTCCACCCATTTTCCAACCCAGTACAGAGGGAGCAAAAGATTCAAGAGGGAATTGGGGAAGTGCCAGTAGAGGGAGCAGAGAAAGGGCCCTGGTGTTAGAGTGCGAGGCCTGAGCTCTGGCCCAAAAGTGAGTTGTGTGCTCCAGGGCCACTCTCCTGGGATACAGGGCAGCATCCTTGCAAGGCCCTTTTAGCCATAGAGAAAGAACACTGCCCACTATCAGCATCCCGTGCCACGGCAGGGCCACGGTCATGGACAAACCCAGAGACATATCACCTGACAGCTGTGATAGGCATCAGGTCTCACTCTTGGAGCTGCACACTGTATGGATCTAGACAAACTTACGAGGGTGTTCAGAAAGTTTGTACAAAAGTGAGCCATTATGGCACAGCAAATTAAGCTGCTGCCTGCAGAGGTAGCATCCCACTTGGGCATCGGTTCAAGTTCCGGCCGCTCTACTTTCAATCCAGCTTCCTAGCAATGCATCTGAGAAAGCAACAGAAGATGGTCCAAGCAACTGGACCTCTGCACTCACGTGGAAGACCCAGAAGAAGCTGCTGGCTCCTGGCTACTTGGGGAGTAAACCAGTGAACAGAAGATGTTTCTCTCTGTCTCTCCTCTCTGTATATCTGCCTTTCCAATTAAAAAATAAGTCATTTTATAAAAGATGTATTTATTTATTTGAAAGTCAGAGTTACAAAGAGAGAGACAGAGAGAGCTCTTTTGGCCACTGGTTCACTCTGCAAATGAACATAATGCCAGACCGTGCCAGAACAAAGTTAGGATCCAGGAGCTTTTTCCTGGTCTCCTATGTGGGTACAGGAGCCCAAACACTTGGGCCACCTTCCACTGCTTTTCACAGGCACAATTAACAGAGAGCTGGACCAGAAGTAGAGCAGCTAGGACACTAATTAGTGTCCAAACAGGACGCTGGCATCATAGGCAGCAACTTAACCTCCTGTGCCACAATGCTGGCCCCACAACTTGGCACGTCTTTTGAGATCCATTCAGTGGTTAACTATCAGGATCTTATTCATACATTTAATGAGACACAGTCATCCCTACAAAAGCCTTATATAAACACTGATTCCCACAACTGTAAAACTTGACCAACGGTCTTGACACCTGCAGGGTGGACATTTCCTAAGTGTCCCAAGACATCTTTCTTTCCTTTATCAGTGACTTTAACACTGTGGGCTCCAGCTATTCTCAAAACCCAACAGGGTTTGTTAAGGCCATGGGCAGCAAAATCAGTACAGAGCGTGGAAAACCATGTCTCCTTAACGTCTAAAGGACAGAGCCTGACTAACAGATACCTGTGAGACAAGTTCTATGGGACGTGCTTGATATAGAGATTGTATTTGATCCTCAGAACAATACTACATGGCAGGAAATATTAAACCCATATGAGGAAATTACATAACAAACCTGGTATTCTATCTGGGCCTCACCCAAAAGCATAACCTTCCCTAAAAAGAAACCTAAACACAGAAACTCAAAAACTAGTTCATGTGTTGTTCCATTTAAAAATAACTCCACTTTCCCACTCCTGACTTCGATCTCCAGCTTTGTAAGTACGTAACTATAAAACTCAAAGATCACTAGGAAGCTATTCAAGGTAGAATCTTCCTATTCCTGGCTGGCACAATAGCTCAACTGGCTAATCTTCCACCTTCAAACACCGGCGTCCTGTATGGGTGCTGGCTCGTGTCCCAGCTGCTCCACTTCCCATCCAGCTCCCTGCTTGTGGCCTGGGAAAGCAGTCAAACATGGACCAAAGCCTTGGGACCTTTGTACCCACATGGAAGACTAGGAAGAAGCTCCTGGCTCCTGGCCTTGGATTGGCTCAGTTCTGGCTGTTGTGGCCACTTGGGGAGTGAACAAAAGGATGGAACATCTTTTCCTCTGCCTCTCCTTCTCTCTGAAAATCTGACTTTCCAATAAAAATAAATAAAATCTTTTTTTTAAAAATCCTCCTATCCCAACTCTGTACCCAGGCACTCACACCTGTTGGGACTTGGCGCTGACCAGCTGACAGAGATGAAGCAAAACTAGAGAGTGCAACCAAGCTTTCGTGATTTTACTGCCTTGCGTCTAACACAGTTCATTTAAAGTGATCTCTGCTTCTCAGAGTCAGTTTTAAGTGACTCATTCTAACAGTTTGAGGTCTTTCAGCATGCACATAAACACCACACTGACAGGGGCAACATTCTGGTGAACAGATTAAGCTGTAGCCTGTAATACCAACATTCTCAGCATCTCATATGGATGCCAGTTTGAGCTCCAGCTGCTCCACTTCCAATCCAGCTCCCTGTTAATGCACCAAGGAAAACAGCAGAAAATGGTCCAAGCCTTTGGGTCCCTGCTATCTGTGTAGGAGACCTAGAGGAAGCTCCTGGCTCCTGGCTTTGACCTGACCCAGTCCTAGCTACTGTGGCCATTTGGGGAGCAGGCAGAAGATCTCTCCCCTCTGTTTCTCCCTCTCTCTGTAGTTCTGCCTTTTACATAAAAACAAACAAATCTTTTTTTAAAAAAAAAAGAAAGAGAGCAAGAAAGGAGGGAAGACAGGAAGACAGAAAACTCAGCACCTGAACCTGGGAACGAGACCGTACCAGGCAGCCCACCGAGAGAAGCATATGCAGCAACACGACCGTCATGATGGTGGCCAAGGCAATGCGCCGGTTATCCTCGCGAACAGCTGGCCAAAACGTCATCGCCAGCACAGACCCCGAGATGCCCAGGGCGATCAGGACCAGAATCCAGCGCACAGCTCTCTGAGGGATGATCCACAGGATCTGAAAGAAGAGAAAGGCTGGGAGGCAGGGCTGCTTCGAGTCATATCAGCGGGGCATTTGTGCACCAAGGCGCCAAGGTGGCTAGAGGTTCCCAGGTCAATCTGCCACTCCACCCCTAGCCCTGCCCGCTGGAGGGCAGCCCCAGCCCTTTCTGAACTCAAGGCCTCCACAATAGGGGCCCCAGGGTGGGGCAGGCAGCTGGCTGGCTGCTCAGTCCTTGCTCACTCCCAACTCGCTCATCACACAGGATACTCACCGCTGTGGGGATGTAGATGAACAGTGAGTACCCGTAGACACACACGATCTCCAGGAACGAGTAGGAAACGATGTTCATAACCTTGCTGTTTCTCCACAGCAGGAAGCCCCAGAGTGCCAGGGGGACCAGCCAGGCATAGGCATAGATGACTGTGGCCGCTATGGACACTGAGGACACCGAGACACCCATTTCAGCCTCCTTTCTCAGAGCACTTCCCACACCTGCCATCCTCAGGCCCCCAGCCTGGGCTCGTGACCCCAGCCTATACCTCACCCTGAGCCAGCCCCGAAGGTGACATGGAGCAAGGACTTTAAATGCCTGCTGCATGAATGAGTCTTTGGCACTCAGTGTTGTGGTGATGACCAAGGGTCTCTCACATGGTGCTCATCAGTCCTTTAATGGCAACTAATGTTTGGAAGGAATTTGAATTATGTGACTGAACTACTTCAAAGGATCATATTGCAATATACTGAGCACTTCAACCAGGGAAAAGCCAACTGGCCCCTTCTCACTATGGCAAGAGCAAGAGCAATACTAGTTTCTTTTAAAATTGACTCTATATTTCATTTTTTCTAAAGGATGTAATTATTTAGCTGAAAAACAGAGTTAGAAAGAGAGAGACCTGCAGTGCCCAGGACTGGGCCAGACTGAAACCAGGAGCCTCATCCGGGTCTCCCATATGGATGGCAGGAGCCCAAACACCTGGGCCACCCTGAGAGGGCCAGCAGCTGAGCTACTGGTACATACACAACATCACTTCCTGCCACTGAAGTGCCCAGCCAAAGAGGGCAAGGACAGATAAAGACCCTCTGGGGCTTCCAAATCATCAGGCAGGGCAGGTCACTCTGTGTCAAGCCACCAACACATGCACCTGAGCAGAGGTTAACACACACCATCCAGAGAGCTACTCACTTGTCTATCTTCCTTCACTTGGCTACTGAGCTACTTGAAGGAGAGTTCCAATCTCACAGATAACATTCACTGAGTTAAATCCAAATCAAGTTATCTGATGGAATCTTGAGTCTGACTCCACGAGGGAGATGGGAAGAGAAAATGGATAGGAAAGGGAAGGGAAGGGAAGGGAGGCAAGGAGGATACACAAGTTCTCTCTCACACACTTAAACAGACAGCAATAGGTAACACTCACAGAACTCTTTTCTGTACAAATGCTAAACGCCTTACATGTTCTAACTTTTTTTTTTTAGATTTATTTATTTTTATTGCAAAGTCAGATATATAGAGGAGGAGAGACAGAGAGGAAGATCTTCCGTCCGATGATTCACTCCCCAAGTGACCGCAACAGCCAGTGCTGTGCCAATCCGGAACTTCTTTCTGGGTCTCCCATGCGGGTGCAGGGTCCCAAGGCTTTGGGCCTTCCTCGACTGCTTTCCCAGGCCACAAGCAGGGAGCTGGATGGAAAGTGGAGCAGCCAGGATTAGAACCGGCGCCCATATGGGATCCCGGGGTGCGTTCAAGGTGAGGACTTTAGCTGCTAGGCCACGGTGCTGGGCCCGTTCTCTTTTTTCAAAAAGGTTCATTTGTTTTTAATTGGAAATTCAGGTTTACAAAGAGAAGGAGGGACAGAGTTCAGAGAGATCTTCCATCTGCTTGTTTACTCCCCAAGTGGCCGCAATAGCTCAATCTGAAGCCAGGAGCCAAGAGCCTCTTCCAGGTCTCCCATGCGGGCACCGGGTCCTAAGGCTTTGGGCCATCCTCCACTGTTTTCCCAGGTCACAAGTAGGGAGCTGGATGGGAATTGGAGCAGCTAGGATATGAACCAGCATCCATATGGGATCCTAGCACATGCAAAGCAAGGATTTAGCCATTATACTATAGTGCTGGGCCCCTAACTCTTTATTTGTACAATAGCCTATAGTACAAGCACTATTATTTCCATTTGATTAAGGAAAACTCTGAGGCCAAAAGGAATAAAACAACTGCCCCAAAAGGTAGAAGCAAGTGAATGAAGGATCTTTCTGCCACAGCTCTGGCTCCAGGGTCAGGTTCTCCCCATGGCTATCTGTAGCCTCTCCCCAGGAGAGTACACAGGGAGTGAGGCAGGGCTTGGAGGAAGCACTCAGTGTCCTACAAGCTCACACGTACTCCTGGGTGATTGTCACTGCCACGTTCCAGCACTGTTGTTTTAACTATTCAAAACTTACACAACCAAGAAAGGAAGGTTTAAAACTAGAGGGGCCAGCATAATGGCTCAACTGGATGATCCTCCATCCCCTAAGTACTAGCATCCCATATGGGTGCCATTTCATGTCCCAGCTGCTCCACTTCCCATCCAGCTCCCTGTTTGTGGCCTGGGAAAGCAGTGGAGGACAGCCCAAGGCCTTGGGACCCTGTAGCTATGTGGGGGACACTGAAGAGGCTCTTGGCTCCTGGCTTCAGATTGGCTCAGCTCAGCTCCGTGAACCAGCAGATGCAAGATCTTTCTGTCTCTCCTTCTCTCTACAAATCTGCCTTTCCAATGAAAATAAGTGAATCTTCAACAAACAAACAAAACCCCTACAATGGAGGGGTAGAGATTAGCCCCAGTGGTTAAGATGCAGTGAGGACTTCCTGAACCCCATGTTGGAGTATCTGATTCCTAGCTCCAGTTTCCTGCTGTACATGCCCAGGGAAGCCACAGTGATGGCTCAATAGCTGGGACCTGCCACACATGGGGGAGACTTGGAGCACCAGGTTCCCAGCTTCTGTGTCTTGCCCACTTCCTCCCAGGATTTATGGGCATGTTGGATGTGTACCAGAGGATGGCAGCACCGTCTCTTACAAACAAAATAAAACAAAACAACAAGGATGCCAATTTCCAAGCCTGTCACCAGGACACACCTATTTCTGCTTCTCTCCTTGGAACCCTGTCATTGGCAGTCTTCCCTTTGGCGAAGCTGCTAATGGAGCAAGCTTTGGCATCAACTATCAGCTTTCCTGGGCCCATTATGTGCTTCATCATTAGCGGTTACAGACTCTGCCAGCTGGTTGGACCATCAGAACGTCTGTGACAATGTCCCTATTGTTTCTAACATGAACGACGCTACAAAGGAGGCCTTCATGCATACTGCTTCTATTTATTTTATGCATTTTTCTTAGAATAGATTCTAAGTGCAACTGGGCTTGCCCTATGGCTTTCCAAAGACTGTGTGGGCTTGCAA
Organism: Ochotona princeps; assembly: GCF_030435755.1. Taxonomy (NCBI): domain Eukaryota; kingdom Metazoa; phylum Chordata; class Mammalia; order Lagomorpha; family Ochotonidae; genus Ochotona; species Ochotona princeps. Next base: position 43,066,586 of record NC_080833.1, read on the forward strand.
CATAGGGATGGACTTCATGCCACTGAACTATACATAGTATGTTATTGTATTTTATCACAGCTGAAAACAAATTATGTGGATTAAGAGAATCTAAGCCAGTAGCTGTGTTGGAGCTCTAAACAACAAAGGGAGAGCCTGCAGCACCTAGAGACGGCCCAAGAGCTCAGTGGGTGGGGCTGGCATGGTGCAGAGGCATAAGCCGCCACCTGCAACATTGAAATCCCATCTGGGCGCTGGTTCAAATTCTGATTGCTTCACTTTCAGTCTAGCGCCCCTCAAATGTACCTGGAAAAGCAGTAGACGACAGTCTAAGTTGCTTGAACCCTTGCTACCCAGGTGGGAGACCCGATAGGAGTACTAGGCTCCTGGCTTCATGCTGGTCCAACACAGCGTGTTGTAGGCATTTGAGGAGTGAACCAGCAGATAGAAGATCTTTCTCTCTTCTGTCTCTCTCCCACTCTATGGAAGGATCCACATGAGGCATTAACCAACCTTTGCGGAACTCAGGCACATAGTGGTATGTCTTCTCTCCCAGATGGATTAGGAAGTTGGAAAGATTTCCACTAATTGCTATGGTGAAGACCAGTGTAGCACAAATCCAAAAGGGGCCTACAAAGGAAAGCAGAATATTCAGAAACAAGAAAATAAAGCTCTCTGGTGAGTCCAGAATAATTTCTCTCCCTCTCCCTATTCATGTAGGCAAGCAAAAATGAATTTTTGGATGTCACCAGCACTTAGTTCATGGGGAATTTCTTTGTTAAAAGGTAACAGCACAACTCATTAACTAGCTGCCTGAAAGACCAGGGATTAGAATCCGAAGGACAAAACATCTTCCACAATTAGGCGACTGCGGACACTGACTTGTGTGGCTAGCGGCTTGCACAGGAGGCTCGTCACACACATTCACTGCCACTTGGCATTTGTATTCCATCAGAGCTCAAGAAGCAAAGATGATTTCCCTTACCCAACGCCACCCAATGCCAAGGCCAAAGAAAAGTGAGTTAAACCAGGTAGGTCCTTCTGCAGGGTAAACAAAGAGCAGGGCACACACAACACAGCACAGAGCTAGCTTAGACTAGTCAGCTGGTCCAGTTTGTGTGTGTGTGTGTGTGTGTGTGAGAGAGAGAGAGTCTCTTTTTTTCTTTTACAGTGACAAAGTAATACCTGTACATAGCTCAGTATTCAAGAGGCACAGACTATACAGAAAAGTGGCCTCCCCTTGCACCTCTGCGCCCTAAGAGCTGCTTCCCTTCTCCCCACACACACCCAGAGCTTGTCATGGTAACCAGTTTCTGGACTCGTGCCAGAAACATTAGTCACATATAAGCAGACACACATCTATGTGTATGCGCGTGTTTCATACAGAAGAGAACATACATTCTATCCTGCTGTGCACCATTCTGCCTTGGACTCACAGAATCTAAAGATCCTATCACTGCATTTCCTAAGGATCAGCAGATGGGGATTGGCACTGTTGTAAGTAAAGCTGCTTGTGATGCTGGCATCTCATATGGGCACTAGTTCTAGTCTCAGCTGTTCCATTTCTGATCCAGCTCCTTGCTAAAGAGGTGGGAAAGCAGCGGAGGATGCCCCAAGTGCTTGGGCCCCCGCACCCACATGGGAGACCAGAAAGAAGGTCCGGGCTTGTGGCTTCCACAGGGTCCAGCCCCAGCTGATGTGGCTATTTGGGAAATGAGCCAGTGGATGGAAGATGGACCTCTCTCTGTCTTCTCTCTCTCTTCCTCTGTCTGGAACTCTATTTTTCAAATAAATTTTTACAAATAAATCACCTTCAGTGATGGACTTTTGACTATTTGTGAGGAACTATATTTTTGTGATAATATGGAGGGAGGAGGGGTGAGGGGAGGGGGTAGAAGAAATCCCAGAGCCTAAGGAACTATATCATATAATAATAATAATAATAATAGATTGAAAATGTAAATCCTTAAAACATTATTTTAAAAAAGAATATGGGGGCTGGAATTTGCAGGCTGCTTCCACCTATGACACCAGCATCCCATACAGTTTGAGTTTGGCTGATCTACTTTTTTTTTGAAACATTAAGAGGATAAGGAACATGTTTCTTTTCCTTTTTTTAAGATTTATTTTATTTTTATTAGAAAGGAAGATATACAGAGAGAAGGAGAGACAGCGAAGAAGATCTTTCATCCGATGATTCACTCCTCAAGTGACTGCAATGGCCAGTGCTGCACTGATCCAAAGAGGAGCCAGGAACTTCCTCCAGGTCTCCCACACGGGTGCAGGGTTTCAAGGCTTTGGGCTGTCCTTGACTGCTTTCCCAGGCCACAAGCAGGGAGCTGGATGGGAAGTGGAGCAGCCGGGATTAGAACCGGCTTCCATATGGAATCCTGGCACATTCAAGGCAAGGACTTTAGCTGCTAGGCCACGGCGTGAGGCCCTGATCCACTTCTGATTCAGCTCCTTGCTAATACACCTGGGAAAGCAGCAGAAGACGGCCTAAGTGCTTAGGCCGCTGTACCCACACAGGAGACCCAGGAGAAGCTCCAGGCTCCAGCACTAACGCCATGTGGAGGGTGAACCAGAGGATGGAAGCTCTCTCTCTGCTCTCTATAATTCTTTCAAGCAAATTAAAAAGTAAACATAAATAAATTAAAATCTTACAAAAGAGAGATATAAGAAATCAACCACAAAAAATAAACACTCATTGTTAGATGCAAGAACAAAGCTGACTTTATGCTGTGTTGATGGGCTGAGATGACCCAGCCACACGCATGTAAGCGGCCCAGCAATAAACTAACACAAAACATCAGATAGCAGTGACAGTTACTAGCACCCACTGCCCTTGAGGTCCCGGGCGAGAGGCTGGGGACACAGCACTGCCTCATGCACAGTCAAGCATAGGCATGCTGGGGGGAGAGACAATAAAGTACCTAATCAGGGAACTGGCATTGTGGTGCAGCGAGTAAAACCTCCACCTGTTAAAGACATACAGTGGGATCCAAGAGCGATCTTGACAGCCTCTTAACAGGAGGTCATATGCACAGAGCAGGGGGGGACCCCAGAGTGAAGCAGGAGGACAGGAGGAAGCTTGTATCCCAACCCTGGAGACTCCTGGATCCTCACCAAGGACTATCACTATGGGCACCAAGGACTATATCCCAACAGCCAAGGAGACCATGAGGAATTGGAATGCCCTCGTAGGCCGAGAACTCTGAGGTCATCCATTCCCTATCAGATCTCCCACACGGGATGGAAGAGGCCCAGATCCTTCCTCACAGGACCTAATGACATCGGAACAACAGCCAGGAGCCCTGAGCAATCCTCAGAACCAGAACAGTAAACTTCCTTTGGGACTTAGGACAGGAGCTTTTTCTGGTCTTTACCTAGTTACAACTTTGGCTTCCCACCCCTCTCTTGCAATGACCATCAGAGTCACTCTGGAGCAACCCCCCCAAAAAAATTAGATCAAATAGACAGAGACCAATAAGGAAAGCTTAGAATAAACAGGAAACAGCTTAGACTCCCATATACCTTACTAGGTGGGTCACAAAGATTAGTTACTCCTCACTAAGGTATTGAAGATTTTTCTGCACACCCCTCCTAAAACTGTTCTGCTCCTCAACTGTTAATATTTGGCATGTTTGAGTGATAAGCCTGTTTGGACTATCCTAAAATTCGAAAAGTTCAGTAGAAATCACACTTGAATGCTATAAGCTGCTAAATATAAAAATGAAAATAGAAACGAGACAGCTGAATAATACCCTATAACCATTTTTTAAAAGATTTATTTATTTTTATTACAATGTCAGAAATACAGAGGGGAGAAGAGACAGAGAGGAAGATCTTCCATCCGATGATTCATTCCCCAAGTGAGCCGTCACGGCTGGTGCTGTGTCGATCCGAAGCCGGGAACCAGGAACCTCTTCCAGGTCTCCCATGTGGGTGCAGGGTTCCAAAGGTTTGGGCTGTCCTTAACCGCTTTCCCAGGCCACAAGCAGGGAGCTGATGGGAAGTGGAGCTGCTGGGATTAGAACTGGCGCCCATATGGGATCCGGGTGTGTTCAAAGTGAGGACTTTAGCCGCTCGACCACGCCGCCGGGCCCCCCTATAACCATTTTAAGGTATATAGCAGCCGGTTGTATATAAAAGTAAAATTGAAATATCAATGAAGTAGTCACAGGATGTGGTTTAGAATTTGTATTTTCTAACATACTGGCCACTCAATGCCTTATCAATTAACTTCATGATGTTGTAAATTGTTGTTGAGGTTGTGTAGTGGCTTTTCTTTGGAGGGGATGATATTCCGCCAGCTCTACTTTCAGACCAGGGACGGTCTCCCTATGAAACTGTTCAATTTATCTGTATAATAAGATACTGGACTTTAAAAAATTGTCCATGTCCGCAATGAAGGAATCAGAACTGGATATGATCTGTACTACTGCATCAATATGGAGGAACTCAATATGGGGGGGAGGTCTTTCTGGAGGGGTTGGGGGAATCCCAGAGCCTATGAAACTGTGTCATAAAATGGAATAAAAAAAAACAAACAAACTTTCACTTGTGGTGGCAGCATCCCAATGGGCGCTGGTTCATGTCCTGGCTACTCCACCTTCTCCCCAGCTCCCTGCTAATGCACCTGAGTAAAGCAGCAGAGGGTGATTCAAGTACTGGAACCCAGGAAGGACTTGGCCCAGCACTGGCAACGGCAGCCATTTGGAGTTGCAGGGAGTGAATCAGTGTGTGGAAGCTCTCTATTTTTGTAACTTTACCTTCAAATAAATAAGTAATTCTATAAAATAAGCAGACTTAAAAAATCTAATTGCGAACCCGGCACAACAGCTTAGCATGCGCCATTATCCCATATGGGCACTGGTTCTAATCCCGGTGGCCCCACTTCCCATCCAGCTTCCTGATTGTGGCCTGGGAAAGCAGTGCAGGTTGGTCCAAAGTCTTGGGACCCTGCACATGTGTGGGAGACCTGGAAGAGGCTCTGGGCAGCAGGTTTTGGATCAGCGCAGCTCCGACCATTGCAGCCACTTGGGGAGGTAATCATCAGACAGAAGATCTTCCTCTCTGTCTCTCCTCCTCTCCGTATGTCTGACTTTGTTTTTTTTTTTTTTTTTTTTTTTTTTTTTTTTGTGCATAAAATTTTATAGACAAACAGAATTATTTTCAACATACAAAGAGCATATAAAGCAATATAGTCTTTCATAGAAAGATGGTTACAATAGGAAAACAAATGGAAATAGACAATTCAAATACTACCTGTGCATACTAGCTTTTTTTTTTTTTTTTTTTATTAAAATATTCATTTGTTCATTAATTACATTGCATTACATGACACAATTTCATAGGTACTGGGATTCCCCCCCCTTCACCCCAAACCCTTCCCCCATCATGAATTCCTTCACCTTGATGCATAACCACAGCTCAAGTTCCGTTGAGATTCCCTAATTAAAAGTTTACACCATACAGAGTCCAGCATCCCACTTGTCCAGTTCAAGTTCAACCGCCTCTTAGGGAGGCCCTCTCAGGTTTGTAGGCAGAGCCAGCAGAGCGTCACCTCGATCAATTAGAAGCACCAACATATCATCAGCAACAGTCCAGGTATGATGAGGCTGGTGTAGAGTCCACTGATTGACATAGTCCGTCTTAGGGTTTCCCCTTGTCCAGTTTTCCGCTGCAAGCATAAAGCTGAGGTGGTTGATTCATCTACTCCATTTTCCATCTTTTTTTGATTAATGCTTTGATTCCTCCATTTTGTTCAGGGGAATCCCCCTAAAAAAAACTTTGAGGCATTCCCAGTCCAGGCTCCTACATGTACTACTAGTAAGCACAGTGCCCGCCAACGTCCATCCCTCCGATCAGCTGATGGTTTTAACCCCTGGGTTGGTTCTCTTCTGAGCCCCGACCTCTATTGGAACCAATGAGTATCGCATCTCTCCCCGGCTCTGCCCATCACACTCGTCCCTCACCTAAACCAGTGGGAGGAGTGCTGGTCGGGTGTTGCATTCCCTGCTAGCACAGGCCATTTCACCTTGGCATTTTGTGTTTTGTACTGTTTTTTTTTTTTTTTTTTTTTTTTTTTTTTCGCAACCAAACACGGCCAGGCCCCCACACAGTTTCAGCACTTGGGCTTGCCAGTGGATGACGTGAACTGACTCAGCCTGGTCTGCCCCAACCCGAGCCAAGTGTATTCCAGTGGGTCACATTCCAAAGCCTCTTCTGGGTTATTTACCTCCATGCTTCTTGCGTTTATTTGTAGAGTCAGTGTCCTGTCAGAGGATCTGTTCAGGTTCCTCCCTCCGACTCCTTCATGGTGTCGGGCTTCACGCATTCCAGCAGGTCCTTCGGCCAGCTCCGCTCTTCAATCCATTCTGGTTCCTGCTGTTGAGAGTTTCAGCCCAGCCACGGCTCGTCCATACCCACGCATATCTCATATATGGCTCAGATGGGGTTGAGGCCTAGCCGAGCCCGTCCAACGTCTATCCTGGTCCTCCAGAGCACCAAACTGTGCTGTGGTCTAATCCGGCATGGTGCGTCAAAGCCGAATTGATATTTGTGCCAAGGGATTACAACTGTGACCCGACCAGAACTCAGCCTCCCTCCAGTTCCTGTGCCCCTTAGTGGTAGGCTCCACGCAGCCAAGGCCTCCACCACGCTCTCCAACCAGGCCTGTTGCCAGCCAGTGTTAACTATGCCAGAGGTTGCTCTGGTCAGCCCAGAGCGTCCTATAGACTGTCATGCCTCCTGCATAGACTCCACCGGCCCTTCTAAACCGTCCAATGGGGTCAGAGTGTCAGGGCATTGGTCCACGTATGCCTTACACATTCTAGCCCCTAGTATGGTTCTTGAATGCCAGTCAGTGTCACAGTAATGCCTTCTGTGACCCCTCTGCTGATCCCTCATCCTATCAGGTAATGGGGCATCCTGCTGGAAAAGCCCGGAATTTTGCCTTTTAAGTGAGCTGATGTTGGCGATCGGCACTATAAAGTGACTACAGGTTCTTCAGAGGAAGATGAAATGCCTTTGAAAAGCTTAAGGACTAATACATATTCTCAGAGTACTGTGGGTTCAACACGGAGCGTCTCATGCAGCATATCAGAGAAACCAAATTCCAGAACTTCCTGGCCAGAAGGAGGCCATCAGACCAGGACCCCGGCAAATCGGAATGCTGCCCGAGAGCCTCGCACCCCATGTACCTGCGCAGGTGGTGGAAAGCTTGGCTGTGTTAGGCTGGAATCGTGGCAGGGACCCTCGCACCCGGGCCGCATGGCGGCCCTTGGCCAAGCTGCTTGGGCCCCCGCCTGGATCGTGCTAGCTAGCTCCTCCCCCACTCCAGCCCCTGGCATGGCGGCTCAGAGGCGTTCCCAACCCGCTTCTCAGGGTCCTGGGACAACCTTCCCGCCCAGAAGGAGGCCATCAGACCAGGACCCCGGCAAATCGGAAAGCTGCCCGAGAGCCTCGCACCCCATGTACCTGCGCAGGTGGTGGAAAGCTTGGCTGTGTTAGGCTGGAATCGTGGCAGGGACCCTCGCACCCGGGCCGCATGGCGGCCCTTGGCCAAGCTGCTTGGGCCCCCGCCTGGATCGTGCTAGCTAGCTCCTCCCCCACTCCAGCCCCTGGCATGGCGGCTCAGAGGCGTTCCCAACCCGCTTCTCAGGGTCCTGGGACAACCTTCCCGCCCAGAAGGAGGCCATCAGACCAGGACCCCGGCAAATCGGAATGCTGCCCGAGAGCCTCGCACCCCATGTACCTGCGCAGGTGGTGGAAAGCTTGGCTGTGTTAGGCTGGAATCGTGGCAGGGACCCTCGCACCCGGGCCGCATGGCGGCCCTTGGCCAAGCTGCTTGGGCCCCCGCCTGGATCGTGCTAGCTAGCTCCTCCCCCACTCCAGCCCCTGGCATGGCGGCTCAGAGGCGTTCCCAACCCGCTTCTCAGGGTCCTGGGACAACCTTCCCGCCCAGAAGGAGGCCATCAGACCAGGACCCCGGCAAATCGGAATGCTGCCCGAGAGCCTCGCACCCCATGTACCTGCGCAGGTGGTGGAAAGCTTGGCTGTGTTAGGCTGGAATCGTGGCAGGGACCCTCGCACCCGGGCCGCATGGCGGCCCTTGGCCAAGCTGCTTGGGCCCCCGCCTGGATCGTGCTAGCTAGCTCCTCCCCCACTCCAGCCCCTGGCATGGCGGCTCAGAGGCGTTCCCAACCCGCTTCTCAGGGTCCTGGGACAACCTTCCCGCCCAGAAGGAGGCCATCAGACCAGGACCCCGGCAAATCGGAAAGCTGCCCGAGAGCCTCGCACCCCATGTACCTGCGCAGGTGGTGGAAAGCTTGGCTGTGTTAGGCTGGAATCGTGGCAGGGACCCTCGCACCCGGGCCGCATGGCGGCCCTTGGCCAAGCTGCTTGGGCCCCCGCCTGGATCGTGCTAGCTAGCTCCTCCCCCACTCCAGCCCCTGGCATGGCGGCTCAGAGGCGTTCCCAACCCGCTTCTCAGGGTCCTGGGACAACCTTCCCGCCCAGAAGGAGGCCATCAGACCAGGACCCCGGCAAATCGGAATGCTGCCCGAGAGCCTCGCACCCCATGTACCTGCGCAGGTGGTGGAAAGCTTGGCTGTGTTAGGCTGGAATCGTGGCAGGGACCCTCGCACCCGGGCCGCATGGCGGCCCTTGGCCAAGCTGCTTGGGCCCCCGCCTGGATCGTGCTAGCTAGCTCCTCCCCCACTCCAGCCCCTGGCATGGCGGCTCAGAGGCGTTCCCAACCCGCTTCTCAGGGTCCTGGGACAACCTTCCCGCCCAGAAGGAGGCCATCAGACCAGGACCCCGGCAAATCGGAAAGCTGCCCGAGAGCCTCGCACCCCATGTACCTGCGCAGGTGGTGGAAAGCTTGGCTGTGTTAGGCTGGAATCGTGGCAGGGACCCTCGCACCCGGGCCGCATGGCGGCCCTTGGCCAAGCTGCTTGGGCCCCCGCCTGGATCGTGCTAGCTAGCTCCTCCCCCACTCCAGCCCCTGGCATGGCGGCTCAGAGGCGTTCCCAACCCGCTTCTCAGGGTCCTGGGACAACCTTCCCGCCCAGAAGGAGGCCATCAGACCAGGACCCCGGCAAATCGGAAAGCTGCCCGAGAGCCTCGCACCCCATGTACCTGCGCAGGTGGTGGAAAGCTTGGCTGTGTTAGGCTGGAATCGTGGCAGGGACCCTCGCACCCGGGCCGCATGGCGGCCCTTGGCCAAGCTGCTTGGGCCCCCCGCCTGGATCGTGCTAGCTAGCTCCTCCCCCACTCCAGCCCCTGGCATGGCGGCTCAGAGGCGTTCCCAACCCGCTTCTCAGGGTCCTGGGACAACCTTCCCGCCCAGAAGGAGGCCATCAGACCAGGACCCCGGCAAATCGGAATGCTGCCCGAGAGCCTCGCACCCCATGTACCTGCGCAGGTGGTGGAAAGCTTGGCTGTGTTAGGCTGGAATCGTGGCAGGGACCCTCGCACCCGGGCCGCATGGCGGCCCTTGGCCAAGCTGCTTGGGCCCCCGCCTGGATCGTGCTAGCTAGCTCCTCCCCCACTCCAGCCCCTGGCATGGCGGCTCAGAGGCGTTCCCAACCCGCTTCTCAGGGTCCTGGGACAACCTTCCCGCCCAGAAGGAGGCCATCAGACCAGGACCCCGGCAAATCGGAATGCTGCCCGAGAGCCTCGCACCCCATGTACCTGCGCAGGTGGTGGAAAGCTTGGCTGTGTTAGGCTGGAATCGTGGCAGGGACCCTCGCACCCGGGCCGCATGGCGGCCCTTGGCCAAGCTGCTTGGGCCCCCGCCTGGATCGTGCTAGCTAGCTCCTCCCCCACTCCAGCCCCTGGCATGGCGGCTCAGAGGCGTTCCCAACCCGCTTCTCAGGGTCCTGGGACAACCTTCCCGCCCAGAAGGAGGCCATCAGACCAGGACCCCGGCAAATCGGAAAGCTGCCCGAGAGCCTCGCACCCCATGTACCTGCGCAGGTGGTGGAAAGCTTGGCTGTGTTAGGCTGGAATCGTGGCAGGGACCCTCGCACCCGGGCCGCATGGCGGCCCTTGGCCAAGCTGCTTGGGCCCCCGCCTGGATCGTGCTAGCTAGCTCCTCCCCCACTCCAGCCCCTGGCATGGCGGCTCAGAGGCGTTCCCAACCCGCTTCTCAGGGTCCTGGGACAACCTTCCCGCCCAGAAGGAGGCCATCAGACCAGGACCCCGGCAAATCGGAATGCTGCCCGAGAGCCTCGCACCCCATGTACCTGCGCAGGTGGTGGAAAGCTTGGCTGTGTTAGGCTGGAATCGTGGCAGGGACCCTCGCACCCGGGCCGCATGGCGGCCCTTGGCCAAGCTGCTTGGGCCCCCGCCTGGATCGTGCTAGCTAGCTCCTCCCCCACTCCAGCCCCTGGCATGGCGGCTCAGAGGCGTTCCCAACCCGCTTCTCAGGGTCCTGGGACAACCTTCCCGCCCAGAAGGAGGCCATCAGACCAGGACCCCGGCAAATCGGAAAGCTGCCCGAGAGCCTCGCACCCCATGTACCTGCGCAGGTGGTGGAAAGCTTGGCTGTGTTAGGCTGGAATCGTGGCAGGGACCCTCGCACCCGGGCCGCATGGCGGCCCTTGGCCAAGCTGCTTGGGCCCCCGCCTGGATCGTGCTAGCTAGCTCCTCCCCCACTCCAGCCCCTGGCATGGCGGCTCAGAGGCGTTCCCAACCCGCTTCTCAGGGTCCTGGGACAACCTTCCCGCCCAGAAGGAGGCCATCAGACCAGGACCCCCGGCAAATCGGAAAGCTGCCCGAGAGCCTCGCACCCCATGTACCTGCGCAGGTGGTGGAAAGCTTGGCTGTGTTAGGCTGGAATCGTGGCAGGGACCCTCGCACCCGGGCCGCATGGCGGCCCTTGGCCAAGCTGCTTGGGCCCCCGCCTGGATCGTGCTAGCTAGCTCCTCCCCCACTCCAGCCCCTGGCATGGCGGCTCAGAGGCGTTCCCAACCCGCTTCTCAGGGTCCTGGGACAACCTTCCCGCCCAGAAGGAGGCCATCAGACCAGGACCCCGGCAAATCGGAATGCTGCCCGAGAGCCTCGCACCCCATGTACCTGCGCAGGTGGTGGAAAGCTTGGCTGTGTTAGGCTGGAATCGTGGCAGGGACCCTCGCACCCGGGCCGCATGGCGGCCCTTGGCCAAGCTGCTTGGGCCCCCGCCTGGATCGTGCTAGCTAGCTCCTCCCCCACTCCAGCCCCTGGCATGGCGGCTCAGAGGCGTTCCCAACCCGCTTCTCAGGGTCCTGGGACAACCTTCCCGCCCAGAAGGAGGCCATCAGACCAGGACCCCGGCAAATCGGAAAGCTGCCCGAGAGCCTCGCACCCCATGTACCTGCGCAGGTGGTGGAAAGCTTGGCTGTGTTAGGCTGGAATCGTGGCAGGGACCCTCGCACCCGGGCCGCATGGCGGCCCTTGGCCAAGCTGCTTGGGCCCCCGCCTGGATCGTGCTAGCTAGCTCCTCCCCCACTCCAGCCCCTGGCATGGCGGCTCAGAGGCGTTCCCAACCCGCTTCTCAGGGTCCTGGGACAACCTTCCCGCCCAGAAGGAGGCCATCAGACCAGGACCCCGGCAAATCGGAATGCTGCCCGAGAGCCTCGCACCCCATGTACCTGCGCAGGTGGTGGAAAGCTTGGCTGTGTTAGGCTGGAATCGTGGCAGGGACCCTCGCACCCGGGCCGCATGGCGGCCCTTGGCCAAGCTGCTTGGGGCCCCCGCCTGGATCGTGCTAGCTAGCTCCTCCCCCACTCCAGCCCCTGGCATGGCGGCTCAGAGGCGTTCCCAACCCGCTTCTCAGGGTCCTGGGACAACCTTCCCGCCCAGAAGGAGGCCATCAGACCAGGACCCCGGCAAATCGGAATGCTGCCCGAGAGCCTCGCACCCCATTTACCTGCGCAGGTGGTGGAAAGCTTGGCTGTGTTAGGCTGGAATCGTGGCAGGGACCCTCGCACCCGGGCCGCATGGCGGCCCTTGGCCAAGCTGCTTGGGCCCCCGCCTGGATCGTGCTAGCTAGCTCCTCCCCCACTCCAGCCCCTGGCATGGCGGCTCAGAGGCGTTCCCAACCCGCTTCTCAGGGTCCTGGGACAACCTTCCCGCCCAGAAGGAGGCCATCAGACCAGGACCCCGGCAAATCGGAATGCTGCCCGAGAGCCTCGCACCCCATGTACCTGCGCAGGTGGTGGAAAGCTTGGCTGTGTTAGGCTGGAATCGTGGCAGGGACCCTCGCACCCGGGCCGCATGGCGGCCCTTGGCCAAGCTGCTTGGGCCCCCGCCTGGATCGTGCTAGCTAGCTCCTCCCCCACTCCAGCCCCTGGCATGGCGGCTCAGAGGCGTTCCCAACCCGCTTCTCAGGGTCCTGGGACAACCTTCCCGCCCAGAAGGAGGCCATCAGACCAGGACCCCGGCAAATCGGAAAGCTGCCCGAGAGCCTCGCACCCCATGTACCTGCGCAGGTGGTGGAAAGCTTGGCTGTGTTAGGCTGGAATCGTGGCAGGGACCCTCGCACCCGGGCCGCATGGCGGCCCTTGGCCAAGCTGCTTGGGCCCCCGCCTGGATCGTGCTAGCTAGCTCCTCCCCCACTCCAGCCCCTGGCATGGCGGCTCAGAGGCGTTCCCAACCCGCTTCTCAGGGTCCTGGGACAACCTTCCCGCCCAGAAGGAGGCCATCAGACCAGGACCCCGGCAAATCGGAATGCTGCCCGAGAGCCTCGCACCCCATGTACCTGCGCAGGTGGTGGAAAGCTTGGCTGTGTTAGGCTGGAATCGTGGCAGGGACCCTCGCACCCGGGCCGCATGGCGGCCCTTGGCCAAGCTGCTTGGGCCCCCGCCTGGATCGTGCTAGCTAGCTCCTCCCCCACTCCAGCCCCTGGCATGGCGGCTCAGAGGCGTTCCCAACCCGCTTCTCAGGGTCCTGGGACAACCTTCCCGCCCAGAAGGAGGCCATCAGACCAGGACCCCGGCAAATCGGAATGCTGCCCGAGAGCCTCGCACCCCATGTACCTGCGCAGGTGGTGGAAAGCTTGGCTGTGTTAGGCTGGAATCGTGGCAGGGACCCTCGCACCCGGGCCGCATGGCGGCCCTTGGCCAAGCTGCTTGGGCCCCCCGCCTGGATCGTGCTAGCTAGCTCCTCCCCCACTCCAGCCCCTGGCATGGCGGCTCAGAGGCGTTCCCAACCCGCTTCTCAGGGTCCTGGGACAACCTTCCCGCCCAGAAGGAGGCCATCAGACCAGGACCCCGGCAAATCGGAAAGCTGCCCGAGAGCCTCGCACCCCATGTACCTGCGCAGGTGGTGGAAAGCTTGGCTGTGTTAGGCTGGAATCGTGGCAGGGACCCTCGCACCCGGGCCGCATGGCGGCCCTTGGCCAAGCTGCTTGGGCCCCCGCCTGGATCGTGCTAGCTAGCTCCTCCCCCACTCCAGCCCCTGGCATGGCGGCTCAGAGGCGTTCCCAACCCGCTTCTCAGGGTCCTGGGACAACCTTCCCGCCCAGAAGGAGGCCATCAGACCAGGACCCCGGCAAATCGGAAAGCTGCCCGAGAGCCTCGCACCCCATGTACCTGCGCAGGTGGTGGAAAGCTTGGCTGTGTTAGGCTGGAATCGTGGCAGGGACCCTCGCACCCGGGCCGCATGGCGGCCCTTGGCCAAGCTGCTTGGGCCCCCGCCTGGATCGTGCTAGCTAGCTCCTCCCCCACTCCAGCCCCTGGCATGGCGGCTCAGAGGCGTTCCCAACCCGCTTCTCAGGGTCCTGGGACAACCTTCCCGCCCAGAAGGAGGCCATCAGACCAGGACCCCGGCAAATCGGAATGCTGCCCGAGAGCCTCGCACCCCATGTACCTGCGCAGGTGGTGGAAAGCTTGGCTGTGTTAGGCTGGAATCGTGGCAGGGACCCTCGCACCCGGGCCGCATGGCGGCCCTTGGCCAAGCTGCTTGGGCCCCCGCCTGGATCGTGCTAGCTAGCTCCTCCCCCACTCCAGCCCCTGGCATGGCGGCTCAGAGGCGTTCCCAACCCGCTTCTCAGGGTCCTGGGACAACCTTCCCGCCCAGAAGGAGGCCATCAGACCAGGACCCCGGCAAATCGGAATGCTGCCCGAGAGCCTCGCACCCCATGTACCTGCGCAGGTGGTGGAAAGCTTGGCTGTGTTAGGCTGGAATCGTGGCAGGGACCCTCGCACCCGGGCCGCATGGCGGCCCTTGGCCAAGCTGCTTGGGCCCCCGCCTGGATCGTGCTAGCTAGCTCCTCCCCCACTCCAGCCCCTGGCATGGCGGCTCAGAGGCGTTCCCAACCCGCTTCTCAGGGTCCTGGGACAACCTTCCCGCCCAGAAGGAGGCCATCAGACCAGGACCCCGGCAAATCGGAATGCTGCCCGAGAGCCTCGCACCCCATGTACCTGCGCAGGTGGTGGAAAGCTTGGCTGTGTTAGGCTGGAATCGTGGCAGGGACCCTCGCACCCGGGCCGCATGGCGGCCCTTGGCCAAGCTGCTTGGGCCCCCGCCTGGATCGTGCTAGCTAGCTCCTCCCCCACTCCAGCCCCTGGCATGGCGGCTCAGAGGCGTTCCCAACCCGCTTCTCAGGGTCCTGGGACAACCTTCCCGCCCAGAAGGAGGCCATCAGACCAGGACCCCGGCAAATCGGAATGCTGCCCGAGAGCCTCGCACCCCATGTACCTGCGCAGGTGGTGGAAAGCTTGGCTGTGTTAGGCTGGAATCGTGGCAGGGACCCTCGCACCCGGGCCGCATGGCGGCCCTTGGCCAAGCTGCTTGGGCCCCCCGCCTGGATCGTGCTAGCTAGCTCCTCCCCCACTCCAGCCCCTGGCATGGCGGCTCAGAGGCGTTCCCAACCCGCTTCTCAGGGTCCTGGGACAACCTTCCCGCCCAGAAGGAGGCCATCAGACCAGGACCCCGGCAAATCGGAAAGCTGCCCGAGAGCCTCGCACCCCATGTACCTGCGCAGGTGGTGGAAAGCTTGGCTGTGTTAGGCTGGAATCGTGGCAGGGACCCTCGCACCCGGGCCGCATGGCGGCCCTTGGCCAAGCTGCTTGGGCCCCCGCCTGGATCGTGCTAGCTAGCTCCTCCCCCACTCCAGCCCCTGGCATGGCGGCTCAGAGGCGTTCCCAACCCGCTTCTCAGGGTCCTGGGACAACCTTCCCGCCCAGAAGGAGGCCATCAGACCAGGACCCCCGGCAAATCGGAATGCTGCCCGAGAGCCTCGCACCCCATGTACCTGCGCAGGTGGTGGAAAGCTTGGCTGTGTTAGGCTGGAATCGTGGCAGGGACCCTCGCACCCGGGCCGCATGGCGGCCCTTGGCCAAGCTGCTTGGGCCCCCGCCTGGATCGTGCTAGCTAGCTCCTCCCCCACTCCAGCCCCTGGCATGGCGGCTCAGAGGCGTTCCCAACCCGCTTCTCAGGGTCCTGGGACAACCTTCCCGCCCAGAAGGAGGCCATCAGACCAGGACCCCGGCAAATCGGAAAGCTGCCCGAGAGCCTCGCACCCCATGTACCTGCGCAGGTGGTGGAAAGCTTGGCTGTGTTAGGCTGGAATCGTGGCAGGGACCCTCGCACCCGGGCCGCATGGCGGCCCTTGGCCAAGCTGCTTGGGCCCCCCGCCTGGATCGTGCTAGCTAGCTCCTCCCCCACTCCAGCCCCTGGCATGGCGGCTCAGAGGCGTTCCCAACCCGCTTCTCAGGGTCCTGGGACAACCTTCCCGCCCAGAAGGAGGCCATCAGACCAGGACCCCGGCAAATCGGAATGCTGCCCGAGAGCCTCGCACCCCATGTACCTGCGCAGGTGGTGGAAAGCTTGGCTGTGTTAGGCTGGAATCGTGGCAGGGACCCTCGCACCCGGGCCGCATGGCGGCCCTTGGCCAAGCTGCTTGGGCCCCCGCCTGGATCGTGCTAGCTAGCTCCTCCCCCACTCCAGCCCCTGGCATGGCGGCTCAGAGGCGTTCCCAACCCGCTTCTCAGGGTCCTGGGACAACCTTCCCGCCCAGAAGGAGGCCATCAGACCAGGACCCCGGCAAATCGGAATGCTGCCCGAGAGCCTCGCACCCCATGTACCTGCGCAGGTGGTGGAAAGCTTGGCTGTGTTAGGCTGGAATCGTGGCAGGGACCCTCGCACCCGGGCCGCATGGCGGCCCTTGGCCAAGCTGCTTGGGCCCCCGCCTGGATCGTGCTAGCTAGCTCCTCCCCCACTCCAGCCCCTGGCATGGCGGCTCAGAGGCGTTCCCAACCCGCTTCTCAGGGTCCTGGGACAACCTTCCCGCCCAGAAGGAGGCCATCAGACCAGGACCCCGGCAAATCGGAATGCTGCCCGAGAGCCTCGCACCCCATGTACCTGCGCAGGTGGTGGAAAGCTTGGCTGTGTTAGGCTGGAATCGTGGCAGGGACCCTCGCACCCGGGCCGCATGGCGGCCCTTGGCCAAGCTGCTTGGGCCCCCGCCTGGATCGTGCTAGCTAGCTCCTCCCCCACTCCAGCCCCTGGCATGGCGGCTCAGAGGCGTTCCCAACCCGCTTCTCAGGGTCCTGGGACAACCTTCCCGCCCAGAAGGAGGCCATCAGACCAGGACCCCGGCAAATCGGAAAGCTGCCCGAGAGCCTCGCACCCCATGTACCTGCGCAGGTGGTGGAAAGCTTGGCTGTGTTAGGCTGGAATCGTGGCAGGGACCCTCGCACCCGGGCCGCATGGCGGCCCTTGGCCAAGCTGCTTGGGCCCCCGCCTGGATCGTGCTAGCTAGCTCCTCCCCCACTCCAGCCCCTGGCATGGCGGCTCAGAGGCGTTCCCAACCCGCTTCTCAGGGTCCTGGGACAACCTTCCCGCCCAGAAGGAGGCCATCAGACCAGGACCCCGGCAAATCGGAATGCTGCCCGAGAGCCTCGCACCCCATGTACCTGCGCAGGTGGTGGAAAGCTTGGCTGTGTTAGGCTGGAATCGTGGCAGGGACCCTCGCACCCGGGCCGCATGGCGGCCCTTGGCCAAGCTGCTTGGGCCCCCGCCTGGATCGTGCTAGCTAGCTCCTCCCCCACTCCAGCCCCTGGCATGGCGGCTCAGAGGCGTTCCCAACCCGCTTCTCAGGGTCCTGGGACAACCTTCCCGCCCAGAAGGAGGCCATCAGACCAGGACCCCGGCAAATCGGAATGCTGCCCGAGAGCCTCGCACCCCATGTACCTGCGCAGGTGGTGGAAAGCTTGGCTGTGTTAGGCTGGAATCGTGGCAGGGACCCTCGCACCCGGGCCGCATGGCGGCCCTTGGCCAAGCTGCTTGGGCCCCCGCCTGGATCGTGCTAGCTAGCTCCTCCCCCACTCCAGCCCCTGGCATGGCGGCTCAGAGGCGTTCCCAACCCGCTTCTCAGGGTCCTGGGACAACCTTCCCGCCCAGAAGGAGGCCATCAGACCAGGACCCCGGCAAATCGGAAAGCTGCCCGAGAGCCTCGCACCCCATGTACCTGCGCAGGTGGTGGAAAGCTTGGCTGTGTTAGGCTGGAATCGTGGCAGGGACCCTCGCACCCGGGCCGCATGGCGGCCCTTGGCCAAGCTGCTTGGGCCCCCGCCTGGATCGTGCTAGCTAGCTCCTCCCCCACTCCAGCCCCTGGCATGGCGGCTCAGAGGCGTTCCCAACCCGCTTCTCAGGGTCCTGGGACAACCTTCCCGCCCAGAAGGAGGCCATCAGACCAGGACCCCGGCAAATCGGAAAGCTGCCCGAGAGCCTCGCACCCCATGTACCTGCGCAGGTGGTGGAAAGCTTGGCTGTGTTAGGCTGGAATCGTGGCAGGGACCCTCGCACCCGGGCCGCATGGCGGCCCTTGGCCAAGCTGCTTGGGCCCCCGCCTGGATCGTGCTAGCTAGCTCCTCCCCCACTCCAGCCCCTGGCATGGCGGCTCAGAGGCGTTCCCAACCCGCTTCTCAGGGTCCTGGGACAACCTTCCCGCCCAGAAGGAGGCCATCAGACCAGGACCCCGGCAAATCGGAAAGCTGCCCGAGAGCCTCGCACCCCATGTACCTGCGCAGGTGGTGGAAAGCTTGGCTGTGTTAGGCTGGAATCGTGGCAGGGACCCTCGCACCCGGGCCGCATGGCGGCCCTTGGCCAAGCTGCTTGGGCCCCCGCCTGGATCGTGCTAGCTAGCTCCTCCCCCACTCCAGCCCCTGGCATGGCGGCTCAGAGGCATTCCCAACCCGCTTCTCAGGGTCCTGGGACAACCTTCCCGCCCAGAAGGAGGCCATCAGACCAGGACCCCGGCAAATCGGAAAGCTGCCCGAGAGCCTCGCACCCCATGTACCTGCGCAGGTGGTGGAAAGCTTGGCTGTGTTAGGCTGGAATCGTGGCAGGGACCCTCGCACCCGGGCCGCATGGCGGCCCTTGGCCAAGCTGCTTGGGCCCCCGCCTGGATCGTGCTAGCTAGCTCCTCCCCCACTCCAGCCCCTGGCATGGCGGCTCAGAGGCGTTCCCAACCCGCTTCTCAGGGTCCTGGGACAACCTTCCCGCCCAGAAGGAGGCCATCAGACCAGGACCCCGGCAAATCGGAATGCTGCCCGAGAGCCTCGCACCCCATGTACCTGCGCAGGTGGTGGAAAGCTTGGCTGTGTTAGGCTGGAATCGTGGCAGGGACCCTCGCACCCGGGCCGCATGGCGGCCCTTGGCCAAGCTGCTTGGGCCCCCGCCTGGATCGTGCTAGCTAGCTCCTCCCCCACTCCAGCCCCTGGCATGGCGGCTCAGAGGCGTTCCCAACCCGCTTCTCAGGGTCCTGGGACAACCTTCCCGCCCAGAAGGAGGCCATCAGACCAGGACCCCGGCAAATCGGAAAGCTGCCCGAGAGCCTCGCACCCCATGTACCTGCGCAGGTGGTGGAAAGCTTGGCTGTGTTAGGCTGGAATCGTGGCAGGGACCCTCGCACCCGGGCCGCATGGCGGCCCTTGGCCAAGCTGCTTGGGCCCCCGCCTGGATCGTGCTAGCTAGCTCCTCCCCCACTCCAGCCCCTGGCATGGCGGCTCAGAGGCGTTCCCAACCCGCTTCTCAGGGTCCTGGGACAACCTTCCCGCCCAGAAGGAGGCCATCAGACCAGGACCCCGGCAAATCGGAAAGCTGCCCGAGAGCCTCGCACCCCATGTACCTGCGCAGGTGGTGGAAAGCTTGGCTGTGTTAGGCTGGAATCGTGGCAGGGACCCTCGCACCCGGGCCGCATGGCGGCCCTTGGCCAAGCTGCTTGGGCCCCCGCCTGGATCGTGCTAGCTAGCTCCTCCCCCACTCCAGCCCCTGGCATGGCGGCTCAGAGGCGTTCCCAACCCGCTTCTCAGGGTCCTGGGACAACCTTCCCGCCCAGAAGGAGGCCATCAGACCAGGACCCCGGCAAATCGGAAAGCTGCCCGAGAGCCTCGCACCCCATGTACCTGCGCAGGTGGTGGAAAGCTTGGCTGTGTTAGGCTGGAATCGTGGCAGGGACCCTCGCACCCGGGCCGCATGGCGGCCCTTGGCCAAGCTGCTTGGGCCCCCGCCTGGATCGTGCTAGCTAGCTCCTCCCCCACTCCAGCCCCTGGCATGGCGGCTCAGAGGCGTTCCCAACCCGCTTCTCAGGGTCCTGGGACAACCTTCCCGCCCAGAAGGAGGCCATCAGACCAGGACCCCGGCAAATCGGAATGCTGCCCGAGAGCCTCGCACCCCATGTACCTGCGCAGGTGGTGGAAAGCTTGGCTGTGTTAGGCTGGAATCGTGGCAGGGACCCTCGCACCCGGGCCGCATGGCGGCCCTTGGCCAAGCTGCTTGGGCCCCCGCCTGGATCGTGCTAGCTAGCTCCTCCCCCACTCCAGCCCCTGGCATGGCGGCTCAGAGGCGTTCCCAACCCGCTTCTCAGGGTCCTGGGACAACCTTCCCGCCCAGAAGGAGGCCATCAGACCAGGACCCCGGCAAATCGGAATGCTGCCCGAGAGCCTCGCACCCCATGTACCTGCGCAGGTGGTGGAAAGCTTGGCTGTGTTAGGCTGGAATCGTGGCAGGGACCCTCGCACCCGGGCCGCATGGTGGCCCTTGGCCAAGCTGCTTGGGCCCCCGCCTGGATCGTGCTAGCTAGCTCCTCCCCCACTCCAGCCCCTGGCATGGCGGCTCAGAGGCGTTCCCAACCCGCTTCTCAGGGTCCTGGGACAACCTTCCCGCCCAGAAGGAGGCCATCAGACCAGGACCCCGGCAAATCGGAATGCTGCCCGAGAGCCTCGCACCCCATGTACCTGCGCAGGTGGTGGAAAGCTTGGCTGTGTTAGGCTGGAATCGTGGCAGGGACCCTCGCACCCGGGCCGCATGGCGGCCCTTGGCCAAGCTGCTTGGGCCCCCGCCTGGATCGTGCTAGCTAGCTCCTCCCCCACTCCAGCCCCTGGCATGGCGGCTCAGAGGCGTTCCCAACCCGCTTCTCAGGGTCCTGGGACAACCTTCCCGCCCAGAAGGAGGCCATCAGACCAGGACCCCGGCAAATCGGAATGCTGCCCGAGAGCCTCGCACCCCATGTACCTGCGCAGGTGGTGGAAAGCTTGGCTGTGTTAGGCTGGAATCGTGGCAGGGACCCTCGCACCCGGGCCGCATGGCGGCCCTTGGCCAAGCTGCTTGGGCCCCCGCCTGGATCGTGCTAGCTAGCTCCTCCCCCACTCCAGCCCCTGGCATGGCGGCTCAGAGGCGTTCCCAACCCGCTTCTCAGGGTCCTGGGACAACCTTCCCGCCCAGAAGGAGGCCATCAGACCAGGACCCCGGCAAATCGGAAAGCTGCCCGAGAGCCTCGCACCCCATGTACCTGCGCAGGTGGTGGAAAGCTTGGCTGTGTTAGGCTGGAATCGTGGCAGGGACCCTCGCACCCGGGCCGCATGGCGGCCCTTGGCCAAGCTGCTTGGGCCCCCGCCTGGATCGTGCTAGCTAGCTCCTCCCCCACTCCAGCCCCTGGCATGGCGGCTCAGAGGCGTTCCCAACCCGCTTCTCAGGGTCCTGGGACAACCTTCCCGCCCAGAAGGAGGCCATCAGACCAGGACCCCGGCAAATCGGAAAGCTGCCCGAGAGCCTCGCACCCCATGTACCTGCGCAGGTGGTGGAAAGCTTGGCTGTGTTAGGCTGGAATCGTGGCAGGGACCCTCGCACCCGGGCCGCATGGCGGCCCTTGGCCAAGCTGCTTGGGCCCCCGCCTGGATCGTGCTAGCTAGCTCCTCCCCCACTCCAGCCCCTGGCATGGCGGCTCAGAGGCGTTCCCAACCCGCTTCTCAGGGTCCTGGGACAACCTTCCCGCCCAGAAGGAGGCCATCAGACCAGGACCCCGGCAAATCGGAAAGCTGCCCGAGAGCCTCGCACCCCATGTACCTGCGCAGGTGGTGGAAAGCTTGGCTGTGTTAGGCTGGAATCGTGGCAGGGACCCTCGCACCCGGGCCGCATGGCGGCCCTTGGCCAAGCTGCTTGGGCCCCCGCCTGGATCGTGCTAGCTAGCTCCTCCCCCACTCCAGCCCCTGGCATGGCGGCTCAGAGGCGTTCCCAACCCGCTTCTCAGGGTCCTGGGACAACCTTCCCGCCCAGAAGGAGGCCATCAGACCAGGACCCCGGCAAATCGGAATGCTGCCCGAGAGCCTCGCACCCCATGTACCTGCGCAGGTGGTGGAAAGCTTGGCTGTGTTAGGCTGGAATCGTGGCAGGGACCCTCGCACCCGGGCCGCATGGCGGCCCTTGGCCAAGCTGCTTGGGCCCCCGCCTGGATCGTGCTAGCTAGCTCCTCCCCCACTCCAGCCCCTGGCATGGCGGCTCAGAGGCGTTCCCAACCCGCTTCTCAGGGTCCTGGGACAACCTTCCCGCCCAGAAGGAGGCCATCAGACCAGGACCCCGGCAAATCGGAATGCTGCCCGAGAGCCTCGCACCCCATGTACCTGCGCAGGTGGTGGAAAGCTTGGCTGTGTTAGGCTGGAATCGTGGCAGGGACCCTCGCACCCGGGCCGCATGGCGGCCCTTGGCCAAGCTGCTTGGGCCCCCGCCTGGATCGTGCTAGCTAGCTCCTCCCCCACTCCAGCCCCTGGCATGGCGGCTCAGAGGCGTTCCCAACCCGCTTCTCAGGGTCCTGGGACAACCTTCCCGCCCAGAAGGAGGCCATCAGACCAGGACCCCGGCAAATCGGAATGCTGCCCGAGAGCCTCGCACCCCATGTACCTGCGCAGGTGGTGGAAAGCTTGGCTGTGTTAGGCTGGAATCGTGGCAGGGACCCTCGCACCCGGGCCGCATGGCGGCCCTTGGCCAAGCTGCTTGGGCCCCCGCCTGGATCGTGCTAGCTAGCTCCTCCCCCACTCCAGCCCCTGGCATGGCGGCTCAGAGGCGTTCCCAACCCGCTTCTCAGGGTCCTGGGACAACCTTCCCGCCCAGAAGGAGGCCATCAGACCAGGACCCCGGCAAATCGGAAAGCTGCCCGAGAGCCTCGCACCCCATGTACCTGCGCAGGTGGTGGAAAGCTTGGCTGTGTTAGGCTGGAATCGTGGCAGGGACCCTCGCACCCGGGCCGCATGGCGGCCCTTGGCCAAGCTGCTTGGGCCCCCGCCTGGATTGTGCTAGCTAGCTCCTCCCCCACTCCAGCCCGTATGTCTGACTTTGTAATAAAAATAAAATAAATCTTTTTCTGGGCCCAGTGTGGTGGTCTTGCAGCTAAAGTCCTCACCTTGAATGCCCCGGGATCCCATATGGGCGCCGGTTCTAATCCTAGTGGCCCCACTTCCCATCCAGCTCCCTGCTTGTGGCCTGGGAGAGCAGTCAAGGACAGACCAAAGCCTTAGAACCCTGCACCCGAGTGGGAGACCTGGAGGAGGTTCCTGGCTCCTGGCTTCAGATTAGCACAGCACTGGCTATTGTGCTCACTTGGGGAGTGAATCATCAGACAGAAAAATCTTCCTCTCTGTATATCTGACTTCGCAATAAAAATAAAATAAATCTTTTAAAAACTAAAAATAAAATAAATCTTTTTTTAAAAAAATCTAATTGCAAGTTTTCACAGATAAAGTGATATTGCAGCTCGGGTCTGCAGAAGAGCAGGGAGGGGCCTGCCAAGTGATGTGAGGCAGGGTGTGGGTGGGGGCTCTGAGGGAGACAAGCAGGCTGGGAAGAGAAAACAGTGTGAGAAGAGATGCAGAAGCCCAGGCCAAGGAAGTCTGAGGTCGCAGATGAACAGAGATGGAAAGAGCTAGAGTGAGAGCAGCACCCTGCTGGCAGGTGGTAATTCATCCTGAGGCCAACAGCACAGCTGTGCTGATTTACACACTGGGCCAGAACTCCCTAGGCGCCCCCATCCTAAGCAATGGAACTATCCTGGTGCAGGAGCAGCTGGTGAGGAGACCTGCAGGTGGCCTGACAGGTGCTCACACTTGCCCACCCACGCTCCCTGCCTCCAAATCAGTAACTCACCTTCAGGCAGAAGCAAGAAAATGCTCCCAATCCTTAGCATGCTTTTCCCCTTGGCTGCCACGACAGGTCTCCCATTCAGAGCCCTTCTGTGAACTCCCCCCACAGCCTACCACCAAATCCCAACTGTGCCAAATACAAAAGCCCACCATGACTTGGGCTCTGTCCCCTCTCTGACACCCCACAAGAGGCCTGGACTCCAGAGACAGCACCCACCCCACCCCAGGACCAGCCCGTGGCTCCACACCCTCCTTCTCTTTTCTTCCTCTGCCCCTTTTTCTTCCTAATTCCTCCTCTCAGTAGAGGGTGGAGATGGACAGGAGCCTTAATTTAGTTTGCATCTGTTACTGAAACCTCCTATTATACATTTTGTATTATGAGATAGTTCTAATGGGCTTGCATTGTGGTATAGTGGGTTAAGCTGTCACCTGTAATGCCAGCATCCCATATGTGTACTTGTTCAAGTCCCCACTGCTCCACTTTCCAAGCAGCTCCCTGATAATGTGTCTGGGAATGCAGGAGAAAATGGTGTGAGAAAAGAATGAAAGAATAAATGAGAAAGAAAGAAAGAAAGGAAGGAAAGAAGGAAGGAAGGAAGGAAGGAAGAAAAAAAGAGAGGAAGGAAGAAAAGATGGGAGGAAGGAAGGGAGAGAGGAAGGAAGAAAGAAGCCTAACATAATGAAAAAGCAGGGGCAGGGGTTGGGGCAGAGCAAGTTTAGCCATGGCCTGCAACACAAACATCCCACGTGAATGCTGGTTCAAATTCTGGCTACTCCACTTTCCAGTGCAGCTCCCTGTTACTGCACTTGCGAAAGCAGCAGAATACTGTTCACTTCCTTGAACTCTGCCACTTGTGTGGGAGACTCAGCTCCAGGGACCAGCCTAGCCCAGCTCCTTCCATGGGATCACCCAGGGAGTGAGTCAGTGGACAAATCTGTTCTGCACGCAACTCTGCCTTTCAAATAAAGAAAGAAATCTCTTTTTTAAGATTTATTTATTTTTATTGGAAGGCAGATCAGATTTAAAGAGAGAAGGAGACTCTTTTTCTCTAAAAAGATCTTCCATCCACTGATTCACTCCCTAAATTGTTGCAACACCCAGAGCTGAGCTGATCCAAAGCCAAGAGTCAGGAGCCAGGAGCTTCTTTTGGGTTTCACACTGGGTGCAGGGTCCCAAGGCTCTGGGCCAACCTACACTGTTCCCCAGGCCACAAGTAGGGAGCTGGATGGGAAGTGAAGCAGCTGGGGCATGAACCAGCCCCGTATGGGATCCTGAAGTTTACGGAGGAAGATTTAGCCATTGAGCCATTGAACTGGCCCTAACTAAAGAAATCTTAAAAAAAAAAAAAAAAAAAAAAAAAAAAAAAAAGATAACAACCCCTCCCGCTATGCACCCAAAAAAACCCAAAAGTTTTCAAGTCCACCCACTTATACAAATATTTCATGTCCTTCCTGTATGGTTTTTTTTGGTTGTTTAATTACTTATCTGAGAGTCAGAGAGACAGAGAAAGAGTGTTCAGCTGCTGGCTCATCTCCCAGTGTCCACAACAGCCAGTGTTGGAAGCAGAAGCCAGGTTTCCCACATGGAGTGACAAAACACTTGAACCATCACCATGCCTCCCCGGGTAGGACCCTGGCATCCCAGCTGGAGCCGGGAAAACAATACAGACCCTCTGAGTTGGCACCCGTGTGTCACCCATTAGGCTAGAAGCCTGCTCTCCCTCTCTGCTTCGAACATTTCATCTTAGCAGTGGTCACTAGCAACTTCACATACTCACTCGCCTTGTCCATCGCTAAGCTCAGTAGATTGTAAGCTGCCAAGGGGCAGGTGTTCTTGTCTGTCTGATTCCCTGCAATGTCTGTTGCATGAACTGAATGAGTGAGCAAAGCCAAGACAGCTTGCTTAGGTTGGTAAAATGGCGGCCACCCATATCTTGCATTAGTTGTATTTCCCTGATGAGAGGCAAGGCTAAGCATCCTGATATAGACCTGTTGGCCGTTTGGGTTTAGAAAATCAGGTAGTATGGAATCTATCAGAGCTTATCTCCATGCTCAGCACACCTAAGGTGTTCAACAGGTGTCAGCCTTTGCTCTTCTACCCCCAGGGCTGTGTGCTCTGGCCTTGCTTGAAATCCTCAGCCTCTACCACAGGGCTTAGCACAAAGTAGAGCCCTCAATTAAAGGGCAGTGTTGTGACACAGAAGGTTAAGCTGCTACTTGCAATGCTAACAAAGTGGTTCCAGTGCTGGCTACTCTACAGATAGCAAATGATGGCCCATGTACTTGGATCCCCATCACCACACGATAGACCTAGATGCAGCTTCTGACTCCTGGTCTCAGCCTGACCCCATCCTGGCTATTGTGGTCTCTTGGGGGAGTGAACTAGCAGATGGAAGAACTCTCTGTCCCCTTTAGTCTGTCATTTTTTTATTTTTCAATAAATTAAAAAAAAATTTAATATCTGCTTGGTGCCAAGTCCTTTGCCTGGTACCACAGACATGGTACCAGCTCAGCCCAAGCCACTGTGCCACAACACCCACTGTTTCCCTTCTTTTTTGAAATCACTGAGACATGCACACACAGACAGCAAGCACTCAGACAGAGTCACATCAACAGCTGAAGCATACACACCCAGGTACTCCAACACAGCACACAGGTGACTCACCCACCAGACCCTACACCCACCCCAACCATAGTCTTGTAGGAGCTCGATCATGTCATGATTGGCACATGGTAGCATCTCACGCATCCTTCACTTCTTTTCATCAACAAATAGAATGGTGGTTGAATGTCCTTGAAGATTGGGCATACCTAGCCATGAACTTTGCAGAGCTTCAGCTGCCTCACTTGAAAAGCAGGGCTATTCCCTGAGGGGCTGCCCCAAGAATGCACCAGCACCTAGCACACCCGGGTACCAAAGAAACACTGCACAAGAACGCCTGCTATGGTTAGCTTTCTCCTCCCTCAAATACGCAAGGTCAAAGCTGTTGGGCTCTTGCCTCCGGCGCTCCGGCTGGGTCTCCAGTCTTTTCTCAACCAGCACAAAGGTTGAGGATACCGCCTTCCCACAACCCTATGCACTATTCCCAATTCAGACTCCGGGTGCCTATGACCAAATGCCAGGAGAGTCAGTTCAATTGAAGACACTGCTGGAACACAGCAATCAAGGGGAAAGTGTGAAATTGCCTCCTGTGGTCCCCAGCCCCCTACCAAATCCCCTGTAAATTAAAGCCACCAATCCTCATATTCTCCACTCTTCAGGCAGCCCAAACATCTCCTGGCCTTCAGTGGCAGCAGGCAACACACATACCATAGAGATCAGGGTTGCTGCGGATGTATAACCTCACAAAGTTTTTTCCAGGAATCGGCAACAGAGACCCTTTAATTCTGTCGAAGACCTAGAAAACATGGTAGTCCACGTTAGGCTTTTTCTTTTGTTTGAGGAATGTAATAAATTCAACCACTGCCAAATTCCACAATGCTAACCATCCCTTCTGTCTGACCACTTCCGGTACACAAAGCCACTCACTGCATCTGAGCACTGCGGAACCAGCTCAGCTACCCAAAAAAGCCAGGGCTCTGCAACTCTACAAACCTGGTACGTGTCCACGTCGAAGAAGGTTTGGTAGTATTCAAACGTCCAGAAGGGGGAGCTCTTCTTCTGTCCAGCAAGTAACTGCAAGCGGTTAAAACACAAAACAAAAACAGTGAACCGAGAGGCAATCTCCTAACTGCAGAGAGAAGAGGATGGAGGGAACTAATGGCAAATAAAAATGTCCCACACACCTGCATCCAAAGACCAACACCCAACCCAGCTACACACAGGAACGAACACATCACATCAGCAGGCTTCAAATCCTGGGCCCCCTGCTATGGGGAGAATTCAGTGAACCCCGAGGCTCTTCTCAGGCCCATATTCCCCTACCTAAAAAGGATGGCTAGGGCCGGTATTGAGCCTGGGATGCTGGTATCCCCTCTGAGTGCAGTTAGGGTCCCAGCTGCTCCACTTCGGATCCAGCTTCCTGCTCACGTGTCCGGGAAAGCAACAGAAGATGGCCAAGTGCTTGGGTCCCTGCCACCCATGCGGGAGATGCAGATGAAACTCCTGACTTCAGAGGGGCCCAACTCGTACTGCTACGGCCATTTGGGGAGAAAAGCAGAGGAAGAATTCTTGGCCTTGCCCACGCTGTCTGTAACTCTGCCTTTCAATAAACATATCCATCTTTAAAAAAAAGAGAGAGAGAGAGAGAGCAGAGAATGGCCCAAGTGCCTGGGCCCCTGCCTCCCATGTCAGAGACCGGGATGGGATTCCTGGCTCCTGGCTTCAGCCTGGCCCAGCCCTCGCCACTGGAGCCACCAGGAGAATGAAGCAGAAGATGTCTGTCTCCTCCTCAGTGACAGGCTCAGGTGGGAGTGTCTGACTCAAGCATTGCAGGTGCACCGGGTTCTGGGCAGTCAGTCATGATTCAATTCATCAAACAGCAGCAGAAACAGCTT
This sequence comes from Ochotona princeps, assembly GCF_030435755.1. Lineage (NCBI taxonomy): Eukaryota > Metazoa > Chordata > Mammalia > Lagomorpha > Ochotonidae > Ochotona > Ochotona princeps. The sequence continues at coordinate 43,094,467 of NC_080833.1, forward strand.
TTCTGAGACCCAGCAATGTACACACAGAAGGCCCCTCCTCCCGAGCCTGTTACTCTGAACCCCACGCAGGCCCACACCTGCTCTCCTTGGAGTCCTCCCCAGCCCAGCCCTGGCACAGGCAACCCTGCTCCTCATCTGTCTCAGGCGTTCTGGACTCTGGTACATGTTCTTGCCCAGCCACAGGCTTCTGCACCTTACCTATCTTTGTGCCTGGTCTTATTGTTTAAACTCTTTCAACAGCTTCCAGTAGTCAAAACACAGTGCATCCTTGCGGCGAAACCTGGCCCACTGGGAAGCCTCATCTCTTGTCTCGGCCTACATTTTGCTTCCAATTTAGGTGAAGATGGGAAGTATTCCTGGGCGTTGGTGCTGTGGTATTGTGGGTTAAACCACTACCTGCCATGCTGGAATCCCATGAGCACAAGTTTGAGTATCAGGTGCTCCATTTCCAATCCAGTGCCCTACAAATGCTCCTGGGAAGACTGCAGAGGATAGTCCAGGTTCTCGGGCCGTCCCACCCACGTGGGAGACTCAGGGAATTCCAGGTTCCTGGCTTCAGCTTGGCCTAGCCCCAGTTGTTTGCAGCCATCTGAAGAGTGGCCCAATGGGAGGAAGACCTTTCTCTCAATCTCTTTTTCTATAAACTCTGCCTGTCAAATAAACAAGTAAATTTTTTAAGGCAGTGTTGGTGGTATTCCTATCTGTGTCACACAATTTCATGCCTCTGTGACTTCAACAACAAAGTTCTCTTTGCTAAGGTCACTCTTCACCCTGAGCCCCCTCCATCTCCTCCCACCGCCCTGACGCTCCCCTCCGCCATGCCCCTCTGCCAGTGCCCATGGCACACATCATAAGGAGGCACATGTCTGTTTCCCCTGAAAGGCAGAGGCTTGGTGTCAGTCTCTGCTGCCACCGCCTGGCACTGTATTGGACATATGGTAGGTGATGAGCAAATGCATAAACAGGTTGGTTTTTTTTAGAAGATTTATTTATTTTTATTGCAAAGTCAGATATACAGAGAGGAAGAGAGACAGAGAGGAAGATCTTTTGTCTGATGATTCACTCCCCAAGTGGCCCCCATGGCCAGAGCTGTACTGGTCCGAAGCCAGGAGCCTGGAGCCTCTTCTGGGTCTCCTACATAGGTGCAGGGTCCCAAAGCTTTTCAGGTCATCCTCGACTGCTTTCCCAGGCCACAATCAGGGAGCTGGATGGGAAGTGGCGCTGCCAGGATTAGAACCAGCGCCCATATGGGATCCTGGTGCATACAAGGTAAGGACTTTCGCTGCTGGGCTACTGTGCTGGGCCCCATGAACAAGTTTTAAAACATATTCATGCCAAAGTGCCTATTCAAGTCCAGGCTGCTCTGCTTCGGCCCTAGCTCCCTGCTAATATACCCAGAAAGGCAGCAATGGACGGCCCAAGTGCTTGGCCCCAAACCACCCACAAGGGACCTGGATAAAGTTCCTGGCTCCTGGCTGCAGTCTGGCCCAGCCCCAGCTGTTGTGGCCATTTAGGGAGTGAACCAGTGGATGGAAGATTCTGCCTCTTCCTCCTTCTCTGCCACTTTGTCTTTTCAAATAAACAAATCTTTCAGAAAGAGGGAAAAAAGTTCAAACACAAGTTCCAACCTCAGTTTTGTCAGAGTCATCATTTCCCAGTAACTCGTCGTCCTCTTCTCTCCCCAGGCCTCCCGGGGGTCCTGGATGATCTTCTGGGGTCTCAGCAGGCTCTTTAACACTTGGGGCACCAGCAGGGCGTGCTGCTAGAGAAGCAGTGGCATCACCAAATTCTGGAAGGAATTAGAGCACAAAGCCTTAGGGGGACTCCCCTGCATCAGAAATGTTCTGCTGTCAAGTTCAACACAAGCTGTCCAACTCAGCTCCGTGTGGACCCCCTCTGACACGGGCCGCAAAAGGCTTCGAAAAAAAGCCCCTTCTAGAAATCAACCCCACACAGAAAGAACTGCAAAACCACAAGAAAATGGATTTTAGTCCTGAATCAGCTCCTTTCTAACCATGTGAGCCCAAATAAGCAACGTTCTTCATAAACCTCAGTGTGACCACCTGTAAAATGGAGAGGCCAGTTAGGTCAAAGAACTTGGGGAGAATGAGGAATTTTATCTAAATAGAATCCTTAGCACAGAATCTGGCTCAACCAAAACCTCTCTCCTGATTTAGTGCAAAAAAAAAAAAATCAAAAATTTAATTATTTTTCAAAATTTATTTTTATTTATTTGAAAACCAGAGTTACAGAGAGAGAGACAGAGGTCTTCCATCTGCTGGTTTGTTCTCCAAGTGGCCACAAGAGCTGGACCAGGAGCCTGGAGCTTCACCCAGGTTTCCCACTTGAGTGCAGGGGCCCATGGACTAGGGCCATCCTTTGCTGCATTAGCAGGGAGCTGGGTGGAAAGTAGAGCAGCTAGGACTCAAACTGGTGCCTATATGGGATGTTGGCCCTGCAGATGACAGCTTGATTAGCTATGTCACAATACTGGCCCCAGCTAAAAAATTTGTAATGGAACTTACTTTTTTTCCCGGTGAATTCTATGAAACCACTATATAAAATTTAAGAACAAAAATGAAAGTGGGAGTAATAAACTAAAAATCCTTCTGGATCCCACCACACGGAAGCAAACACTTTTCATATTTTTGCTCTATTTTGCTTTCTTTACAGAGCGAGACTTGTGCGCAGGACACTCTATCATTCATTCAACAAATGCTTTCCGCATGCCCACAGGATGTCCCGCATTGCTCTGAGAGGTGATCACACTACCAAAAAGCATTTTGTGATCTGCTGGGGATTACCTAGGGGAAAAATGTCTTCTGGTTGAATCAGCGTTTGGAATACACAAGGAATGTGGGTGTGTGGGAAGCTGTGGGTTACCTACCAATATAATTAGCAGGTCAAGCAGTACAGACACTTGCAAGGCTCTGGAACCATACTGCAGCACCACTTTCTAAAAGGACCTTGCTGATTGACATGCCCCAGTAATGAGCATCAGCACCCTCCACGTAGTGTAGCTGCATTTGTGCAAAGCTCAGGAGCCAGGAGCTCTCACAGCACTAAGTTCACCCTGTCTCAGCTACAGGGAGAAAACCAAAGTGACTACGTAACAGTTACGCAAGCCTCAGCTTCCAGCATAAAGTGCTGTGGTCCCAAGCTCCAGAGCTCCATGACCTCAGCCAAATCACTCCCCTCCTCCCTTTCTGTTTCTTCATGTATAAACTGTGGGTAATTCCTATCTCAGAGATATTTGTAAGAATGATAAATATTTTGGGGGGCCGGTGTGGTAGTATACAGGCTAGTCCTCAACCTGCAGTGCTGGTATCCCCTAGGGCGCTAGTTTGAGTCCTGACAACTCCACTTCCCATCCAGCTCCCTGCTAATGGCATGGGAAAACAGCAAAGAATGGCCCAAGGCCTTGGGCTCCTGCATCCATGTGGGAGACTTGGAGGAAGTTCGTGGCTTCTAGCTTTGGTCTGGTCCAGTTCTGGCCATTATAGCCATTTGGCAAATGAACCAGGAGATGAATGATCTCTGTCTCTCCCTCTCTCTCTGTACTCTGACTTTTACATATTGTTATAGCCACCATTTATTAACTGGAAAAGGCACTGACTTTTCAAAAGATGGGCATGACTTTGCTAGAGAGAATCAGAGCAGGGAAGATCCACTCAAATTGCATATCCCCAAAGTGGCAGCTGACCGGTGGGATGCACATGCCAGAGCAAAGACAGGGCCACACTGCTGTGGTCCGGGTTTGGGTCAAATATTTATTCCTTGATTTCTGCCTCTTACTTAAATGGCATTTCAAGTATAGGCACCAACATGACATAAACAAGTGATAAGGTTTATTGAGAGTAAGGACTACAGATATACATGGCCCGTGTTCATGGAGAGTGAGCCAGGAAGGAAAACAGTAACATAGAGATGGCTATGTTCCATCCTCAGAGTCTATCCACAGGCAGCAAGAGAGCAAGGGAGTGTGCGAGCAAAGTGCTTGAGAGATGAAAAGAGCAAGCCCCTCCCCAGCATGGGCTTTTAAGAGGACTTGAGAGGGCCCGGCGCCGTGGCCTAGCGGCTAAAGTCCTCTCCCTGAACTCACTGGGATCCCAGATGGGCGCCGGTTCTAATCCTGGCAGCTCCACATCCCATCCAGCTCCCTGCTGGTGGCCTGGGAAAGCAGTCGAGGAAGGCCCAATGCTTTGGGTTCCTGCTCCCACGTGGGAGACCCGGAAGGAAGTTCCTGGCTCCTGGCTTTGAATAGGCGCAGCACTGGCCGTTGCGGTCACTTGGGGAGTCAATCATCGGAAGGAAGATCTTCCTCTCTATTTCTCCTCCTCTCTGTATATCTGACTTTGTAATAAAAATAAATAAATAAATCTTAAAAAAAAAAAGAGGACTTAAGAGAGGGGTGGTTACGCAATAGCACAACACCATCCCTACTTAAGTCCCACGTAATAATGGGTACACGTCCTTTGACACACAGATGGACAAAAAGAATTATACAAGCAGGGGAGGTGTGGCTTCCAAACTAGCAACTCGTGAACTGGTTGCCTACCAAGTCCATATCAACATGAGAAGTAAGCTCAGAGGAAGCCAAGACCTTGTCCAGCAGAGGGGTTTAGGAAAGGCTTCGAGGGATGAGGCCACCTCAGAAGCACAGCCAGAGATGCTGAGGACAGCATCTCATGCCAAGGGGCCATGCCAGAGGAACTGCGAATGGCACATCATGGTGACTCTGCACTAGCTGGATGCTCTTGCCCACTTCTGACCCTTGAGGGCAAAGAAGGGTTCTGTCTTCTGCCAGCCACCCTCTCTGCTTCTGCATCCTGGCTTACCCAAAGCTACCCTGTGCCACCATTCCTCTCCTACCATGATCCTGGCAGCCACAGGCTCCTGAACTCCACCTTCTTCATGCGACAGCACCGTTCCTCCATGGGGAAGCTTCCTGTGACACCACGCATCGCTGACAATCCCGCACCACTGCTGCTTCCTCCTCCACAAGCCTCGCTTTGTGCCAGCCTCCCTCACCTGTCACCCAGAACACAGGACTGTCTTCCATCCCTTGCAGCACATGGCCTTGTGCCTCAAGGATTCTACAGGTGGGGTTCTCTGCCCTTGAACTTTCTCCCACTACACTCCCAGACAGGATGAAGTGACATGGTTCAGCGCTGTGGCATAGTGGATTAAATTACTACCTACAACAGCAATGTCCCCTAAGGGTGTTGATTTGAGACCCGGATGTTCCATTTATGATTCATCTCTCTGCTTATGTCTTGGGAAAGCAGCAGGTGATGGTCCAAGTGTTTGGGCCTCTGAATGCATGTGCAAAGACCCAAAAGAAGCTCCTGACTTCGGACTGCCCCAGTTCCTACTGTTGCAACCATTTGAGGAGTAAACCAACAGATGGAAGATTTTCTCTCTCTCTCTCTCCCCCAACCCCATTCCTCTCTTTCTCCCTCTTTCTGTGTCACTCTGTCTTTCAAATAAACAAATCTTTAAAAAGAAAAAAAGGAGCCTGACATGGTAGCCTAGCAGCTAAAGTCCTCACCTTGTACATGCCAGGATCACATATGGGCACCGGTTCTACATCCAGCTGTCCCACTTGCCATCCTGCACCCTGCTTGTGGCCTGGGAAGGCAGCTGAGGACAACCCAAAGTTTTGGACACTGCACCCACATGGGAGACCCAGAAGAGACTCCGGGCTCCTGAATTCAGATCAGCGCAGCTCCTGCAGTTGCAGCCACTTGGGGAGGTATTCCTCTCTGTCTCTCCTTCTCTCTGGGTATCTGCCTTTCCAATAAAAATAATAAAATAATTTTTTTTAAAAAAAGGATGAAGTACAGAAGAACACAGCAAGGCAGCAAGCATTGTGTTTATAAGTAGGACTGTCCCAATGAGAAACAGCAAGTGCCACGAGCTGCACGTGTGCAGTGAACGTGGCATGTAAGAGGAGCACGAGCCTGTGCAGCTAGGACAGGGAAAGGACAGGAGCAGCGGAATTGAAATCTTGGGTAGTGGGAGCAGGACTATGTGGGGCCTCCATAGTGAGGTGGGAACTGGCAGAAGATTCTGGAACAATAGCAATCAAACTTGGCTTTCAAAGGATTATTCAAGAGTGCAGTGCGATGGCTCAGTAGCTAGATCCTTGCCTTGCATGCGCCGGGATCCCATATGGGTGCCAATTTGTGTCCCGTCCCAGCTGTTCCTGCTTCCCATCCAGCTCCCTGCTTGTGGCCTGGGAAAGCAGTCGAAGATGGCCCAAAGCCTTGGAACTCTGCACCCACATGGGAGACCCAGAAGAAGCTCCTGGCTCCTGGCTTCAGATCGGCTCAGCTTTAGTGTTGTGACCACTTGGGGAGTAAATCAGTGGACTGAAGATCCTCCTCTCCTTTTCTCTATAAATTTGCCTTTCCAACAAAATAGATAAATAAATCTTAAACAAACAAACAAAAAAGCAGAGCTACTGACCATCAGTGCACTCGTATGACTATTGGCTTAAAGCACCAAGTTTGCCTGTGAACAGGCACTTGAAAGCAGATAGACCAACAGAGACCCCCAATGAAAGAGGTAAGTGGGAACATGGACCGATCGGAATCAGTGCAGTACATAGCCTTTTAGGTGTAACTTTTTAGTGGAAAGTGGAGTAGAAGTAACTAGACAGCAATAGAGGCTATATGTATGCATAACCCTTGCCTCCATAACGTGGCTGAAAACAAAACTAAAACTAATAAGAAGAATAAAAGTTGCCAGGTTAAATATATATAAGATTTCCCAGATTTTTCCAGTGAGGAAGACAAGGATGAGATAGAAGAAAGACGGTTAACAACCACCCTGTGCCACCTTACCCTTAAATCTGATCAATGACATTCCTGAGTGTTGGATAGTCCCTGGAGACCTCATGAATTATACTTGCCCCAATTACACTTAGTCAAGAAAATAATCAGCCTACATATGAAGGTTTAAATTGTAATGCCATCACAGCTTTTAAAAAGGTTTGTGTGTCCCATGGACCCACTTGTTTGTATGTGTGGGAATACTTCAATGGTTGGAGCTGTGAAGCAAACTAGATCCCCTATGATTTTGAGGTAATAGTGAAACTAGGGCTTCCTCCTTCTCAATATTTACAAAGGGAAATGTGAAGCAGTGATATGGCTAAGGAAAAACTGCAATCCTTAGGACAAGCATGGCGACAACTCCCTGAGGGTGGTGCTCTTACGGTGGTCGGAGAGAGGCAATGCACTACAGAGCAGCAAACACAACTGCCTCAAGCTGCGCTCACCCATGTCCTGGATGCAATGCTGTGCACCTGGCAAAAAAATGACATTGGGGCTGAATCTGCAGGCAGTTAGGGTCTCTGGTCCCTGGTGAAGCTGCCTTTGTAAACTATAAAATCCTGTTTCTCCCCCATTTCTTGCCCTTCCAAGAACATGTTCTCCCTAGTTTCATCCCTCAGTCCTAGTTTATGAAACAGAAGCGGATCTGGAGGACAGTTGATTGGATCTGTAGGACAAAAAAGATACTTTCAAGCAAGGGTGTGGCGACAACTGATGGGATCTATAGACAGGCTTATGGGAACTCCAATACATCAATTGATATGTAAATTCCAGAAAGGCTCTTCTGTGAGCCTCTGTCTATAAAAGCCTGATGCTGCTAGCAAACGTACATGACTTTAGTCTCCAGGCATCAGATCCATCACTGCCAGACAGTGAACAGGGACTGGAAAGCAGATCGAAAGTGCGACTAAGATGGCGACCTCTCTGGGTCCCAACACCTACAACAGGCAGAACTGGGAGGATGCAGACTTCCCTATTCTGTGCCAGACGTGTCTGGGAGAATATCCGAATGACCAAAGAAAAGTATGGAAAGGAATGCAAAATCTGTGCCAGGCCCTTCACAGTGTTTCACTGGTGTCCTGGGGTCGCATGCTTTCAAGAAGACTGAGGTGTGCCAGACCTGCAGTGTACTGAAGAATGTCTGTCAGACCTGCCTCCCAGACCTCGAGTATGGCCTGCCCACCCAGGTTCGTGATGCAGGGCTGTCTTAAAGATGACATGCCAAAGAATGATGTCAACAAAGAATACTACACACAGAATATGCAGAGAGAAATTTCTAACTGATGGGACACGGCCTGTTGGCATGCCAGGGAAGGCCACCTCCACCAGTGACATGCTGCTCAAACTGGCCCAGACCACCCCTTACTTCAAAAGGAATCGGCCCCACATCTTTTCCTTCTGGGTCAGAGGAGAGTGTCAAAGAGCAGAGGAATGTCCTGACAGGCATGAGAAGCCTACAGATCTAAATGATCCCCTTGCTGATCAGAAGAGTAAAGACCAATATTACGGAATCAATGACCCTGCAGCAGATAAGCTCCTCAAGCGGGCTTCAACCCCGCCCTGCCTGACCCTCCAGAGGACAAGACCATCACCACCCTCTGTGTGGGTGGTCTAGGCGATAGCATTACAGAGACAGAGCTAAGAAACCACTTCTGCCAGTTTGGAGAGCTCTGGACCATCACTGTCGTGCAGCGAGCAGCATGCCTTAACCCAGTTCACCACACGGCAAGCTGCAGAAGCGGCTGCGCCAAAGTCCTTTCATAAACTGATTGTCAATGGCTGCAGACTCAACATCAAGTGGAGAAGATGGCAAGCAGCCAGAGGAAAAGAAGAGGAGAAAGATGGAACCACAGAACCTGGGATCAAGCCGGAACCTGTACTGGAACTGCCGGGAGCTCTTCCTCCTCCTCCTCCTGCAGAAGCCTCTGCCAATGAATTCAACCGGCCCCCAAGTGGTACTCCAGTTGTGGTGGATCGCACTGCTACCACCCCCAGGCTGTGGACAACCCATGTTCCACCCATGTTTCATGAGGGCCCCAGGATCAATCCACTATCCTTCCCAGACCCCCAGAGGATGGGCGCCCTTGCCGGCAAACACAGCAGCCCCTAGCACATTCTCAACACCATGGAAAGGGTGCTTACAAATCCCAGTAAATGAATCTTAGAATAAATACATTTTCCTTCCTTTAAATAAATAAATAAATAAATAAATAAGGCTGACTCTAGCTATACAGTACAGAGTGAGAGTAGAAGGGAGGAACCAGGAAGCCCAGAAGGAAGATAAGGACCCAAACTGAGAGACCAAAGATGAAGGTGACCTTAGATCACCCAGCCGCAGTGGCAGAGGCGGGACAGTCAGACAGGACATGTGGCAACAGTAAAAGCGCCTCTTGGGATGCTAGCCCCCCACATTGCAGCGCCTGTAGCATGGGGATCCCCGACCCTCTTTCTGACTCTGGCTTCCTATTGGTGCATACCTTCAGGAGGCAGCTCCATCACCGTATGGGAGACCACAAGGAGCTCCAAGGTCCTGGCCTCGGTCTGGCCCGGCCCTGGCTCGGCCCTGGCTACTGTAGGCATTTGGAGTGGGCAACCCATGGATGGAAGATCTCTGTGTCTTTGCCTTTCATGTAAATAATAAATTATTTTTTAAAAAAATTAAAGAGAAGGTATGGTGCTGTAGCCTAGTAGCTAAAGTCTTTGCCTTGCATACACCAAGATCCCATAGTTCCCTGCTTGTGGCCTGGGAAAGCAGTCGAGGATGGCCCAAAGCCTTGGGACTCTATACTTGCATGACAGACCCGGAATATCTGCCTTTCCAATAAAAATAAATAAATCTTTTTAAAAATGTTCTTATTTATTTAAAATGCAGAAGGAGGAAGAGATCTTCCAACTGCTGGTTCACAACAGTCACATTTGGGGTCAGGTGGATGCCAGCAGCCAGAAACTCCATCCAGGTCTCCCACAGGTGCAGCAGGGACCCAAGCATTTGGGCCATCCCGGGCTCATCAGCAGGGAGCTGGAAGGGACACAGAGCAGCTGGAACTCCAACCAGCACTCCAACGTGGGATGCTGGCACAGCAAGTGATAGCTTAGCCTGTTGCACCTGTTGGCTTCCTTTGGGCCCCCTTACTCATCTCACCTTGAGAACCGCAAGTGTCTGTCTGTGTTCCCACTCATGTGACACCTGCAGTTCAGCAACAGAATGGCCTGATTATACTTCATCACGTTCTTCTCCACATTGTTGTCTACCCTACCAGTGTGCACACCTACCTTTGTAACCTCCACCATCTAATACCACAGCTAATGCCAGGCAGACATTCACGTGGTGGCCAATGTTTGTTGAACTTATAAAGAACTCTATAAACATCCGGAATCGCTGTGCCACACTGACAACGACTAACTGAGAAGGTCACTCAGTAGAACAAACAGCCGGAGCCTTGACGGGACAGGGACACCTAGGTGTGGCCTAGTCCTTGCAATGGAGCTCCTTACTGAGGGAGGCGGTACAGCAAAGCCACTGCTGGAGGGAGAGGAGGCAGGCATGCGGTGACCATAAGTGGAGACCCCAACCCATGTACCTTCAAACTGCAAGTCATCCACGGCTGCCATTCAGCAAGCAGGCCTTCTCCCAAGTGGGACGAAGGGACTCTGCAGGCGTCTAAAAGGAAAAACAGAAGCAGACTTAAAGTAACAGCAAAGCACCTGCCAGCAAGCCCTGTTTCAGCATGAGAAACGCTGCTGTTTTTGCAGTGGGGTCTGATGGGTTGAGTGAAAGATAACCCTTAAACATCAGGCAATGCAAAAACTGTTCCTAAGCAACAAATCCTGGAGGTCCAAAGGTTACAGCCAGGGGCTTCCGTCTGTGGCACCAGCATTACATCAGCTGCCGGTTCGAGTCCCAGCTGTTCCATTTCTGATCCAGTTCCCTGTTTACAGCTTGGGAAAGCATCAGAGTGTGGCCCAAGTCCTTGGGCCCCTGCAACCAAAGATTCCATCCAATCTCATGCTGTGTGGACGCTGAGGAATAGGTGCAGACTGGAGAGATGACAAGGGCAGCTAGTTCAGCCTGGCCAATGGGTCTGGGCACAGGCTCTGGGGCTCAGACAGACCCTGGGTTTGATTCCCAAGTCTGCGGCTTCTCTGTAGGGCATGCACTTGGCGAGGCCTCAGTCTCCCTCGTCTGCACAACGGGTTCGTCAGGATATCTGGAAGAAGAGCGGGGTCACTAAATTCGAGTGTGTAAGGCCCTAGAAGCTGGAGCCGGCACAATGAGGTGAGGTTGGAGTGACTGTGATCTCCCCAGCCTGGGACACCGCGGGACGAAGCACTGTGTCATCGGGAAGGAGCTGGGCCGCAGCGGCCGGAGCGAACGGCAGACCCCAATCCCTAGCGCAGCCCCGGCCGCCTCACCTCGCGGTGCTCGGCGTCCAGCCTGTCCCGGGAAGAATCGGCCCAGAGCTGCTCCGCCCGGGTCAGGTGCAGCAGAGGAGCCGGAAGCCGGAGATCCGGGGTGGGGCGAGTCCTCCTCCTCCTCCTCCTTCTCCGGACAGAGCCCCGCCTTGTTAAAGAGGCCGCCGCACCCGGAGAAGAGGTCCCCCGCCGCCCCTCCCGAGGCCGAGGTCTGAGGGCGATGCGCGCAGCGGGCGCCGCGGGATGCCCAGCACGCAGTCTCCTCTCTGGGTTTTTGCCTCTGTTCTTCAGGCCGGCTTGGAGAGAAAAAAACAGGCTCCCGTGTCACTGGCCCATGGGAGCGTGAGCAGTAGGGGACACGGGTGCTGGAGCCCAGGGAGTCGGGCAGGGGCGCCGCAGGGCCGGACAAGGTCTGTGCAGTTGTACTCGGGCCGGGCAGGCTCTGTGCACTTGTACTCGACTCCTGCATCCCACCCTCCAGGGCGAGGAGTGAGGTGGTGGGGGCGGCAGGGGTGGCCTTGGCTTCCTTTGGGCCCCGTGGCATCTTACGGCTACCTGGAAAGCTGCAAGCGGCGGGTAAACCACGGGGGCACTGCGCCCCGGGTGCTGCCGGCACCATTGCTGCTCTGGTCCCCTGGGGTTGCTTCTGGTCGCCAGCATTCCGCCCAGGGCTCAGGCACTCAGCGGCTGCTCCCCAAAGACCAATTACAGGGAACAGGCTCTAGCCAGCAGGACAGGCAGAACCTGTACCCTTCCTCCCGCCAGCTGGCTAGGCGTTACATCGACCCATAATTAATGTAAATAAATACGTTGTTCGTGCGGGTGCCGTGGGCAGGTAAAGCCTCCATCTGCGTGCGGCATCCTATATGGGCACCGGTTCGAGTCCCAGTTGTTCCACTTCTGATCCAACTCCCTGCTAATATGCCTGGGAAAGAAGCAGAAGTTGATGCAAGACTTTGGACCCGGGCACCCACATGGGAGACCTGGGAAAGAGTTTCTGCTTCAGACCAGCCCAGATCCAGCCGTTGTGGCCATTGGGGGAAGCAAACCAGAAGATGGAAGATTTTCTGTGTCTGTCTGCCTTTTAAGTAAATAAATAAAAATGGAATCAATCTACAAACATACATTAACTGGATAAAATAAGCTATATTAACAAGAGGAAGTAATATACAAAACCTCACTGCTTAAATGTATTCCTGTTTCTCACTCTCATATCTGTTCTCAGGGTCGTTGAGCACCTTGTACAATCCCACCCACACAATGACTTCCCATGGGGAGCTTAAATCATCAAAGGTGAAATTACTTCCACTATAGAAAGCAGCAAATGCCACGTAGCTGGGGTGGTTTAGTGTCATGTGTTGAAGGGCCAGAATGCTACCGTTGGTCAGCTCTGTGGGCCATACAGGCTGGTGTGGCATCTCCAGGCTGCTATTGTAGCACACAGGCAGACCCAGGCAGAAGTGGAAGTGAACAGGGAGGTGTCAGCCAATCCCACTTGATTTGCAAAACTAGGCGAAGGACCAGGACTGGCCCAGCCAGCCACGGATTAACAGCCCCTCGCGTATCAGATCTGAGATGGTGATGGAGAAAATGTTCCTAGTGCAAACACAATGTAAAAAGCCTGTGCTGCATCTGAAATGCAAATATTATGAATATCACCGAAAAATGGAGCTGCATTCCTGGAGTATTCACAAATAAACTGCTTGTGTCAGGAACAAATGAGTGGAATTTTGACAAATTTCTCCCCTTTTTTCCACTTTTCACTTATTCCTTACCATAAAGCAAAACAACCAATATTCAAGTTCAAATTGTTGGTCAATTGCAAACACCAGTGAGTGGCAGAAACAAGCATTTAGCCCAAATCAATGAAAGAAAATGTTGAAAATCGATTGGCTTTGGGCCTGACACAGTAGCCTAGCAGCTAAAGTCCTCGCCTTGCATGTGCTGGGATCCCATATGGGCACTGGTTCTAATCCCGGTTGCCCCGCTTCCCATCCAGCTCCCTGCTTGCAGCCTGAGAAAGTGGTTGAGGACGGCCTAAAGCCTTGGGACCCTGCACCCATATGGGAGACCCGGAAGAAGCTCCAGGATCCTGGTTCACCCTTGGGGAGCGAATCAACAGACAGAAGATCTTCCAATCTGTCTCTCCTCCTCTCTGTATATCTGAGTTTCCAATAAAAATAAAAACTTTAAAAGAAAAAAAAACCAAGAAGGCACCTGCAATTACCAGACAGGTGCCTGCAGACCATGCCTGTCTGCCCTCCCACTGCCCCGACTTGACTACCCCAAACAAAACACGAATGTGTTGGCTTGAGAGATAGCTATAATATTCCTTGGATTTTTTTCTACTTTTCTGTTGTGTTTACACTTTTCAAGTTTTTTTTTTTTAATGTATCTTTTTATTGGAAAGGGAGAAGGAGAGACAGAGAAAGATCTTCCTTCTGCTGGTTCACTCAATTGGCCATAATACACAGAGATGAGCTGATCCAAAGCTAGGAGTCATGAGCTTCCTCTGTATCCCCCACATGGGTTTAGGAGTCCAACTGTTGGGCCATCCTCTGCTGCTGCCCAGGCTGTAAGCAGCAAGCTGAATCAGGAGCAGCTGGAACTATGAGCATATGGGATGCTGGTGTTTGCAGGTTGAACCATTGTGTCAACCCCAAGTCTGTCTGTCTGTCTTTCTTTCTTTCTTTCTTTATTTTAAAGATTTATTTATTTTATTACAAAGTCAGATATACAGAAAAGAGGAGAGACAGAGAGGAAGATCTTCTGTCCGATGATTCACTCCCCAAGTGAGCCGCAATGGCCGGTGCGCGTCTATCCGAAGCCAGGAACCAGGAACCTCCTCCAGGTCTCCCATGCGGGTGCAGTGTCCCAAAGCTTTGGGCCGTCCTCAACTGCTTTCCCAGGCCACAAGCAGGGAGCTGGATGGGAAGTGGAGCTGCCGGGATTAGAACTGGCACCCATATGGGATCCCGGGGTCGTTCAAGGCGAGGGCTTTAGCCGCTAGGTCATGCCGCTGGGCCCTTTATTTATTTTTTTAAAGACTTATTTATGTAAGAGAGAGAGAAAGAGAATCTATTTGCTCACCAGCCAAATGCCCATAAAACTCTCTGCCTGCTTGGGAGCTAAGAACTCCTTCTAGGTCTCCCAGAAACCCCATTATACCTCCCTTTATACCTCCCAGGGTCTGTGTTAGCAGCAAGCTGAGTTAGAAGCCAGAGCTGGGCATCAAGTGCAGGTTGGGACATGAATATCTTAACTGGCATTTTAAGTGCAAGGCCAAATGTTCATCCCTCAAAGCCTTATTTTACTTTATAATACAGAATAACTGTGTTTTATTTCTTTATTTTTATTTGATTTAAAAGAATCAGCCTTGAAAGATCTTCCATTGACTGTTTCATTCCCCAAATGCCTGCAACAGCCAGAGCCAGGCCAGGTGAAAGCCAGTAGCTTGGGGCTCAATCTGGGCCTCCCATATGGCTGACTGGGCCCCAGGTACTGCTGCCTTGCCAGGGTGTGCATTAACAGGAAGCCAGTTCACAAGCAGAGTAGTGGAGTCTTTTTTTTTTTTTTTTTAAAGATTTATTTATTTTATTACAAAGTCAGATATACAGAGAGGAGGAGAGACAGACAGAAAGATCTTCCGTCCAATGATTTACTCCCCAAGTGAGCCGCAATGGCCGGTGCGCGCTGATCCGAACCCAGGAACCAGGAACCTCTTCCGGGTCTCCCACGCGGGTGCAGGGTCCTAAGACTTTGGGCCGTCCTTGATTGCTTTCCCAGGCCACAGGCAGGGAGCTGGATGGGAAGTGGAGCTGCCGGGATTAGAACCAGCGTCCATATGTGATCCCGGGCGTTCAAGGTGAGGACTTTTAGCTGCTAGGCCACGCCGCCGGGCCCAGAGTAGTGGAGTCTTGAAGCAGGCATGCTAACAGGATGCAGGTTAACGCAGGAGTCACTTAGGCTAAGCAAATGGAGTCACTTAAGCTAATTGGGATTCTGAGGTCTTTCAGTGGATTGAGTAATTGGTCTCCTGCCATCGACACAGGAAACCTGGGTTGAGTTGCTAACAACCAGCTTTGGCCCTGGCCCAGCCTGGTCATTGTGGCATTTAGGGAGTGAACCAGCAGATGGCTCTCTCTCTGTCACACACACACACACACACACACACACACACACACACACACACACACACACACACACACACACACACACAGTCTTTCTGTGTGTACCCAACCAACCTCTAGCCCTGCCCCAGTCCCACCTTTGTCTCCCAGATAAACTAATTAAATGTTTAAATAAATAACACATCAAAGAAGAAATCTCAAGAGAAATGATTTTTGAAACTAGGTGGGCACTTGGTATAGCAGGTAAGACTCCATCTGGGAAGCCTGCACTGAAGTAAGACTCAGCTCTGCTGCACATCCAACTCTCTGCTAAGGTGTGCTCGGGGAGGCAGGAGGGAATGGCTCAACTGCACAGGTCACTGCTACCCATGTAGAAGACTTCAATGGAATTCTGGATTCCTGATTTTGGCCTGGCCCAGCCTCAACAGTTACAGGCATTTGGGAAAAAAAAAAACCAACTAGCAAATGGAAGATGTGTGCCTAATTTCTGTCTCTCTCTCAGTTTTTCAGATATAAATAAATAACTTAATTCATAAACTTTTATATATTTTTTAAAGATTTATTTATGTTATTGGAAAGGCAGATGTACAGAGAGGAGGAGATACAGAGAGGAAGATCTTCCATCCGATGATTCACTCCCCAACGGCTGGTGTTGCGCCAATCCAAAGCCAGGAGCCAGGAACTTCCCTCCGGGTCTGCCACAAAAGTTTGGGCCGTTCTCAACTGCTTTCCCAGGCCACAAGCAGGGAGCTGGATGGGAAGTGGAGCGGCAGGGATTAGAACCGGTGCCCATATGGGATCCCAGCACGTTCAAGGCAAGGACCTTAACCATTACTCTATTGCGCCCTAATTCATGAACATTTATATGCAGAGGCCAATGACCCAGAATAGTCAACATTATGATAAAGGAGAACAAGATTAAAGCACATAACCTGCGTGACTTCAAGACATGTTATGAAGCTGCAGTCATCAAGACAGTGTGGTCCTGGGGATAGACACACTTATCAATATAACTACAATGTCACACAAGCATAAGTTTCACTGCCTTACAACTCTTGTGTGTTCCACTGACCTATTCCTCTCAGCTTTCCTCTCCAAATCCGGGACTCTGCAATAGCTCTTTTAAGAGAGTCTCTTTATGCGGCTGGAGTGGGGGAGGAGCTAGAAGGATCCGGGCGGAGGCCTGAGCGTCTCAAACCTCGGGCAGCCATGCTGCCCCGGGTGCTCAGGTGCCCTGCCACAAGTCCAGCCTAGCACAGCCAGGCTTACCACCACGTACGTAAGTACGTGGGGTGAGCCGCTCGCGGGCGGCCAGTGCGCCATTTGGCACCAGGCTGCGCCTGCTGGCCGCCCGGCCAGGAAATTCTGGAATTTGATTCCTTTGATATGCTACAGGAGTCACTCCATTCTGAACCCACAGTTCTCTGAGAATGTGTATTAGTCCTTAAGAGTCTCAATGGCAGTAAATCTTCCTCTGAAGAACCTGTAGTCACTTTATAGTGCAGATTACCAACACCAGTCCCTTCAAAAGCAAAATTCTGGGCTTGTCCAGCAGGATACCCCATTACGTGATAGGAGGAGGGATCAACAGAGTGGTCACAGAAGGCAAGACTATGACATTGTCTGGCATTTGAGAACCATACTCGGGGCTAGAATGTGTCAGGTATGTGTGGACCAATCCCTGTGCAAACTCTGACCCCACTGGATGGTTTAGAAGGGCCGGTGGAGTCTATGCAGGAGGCATGACAGTCTATGGGGCGTGCTGGGCTGACCCAGAGCAACCTCTGGCATACTTAACACTGGCTGGGAACAGGCCTGGTTGGGGAGCTTGGGGGAGGCCTTGCCTGGGTGGAGCTTACCACTAAGGGGCGCAGGAACTGGAAAGGGGCTGAGTTCTGGTCGGGTCACAGTTGTACTCCCTTGGTACAAACATGTATTCGGACTTGACGCACCATGCTGGGTTAGACCGCAACACAGTTTGATGCTCTAGAGGACCAGGGTAGATGTGGGATGGACTCGGCTAGGTTTCAACCCCAACTGAGCCATATATGAGCTATATGTGGGTATGGACGAGCTGTGGCTGGGCTGAAACTCTCAACAGCAGGAACCAGAATGGGTTGAAGAGCGGTGCTGGCCAAAGGACCTGCTGGTATGCGTGAAACCTGACACCAGGAAGGGGTCTGATGGAGGAATCTGAACAGTTCCTCTGACAGGACACTGACCCTAGAAATAAACGCAGGAAGTATGGAGGTAAACAACCCAGAAGAGGCTTTGGAAAGTGACCCACTGGCATACATTTGGCTCAGGTTGGGGGCAGACCAGGCTGAGTCGGTTCACGTCATCCACTGGTAAGTCCAAGCGCTGGAACTGTGTGGGGGCCTGGCCAGGTTTGGTTGCGATAAAAAAACAGTACAAAACACAAAATGCCAAGGTGAAATGGCCTGTGCCAATAGGGAATGCAGCACCCAACCAGCACACCTCCCACTGATTTAGGTGAGGGACGAGTGTGTCATGGGCAGAGTCGGGGAGAGCTGCAATACTCATCGGTTCCAATGGAGGTCGGGGCTCAGAAAAGAACCAACCCAGGGATTACAACCACCAGCTGATCGGAGTGATGGACTGTGGCGGGCACTGTGCTTACTAGTAGTGTATTTAGGAGCCTGGACTGGGAACACCTCAAAGTTTCTTTGGGGATTCCCCTGAACAAAATGGAGGAATCAAAACATTAACCAAGAAAAGATAGAAGATGGAGTAGATCAATCAACCACCTCAGCTATATGTTTGCAGCGAAAAACTGGACAAGGGGAAACTCTAAGATGGACTATGTCAATCAGTGGACTCTGCACCAGTCTCATCGTACCTGGATTGTTGCTGATCTAATTGATAGAGGTGACGCTCTGCTGGCTCTGCCCTCAAACCTGAGAGGGCCTCCCTAAGAGGCCATTGAACTTGACTGGACAAGTGGGATGCTGGACTCTGTATGGTGTGAGCTTTTAATTAGGGAGTCTCGGCGGAACTTGGGCTGTGGTTATGCACAAGGTGGGGGGACTCACCATGGGGGAGGGGTTTGGGGTGAAGGGGGGAGAATCCCAGTACCTATGAAATTGTGTCATGTAATACAATGTAATTAATGAACAAATGAATAGAAAAAAAAAAAGAGAGAGTCTCTTTAAGTGTGATTTTAAGTGCTTGCCAGAAAAAAATCATTAGAATTTGAATTTAGGATTTGGAATCTTCCAGTCCAAGAGTCTCTGCAAAGCTAAGGCAAAGAATCTGCAGTGACCCTGGTTAGAACAGACCCCTGTGCACCTGGCTCAGGACTGTTCATGTTATTGATGACAAGGCAAATACCTGCTGGCCTGGCACCTTCCCCTTGCCCAGGGTTGGCTGCTCCCACCCTGCACCTTTGTTCGGCTCCACCCAGTGTCTCCTGGCTGCAACCTGCCTGTCTGGTGGCCTCAGAGGCTGCTCCAGCTGGGCTGAGATGGCATGGCCCCAGGTCAGGCTGTGGCTGAGGAGGCTCTGGGTGCTGGTGCAGGTGGCTGCAGAGGTGGCTGTGGGCAAGGTGCTGATGACACTCTTTCCGGAGCGAGTGAAGCAGAGCATCCTAGCCATGGGCCAGAAAACTGGTTTGGCCCAGAACCCCCTCTTCACCCATGACAACTGGATCCCCACATTCTTCAGCATCCAGTACTTTTGGTTCATCCTGAAGGTTCGTTGGCAGCGACTGGAGGATGCCACTCAGCCAGGGGGTCTGGCCCCAAACTGCCCCGTGGTCTGCCTCTCGGGACAGGAGTGCCACATCTGGGACTTCATGCAAGGTCAGCACATGGTGGGAGGGTGCTGGCAACAGCAGCAGTGGAAGGAGACGTGCAGGAAAGTGGGGTGTGTGGGCAAGTTCTGAATCCATCTGCTACTCCTACTAATTCTCTGGGGCTTCTGGGCCTCAAGAAAGTATGAATTCCCCTTAAATTTTCTTCACTCTCTCTCCCTCTCTCTTTCTCTCCCTCTCTCTCTTCTTCTCAGTGCCATCCCCACCTTCCCAGGCCCTCTGGCCCATCAGTCTTTGGGCGCAGCTCCCAGCCTGCAGTCTGCTGAACCAAAGATGCCCTGTGGCTGTCTCCTCACTATACCTTTCTTTAGGTAGTTGTGTATGGCTATCTGATTCATGTTCATTGCCTTCTTGTAATGTGTAAACTCCTTGCAGGCAGAAAGTACTGCTGTAACCACAATTGTGAATAGTCACTCACTAAGACCTTGTTGGAGAGAGACCCCACCCCAGCCCCCCTAACCCAGCAAAGCAGCTGCATCTCTTTCCGTTCGGTTCTGAAAGCTCTCCGATTGCTTTTCTGTTTGGTCTACTCACAGCTCTCTACCTGCCAGGACTTCCTCCTCCCCGTCTTGCCCTCTCTTGTAAACCAACTTATAAATGGCTGCAGGTCACTCCACAACCATCAGGGGCTCCCACCTGCCTTCAGAGCAACAGCAGAGCTCAGCCTAGCGGTCAAGGTGCTCCCTGGTCAGGCTCAACTTTTCTGCCCAATTTCCAGCCAAGCTTCTGTTCCTGTTCACTCCTCCAGATGACCGGATGGGCTTTGTCCACTCCAGTGCTGTCCCTCTGATTTGCTTTTCCCAATATCATTGGCTGGTCTGGAACGTCCTCCTCTGTCTGGGCAGTCTGTGGGCCCCCTTGCTACAAGCCTCTTTTTCCGTGACGCCACCACAGATCCCATAGTGGAGCCAGCTCTCTCCCAGTGCTGGACACGAGACTCCACCTACACCTCCTAGTGGACCCTGCATCTTCCCCAGGCCTGTGTATAGCTCCCCAAACTGCCTGTCCAGTGTGATATTTCAGGAGGTGTGTCTGACTTCAGCACACTTAGCCTCAGGGCCTCTACACTGCCAGTGGAGAGGAGGCACCCCTGAGGCACTTGGCTAAAGTAGGGTTCTTCAAAGTGTGTTCTTTGGAACCCTTGTGCTGCAGACAAGCTCTACCAGGCAGATGTTCCTAGTGCAGGTGATTTGGGAACTGCTGCATCCTGCATCCTCCTCTCGCAGATTCACATTGCACAGTACAGGGAAGGGGCTTAGCGAGGCATGGGCACTTACCAGCAAGCACGACACATGCACTTAACACAGCACTGACTAGTTCCAAAGCACACGCACATATGTACACACATGTATACATTCATGCCCCACTCTGCACCTGAGGAAGTTTCTGTGATCATTGAGCTGGTTCCCTTGGACTCCTTTTGGGAAATGCTGAGCTAATCCAAGCCTCTCGCTTCAGTGGGCAAGTGGAAAGAGTGAAGAGGTCAGAGTAGCAGGGCCGCTACGTGACCTAGTCTGACCCAGAATCAGAGCTGCAAGCCTGTGCTCTTCAGTCAGTACGCAGGAGCACCTACTGTGTGCCAGGTCTCAGCAGGGTGCTGGGACTCAGCATTGGATCAGAGCCCACACCTTCGCTCAGTGCTGACCACACTGATATCTAAGAAGGGAATCCTTAATTCTGGCAGTGGGAAGGCCACCAGCCTGGGACTTTTGCCTGCAGGAATTAGAAGGTTTCCTGGAGGACCAAGTCTTGAAGGAGGAATAAGATTTGGGGAGCTTGAGACAGACAAAGGGAAGTGCTTCAAGCAGAAAGGACAAGAATTCTTTTGGTCTTTTTGTTCATTTTTCAAAATATTTATTTATTTATTTATTTATTTATTGTTTGAAAGGCAGTAACAGAGGGAGAAGAAGAGACAGATAGACAGAGATCTTCCATCTGCTGATTTATTCACCAAATGACTGTAACGGCCATAGCCGGGCTATGAGCTAAGAGCCAGGAGCTTCTTCTGGGTCTCCCACATCTTCTGCTGCTTTCCCAGGTCATAAGCAGGGAGCTGGATCAGAAATGGAGCAACCAAAATTCAAGTCAATGTTCATATAGGATGTTGGTGCCAAGGCAGAGATAGCCTGCCAAACCACTATACCAGCCTCCTTTTATTCATTAATGATTTTATACCATGATGCACAAGTTTTTTTCCTTAAAAAAATTATTTTTATTAGAAGCACAGATTTACAGAGAGGAGAGACAGAGAAAGATCTTCTATCTCTTGCTTCACTCTCCAAATGACTGCAATGGCCAGAGATGAGCCGATCTGACACCAGGAACCTAAAGCTTCAGCTGGGTCTCACACTACTTGGGTGCAGGGTCCCAAGAACTTGGGCCATCCTCCACTGCATTCCTAGGCCACAAGCAAGGAGCTGGATGGGAAGTGAAGTAGCCAGGACTCGAACCAGTGCCCATGTGGGATGTTTGCACTGCAAGGTGAAGGATTAGTCAGTTAAGCTATCACACTGGGCCCACACAGATATCTTCAACATGTTGAATTCACAGATATGAAGAGCAGTGAGAAAATCATGTAATACATGTTGTGTGTCTACCATGTGCTAAGCTCCAGAATAGAACCTAGCCATCCACTACAGATCAGCACCTTGCATGCCAGTTCACAGAATCTTCTATCATTACATGGCTGCCCCCTTGCCACAGGCCCACGGATGTCTTCATGACTGAGCGACCGGTTTGCCTGTGTTTTCTGCCAGAGCAGCTGAGACTGCAAAGTGGCGAGAGGTAGGCCACAGCTGCCTTTGTATTTCTCAGGCAAAGCTGGCTGTCAGCACGCTGACCTGGAGTCAGCGTGGGGGGACTAGCAACACAGCAGTAAACAGTGCTGCTTCTGGCCTGGACGTGGCCAGGGAGAGGGACGAGGCGGCCAACGTGGGGAGCACAGAGCTGGGAGGATGGCCTCTCCCCAGGTGCATTAGCAGGTGGCCTGAGGAGAGAGTGTGTGGACCAGGAAGCCTTGGGTGGGTGAGTTAGAGGGGACTGGGAGCAAGGCAGGAGAAGGGGTGGAGCATGACACACTAGGAGGAAGTGGGGTGCAGCAGGAGGAAGGGGTGAGAAATGAAGTTGAAGACATCAATGGGAATCAGGGCTTGGGGGGGTCTCATGTGTCTAATGTGAGGATGTTGGTGACTTCGGGGAAGGTTTGCACATAGGGTTAACCTGCTCCATCTGGCTTTCCAGAAAGACGTCTGTAAAATGTCCTGAAACCCACCAGGCCACAAGGCTCAGGTGCAAGCTTCAACTCTAAACCCTGACCTCATTTAAGAGTCACACTTTGGCAGTCCTGGAGTTTTCAGAAGCAAAGGCACGGAGATACCAATGGCTCCTTCAGTGTCACCTGCTGAGTTCACAGGGTGCCTGAACTAGAACCTGAGCCTTCTCCATGCCTGCCCCCTCCCCTCACCCCTCCAGGGTGCTTTCTTTACTGCAAAAGACAGAAGGGGTTCAAAGAAATCCTCAGTCTTCTCTCTGCCCACGCATGCACATGCAACACACACACACACACACACACACACACACACACACACGAGTAAAGCACACATTGACTACCTGAAGGTAAGTTGTGGGTGATATTACCCCAGAGTTCATTGGAAGCCTGTTTTACTTCAGCCTGAGTAAAGGCCCAATGGGCCTTATAAAGTATCATTCCATAACTGTAAGTGGGACTTCTCAGCGGAGGAAGCCTGCTGTGGCATTTCTTTGCCTTGCTTGCCTGGAGAAGTCGTGAGGGTTGAGTTCAAGTCTGGCTCCAGAAGCAGGAGGTGGATTTGATGGTTGGTGTCTGCCACCCTTTGCTCTGTGCCCCCAGGCAGGGGGGCAGCCCCTCACCCTGATCCTTCCTTTCTGCTTCCAGAGCAGCAGGAAATGAGGGCAAACTTTGCTCTCAATTCTGCTCACTGTACCCAGCCCTATTATAAATAATTAAACAAATGGTGCCATCTAACGAATGTCCTCATATTCCCCCCACCCCCCAGTCAAAACCAAAATTCCTGACAGCTAGTTTTTCGAGCTAGTCTCAGCCCTAAGGCTGATCTCCTCCGGCCACTTGGCCACGACCTCTGAGCCTGCCCTTCGGGGCCTGGGCCTCTCTGTCTCACTAGTGATACATCATCATGTGATGCAGCAGGGGTGCCCAGGCCCTCTCCAGGTCTCCGGGGCCTCCTGGGAAAACATCTGTGAGCCAAAGATGAGGGAGGCCTAGACCCTGCAGATGGTTGGCCCGCCTGCTGCTCAGAGGGCAGGATGATAAAGAAGGGCTATGCAACTCACTTCCCCTCTAACGCGGCCACCAGGAAGCTCATAGTTCAGGACCTTCCGCCCCGTTTGCTTGTACTCCATTTTCTTCTCTGTTCCTCCCGTTTCATGCATCCCACTGGGGCATGATTTGTTACTGTTTGAGTCCATGAAATAGTTTATTTTGTGCAGAAGCTGCTTCGAGGTCTAAGAAACCCTAAACAAGTCCAGGTGTCCTCTGAGCTCTGTCCACCCACCACCTTCTCTCCTTTCCCATAGACCACACACCAGCCCAGGCTCCCCTCACCTCCCACTGGGACTCCTCCAGCCTCCCCTCCATTTCCATTCTTTCTCCCTGGGAGAGCCAGAGTGATTGTTCCCTGGCTCTGTTGTGGCAGTTCGAGTTCTGGGCAGCCAGCAACAGCTCACTCTGGCTTGTTTATCATACTCATGCACAAAAGAACCTGCAAGAAAGATGTCAGGGGGGATTCCCCCTTTTGGCAACAGATGGAGCCCTAGGCTGAGATTGTCTCAGCATCAACAGTGGGGCCTGGATCCTTGCTGTCACTGGTTGCCATGAGAACCAATTGCTACCCCTCACTAGGCAAAAAAGGAATTCTGCATGTTAATGGTTCCAGACCTGAAGATCTATGAGGAAGATGGAAGGTCCAACCTACCCTTCTGGGCTCACTGCCTGAGCCTTGGCACCCTGCGATCCATCAATTCAGGCTGGACACACTAGTCCTTCATTAGTATACAAAACAGGGAATTCAAGTAGAAAGAAGGGTTAGGAGCCAGGCAGAAAACCTGTACCAATGTCCACTGCCCTTGCTACGTATCTCCCTGACTTCTCGTTGTTCCTAGAATGAAATCTGGATTGTTGTTAAGAATTACATATTTATTTATTTATTTATTCATTATTTTTCTTTTTCTTGGAAGGCAGATTTACAGAGAGGAGAGACAAAGATCTTCCATCTGCTAGTTCACTCCCCAAATGGCCTCAATGGCCAGAGCTGAGCCAATCCGAAGCCAGGAGCCACGAGCTTCTTCTAGGTCTTCCATGTGGGTGCAGGGACCCAAGGACTTGGGCCATCCTCGATTGCTTTCCCAGGCTACAAACAGAGTTGGATAGGAAGTCGAACAGCAACCAGTGCCCATATCGGATGTTAGCACTGTAGGCAGAGGCTTAGACTACTATGCCATGGAACTGGCCCCATAAATTCAGATTCTTTACCAAAGCCTAGCAGAGCTTGCCTGCTCTAGCCCATGCCTGCCTCTCCAAGCATCACCCTCTCGCGCCAGTCTCCTCTGCCTGGTTGCAGCAATGGTCTTATGGGACCTTGCACAATGCTGAGCCCCAGGCCTCCCTAGGGACTCTGTACGTGTCTGGAGTGCCCTCTCCCTTTGCCCAGAAGTTTTGCCCTGGAGCTTCCTTATCTTTCACTTCTCAGCTTCTCAGGGGCCTTCCCTGACCCACCTGTCTGAAGGCAGGTGAGGGGAGTGGGATAATTCCTTTACAGTCTCTTTTATGGCTCTTAGCTCATCTGAGATCACTCCACACTGGCATTTATGGTCTTTTGCCCATCCACCTTTGAACAGACCTGAAGCTGCACACAGGCAGAGGATCACAGGCTCTTTTCTTTGCTGAGCCCCCAGTGTATGGCAGGGGAAGCGTGTGGCACAGGAAGTGATGCGAACATGAGGGGAAACAGCAATTGGTAGAATGTGGATGCTTCAACAGCCCAGGTCATGGTACAAGATCAGTCAAGCGCCAATAAAAGCATGATAAGGGGAAGAGGTCAACAGTGCCAGCTCTGGCCATGAGAAACCTCAGGGTAGGGCTGGGGCTGTGGTGTGGCAAGTAAAACCTCCACCCGTAACGCTGGCATCCCATATAGGTGCTGGCTCTGTCCCCACTGTTCCTTTTCTGATCCAGTTCCCTGCTAATGGCCTGGGAAATCAGTGGAGGATGGCCCAAGTGGTCAGACCTCTACACCCATGTGGGAGACCCAGGAGAAACTCCTGGCTTCAGCCTGGCCCAATCTTGGTCCTTGGGCAATTTGGGGAATGAACCAGTGGATGGATGATACATATATCTCTCTCTCCCTCCCCTCCTCTCCATAGTACTGCCTTTCAAATAAATAACAAATCTTAAGGAAAAGAAAATGTAACTACAGGGTACTACAAATCCCCAGGATCACTTCCAGCTGAAGCTGGGGGACTTAAAGAAGTCACCCTGTTCCCCCTTCTCCCTAGGCCATCTCCAAGTTCATGGCACTCATGAATCACATGGCTCCCACACTCAGAAGGGCCTCATGCTTGGGATTTGGTGCTCTGAAACAGTCATGAAACTCTCAAGCATCTTAAGTCCAAACCCGCGTTTCATACATGACTCCCAGTGGAACAAGGGAGCCGTCCTGGAGTACCCTGGGCTCACACAGGGTCTTGCCTCCCACTTTCCAAGCCAGCACACCTGCCCCTCCTGCTCTCACACAGTGACCAGGGCCACCTTCTCGCACCGGAGCGGGTTCAGATACCTGTGTGAGGAAGGCCCAGGTCTGACGTGGACATCCTCAGAATCTTGTGGCAAGCATGGAGATGACTGTCCCCATCCCAGGCTGGCAGAGCTGTGGATGGTGCAGTTTGTTTGGCAAATGGCTGGGAGAAGCCTGTTACTCCCCTCTTCCTGCCCCTCACTCATTCCCCTTTCACCCTCACTTTTAGTGTAAGGAGCCCAGCTAGGAGAGTGCAGAATGCTGTGGTTTGGCTGGTCAGCAGGTGGAAAGGACAGGCCTCTGGTTTGGCTTTGGGCTCCCAGTGGGCACAGCATATGGGTCTGGGGTCTGGATGGAGGGGAAGCTGGTGGCCACAGCTACACATAGAGGCCCCTGAGCTGCGAGGGTGCTGGGTGGCAGGGACAGTGGGACATTACATGGTAAGTAGAAACTGCCATGGAAGTTATGAAAGATCTTGATATTTGAATAGGTCTCATGGCGTCACTCACTGCTGCCACCAGGAAAGCTGGGTTTTATTTCTCAGCAGGCTCAGCACATTGTGCAGCTGCTCCTGCCCTCACCTTGTCCTCCCTCTGTGGAGCCCTTTGCTACCACCACCTCCCATCCTACTGAGGGAGGGACACTGCTGCAGACAGACGCCAAGCACTGACTAAGCTCTTAGCAGATTTGGCAGAACTGCTCCTTGTGATGATGAGGATGATGTGGTCCCCCCTGCAGTGCTGCTAACCACAGCACAGGAGGATGGGTGTGGGTCGTCTGCACAAACGAGATTCCTCTAGGCTGTGATTTTAACTCCTGCCTGTGGATGCTGGGGGTCCACTGAAATTACCCAACCAAACTATCCCGTTTTCGAAAAAAGTAAGTTGGTTCTAACTTCTACGAAGCCGTACTCTCTGGTTTCCTGCATCTGACGCTCTGTTGTGCCAGGGACCCATCTGAAGACACAGTACAGGTGACAGCATTGAATGCAGGAATGAAGCAGCTGCTTGTGAAAGAAAGCTGGGTACTGACTTCTTGTTCATGGGAGTTGCCTTTCTATGACAGGTAACCGGCCTCTGGTGCTGAATTTTGGAAGTTGCACCTGACCTTCATTTCTTTCCAAATTCAACCAATTCAAGAGACTTATTGAAGATTTTAGCTCCATTGCAGATTTTCTCATCATTTACATCGAAGAGGCGCACGCATCAGGTACCCACTCCACCTCTACTTCCGTCTGTCCTCTCGCCTTGCTCCTTCCCCTCAAGCCTATCTCCAGCCTGCAGAGCTGGAGGAAGAAAAGGAGATAAGGCAAAAGGGAGGGCTGTTCATTGAGCTCTCACTGTCTCCTCTGTTCATCCTCACTCGCTCACCCCAGTCTGTGCTTTCAAGCAAATCACACAGACAGCAGAAGGTCTAAACAGCACCCTCACCTCCTGGGTGGGTGCCTGGAGAATGCAAGGGGGAGAAAGAAATGTCACAAGTACCATCTGGTTAATTTTATGACTCAAAGGGCCATTCTGGGAAGTGTGTATTGGGTGCAGTGGTTAAAGCCATCTCTTGGGATACTTGCATTCCACATCAGAGTGCATGGCCCGAGTCCTGGCTGCTCTGTTTCCAATCTAGCTTCCTGCAAAGTCAGCACCTGGGAGGCTGCAGAGGGTGGCCCAGGTATCTGGATCCCCCGGATACCCATACGGGAGACCTGGATGGAGTTTGAGTTGCTGCAAATAGGCTGACCCAATCTATTCAGAGAAGCGCTCTCTTTCTAAAAAAAAAAAAATATATATATATATATATATATATATATATATATAATATATAATATATATATGTATATAATATATATTTTTTAATAACTTAAATTAAGAACAACAACCAAGAGGCACTACGGTTCATCCCAGATGGCAGTTCCTGAATCTCAGCGAGTATTGGAAGCATCTGAAGCGCTGGTTAAAACAGACTGCTGGGCTACTCCCAGGGTTAGCAGATCTGTGAGGAGGGCCTGAGAATGTGCGTTTCTGACAAGTTCCAGGGCTGCTGGGGCTGCTGGCCTGGTACTGTTCTTGGAGAGCCAACTGCTTCAGCTGTAGTGTGAATTCCCTGGGCAGGCAGCCTCTCAGCAGCCACAGCAGGTAGTTCCCACCCACCTTGCTTACTTCCCAGGAACTCTTGCTCCTCTCCCTTCCTTACAGTGAGTAGACACATCCCGTGTGGACCATCTTCCTCAAGCTCTTTCAACTTTGCCAAATAGTCTGAGACACTCAACTGCCAGACTAGGGTTGCTGTCTGAGATCAGAAATCCAGAAATCTTTCCTTAGGGGGATGATGGGGCCCATGACTGGGGGTCCAAATCTCAGATTTGAAGCAGGCAGGAGGCTCTTGTGTCTGGGTGGAACAAGTGTCCTCAGTCAACCACCTGCCCACAGGATGGGAGACATGCTGCCTGACTGGTCACTGTCACCAGCCCCTGGTGAAGCCTATGTCACTCAGTGCTCTGGAGTCGTTGGGTGACTGAGTGGCAGTTAGGCCAGGGTCAGCCTTGATGGCTTGCTTGTGTGCTCACCCGTGTTGGTTTAGTGATGCTTTTTGCAGCATGGTCTCCACACTCCCAAGGTTACCATCTGGGTTGCCTGTTGACCATGCTTCCATACCTCAGGGCCTCACCCTAGGCCCACTGCTTCCTAACACCTGCACACCTAAAGGTTTGATAACAGCTTTCAGCGTAGTGTCCTGTTCCTTCCGCAATCAGTTTCTATCCTCACGAAGCCTTCAGGGCATTTCAAATATTAGATACATAGGGATGTTTTGTGCCATTGCTAGGATGCTGTATCCTATATCTGAGCATGTGAGTCCCAGCCATGCCTTTGAGTCCACCTTCCTGCTAACACAGAATCTGGGAGGTAGCAGGTGATGGTCGAAGGATTTAAGTTCCTGCCACAGATGTTGGGGACCTGGCTAAACTTCTGGACTCCTGATCCCCAATTTAGGCTGTGGCAGCCATTTGGGGAGTTAGTCAGTGGTTGGAAGTCTCTGTCTCTCTGCCTTTCAAATAATTAAAATAAGGAAATTAAAGAAAAAATAAGAGCATAAGGGACTAGGAATCCAGAGGTTCATTCTACTGGTCTTTCTACTTTTATGTGTGTTTAAAATTTTCCATCAATAAACTTTTTTTTTTTAATAAGACTAAGGTAAGTAACACAAGCACAATGTATCTCTTTGTCAATCAGCAGCCAGACCTTAAAGAAAGAGAACGTGGGTGGGGGCACAGGCTTCTGTGGTCAGTGTCCACAGCTGAGGAGAGATGGTGCCTGGATGCCGTCACAGCTGAAGTTCAGCCCAGGCCAAGTTCACTGTCACGGGGCAGTGCTTCTCAGACTCAAATGTGCCTTCAGGTCACCTGGGGATCTTACAGAAATGTAGATCCTGGCTCAGAAGGGCTGGACTGGAGCACAAAGCCAAGACTACTGGGCCAGGGACCACACTTGGAGTAATGAGGTCCTTTGAGGCTCCCACTTCCAACTCCAAAGGAGTCAATTGCTTCCTATGACATCATGGATCAGGTCATCCCAGAAACTTGTGTCCTGGGCCTGTGACTGTCTCCTAACTTGGGTCGAACCCTTCCTAGCACCCAGGACTTGTGCCCACTCAGGCACTGGGAAAAGGATGGAATGCATTGTGTCCCTGTTCTGCCATGGACATATGTTGGCCTCTGAGCTGTGCCTCTCCCAGTACACACAGCTCTTCCCCTCCCCGTCTCTTGCGCCTGGGTCTACTTGTCTGTCAGACAGAATTAGATGTGTCTGATCTTAGATTTCAAGCACATAGAGCCAGTTCCATCAGCTCTGGGATGGCTGAGGCCTATAGCCTTAGTCATGGTGTTTTCTCTACCTATACATTAACTACATTAGTCCAGGTGGAATACAAGCTGACATGAGCCATGATATGGGGAGCTCACAGACTTGGCAGTGTCAACACCCAGATGTGAGCTCTAGTGCCACCATGTGCTGGCCCCAGGAGCTTGCACAGCCCACCTGCCATTCCTATTTCTGAACCACTGACACAGGCTAACAACAGCTTCCTCGCACAACTACTCATTCAACAATGGCTAAGGACAACCTGCCACCTGCTGTCCATCCCTGTTGCTGGCGGTGACATATACACATGGTTCTGGTCTCTAAGGAAGCCACAGTTGTAGTCAGGGTGCAAGTGGCTGCTTTCTCTCTCTCTCTCTCTCTCTCTCTCTCTCTCTCTCTCTCTGGGTCCCCTGGGACTGATAACCCCTGGAAGGCTCCAGGGCACTGATGGGAGGGCAGGATTGCTTAGCTATGCCACACATGCAGGCCAGCAACAGCGAGTGTTTGTGCTTTGCTGTGTTTCTCCGGGGAGCTGGTTTTCCTAGGGAAAGTCCATGAGCAAGAAGACATGGGAGCACAGATGAGGTAGAGCCAACCTACCAACAGCCTTGAATGCCTCATCTGGCCACAAAAACAACTCTTGTCCTAGACAGGCTCCTGGCTTCTGAGGGGGACCTGTTGACTATCTCATCTGATTCCAGCATCCCCAGAAATGGAGCAAGTAAATGGACAAGGCCATGGACAGTTGACAAGTCAAGTC
The DNA here is from genome assembly GCF_030435755.1 of Ochotona princeps. Lineage (NCBI taxonomy): Eukaryota > Metazoa > Chordata > Mammalia > Lagomorpha > Ochotonidae > Ochotona > Ochotona princeps. The sequence continues at coordinate 43,125,080 of NC_080833.1, forward strand.
ATGGGCCCATTGTTGGGAGTTCCTGAAGGAGGGAAGGGCAGGTGGGAAGGTGTGTGATGAGGGGACAGAAGTCTGCTGAACAAGGGTCAGGGCTGGGTTAGCAGCTGTGCTGGGCTAACAACCCACCCATCTGGAGACTGTCAGGAGAGAGAATGCAGCATCAGCTGAGGTGGCAGAAGTCCTGGGATCCAGAACAAGGAAAAAGACTCTGGTTTGCTTCTGCTGCAGGTGGAGGCAGCAACTGTAATGATGTGACCAGACGTGTGATAGTCAGAGGTGGATGGGTCAAGGACTGCCCCACCTGGCTAGAGCACAGAGCTGGAGGTTGGGGCATGGGAGGCTGCAGAAGCCTGGTCCCTGAGAGCCTGGGGGACCCCAGGGGAGGATTAGAGTCACCCAGGGGCCAGAGGGAGAGCCTAAAAGGGTTGAGTAGGAGTTGGAAGGAGCAATGTGCTGAGCACCAGTTCCTTTTTAAAAATTCACTTATTTTTACTTGAAAAGCAGAGTTATAGAGAGGGGAAGAGACAGACAGAGAGAGAGAGCTCTTCCACTGCTGCTTCACTCCCTGATGGCCACAATGGATGGAACTGGACAGTCCAAAGCCAGGAGCCAGAAACTTCTTCCAAGTCTCTCGTGTGGGTACAGGGGCCCAAGGACCAGTCACCCTTGCTGCTCCGCAGGAAACTGGGTCAGAAGTAGAGCAATTAGGACTCAAACCAGTGTCCACATAGGATGCTGGCACCTCAGGCAGAGGCTCAACCTACTATGCCATGTTGCGAGCTCCTCTGAGCAACAGTTCTTAAATTTTAACGTTCAGAAGCATCACCTAGAAATCTGCTATAACACAGGTTGCCTGACCCCACTCTTGGTTGGTCTAGTGTAGGGTTTGAATCCCTGCATTAACAAGCTCCCCGGTGACACTGAGGCAGGTGCTCTGGGTTCACGTACTTAAATAACCTCTGCTCTAAACTGTACTTCTTTTTACGTATTCATTTTGGAGAGGCAGACACACATGCATCTTTCATCCATCACCCCGCTCCCTGCTCCTCCTCAGGTGCCTGTAACAGCTGGGGCTGGGAAGCCAGGAGCTGGACACTCAATCAGGGCCTCCCCCGTGGGTGGCAGGGACACAAGCATCACCTGCTGCCTCCCAGTGTCAGCATCAGCAGAAAGCTAGGATCAGCACACTGCAGTTGGCAATCAGACTTATGCTCTGGTGTGGGAGGCAGGTGTCTCAGACATTAGGCTAAGCACCTGCTCCCAGCTATAGCCTCTCAAAGTATGGTTGGTGCCACCCTTAGACTCATGGTAACTGAATCCTGCGGTGGTGAGGTTCCTGAGCAATTCATTGCAGTTTAAAGATCCAATGCTCTGGTTGGCTTGATCATCTCCCTTGAACAAGCCAGGGCCTGGGTGGTCAGGGGTTCTGGGTTTTGGTTCAGATCATCAATAACTCTCTCTATGACCTTGCACAATCACATGCAATAAGGGAAATGGTGCATGGTCACATGTGATAGGGGACACGGGGTCACTTGGTGGCCGTGGGTGCCTCTCTATCTGGCACTCTCAGTTCAGAGTGTGTGTGAAGGGAAGGGGATTGTGGCGTCTGTGAAAAGCATGTGCTCATCTGGCCAGCCTGGGCTCTTGGCCTTTGTCTTGTAGATGGCTGGGCTTTTAAGAACAACGTGGACATCAGGAATCACCGGAACCTCCAGGAACGCCTGCAGGCGGCGCACCTGCTGCTGCCCAGGAGCCCCCAGTGCCCTGTGGTGGTGGACACAATGCAGAACCAGAGTAGCCAGCACTACGCTGCACTGCCCGAAAGGCTCTACGTACTCCAGCAGGGCAGGATCCTCTACAAGGTGGGCACCTGAGAATGGGGGCGGGCCCCAGGGCAAGGCCAAGGAAGGCCAGAGTTGGGGCTCAGGGAGTGCTGGACTTGACTCCCTGCACAGCCACTGACCAGGTTGGAATCCCTTCACCTCTCAGAGCATCCATTTTTTCTGCCACGTGAGGGTGTTGCATACAGCACGCAGGAAATGGAACGGTACTCACCAGGATATTTGGATCATGTTTGTTTTCTGAGCCCAGGGAAGCAGCTTTCCCAGGGTCTCACTGGACAAGACTCTGATTGCAATTCAGAATCCCCTGGTTGGGCTGGGCAGGCATGAGAGGTGTGGCTAGGCACTGATCTCCAATCTCTGAGGAGGGTAGGGACCCCCAGTTGAGAGCTTGAAGTGCTGAGGCAGGGCTTTGAGGCTGGATAGGGCCTGGGGGAGAACAAGGATGAGCCGAAAGTACGGTGCTGTGGGTTGCCAGGGCAGGACGTCTACAAACCTGTCCTGTGGCAGACGATAGCTGGATTTGCCTCTGTGAGCCCACCTTAGTCCTGTGCTGGCTCTCAAGAGTGCAGGCTTTCCCACCCCTGGGGCAGGATGGGCTTCTCCGAGGAGGTGGTAATTGCATGGGCCTTCAAGGTTGAAGAGTCAGCCGAGCGGGCACAGTGAGATTCACTGTGAAGAGAAAGGGAGGGCATGGGGAGAACACGAAAGTGGGTTGGAGAGGAGGGTGGACAGAGAATTGGGTGACAGGGGTCTGGTTCGATACTTACCTCAGGGTACAAGAGAACTGTGGAGGGAATGGGGAGAGGTGTGGCTCAGAATGGCATTAAAGAAACATCCCTAGCCACTGGGTGAAGAATGGTCTGGAGGGTGCAGGGACTGGGGACAGTTGGGAGGTGTCGCAGCTGCGAGGTAGGGAACAAAGAGGGCCCCGTGAGGGCAGTAGGAGTGGGTAGGCAGAGAGGGTCCCACACAGAGTAGCTGGGTTTCCATTCCCTCAAGGACCAAGGGCTAGGGTGGGAGGGGGGTGGTAAATGTGACATTGGGGAAGTACTCACCTTCCTCCCATCCCTACCTACAGATCCAAGGAACTTTGTCCCCTCCAGTTCGGATTTTCTGTCCAGGCTTCCCACTCAGCTTGCTGTCCCCGACTCACCTTTTCCGTGCAGCTCCGTGAGCACGCTCCATCCCCATGTACTCGTTCCTGGCTGTGTGCTGAGGTTCTGGGAGTGCACAGTTCTTTTCTCTTGCAGGGTCAGCCTGGTCCTTGGAACTACGACCCAGAGGAAGTCCGCGCTGTCCTGCTAGAGCTCCACAGCTAACCTGCACAGAAGTCCCTCCACCCCCTGCCCAGTCCCCAGTAGCCAAAAGGAGGGGCCCTCCAGGAGTGACTGTCCCTTCCTTGCCACTGGCCTTTGCCTGGGACCCATGTTTGCAGCTGAAACCACTGGCTCAAATATTCCTGCTCCCAGTGAGGCAGGGTGTCCAGTCAAGACCAATGGCGATGCTCACCCCAACAGCTTATTAAAGCCCCCAAGATGCCACATGGTTCCCACAGTGGGGACATGGTCCTGGCCCAGCACCTTCCACAGAAAGTGTCCCCAGTCAGGTGCTGAGATGGAGGATGGGATGTCAGATGACATCCACAGGTCACCTACATTCATTCAGTTACATTTGCCATTCATGAAATGGCTCATCCAAGACACCAAAAAAAATTTTTTTTCTTTTAGTAGGGGAAGAATTCTTGATGATAAAGAGAGATGAGCAATTGGAAGAGGAGGGGGAACAGAAAAGAACATTTTTGTAGACAGTGTGGTGCTGGTGCTGGTGAGGGGTGAGCTTCCATGATAACACATCTCCAGGACTACCCAGAGGAGGAGAGAACTCACACTACCACCTTGGACTATACACAGAAATCTGCTGCTACCCTGGAACCTTCTGCTCATGTCACTTTTCAACAGTCATTTTAATGGGAGGCTTGGCTTTCCAAAGAAAGCATCCCAGCCTTGGTCAGCCCAGATAACACCAGGAGCACCGTCACGTGCCTGGGCAGGAGGTTGGGTCTGGAATTTTCTTTAATTTCTTTGCAAGTCTCTTAGTCGTCATTTGGGTCCAGAGTCCCTCACACCATTGGTCACCATTGGTGATCACATGTTGCCAGTCTGTGTCTTTCACATTTGTTTATGACGGCCACAGCCTAAAGTCTACATGGTTGTGGCTTGATTTGGGGAAAAAATGTTCTAAGAGGCAGCAGGCTAATGCAATATGATTAAACTGTTTAATGGGCTGTCCATGTGGTCTCTGTGTCCACCTCTTCTGGCTGGTATGATAGCCTGGGGTAACCTGGGCAGCCTGAATGCCTGGAAGGGCCTCACTTGGTGGACAAGACAACCCAAGTGTTATTGGGTAACATGAGGTTGGGTGTGCACTGGCGACCCCTGTCAGAATGAAGTCATTTGTCAGCATTGGCTTCAAACCACCTTCATTGCATGACACGAAAGAATAGCCTTGGGGAATATCTTACTAGCATGAAAACACATCCTCTGGGGCTCTGCCTTGGTGGCTGTAGTATCATTGATGCTGTCACTTTAGACTTTTTTTTAGGATTTATGAATTTTTGTTGGAAAGGTAGGTTTACAGAGGGAAGGAGAAACAGAAAGAGAAGGTCTTCCATCCACTGGTTCACTCTAAATGGTCACGACAGCTAAGCTGAGCTGATTTGAATCTGGGAGCCAGGAGCCAGGAGCCTCTACCAGTTCTCCCATGTGGGTACAAAGGCCCAAGGATTTGGGTCATCCTCAATTACTTTCCCAGATCATAAGCAGGGCACTGAGTTGGAAGTGGAACAGCCGGGATACGAGCCAGCACCCATATGGGATGCTGCTGCTACAGAGTGGAGGATTAGCCTGTTGAGTCACAGTGCTGGCCCACACACTTGTAGAACTAGTTGTTATTTATTACCCAATGGGACAGGCACTCTGAGATAGATTCTTATTTCATCTCTCCTTACTTTGAAAATCACTGTTAGGCCTGTCTTATGGAAAACAAGACCAAGACTTAGAGTGATGAGCAGGTTAAGTTCTTAGAATCAGACAGTCACAAACCAAGATTCAAACCCCATGCTCCAATGCCTGCGTCTTGGCTCCGCTGTATGACTTCAATTGCTTGAACTATAAAATGAGACAGCAACAAGCATCTCCCCTGCAGGGATTCTTGAGTAAAGCTGCAGAACTGGTGCCTGCCTCGGAGAAAAATACCGTGGAGAGTGTGGGCATCATGATGATGCTCACCACTGCTGTTCCACAGCTGCCTGTTCAGGTTCCCTTTCTGAAGATGGGGAGGTGAGGAAGAAGAACAGGACAGCAGGGACATTAAGTCCCTGCACCCGTGTGGGAGACCCGCAGGTGATAAAGCCACAAGCCAGCCAGTCACCTGAGAGGGAGCAGCTGTGAGAATGGTGAGTTAGTACACAGCTGAGCTCCGTCCTTCCTGGGTACCTAGCTTGGTCCAAGGATGCAGTGTGGAAGGTAGCACCATCCGGGGCCACTCAGGTGGTCCTGCAGTTCGGTTTTACACCTGTGCAGATTGCCCTGGCACCCACAAATAACATAATCCAAAAATAGAGTTTTCTTTCCCTTTTTTTTTTTTTTTGCTACAGATTTATCTATCTGTTTATATTGGAAAGGCAGATACACAGAGAGGAATAGAAACACAGAGGAAGATCTTCTGTCTAACGTTTCACACCCAAGCAGCCACAATGGCTGGAGCTGAGTCCATCTGAAGCCAGGATCCAGGAACTTCCTCCAGGTCTCCCATGCGGGTGTAGGGCCCCAAGGCTTTGGGCTGTCCTTGACTGCTTTCCCAGGCCACAAGCAGGCAGCTGGATGGGGAGCAGGGCCACTAGGATTAGAACCGGCGCCCATATGGGATCCTGGCACATTCAAGATGAAGACTTCAGCTGCTAGGCTATTGCGCCAGGCCCTCTTTTCCTTTTTTTTAAAAGATTGATTCATGTATTTGAAAGACAGTGTTACAAAGAGAGAGGCATCTTCTATCTACTTACTGGCTCACTCCCTAGATGGCTGCCATGGCTGTGGCTGAGGCCAGATGGGAGTCAGGAACCAGCAGCTTTATCTAGGGACCAAGCCCTTGGGCCACATTCTGCTGCGTTTCCAGGTGCTTTAGCAGGAAGCTGGATCAGAAACGGAGCAGTTGAACCAATGATCCAATATGAGGTGCCAAGACCCCAAGCCCCCTGAGTAGTTTTCTGATTCAGACAGACTCCAGGCTTTCCAGTTTAACTTGATGAGGGGACAGCAGGGAGCAAATGGGGGCCCAGGAGCTATGGTCCCCCAATGCTGAGCCATGTGTACCACCCCTTTGCTGAATTCTGCTTTTTTTTTTTTCTGTTAAAGATGTATTTATTTATTTGAAAGGCAGAGTTATTAAGAGGAGGGAAAAAGAGAGATCATCCATCTACTGATGGCTGGGAGAAGCCAGGAGCCTGGAACTCCATCTGGGTCTCCCAGGTGGGTGCAGAGGCCTGAGCTCATGGGCCATTTTCTGCTACTTTCCGAGGTGCATTAACTGGGAGCTGTAAGTCCTGCTTTTCTGTCCACCTCTATCCATATCTCTTGAGCTTGCAGATGACAGAACCTGGACCAAGTCTCTCTGATCTCAGCTAGAACTCTCAAGTGTTACAATATATTTGCTGGGGGCACCAATCTCAATAAATTCTCCTCAGTTTAATGCAACAAACACCAACTGGGCACTGTGGCTGCTTTTCTTGGTGCAGAGTGCAGCATGCAGTGAGGAGGAACTGGGGCTACCTGATGCATCCTGAGTGGCGTCTGACTGCTGAGCCATAGCTCCAATTCCCAGCTCCACACCCACCCCTCACCCCGTTCCCTTTCCTCATCTCTCTCGTCTACTTTTTTCAGCTCTCCTAGCTCATATTTCATCTTCTGCAGCATTTTTTCCTTTAAGTCTTTGTTTTTGCCTTTCTGAAAGAAGTTTCAATTCAACCTGTTCTTGATTCTGTATCTGCTGTATCCTTTTTTTAAATCTTTATTGGAAAGTCAGATATACAGAGAGGAGAAAAGACAGAAAGGAAGATCTTCTGTCCGATGATTCACTCCCCAAGTGGCCATTATGGTCGATGCTGAACTGATCTGAAGCCCCTCTGAGTATCTTAAAATCCCTTTGTTTGATATTATTGACATTCTTCTTTTCTTCAATAAAATTATTTTGGGCCAGGCAAGTGGCCTAGTGGCTAAAGTCCTCACCTTGAATGCACCAGGATCTCATGTGGATGCCAGTTCTAATTCCGGCAGCCCCACTTCCTATCCATCTCCCTGCTTGTGGCTTGGGAAAGTAGTCGAGGACGGCCCAAAGCCTTGGGACCCTGCACCAATGTGGGGGACCTAGAAGAAGCTCCTGGATCCTGGTTTCAGAATGGCTCAGCATCAGCTATTGCGGTCACTTGGGGAGTGAATCATTGGATGGAAGATCTTCCTCTGTGTCTCTATTCCTCTTTGTATACCTGACTTTGCAATAAAAATAAATCTTTAAAAAAATAATTAAAATGATTTCATAGTTTCTAGTCATAGGTTCTCACAGTCCAACAGTCTCCAAATGAATCAGTCATCTGGAGAGCCTTTTTTTTTTTAAGATTTATTTATTTTTATTGGAAAGTCAGATATACAGAGAGGAGGAGAGACAGAGAGGAAGATCTTTCATCCTATGAGTCACGCCCCAAGTGAGCGCAATGGCCGGTGCTGCGCTGATCTGAAGCCAGGAACCAGGAACCTCTTCCAGGTTTCCCACGCGGGTGTAGGGTCCCAAGGCTTTGGGCCGTCCTTGACTGCTTTCCCAGGCCACAAGCAGGGAGCTGGATGGGAAGTGGGGCTGCCGGGATTAGAACCAGCGCCCATATGGGATCCCAGGGAGTTCAAGGTGAGTACTTTTAGCCACTAGGCCAAGCCGCCGGGCCCTGGAGAGCCTGTTAAAAGAGATTCTTGGAGGGGCCAGTACTGTGGCATGGCAAGTTCAGCCTCAGCCTATAGTGCCAGCATCCCAACCGGTTCGAGTCCCAGCTGCTTTACTTCCACTTCAGCTCCTTGCTAATGCACCTGGAAAAGTGGTGAAGCATGATCCAAGTGCTTGAGCCACTGCACCCACATGGGAGACCCAGAAAAAGCTCCTGGCTTCAGACAGGCTCAGTTTTGACCACTGCAGGCTTTTGGGTGTGAAATTGCAGATGGAAGATTATTTTTCTCTCTCTGAAACTCTGCCTTTCAAATGGATATTTTTTATTTACTTTTTATGATACAAGTCCATAGGCTCTGGAATTTTCCTTACCTCCTTCCCCAAATCCCTCCCCCTGCACTGATTTCCCCTATGTTATTACAATAGTATACTCTTTCATAAGTAGTCATAAGCCTATCATTCTGCTATTTAAGTGTATTTTGACATTGTGGGTATGGACAACGGCAGAGAGTCCAGCATCCTATTGCCAAAATATATTTAACCATTTCATTGGGAGTCCATCTTTGATTTGAATGCATACTGTATTATATCTTCATATCTGGATATTATAGCCTATATTACACAGTTACTATACACTTCTCTTAAATGAGAAGCCATAAAACAAAATCAGCAACAGGAAGAAAGTAAAAATTTTACAGTGCCATGAAGTTAAATAACCTGCTATTGAATGACCAATATGACACTGAAGAAATGAAAAGAAAATAAAAACCGTCTTCAAAAAGTGATGCTACTGCACGACCTGTGAGACAGTGAAGAATTTAATACAAGAAACTATTCTGAAGAAATGAAAATAAAAACAAAAATATCAAAACCCATGAGATTCAGCAAAAATAGTCATTGAAAGGGCTATTGATCTTATATTTTGTTTGAAGTTTGCTCAAATAAATCTTAAAAAGAGAGATTCTTGGGGCCAGCGTTGTTGGGGCAGTTAAGGGTGAAGCCGCTGCTTGCTTCACTGACCTCCTCCACTTTCAACCCAGCTAGTTCGCTGCTAACACACCCGGGGAAACAAAAGTTGGTCCAAGAGATTGGACCCTGCACCCACAAGGAGACCTGACTGGGGTATCAGGCTACCTGTGTGAGGATGGATCCAGCAGATGGAAAATCTGTTTGCCTCTCTATTTCTCTGAAACTATTTCAAAGAAATAAATCTAAAAGCAAAGACAGCCACTTCCCAGCTTCTGGAGTCACAGCCTCAGAATTTCAACCCAATGCATCAGGGTTAGGTAGGGCATTTGCTTTTCTTTCTTAAAAAAAAAAAAAAAGGTTTATTTTTATTGGAAAGTCAGCTATACAGAGGGGAAGAGAGACAGAGAGGAAGATCTATCCACTGATTCACTTCCCAAGTAGCTACAACGGCTGGAGCTGAGCCGATCTGCAGCCAGGAGCCAGGAGTCTCCTTGGTCTTTCCATGCAGGTGCAGAGTTCTCAACTGGGCCACATGCAGGGAGCTGGATGGGAAGCAGGGCCACCAGGACACAAACCCAGCTCATGCAAAGGGAGGACTTTAGCCACTAGGCTACCTCGCTGGCCCGACATATGCATTTCTGACAAGTTCCCTGATGAGGGAGCTTTGTCAGGAGTTGTCCTTGGGAAGACAGTGGACAGTGCTGGTGCCCTGTCCAGTTACCTTTTACTACACATGCTTCAGCTGCCAGCCGCTGTTCATGGCTCACACATCTCACACATGCTCTTTTCCTGAGAACTGTCCTCAAATGGCGTGTACTGACTTACCCAGAAATGCCCGGGGAGTGACTTCCCTGACCCGAGGTGGCCCACGGCCAGTGGCTGACGGATCTGGCGTGTGCCAGCCTGGTCCCTCCACGCTCCAGAGCTTCCGTGTGAGATCAGGCCGAGGCTGGGCTTTGGCTTCACTTTCCCCTCATTCCTGTCTTGTTTTCCTCCAGCATTTTTTTAATGAATCACTCTCAGGCTGGCACAGTGGCCTTGCGGCTGAAGTCCTCACCTTGCACGCAGCCGGGATCCCATGTGGGCGCCGGTTCTAATCCCGGTGGCCCCACTTCCCATCCACCTCCCTGCTTGTGGTCTGGGGAAGCAGTCAAGGATGGCCCAAAGCTTTGGGACCCTGCACCCGCGTGGGAGACCAGAGCAAGTTTCTGGCTCCTGGCTTCAGATCGGCTCAGCTCTGCCCCTTGTGGCCATGTGGCGAGTGAACCAGAGGATGAAAGATCTTTCTGTCTCTTCTTCTCTCTGTAAATCTGATTTTTCAATAAAAATAAATCTTAAAGATTTGTTTGAAAGGCAGTTGCAACAAGAGAGAGGGAGAGACAGAGATCTTCCATCTGCTTGGTCTCTTCCCAAATGGCTGTAACAGCTGGAGCTGGGTAAATCAGAAGCCAGGAGCCAGGAGCCAGGAACTTCTTCCAGGTCTCCCACACAGGAGCCATCCTCCAATGTTTCCCCAAGCCATAAGCAGGGAGCTGGATATGACGTGGAGCAGCTGGAACACAAACTAGGTTGCAGGTGAAGGATTAGGTAATTGAGCCATCACTCCAATTATCTCCCCCCTTTTTTTTCTTTTAAATAAAGATTGTTTATACTTAAAATATAGCATGAGAGAGAGAGAGGGAGACAGAGATAGGTCTACGATTTGCTAGTTCATTTCCCAGATAGCTGCAACATCCAGGACTGAACCAGGCTGAAGCCAGGAACTAGGGACTTCATCTGAGTCTCCCATCACCAACAGTGGCCTTAACCCTCAACTGTGGACCCCAGCTGTGGTCTTCTACCTCTGCATAATGATGTTGTTTCTTTCATTGCTGGTTTGATAGGCCCATCTTCGCAGGATGCATCTGTCACTTCCGGCATCAGTGCACCTTCTAAGACCCCATCATTTGCATATCCAGCTGGAGCAATACCCCCTTATACTTCCTTGTACGAAGAGGTGAAAGCAGGAGAGAGCTCTTTCCACCACAGATCCTTTTTTTCTCTTCCATCATGTAATGTGTTGGGTTCTTGTGTGTGCTTCCTGCCGTGGAGGTTGGATGGTCCTTCCAATTATAGTTGACATTCTCAGGGCCTGTTTTTCTTTCTAGTTTATAAGCAATTCTCTGGTTCATTCATGTTGGGTATTTCTGTGTGGGATGACCTATACACATGCACGAAAGCATGTTTACTCCCTCACTGCAGAATAAACTTCCAACTTGTACATGATACCAGTCTCTATTTGGTATTCGTATCTCTGTGGGAGAAAATAACATGGATTTAAAATTAATGCATTCATTACTCATCAAAGAAACCTACAGCCCTGTTCACACTGGTCCAGGGATTGTTGGAGAAGACTTTCATAATTGCCACATTAAAACAATTTATTTATTTATTTATGATTTGAAAGTCAGATATACAGAGAGGAAGAGAGACAGGGAAGAAGATCTTTCATCCACTGATTTACTCCCCAAGTGGCGACAATGGCCAGAGCTGAGCCGATCAAAAGCCAGAAGCCAGGAGCTTTTTCCAGGTCTCCCACATGGGTGCAGGGTCCTAAGATTTTGACCCATCCTTGACTGCTTTCCCAGGTCACAAGCAAGGAGCTTATGGGAAGCAGGGACATGAGGACATGAATCCTGGCCTGTGCAAGGTGAGGCCTTTAGCTGCTAGGCTACCATGCCAGACCTCATAATTACCACACTTTGTAAAATTTTTAGCTCTGGGAGAGTGTATGACAGCTCTCTGCTTCTTCCTTCACCAAGACCTTGACTGTGCAGGACTCAGGAAATGCACGCATGCATACTGTTATAATGTTAAGGGTTCTTTTTTTATTTTTCCTTATTTATTTATTTTTGGAAAGCCAGATTTACAGAGAGAGACAGAAAAATCTTCTAACAGCTGGTTCAATCCCTCAGTGGCTGCAATAGCCAGATGAGCCAACCCGAAGCCAGGAGCCAGGAGCTTCTTCTGGGTCTTCCACACAGGGTTCCAAGGCATTGGGCCATCCTCTACTGCTTTCCCAGGCCACATGTTGTGAGCTGACCAAATCTATCCCAGAAATGAGTCAGAAGCAGACTTTTAGAAGCTCTGGAATCTTTATCCACCAGCTGGCACCGACAGGTGGACTGTCCCCTTGCACCCCATGTGGAAGAGGGGAGCAGCCCTGGTCAGCTGTGTTCAAGGGCTCTTAAGCAATGATCATCTAATTAACTAACAGAGCACTGGCACATCATGCAAATCATTCAATCAACCAAGGTTACATCAGCGCACAATACAAATTATCTAATCAATTATAGTGGCGTGGAACATGGATACTCTATCAGTTTAAGCATTATGCACTTTAAACTACTCAATCAGTAAGTCACATCCCACCTAGTAGTGAAGAACAGAACCAGGCAAACAGGTGCTCCCAATTCCATTTACAGAAAACAATTTGGGACAATCAGTTTACTGCCCCTTGTCAAAAAAAAAAAAAAAAAAAAAAAAAAAAAAAAAAAAAAAAGCATGCTCCCTCATGCATGCATGCTCTTTCTGCTCTCTGCTTTCTCTCCCTTCCCCATGGCTGCTCCTTCCACTGGAACGAAGACCTCTGTGCACCTGTTGCCTCTGGTGTCTTGGGTTTGTGGTGAAAATTCCTAACAAGACTAGGATGGCTTAGAAACTTCTGGCTTCCCTGTGGCCCAGCCCAGTCCCTTTTGCTGCCATTTGGAGGAGTGAAACTGGATGGAAGATCTCTCTCCCTCTGTAACTTTGCCTTTCCAATAAAAAAAAAAATCTTTTTTAATCCCCAAAGATTTCATAGTATAAAGATATAGATATAAAGGAATATAAAGTGTTCATTCAGTCAACAAAACAGAAGCAAAAACCTTTGTGCCTTGATTACTCTAAGTCCAGAGGCAAAAAGTAAGGCGTAAAACAGCAAAACTGCCTGCCCAGGTGTTCACATTCCAGGGAGGTCAAAAGACAATCTATGCAATCTACATGACAAATAAGCAAACTAGACAGTGCCAGACCTGGGGCAAGTCAGTGACCACTCCCACCATCTGTTTCTGGAACGGGTCAGTTGTGGCTTGGCTAGTAAAGCCACCACATGTAACCCTGACATTCCACATAAGCACACCTTGTTTGAGGCCTGGCTACTCTACCGTTTTTTCTTACATTATTTTTACTATTTTTCATGATATATATTTTTCATCTTAGATCTATGACTGTGCAGGACTCAGAAAATGCATGCATGTATACTGCTGTGATGTTAAGGGTTCTCTCCTTTTCTCTGTAAATCTAATTTTCCAATATAAATAAATTAATTAATTAATTAAAGGGCCTGGCACAGTAGCTTAGTGGTTAAAGTCCTCACCTTGCATGCACTGGGATCCCATGTGGGTGCTGGTTCATATCTCAGCTGCTCTACTTCCCCTTCTGCTTGTCTGGGGAAACAGTAGATGGTGGTCCAAATACTTGAGACCCTGAACCTGCATGGGAGACCCAGAAGATGCTCCTGGTTTTGGATCAGCTTAGTTCTGTACGTTGTGGCCACTTAGGCAGTGAACTAGTGGATAAACAATCTTTCTGTTTCTCTTTTGCTCAAAGCTTTGGGACCCTGCACTTGCATGGGAGATCTGAAAGAAGCTCCTGCCTCCTGGCTTTGATTCAGCTCAGCTCTGGCCATTGTTGCTGTTAGTTATTTAAAAGTACTTAAAGTTCTTACGTTATTATGTGCAGCTAATTCCTGCAGCCTGGTTCTTTCACCATAAGCCAAAAACACCAAACGCAAGGAGGTACTTTAGGAGAAGTGGTAGGAGGGTGACAAGAAAAAGGGGGAAAGAGTAGGGAAGAACAGATAGTGGGCAGAGCCACACCTGGGGGCTCTTCATGCCATTCAGGTGAGCCCACAAGGTGGGGGGGGATTGGGAGGGATTGAGAGCAGGCCCCAGGCGGTTGGTGTTTGAGACTGTCACAGGATGATTGGTAAGTGGACCGGGTTGGGGAAGGGGTTCAGGAGAGATTGGGGGTGGGATTCTCAGGTGAAATGCTAGGTTACATCTGATTGGAAGGGTGAACTGGTGCGAATTTCTTGAGTTGTGAGGAGCCGGAAATGACACTGGGTCCAGAGTGGACGTTCAAATAACTCCTTACAGATGCCACTTAGGAAGTGAACCAGCTCTCTGTCTCTCCTTCTCTCTGTAAATATGACTTTAAAATAAATAAATAAATAAGTAAGTAAATAAATAAATAAATGAATGACTTCCACCTGCTCATTCATTTCCCAAAGTGCGCAATGGCCAGAGCTGAGCCAATCAGAAGCTCCCGGAGCTGGGCCCTGCGGCTTGGCCTAGCGGCTAAAGTCCTCACCTTGAAAGCCCCGGGATCCCATATGGTCGCTGGTTCTAATCCCGGCAGCTCCACTTCCCATCCAGCTCCCTGCTTGTGGCCTGGGAAGGCAGTCGAGGACGGCCCAAAGCCTTGGGACCCTGCACCCGCGTGGGAGACCTGGAAGAGGTTCCTGGTTCCCGGCATCGGATCGGCGCGCACCGGCCCGTTGTGGCTCACTTGGGGAGTGAATCATTGGACGGAAGATCTTCCTCTCTGTCTCTCCTCCTCTCTGTATATCTGCCTTTCCAATAAAAATCAATAAATCTTTAAAAAAATCTTTAAAATAATAATAATAATAATAATAATAATAATAATAATAATAATAAAGGAAGTCGGAGCTTCTTCTGGCTCTCCCAACAGGTGCAGGATCCCAAGGCGCTGGGCGATGTCCCACTGCTTTCTCAGCTCATATGCATGAGGCTGGATAGGAAGTGGAGCAACCAGGACACGAACCAGCGCCCATGTGGGATGCCGGTGAGGAGTGGTTCGAATATCAGTCATGGAGACTGAAATCATGCCATCTTGGATCTGGCACCATTTCCTGCTTCCCCTTCCCCACAGCTTGTGAAATTTGCGCTGTTCTGGTTACCCATCAATCAGATGAAACCTGGCGCCTTAACTGATAACCTCACTCATCAATCTGGCCCCTCCCCCTAGTCTCCATCCACCTACCTGTGGCTCAGATAATCTCAGCCACAAGGCCTGGGGACCAGCACACAGCCCGCGCAGCCCTTCCCTTCTCTTTTCCCCTCTCTCCTTCCTTCCCTTCTTACCTGACTCTTCCCTGTCCTCCTCCATCTTGTCCCTTCCCCTGCCCTGGCAGTCCCCAACCTGCCACCGAGGCAGGAGATGTGTCCCTTCCAGTTTTCCCCCCCTCCACCCCTGCTCCTGTTCCTACCCTGCTGGAATAAAGGGACCTCCTAATCTCATCGTGTCTGGTGTTTCAGCTTGCGGTAAACTAATTGTGAAAAGAGGACTTGACTGGGAATTAGCTGCATGTAACAAAGAACTTGAAGTGCATTTAAAATCTAACAATGCCATACGTGGAGGTGGAACATTAGCCAGTTGAGCCAATGTGCTGGCCCTATGATACATTTTCGAAGGTATAGAGTTTCTCCTCTCCCTCCCCATGTTCCCTCTCACCATTTCACCCATATTATTGTTGTGGGGAATTTGACATGAAAGACAACAGCAACCTCGTTTCTTGTCTCATGTGAAAGAAGAAATTTCATGCAGATAATTTCAGTGTGAAAAGCAAGAGCTATTTATGAGAGCGTGAGAGAGTGGACTCTTGTCAGTGGGAGGGGGCTGCAAGGGAGGAAAGATCCAGGAAAACAGTGGATACAGCATCTTATCCACCATCTGAAGGAGGAGGGCAAAGGGTAGGGAACAAAACGGGGAGCTGATTCGAAATGGGCAGGAATGTCTAGCACCTTGCTCAGAATAACAGGACACCTCCAGGCTCCCTTGTGCCATTCTGATAAGCTGGAAATTCAGGAACTGTATCACTGACAGCAGCTTGGAGATGGGGTTGAAATAGGCGTTGGCTCCTCCCTCTACACTGATTTTCTCCTTTTGCGCTCCTTCAAGGTAAACTCTAGAGTTCTTCTAAGGAGAACTTGCCGTTGGAAGGGTCAAAAATGGGGAGAAGCAAAATTTTGTTTATTTTAAGATTTATTTATTTATTTTATTGGAAAGACAGATTTACAGAGAGAGGCAGAGACAGAAAGATCTTCCATCCACTGGTTCACCCCTCAAGCTGCTGCAATGACCAGATGAGCTGATTCAAAGCCAGGAGCCAGGAGCCTCTTCTGGGTCTCCCACATGGGTGCAGGGTCTCAAGATTTTTGGCTATTCTTGACTGCTTTCCCAGGCCACAGGCAGGGAGCTGGATGGGAAGTGGGGCAGCCAGGACATGAACTGGCACCCATATGTGATCCGGGTCATTGAGCCATTCATGCTGGACCCAGGAGTGGGGACATCTTAACAAGTATTGAGACACCATTGATATGAATCCTTTTAATAGAGATTCTCAGGGACATCTTTGGGTTTAAATATCGTCAGAACCTTTTGCTTCAGTAACTAAGCAAGATTGGAGACGGCGATTCCCTCTGCGGAAATGCTATGCACTGATGCAAAATGATCAAAGGCTGAGAGAATAATGAATCTCAAGTAGGTGGCAGAGCCATCGCGCACCTGTGGGGAGAAAACAATAGGGATGCTGTCAGTGATTCTAGGTAACCATGGACAAGCTGTGAGGAGCTGTGAGCAGACATGCAGGCAGCACGAACATCAATACTCTAGACTTGTGATCTTCAGAAGCTAAGCCAACCCAGGTACAGCTGCAAACTACAACTGTGTATCTACAGTTAGTTTTTATAAACTGTCCTAAAGCATTTTTTATGGTAAGCTGTGTCCTTGGTTCATCATGCAGGTATATTGGTTTGGCCTCAAAAGGCTCTCCAATTTCCTGTCTCTACACCACCCAGTCTCAGCCCCCTTGTTTACTTGTAACTGCAGTAGCCTGGTTGATGGAAGGCCCCCAGAAGTCGCTCACCTGTCACATTCTCCCTTAGTAGTCATCCCTTCCCACATTTCCAGACCTGCTTCCCTAAGCAATCCACAGCCTCCAATGCCTGCTAGCATGCAAATCCCTAAGCACAGTCCTCTGGTAGTATGCTGTGGCAGCCTTGGGCCCTGCCTGCCTACCCAGGGCCCATGCAACCTCACACATGGGTCTCCAGATCCTGCTGGCTGCCAATGTCTGCCCCCAACATATATTTAAAAAAAAAATTGAATAGAATAAGCAACTATGCTGGAACACTGGTATAGTTAACACAGATTTGGCATTAGCCAGGCCCAGGATTCCCACTAGCTATTAGCTGCTTTCCTCCCAGCAGTGTACTAGGTACAAAGCAACATAGTCAGTTGCCTATAGCTGGGGTAAATGTGATCTTGATACTACAATCAGGAAGTCTGTGACAGAACATTGAGTTTAAAATGCTATGCAGACCTTGTGGCAGGAGGAACCTAAGGGGCCTGAGAGATTTCTCTCCCCATGGTGAGTACACCATGAGGGAATCTCAGGAATGGGATTAGGTCTCTGGCCCCGCCCTGCCACCAACTTGCGGCAGAAGAAACCTAGGGGATGGCTGTTCGACCGTGGAGTTGGGGAAAAAGGAGCCCTCAGCAGCATGGCGGCTGTGAAGGTTACCTGAGCCAGGCTGGACTCAATGTTTGGGACTTCTGCCATGGATATCATCGCCACGTGGTGTGTGAATCCTCAGCTTTTGGGTGGCCAGTGTACTAAGTGCTGTGAGGCTCCTCCTGCTGGCCACCTGGTGGCGAGCGCTAGGATTTATGGGTATGTAATTGTTGCCTAGAGACATCCATGGATAAGGTCAATGTGAGTGTAGGTGAGGGATGAATCTAGGGACTTCAGCAACGGGGGTCACTGAAATTGCTGGTAAGCATGGGGACTGAGATCTGGTAGTTTGGAGGAGAGAGTGCATAAGATCTGTTTGGGTCAGACTGATTCACCAGCCCACACGGGAGTCCTGAGATGGGCTATTAGTGCACAACATCACATGCCAATCCGCATGAAAGCTATGGCTGAGGGCATGTCCGCTCTGAGTGTCAGAACAGGGATGGGCTCACATTAGGAAGAGTCATTAACACCAATGGCGTACTCACCATGGGAGGAGAAATCTCTTTCTGGCCTCCCAACAGCCAGGACTCTCTCACCGTGTGGTGACAGTGCCCATGGGCAAGTAGGGGGAAAGTGGAGGGCTCCCCTGCTGGACTGCCATTCCCACTGGAGAGCATGAGCTGGAATGGGGGCAGACCAGACCAGGCAGGGCTACAACACCTGTGGGCCTCATGTGAGCTGGATCAGGGAAAAGCCAGGCTGGGCTGACTGTTCCTACTGGTACAAGTATAAATCAGAGTAGGTGGATGAGGGTTGGTTGGGCTTTGCCGCAGCACCAGCTGGCAGATGCTGGCACTGGGGGCTAATTCTGTCAAGTTAAACTGCAGAACTACCTGGAGAATCCATGATGTGGGAGTGGATCCTGTAGGGAAATAGTGGGCATCTCCCTCTGGGGTTATCACTCCCACTGGAGAGCATGAAAACCAGGACTGGGGCAGTGGTAGCTAGACAGAAAGGCACCCACCAGCATATGCGTGGGCTGGATAGTGGGGCTGGTTGGGTTGAACTAGGCTTCAATGCAAATTGACATGTATGAGAGCTGAATGGATATGGGATAGACTGGACCAGCCTGCTGTACATGCTGGCAAGCATGGGAATCAGGGCAGGGGGCAGGCCTGGTGGGGGTTATTGTGGGTTGCTTTGACTAGACTGTAGCTCCCACTGGTTTGTGTGAGGGCTGAGTATGTGCTGAGCAGAATCAGACTGGACTGCAATACCCATTAGTTTGTGTAGAAGACAGGGCTGGAAACAAAACTGACCTAGCAATTGCAACCACCAGCATATGCATAAGTTGATTGGGATGATGGACTGTGTCAGACCCTGTACTGGCATACACACACAAGAATCAGGTCTGGGATCATCTCAGATGAAGTTTCTTTGGGGATCCCTCCAACTGAACTGCTGATCTCAGAATCCCAACCATGAAGAGAAGTGCAGATTCCATGGTCTGACTATGGGGTGCAAATGTCAAAGCTGAGCCTCCTCAGAGGCTTAAACGGAGCAGTGAACAGCATACCCAGGTGCACATGGAGGATATGGCAGACCATCGGAACCTGCAGAGGACACCTGGTACCACAACAGAGGACAGAGCAAATCGGTCATCTACCCCAGTCAAGAGTTGGCAGTGAAAATCTGGGCAAATGGAGACTCTAAGGTGGACTATGTCAGTCAGTGTATTCTGGAGAGATTTCATCGTGCTTGGAATGGCAAGATTGGCAGCAATTCAGAACTGCTGAACTATCAGAACCACTTGAGCAATGCTCTCGGAGCAGCCCCCACGTCAGGGACTCTGGGATGGTTGGGAGGTAGGGTGAGGCTTCTCCCTTTATCTCCCCCCTCACCCCAGATACAGAAAAAATAATAATACAATAATGAGGAAACAATGGTCTTACCTACTTTACTGTAGCCCTTGACCCTTTGTGCCCTAATCAATTATGTAAAGATTGTCAAAATAATTTTTTAAAAATCTGCTGGGGTCCATGCAGTGGATGTGGAGCACAGGAAAGTGTGTGGAGAACTGTTCCCCTGTAGGCAAGGCCGGGAGGAATTTTCCTCTGTATGGCAGGGCCCAGAGGATGTCTCTACAACCACCTGAAGGCAGTTTCACCTCCTTTTGCGTAGACATAGGACCACCCCCATGAGAATTCTGTAATTTATTTAGGTGTTGTTTGCTGGCTGCAGAGTTGGTTTTTTTTTTTTTTAAAGATTTATTCATTTTTTTATTACAGCCAGATATACACAGAGGAGGAGAGACAGAGAGGAAGATCTTCCATCTGATGATTCACTCTCCAAGTGAGCCGCAACGGGCCGGTACACGCCAATCCGAAGCCGGGAACCTGGAACCTCTTCCGGGTCTCCCACGGGGGTGCAGGGTCCCAAGGCTTTGGGCCATCCTTGACTGCTTTCCCAGGCCACAAGCAGGGAGCTGGATGGGAAGTGGAGCTGCCAGGATTAGAACCGGTGCCCATATGGGATCCCGGGGCTTTCAAGGCAAGGACTTTAGCCGCTAGGCCACGGTGCCGGGCCCCAGAGTTGGTTTTTACTATCAACATCAGCATGGAAGTTGATGTTGCAAAAGTGCCTTTTACAATTCATGCTGTCTCTGTCTCTGTCTCTGCTGTCCCCACTGATCATCCTTCATTTTTTGGTCCCTCCTTCTGTGATGCATTTCCTCCCTTAACTGATTCAAGATTAAGTTGCAGAATGAGGACTGTAGCAGGAATGTGTTACTGATTGATATGCACCTCTATCGAGAACTTCCTGACAACAGGGTCAAGATGGACTACATCCTGCTTTAAGGTGAAATAAAAATAAACAGCAGAATTATCCTTGGAAACACCCACTTGACCATGACATAAAAAGTCTGTGCCAGAGCTTGTGGCCACTTCTGTATAAATAAAGGGAACAGCTTTCTTGCATTGTCCATTATGATCATGAAATTGTAGTGGTCCATGTCTTTTCTCTCTACGTCTACTCCACACACCCTTCTCAAGCTCGGAACTAGGCTGGAACTGGACTCTGGCAAAAAACTATTACGTGATTGTCCATGTGGTGGTGTTGCAGGTGTGCAATGCACGTGGTCCGAAGGCAGACAAACACAAGCACAGGCGAGGCGAGGCTGCTGCGGCGTGTTGCCAGCTTCTGCTCCCTCAGCAGGGCTTCCCCAGGGAGACTCCCTAAGCTCCTGCGAGTCCTGAAAGCAAGTTAGCAAGCCAAGTGAAGGCTTCCTCATCACGACTCAGCGTGTGCAGACAAGAAGTCCTTTTTCTGGACTTCCATTGGCCTCCTCATTGCCTGGGCAAACTGTGGTGGGAGAGAAGGGAACCAAGCAAGGGGAAGTAAACTCTCCCTTACCAGGGCCTTGGTGAAACCAACCCTGGCATTCACAGAAGCGCACCTGAGATGGTTCTCCTTTTTGTGCTGCTCTGAAAGCTGCGCCTGGCGAGCCCCTGGGGACGCAGGAACTCCTGATGAAGCAGCAGCTTCCTCATCAGCAGGCATTCATCTCGCCTGACAGGCAGAGCCCGATGGAATGCTGTCGAAAACCCCTTGTGCCCTTTCCACTGCCTCTCGCTGCGGCTCCTTTATTGCTATCCCATGCTCCAGTTCCCCTATCTGAATTGCCCTTGTCCTTTCACGCTTACATGAGCATCCGAGTCTGACATCTTGCTCTCTTTAAATTTCTGTTCCAAATAGTCTACGGGAGCAAGTGAGACAAAGCAAAGCACAGATTTCAACAGAAATGAATGCGCGGAACATGGCACGACCAAATGAGTGAATTCTGTTGCTTCCTTACTGTCAGCTTTCTGATGGGTAAGGGTCTACATAAGAATACCTCATGTTCATAACACCATCGAGAACCACGGCCAGACCCACCATCAGAACCTGTGGGAACACAAGGCTGTCTGCTAATCCTTCAGCTTGTGCGGGCAGAGATCAGCCGCAAACACCTAGTGCTGATAGTCAAAGCTCATATTTGCCTCAATGTAGATTATTTACTTACCACAATTTCTTCATTTTGAAGTTGTCCCTCCGTGTGTGCTAAGTCTAAAACATAAATTTAATAGACACGAGTAAAGGTCTAAAATACAAAAAGGAAGGCTACTGAGATGTATGTTCAGCAAAACATGACTTTTGGCAAACAGTAAGTTAATACCTGACTTAAAGGAATTATCAGTGTTGGGGGTGTGTGTCAAATTTCATATAAAATCAGAGTTTATGTAAAAGGTAAAAACAGGACAATTTTTTATCAGCTCTTAGATACTCATAAATATTAGCAAAATGAAATGCAAATGTGAATTATATTTAAGAAATATAAATTAAGAATGTTTTAAACCATGAGCATCCATTTGCTGGCTCTAGCTGGCAATAAGGAGACCTGACAAGAGTCTTCTGTCATTCCTGTGAGTGGCCGCGAGAGCTCAGAGTCTCACATTGAATTTTCACTACAATGCAGACATCTGTACCCCATAAAAGTAACCCTTCCTGACATTCAAGTCTTTCTTATTTAAAGATTTATTTATTTTGAAAATCAGAGTTACAGAGAGACAGATCTTCCATCAGTGGTGGGCCAGGATAAAGCCAGGAGCCAGGAGCTTTATCTGCGTCTCTCACATAGGGAGCAGGGCCCCAAGCACTTGGGGCATCTGGCAGGGAGTTGGATAGGAAGTAGGGTAGTCGGGACCTGAACCAGCACCCATATGGAATGCTGGCATTGCAGGCGCATACCAGCCTCTTGGCATTCAAATTTTAAAAACCTTGACTTAGGTGATTGTGGGATAGGTTAATTTATTTGATCATGAGTTAATAGCAAACATTCTAGAAACAGGAAATCTTTAACAGATACAGCTATTGACATTACTAGACGTTAGCACTACTTGAAATTGTAAAAGCCATAGAGTACAGAAAGCCATATGGGGGGGAAGCAAGCTTCTCTTTCTTAACCCCCTCGGGAGATCCTGAAGAACAATGACCCTGTGTCACCTCTCTCCTACACGCCTCTGCCCAGTAGGAAGATTGCAACTCTTGTACCTGTTCCCCTAGAACCATATGCTTGGTTTTCTTTCATTTACCAACTTTTTACTGGCTTTATACTATGACAGATGAAAGCACGTTTCCTAACCTAGTCCTCCTTTTCTTCTCCTTCTATAACTTCTCCCTGGTTTTATCCTTTCAATTTTGAAATCAATACTTCATGGTTATATGCATGTAAATGCCAATCCCTGCTGAAACAGGTAGTAAGTCAAGTTATGCTAACATTTCTTGTTCTTACAAAACTTCTCCACAAAGAGTAAATAATAACCTTTTTAAAAATTTTTCTTTATTTGGGCCTGGCGGCATGGCCTAGTGGCTAAATCCTCGCCTTGAACGGCCCCGGGATCCCATTTGGGCGCCAGTTCTAATCCCAGCAGCTCCACTTCCTATCTAGGCCACAAGCAGGAAAGCAGTTAAGGACGGCCCAAAGCTTTGGGATCCTGCACCCACGTGGGAGACCTGGAAGAAGTTCCTGGCTCCTGGCTTCGGATCAGCAGAGCACCGGCCATTGCAGCTACTTGAGAAGTGAATCATCGGATGGAAGATCTTCCCCTCTATCTCTCCTCCTCTCTATATATCTGACTTTGTAATAAAAATAAATAAATCTTTAATTTTTTTATTTGAAAGGCAGAGTTACAAAAAAGAGGGGCAGAAACCAGAGATCTTCCATCTTTTTTTTTTTTTTTTTTTTTTTTGAGGTGCAAACACGTTATTGAGGAGTCTGAAGGGATGGTGGAACTTGGAAGTTGTGTTGACACTGGAGGAAATCTGAAGTCCGAGTCCAGGACCTTGCTCCCACCACATCCCCGGAAAGAGATCTTCCAGCTTTCAATTTACTCTTCAAAAAGCCACAACTGCAAGGGCTGGGCCAGGACGAGGCCAGGCCAGGAACCAGGACCTTGTTACAGGTGTCCAATAAGGACATAGGGGTCTAAGCACTTGGACCATGTTCCACTGCTTTGCCAAGCACATCAGCAGGGAGAAGGATCAGAAGCGGAGCAACAGGGACTTGATCAGGCGCTCCTGCAGGATGCTGGCATCATAGCAATTGCTTCATCTGCACATAAGTCAGCCTAAATAACCTCTTTTATTTCCTTACTTTTCCTGTTTTAGTTAGGAAAAACTAGAAAATCTCTAAGATATATAAGAGAGAACAGAGTGACTTCTATATTTTCCTATCAGCTAGAATGGATAATCGCTAACTTTTCATCATAGATGCTTTCATTTCTTTTGCTAAAATATTTTATTTTATTTAAAAGTCAGATATACAGAGAGGAGGAAAGACAGAGAAGATCTTCCATCCGTTGATTCACTCCATAAGCGGCTGCAACAGCCAGAACTGCGATGATCTGAAGCCAGGAGCCCGGAGCCTACTCCAGGTCTCCTACATGGGTGCAGGGTCCCAGGGGTTTGAGTCATCCTCAACTGCTTTCCCAGGCCACAAGCAGGGTTTTGGATGGAAATGGGGCTGCTAGGATTAGAACCGGCTCCCATATGGGATCCTGTCATGTGCAAGGTGAAGACTTTAGCCACTAGGCTACTGTGCTGGGCCTGCTAAAATATTTTAAAGAATTATTTATTTGAAAGAAAGAACAAGAGAGAACGAAGCAAATCTTTCATCTGTTGGTTCATTCCCAAATGGCTCCAACAGCCAGTGATGGTCAAAGCTGAAGCCGGGAGCCAAAAACTCCAGGCTGGTCTCAAACCATGGTGGCAGGGCCATCTTCTATTGCCAGGAGCATTGGCAGGGAGCTGGACTGGAAGAACAGTTCCCCTCTATGGGATACCAGAGTTGCAACCTAGACTGCTATGTGACAATGCCGCTGCTACTAAAGTTTTTTTCTTTAATATAGGTTTTAAGATTTCTTTATTTTTATTGGAAAGGCAGATTTACAGAAAGAAGGGTGGGAGGGTCCCTTTAAAGGTGTAGAAGTTAGGCTCAGTGCAGTAGCCTAGTGGCTAAAGTCCTCACCTTGCCCATTCTGGGATCCCATATGGGCGCCAGTTCATGTCCCGGCTGCTCCACTTCCCATCAAACTCCTTGCTTGTGGCCTGGGAAAGCAGTCAAGGATGACCCAAAGCCTTGGGACCCTGCATCTGCGTGGGAGACCTGGAAGAAGCTCCTGGCTCCTGGCTTTGGATTGGCTCAGCTCCAGCCACTGCGGTCACTTGGAGAGTGAACCATTGGACAGAAGATCTTCCCCTCTGTCTCACCTCCTCTCTGTATATCTGCCTTTGCAATAAAAATAAATACATCTTTAAAAAAAAAGAATAGTAAGGAAGTAGTGATCCTCCCCTTCAAAGTTTCCAGTCTTAGTATGAGAATAGAAAGAAGTTATCTGTCCCATTCCTCTGTTGCCTTTTTGGTTTTATCCAAAGCAAATTGTCCTCAAAAGACCCTACTTTGAACATTTACTTGGCTTTTCCTCTCTTTGAGCTCCCTTTCTGATTGCAGCCACCGGAGGTTTCTGTCTTTAATAAATCTCACTTTGCACACTGATTTGTCCACATGGAAGTCCTTCTTTAATGTGAGACAAGAGCTGAGGCAGTAATTGCCCCTGTTGCACCTGTTTCCCGTAATAGAAACACACTGGGCAGCTCTGTGAGGAAGCCTGTTGTTCTTTGCTGTTCTCTTCGATGAAAGCCTCTTGCTTCCACTTTGCTGTCTCAGGACTGACTTCTATCTGTCACCAATGCAAGCACCTTACTGAGGCCACAGTGGCATACACAGGATCGCTGACTGTCTAGGACCATAGACATCTTATTTATAATACCAAAAAATGGACCAATACAGAAACTGTACATGAAGAAGTCCAGGAATCTTTGAAATCAGTTTATGGAAGAGTTTGGAGAAGGCTAGAAAAAAAATAACAACAACATATACACTAGGTAGAGTGTTACAGGAAATTTTGGTAAGCACTTAGACTAGAATGCTGGTATATGTGGGTAATGCAAGGCTAGCACTGTGACATAATGGGTAATGCCACCAGCTGCCAAGTTGCCATCCCATATGGGCACCAGTTTGAGTCCTGGCTGCTCCACTTCCACTCCAGGTCCTTGCTAATGTGCCTGGGAACGCTGTGAACAACGGTGCAAGTGCTTAGGTGCCTGTATCTACATGGGAGACCCAGAGGAAGTTCCTGGCTTCAGACCAGTAAAGCTCTGGCTGTTGTAGCCATTTGGGGAATGACCAGCAGATGGAAGATCTTCTCCTTGTCTCTCCTTTTCTCTGTATATTTGCTTTTTAAATAAGAATAAATAGATCAATCTTTAAAAAATGATGGTGGGCTGGTTTTTTTGGCAGAGGCAATTCCAAGGCAGTAAAGCCCCAGGCTCAAGTGTGAGATGTTATCTGCTGCTGGCAAGTTTTATGATGAGAATCAGAAACAAAATGAGCAGAGCACAACTTTGGAAATCTGTGGATGGCATTGTGGTGTGACAGTCAGAGGGGCTAATATGTAGTTAAGGTCACGTCTCTGTTGGAATGAGTGAAGAGGGAGTCTCTTTAAAAGTATACAAGACAAGTTAGGTGTTGTTTCCATTTCTTAGATAAGCATTTTGAAATTCAGAGAGATTAAATAATATGTCAATGTTTATATTGCTAGTAGGTGCAGAAACAGACAAATATCCAAATCTGCATGTTTTCTGGGTCCTACCTAAACATGTCAAGCAATCATTCAAGTTATTGTTTTTCACAAAATATAAGCCAGGCGGAAGTGCAGAATCAAAGGGCAAAGAATCTCCATGCTCAGCATAACCACAAGGCCATGTGCACATACCTTTTTCAATCCACTGCTCGAAATCTACCGGCTCCTTAGACGTGCTCTTCTCGATCCTCAGGGTCCGCACTGACGGTATAAACAAACACAGGATGTAAACGATAACTTGCCTTCTTGAATCGACATTGCACCCCTGTGTTTCTTCTCTCTGCCTGACACTGTCATACACTGGTGGGTCTACACAGCACTGGGATTAAGAACACTGTGTTCTGGCGGAAAAAAAGAAACACATTCTGGAAGTTATTCATTGTGTGTTTCTATAAATCTCTATGGCAAAATATATTCCTGTGTGACTAATCTTACCAATGCTTGCAATTATATACTACAGAAATAGTTGAATTTGGTATCACCATTTTTTTAATAGAGTAGTACTTGTACCACTATTATGTGGTCTTATTGCGAACTAGGAGAACCCACTGCAAGTTTGGCATATTTGTTTATTTGTTCATTCACTGGTGAGTATACTCTTAGGAGAAAGGTGTCAGTAACTCATTTTCTTGATGAGGAAACAGGCTGAGGAAAGCCAGGCCTGGTGTCCAACGGCATGGAGCCAGTATGTTACAGAACGAGAATCCAACCCTCAGGCCCACTGGCTCCAGAGTCTCTTCAGGCAATAACAGAGGAGACGTATCAGTCATCTTTCTTCTGTATTTTTTTCTTTCCCCGCTGCTCCTGACCTAGTCCACATTGTACCAGATCTATTCCTCTCCTTCTCTGTCCTGAGGGCCTGAGCCCTGTGGACTGCAGAAGCCCGAGCACACCTTGGGGCTGCAGCGTGGACCAACAATGGAAGGTAGGCCGCAAGGCAGTGGGTTGGTATATTGCCACTTCCTCCTACTCCAGTGCCATGTCCTTGATGGTGCCTTGTCCCTTCACAGTGTCAGCCTCTGCTGGGCAGGAGGCCCAAGCTCACTGGGCTCTGCTATCACCATTTCCTTCCCTGGTCCTGGGAGTGTTCATGGCTTCCTGCTGTGGCCAGTTGCTGAGGGTCACATCATCAGTTGTGTGTTCTCTCCAACCCAGGCCATAATTTTCTAACTGTTCCATCAATAAAGCCTCTTCTGAACCAGCTGGAATATATTCTGTTTCCTGCTATGATTTGTTTGTTCCCTTTTATCCTTCAATAAACACAGACAGGGTTAGAACAGGGTTCAGTGGGAGATTCTCTTCCTCAAGCAGACGCCACTGGTCATAAAAAAGAATCCAAAAGTATCACTGGGACTTGTTAGGGTCGTCACATTTTCAGAAAGAGTCTGACAAGAGGACCGCAGGCTGGATGTGTCTAGAATATGAAGATGTCACAGAAGTTGGCACCCCGGCAGGATCACTTCTTACGTGCATAACAGGACCTTTGACCAAAGACTTTCAGAGAGTACATGGCATGGAAACGATTATGTACTTCAGAAGTGCTTCAGCTCCGCAGTTTCAGAGGGGCTGCTGGGCCCAAGGCGGTTGTGTCCTAATCTGCACCCTCCGACCCCAGCAACCTCACTGGCTTCTAAGCTGAAAAGAGCAATTACTGTCCTGCCACGAGTTCATGTGTGTGCTCTAGGCCTACAGAAATACTTAAGGATGATGAAACCGAACGTGCAATTTGCTCACCTAAGTAACTTTGGATGACAAGCTTTTCAATCCTTACATGTTTGTGAAAATAAATAATGAACTCCTGAGGAAACATTCCTGTGGTGGTCCAAAAGGTTTCTGGATTCCTGTTGTTAAAGGAAGAGGAACAGAGACACGGACAATTGTAACAAAAGTACTTTTCTTCTAGATCTTTTTTTTAAGATTTATCTATTTTTATTGGAAAGGAAGATGAGATTTACAGAAAGAAGGACAGAAAGAAAGATCTTCCATCCATTGGTTGATTTCCAGGTGGCATTACTTTAAGTGCCCACAATGGCCAGAGTTGAGCTCATCTGAAGCCAGGAGCCAGGAGCTTTTTCTGGACCTCCCATGTCAGTGCAGGGTCCCAAGGCTTTGGGTCATCCTCTATAGCTTTCCCAGGCCACAAGCAAGGAGTTTGATGGGAAGTGGAGCAGCCAGGACATGAACTTGCACCCATATGGGATCTGGGTCCTTGCAAGACAAAACATTAGCTAACTGAGCCATTATGCCAGGCCCTGAACAAGTACTTAAAAAAATAAACAACACGGCTGGCATTATGTAACATCTACATGCCGTAGGAGTGCTGGTTCAAGTCCCCATTACTCTGTTTCTGATCAAGTTTCTGGAAGTGGAAGATGGCTCACGTGATTGGGCCCATGCCATCTATATGGGAGACCCAGATGGAGGTCCAGGTTCCTGACTTCCAATGTGATCCAGTACATGGAAGGTCTTTCTCTTTTTGTAAGTATATCTTTCAAATATATTTAAGTGTTTCTTTGAAAAAATCAAATATATCTTTTTAAAAAATAAAATCAGTAAACAACACTTTACAAAAATCAAAACAACTACTGTTTTTTCTTTCTTAGAAAGGCAGATTTACAGAAAGAAGGAGAGGAGAGACAGAGGGAAAAATCTTCCATCTGCCAGTTCACCCCCAAAGTGGCTGCAACAGTCGGAGCTGAGTCTATCTGAAGACTGGAGCCAGGAGTCAGGAGCTTTTTCCAAGTTTTCCTTGTGGGTGCAGGATCCCAAGGCCTCAGGCCACCCTCTACTGCTCTTCCAGGTCACAAGCAGGGAGCTGGAAGGGAAGTGGAGCAGCCAAGATAAGAACTGGTGCCCACATGGGATCCTAGCACACACAAGGCAAGGATTTAGCCAGTGAGTCTTTGCGCCAGTCCCAACAACTGGTTCTTGTAACCCTCTCTAATTCTGCTTCTAATCTCTGTAACTTGAATAATTCTTCCTTACAACTAAGTGTTCTAAAACACAGGAATATGGTTGGGCATTTAGAATGGTGGTTAAGACAGTCACATTCCAATTTGTAGCACCTGGATCCAATTACTGCCTTGACTCCTGAACCTAGTTTACTGTTAATGCACACACTGATGGCTTGAGTAACTGGTTTCTTTCTTTTCTTCATATTCATTTATTTATTTGTTTGTTTGTTTGTCTGTTTATTTATTATTGGAGTGTCAGGTTTACAGAGAGGAGAGACAGAGAGAAATCCGCTGGTTTACTCCACAAGTGGCCGCAACGGAGCTGAGCTAATCTGAAACCAGAAGCCAGGAGCCTCCTCCAAGTCTCCCACACAGGCGCAGGGTCCTAAGGCTTTGGCTATCCTCAGACTACTTTCCCAGGCCACAAGCAGGGAGCTGGATGGGAAGTGAAGCAGCCGGGATATGCACTGGCATGTGGGATCCTGGCACATATAAGGTGAGGACTGAAGCCTCTGGGCTACCATGCTGGGACCAAGGAATTGGTTTCTTGCTTATCCACGTGGAAGACCTAGTTTGAATTTCTGATTCCCAGCTTTGGCCCCAGCCAAACACTCTCCATAGAAGGCGTTTGAAGGCCTGGCGTGGTGGTCTAGTGGCTGAAATCCTTGCCTTGAATGCGCCCAGATCCCATACGGGCGTCGGTTCTAATTCTAAGTGGCAGCTCCACTTCCCATCCAGCTCCCTGCTTGTGGCCTGGGAAAGCAGTCAAGGACAGCCCAAAGTCTTGGAACCCTGCACCCACGTGGGAGACCTGGAGGAGGTTCCTTGCTCCTGCTTCAGATCAGTGCAGCACCAGCCGTTGTGGTCACTTGGGGAGTGAATCAACGGGTGGAAGATCTTCCTCTCTGTCTCTCCTCTATGCATATCTGCCTTTTCATAAAAAATACATAAATCTTTTAAAAAGGCATTTGGAAAATAAGCAAGTAGATGGGATTTGTCTCTGCCGGTTAAATAAATAAATCATAGACACATTTAATATTACTCCTGTCCAAACACCTTTAGTGTCCCTTTAACACCTATTAATCTAGATTCTTAGTATGGCATTTAAGACTATACAATATAGTTCCCTCATTAAAGTGGATATTCTCTTCTGTAACTGTGTCACCTCCCATCACTGCAGCCATACTGAGCCACATAAAATTCTCAAACAGGTGATTTAGGGTTGTGTTTCTGCACCTTAGTTCATGAGGCTCTCTTCAAAAGCTTTTCTTATCTTTGAAAACAAATCAGTATCACCTATTCCTTCCCTTACACTTTGTCTCACACTCCATATTCATTTCCAAACTGGCATTTTTCTGCTTTGTTTTAATAGTATCATATATCCCCAGCTGTAGGCAACTGCTTAGGTTGCACTGTACCTAGGCAAGTATTGCACTGCTGGGAAAAAAGCAGCCAGAAGCTGGTAGCATTCTGGACCTGATTAATGCCAAGTTTGTGTTAACTATACCAGTGTGCCAGCAGAGTTGGTTACTTATTTATTTTTTTAAGATAAGTGGAGAAGTTGGGAAACTGTGAGCCAGGATGTGCCACTCCAGCTCCCAGGTGGCCCAGGGAAGGGATCTGGGGATCTACTGGAGTGGGAGTAGCTGAGGGCATGTTTGAAAAGGAAGGAATGATTTCAGGGGTCTTTCACAGGCTGGGCCACTGCACTTGCAGGTAGGCAAAGGAGCTGAGATGGAGGGGTTTAGATGGGTGTAACTGGAGGCTAGAAGACCAAGGCTGGTGGTAGGTCAGGCTTGGCTAGGTTGTTGCACCTGCTGGTGGGAGCTGGGACTAGGGGCAGGCCATCTCAGATTAGGCTGCAGCACCTGCTGGTACATGCCAAGACCCAGGGCTGGGAGTGGGCATGGTAGAGTAACTTCAGGGACTCCTTTGCTAGGCTGCTGCTTTCGTTGGTCAGTGAGAGAGCCGAGACTGATGGTGGGCCATGCTGGACTAGCTATACATGCATGGGTACAGACCAGCTGAGCTAGGCCACAGCACTGGCTGGCAAGTGCTGGGACTGGGGGCGAGTCATGTCAGGTTGGACTGTAGTACCCATGAGCATGCCTCCTTCCCAACTATGTAAACAATATTAAAATAAATTTTAAAAAATGTATCATTCATGCTTATTTATTCTATGCAGAACTGAGTAGATAGTTCACATTAAGCTAAAACCTCTGCAAATTGCTTTTGAAAAAGCAAAACAAAGAGGCTGACGTTGTTGCACAGTAAGCTATGCCTCTGCTTGCAGTGCCAACATCCCATATTGGTGCTGATTCACGTCCTGGCTGTTCCATTTCTGATCCTGTTCCCTGCTGATATGCCTGTGAAAGTGATGGAAGATGGCTCAAGTACTTGGCCCCCTGAACCCATGTGGGAGACCTCATTAAGCTCCTGGCTTCAGACCAGCCCATTTGGGGAGTGAATCAGTAGATAAAAGATCTTTCTTTTTCTCATTGCCTCCCTCTCCGCAACCCTACCTTTTGATTTATTTTAATTTTTATTGGAAAGTCAGATATACAGAGAGGAGGGAAGACAGAGAAAAAAGATCTTTCATCTGCTGATTCACTCCCTAAGTGACTGCAACAGCCAGAGCTGAGCAGATCCGAAGCCAAGAGTCAGGGGCCTCTGCCGGGTCTCCCACGTGAGTGCAGAGCCCCAAAGCTTTGGGCTGTCCTCTACTGCCTTCCCAGGCCACAAGCAGGGAGCTGGATGAGAAGTGGGGCCACTGGGACCCTGGTGCATGCAAGACGAGGACCCTAGCCACTAGGCCACTGCACTGGGCTCTGTAACCCTACCTTTTTTTAGAAATGTGTGCACAGTTTGACAATGCCTGATATTTTGTGTAATATTGAAAAAAATAAGAGAAAGTCTTTTACATTTACTCCAAGATTTATTGTTTTCAGGGCACTTAATTTCTTCTCATAGATTGGAATTTCCATTAGCATTATACCTCTTCAACTTACAGAACTTCATTTAGTATTTGCTGTGACTAAGGTGTTGATGAAGGATATTTTACCTTGATGTAAATTCTAAGTTGTAATTAGGTTATCTCTCCTACCCAGCCCCCAGCACTTAAAAGAGATCTTACCATTGACTTCTGGGTCTGACTGTTTTTATGAAAAGTTATTAGAACTGTTGTTCCCCAGTATACAAGTATGCATTTTTTTTTCTGTAGCTATTTTATAAATTTTAATTATTTGAAGGGCAGGCACTGACATAGACAGAAAGTTCTTCCATCTGTTGACCTGGTTCCCAAATGCCTACCATAGCCAGGACTGGGGTCCCCCATGTGAGTGCAGAGACCCAAGTACTCAAGCCATCACCTGCTGACCCCCAGGGTATGCGTTAGTAGGAAATAGTACTGGGAATAGAGGAGCTGGGATTTACACCAGGGACTGTGAATTGGGATATGAGTTTCCCGGTGGCATCTTAACTGCTGTGCCAAATGACTTATCCTTCAGGGGTCAGTGTAATGGCTCCACTGGTTAATCCTGTATCTGCAAGCATGGGCATCCCATATGGGTGCCAGTTTGTGTCTTGCCTGCTCTATTTCCAATCCAGTTCCCTGCTAATGGCCTGGGAAAGCAGCAGAGGATGGCTCAAAGCCTCGAGACCCTACATTGGCATGGGAGACCTGAAGGAGTCTCCTGGCTTCTGATCAGCTCAGCTACAGCTGCTGTGGCCATTTGGGGGGCAAACCAGCAGATGGAAGATCTTTCTCTGTGAACATGTCTTTTCAACAAAAATAAATAAATCTTTAAGAAAAAAGTTTTTCTGGATCCCTTGTTGTAATACAGCGGTCTGACCCACTCTTTGGGATGCCGCACCTCACATTTGCATGTCACTTTTAGTCTTTAGCTACTCTGCTTCTGATTCAGTTTCAGTCATTCATCCTGGGAGGCAGCTGATGGGTCACGTGCTTGGGCCTTGATACCCAAGGGAGAGGCTGGAGTTCCTGGTTTCCAGCTTTGGTCTGGTCTGTTCCTATTAGCATTCTGCTTTTCAAGCACATGAAAATAATACATGAACATTAAAAAAAAAAAAACTAGAGGCTTTCTTTATCTTTCTGTTTCATCAGATGATAAGTACTTGGTCTTTTAGCATTTATCCAGGAAGGGGTTTGCTGAATTTTGAATCTGTGAATTGGTACTTTAAATATAGTTAGGGGCCTGGCATGACAACCTAGTGGCTAAAATCTTCATCTTGCACACTCGGGATCCCATATGGGTGCTGGTTTGTGTCCTGGCTGCTCCGCTTCCCATCTGACTCTCTGCTTGTGACCTGGGAAAGCAGGAAAGATGGCCCAAGGCCTTAGGACCTTGCACCTGTGAGGGAGACCTGGAAGAAGCTCCTGACTCCTGGCTTCAGATTGGCTTAGTTCCAGCCGTTGCAGCCACTTGGGGAGTGAGCCAGAGAATGGTAGATAATTTTCTGTTTCTCCTTCTCTGTAAATATGCCCTTCCAATAAAAATAATAACTACATCTAAAATACATATACACACACATAATTATAGAAACTCAGTCAAAAACAGAAATAACCTGAATATTTATATAGGATGTGCTGTATCCAAATAATGAAATATTATTTGAGAATAAAAAGGCATGAGGTACTGATATGTGTTGCAATTTAAATTAACCTTGAAAAAAATGTAAGTGAAAGAAGACAGTCATACACACAAAAAACCCACATATGGATGGCTCCATTTCCATAAAATGTCTGAGTGGATGAAAGCTACAGAAATAGAAAGTAGATTCTTGGTTGCCTAGGGCCAATGGAGATGCACAAATACAGGTGACTACTACCGGGTGCAGAAGTCCCTTTGGGTTTGATGAAAATATTCTGAACAGATTGTGAATATAGGTACATAACTCTGTGAATATGCTAGAATCCATAAAATCATACACTCCAAATGGTGAATAGCACAGTTTATGTATAATATAAATAGTTTTTTTACATTACTATACACACACAAAAAAAGCCAAGTCTTATCACTCAAAATTTTGGGTTTTTAAAAATATTATGTTTTGGGCCCGGCGCAATAGCATAGTGGTTAAAGTTCTGGCCTTGCACGTGTCGTGATGCCATATGGACACCGGTTCTAATCCCGGCTGCCCCGCTTCCCGTCCAGCTCCCTGCTTGTGGCCTGGGAAAGCAGTTGAGGATAGCCCAAAACCTTGGGACCCTGTACCCACGTGGGAGACCCAGAAGAGCTCCTGGCTCTCTCTGTATATCCGCCTTTCCAATAAAAATAAATGAATCTTTAAAAAAACACTATGTTTCATATTTCACAATTTCCTTATATTTATGATTTTCAATTTTATCTAAACATTTGAAAGACTTCTTTTATT
The DNA here is from genome assembly GCF_030435755.1 of Ochotona princeps. Classification (NCBI taxonomy): domain Eukaryota; kingdom Metazoa; phylum Chordata; class Mammalia; order Lagomorpha; family Ochotonidae; genus Ochotona; species Ochotona princeps. Next base: position 43,159,527 of record NC_080833.1, read on the forward strand.
CATTTGAAAGGAAGAGTTAGAGAGTCATAGGAAGAGACAAAGAGATCTTCTATCTGCTGGCTCCCTCCCTTAGTGGCCACACTGGCCAGGGCTGAGCTAAGCCAAAACCAGGAGCCTGGAACTCAATCCCATCTCCGACACAGATGGCACAGACCCAAGTACTTGGGCCATCCTTCCGTGTTTTCCAAAGCAAATTGGTAAGGAACTTGGCAGGAAGTACAGCAGCCAGGACTTGAACTTGTGCACATATGAGATGCTAGCATCAGAAGTGGTGGCTTACTCGGCTATGCCATGTTGCTGGCTCCCATGTGGGCCATTTTCCATTGCATTCCAAAATGGAATGTGGGTGTCCTAAGTGGCATACCCAATGCCCACTCCAAGGAGTCATTTTTTCTGGTGTAGAATCTCTTTTCTTCTTTGCATTAGCACATTACACACTGGAGGACAGAGGAAGGCTCACGGGGAAACAGAATGGTCATCCTCACACTGATTTCTGAGGAAAAGTAGTGTGTGAGGCAGGGCCCTGAAACAGCTCTCAGGTCCAAGAGAGCTCCAGGCTCCTGGCTTCGGATCACCTCAGCTCTGGTCATTGTGGCCACTTGGAGAGTGAATTATCAGATGAAAAATCTTCCTCTCTGTCGCTCTTCCTCCTCTCTGTATATCGGACTGACTTTGCAATAAAAACAAATAAATCTTAAAAAAAAAAAAAAGATACTTTGGAGTAGGCATCATGGTGCACTGGGTTAAGCTGCACTTGAAGCACCACACCTGAGTGCCTGGAATCATATCTTGATTCTGTTTCTGATCCAGCTTCCTGCTAGTGTAGGCCTGACTGTCAGCAAATGAAGGCTCACATTCCTGGGAGAGCTGGATGGAGTGGCTGTCCCCCAACTCAGCCCAGCTCTGGCTGTGGTCAGCACCTGCACAGTGAATCAGTAGATGGGAGATGTCTCTCTTTATCACTGTCTGTTGCTCCACCTTTCAAAGAAATAAAGATAAATAAAATATGGTGGAGCTGAAGATGAATAGGATGTAGTTTCCAACTTTCAGAAATTCACAGCTGAGAGAGGAAATAAACATTAAAAATTAGGGGAAAAAAACCCTTACACAATAAGAAATAATTAATATAATAGCGATAGGGCCCGGTGGCGTGGCCTAGCGGCTAAAGTCCTCGCCTTGAACACGCCGGGATCCCATATGGACGCCAGTTCTAATCCCGGGAGCTCCACTTCCCATCCAGCTCCCTGCTTGTGGCCTGGGAAAGCAGTTGAGGACGGCCCAATGCATTGGGACACTGCACCCACGTGGGAGACCCGGAAGAGGTTCCAGGTTCCCGGCTTCAGATCGGCGCGCATCGGCCCGCTGCGGCTCACTTGGGGAGTGAATCATCGGACGGAAGATCTTCCTCTCTGTCTCTCCTTCTCTGTGTATATCTGGCTGTAATAAAATGAATAAATCTTTTTTTTTTTTTTTTTTTATAATCCATTTTATTGTATTGTTGTTAAAATGAATAAATCTTTAAAAATATATATAATAGTGATAGTAGAGGTATTTACTCAAGTTCTTAGAGCCCAGGAACAAGATAAAATAAAGCTATTTAAGGCAAAAAGGGTAGACAACAGAAAGGAGGTTACAGCCTGCCTTAAAGAAAGAGGTTAGGTTTCTAGAACTTTAAATACAGTCTTCATGACAATGCATGTGCACACACGTATCACATATTACAAAAAATTTATATGCAATTGGCTCTTTTCAATAATTAAAACTAATACTTAATCTCTTTATGCCTCTCTTACTGTAAGTATAAAATAAAGTTTAGGCCACAGTGTTGTGTACAGGGGATAAGACACAGTTCAGGAGCCCTATGCAGTAACCTAGTGGCTAAATGCTCACCTTGTATGCATGTGGGATTGTATATGGGTGCCAGTTTGTGTCCCATCTACTCTACTTCCCCTTGGGTTCGCTGCTTGTGGCCTGGGAGACAGTACAGGAAGGCTCAAGACCTTGGGACCTAGTAACTGTGTGGGAAACCCAGAGGAAGTTCCTGGCTTTGGATCAGCTCAGCCCTGGCCGTTGCTGAGTGTTGAGTTACTTCGGGAGTGAACCAGCAGATGGAAGATCTTTCTCTCTGCCTCTCCTTTCTGTAAATCTGCCTTTCCAATAAAAATAAATAAATCTTAAAAAAATAAAAAGATATAATTTAGGGTACTTGCATCCTATATCAGAATGCTTATTCAAATCAGTTCTACTTCTAACTCCAGGTTCCTGTTAATGCACCCCTGGGAGGCAGCTGGGGATAGCTTAAGTGGTTGAAGTCCTGCTGCCCATGTGGGAGCCTGGCTGTGGCTTAGCACAGCCCTGGTTCTTACAGGCATTTGAGGAGCAAGCCAGTGGATGGATGATCTCCAGCTCTGTGTCTTTCTCTGCCTTTCACATAAATAATTTTAAAATGCAATAAAGCTAAAAAGGATTCAGGTAAGATGAATTTGGAAGTCCTCCCAGACACAAAATTATATAATTGTATTAGTCAAACTTTGGTCATTGTACAGATACCACATAAGAAAACTCAAGAGAGTAAAAAAATAATCCAGAACTACTAAAAAGGAGTTTTCTCATTAACTACTTTTTCTTGGAATTCAAAGTCTGAGAATAATATTTTATCTCTACCTAGAAAAAGGCCTAGCTTAGTGAAGAGTGTCAACTGGAATGTTATCAAACAAGTGGATGCAGGAAGATGGCAGGACATAAAGTGTTCAGTTTAGAGATGTTGCTCAGGCCATCAGGGAAACACGTAGAAGATTACAAGACAGGGCATTTTTATTCCTACTGCCAAGAAAAAGCTGGACTACAACACAACCAGATGTTAGAATTTACACTTCCTTAAAATCAAATTGCTGTTGTTTAGGGGGTTTATCTTGCAATCCATTTCTGAAGACCTATCTGTACATGTATGAAGAGGTCAGTGAAGAAATCACAAAGGAAAGGGTCAAAATCCTAAATGCTCACAACTGAGCTAATTCTAGGAGGGATGCTATCTGGTGATTAACTTCCCCAAACACTGAGGAAACTCGATTTAACAGTGCAGAGAGTGGTAAACACACAGTCCCACAACTCAGAGATTCACAGACCTAATATGAAGACTAGAAGAAAAACTATGCCTCTTACCCATCAATGATATTCTCAGGTGGGTGTTTTTCATCACTGGACGTCGCTAACACCACTTCGGCCCCTTCAGAGCTCGAGCAGAGATCAACTCTTCTCATCTTACTGTTTTTAATCTGCAAGTTAAAAAACACTCAACTGAAACAGTAGTAGCAGACTCAACTTTCTGATTTTCTGAACTTCACTTATGAGCGAGGGACAGCCTGTTGCCTGGTACACAGCAGAAAACCCAAGCTGTTCAGCAAGGAGGAGGGACTCCAAGATGTTTACCTAAGTAAACTGACTTCTTCCAAGGAAGCCAGAGGGTTTGATTGTTTCCCATGGTTCTGCTGTATAAACTAACTCCTTGACTACCCTGCCACTGTTTTTCTACTTCTAAATATTAAAAGTCTGCAGTAATTATAAGGTAGTGCAAAATGAGTCAGTGGGAAAATTTCAAAAAGTTGTTTATAGTTATGTTTCCAAACCTTGAAGAAATCTGAAAGATAAAAAGATAATTGTGATCCATTATCCACACATAATTCAAGTGTCAAACAATATTATTTACATTTTAAAAGACACATTATCATCATGATTATTTTTTGAGCAGAAATATGAGATTAAGAGAAATGATAACTTTGACTTAGCTTAGAATTCTCACCAGTCACTTGGGTCACACTTGAAACAAAGCTAATAAAGTTATATACATACTTTTAAATTTTAAGATATCTACATATTTTTATTTGAATGGCAGATTTACAGATAAAAGGAGAGAGAGAGAGACAGAGATATCTTCCAAAAGTTGATTCATTCCCCAATGGCTACATAGGGCTAGAGCTGAGCTGATCCAAAGCCAGGAGCCTGGAGCTTCTTCTTTTTTTTATTGTAAAGTCGGATGTACAGAGAAGGAGAGACAGAGAGAAAGATCTTCCGTCCGATGATTCACTCCCCAAGTGACCACAACAGCCGGTGCTGTGCCAATCTGAAGCCGGGAACCAGGAATCTCCTCTAGGTCTCCCACGCGGGCGCAGAGTCCCAAGGCTTTGGGCCGTCCTTGACTGTTTTTCCAGGCCACAAGCAGACAGCCGGATGGGAAGTGGACAAGCAGGATACGAACCAGTCCATATGGGATCCCAGTGGATGTAAGCCAAGGATTTATCCACTAGGCTACTGCATCAGGCTCTGTAATTAATTTTCAAATAAAACTTTAAAAAAACTAAAAAAGAAACCTTTCACTGGGTCACACTCTTCTTTGCCAAAAAGTAACACTTTCAGAGTATATATTTTATATTTTTACCACGCATGTATCCTATATAAATAATATACACTTGTCCTTTTAAAATTGAGTGACTCCAGTGTTTATGTCCTTCTGGTATTTGTTTTCAACTAATGTTTCCTATATCTTAATGAGCATGAATGTTTTCATCGGTTATGCTAATCATTTATGCTTTCTGTGAATGCTTTCAGCTAGAGTGGGTTGAGGGGCTGGCACCATGGTCACAACAGGTTAATTCTCTGCCTGCAAGCACTGGGATCCCATATGGGCACCAGTTCTAGTCCCAGCTCCAGTTCTAATCCAGCTCTCTGCCTACAGCCTTGGGAAAGCAGGGGAGGATGGCCCAAGTCCTTGGGACACTGCACCCACCTGGGAGACCTGGAAGAAACACCTGGCTCCTGGCTTTTGAATTGGCTCAGCTCTGGCCATTCTCTCCATTTGGGGAGTGAACCAGCAAGATGGAAGGTCTCTTTCTGTGTCTCTCCTTCTCCGTAAATCTGCCTTTCCAATAAAAACAAATATATCTTAAGAAAAAAAAAAGAACAAGTGCCTATGGCTGACTAAAACATTCATAAAACCAAAAAGTATTCACTGCCTAATCTTTAAAAACATTTTTTTTGCTGCCCCTTCATCTAGATATTCAAGCCTACAGGCTGATCACAAAATCAATGTGCTATCTATACCTCCAGGCAAAGGAATACCTCTCTTGGATTTCAGAATTGAGGCAGCAGCCCTGTCAACAATTTGTGGACACCAACCAGGGGGTCAGACACTGTGCAAAGATGAGCACAACCCAAGGGACTAAAACTTGGTTCTTGCCAAGTTTAGAGACCAGGCTTGCAGCTAACAATTCAGCGTGCTGTGTGCTATGGTTCTGTTATCCCCACCGGGGTGCCGTATATTCTCCACCCCGATGCTGTGTGTTATCCCCACCCAGAATGCAGTGCCCTATTTGGTGCAGTAGGTTTGAAGTTGGACACTGTTTCAGCCAGTCTGTTCAGGAGAGAATGTTCATGACGATCCGTCAACACGTTACATGAAGAAAGTCAAGAGAAAATAGGATTGGATGGCTTCAAGGAAATAACAAGGAGAAACACGGCTACAATTTTCAATGTGAATAGTTCTCACAGAAGGAAAAAGTATTTGACATTTTACTGTTCCACAAGGGTAAACTGAACCCAACAAATATGACTGTAAGGGGAAGACATCATAGATATAGAAACTTTTTTTTCTAAGCAAAGTAGACTTTAAATCTTTTCCATCCCTGAAATTGCCCAGGAGAGTTAGGACAACGAAAGGAGCACTGCATGTGCAGTTCTTCCTGGCAAAGTCAAGTTCTAGGAAAGGTAGACTGGGACCAGGGAATGAAGAGCTCTTTCCAGCAAGCTTGAAAACAAGAGACTTGAATCCTGTAGGCCAGGACTGGGGGTGACTGCCCCGGACTCCTGCCTCAGGGGACATTTGGTTCTTTCTGGAATGGTTTATAGAGTTCCAACTGTAGCAGAAGATTGTGAGACACACTGCCATCACAGGACACCTCTCCCCCAATCAACACCTGGTCCCAAACGGGAGAAGCAAGCAGTCACCTAGTTGGGAATGGGTACTTGGGGACTGGTGATTAGCGACAGAACTTCCTTTTAGCTATATTTCAGAGAAATTCGGCAGTGGACGAATAGGACTGCATGGCCAAGCCCTCAGCTAAGTTAATTCCCGTTCCTGATCTTCTTAAGTCTTGACCCAAAATTCATTTCATGCCTGCTAGATCCCACGTGGCTCATTTATTTCCCAAGTCGGCAAAATGATTAAGTAACAAGAAACGGTGGAGATCGGCTTCTAAGGCTCTTTTGTTACATAGGTTAGAAAGAGGCGATGCAGGCACACTGACCAGAGTGACTGGGGAAACACTAGGCTGGCAGGTGCCCACCCCCCCCCAAGCTCCCAAGGGCAGTCCGGCTCCATCTCGGGTGCCTCACCTGCCGGGGCCTCAGTTTACTAAGGGTGCACGTTCCGGGTCGCCATTAGGCCTGCAGTTTAAATCCTTGACTCTGGGCTTCGTTGTCATCCCATCCTCAATCCCGGCCATTGATTTTACTCACAGTTCACGGCCCCTTTTGAAAAGGGGTGCTTCTTTCCGGAAGCGTCGCGGGTCAGCCCTCAAGGGTCAGCCCCTCCTACAGCTGCACTGTGCAGACCCTTCCCCCAGAAGGACACGCACGTAAGTGAGGAAACAGTTACCCACGGTCTCCCCGAGGCGTACTCACCCTCCACCCCAACGAAATCTCCTCCTCTTAAGGTCTTTTGAAGTGCCCCGAGTCCCGAACCCAGCAAGGTAAAACAGAAGGGTGCGCCAGTGCCGATTTTCACAGTCAATCACAAGTATATGGGTTACGGTGCGACTAACTTCTTACACTTTGATAGTTTTTGTTTATCTTCGATTTGCAACTGGTTTTCTCTTTTGGGAGTTAACCACTCGGGCTGGCCCTGGCGAGTCCAGGATCCAGGGACGGCAAGAGGCCCGCCTCCGTCCCCCTGCGCTCGCCAGGCGCGCCTCGGCCCGCGCGTCCCCTCACAACCCCCCGCTCCCGCACGCGCCTCGGCCGGCCTCGCCCAGCGCGGCTCAGCCACCTACCCCACCCCACCGACTCCGCCGGCCCGAGCCTCCCGTTAGCTGCGGGCGCGTAGACCCGCCAGGCTCCGGCTCTCCCGCGCGCCCCACCCCCGCCAACCCCCGCCTCACCCTCGGCCTCGCGCCTCCCGCCGCCGCCTCACCCCAGGAGCGCGCCACGCCCTCCTCCTGGCCCTATACCCCGCCCCTCCCGCAGGCCACGCCCCCGAGAGGTCCCGCCCAAGCGGCTTTCCCCAGACCAGAGGCCGGGAGGAGTCAGGGGGCCCGCCCTCGGGAGGGCACGCACGCGCAGTGCCCACCTCTGGCGGCTCTCAGGGCCTCGGCCTCGGGTACGGCCCCGCCTCTGGGCCCAGCCCCGCCCCTCAGGCCGGGTCCCGCGCACGCGCGCCTCCCCGCGCTGCCGGTCCCGCGGTCCCCCGGCGCCAGGTCGCCCCCGGCCCCCTCCCTCTCAGCGCCCTGCCCGCCTGCGTCTCACCCTCCTAGCTTTGTGCCCGAGGTGCCGAGCTGCCACTGGCTCCGCCACCGAGGCTCTGCTGCTTGCTGCCCCGGGTAGGGGCACAGGTAGGTGGCGGCCACGGGCCGGGTTGCGTGTGCGGGCGGGGTGTGAGGGAGGAGTGGTGGGGGAGGGGAGAGCCGAGGGACGGGGTAGGGGATGGGTGTGGGGATGTTGAGGGAGGATGAGGGTTAGAGGGGCGTGGGAAATGCAGTTCCAGGAGGGGTCGGGTGCCCAGGCCTGCTGTGGGGCCAGTAGAGAGCGTTAGGATTCGGGGCCGAGGTGGAAACAAGATTAGCCCCGTTGAACTCGAGGAGGGGGCATGAGTGGCAGATTGGGAGAGGGTTTGGGGCGGAGGTTGCCTTCCTGAGAAAGGGAGTGGGATGCGAGCGGATTGGCATAGGTGAGGGGTCTGGTTTGGGGGCCTGGGAGGAAAAGAAGTTGGGTCTAGTAAGTTGGGTTTAGTGAGGCGTGAAGAGAGGTGGCTCTTGAGGATTGAGGACCCCAGATTGAAAAAGGGTCGGAGAGACTCGGGGTGGGAGGAGAGGGAGAAAGGGTGGTGATGGAGAGGAGGGTGGCGCGTGCCGCGGTGTGGGGGAGGGGGCCTGGTAGGGTTGGGACAGGTGGATGGTGGGGGAGCCACGTCTTAGGAGGGGCACTGGGGAGTGGGTGGGTGTGAGTGTGGGGGAGGGTCTGGGACTTTGGGTGCTGGGGGTTGAAGCTCCTAAGTGGTGGCAAGTGTTAGGAGGAAAGTGGCTGGGCTTGTTGGGACCCCTCCCTGCTCCCCCCAGGAGGAAGACAGAAGACGAGAGGGTGATGGCAGAAATGCCTAGGGCTTGAAGCTGGGTCGGTACTTGGTTATGGCTACTGAGAAACTGCTCTCCGTGGAGGTTTTCATGTTAGAAAAATATTCTCAAGAATGCTGCATGTTTTAAGTAAGTTGAGGGTGTCTGCAGCCTGGGTTGAAGGCTGCGGGGTGCCAGATGTTGTCCTGGTGGAGGGAGGCAAGGAGGCCTGGTCCAAGGGCCCTGGCCCTCTGCCCTCCAGTTCTTAGATGTCCTCTGCTGTGCCTTCCCTGTCCCCTGTCCCCACCAGCTGCAGACATTGAGTCTTGGAGGAATGCAACAGGTGGGTGAGATGAGTTTTAGCACCTTTGTCAATCCTTAAGACCCATGTCATGGTTTCATTCTAGTTTTTAAAAATATTTATTTTTATTGGAAAGTCAGATATACAGAGAGGAAAAATGGAAGATCTTCCATCTGCTGATTCACCCCCCCCAAGTGGTCACAACGGCCAGAGCTGAGCCAATCTGAAGGCAGAAGGCAGGAGCTTCTTCCAGGTCTCCTATGCAGGTGCAGGGTCCCAAGGCTTTGGGCAGTCCTCTACTGCTTTCGCAGGCCACAAGCAGGGAGCTGGATGAGAAGTGGAACAGCCAGGCAGGATATGAACCGATGCCTGTATGGGATCCTGGTACATGCAAGGCAAGTACCCTAGCCACTAGGCCATTGCACCAGGCCCATGGCTTCATTCTTGAGAAATAGTGAAAGAGCTTTTGGGTTCTGCAGGAACACAGCCCTGAGATTGGATGCTGTCCCTGCCATTTACTAGCTGTTCCTGCTGTCCCATGGTCCTCTGTCCATAGGACAGCTTTATAGACTGAAATGGAGCAAGAGATGGGCCACTTCGGCAACTGAACCAAAATAAATATTGTATCTTTGAAATATTTGTAGAGTTGAAAACTTGAGACTTGATGAGGTGTCTTTGGGCCTCTTCATGTGTTAAATGACAATGCTGACCTGATAAGGATTGTTGAGGATTCCATGAGGTCGGTTTATGTAGTGGGGGTACTGAATGAGTGATCACCATTACATCCAATCATCATCAGTAACTACTTGTTACTGTAACAAGTACTAGGACTTGATACCCGAGGCAAAATCTTCACTCATTTTACATACTGAAGTTAGGGCTTGCTTCTAGACTCTTCACTATGAACCCTGTTGCTTTTCCCTCCCTCAGTGCATCTGACATGAAGAGTCATGCTTTTGCTTGGTAAACTGGCCTTAGCATCTAAAAAACCGTCACGTTTAGTCATCAGTTATTTTACTCAAAGAGGTAGAGAACTGAATGTTTTTATTCATGTAGTGAGGTTGTAGTTATTTGATGAAATGATATGCCTGTGGTTCTTTCAGCTCACATGTGGTGACTGAACACTAGACCATGTGCTGTTAGACCGTTTCTCGGTGACGTTACGTGAAGGTTACATAGCCGCCTCTCTGTAGTTAGTGACTTGGGAGCCAGAATGCCTCTCCCTCAGTTGGTCCAGTATAGAATGTAGCTGCCATAGGTTGACACTGGACATTGTTGGTCTTGAAAATACTAATTTAATTTTTAGTTGTGTATGGACTTTTGCCATGCGATACAATAAGCCTTGTCTCCTCAACACAGTTTATAATAGATCACCCTGTGTAATAGCCAGGGGCAAGCAAAGCCAAGCACAAAAGTTTAGCACTTTAATGGTTCTTAATCTTGAAGAGTTTAAACACTAATTTATGTCTTAGATCATTTTGTGTTGCTTTCTAAACACTCGGGAAGCCTCTTGGGGAGACTGTAGGATAGACAAACTTAAAGTAGAAATCAGAAGTTACCAGGACTCTGAACCGCAGTACAATGGTTGTTTAAGAACAAAGAAGCCTTGGACTTCTGGACAGATGGTGTAGCTTTGTGTTTCAGGAATTTTGGATTTTTCCCCCATATTTGATGAGTCATCAAAAAGTAAAATGTATCTGTGACCGTGTCCCGTTTTTCAGGAAATAAGCGCTGGAAGCCGAAGTTGCCAGGTTTGAGGGCAGCCTGAGTTAGTGTCCTCCTGCGGCCTCAAGTTGCTTACGCCCTCTGCTGGGAGGAATCAGGCTCTTCCACTACTCATAGCCAGTCCCTCTGTTCAGTTTGTAGAAAGCACTGCTGGGGCTGAGGGTTAGGAGAAATACGGATAAACAGACCCTATTTCATTGCTCAGGGATATCACAGTATGCCACTCTGTTGTACTTTAAATTCCATAGAATTTGTCCCTTGAAGTCAAATCATTCCCATTTAGGGCCATCACTTGGGAATGGCTCTGAGAGCCCCATCAGAGGGATAAAGGTCTAAGGAGAGCTGCTTTATCTTCTTGTCAAGGTCTGTGATGTTGACAGGGCCAAAGGCTTACCCTATGGGGGAGCTTAGAGTGGGGCGTCTGCTTAGTAGCAGACATGAATGCTCGTGAGAGAGGGATGTGGGTCCTAAGAGCTAGTACTGTGACGGGTTTCTTTCTCCTTCTGTATTTGAGTCCTGTCCCCTCCCTCTCTCCGCCATCATCTGCTCTGCTTCTACCACCTGCAGAAGGCACTGGCAAGTGGGGGAGGAACCTGCAACTGTTGCCTGGAATGGAGACTGGCTCCTAGCAACAGTGTCAGCAGGCCTGCTACTCAGGACTCAGTCTGTCCCCTTTATATCTCACCCTCCCTCTTCCTCAGTCCAGCAAATATCTTTTGGGGGCAAACTCATATCTAGGCATTATGCCTGGCCTGGAGAAGAGAGAAAAAGCTTTGGAAACACTAACAAGTGAACACTCAAACCGTACGCAGTGCTGCATGCTGTGTAGGAGAGTCTGGGTAAAGACCAGTAGGCATGCTATGGTATGGAGCTGGGGAAGATTTTTGGGGAGTGGAAACATGGATGAGGGGAGTATTAATGGTAAGCAGGAATTGGCCAGGTCAGGGAGCCAGAGAAGGATTTCCAGCCAGTGGAAGCAGACCAAGCAAAGGCCAGTGGGACAAGAGCATGACAGACTATGGGTGGAGAGCATGGGATATAAGAAGATGAATGGGAAAAGGTGAGGATCCAGGGCTAGGTAGGGCCCTCTCTTCCCATGTGCTTTTACACATGTAATTATCCTCGGGAAAAACATGGGTAGTAACAAGCTCATCGTTGGATCTCTAGAGACTCACTGACTGCATTGTCTGCTGACGTGTGGGACCCTTTGTTGAAGCAGGAGAAGCTGAGTAGGTTTAGTACAAAAGCCAGTCAGGTTTTTTAGGGATAACATCAGAGTCTCGTAGGAATACCAGCATATGTTGTTTTACCTGTCTCTTCTCTTTTAACTTGGATGGAAATGATAACCAAGGCTGCTGTTATACAGTAGGTTAAGTTGCTGCCTGGGACTCCTGCATCCCTTAGGAGTCCCAGCTACTCTACTTCCAGTCCAGCTTCCTGCTAAAGTGCCTGGAAAGGCAATGTTGGCCCAAGTACTTGGGCAATTGCCACCCATGTAGGAAACTTAGATGGAGTGCCTGGCTCCTGGCTTTGACGTGCTTGGGTCCCAGCTGTTGTAGGTATTTGGGGAGTGAATCACCAGATGGAAGATGTCTCAATTTCTCTCCCTCCCTCTCTCTCTCTTTTTCTCACCCCTCTCTCATGCTAGAAAGCCTTTCAAATAAATGAATATGTTCTTTTAAAGATTTATTTGTTTTTCTTGGAAAGCCAGGTCTGCATAGAAAAGGAGGGACAGAGAGAAAGATCCTCCATTCACTAGTTCACTCCTCAAGTGGCCTAAATGGCTGGAGCTGAACCAATCTGAAGCTGGGAACAACTTCCGGGTCTCCTATACAGGTGTGGGGTCCCAAGGACTTGGGCCAACATCAGTTGCTTTCCCAGGCCACAAGTAGGGAGCTGGATAGGAAGTGTAGCAGCCAGGATATGAATCCGACCCATATGGGGTCCCAGCATGTGCAAAGTGAGGATTTAGTCACTGGGCCATCATGCCAGGCCCCAAATAAATTAATCTTTACAAAAAAAGAAATAGGGCCCGGCGGCATGGCCTAGCAGCTAAAGTTCTCACGTTGAACGCACCGGGATCCCATATGGGCGCCAGTTCTAATCCCAGCAACTCCACTTCCCATCCAGCTCCCTGCTTGTGGCCTGGGAAAGCAGTCGAGGATTGGCCCAGTGCATTGGGACCCTGCACCCGCATGGGAGACCTGGAAGAGGTTCCTGGCTGCCGGCTTTGGATCGGTGCAGCACTGGCCATTGCGGTCACTTGGGGAGTGAATCATAGGACGGAAGATCTTCCTCTCTGTCTCTCCTCCTCTCTGTATATCTGACTTTGTAATAAAAATAAATAAATCTTTTTTAAAAAGAAATGCCACTTTTATTTAATATAGCAATTTCTCATGTATTTTGAAATCTCAGAGTTACCCAGGAGGAAAGGTATTCCAGTTCTTGGGCATCTACTGTCACCCATGTGATTGCAGAAATACCCACTGTTCTTGTTTTCTTCAAATTCTTTTCCTTACCTCAAAAGTGCTCTGATAAAACCTTAATAGACCAGATACTTCCAAGGGTAGGAGGGGCTTTAATTCACTCTTTTGTTGGAGGCCTTAGTTTGTAAATCCAAAAACTGGCATGACTTGTGGCTCATGGAAAGGTAAGACTTAGCAAATGAATAAACGTTAATTCCACAAATAATCAGTTCAGAGACTATAGCCTGCCAGAGCACTGTGTTAGGGTATCTGTATGGATTAAACATTGTGTGTCCTCTCAGGAAACTGCAAGCAGCAGAAGGCAGGCCCAGAAGCAAACCAGTAGCAAGACAGTGAGCCGAGTACAATAAAGAAGTAGGTAAAAGGTGCCAAGCTAGGGAGGGAATTGCTTATTTCTAGTCTTGAAGTTGACAGTTTTAGTGTCTTTGTCACATTCTGTGGTAGGGAGGGGTCGGGGAGCATTTAGTGTCTCTCCAGTTGTGGGGTTCTCGGGTTGTGTCGGAGTGTCTATGTAATTAGGCTATGATAATTTCACTTGTAGATGATACTTGGCGGTTAGCTGTGATCATTTCCTCAGGGAACATTCTAGAAATGAGATGTTTCTTTGAAACATGAGTAGATCACCAGCTAGACAAGAGAAGGATAGGGAGTGGCATTCTAGGTGGAGACATTTGCAATAACTTTGAATGCCTACCACACAGGTACCTAGTGTGCCTGGCTTTGCCCATGCCAGTTGCTGGGCTTGCCCAGGAGGCTAGGAAGGCTCTGGGCACAGCACGATGAAGTTATGTGTTTCAGTTGACATCTTAACCAGACCTTGCTTCCCTTGCCTTATTTTCACAGTCACACCTGAGGGCCATGTCTTGCCACCTCAATTCGGAAAACCACCTGGATCCAGGCCCCATCTATGTCCGAGAAAATGGACAGCTGCACATGGTCAGCCTGGCTCTGAATGGTGTCAGGAGTGGCCAGCCGCAACCGAGGCCTTTCGGACTGTTTTCCAAAGGCTTCTCTGTTGAGCTGTGCATGAACAGGGAAGACGACACTGCCCAGAAGGAGAAGACGGATCATTTCATCTTCACGTACACCCGGGAGGGCAATCTCCGCTACTCCGCCAAGTCGCTCTTCAGCCTCGTCCTGGACTTCATCTCCGACAACATTGACCATGTCGATTCCCTCATTGGCTTTCCCGAGCAGATTGCCGAGAGACTGTTCTCTGCAGCCGAAGCCAGACAAAAGTTCACGGAGCCGGGCACAGGGCTGAGGGCCTTGCGGAAATTCACCGAGGCCTACGGGCGTCTGGTGCTCTGCTCACTATGTCTGCGGGACAGGTGGGTGATGTGGTTGGGTTCTCTGGGCCCTTGTGTGGGTGTGCCAGTGCTGTCCATGGTGCTGGGGCTCAGCTAACTTACAGACACAAGGAGGCACAGATGGACCGTCTGGAGAAAAAGCAGTGTCTCTTCCTCTGCTTCCCCGGTCCCCTTCCCCACCAGCTCTCAGACAGCATTGGGTTTCATGGCTGTTTTCGAGGATGAGGTGATAGCTACATTGCCTCCATTAGGCAGTACTCTGTGAGCAACTGCTGTGCTCTGCCCATTATCTGCACTGAGGGGGCTGTGGCAGGGGCCCTCCAGATCACTGCCTGGAGTTCTTGATCCTGTTTCGGTTTGCACACCACTAGGTGTTGATCCTTAGGTCAAAGTCACTTTAAAGAAGAAGTGCTGAAAATGTCACAGATCCTAAAGTTTGGCAATTCTTAGATAAACTTCAGTACCTCAGTCTGTCTGCTGAGAAAGCGGGTGTTTCCTTTATAATTTCCTTGTGCTCCTGTTTTTTGTTGTTGTTGTTGTTTTAATTCTGCCATCATATAAACATATTTCTAAAGTAACTGATAATTTTTAAAAAAAGCTTTAAAGGAAAGTGAACATGGCAAATGACAAACACAAAAGGACGTTAATGTAACATAAGCCTTCTTAACATCTCTTGTTTCCTCTGTCAGAGTTCAAGTGTTACTGGTTGCTTTTGGGTCATTCTGGGGGTACTCCCTGAATAGTTGTACATGACTGTCTCCTTTGATATATGAATGACAGCATGGTGGCTACACACACACTCTATATTTTTAGAAGTTTACTTGTTTGAAAGAGTTACAGAAAAGGGGAGAGGAGGAGGGGTAGAGACCTGGTTTGCTCCCAGATGACCATAGTGTCCAAAGCCGAGAGCCGGGAGCTTCATGCCAGTCTCCCACCTGGATGGCAGGGATACATGCATTTGGACCATCTTCTGCTTTTCCCAGGCCATTAGCAGGGAGTTAATTAGAAGTGGAGCAGCCAGGACATGAATCAGTACCCATATAGGATGCTAGCATTGCAGTTGGTAGCTTTAGCCACTAAGCTACAACACTAGTCTGGTGCATACACTCTTACACACCTTGGCTTTCTTCATGTAATTTGAAAACCTATAATATTTGTCTAAATCTGAAATTTGTCATCTGTATTTGCAGATGTGAGAAATGTGTTAATTTATTTAATAGGCAAAGAAAGAAAAACAGAGAGCTCCTATCCACTGGTTTTCAAATTCAAATTGGGTTGGATCAGGCCCAAACCCAGAGGCAGGAATTCAATCCAGATCCCTCCCTTGGTGGCAAGAACCCTCTTGTCTAATGTATGCTGCGTCCAGGCCTCTGGGTATGCCATGGCAGTTGACTATTAGCAAGTATAGTCAATATGCCCATTGAAATGAGAATGAACAAAAAGTATCTGGGGGAAGAGGAAAACTGTTAGAAAATACAAGCCAGAACTAAATCCTCAATTTGCAAAAGCCAAGATCCTTGGACCCAGCACGATAGCCCAGCGGCTAGTCTTTGCGTTGCATGCACCAGGATCCCATATGGGCACCGGCTCTAATCCCGGCAGCCCCATTTCCCGTCCAGCTCCTTGCTTGTGGCCTGGGAAAGCAGTCAAGGACAACCCAAATCCTTGGGACTCTGCACCCGCAGGGGAGACCTGGAAGAAGCTTCTGGCTCCTAGCTTCAGATGGGTTCAGTTCCGGCCATTGCACCCACTTGGGGAGTGAATCAATGGATGAAGGATCTTCCTCTCTGTCTCTCCTCTCTGTATGTCTGACTTTCCCATGAAAATAAAATGAATCTTAAAAAAAAAAAAAAGCCAAGATCCCTCATATAGGCACCAGTTCATGTCCTGGCTGTTCTACTTCCTATCCAGCTCCCCACTCTTGGCCTGGGAAAGCCTTGGGACCTGCTGCCACATGGAAGACCTAGAAGAAGCTCATGATTTCTGGCTTCAGATCAGCTCTTCTGTGGCCATTGCAGGCATTTGGGGAGTGAACCAGCAAATGGAAGATCTTTCTCTGTGTCTTCTCTCTGTAAATCTGCCTTTCTAGTAAAAATAGATAAACCTTTTATACATATACATATATATGTATAGCTTATATATATGTGTGTGTGTATATATATATACATATATATACACATATGAGCTAAACTCATATGCTTAAAAAAAGGCAGAACTTACCAACTTGTAGGATTCCCCCCCAGGTCAAATACTGTAGTTGCAGAAAGAAAAAATAATCACATGTGGAAAGACCAGAACCTTAGACTGAGCAAGTACCCCAGGGCATCTCTGTCTTGGTGTGGGGAGCTCAGCTGAGGCTGAGGTTGACACTGCTACCATGGGGAAGGAAAATAAGGATCTTGCCCAGGTGCGAAAGGCAAACAATGTTTTGATCTAATTTGCATATTTAATGTTTTTATGTTCCAAGTTATTCATGTATACCGTGTTTTAAAATTATTTTATAAAAAAGCAGCATTTATTGTTTTAGGAAGTACCTAAACACCTTCGTGGGCAGCAGATGTTGACTAGCAGTTAAAGTGTCAGATCTAGGCTTGATACCAGGCTCCAGCTCCTGTCTCCAGCTTCCTGCTAATGTAAACCTGCGGAGGCAGAGGTGATGGCTCAAGTAGTTGGGTTCCTGGAGTTTGGGGAAGTGGGCCGTCTGTCCCGGCTCCTGGCTGGTGAGCAGTGGGGGAGTAAGCGCCCAGATAAGGGTTTTGTGTTGTTGGCTTTGTAAGTAAATAAATAGAAAGAACATAATCCCACAATGATGATACTTTTCAGATACTTATTTTTATGTACTTGAGATTCTCCAGTTGTGTTATCCCGCCCCCTTGTGTTCATCGCTTAAATATTCCCCATCCTACTGAACTGCTGTGTTGTCATCGTTTGTGATGTCTGTATTGTTTCAGTGGCGAGATTGTGATGAGCACGGCACTTTCATTCACATTTGATGAGCACATAACATTGATATAGCTGGAAGGCACTCTGGCAACATGCAGCTAGCACCTAAAAACCTATACTGTTGAGACCACTTATTCAGAATCTGTTATAATCTCTAATAATCAGATAGGAACAAATATTTGTACATAATGGTCTTCAGCACCCCCCTTTTACCTGGAGAAGTAGGAAAGTTACAGACCCTAGGGTTACACAGTTAGGGCTTTGGGGATGGGTCAGTCTGTGTGGTGCTGGAGTGCTTGTGTCTGGGAGTTGTTGGTGGCTGTCTCTGACTGCAAGACCAGTCACACTCTGATCGCTCTGACCCACCGTGTTGGTGCCACTGCTTTGAGTTTTGTTTTGTTTCTAAATCACATTGCACAGCCTTATGTCCTTCAGCAGTAACCCTCATTTCAGAATTACTAAAGATCTTTTGGCTAATTGATCAAAGGATGTGTGTTTTCCCTCCTCTGATTGCCAGTAATCCCCCAAATCCCTAATAACACTTCAGTTCTGTGATTGAAGATGGGAAACAATGGCTCTATTTATAGTGCAATTAAAATCCATCTGAGTAAATAAGGCTCATTTGTGTAGGCATCCAGGATGGGTTTGCAGCCACTTGGGGTCCCTGTGTAACGGGGCTGTCAGTGCCTCAAACCATCTGTGCCTTGCTGTCAGGCCAGTGATTGGTTTGAGTGCATCATATTTTGGGTGGGAAAGAGGAAGAAAGGCAACCTAGCTTCCCTTCTGCCCTCTGCTGATTGAGGCCTGCTTGGAGCACTTGGGTTGTGCTGCTGGGCTTGACCCCACCGGTGCCAGCACACTCAGTGGCTGTGGGAACTAGCCCTCCAAGAGGAGTGGGTGAGAAAGGCACTGTCTTGCTACTGTCAGCTCTCCTGTCTTCTTAGCTGGTCTCCTATTTCCTGTCATGCCTGATCCTTTTCATTTTTCCTCGTTGACCTCATCTGAAAGGTATAAGCTGTCAGAAACCCGGTGAAGCGCAGGCTCTGGAATGCCGCTGGGACCGCCATTTTCCCCCAGAGGCCTCCCCAAGGCTTCCTGCTACCAGTTGGGCATAAGGTGTGTCAGTGCTTTTCAGTTGCCATGGCTTGTCCCAATAACTGTCTCGCCTAGAGTGAATTCTTTCAGGAGCAAGGCTACACACATTGGGAAGTCACATTGGCAGGACAACAGTGACGTGGTGACATGTGCAACCGTTCAAACTTGGGTCATAATACAAGAGATGAGATGTTCTACCAAATATTAGGTTGGTGTGTTCTTAAAGGTGTGTAGATTAGAGCTCAGCGTTCTTCACTGTGCCGTAATGTTCAAATCACCAGATATTCAGCACAGGTAAAAAGTGACTTTAAAAATAAAAATTAATATTTTGAGTACCCTAAAGCTTGGAATTTCTCAGTCAGATCTCAACACCTTTGTTAAGGACTGTCTATCTAATGACAAAGCAGATGTTTTCTCTAACAACTTGCTTCAGCTCATATCCTTTTACTTGTTTATCTTTGTTTGAAAGACTGATTTTACAGAGGGATCTGAAAAAACAGAGACAGAGAGAGGCATCATCCATTTGTTGGTTCACTCCACAAATGGCCACAACAGCCAGAGCCAAGCCAATCTGAAGCTGGGAGCCAGGAGCCTCCCCTGGGTCTCCCTGATGGGAGCAGGATCCCAAGAACTTGGGCCATCCTCTGTTCTTTCCCAGACCACAGGCAGGGAGCTGGATGGGAAGTGGAGATGCTGGTGCTTGCCACAGGGAGAGGATTAGCTTGCTGTATTGATGTACCAGATGGCTTAAGATTTACTTATTCTTTGTGTGTGTGTGTAGGCTTATTTTACTTGAAAGTTAGATTTATACAGAGATCTTCCATCTACTGGTTCACTTTCCAAATGACCATAACAATTAGAGCTAGCTGATCCAAAGTGAGGATCCAGGAGCTTCTTCTGGGTCTCCCACGTGGTGGCAGGTGCCATCCTCTGTTGCTTTCTAGGCAGTTATCACGGAGCTGGATCAAAAGTAGAGCAGTCGTGGGCCCCAGCGCCATGGCCTAGCAGCTAAAGTCCTCGCCTTGAATGCACCAGGACCGCATATGGGTGCTGTTTCTAATCCCAGCAGCTCCACTTCCAATCCAGCTCCTTGCTTGTGGCCTGGGAAAGCAGTCGAGGACGGCCCAAAGCCTTGAGTTCCTGCACTTGCATGGGAGACCCGGAAGAGGTTCCTAGATCCTGGCTTCAGATCGGCGCAGCGCCAGCGATTGTGGCCACTTGGGGAGTGAATCATCAGACAGAAGATCTTTTTCTCTGCCTCTCCTCCTCTCTGTATATTTGACTTTCCAATAAAAATAAAAGCAAATTTAAAATAATAATAATAATAATAAATAATTTTTAAAAATAGAAAGTAAAAAGACTGCTGACTGCTGTCCCCAATCCACAGGTATCTGGTGATTTCAGAGAAACTGGAGGAGATAAAGTCCTTCCGGGAGCTTACCTGCTTGGATCTTTCCTGTTGCAAGCTTGGAGATGAGCATGAGCTTCTAGAACACCTCACCAATGAGGCCCTGTCTAGGTACTGACCTGCCAACGCTGGTAGATATATTTTTATTGTTTGTTTATTTTATAAATATTTATTCTATGTATCAGAAAGGCAAAGTTACAAATTGAGAGATAAAAAGAGGTCTTCCATCCAGTGGTTCGCTGCTCAGGTGGCCTCAACTGCTGGGGCTGGACCAGGCCAAAGGCAGGAGCCGGAAGCTTCTTTCAGGTCTCCAGAATGGGTGCAGAGGTCCAAGCAGTTGTTCCATCCTCTGCTGCTCTCCCAGGTGCGTTAGCAGGGAGCTGAATGGGAATTACAGCAGCTAGGATCCAAACCAGTGCCCATGTGGGATGCTGGCACAGCAGGCAGTGGCTTAATTTACTGTATCACAGCACCAGCCCTGAAACATTTTTATTTTAAAAATGTTCTTAAAAGTATGATTCAGTGGGATCGTCTGATTACCTCCCTTCTTATGTTTATCTGTTAATTTTTTTTTTTCTAAAGCATTTTCAGCCTCCATTCACTTGGTCCAACCTATATAAATGGAATAGTCCTCAGGAAAGCCACTCGGGGGGTAACTTTTTGAAACCTTTATATTGACATGTAATGCTTGAGGCTACCTGAGTTTAAAAGTGATTTTTGCCCTCCATTTTTTTCCATTGCTACATTATTCAGGGAGAGACAAGAAGTTATGCCATGTCTCACGTTCTTAAGTAACTTTAAGTGAAATATAAATTATAAGGAATATGAAATATTAAATTCTTTTTCAAAACATGATTTACAGAAATGGCCAAGTTCATATGATCGGTGCATAGTTCAGGAGATCTCAGGTTAATCTGACCAGTAGAGAGGAGGTCAAAAAGATTGCATTACCTTCTCACTCACGCCCTGACACCCAGGGTCTGATTCCTGGATGCCTACTGCTGATGCCAGCAGTGATGGGCTGCCCTGTGTCAAGGTGTTCTCATGTGACATTAGTTAGGACCCTGGCCTTGATTTGAAGAAAGGGTGAGCATGTTAACACTCAAGTTTCAGGTGTGGGTGGATTGGACTAGGAGGATACTTTGTAAACCCACTCTGAAAGTCAAGACTTGGGTGCTGTAGACTTCGGCAGCACATATACTAAAATCGGAACGATACAGAGAAGATTATCATGGCCCCTGTGCAAGGATGACGAAAGTCTAGACTTGGAAAGCTGGTTAAAAGTAGAGGATTACTTGCTTTGTAAAAAAAAAAGAAGAAGAAGTCTTTCACAGTCTGTTGAGATACTTAGAATGCATTTGGTTTTCTCACAATTTGTTGGAAGTGCAGGATTGGCCACAGTCCCTGGGCACCTGATGGGACCCTATATCCTCAGTGCCCTCTGCCAGGTGAGATCAGTACCATGTGATGCAGTGATTCCTGAATGAACCCTCCTGCGGGGACTGAAATGCTGCCCAGAGACTTTGAACTCTGTGAGATGTGTTAGGTGTGGAACTAGTGCAATGATCAGTTGGTTAATCCTCTGCGAACAAGAGTCGGCATCCCATGTGGACACCGGATTGTGTCCCAGATGCTCTATTTCCCATCCAGCTCTCTGCTTCTGACCTGTGAAAGTGGTAGAGGATAGCCCAAAGCCTTGACATTGAACTCATGTGGGGAACCTGGAAGAAGCTGTTGGCTCCTGGGTTTGAATTGTCTCAGCTCCGGCCGTTGTAGCCATTTGAGGAGTGAACTAGCAGATGGAAGATTTTTCTGTCTCTTCTCTCTATAAGCCTGCCTTTCCAATAAAAATAAACCAATCTTTGAAAATGCAGTAGGTGTGAAATACCAGGAGATGGGGGATGTTTTGTTATTCTAAATGGCAGTTGTCAAAGCGTGTTCTCACGTGTAGACTGTCTCACATTGTCTGTAATTCCTCTCTGACCTTCTGTTTCCCTAGTGTCACTCAGCTCCACCTGAAGGATAATTGTTTGTCTGACGCCGGGGTGCGGAAAATGACAGCACCCGTTCGCGTGATGAAACGAGGCCTTGGGAATCTAACACTATTAGACTTATCCTGTAAGTTTTATTAGAAATGGTGGATAATTATTGTTGCATGAATGGCCTTGGGGGTCACCTGGTTCTCCTTCATTTTAGAAGTGATAAAGAAAAGGTGGCCTCTCTAGGTATTACAGCAGGTTAGTGTCAGAGCAGGACTAGGGCCAGAGGCCCTTGGCGCCTGGCCATGCCCCTTCCCTGGCACCTGCCTCCTCCTTAGGGTAGGTAAAGCCCTTGCAGACTACACTGTGACACTCATAATGCCAACCAGGCAGCCTGATCCATGGTATGAACAGCCTTGTGTGAACCTTTGGATCAACCACTTAACCTCTCTGAGCTGTCTGAAATGAGCCTGTGGGTAGATGGGTATTCCCAGGGACATGTGGTCATTTCATTAATATTTTTTGAGAATATGTAGTGCACCAGGAACTATGCTTGTAGTCTTCACAACTTTATCCTAAATGCGGATTCTGAAATGAGAGAAGATTCTGGAAATAGTGCAAGATAGTATCAGGAGTGATAGTTTCTGTGTCAGAGTACTTTTTTTTTTTAAGATTTTTATTTATTTTTATTGCAAAGTCAGATATACAGAGAGGAGAAGAGACAGAGAGAAAGATCTTTCATCTGATATTTCACTCCCCAAGTGACCGCAACGGACAGAGGTGCACCAATCCGGAGCCAAGAGCCGAAAACCTCCTCCAGGTCTCCCATGCAGGTGCAGGGTCCCAAGGCTTTGGGCCGTCCTCGACTGCTTTCCCAGGCCACAAGCAGGGAGCTGGACGGGAAGCAGGGTTGCTGGGATTAGAACCAGCGCCCATATGGGATCCCGGCACGTCCAAGGCAAGGACTTTAGCCACTAGGCGCCGGGCCCCAGAGTACTCTTTTTTTTTTTTTAAAGATTTATTATTTTTATTGGAAAGGCGGATATATATATATAGAGGAAAAGAGACAGCAAGGAAGATCTTCCATCCAATGATTCCCCAAGTGAGCCGCAACGGCCAGTGCTGCGCCAATCTGAAGCCAGGAACCTGGAATCTCCTCCAGGTCTCCCACGTGGGAGCAGGAACCCAAGCCTTGGGCCGTCCTCGACTGCTTTCCCAGGCCACAAGCAGGGAGCTGGATGGGAAGTGGAGCTGCCGGGATTAGAACCGACGCCCATATGGGATCCCGGCGCGTTCAGGGTGAGGACTTTAGCTGCTAGGCCACACCTCCGGGCCCAGAGTACTCTTTTTAAAAAGATTTGTTTGTCTCAGTTGAAAGGTGTCGGAGTTACACAGAGAGAGAGAAAGAGACACAGAGAGATCTTCCATCGACTGATGGGCACAATTGGTCCAGGACTGGGCCAGGAACCTGGAAATCTAGGTGTCCCCCGTGTGGGTGATAGACACCCAAGCACTTGGGACATCTTCCATTGTTTTCCCAGGTGTATTAGCAGGGAGTGGAATAACTGGGACTTAAACTGGCTCTCATATGGGATGCTGACATTACATGGGTCAGCTCAACCCACTGTGCTGCAGTGTAAGCCTTTGTGTCAAAGTACTCTTGAAAAAAAAATTTTTTTTTAAAGATTTATATATTTGAATGACAGAATTTACGCACAGAGAGAGGGAGAGATTACTCCCTAAGTAATGCACTGGCCAGGGCTAGGCCAGTCTGAAGCCAGGAGCCGAAGCTTCAACCAGGTGTTCCCTGTGGGTACAGGGGCCCAAATACTTGGGCCATCCTTGCTGTGCATTAGCTAGGAGCTGAATTGAAAGTGGAAGAGCTGAGAATTGAACCAGTGACCATATGGAATGCTGGCTTTCAGGTAGTAGGCCCCCAAGCTCTTTTTTTTTTTTTTAAAGATTTATTTTTATTTTTATTACAAAGTCAGATATACTGAGAGGAGGAGAGATGGAGAGGAAGTGGAGCTGCCGGGATTAGAACCAGCGGCCATATGGGATCAAGGCGAGGACCTTAGCCACTAGGCCACGCCGCCGAGCCCCCAAGCTCTTTTTATGGTGAAGATTGAGGCAGGTGTTACGGCACAGTGGTTCAAGCCACTACTTGGAATACCCACGTGTTAGGTGGAGTTCCTGAATTCAAGTCCCACCTCCATTTCTGACGTAGTTTCCCGCCGCGAGCACTCTTGCAGTCAGCAGATTCATGGTTCATGTAAATGGATCTCCTCCCATCCATTGTGGAGTCCTAGATGCAGTTTCTGGTTCCCAGCTTCCAGTTGGCCTAGGTCTGGCTATTGAGGAAATTTGGCAAGTGCCAATTGGATGATCTCTCTCTCTCTCACTCTGCCTTTCAAATAAATAAAGTTTAAAAATATAAATAAATGTTACTGCTTTAGAGGTGAAGTGGCCACATCTTTATATGTGCTATTTATGTATAGTTCAAGGAGAACCAGCCCTTTGGGGTCACTGTCTGGATCATTTATTTTTCTCCTCATCCCCAAGTCCTCCGAATAAGAGCAGTAAAAGATCTTCAGAGTCTTGTGTTATGAGCCTGGGTATTACAAGAGAAGAATGCTGCATTTGGCTTACCCTCCAGTGTTTGCCCCTTGAGTATTTCATAGTTGCTGCATTTTTCTGAGCGTTTGGTTGAGATTTTGGCAGCAGTTAAAAATGAAAACAGCATGCTCCTTGTTTTTACCATCTAGGTAACCCTAAGATCACAGATGCAGGAATTGGATACCTGTTCTGTTTTAGAAAGCTAAGCTGCTTAGATATCTCTGGGACAGGGCTCAAGGTAAGATTTTTGATTGTCTCTCTTTCATTTTTTCAGACTCCACAATTTCCTAGTTTGCTTCTGATAAGTGATATTCAGAAAGGGCTGATGTGTGTGATGGTGTTTCATCGCTACCGAAAGCAAGTAAGAGCTGACAGCTGTGTTTGGGTTTCTGGTCTGTCTCCCTCCCTAGGATGTAAACGCCATCAAGCACAAGCTGCAGGCCCGCATGGGCCTCGTCCTCTCCCAAGTGTCTCTGAAGGAATTCGATCACACTAACTGCAAGACCGAGGGCTGGGCCGACCAGGTACTGCCACGTTGGTTTGACTTTCATCTTGGGTCTTTTCTCCAACATATGGGGCACACGTTAGTCCTCTCAGTATTCCTTGGCTAAGTTGCCATCTTGGCATTAAGCAGACCCTGCGGGCACTAACTGACCTGTCTACTTAAGGAGTCTGCATTGGGGGTGAGATCTTAGATCTCAGCCTCTGTGTTATGCCTCATCTTTCCTAAACCTGGAAAAAAATAAGATCTTACAAATGTCTTTCCAAGACATCTTGGAAAATAATTGAGCACTGGGTCCACTATGCAGAAAAGCTATCTGACCTGACCTTAGGGCAGACTTTCTTACCAGAGTGTCACTTTCTGGAGAAAGGCTAAACCCTGATGCCTTGCTCCAGGATTCACAGCTCTCCCTGTGGGCAGATTTCTCCCAGGTTTAGGAAGGCGTGTCTTGTCCTTCTCTCACCAAGCTCTGCTAATGACAGAACTTCACTTTGATGCTTTCATCTTTGTCTTTTTTTCTGATTTTTGGTTATATTTCCATATGTATTTCAAAGGCAAAGCAGCGGTTTACTCCCAGGATGCCACTGTAGTCATGTCTGGCCCTGCCTGCAGCCAGGAGCCACTCTTCCACAACGCTGGCCCCTTTCCTTGTTTTCTTATTTTTCAAAGCCTTTGCTCAAAATTGAGATTTTATTGGTGTTGCAAATTGATACACAGACTCTTCA
Organism: Ochotona princeps; assembly: GCF_030435755.1. Taxonomy (NCBI): domain Eukaryota; kingdom Metazoa; phylum Chordata; class Mammalia; order Lagomorpha; family Ochotonidae; genus Ochotona; species Ochotona princeps. The sequence continues at coordinate 43,184,935 of NC_080833.1, forward strand.
CTTTGTATATAATTCTCTTTTTTGTTTTTTTGGATTTTGAGGGAATTTTTTTTTTTTTTTTTTTTTTGGCCTGAAAGTTTTTTTTCCTAATTTTTATTTTTATTTATTTATTTATTTTTTTAATCTATTTTATTGTGTTGTTGTTGACAATCTTTACATAGTTATTTACAGTTAAAGGAAGAAAAAGAAAAAGAAAAAAAAGGTTCAGGGGGATAGGGAAGTGGGTAATACTATTATGTCCATATTGTTTCCATCATGTATCTGAGGTAAAGGGGGATATTGAGGGAGAAGCCCCACCCGGTTTCCCGCCCACCCCGAGTCCCGGATGTGGGGCATGCTCTGAGATATTGTATATAATTCTTAACATACGTATTAAATATCTAAAAAGCCGGGAATTGACATTCTTTCTAAAAGTTATCACAGTGACTCTCCAGCTTCAAATCAACCCCTTTTCCAAGATTTATTTTATTATTTGAGAAAGTGACAGAGGAAAGAATGAACTCTTGCATGCATTCCACAAATGAACACAGTTCTAGGGGCTGGTTCAGGCTGAAGTGAAGAGCCCAGAACTCCATTTGAGTCTCCCACATGGGCAACGAAGCACTTGAGCTGTCTAACGCTGCCCTCCCAGGCATGCTAGCAGAGAGCTGATCAGAAGCAGAGCAACCAGACCTTGTCCGAGCACTCTGATATGGGATGCTGGCTGTGCTGCCACACTGGCTCTCTGATTTTCAATCTCCCATGGCACATTAACAAGATTAGGATATTGAACTATCTGGGCTGGCCCAGCCAAAGACTTTACAGAGAGACAGGATTCTGACAGAGCAACAGGAGGGGTTCACTATAGGAAACAGTTTTACTAAACAACATGGAAGTAGAAGTAAATGAAAATGAGGCCTGGCGTCATGGCTCAGTGGCTAAATCCTTTGCTTGCAAATGCCAGGATCCCTTATAGGCACCAGTTCATGTCCTAGCTGCTCCACTTCCCATCCAGCTCCCTGCTTTTAGCCTGGGAAAACGTGTTATGTAACCTTGTTTAAGAATGAATTTAAATGCTGTTTGTTGTAGTGGTAAATGTTTAAAAGATATAGTGATAAATGATGTAGTGATAAATGTTTAAAATGATGTAGTGATAAATGTTTAAAAGATGCTTTTAACAGAAACAACAAATTAAAAAAAAAGTAATTGAAATTAATCATGACACAGGGCAGCGTTGTGGTTATGACATAACATAGCATGTTAGTCCTTTGCCTGCTGCTCTGGTTTGAGTCCTGACTGCTCCCCTTCCCATCCAGCTCCCTGCTAATGTGCCTGGGAAAGCAACAAAGATGATCCAAGTGCTTGGGTCCTTGAACCTACCTGGGAAACTCAGAGAAAGCTCCTGGCTCCTGTTTCAGACCAGCCCAGCTCTGGCCATTGCAGCCATTTGGGGAGTAGACAAGTGGATGGAAGAGCTGTCTCTCCCTCTCTGTCTTTCTGTATCTCTGCCTTTCAAATAAACAAGTAATGATTTTGAAAAAGAAAATACTTGTGACAGATTAGTTGTACAACCTCATCTCCCAGTTGTCAGTCTCTGTGGGGTGTAGGTATTGAGGGGTGGGAAACAGTCCCCCATTAGTGGAATGTCCAGCTGACCCCCACATCGGTCAAAATGTCCTTAATTCAATTGCCCACTATTTTCTGATTGTTCTATAAAATAAATGCCAGCAGATGATTTCACCTGTTTTTATAAAATCATTTAAATCAAAAAAAATAGATAAGTGAACTTCCCTCTAAAAATGGTCATAGAGTTACTAAAAACTAATATTTACAAAATTGGTAAAAATATTGTTCAGGACTGCACGAGAAGGAAGACAGGGGGCCCGGCACCGTGGCCTAGCAGCTAAAGTTCTCACCTTGAACGCGCCGGGATCCCATATTGGGCGCTGATTCTAATCCCGGCAGCCCCACTTCCCATCCAGCTCCCTGCTTGTGGCCTGGGAAAGCAGTCGAGGACGGCCCAAAGCTTTGGGACCCTGCACCCGCGTGGGAGACCTGGAAGAGGTTCCAGGTTCCCGGCATCGGATCGGTGCAGCACTGGCCGTTGTGGTCACTTGGGGAGTGAATCATAGGATGGAAGATCTTCCTCGCTGTCTCTCCTCCTCTCAGTATATCTGACTTTGTAATAAAAATAAATAAATCTTTAAAAAAAAAAAAAAAGGAAGACAGGGACCACTGATGAGACTGTGAGCCAAACTTGGCTTTGCCTTGTACTTCGTGAGAGGCTGGCCTCTGCTCAGGTATCGCGTCTCTGCTGCAGACAAGTCTTCAGTCTCGTGGGTAGCCACCTCGGCCTGTGGCCCCTCAATCCTCTTTCTCTTCAGCTTATGCTTTCTGTCCGATAACTTCTTCCTATTGCACTTTGGGTTTCACTTGACATGTACAGGAGCAGAGTTAGCTGACGGCTTTACCCATCTCCACATGACCCAGTCCTGGCTGTTGCAGGAACTTGCAGAGTGAACCGGTAGAAATAGCAAAGCCTTTTTATTTTTATTTTTTTTTTAAAGATTTATTTTTTTATTACAAAGTCAGATATACAGAGAGGAGGAGAGACAGGAAGATCTTCCGTCCAATGATTCACTCCCCAAGTGAGCCACAACGGGCCGGTGCGCGCCGATCCGATGCCGGGAACCTGGAACCTCTTCCAGGTCTCCCACGTGGGTGCAGGGTCCCAATGCATTGGGCCGTCCTCAACTGCTTTCCCAGGCCACAAGCAGGGAGCTGGATGGGAAGTGGAGCCACCGGGATTAGAACCGGCGCCCATATGGGATCCTGGCGCGGTCAAGGCGAGGACTTTAGCCGCTAGGCCAAGCCGCCGGGCCCAGCAAAGCCTTTTTAAAAAGATACAGATGGATGCTGTGGCAGAGCTGGCTGGGCTGCCCTTCTCTTGCCCACATCCCATATCAGAGTACTAGTTCATATCCTGGCTGCTCTGCTTCTGATGCAGCTCCCTGCTAATGTGCCTAGGAAAGCAGTGGAGAGTGGCCCTAGTGCTGGGGCCCCTGCCATCCATGTGGTAGACCTGGAAGGAGTTCCAGGTTCCTGGCTTGGCCTGGGCCAGCTCCAGCTATTGTGGCTGTTTGGGGAGTGAGCCGGCTGGCGGAAGACTTCTCTCTGTCTCTGTGTTACTCTGTGTTAGTCTACCTTTCAAATAGTAATAAAGTATAAATTATTTCCCCCTACTGTCCTCCCCACTACTGTCTCAGGACCACCCTCTAGTGCACAGTGTCATAGTCTTCTGGTACCCAAAATCAGCTTGTGCAGAGCAGTCATTTTCTTCTTTCCTATTCCCAGGCATCTCTTATTAAAGATTTATTTATTTAAACTGCAGAGTTACAGAGAGGGAAAGAGTGACAGAGGTCTTCTGTTAGCTGGTTCACTCCCCAAATGGCCACAAGGGCCAGGCTGAAACCAGCAACCAGGAACTTCTTCCAAGTCTCCCATGCTGGGGCAAGAGCCAAAACTCTTGGGCCATCCTTCACTGTTTTTTCCCAGGCTATCAGCAACAAGCTGGATTGGAAGTAGGACAGCTGAGACTTGAACTAGCACCCATGTGGGATGCCAGTGCTACCGGTGGCAGTATAACTTGCTACACCACGGAGCTTGTCCCTGAAAAGTAATTCATACTGGTGTTCTTGGAATATTTCTCTTTGTGAAAGAACAGGTTTCCTTTCTTGCCTCCAAGTCAACATGTTTGGTTTATCCATGTCAGCCTCCTCTTAAATCTGTCCCCACTTTCTGTAACCTGGAAAGATGATAGAAAGATGCCAGCAGTAACCACCACATGCGTTTTTCCTGCGGCATGTGCTGTGATGAACAACTGCTGTATGTTGTCTCCCTGGAGCCTTCCAGCAGCCCTGGGCAGCAGGAGCTGTTACCCAGCCTTGTTTTGCAGACAAGGAAGTTGAGAGCCTGTCAACAGCAGAGCCAGCTCAGGAAGGAAACTGTGTTCTTCAACTGCATCTTGCCATGTGTCCTGCAATGTGTCTTGTGACTGTCTGTGATCAGATTGTCGTGTACCATAATGAGAACTGTTACACGTGAAGTTCTTTCTTTTACTCCCAGTATGTTAGGGTGATCATTAAGTTCATTTATGTGTAATTTATATTCAAATTTCTAAAACAGTTTGTAGAAGCTTACAATAATAGAAATCTATGTTAGTAAGAGTTCTTTTTTTAAAATGGGACAAAATCATGAACTGTTGAGAATGTGGAAACGTGGGCATTTTGCTGAGCTGGCGTTACCAGTGGTGTGTCTGAAGGCGTGAAAGGAATCTAAGCGTGTGTGAAGAATGTTAGGGCCAAGGCTTCCCAGGGCAGGCCTGAGCTTGAGGTGCGCTTGGAGTTTTGAGTGGTAAAGACAGCTTCAGAGTTAGGCTAGCTGAGGCTTCAGAAAAGCCAGGCTTGCCTGGGGGCTGTCCCTTGTCCTGAAGTAATGGTACCACAGGGGTTTGTGTTCCTGGAAAGGGAGCCAGGGGCAACGTGAAAGGCTCAAGGTTCAAGTCTCAGGATTTTGATGAGATTCCACTCTTTCCAAATGTATTGCAGATTGTCCGGCAGTGGGAGCGCCTGACGGTGAAACCCCTGAAGAAAGCGGCTGTCGTGGAGCCTCGAAAGACAGCTCAGTACTTCTGTGAGGAATCCCTTTCCTTCACGCAGTCAGCCTGTCTCCTGGCCATGGGGAATGTTATGACAGTACTAACTTATCGATGACCATCCAAGAGCTCTTAAGCATCAACACCAGGAAGATCGTTTTTTATAGTTATTTATGTCCCGTCTTGTTCCAAAAAAGATTTATTTTTTCAAAGATTTAGTTTATGTGAAAGACAAAGTGATGCAGAGAGACCAAGAGAGATCTTGTGTCTGTTTGTTCATGCCCCAGATGCCCACAACATTCATGGCTGGACTAGGCAGAAGCGAGGAGCCTAGGCCTCGTCCACTGCCTGTCCATTTGAATGGCAGGAACCCAAGCATTTGGGCCATCCTTCGCTGCCTGTCCAGGAGGATGAGCAGGAAGCTGCATTGGAAGGCTGGAGTAGCCAGGACTTGAATCAGCACTCCTGTGTAGCATTCAGGCTACCAAGCAGCAGCTTAACCCACTGCACTCTAGTGTCAGCTCTCAAAAAAAAAAAAAAAGAGAGAGACACAGGAGTAAATAGAGTAGATAAGAAAGGAGTTAAAAGTGGAAACAACCTGAGAGTCCATGAACAGATGAATGTACAAAAAAGGTGCCGTATTTACATGAATAGACTGATATCCAGTCTTTGAAAAGTAAGGAGGAACTTGTAATCCTTGGTCAGTGGGCAGGCTGCGCCTCGAAACACTGCTGTCCCATATCAGGATGCTGGTACAGATCCTGGATACTCTGTTTCTGATGCAGTTTCCTATTAATATACCTGAGATGTTAAAGATAGTCCAAGAACTTGGACCCCTGCCACCCATGTGGGAGGCTTGGTGGAGTTTCTGGCTCCTGGCTTTGCCTAGCCCAAACATGGCTGTTGTGGGTGTTTGGGGAATAAACTAGTAGATATGCCTGTCTTTGAATGTATTTCCACCTTTCGAGTAAATACATCTGTTTGTATCTTTGTTTAGGAGAGACAAAAAGGGAAAGATCTTCCATATACCAGTTCACTCCCCAAGTGACCACAATGGCCAGAGTTGAGCCAATCTGAAGCCAGGAGCCTGGAGCTTCTTCCAGGTCTCCCACGTGGGTGCAGAGTCCCAAAGCTTTGGGCCATCCCTGACTGCTTTTCCAGGCCACAAGCAGGGAGCTGCATGGGAAATAGGGCCATTGGAATTAAAACCAGCCCCCATATGGGATCCTAGTGTGTTCAAGGCAAGAACTTAGCTGCTAGGCCACCACGCCAGGCCCAGAGTTTTCAATTTTTTTGTATTTATTTTATCAGTGACAAGATCCAGATGAAGGATCTTTATCATTATAAAGATGATGAAATAAGAATCGAGAACTTACCAGTTAACACTGAGTAAGATGATGCTGTTGGATAGGTTGTGCCATGAATTTGGCTTTTAGAAGACAGAGTATGGCCTGGCGCAATGGCCCTGTGGCTGTTCATGTCCCAGCTGCTCCACTTCCCTTCCAGCTGCCTGTTTTGGGCCTGGAAAAGCAATGGAGTATGGCCTGAAGCCTTGGGACCCTGTGGGAGTTGGAGGAAGCTCCTGGCTCCTGGCTTCAGATTAGCTCAGCTCTGGCCGTTGCAGCCACTTGGGAAATGAACCAATGAATGAAAGATCTTTCCCTCTGTCTCTCCTCTCTAAATTTGCCTTTCCATTAAAGATAAATAAATACTTAGGGCCCAGCGCGGTGGCCTAGCAGCTAAAGTCCTCGCCTTGAACGTACCAGGATCCCATATGGGCGCTGGTTCTAATCCTGGCAGCTCCACTTCCCATCCAGCACCCTGCTTGTGGCCTGAGAAAGTAGTCAAGGACGACCCAAAGCCTTGGGACCGTGCACAACATGGGAAACCTGGAGGAGGTTCCTGGCTCCTGACTGGATCGGCAGAGCACTGGCCATTGTGGTCACTTGGAGAGTGAATCATAGGACGGAAGATCTTCCTTGCTGTCTCTCCTCCTCTCTGTATATCTAACTTTGCAATAAAAAATAAATAAATCTTTTTTAAAAAAGATAAATATTTTTTTAAAAAGTCAATTCTAGATTTTGAGTAGTAACAGCTTGCAATTTTTGAACTTTCAGTGCCTGCCAAACATTATGCTAAGTACTTTATAGACATTTTTTTTTAATGATTTATTTATTTTTACTGGAAAGGCAGATACGCAGAGAGGAGGAGAGACAGAGAAGAAGATCTTCCATGCAATAGTTAACTCTCCAAGTGGCCACAATGACTAGAGCTGAGCCAGTTCAAAGCCAGGAGCCAACTCTGGGTTTCCCACGGGGTGCTGTTCTCGGCTACTTTCCCAGGCACAAGCAGGGAGATGGATGGGAAGTGGGACCACCGGAATTAGAACTTGCTCTCATATGGGATCCTGGTGTGTTCAAGGGAAGGAATTTAACTGCTACACTATTGTGTCGGGCCCTAGATAATTATCTTTATATCACCTTTACGAAAGATTTTAAATTTAAAATTATGTATATGTGTATATGAGCGAATGGCTACGCACGCACACACACACACTTGCTTCAGAGACAGAAAAAGCACGTATTAGTTATCTTCCATTTGCTTATTTACTTCCCAAATGGCCTTAGTGGGTGGGCTGGGCCAGGCCAAAACCTGAAACCAAGAACTACATCCCTATCTGACCGGCCTGGGCACAAGCCCTTGGACCAACTTGTACTGCCTTCCCAGGTGCAGCAGCAGGGAGTCAGATTGAACCAGCACTCTGACATGGGATCCTGGCACTGGAGACAACAGCTTAACACGCTGTGCTACAACACTGGTGCCTTTCATTTTTTGTATTTTCTGTTTGTGAGGAGGGAGCTGGAGGTAGAGGAGGAATACAAGCACACTTGCACTCCCATCTACCCTGAAAGTAGAAACTCACTCCAGGTGCCATGTCTGGATGGCAGGAAGCCAGCCCCCCAAGCCCTGCTTGTTGTCCCCCAGGTCCTGCATCATCAGGCAGAGCTGTCATACAACCAGGCACTCCAAGGATGTGCGAGGTTCTTAGTAGGCATCTAAATGCCCACCCCTAAAATAGTGTCTGTACCTTGAAAGATGAGAAAGCCACTTGCGCAGGGGTTCATCCAGGAGGAGGCAGATCTGGGATGTGAACCCTACATGTGAGACCAGCGTAAGATCATTCCCATATACGCTACCACTGTCCACAGAGATATTGTCAGGAAAAGAAAATGTCTCGTTTCGGTCTTTGTTATTTCTGAACATTGGCAGGCTTCAGCATACCGCGTCACCAGCCTAACTCCCTCCTCCCCTCCTCATAACTTTCATAGATGGCAACCGCTTCCTGGCCGAGGCCTCTTTACGATGTCCCCTGGACGACACCTGCCTGGACGCCAGTGAGAAGCTCCAGTTCCGGAAAGAGAAGCCTGCAGAGGCCCAGGGGCCGTTGTTGAACTGTGACACTGCCATCTCAATGCAGGAGCCCCAGAAGAGCAAGAAGAGGACTTTTGAGGAGTCAGAGAAGGAGCCGAGTAACTCCCCACAGGCTCCCAAGCAGAAGTATGTGTGCCTCACTGTGCAGGACTGGGACCTGCTGAATTCCTACTGATGGCAGCTGTGTGCAGCCCTGTTCCCCAAAACTATAGTGAAAGAGAAGGCATGGCTGAGGGTTTCCTTTGTGTTTGATGTTACCTGTGGCATTGGCATAGCAAACAGATATTTCTACTTTTGTGGTAGGGAAGGGAAATGCTATGGAGGTATGTTAATAATTTGTAATGTATATTTTCAATACATAGTAATTTTTTCAAATAAACTTTTTTGCTGTCCTTAACTTTTTAAAAAATTTTTATTCTTTGAAAAAATGACAGAAATTGGGGGCTGTTTTATTTTTGTTATTATTTTTGAAAGATTTATTTACTTATTTAAAAGGCAGAGTTAGTGAGGGAGAGACAGACATCATCCATTGGTTCAATCCCAAAATGGCTCCTTTTCCTCAAGGCTCTTACCCATCTCTGCTGCTGATGCAAAACAAACCTTTCTTAGGATATGAACAGGCCATTCTAGTCTCTGAACTGGAGTTCTGAAAGTCTAGGCTTTGTTTTATGGATGCGCTGCTTTCATGAAGGAGGTAGGAATTCATGACCTGCAGAATATAGATGGGGTGATTCCTAGGTGTTGTTAACTTACATGCGAAGATAAACTGTTTTCTAAAGCCAGCCTGTCTTCTGTGTGGGAAATCACTTAGTGTGAACAATGGGCCCCATGCCTCTTTAAAATATCACTTATTGAGCACAAGAGTAAATAAATAAGTGATTTCTCCAACGTGTAGCCTGTGGACCCTGCTCCAGAACTTCCTGAGGGTTTTTTTTTTTTTTTAAGATTTATTTTATGTTTTATTGGAAAGTCGGATATACAGAGAAAAGGAGAGACAGAGAGAAAGATCTTCCATCCATTAATTCACTCTCCAAGTGGCTGCAACAGCTGGAGCTGAGCCAATCCAAAGCCAGGATCCCAGAGCTCTTGTGGGTCTCCCACGCGGGTGCAGGATCCCAAGGCTTCAGGCCATCCTCGACTGTTCTCCCAGGCCACAAGCAGGGAGCTTGATGGGAAGTAGAGCAGCTGGGACATGAACCAGCACCCATATGGGATCCTTTAAAGGCAACACTTACAAAATGAGGGTTATTTAGCCGTTGAGCCCTGGTTTAAAACCCTCCTCAAGCGGTGCATTCCATTGTATGTAATATCTATATAATTCACATGTAATTATCATGTATATACACAATTATTTGCAGAGGGATTCAGAGTGGTCCCTTGCCTCTGGCTGGGCATTGCTGGGTGGCCCTCTTCCCTCACAGGAGGCAGGGCTCCTCCTCTGCTGGCATCCTGGCTGGGCCTGAGCTCCCAGCTGGCTTGAAGGCCTGTGCTTCTGTGAGCTCAAGGATGAGAGCGGAATCTCTGGCAAACAGCAGAGGCAGGTGGTTCAACCAGTCTGGATTTGCAGGCCAGTCTCCTGAGGGACTGAGGCTGAGCTGCTTTAATCCCATTCATCTACCCCTGCGTGTTTGCACAGCGAGGAGGAACCTGTTGTACTGCTAGTACCGTTCCCGGAGCTTGGGCCATGGGAGGCTGAGAGAGGCAAATATTGACGCTGGTTCCTGCTCTGGGCTGCTCTGTCCAGGAGCAGGGGCGGGGTCTGCCTGCCTGACATCGCCTGCTGGTGCTTCTGGACCTGCCTCCTGGAATGCCTCCTGGGAGCACTGCCTGCATCTCTTCTCCCTGCCCTCTCCCCCCTCCCCTCCCTTCTCCTTCCTTTCCTTTATTTTTCTTTCTTTCTGTTTCTCCTTCCTTCCTCCCTCCCTCCCTTCCTTCTTAAGTTGGATTAATTTATTTGAAAGGCAGTTATAGAGTGAAAATCTTCTATTCCCTAGTTCACTTCCCAAATGGCTGCAATAGTTGGCCGGGCCAAACCAAAGCCAGGAGCCAGGAGCTTCCTCTAGGTCTCTCACATGGGTGGCAGGTACCCAAGCACCTGGGTTCTGCTGCTTTCCAGGCACATTAGCAGGGAGCTGGATTGGAAATGGAGCAACTGAGACTGGAACTGGCATCCAAATGGGATACCACCATCATAGAAAGTGGCTTAAAATTGGCTTTGATACCAGATTCTGCTGGGGTCCGTGTGATGGGTGTGGCAGACAGGAAGGTGTGAAGAGTATTGTTCCATTGCAGGCAGGGCCGCAAGGAATTTCCCGCTGTATGGCAGGACCCAAGGATATCTCTACAACCACCTGAATGCAGCTCCACGTCCCTTTGCATGGACACCGGACCACCCTGTGGAAGAATTCTATAATCTATTTAGGCATTGTCTGCCTCTGCGGAGTTAATGTTTACTACCAATGTGAGCTTGGAAGTTGATGTTGCTGATACTGTTTTAGCCAAAGGGCCTTTTATTATTGCTGCCCCCACTGACCATATACTAATCAAGGTTGTTACGTCCCCAGGTGTAGTGGGAATCTATTCTTTCCCTCTTTTTTTGATCTTTAGGTCCTTCCTTCTGTGATGCATTTCCTCCCTTAACTGATTCAAGATTAAGTTGTAGAATGAGGACTGTAGTAGGAATGTGCTACTGATTGATATGCGCTATCTATTGAGAACTTCCTGACCACAGGGTCAGGATGGATAACATCCTGCTTTAAGGTGAAACAAATGGCAGAATTATCCATAGAAACACCCACTTGACCATGAGGTAAAAAGTCTGAGCCAGAGTTTGACTAGTTCTGTATAAATAAAGTGAACAGCTTTCGTGCATTGTCCACGATGACCATGGAATTGTACTGGTCCATTTCGTTTCTCTTTACGCCTCATCCACGCACCCTTCTCAAGTTCTGGACTCATCTGGAGCTGGACTCCAGCAAGCTTCTTGCTGAAATACTCAAACAATCAGCCAGGAATGAGATGTCAGCTGGGGCTTGGGAGGCGGTTTCTCTGGAATGATGCCTATTGAGGTTTAGCAGTTGTCTGCATCATAAAAGTTGTGCAACTTCAAGCAAGCCACATGGAGCTGGATGGAAAGTGGAGCAGCCAGGATTAGAATTGGCATCCATATTGGATCCTGGCATGTGCAAGGTGAGGACTTTAGCCATTAGGCTACTGCGCTGAGCCCCAATCTTATGAGTTCTAAACAGCAAGTGTGCAGTCCAGGGATGGCCGCTCTGGCTCACTCATGGCCTCATTCATCTGCCTCTGCACACGGCTCCAGGCCAAGCCATGGGCCAGGATCAGCCCAAACCCTGGCTTCTATGCCTCTGATCCGTTTCCTGCTAACGTGCACCTTATGGCTTCCATCTGACCCTGTCCTGGCCGCATTTGTCCATTTGGGAAGGCAAGCCAGCAAGTGGAAAATAACCTTTTTCCATTTTTCAAATAAAAAAAAGTAAGATTTATTTTTATTGGAAAGTCAGATTCACAAAGAGGAGAAACAGAGAGGAAGATTTTCCATCCATTTATTTATTACCCAAGCAGCTGCAGCGGCTGGAGCTAAGCCGATTTGAAGTCAGGAGCTAGAGGCTTCCTCCAGGTCTGCCATATGGATGCAGGGTTCCAAAGCTTTGGGCCATTCTCAACTGCTTTCCCAGGCCACAAGCAGGGAGCTGGATGGGAAGCAGTGCCGCCGGGATTAGAGCTGGCACCTATATGGGACCCTGGTGTGCAAAGTGAGGACTCTAGCCACTAGGCTACTGCGCTGGGCTCCAAGTACAATTTTCTTAAAAATCATGCAAGTATGAAGAAAGTTTTTAAAAACACAGAAGTCTGATTCCTGTCCCCTGGGGCATGTCCATCTCCCTCAACAGGAACCCTCCTGGGATCTCAATGCCAGGGCATGTTTTTCAGACTCAGGGTGGGAACACTGTGATTTTAAATATCTGACTGTGCCCCCTGCCAAGGTATTGTCCCACTAGGGGTCTGAAGAGCCTCTGGCCCGGGCTGCCCTAGTTGCTTCACCGACTTCCTAAAGGACTTGGGGCTAATCAGTTCCTCTCTCTGGGCCTCAATTTGCTCACCTGTCCGGAGGGGATATCTGCCCTGCCTGTTCAGATGCTGTGAAGGCACATGCGGAAGAAGCTCATTCGGCCAAAATAGTGTCCCTCGTTTAAGGAACCAGGGTAGCAGAGCTGGGCAGCTGGACCTGGCTGGAGATCCGCATGGGGCAGAGACGTATGCGGGCCAAGGGTCATTGGTGAGGGGCTGCCCGATGACTAACTTCAGGGCTCCTAGCAGAAGGTGCTGAGCCTTCAGCATGGCTTCCCAGGCTGGCGCAACAAGTGTCTATCTGTCACGCACCAGCTCCTGTGACAGTCAAAGATCCACAAGGGTCACTCAGTTGAGACAAGTGCAGACGTCACATGCCAGCCCAGCACTACCTGCTGGATGGAGGTGCCAGGGGAGCACAAGGTGGCCCTGCTTCACTTCTGCCCCACCCACAAGTTTTGTATCAGGGTCTCAGACTACTGCTTCCCTAGCGGGGCCAGCTCAGGAGCTCTCAGCCACCTTGGAGCACAAAAGCAGGCCTTGCCCTCTCTCCCCAGAGACAGGCCTTACATCATGCAGGCAGATTGCCCTCGTCTTTGTGAGATGCTGCCTGGCATGGAAGTGAGCTCCCCGTTAACTGAGGGGCAAACAAGAGGGAGCACATGGAGAAAGCAATTGCTACCGAGAGTCAGTGTGTAGATCCCAATGCGTGGGCAATGTGGAAGGCTTCTTCCTCCTCTTCTGCTGTGAAGGCCATGTTCATGAGCAGGTTGTTACTGCAACTCCGTCCATGGTCTTCTGTCCACCCATGTGGAGGACTCAGGGTCCAGGGCAGGAGTACTCGTCAGACCAGTCGGAGCAGTGCTGCACATGGTCCTGGCACAGGCTCCTCGGGATACAGCTGCAGTACCTGAAGACAGTGGGTTGGCAGCGCCACCAGCCAGGGCCACAGGGTGGGCAGGCACTTGCTGTGGGGACAAGAAGAGTAGGTGCCAGTGGGGTGGATGCTGGCCAGCCCTGGGGAACTCCAGTGTGCTCCCCAGCTCTGAACACCACCATAGCTCCCAATTCACGTGGGCTGCCGGTATCTCTAATTCTCCAGCAGCAGAGAGGATGCAGGTGACACCTGCTGGCTCCAGAGGCCCTTCCTGCCCTGAGCCTTTCTCCACCTGGGCTCACGGGTGTTAAAAAGCGATGGAAGAAAAGCAGGATCCTCGCTTTAGCAGGTGCATATTATCTGTCAGTCCTTCCTCCCATCCCTGCCTCCATACCCCCAACCCAGCCTCACCAATCCACTAGAGCTCCCCAAAATGGTTTGCAGACTTCCCTCCATCACTCTGGGCCTTGGGCCCCCCAGCCATCTCCTCCTGGCCCACCTAGCCTCAGTCTGTGGGGACGCTGCCTCTTTGTGGAGGCCTGCTAGAATGCTGCTTGCTCCAGGGAGTGTCCTGGATTCCTCTTCCTGGGCTCTGGCACTTCCTTAGAGTGGAAGGTGGCATCGTGGGAGGTCTGTACCTGATTCCTGACTGGCAACTCTCAGCATAATCCAGAATCGGCCCCAGCCCCAGCAGTGCACAGGTGTTTGTTGATTGAACAATGGAGATGAAACTTGGAGCCATCTCCGGGGTGGCGAGCAGACGGCAGGCCTGAATCCAGAGGCCTGGCTTTGTGCTTATGCTCCCTGCCTGTCGCTCATGGTATTGGGGGCTTCTGTTGGCCCCACATGTGGACGGGGGGGTAGGGGCCATGTTTGGTTCCCTGCTTTGGGGAGGTGCAGAGGAAATGAGGGAACCCAGGTTCAAACCCCAGGTAGCCCCATATGTCCTCTCTATAGGACGTCTCTGTCCTATTCCCATCACAGAAAAATGAACCTCCAGAAGAAGCTGTGGGAGTGGTAGTGAGCACACCGTACCTGCAGGTATTTAAGCAGCAGCAGCTAAGCAGAAGTGTGCAGGAGCTAGGAGCCCCCGAGACCCTCAGTCAGCCTCGGCCCTTTGGCTGCCACCCAGCCACTGCTCAGCCCAGCCTCTGCCCAGAGCCCCACCTGGGCTCAGTTCATCCGAGCAGTCCCCACAGTTGTTGGTCCCATCACACTTTTGATCAGAGTAGATCCAGGAGGCTGGGTCTCCACAGCGGGTCACGAGGAAGCCTGGGAGGCTGCGGGGCAAGTCCCCTGCAGAGGATATGCAGAGCAGGGATGAGTCCACACCCAGCGCAGCTGTCCCCGGCCTGTCTGCAAGTGGACCATACTGGCTGCCCCCACACTTGCCAAACTCAAGGGTGCCTCCCATCCCTTGTAGGAAGGACTCAGGGAGAAGCAGGGAAGTGGAGTTGAAGGGGCACGTGAGCTCCTCCTGTACCCCTGACCCCATCTCACCCTGGAGCCACTGCTGCCTTCTCCACTCCCCCCCTGCTGCTGGCACCATTCCCTCTCCCTTCAGAAGTGTCCTCCATGACCCCTATCAGGGGCTGCTTCACCTTCAAATCCAGGGTCAAGTTCCTACCCTTCTGGGAAGCCTTCTCCAACTGGAATGCAGCAGGTGTAAATGAGGCCTTCCACTTGTGTCCCAGAGCTGACGGGACTGTGGATTCAGCGCTTGCCTGGACCTGAGCTCCATGGCAGTCCAAGGCCACATGGACTCGAGCCGCACCACGAGAGGACTGGCTCCTGCTCTTTGGATGACATGACCCATCCGGAAGTGTCCATAAATGAGGCATGTGTTTGGGGAAGACCAGAAACCGGAGCACAGAGGCAGCAGGGAGCAGGGGAGTGTATGCCATCTGGAGTGGGGCTGGTTGATGAATGGGCAGAGTTGGAGCGGGCAGGGACAGGTGGCCACTGGCTAGAGACTTCCTCATGCCAGGAGCAGCTGCTTCTGATATAGTGAGCTGCCCATTGGGGGGTTATGCAGGAAAGACTGGGCACCTTCTGTCGGGCTAGCTAGAGCTGACAAGATGATTTGGAGGATCTTCTCTGTATCCAGGGCCTGTGAACTCCCACCACCACTCAACTTGGCCTGCCTCTGCCTGCTGTGGCCCTGGCATTAACTTGCAAGCTTCATGCCCAGTCCAGGTCGCATGGCCAAGAACCATCAACTCTCTGAGGCAACTCATTCATTCATCAGGCTGACCAGGCCTGCCTCTGGGGAATTCACAGTCTGCTGGGAGAGCAGATATGCCAGTTGAGGTGACCACTATGGGAGAAACAGGGGCTGTGGGAGCCCATTGAAGGGAACGTGGCTTCCTGGAGGAGGTCACATTTGTGCTCTGCCAGGACGAGGACGGGTGCTGGGCAAGTAGAACTGCATGTGCATGTGTGTGCGTGTGCATGTGCACATACGTGTGCATGTGAGAGACTGGGAAAGGATGCCAGGGGCTCCTGGCTGCAGGTGATGCATCCTCCAAGGTGTGGGAACACGAAAGTGCGTGCTGGGTCTGGGGATGGTAGAGCTTCTGTGTGGTTGCAGGGAGGGCAGGTGAGAGCCCGGGGGCAGGGGCTGGTGGGTACTCACGACACAAGCTCTCATCCTCGTCCTCGCCGTGGGCACAGGTGCGGATGCCGTCACAGACCCCGCTGGCCGGGATGCAGCTCCGCCGGTCGTGGCACAGGAAGCCTGTCCTGTTTGTTGGCGTCACACAGGCCTGGGCCCCTGAGTGGCCACAGCAGGGAGGGAGTAGGGGAAGAGGCCTTGAGAGTCAAGGGCATGGCCTGGGTGGGCAGGAGTGGGCCCTGCTGTCAGTCTTACTCAGGGCTTCTCCCTGGAGCTGGCCAGAGGAAGAACATGGGCCCCTGGGCTGAGCTCAGCTCTACCACCTGCCTGCAGCTCAACCTTGGTAGATGCCCTGAATTCTCAGAGCCTCTGCCAGGGGGGGCCCTAGCGCCCACCCATAAAAACTGGGGTGGGGAGCAGATAGGGAGCGTCAGAGGCATGAAGCCACAAAGGCCTCTCCTGGTTGAAAAGGATCCATGCCTCACAGATGCCTGCAAGGACCATGTGGCACTCACTGTGCATCTGCTGGTGCCGACTCAGGTGCAGTAGATCCAGGCAGACTGAGGTCCTGTCAGCACCTCTGCCTTCTGCACACCCACTTTACTCCCTGCAAACCCATGGCTGTTCTCCTGGGTCTCATATGTCCCTGAGAAGTCTCATTCACCCCCGTGGGAGAAGGAGAACACCCACACCATGGGCTGTCCCAGGGAGTTCAAAGTAGAGACATGGGAAGTTGGGGTGGGGGGAGGCCATCTTGGCCTCACCTGTGTACACCAGGTGCCTGGGGGTGCGGGGACAGTGTCCTGGACACAGAGCCATGTCTTGGTCCCCAGAACTGCCTGGATTACTGGAAGGGGCTGGCTCTAGGTGACAATAGCGTTGTCACACACACACAGGGAAATGTGCACGCAAACACACTCCCACACAGACACAGACAGGGCGTGCACTAACAGACACCAGTACACGCACAGCATGGGCACACAGCGAGTGACCCCGGGCTTGTCTGTGCTTTCAGGTCAGGCTGGGAGAATACTGTGAGTTTTGTCCCCTCCCCCACCTCCTTCCCTTCCGTCTGCCCGGCCTGGTTACAAAAGCATCACTCAGAGAGCAGGAGCAGAGCCTGGCACAGTAGCCTAGTGGCTAAAGTCCTCGTTGTGCATCCACCAGGATCCCATATGGGCGCTGGTTAGTATCCCAGCTGCTCCACTTCCCTTCCAGCTCCCTGATTATGGATCCTGTACAGAAGGATTATGGATCCTTCTTGCCTCCTTCTGTCTCAAGAACTCCACACAGACTATGCCGCAGGCCTGAGATGTTATTCCTGATACCTGCTCCACTAACCAAGCAAAGTGTGCCCTTTCATTTCCCCAAAGGCCACTCTGCCTCCTAGACTCAGTACACCCATGGACCTGACCTGAGCGTGCGTCTCATCGGCCGAGGCCAAGGGCTGTAGGGATACCCTGGACATGGCCCTATTCTCTATGTTGGAAATAGGTGCATAGATGGACAAGACCACCCAGGGCTTGGGGCCAGGTGAGAGGAAGCCTGGGAGTACAAGGCTCTTTATCCAACCTGGCAGTTAAGGGAGATTTCCTGAAGGAGGTGACTTCAGAGGTGGGACCTCTCAAAGGTGTGCAAATAGCTCAGAGCCACATACCAGCGCACTTCAGAACCTTCATGGAGAAAGATGGGCTTGTTTTGCTGCAAGTTTTTATGCTGTTTTGTTTTGTTTTTGAGATCCACTCATAGTTTCTCCATCATGTGCTCTTTTTATGAACTTTCTGACCCTGTGTGTCAGCGGGTGTGCAGGAGTCTGTGTGTGTACCCTGAGGGCCTGTCCAAAGTCACTTGGCAGGGAAATCAGGAGGGGACGGGTCCCCTCCATCTAGTGGCCCCGTCCACCTTCCCCTTGCAGGCCTAGCCCACTGTCTCTCATGAGCCCAGACCTGGTGTGTATGGCGGGAATCCAACGATGGTGGCCAGCGTGATGAGGGCAGCAAGAGTGGCCAGCAAGAGCAGCAGGAAGGCAGAGAGGCAGGCCCCGCGGCGCGAGCAGCAGAGGTGGTTGTGGCTGGCTGTGGGAGAGACACAGGCATGGGGTGCTGGTGCTAGGGTCCCCAGGTTCCCCCAGCCCTGCACCCCCTGATCCTTGCCAAAGACCCCTTTCCCTAACTGGGGAAGGAATGCCTTCCCGGGAGGGGCACCTCCTCAGCCTTTGGCACTGCTCTGCCATTTGGCAGGTGCACAGCAGCGCCATGGGCCTCTGGTACATGCCCCAGCCTCCTGAACACCTGATCCTTCTGATCACCACTAGGCAGGACTCCAGGCATAGCCAGGGTTTCTGGGTCCCAAGTCTCTTATGATATATATATTTTAAGATTTAGTTATTATTTTTATTGAAAAGTCAGATTTACAGAGTGAAGGAGAGGCAGAGAGAAAGATCTTGCATTTGCTGATTCACTCCCCAAGTGGTTGCAATGGCCAGAGCTGAGCCAATCCAAAGCCAGGAACCAGGAGCTTCTTCTGGGTCTCCCATGTGGGTGCAGGGTCCCAAGGCTTTGAGTCATCCTCCACTGCTTTCCCAGACCACAAGTAGGGAGCTGGATGGGAAGTAGAACAGCCAGGACACAAACTGGGTGTGCAAGGCTAGGACTTTAGCCAATAGGCTACTGTGCCACCCCCTCTCCTTATAATACTTTAAAGATGTACTTTATTTTTATTGGAAAGAAAGAGCTACAGAGAGAAGGAACACACACACACACACACACACACACACACACACCAAGGTCTTCCATTGTTGGTTCTCTTCCAAATGGCTGTTACAGCCAGAGCCAAGCTGATCCAAAACCAAGAGCCAGGAGCTTCTTCTGGGAGAAGTTTGGATCATCTTCTGCTGCCTTCTCAGGCCATAGGCAGGGAGCTGGAAGGGAAGTGGGATAGCCCAAACAGGAACCGGCACCTGTATGAATGTTTGTGCCACAGGCGGAAGCTTAGCCTATTATGCCAACCCCTATAATTTTTCTGATGGAGGGCCTGCAACTCAGAGGACCTATCCGGGTACTGCCTGTGGGGCTGGCACGTGAGCCCTTACCTAATGCCACCAACCACGCCCTTTCCACAAGACTGCCAGGCTGCTGGCTGGAACTGCAGCTCCACTACCTCCCAGTGGAGACCAGGAAGCAGCTTCACCTCCATGTGCCTCAGTTTCCTCAGATGGAGAACGGGACTTATAGGAGTTAACCTGGCATTTCCTAGGAGTCTGTGTGGTGGGGGCAGGGGAGGGTCTGCCCCGAGTGTGGCTGAGGAGGAGCTGTGGCCAGTGCTGACTCCATGCCCTCCACAGCACTGGCCCCCAGGCTCTGCTCTAAGTGTTGTAGGACAGCAGTGTCCACAGACATCCCAGCTCGTGCAGGGCTGTGCTTTGCTCTTTTGATTCTCACTTGTGTGCAAGACAAGGAGAGGACACTTTCCCAAGGACCCACTGGTTGTGCTGCTCTGCAGAGCTCTGGCACTGGCACACAGAAGGCAAGGGATGGGACACAGATGAGGGACAGCATGAACCACTACATCCTGTCCCAGTCCCCGTCACCTCAGAGAAGGGGGCAGGAGCAGGCCTGCCGGATCCCTTTGACTCCAGATCCAGGCTGGGGTGGTCACACAGCAGGTGCTTTGTGAGCGCCAAAGCAGAGATCCAGGAGATGAGAGCAGGCCTCCGTTGGCATCAGTGTGGGTCGCTTTCCGGGACAGGCAGACCTGTGCCCACATGTGGACAGCCCAGGGTGCCAGGTGTCAGTGCAGTTAAGAAGCCAGGGCCACGTGCTGTGGGGGTTCTGGGCAGGACCTCTGGGGCATGGAGTGGGGTTGGAGTATGGTGAGAGCAGTGGAAGGGGGAGGGTCCTGAGGGGTGGCTTATTGAGGGGCAGGAAGTGGCTGGATGAGGCTGGAGTCCAGTGAGTGTGCATCATGAATGGAGACACCAATGGACAGTGCAGTTGAACCTAAATCAGACCATTCTCTGGCACAGTGGCTCAGCAAGTAAAGCCACCGCCTATGACGCCAGCATCTCTAATGGGTGCTGGTTTGAATTCTGGCTGGTCCACTTTGGATCCTGATCCATGCCTGGGAAAGCAGTGGAAGATGGCCCAAGTGTTTGGGCTCCTGCATCTGCATGAGAGAGCTGGATGGAATCCTGGCTGCTGGTATCAGCCTGGCCCAGCCCTGGTCGCCAGGGCCATGGGGAGTGAACCAGTGCATGGAAGATCTTTCTCTCTTTTTCAGTGTGTGTGTCTCTCCCTTGCTCTTGTTACCTTGCCTTTCAAATAAACAAATAAAGCTTTAAAAAATAACTGAGTAGAATAGCTGATCCCTATGCCCGAGTCAGCGGCTGCCAGGGCTGTCGGTAAACACAGGTGGACTCCAGTAACCCAGGAGACAATGTGTTGCTGGGCCAGGAGAGGCGTCGCTTGTCCCACTCTGCTTGGCCGAGCAGCTGCTCCTCAAATACTTGCATGCAAAGGCAGAACCACAGCAGCCAGGCTCGCACCAGGCAGAGATGCCACGGTCTGGGCTGGAAGCCCTCAAGAACTGAGCTCCTTCCCTGCAGCTGCAGCTGCAGCTGGAGGAGTGGGGTTCGTAGGCTCCACAATCCTGCCTGCTGTGGACCAGCACTTACAAATCAGCAGACACCAGTGTGGTGTGACCAGGAGACTTGCCCCTCCAACCAGACTCCCCGCTGTGTGATGTGGAACTTGCTGCCTGACCTCAGCCTCAGCTGTGACTATCCACAACATAAGGGCTGAAAGATCATTCGAGGAGCTGTCATGATGGCTCAACCGGCTAATCATCTGCCTGCAACACCAGCATTCCATGTGGGCGCTGGTTCATTCCCTGGTTGCTCCAAAGCTTTGGGATCCTGTACCCAAGTGGGAGACCTGGAGGAGGCTTCAGATGGGCTCAGCTCTGGCAGCCATTGCAGCTATTTGGGGAGTGAACCAGTGGATGGAAGATCTCTCTCTCTCTCTTTCTCTCTTTCTCTCTCTCTCTCTCTCTCTCCCCTCCCCCCCCCTCTCCTTCTATCTGTGAATCTCCTTTCCCATAAAAAGATAAAAATAAATGAGAGAGATCCTGCCAGACATTCAGGAGAGGCTTGATTCTTTGTGGCTGGAAGTAGCCCCTACCCACCCAGGGTTGCTTCCTCCTTGTTGAAATGTGAGCCAAGACAAGATGAATGGGAAACCCCAGTGCTCATGGGGTCCTGCCTTTGTTTCATCAAGGGACAGAGGACTGCCCTGGTCACACAGTGAGTCCATGGCACACAGCGGATGCTGAAGAATCATGTATTTCTGACTCACTTCATCCCTTAGAGAGACAAAGAGTCGCCCAGGTAGCCCCCTGACCCAAGAATCCAACTCCAGCTCCTTCCTTGCTGCTGCAGGTGGGCACTGTGTGTGCCGCAAGGCCAAAGAGGTGACATATACTAGGGGCTCAGTATGTGCACATGTCTGAAGAAAAGGGACCACCTTAGGAAACAAGTGGCAGCGACATTAACACAGGAGGCAGAGGCCTGGGGCACTGCAGAACATCTCCCCGGAGACAGCCATGGTGGGGAGGGAGGTCCCACCGTTTACCTTACCTTCCCCTCCAGCCAGTGCTTTGGGCCCAGCAGTAGTGGTGCTGGTGACATCTCCCTGCCAAGAGAACAGAGCGAGGGTTGGGCTTGAGTCAGGGCATCCATAGCCTCAAGGAGTTGAACGGTTGGGGTTTGCAGAAGGGGTCATGGACAGCCTCAGATGGAACTATTGAGCTCTCAACCCCTCGGAAGCTGATTGCCCTTGGTCACCCTTCCTGTGTTACAGCTACACACCTGTCAACCCGCCCCCACCCCCATCCTGCGCAAGGAGTGCTGTTTCCTCTTCCACCCCCTGGACATACATTCGTCCCTCAGACCAGCACTGTCAGCTCTCTGGTGCGGCCCTCTCTGTCCTCCTGATGTTGTCCGTCCCCCACCCCCCAGTCCTTGTGCACCTGCACCACCCTTGCTCCCCCACCCCTACCCCAACCTCCTCACAGCGCTCACCTCACCATCAGAACTGTCCATCTGTTTCACCTGCCTGCTCCATGCTGCCTGGGAGCAATCCCCCATAGTGGGGCTGATTCACCTCAATGGCTGGGGCAGGTGCAATCTTTGCCCAGGCCCCTTTCACCCTTTCCTCAACCCAGATTTTGCCACTTGTGGTCAGGGGCTCTTCAGGGCTGGCCTTACCTGGGGGAAGACCTTGTTCATGTCTCCAGCTCTCAGACTCTAGTCTCCAGGGTCTGGTGTTGAGTCTGGGCGTGGCTCCTTCCCTAGTCACGGGGTGGGGGTGGAGAGGGAAACCTGGAGGAGGAGCTGTGGGAGGCCTCACCTTAGCTGCACCCTCTCAGGCAGAGGAAAGGGTCAGGAGCAGGGCCTGCTTGTGTCAGATCATCCCCTATTCTACAGTCAGCTGTCAGAGAGAGAGAGACTGGCGGAGGCTGGATCCCTCATTCCCATTCCACAGATGGATAGCCAGAGGCACAGAGTGGGAAAAACTGGCCCAAGTCTCACAGCAGGTGGAGGGGGGAGGGGGAAGATTGAGGCCCAGGGACTTGGCTGGAGACTGGGGGATGACAGTGCCCAGTGCATGAAAAGGCAGCCCACCATGCCCCAGGTCACTGATCCAGTGGCCAGGAAGCAGCACAGTTTAGCTAAATAGATCATTCAGGAATATGCATTCCCCACTACATCATACAGCAAATATACCTTATCATTGGCTTCTTGAAAAAAAAAAAAAGCAACAGGAGCTTTCTCTTTCCACTGGCAGCGGCCATGACGAAGCTCCATCCCCTGATCATTGCGTTCCAGTTTACCCTGCCCGACAGGTAAGGCTGTCAGACTCCTGGCTGCTGCCTGTCAGACTGCTGTGAGCCATCGTTAGGGCCTCACGAGCAGAATTCCGACTTGCAGCTCTTCCAGCTCATTCTGACTGGTCCTCAGGTGTGTCTCATGTGGAAGTGGGGTGATGCCTGCTGAGCTGGGGCCCAGAGTTGAGGCTGTGCTGAGAAAGTTGGCTCTGGAGGTGTAATTACCTTGTTCAACAGAAGGGGGAGCTAAGGTTACACCAAAGGAAAGGTCTCACCCAAGGTGAGCAGGCAGGGATGTGGGTGGGGAAGGGGTGCAGGGTGGAGGAGGGATGCCTGGGCCAAAGAGTGCTCCTTCTGGGGTGGCAGGTGTCCCTGGAATGAGGGGCACGCACAGCCCCAGTCCTGGAGACTCACCTGCCCTTCACCAGGTGGGATGCCCTGGGCTTCCAGCCCCAAACCATCCCCTCCACTGTCCACTCGCTCTGTCCAGTGAGACAGACTTTGTTTTTATTTATTTACTTACTTACATATTTATTTGAAAGGTAGAGTAACAGAGAGAGGAAGATCTTCCATCTGCCAGTTCAGTCTCTAAGTAGCAAAACAACCAGGGCTGGGCTAAGTTGAAATCAGGAGCCAAGAATTCCATCAGGGCCTCCCCCATGGGTGGCAGAGGACCCAAGCACTTGAGTGATTCTCTGCTGCCTTCCCAAGCACATTATCAGGCAGCTGGATGGGCAGTGGAACAGCTGGGAATTGAACCCGTGGTAAAACTGGTTCTAGCATGTAGGTAGTGGTTTAATTCACTGCAGCATGAAACCAGCTGTGAAGAGACAGAACTTGCCTGCGTTGCTTCGATGTCCATGTTGGTTCCAGTGGGCAGGAGGCTGTTGTCAGGATGACTGCGTGGTGTATGGGAAAGTGCCGGGTTACACCATACAAGCTGTCCTCCACCTGCTTGGGGCCCTGGGTCTCCACTCCTGTGGGTCAGTGTCTAACAAGAACACAAGCCTTGGGGCTGAAAGTCCAAACGGCCCTGCCAGGAGCCCTGTGATCCCAGACAGGTCATGTAGCACCCTGAGCTCTGGCTTTCCCATGTTCCTCTCTCAACTGCATTTCCACTTGTTCTTTATTTTCTTTATTTTTTTAAATTTTTGATGATGTTTACATCATGAGAAGGTTGCATGCCCATGTGAACCACTGATTAGGGTGGGAAAGGTCAAGGAATGGGTGAAAGTGGGTGAAACCATTATTTCCACTCTTGATTTTCTTCCTGTATGTGGGGGAAAGAGGGAGAGAAGAGGAGAAGCTTTACCCAGCATCCCAGCTACATCAGTACCTGGGGATGGAGATGACATCCCAGGGTCCCCGATGCTGAGCATGCTCTGAGGGTACTGCTCAAGTGGTTTCCACAGTTCTGAGATGCTATTGATTTCATTGCTAAAAGGATGAAGAAATCTTTCCAAGGTCCATTGGCTGACATAGTCCACCTTAGAATCTCCATTTGCCTAGATACTAGCTATCAACACTTGGCTGGGAGAACTGTCCGCTTTGTTCTGCCCTCCATCCTCTATCATGGTACTAGATGTCCTCTGTAGGTTCCAGTGAACTGCTATATCCCCCATGTGCATCTGGGGATGCCGTCCACTGCACTGTCTAAGGCAACTGAGGAGGCCCAGTTCTGACACATGCACTCCACGATCAGACCACAGAGCCCGTGATTTTCTCTGTGGTTGGAGTTCTGAGTCCAGTAGTTCACTTGGGGGGATTCCCCAAAGAAATCTTGCCAGAAGTGACCTTAGACCTAACTCCTATGTGTGCCAGTCAGTGCAGGGTTGGTTTTGTCCATCCCCCACATCAACCTAAACACACATTGGTGGTTGCAGTTGTTGGGTCAGTTCTGTCTCTAGCCCCATATCTTATGCAAACCAATGGATGCGGCTACCTAGCCTAACCCTGCCCACCACACATTCAGCTCTCATACACACCAGCAGGAACTGCAATCCAGTTGGACGACCCCCCTGACCAGGCCACCCCAGCCGTGCTTCCTGCGCATGATGGTGTATGCAGCAGTCTGGTCCAGTCTGTCTCACATTCCATTTGGCTCATGCACGCTCATGCGTTGCAACCTAGCTCAGCCCAACAAAATGCACTACCCAGCCCATACTTACGCTGACAGGTGTCATTGCCTGTCCAGCCAGGTCCACCCCCAGCCCTGGTTCTCATGCTTACAGCCCAGCAGATAGATGAGTGCCCATAGTTTCCCTCCAAGAACCACTCCCAGATCCAAATCTTAGACTTTCCAGGTGGTTCTGCAGTCCAGCTTGACTAGATTTGCTCCCATTATCTGCACTTGCCAGCTGATGCTGTGGCAAAGCCCAACCAACCTTCACTTACTCCGGCTCATGCATATACCAGTGGATAGAGTCATTTAGCCCAGCCTGGTTCTCCCAACTAACCCAGCTCACATCTAGGTCAACGGGCTTTGTAGCCCTGCCCAGCCTGGTCTATTCCCAGTCCCAGTTCTCATGCTCACCAGCAGGAGCAGTGGTCCAACAGGGGAGTCCTCGCTGCACCCCTACCTGGCTCGCCGCCCCCCACCTTCACCAAGTGTTATGTGTGCTGATGAAGGCTGCAGCCCAGCATGACATGGCCCCGCCTCACCTCAGCATTTGCAGGTGGGTGCTGTCTTGCCCGGCCCAACCTGCCCCTGGTTCCAGGTCATGCTGGTGGGTGCTGCAGCCTAGCCTAATCCAGCCAGCCCCCAGTCTTGACCCTAATGTGAACTGGCTGGTGTTGTGGCCCACCCTAGCCCATCCTGCACCATGTTTTGGTTCTCACATCTGCCAGTGGGTGCTATGAACTGGCCGCCAGACCTGAGCCACATGTATGCGGCAGGTACTGTAACCTGGCCTGGTCTGGGCTCACCTTCTGGGACTGTGTCTTGACTGAGGAGATTCCCAAACTCCTCTATCAGGTCACTTACCAGTGACAGATCTCATGCACACCGGTGACTTCTTGATCCAGCCTTACTTGGCCCACCTCTTGTCCTGGAAGGAACAGTAGCCTGGCCTGACTGGCCCACACCCATTCCGGTTCTAACTGTGTGGGCTACAGCCCAGCCACAGCTGGTCCACTTCCAGACCTAGCTCTCGTGTGGATCAGCATGTGCTGAGATCTAGTCCAGCCGTACTACATCCACCCTTGCTCTCACAAGCACCAGTGGGTAGCCCAGTCTGATACATCTCAGACCCAGTCCACCCATGCCAAGGGAAATTGCAGAAATGTCCAGCCCAGAATGTCACCCCCAGCCTGGCTCTTGGGCTCATCAGTGGGAACCACAACCCAGGAGGGGTGACCCCTTGACTCACCAACCAGGCTTGCTCCCAGCTGCAGATCTTGTGTTTGCTGGTAGTTGCTCTGACCTAGCCTAGCATAGCCTATCACCCAGCTTGGCCTTTGCCATCAGATGCTATAGCCTGGCCTGACCTGGCCTGCTCTCAGTCCCAGCTCTTGCTGGTGGGTGCTGCAGACTAGCCCTGCCCAGTCTGCCTCCATCCCTGGCTTTCATGAAAACTGGTAGGTGTGATAGTCTAGCCCAGCATGGCCCACACTCCATCCTGGCTGCTACACATGCCAGTGGGCTAATGTTTGGCCCAACTCTGGCTGGTCCACCTGCCCATACCTTTGCCAACAAGTGGAGCAGTGTTGCCCAGCCTGATCAACACCCAAGCCTGACTCACATGCTCACCAGTGGGAGCTACAGTCCAACATGGCAGTTCTCCAAGTTCCCCCACCAGGCCCACACCCAGGCCCAGATCTCATGTGTCCTAGTGGCTGTTAGGTCCTTACCCGGCATAGTCCTCCCTCTCTGTCTTGGCCTTTGTGTAACTGGTGGATGTTGTGGTTCAGCCCATCCCATACCCTATTCCAGGGTGTACCTATGGGTGCTACAGCCTGGATTAGTCCAGCCTATTCCCAACCCCAGGACCCACGAGTGTTGGGGGATTCCATGGTCATGCATAGTTCAGTTTGTCAGCCCCTCAACTTTTGAGCAAACCAGTTGATATGGCAGTCCCACAGGGGTGAGCCTACAAATCTCCCACAGAATCTGCCTCCAAATCTGATTCTCTCAAGTGTTGATTAGTGTCATGGCCCAGCCAAACAGAACCCATCCTCTATTCCAACATGCTGGAGGGTACGGTGATCTAGCCCTGCTAGGTAAGCCCCCAGCTCTAACTTTTTATTTTTATTTATTTATTTTTTTATTGGAAAGGCAGATATACAAAGAGAAGGAGATACAGAAAGAAAGATCTTCCATTGGCTGGTTAACTCCTAAGTGGCCACAATGGCCAGAGCTGAGCCAATCCAAAGCCAGGGGCCAGGAACTTCTTCTGGGTCTCCCTTGTGGGTGCAGGTCCCAAGGCTTTGGACCATCCGCTACTGCTTTGCCAGGCCACAAGCAGGGAGCTGGATGGGAAGTGGAGCAGCCAGGGTATGAACTGGCACCCATATGGGATCTCAGCGGATGCAAGGCGAGGATTCAGCCACTAGGCTATCATGCTGGGCCCCGGCCCTAACTTTTGTATGTGCTGATAGGTGGTGGTCAGTGGTGGTTCATGCTAATCAGACCAGTTCAGGTCTCTCACATGGGCGGGTGCATTGGTCTGACCCAGAAAGGTCATCTAGTTTCCTTCCTCTAAACTGCTCAGCCTCAGTCCCCTCACTTACCAGCAAGTACAGTGGCTTTGTTGGGAGAAGTTCCCCAGAAGTCATTCCTCACCTGTAACATATTCCCTCAGTGGTCCCCTCTCCCACACATCCTATGCCCCCTTCCCTGAGCAATCCACAATTCCCATTACTGCTAGCTCATGGGCTCCTCAGCCCAGTCCTCTGCCGGGATGGTGTGCTGGGCTGGAGCTCTGCTCGTCCACCCAGGACCCCAGAGCCAGTCCTCGGGTCCATGTGTTGGCCGGTGACTCCACCCCTTCGCCCAGCCGAGACTCAAGTATGTTAAATTCACAAGCCCAGTGCACCAGCATACCACGCCAGTATGCCAGCCTGGGGTCCTAGCACTCTCCTCCCCCTGCCTTGAGCCTAAACACACGCAGGAGTTCCCAGGCATGCTTGTTGGCCCCTAGTGCAAGTGCCCAGGCCCCCAGTGGAAGCGAGACCCCACTTGTTCTTCAAGTGCGGGAGGCCTCTCTGCCCTCCCCTGCCCAGCCAGCACCACATAAAATCCACTCTCTGCAACTGCTACCATGCTCCTTTCTGTCGCCTCACCCAGGTCCCCTAGTCTGGGAAAAATGTTTCTTTACACGCACACATGTGCACACACACACACACCGCAGTTTTCCCACATTGGCAGGCTGCTCTGCAAGGTGGTTGGGCCCATCAGCACTCCTGTTAGCACTGTGACTTCCGGTCTCCCAGCCTCACCAGTCCTTGGCCGGGTCAGCTCGCCGAGCCGTCCTGTCTGGGTCTTGTGGCTCTCACAGGATGTGGGTTGGTTTTCACTTCTTTTCTTGGTTGTGTGCATTGATGGAGCTGCTGCTGCTGTGGGCAGGTCCTGTGTGTGTGCACTTTCTCTCTGTGTTAACTCATTTAGTCTTGCATGTCACATGAGTGGGTGTGTGGGTGATTTCTCTGTTTCTAGAGGAGAGAACAGAGGCAGAGATACTCCAAGACTCATCCAAGGCTCAGCCCAGAGTGGCCGAGTGGGGATTCTGAGCTGGCTGTTGGAGACTGCCTGCCCTGGCTGGCCGCGACCTCGCCACTCAGAAGCCCACTCTGTGTGTCACCTGGGAGCCAAGACTGGAGCTTGCGTGTTCCTAAGATGGCCTGGCAGATTTGCAAAGCCCCAGCCTGCACAGGCACACGGCCCTGTAAATGTGTGGTGGCCACATGGATATGTCCTCTGGTGAGTCGTTCTGTCACAGATGTTGCTCATTGTTCTATAAGTGGCTTGTCCTTCCTCCCTTCTTCCATCCCTCCCTCTCTCCTTCCTTCCTCACTTCCTCCCTCCCTCTCTCCTTCCCTCTTTCTTTTCTGATGTGTGGATTTCTTTTGCTTCTGTTTCTCTCTCTCTGTTTTTTTTTTTTTTTTTTTTTGCCTGGAACCACAGGGTTCCTCATTGTATCACAGGACAAAGCCCAGTTCCTTGGGGCCCCAGCCAGGGTCCTGAGGCAGTGAGGTGCTGTTTTTTTCCGCTGTGCCCCAGACTCAGCTGAGAGTCCCTTCCTCTTGTGTAGCAAAAGGTGGGGGTTCTGCTGAAGGCGGGTTGCAGGCCAGGAAAAGGGAGGCAAACAGACAAAGCCAGGAGGGCCGGCATTGGGAGGGGTCTCCTGCCTCCATGCCGGGGACTGCAGTGGCAGTAGCTGGTTTGGGACCTCCAGCAGGCTCATGGATTTCACGGGCCAGGCCCACCTTGCCCACGCCAGGGGAAGCTTGTAGAAGCTGAGCACCAGGTGGAGTTTACAGATTTTGTGGAATTAGTTGATTTCCATGGAGCTGCAGGTGGCTCCGGACAGGGCAGGTTGATGTCCACTCAAGTACAGAAGTCAAGACTGGCACAGCGTCAGGACTGCAAGCTCTGGAACATGGTGACCCCTGCCAGGACCCCAGCTGCCCTGGTACTGCAGCTAGGGACACAGCCCCAGCCCTGGCCCTGCAGCAATTTCTTTCTTCACTCCGTGCAGCCTTCTCTCCTGCCTGGGTTTGGGCTCTGACCATCTCTTCCTGCGCTGTGTCCGAGGGCCAGGCTGGCTGTACTGGGGAGGACTGGCTGAAGCTGACCCCCGCTGTAGTCAGGCCTGGGATCTCAGCTGGCGTCTGCCAAAGTTGTACCTGTTAGAGATGAGGGAGCAGTCTTGGCCTCTACATTTCCTTATGTGGTGAGCAGGGACAGGGGTCCTTTCAGAGCTGTGGTTCCACGAAGCACTCTGCACACCCTTCAGAGTGGGCTGCTGTTTCTAGAAGCCTTGGTCTGTTTCCAGTCCCAGAGAACTCTCCTGCAGGGCGGGCTGACTTATTAGTTCCAAGTGGTTCAAGCGCTGGACAGTGCTAAGTGGGCGCTCAAGTGTACTGAGCCTATCTGCTTCTACATCTGCTTAAAGGTGAGGCCCTGCCTCGGCATCCATCATCTGCCTGATGCTTTTCCAGACTCAGAGGTTTCTGGCTAGTCTCCTTGTTTCTCTGAGACTCTTCCATGGAAACCTGAGGTCCCATCCTGCTTTCCCAGCTGCCTCTAACAATGACCCACTCGAGGCAGGACTGCTTGAAGGATTTTGCTAACGTCATGAGCAACCCACAGACCCAGCCCAGTGTGAATGACCCAAGTAGATGCTTGCAGGATGGTGTTGTAATAGCGTTTAATGCAAATGATCCAAATTGTGTTCAAGTGCACTCACTAAAGCATTAGAAAATCAACATGGGTCAGCATTGTGGCATAGCAAGTCAAGCCACTGGTTGTGAAGCCAGCATCCCATACAGATACTGGCTCAAGTCCCAGCTGCTCCACTTCCCATGCAGCTCCCTACTGATGTGCTTGAGAAAGCAGCAGAAGGTAGCCCGTGTGTTTGGGTCTCTGCACCCATGTGAGAGACCCAAAAGAAACTCCTACCTCCGGGCTTTGGCCTGGTTCGGCCCCAGCTGTTGTGGCCATTTCAGGAGTGAACCAGCAATGAAAGATCTCCCTCCCCTTCTCTATATACTTCAAATACATAAATTAAAAAAAAGTTTTTTAAAAAGCCAAATCAACAGCCATGGCTCCAGTAACCAGACATAATGGCACATCTTGGGTAACATTAGCAAGAGATTTTTAAACAAAACCTTTTATTTTATAATGTTGCTGATTTCCTTCCACCCAAGTCTTCAATTGCTGCTATTCTAACACTGCCAAAACAATTCAAGTAAAAAACTGCATGAGGCAGTAAAATATGGCGAAATAATTTAGAATTGAACAAACAAAAATAACATACTTTTGACATGACAAAATAACATTTTAACAGGGGTTGAGAGACTATGGAAGGGGAAATATGAAAATGTTCACCCATTTCTTTCCTCATGCAGGTCAGGATGACCCAGAGCAATATCAGGGTATCAGCAATCCCACGCCTTCATCACCCAGAGAAACCACTGAGATACGTTACATGTGCAAGTATTCCCAAAGATCACTTGAAAATGACCTTGAGATTTAGTGTGGTTTTAGAACTGCCACTCCCCAGAGTGGCTAGGGTTCTTGCCTTGAATGTGCCGGGATCCCATATGGGCACCAATTCTAATCCTGGGAGCCCCACTTCCCATCCAGCTCCCTGCTTGTGGCCTGGGAAAGCAGTCGAGGACAGCCCAAGGCCCTTGGGACCCTGCACCCATGTGAGAGACATGGAGGAAGTTCCTGGCTCCTGGCTTCAGACTGGCGCAGCACCGGCCGTTGAGGCCACTTGGGGAGTGAATCATCAGACGGATCTTCCTCTTTGTCTCTCCTCCTTTCTGTATATCTGACTTTGTAATAAGAATAAATAAATGTTTTTAAAAAGTTTGTGAAATATTTTTTAAAAAATTGCCAATCTTAGTATAGAGCATGTATATTTCTTGATCACAAACTCTTGAACATTTTAAAAACTGTCTTAGTAGAATTAGTATTCTTTGTACTTTCATATTTAATTTTACGTATTTGAAATTATGATTCTGGAAAGGCGTGCACAGGCCTTGCAGGTCCAGCATGGAAGACCTGGAACATAGAACAAAGTCTGAACAAGTTAGGGACATTACAGGAACGGAGCAGCCAGCGTGACACATGTGGCGCTGCCTGGGACACTGAGTGTTCAGAAGAGATGCCTGGACTGTCCTCCACCATGTGCCCACCCACCCTGACTGTGCCAACTACCCTCACAGAAGAGGACATTTCCCACTTTGCTTTTTCCCATCACCGTATACACACACTTCCAAACTCTAGAACGAGAAGGAAAGAAAGATGACCATGCCCTTTGTGCTGATGCTACCATACACACAGGACGTGCTCAGCAAGGGGACACGGCGGGGCCCAGGGCTCTGCACACTGACTTCCTAGAGGCTGCATGGCAAACCTAGACTTGGAGGGAAAACGCTCAGCTGACCGGTGCTGCGTTTCAACATTTGGCCCAGGGTCAGGCACTGGGCCTGGTGGTTGGGATGTTCTTATCTCATATAATGAAGTGCCTGTTTGGTGGCCACTCCAGCTGCTTGCTAATGGAGACTCTGGGAGGCAGAAGGTGATGGTTCAAGTCATCAGGTTCTTGCCACCCGTGTGGGAGATACAAGTTAAGTTCCAGGCTTCCTGTTTCAGCCCTGTTAGCTTAGTTGTAGCGGGCCCTTGGGGAGTGCCCTTCTTCTAAATAAAATTAAAATCTGGCCTATCACAAAGCAGTTTGGTAAGATTGGATCTGAGGAACAGCCCTGCCGGTCCACCAGGCGACACTCACGTGGAGATCAGCCCCTTGAGACCAGTCCCCAGAGGGCCATCCCATCAGTAATATGGGTCACAAAGAGCCTCACAGCCAAGGACTTAAAATGTCAAAGGAAGTGGAGTATCAGCGGAAGCACTACGGGCTGACAGTATGCCTCTGACTCAATCCTTCAGTGCAGTGACCCTACTGCAATTCTTAGCAGTAGTCTGCAACTAGGAAGTTCAAGTTTGCAAAGGTTTGGAACATGTTACATTGATTCTGGTGTTATCTGGTATCATTCTTTGGTTTAAATCTAGACAGATAAAGGAGTGATAATAAGAGCAATTTTGGCCAAATATCAGCTGCTTGCTTTTTTTTTGCTATTAATTATTTTTCAAAGAAGTTTCCTACTGTCAGAACCAAGAGTTCTCTGAAAACATTTTTACTTCACTAGCTAGTTAACAGGAAAAACAGCGTTTCTGCTAAGACTTATCCAACAAAAATGTATAGCATAGCCTGTGCAAAAATAACACAGTATGTGTTGTTCAGAGGCTCATATGTGTTCCCCTATGTTCCCTAACCATTTTATCACACAGCAACAGATAGACACACAATACCTTAAATTCTTTCTGGGTTGAGAAGGGATAGGACTAGAAACATATGATATGCCGATTCCAGCAGATAATTATTCAAATACAATTTTAATGATTTCAGTTCAACACAACTGAAACTGTAGTGTCATTAAAGGGCATTTCCTACTAAACTTCCAATTACAGCTTCGTGGGCTGATCCTGGGCAGAAGCATCACATTCTACTACACATTCAGCTAATGGAGTAAGGTAGACCTGACAGTGTCACAGAGGAGGGAGGCAAGAAGGATCGGCTCATAGAGTTTGACTAAGAAAGGGACAAACACTAATGCCAACAAGTCCAGTAGCTACAGATGTTAGTAAAATAAAAATATAAACCCAAACATCGATCTTTTAAATTACTAGGAAAAAAATAAAGGTAAAGTTACGGCAAATACAGTTTTCATGGATTTGGGTAACTTTATTTGCATTTTGTATTGATTTCTTAAGACCTATCTCCAATGAAACCATCTTAAAAAGCTCTATGAAGAATGGAAACTTTGATGTCAATTCAGCTGTTCTTAAAAAAAAAAAAAAGAAAAAAGAAAAAAAAAGCAGCTTAGATCTCTGACTGGGCGAGGTTCACTTTTGTGGGGAGAGGCCCTGCCTCCTCATGATCTTCAGTTTTAGTTCGCACAAGCACGAGAGAAGAGGCTGGGTATCGATTTAGCTTTTGCTCATTCACAAATTCCAAGTCACCATAAATACTCAGTTTCTGCAAAAGAAAAAAAAAGCAAAATGTATCAGCAACTTGACAATTAGGAATCTCTTCAAGTTAGTCTTCAAAGAACAATTCAAAGTTTTCTCTCTTTTTTTATTTTGTCTATGGAGGACGGCTGATCTTGAGTCTGTAGGGAACAGAGCGGCCCAGGAACTTCCCCAAGTCTACACGCACTGATGCGGGCGTCCCAGAGACACCCTAAGCGATCAAGCCCTTATGGTCGCAGTTCTCCTACTGAGTAGTAAAAGAATTTACTATTGATCAAACACAAGAATATCACATCTTTCTAAAAGTGTTAAGAGGTTTACTACTTCTCTCCCCGATGCTTCTCTATTTAACTCTGCCTTTCAAATAAATAAAAATAAATCTTTAACAAGTTTACCACCAAGTATTCTGGACAAAAAACATGACTTAAGATGGTATTTCAGCAACATCCCTGAAAGGAAAAAATAGAGAAAACAAGAGGCAGCAAGAGCTGAGATGACTTAGAAAACGGGAGGGAAGTTCCAACAAAACAAATAGATCCACAACTGGAGGGATGCAGCTTCTCCTGGGAAAACATCAAAGAATTCAGGTTTATGCTTCTGTTACACTGACTAATCACTGTGCTTGGTTCTACTTGTGAACATCTGCACAGTCACAGCACTCTAAACCCAAACTCATTTTAATTTTTCAAATTAACCCAAAAAGCATGGGAGTAAAAAGCGAGCACTTTATTTTATTGTTGAGTTACAGGAAGGAAGCAATGGGAACCTGTGCAGGGGTGCAGTATGTAAAGCTGTCTCCTGAGGTGCAGGCATCCCATGTTGGTGCTGGTTTTAGTCTCACTGTTCCACTCAAAATCCAGTTCCTTGTTAATATGCTTGGGAAAGCAGTGGACAATGGTTCTAGCATTGGGTCCCTGCACCCAGATGGGAGGCCCAGAGGAAGCTCTGGGCACCTGGCTTTGGACCAGCCTCTGCAGCCATTTCAGCAGTGAATCAGGGGATGGAGGATCTCTGTTTCTGTCTCTCCTGGCTTCAGCTTATTTCAAATAAATAAATATTGAGAAAGAAAGCAATGATAATTTCATAAAGCAATCATAAAAAGTACACAAACATTTTTATACATATGAGCAGGAACAGTATGCCTGACAAAGTATTGGTTAGTGATGAATATCTGTAACCATAAGGATTGGTTTTAGGATTGAAGATTTAGCATTTCCAGTTTTCACTGTGAGACGGTACCGGAGTATCCCATAGGTGTTTTCTTCTCGAGGGATGGCTAAGAAATAACTCATCCGTGTATGTGAAGGGTCAGAAATGAGGAATCAGGCAAATCCACCAGCTCTAAACAGACTGAGGATAAACTGCTTGAATTGTTTCAAGCTGGGTTAATTAGCATGGATCACTGCCGACTACCACTCAAGGGCACACACTAAAGCTAGGGCTGGGGGCCTACCTGGCAGGGCTAGGTCACAGCAACCGCAGTGAGAGTTAGAACAGGGTATGGATGTTAGGCTGGTCCACGACACTGACTAGCATGCAAGAGAACCAGGTCTGGAGACTGGTTCTGTGGGAGATATATGGGTCCATCCATGTGAACTGCAATTTCTGCTGGTTTGCTTAAGAACTGAAGTAGTGACAGGCTGAGCCAGGAAGGCCAGAGAACCCTAAGGCACTCATGGGTACTGGGGCTTGGAACAGGCTGGACTGGCCCAGGCTGCAGCACCTGCAGGGGCACCCAAAAATGGTGTGTGGGGCAGGTCAAGTCACAACATTTATCAGCTCATAAAAAGGCCAAGATGGAGGGTGGTGAAACTTGGGAAACGCCCCCTGGTGGGCTGTAGCTCCTGCTGGTGAGCATGTGATTCAGGCCTGGGTGTTGGTCAGGCCAGGCAAGGTAGCTCCACCTGCTGGCAAGTGTGGGGGTCCAATGTGGAGGAGGATGGACTGGGCAGAGCCGGGCCAACCTTAGACTACTGGCATGTGCAGGAGTAGGCTGGTGAGCAGGTCATATCAGGCTAGGCTATCACGCCTAACAGTTTGTGTTAGCCAGGGATGGGAGTAGACTGGGCAGGGCTGGGCAAAACTTGCCAGGAAGAGTTGGAACTAGGGGCTGGGAGGTCAGACCAGACTGCAGCATCCCATGGTAAAGGCCAAGCTGAGGTATGGACTGTACCGAGCTGGGTCAGAGCAACCAATGGTACATGCAGGATCTGTGGCTGGAAGCAGGCCTGGTTGAGGAGCTAAGGGGATACCACAGGCAGGCTCTGATTTTCACTGGTGAGCATGAGAGCTAGAATGGGAGGTGGTGATCTGGGCTAGACATGACTGCAGTGTTCCAGCATGGGTGTGGACTGAGTCTGAAGTGCACCAGACTGGGCTAGCCTCCAGCACCCGCTGCAACTTGTGAGAGCCAGGGTGAATGTAGGCTGGGCTGGGCTAGATCTGCCCCTGTTGAACTATGCAAGAACTGTGTCTGGGCATGGATCAGTTGTGGCTGGGCTGTAGCACCCAAAAGTAAGAACCAGAATGGGTGTGGGCCAGTTGGGCAAGGCCACTGTTCCTGCCAGGACAGGAGGTGGGCCAATCAGGTTGGGTCAAGGACCTACTGGTGTGCAAGAGATCTGCCACTAGTAAGTGACCTGATAAAATTGCTTGGGGAACTTCTCTGTCAGGACAGTCCCTGCAGGAAGGCTGGGAACAGCTCAGACCAGGCCAGGTTACAATACCAAGAAGTATATGTGTGGGTCAGTCTAGGAGTGGGCCAGCCTGGGACAGTTCACAACACCCACTGGCAGATTTGAGAACCAGCATAGGGTGTAGGATGTGCTGGGTCAAAATGCAACACCAGTCAGTTCACATTAGAGTCAAGACTGGGTGGCTGGCTGGGTTGGAATAAGCTGTAACACCCACCAGCCTAAGCTGAACTGAGGGCAGCCAGGGCCAGGTTGGCCTACAGTACTAGGCAGCAAATGCCGAGGTGAGGCGGGCCATGCCAGACTTGGCCACAGCACCTACCAGCACATGCGAGAGCTAGGGCAGAATGAGGAGGGTACAAGGCTGGTAGGGGGCTGAAGATCTGCCCTGCTGGGCCACTGCCACCAGTAGTGAGCATGAGAGCTGGGACTGGAGTAGACCAGGCTGGGAAGGCACAACACCTGTTGGCCTACATGTGAACCGGGTTACGGGGAGAACAAAGCTGGGCTAAGTGACTGTATCCACTGGTGCATGAGTAGGGTAAGTGCAGGTTGGTTGGGCTTCGCAGCATCATGAGCTGGCAAGTGCTGGGACTGGGGATAAATTTTGTCAAGGTAGACTACAGAATAACCTGGAAAGTGTAAGATCCAGGACTGGGAGTGGGTTCAGGGCTAAGGATGGTCCTGGTTAGACAGGCGGTGGAACCTGCTGGCATGATTGTGGACTGGATGGTGGGGTTGGTTGGACTGAGCTAGGTTTTAATGCCCACTGACATGTACAAGAGCTGAATGGGATGTGGGATGCACTGGACCAGTCTGCTGTATACTGGAATGCACAGGAACCAGGGCTGGATAGGAAATTAATATTTAGAAGGAGTGTAATAGCGGCCAACAGGGCCCCAAGCACGCTGTGTATGCTTCTTGATTTACAATCATAGGGGCTGGGAGACAAACAGGGGAATATGCATTTCCCCTAAAGAAAGCAAAAACACAGGGAGAAGCGCCTGGCGCAATGGCCTAGTAACTAAAGTCCTCGCCTTGAATGTGCCCCAGGATCCCATATGGGAACCAGTTCTGATTCCAGCAGCTCCACTTCCCATCCAGCTCCCTGCCTGCAGCCTGGGAAAACAGTTGAGGACGGCCCAAAGCCTTGGGGCCCTGCACCCACATGGGAGACCTGGAGGAAGTTCCTGGCTCCTGGCTTTGGATCGGGGCAGCACTGGCACAGTCACTTGGGGAGTGAATCATTGTACGGAAGATCTTCCTCTCTGTCCTCTCTGTATATCTGACTTTGCAATGAAAATAAATGAATCTTTAAAAACAAAAAAAAAAGGGAGAAAATCTGTCTATAACTAAAGTTATATAATCAAAACAATTCATCACAGCAGAAACACATCTAAAAGAGAAAGCTGAAGAGTCCTTTGAAAAGGCGGGAGAGATCACAGGTCTACAAGCTCCAACCCTCAGCACCACAGGAGCACTGCTATGCGTGAGCAACTTCCAAGAGGGGGCTCTTCCCTGAGTCAAGTCAGGAGATGGGGGAGCCAAACCATCAACTTCCCATCCAGAACTCTTTGCATAAGACAGTTTTGAGCATCCCAACTCAAAAGGCAGAGCCATGTGGTCCAAGGGTATGTGTCTTCCCAGTGTCAAACAGGGTGCCAGAGGACTGGCTTTTGCTGGGAAGCGTCTAACTATGATTCCAGGTTAACCAGAGAGACTTCAGAGCAAACACTTTTCCGTGAGGCTGTCTCCGGTCCCATCCTAGCACTTCCTGGTATATGGGGTGTACCAGGTCATGACAAACCCTCCCTTGATAAAGCTCCTTCTCCCTCCAAGTGGAGAAGGTTAATGGCAGCCCACGTGTCCCCGTGAGGCCTAAATGAGCTAACTTAGAAAGGGGCTCTGTGAGGAGTCTGGGGACGAGAAAGAACCCAGGTTGCAGTGAATCTATCGGGCCAAATCTCACTGCAAGGCCACCGCTATGTCTACCGCGGTCTACGTGCCTCTTTCTTTTACAAGGGGCATCCTGGGAATAAGGAGAAGAAATAAGAATACAAGAAAAAAGGGAATAAAATGTCACAGGGTTGTGGGTGGTCAACAAGATTTATCCCCATGGGTCTGTTACCAGGACAAAGTGGACTACGTGAGGCAGCTCCCGGGGAAGTTGTGGAAGCTGCACATAGTTTGTTCTATCAGGAACAACAGAATGATTAAATGACGGCCATCAGGGAACAGATCAAGTAATGCAGCAGGAGAATCGCATCAGTACATTCATATCATAAAAGAGGAATTGTGCAGTATTCTTCCCAATTACCAAAATTCAAAGTTCCTCTGATCCAGTCCAACTGGAACCATTTGCTTTACAGCTAATGTAAGGGCCTGGCGCAGTAGCCCAGTGGCTAAAGTCCTCGTCTAGCATGCACTGGGATCCCATATGGGTGCCGGTTCTAATGCTGGCTGTTCCACTTCCCATCCAGCTCCCTGCTTGTGCTGTGGGAAAGCAGTCAAGGACTAAGGCCTTGGGACCCTGCACCTGTGTTGGAGACCTGGAAGAGGCTTCTGTCTCTTGGTTCCTGATTGGCACAGTTCTGGCTGTTGCAGCCACTTGGGAAGTGCATCACTGGATGGAAGATCTTCATCTTCCTGTCTGTCCTCTCTGTATATCTTTCTAATGAAAATAAATAAATCTTAAAAAAAAAAAGTGCTAATGTAAGTCTGTTAACTTCCTAAGCAGTTTATTTTTGTCTGCCCTCCTCCCTGCTAGCTTGTATCTCAGCACCCAGTCTTCACAGCTCAGGGGAGGACCTCTGCTCCATATAAGTCTTACTAACAATCCCCGCACACAGTGTTTTCCACAACACTGTATACAACTCTTTTTTTTTAAGAAATTTATTTTTTATTGGAAAGTCAGATAGAGACAGGAGGAAAGACACTGAGGAAGATCTTCCATCCACTGATTCACTCCCCAAGTGGCTGCAATGGCCAGAACTGAGCCAATCTGAAATCCGGGACCAGGAGCCTCTTCCAGGTCTCCCATGTGGATGCAGAGTCCCAAGGCTTTGGGCCGTCCTTGACTGCTTTCCCAGGCCACAAACAGGGAGCTGGATGGGAAATGGAGCTGCCAGGATTAGAACCGGCGCCCATATGGGATCCTGGGGCACATTCAAGGCAAGGACTCAAGCCACTAGGCTACTGTGCCAGGCCCTGTATACAACTCTTATGTACACAATTAACTTTGGCAGTCACAGGTAAGATGGCACATTGTCAGTTAAAGCAAATGGGTCTCATGGGTTGGTGTTGTGGTACAGTACAGTGAGCTGGTGTCCATGATGCTGGTATCCCATGTGAGCATGGTTTGTTTACTGGCTGTTCTAGTTCCAATCCAGCCCTCTGCTAAACTGGCAGATGATGACCGAAGTGTTTGGATCTCTGCCACTCTTGTCAAAGGCACAGATGCAGTCCCAAGCTCCTGGCTTCATTGTGGCCATCTGGGGAGTGAACCAGTGAAGATTTTGTTCTGTTTTTCCCTCAGTTTAACTCTGCCTGTAACAGGTGGTTTGTAAAAAAAAAAAAAAAGCACACACATAAAACTCCCAAACAGTGTTACTTGATAAGGAAGAGCAGTGCACATTGTGCTGGAATCTTTTCCAATTGCTAGTGCTGGAGACTGAAGTTGAACTGCGGGCAATGGTCCATAACTGGGCACAGGTTCAAGGCCACGGTGAAGGCCTGTGGGCAGGGCCCACAGCTGGGTAATCATCCAAGGCCACAGGCGGGTGCTTCTGAGAGTCACGCTGTCGCTTCCTGATCATCAAGCAGTTGCTGGTTAGCAGGAATGTGAGCTGTGCTTATCAAAACTTGTGCCACATCAATCCCTGTAATTTGACTCCTCAAATAATTCAATAAACAATTGAGGCAGCAAGCCTTTTGGGTCGACCTCCCTTCCTTAGAAAAGGGAAGGGGGTCTTTGCTGCTGGCTTTTTAATAATCTTTACCCTGTGTGTGTTTCTTTTTTACTTTTCTTTATATCATAAAGGTAGATTAACAAAGAGAAGTAGAGATAGAAAGATCTTCCATCCGCTGGTTCAATCCTCAAATGGCTACAACGGCAGGAACTGAGTCCATCTGAAGCTAGGAGCCAGGAGCCAGGAGCCAGGAGCCTCTTCTGGGTCTCCCACATAGGTGTAGGGTCCCAAGAAGTTGAGCCATCCTTTGCTGTTCTCACAGGCCATAAGCAGAGAGCAGGACTGGAGAACAAGAAGTAGAGTAGCTGGGACACGAATCAGCACCCATATGGGATGGTGGTGCTTGCAAGTAGACGATTAGTCGAATTGTCACACCGGTCTTAGGTTCATTTATTTTCTTAGTTGTACACCATGTCCCTCCCCACTGTGCTCATTTTGCAATGGGAAGCAATACTGCCTTTCAAATAAATCCTTTTTTTAAATGAACTTCATTCTAGCCTCAATACTTGCAAAGCTATGTGGTTTCAGGAGGGTTACTTAGATGTTTGAAGCCTTCTTATGATGTACAAAGCAGATAATAAAACCTGCTGTAGAATGTTGTCGGACACTGGACCAACATACACAATCTGAAAACAGGCTGTAAATTTGACGAAGCAGATAAATGTTACTTTCTGCCATTATTTTTCCAGTCTCTGGATGACTATCACCTTCATAAAAGTCATTAAGCATAATATTATCTTAATCACTGTTTATATGTGAATCTTATTTATCTTCAGTTTGTTAGGAAGACTGCTGTTCAAGCAACATGCTAAGCGCAGGCCAACAACTTACAATGATTTAATTCCCTTTCTTTTTTCTGTTTCACTGTTAGACAACAGATACTATCCTATATTAAGCTATACAGCTAACTGACTTTTCCTGAATGCTAGATTGAATTACTGAAACAAGAATCTGTGCAGGGCTCTGTCTTGGGACAGTTCTATTGTAATCATTGAGTCACAACCGTGTCCCTCTCCACAGGTGAGATACCACAGCCTAACAACTCAAAGCCAACCCCTCGCAGGCCGGGCTGCTTCTGTAGCAGTGGTTACTCCTTCACGCTCGTGGGAATTATTTTAAGGTTTTAAGTGGTCCTGGCAGTTCTTCTCTCCTAAGTTCCATCTCAGAAACAGACGCCACCATGTTCAGCTCTTCTCACAAAAGCCAAGACAAAGCCGGTCAACATTTACAACACGACGGCAGCCAGCACAGAACTGTGGACTGGATATTCCTGTACTGTTAACTGCTCATTTACACATGTGCCAACCCAATGACCTTAAAACCACATCTTCTCTTATTCCACCAGCAGAAAGGCCTTGTTTTGTTAGTTAAACAAACAGGGCATTTAAAGGTCAGCCCCCAACAGCCCGAGGGTCGGCAGTACACTTACCTCAGAGGGAACATACTGCTCCACAGCCGTGGCAACGGTGGCACAGCAGATCCAGAGCAGCACCATCACTGACAGGACTAGAGTTGTAGTTAAAATCCACCCAGAGTTACTGGAAAAAAAAAATCAAGAGTCAGTAGCATCAACATTTCACACTGTAATCAGGAGGTTCTTTAAAACTAAATGCATGGGGAGTTTGGGAGGGGTTCGGGCCTTGGGTTTGGGGGCAAGTGCCGCTCCTCACAGTGTGGCGGCTGTGGGGGGTGCCCCCGCCGGGTCGGACCCAATGCTGGGGGCTCACGCCAAAGACACTGCCACAAGGCAGTGAACGAGTCCTCGGCCTCCCCCAGGGCGGCCAGGGCACCATGTGCTGCCAGGCTTTGCCTGCTGGCTGCCCGGCGGCAAACTCTGGTTGGTGTTTTTTAAGATATGTTTGCTGCCTGGGGACACCCATGACTAAGTCTAATTTTAGTGTAGGTGAGTAGTGAATCTTGGGTGATTCCCAGAGACAGGGTCATGGAAGTTTTAGGCATGCGTGGGGACTGAGACCTGGTGGTTTGGAGGGAAGTACCTAGGAGACAATTTCGATTAGACAGATACTCTGGGCCAATTAGGAATACAGAAATGGCCTGTTAGACTAGAACATCACTTATCGTCACACACCAGCCCACACCAATGCTATGAATGGGGGCCTCTTTGGCAGTGATGGGTACCATTACCCAACTGTTTGGTGGAGTGGTGGAGTGGTCACATTTGGCAGGGTCGAGACTCTATCCAGCACGTGAGAGAACTTGGTCTGGGGGTAGACACTATGGGGTTGTGTAGGCCCAACAATGTGGAAATACAAGTTCCCCTGGTTAGCTCGCAAGTTGGGGTTGGGATGGACTAAGCTAGATGTGACCATGCCACCTGCCATCACACACGGGTGCAGGAACCCAAAACAGTCAGTGCAGGTCAAGGCAGCAGCACCTGAATGTGCATCCTTTAACAGGATGTGGGGTGGGCCATGCTGCCACTGGAAGGGGACAGAATGGGCAGGGCCGAGCTAACCTTAACTCACAAGAAACAACAGAAATCAGGTTGGAGCACAGCTCATGCCAAGTAGGTCCTTGCACCTACTGATCTGCATAAGACAGGGATGCTAAGCCACAGCATCTAAGGGGACAGGACAAGTGAGGGGTTCTACCAAGTTGAATCAGAGCAACCACTGGCCTTCATGAGATCTAAGGCTGGGTATAGGCCCGGTTGGGCAGCTAAGGGGATACCCTAGCTGGGTTGAGTTTCCTACCAATGAGCGCATGGGCTGTAAATGGGGCTGCGTTCCGATCAGGATACGAGTGTAATCCCACTTGGCACAAGTGTGGACTGGGAATGGAAGCACCAAGCCGGGCCAGACTCCAACACCATCTGGTGCTCTGCAGGACCAGGGGAAATGTATGACAGACTAGGCTAGGTCTCAGCTCTTACTGAACCATGTGTAAGCTGTATGGGGGTATGGAAGAGCCATGGCTGGGTTGAAACATCCAACAATAAGAACCAGATTGGGTTGAAGAACAGTCAGGAAACACCACTGTTCCTGCTAGGACAGGAGGTGAACTGAACAGGGCTGGTTCATGGACCCACTGGTATGTGCGAAACCTGGCAATGGGAGAGTTTCTGATGGAGGAGCCTGGGCAACTCCTCTGGCAGGACACAGTCCCTGCAGGTAAGCGCAAGAAGCACAATAGGAAACAGCCCAGAACAGGCTATGGAAATTATCCCACTGGTATACACATGGCATAGATTGGGGGCAGACCAGGCTGAACCTGTTCACATCACCCGCTGGTGAGTCCGAGCACCAGAACAGAGTGTGGGTCGACCCAGGTTCGGTTGCGACACATACTAGTACACAATAAGAAATGCCAAGGTGAGATGAGCCGTACCAGATGTGGTTGCAGCGCCCAAACAGCACATGTGATAATCAGGGAGAGGAGGCAAAGCTGACAGGGGAACG
The DNA here is from genome assembly GCF_030435755.1 of Ochotona princeps. Classification (NCBI taxonomy): domain Eukaryota; kingdom Metazoa; phylum Chordata; class Mammalia; order Lagomorpha; family Ochotonidae; genus Ochotona; species Ochotona princeps. The sequence goes on from NC_080833.1 coordinate 43,228,304, forward strand.
TGGGCTCCCCTGCTGGACAACTACTTCCATTGGAAAGCGTGAGTCGGGATGGGGGCAGATCAGACTAGGCAGGGCTGTAATACCTGTGGGACTCATGTGGACTAGATAAGGGAAGGGCCACGGTGGGCTGACTGTTCCGAATTGTGCAAGCAAAAACTAGAGTGGGTGAGGGTTGGTTGGGCTAGCCACAGTACTAGCTGGCAGAGGCTGGCACTTGTAGCTAATTCTGTCAAGTCACATGCCAGAACTACCTGGAGAGTGCATAATCTCGGAGTGAGTGTGGCCTAGAAGGGAAATAGTGGGCACCTCCCTTGGGGCTACCACTCTCATTGGACAGCACGAAAACCAGGACAGGGGCAGGGGTGGCTGTACAGAAGGGCACCTGCCAGTAGGAGTGTGGGCTGGATAGTAGGTTGGTTGGGTTGAGCTGGGCTTCAATGCCCATCGACATGTGCGAGAGCTAAACGGGATGTGGGACAGACTTGACAAGCCTGAGGTGAATACTGGCAAGCATGGGAACCAGGGTAGGGGGCAGAACTGGTGGGGGTTATGGGAAGTCGCCCCAACTAGAATGCAGCTCCAACCGGTTTGCGTGAGGACCGAGTATGAAGCGGGCAGGATCGAACTGGAGTACAACACCCGCTGGTTCACGAGGAAGACAGGGCTGGAAACAGAACGAACCCAGCAATCCCAACGACCAGCATGTGCATAAGCTGATTGGTGTGACGGACGGTGTCGGACTCTGTACTAGCAAACTCGCGCAAGAATCATGCCTTGGATCATCTCAGACGAAGTTTCTTTGGCGATCCCTCCAACTGAACTGCTGATCTTAGAACCCCAACCATGAAGAGACTGTCAGCCAGTGGACTCTGAATAGGGTTTATTGCTATTGGAACTGTGAGATTGGCAGCAATCCAGAACTGATGAACTATCAAAACTGTATGAGCAGAACCCTCAGAGCGCGCCTCCCATTGGGGATCTGGGATCGGTGGGAGGTTGGGCGGGGCTTTTCCCTTTGTTTTTTTCCCTCACCCCAGATACAGGGAAAAATGATTTTGGTGTGGAAACAATGGTATTACCCACTTTCACCCTGTAGCCCTTGACCCTTTGTTCCGTAATCAACTAAGTAAGATTATTAAAAAATTAAAAAAAATAATAATAAAATAAAATGTCAAAAAAATTAAAAAAAAAAAACCAAAAAACTAAATGCATGGGCCCGGCAGCTTGGCCTAGCAGCTAAAGTCCTCGCCTTGAAAGCACCAGGATCCCATATGGGCGCCGGTTCTAATCCCAGCAGCTCCACTTCCCATCCAGCTCCCTGCTTGTGGCCTGGGAAACCAGTCGAGGATGGCCCAAGGCCTTGGGACCCTGCACCCGCACGGGAGACCCGGAAGAGGTTCCTGGTTCCTGACTTCAGATTGGCGCAGCACTGGCTGTTGTGGCTCACTTGGGGAGTGAATCATGGGACGGAAGATCTTCCTCTCTGTCTCTCCTCCTCTCTGTATATCTGATTTTGTAATAAAAATAAATAAATATTAAAACAACAACAACAACAACAAAAAAATGCATTGTCAGGGCCAGTGTGGTAGCTCAACTGGCGTATCTTCTGCCTGCAAGTGCTGACATCCCATATGGGTACTGACTGGTGTCCTGGATGCTTTACTCTCATCCAGCTCCTTGCTTACAGCCTGGCAAAGCAGCAGAGGATGGCCCAGGTGAATGAGTGCCTACCATCCACATGGAAGACCTGGAAGAAGCTCTAGGCTTCAGACTGGCATAGCTCTAGCTATTGTGGCCATTTAAGGGTTGAACCAGCAAAAGGAAAATCTTCCTCTCCTTTTCTCTGTAAACCTGTCTTTCCAATAAAAATAAATGTTTTTTGTTTTTTTAAAATAATGTACAGAGCTTGGCATGATAGCCTAGTGACTACAGTTCTCGCCTTACATGCGCTGGGATCCCATATGGGTACCAATTCGGGTCCCAATCACCTTTCTTTCCATCCAGCTCCCTGCTTGTGACCTAGGAAAGCAGTGGAGGACAGTCCAAAGCCTTGAGACTCTACACATGCACAACAGAACCAGAAGAAACTCCTGGCTCCTGGCTTCAGATCGGCTCAGCTTTGGCTGTTGCGGCAACTTGGGGAGTGAATCAATGGATGGAAGATCTTCTCTGTCTCTCTTCCTCTTTGTATATCTGACTTTCCAATGAAAATAAATCAATCTTAAAAAAACAAAAAGTACCGTGTATTTCAAATCTCTAGAGCATTTTTACCACAAACAATGAATGTTTGAGGTATCAGATACGCTAAAAAAATTATCCTGATTCAATCATTTCATGACATATCAAACATCCCATTTGGGGTTGACACTGTGACACAGCAGATAAAGCCTCTGCCTATGGTACCAGCATCCCATATGGTGTTAATTTGTGTCCTGGATGCTCTGCTTATGAACCAGTTCCCTGCAAATGACCTGAGAAAAGCAGCAGCAGATGGCACAAGTGTTGGCCTCCTGCATCCATGTGGGTGGACTTGGATGAGCCTCCTTCCCGCCTAGCTCAGTGTTGGCCAGTGCATCCACTCGGGAGTGAGTCATAGATGAAAGGAGCTCCATGGCTTGGTGTTTATTCTGATTTTCAGATAAATAAATAAGTACATCTTTAAAAAGGAAAGTCACATTGTAGTCTGTATCAACTTGTATAGTTGTGTGTCAGTTAAAAAAAAAGTAGCCAGCACATATCTTTTAAGCAAACTAAAATGTTCAAAACTAAGTTTCCAGGAAAAAATTAAATACTTTCATTTTTTAATTTAGAGGCATAAAGAAAGAGCTCCCATCCACTGGTTCATTTCTCCAAATGCTCTCTACAGCCCGGGCTGGACAGGGCTGTAGCAGGGAGCTGAGAATTCACCCCAGGCTCCTGCATAGGTGGCAGGAATCCAATCACTGGAGCCATTACCACTGCTTCCCAGAGTCTGGCATCAGTGACAAAGTGGAGTCAGAAGCCAGAACCAGGTATTGGTCCCAGGTACTGTATGTCTGCCCGGTTTTTCACTCTTGAGCAGAGAATGTAATTTTAAGATAATAAAAAGGAATGTTAACTTTGAGACAGATTTTATCTCCTGCATATATAAAATGAAATACATACAGAGAGAGGCATCTGAAAAAACCATCACTCTGTCCATCTTCAAGGTAGTTCCTGTGTAATTCTGAATTTCTCATCTGCAGATCTGCTGAAATAAAAAGGTAAAAGTTTTATAATATTCTAAAAGCTAATCTCATGTGATTACTTATAAATAAAATATATATAACCTCAAGATGGCCCACTGTCATCATAAGTACAATCTGACACATCTTAAATTGCACCTAACTACATCTAGTACATCGAAAACCAAAAACCAGGGTCCAGCGTGGTAAAGTCCTCACCTTGCACACACTGGGATCCCATATTGGCGCTGGTTCTTTCCCCAGCAGCACCTGCTTGTGGCCTGGGAAAGCATTCGAGGACGGCCCAAAGCCTTGGGACCTTGTACCCATGTGGGAGACCTGGAAGAAGCTCCTAGCTCCTGGCTTTGGATTGGCTCGGCTCTGGCCATTGTGACCACTTGGGGAGTGAACCAGCAGATGGAAGATCTTTCTTTCTGTTTCTCCTATCTGTAAATCAGACGTTTCAATAAAAATAAATCTTTAAAACAAAACAAAAAAAACCCAAGTGCATATTCTACCACAATATGGGTTTTATTTTATCTTCAAATTTTTGTCAACACTGATGCTGTTTACTTACATTTGATCTTGGGCAATAAAATTTCCTTTATTCTAATTAAAACAGCCTTTATGTGCTATCATTATTCACCTACCAAAACAATCAAAACTTAAAGTAGCAGTTAAAATAAGGAGTGAATTACTGATTTTAAAAAGTTCTGCTTTAGTTTTTTATGTTCCTGTGAATTAAAATATGCATGGCAATGAAATATAACATAAACTTATTTTAGGATAGTTTCACTATTTAGTTAACATATCAGAAAAAACCAGAATATCTGATTACTTCACACTCGAAGCAGCCCGTGAAGCAGCTTTCCGAGTGGTAAGTTTCAAAGGCTGGGCCCCGGTCAGCAGCATCAGCATCACGGCATCTCTTACAAACACAAGCTCATCTGTTCCACTCTGGGGCACTGGGAACTCTGGATTTAAAGCTCTCCAGCTTGTATAGCACATTAAACCCAGAGAACCATTCCGTTTTTTTTAAAGATTTACTTTATATTTGAAAAGCAGAGTTAGAGATGGGGGAAGAGAAGGAAAGGAAGAGAGAGAGAGCAAAAGAAGAGGATGAAGGGGATACAGAGGAAGAGAGTCTTCCACCGATTGGTTCACTCTCCAAATGGCCACAATGTCCATGACTGGACCAGGTCAAATCCAGGAGCTTTTTCCAGGTCTCCCATGTGGGTGGCAGGTGCCCAGGTACTTGGGCCATCTTCGGGTACATTCCATGCTACAAGCAGGAAGCTGCATCAGAACTGGAGCAGCCAGGACACGAACCCGGAGCCCATACAGGATATCAGCGTCCCATGAGGTGATTTTACCCACTATGCCACCCCACCAGCCCCTACTGTTTTCGAAATAATCTGTTCATCTTCTATCACAAATTATCTATCAATTGCTATTGTTGTAAAGGCACACACAACCAACTCCACTACAAAAAGACTTCACTGCTAATGTTTTTAATCCAAGCTATTTAAAATAAGACTTACAGGACATTTTGCTTAGAGATGATTCTCTCAAATCTGGAGGCTCCTGCTCCAACTGTGGTGCATACTGAATTTCTGGCTTAGACTAAAATGACAATGAAAGCAATTAAGTCATTTGTACTTCTAAAGCTTCTTAAAGTTCTACATGCATAAACATTTAAATTGAGCTGAGGGTAATGAAAGTACAACATACAAAATAAAACACATCAACCACAACATATGTTAACTGCAGTTCTTAACATAAGCTAGTGCTTTGAAAAGAAACGAAATTTTGGCATCATCTATTTAGTTAGTTTGGCTTCCTGTCCCTGTTCATCAATGACTGTACACTGAGAGTGTGGGTTAAATGCCATTTAATAGAAGGGAGCTGAGCATCCTCAGGCTTTGGTATGAGATGGGGATTCTAGGAATCAATCACCCACAGATATCCAAGGGCAACTGCATACATTAGATGTTATACCAGGTAGCTTTCAAGGAACAGCAGCCATTATTATCACATCAAGTGGTAAATAATAGGATAAACAGACAGGAGAAAAGTTCTCTAATGATTCTTCAAAAGTTCTTTTACATGACCTAATTTGGAAAATCACTGTGAACAACTAAATATTAGGTCGTGTCACTTTTCTCTATAGTAGTACAGCCATGTACTCCATGACTATTTATGTTCATATTCATTCTTACCTCCTATACTCAAGACTTCATTTCATCAACTTAACCATTCCTTAATTTACAAGACTCAGAAGGGAACCAGGCTTCCAGTGTGCAGAAGGAAGGCTAACCACATTGTGTCCTCACGCTCCAAGTTTTCATAAATGGCAAATGTCATTTGATGACAAGTATTTCTGGCAGGCTGAGTACAGACTGTATCACAGTCCTTGCTTAGGATGAACACATTTACATCTGTGGTTGGCACTGAGAAGACTCTGAAGCGCTGTTACCTGGAATATCACTATTTTTCCATCATCAGCCTGAAGGTAAAAAGTCCAGGATGAGGTTATGAAGCTCTGTGCAGAGTCCATCATGTCACTCCAGAAGGACCTCACTAGAGTCAGGGGGAATAGCAGATGCATTTTTGGCATCAGAGACATGAGCTTTAAAAAAATATGAGAAATAGATTATTTTTAATATATGTATTTATTTAAGAGAACATCTATATTTGTTTAAGAGAAGATTGAGATTCATTAAATCTCTTACTGAGACACAATATACACAATTAAATGACTTGATCAGTTATCTGCATTAGAAAAAATTCTTTTTTTTAACATGTACACATTAATATAATCACACCTAAAATATTTAAAATAATTTCTTTTAAAGAGCAGAAAACAATATTTGAAAGCCTGAGTTACAAAGAGGGAGGCAGAAGCAGAGAGAGACAGAACTTGCATCTGCTGGTTCACTCCCCAGATGGTCACAACATCTGTGGCTAATGCCAAGAAATTCACCAAGTCTGCCCCGTGGTGGCAGACGTCCAAGCATAGAGCAAATTCTTAATTTTCATGTAAATAACTATGGTAAGTTTAAAATCCCAGATTACTTCAATTTGCCACCAATAATATATATGCACATGTTTGGATAGACATTAAAATACCTCTGTCATGGGAACTTAGCTATATACACGGAAGGCAACTGAGTGGCTGAAACACTCGATGCAGGATGTGGGGGTAGGGGCACTATGACAGTGCCTGTGACTCTGGTATCCTATATGGGAGGTTGGTTGGGTCTCAGCTGTTCCACTTCCAATCCAGCTCCCTGCTAATGGCTGGGAAAGGTAGTGGAAAAAATATTTGGGTCCCTGCCACTCATATGGGAGACCCATATCCAACTCCTGGCTTGCTTTGGCCTGGTATAGCAATAGCCACTGCGGCTACCTGGAAAGTGAACAGCAGACGGAAGATCTCCCTCTGGTTTATGTTGTCCCCTCTCTCTGTAATTCTTTCAAATAAAAAATAATTTTTTCAAAAAAACCCTTAAGACGTGGGGTAGAGAGGGGAGATCTTTTACTACATATTCTTTACATGTTTTGAGTTTTATGCCATGCGAATATTTTTTCTAAATATTTTCTAAATATTTTTCCTAAATATTTAAACTTTTCTAAAAAAAATTATTTATTTTTATTGGAAATACAGATTTTTACAGAGAGGAGCTACAGAGAGAAAGAGCTTTCATCCGTTGGCTCACTCTCCAAATGGCGGCAACAGCTGGACTGAACCAATCCGAAATCAGAAGCCAGAAGTCTCTTCCAGATCTCCCTCACAGGTGCAGGGTCCCAAGGTTTTGGGCTAACCTCTACTGCTTTCCCAGTCCACAAGCAGGGAGCTGGATGGGAAGCGGGGCAGCTGGGACATGAACTGGTGCTAGTTCCCACATGCACAGTCCCAGTGTGTGCAAGGCAAGGGTTTAGCCACTGGGACATTGTGCCAGGCGCACATTCCAAATTTAAAATGTTTTTATACAATGCTTGTAGTGTGGAAGAATTTTAAGAGACGGCACAGAAGAGAAAAATCAATGGTGGGATCATGATAAACCGTCTGGATTTCAACTTTTTTTTTCTCAATTATTTATTTTAATTACCTGTAAAAGGGAGAGAGAGAGATAAGGAAATCTTTCAATTGCTAGGTCATGTCCCATATAGCCACAACAGTCATGGTTGGGCCAGGAACCAGGAGTTTCATCCAGGTCTTCCACTTGGCTGGCAGATGTGCAAGCATTTGACCACTCTCTGCTGCTTTCCCAGGGAGCTGAATTGGGAGTAGAGTAGCTGGGACACAAACCAGTGCCCATATGAGATGCTAATGTTCCAGGCCACAACTTAGTCTGCTATGCCACAGCTTTAGTTCCTGGACTGAAACTGCTATGTAACTGTGAGCTTTTGAATTACGTAAGAAATCAGTATGAGGTAAAATTTAGGACAAAAAAAAAGTCTGGACTCAGAGTACAGGACTGAGCACAATGCAGCTAGGGTGGAGATAAAGCACCCTGAAATATCAATTTCTTGGAGTTTCAGGTTTTTCATACGTAACGTGGGGATAGTATTTTCACTGAAGGGAAACAAAATGAGATTGTGGATGTATATATAATTTTCAACATGAAGTATTATGCTAAAATAATTATTCAATTGACTTTTGTATTTCTTTTATTTATTTTTATTACAAATTCAAATATACAGAGAGAGGAGGAGAGACAGAGAGGAAGATCTTCCATCCGATGATTCACTCCCCAAGTGACCGCAACGGCTGGTGCTGCGCCAATCTGAAGCCAAGAACCAGGAACCTCTTCCTGGTCTCCCACGTGGGTGCAGGGTCCCAAAGCTTTGGGCCATCCTCGACTGGTTTCCCAGGCCACAAGCAGGGAGCTGGATAGGAAGTGGAGTTGCCGGGATTAGAACTGGCGCCCATATGGGATCCCGGAGAGCTCAAGGCAAGGACTTTAGCTGCTAGGCCAAGCTGCCAGGTCCGACTTTCGTATTTGAAGACACTATTTTGTTTGCTGAAAACCAACTACGGTGGCTGGCGTGTTGGTGCAACTGGCTAATCCTCCACCTCCAAGTGCTGGGATCCCATATGTCCCACTGCTCCACTTCCCATCCAGCTCCCTGCTTGTGGTCTGGGAAAGAAGTGGAGGACAGCCCAAAGCCTTGGGATCCTGCACCCATGTGGGAGACCCAGAAGAAGCTCCTGGCTTTGTATCGGCTCAGTTCGGGCCATTGTGGTCATTTGGGGAGTGAACCAGTGGATGGAACATCTTTTGGTCTCTCCTTCTCTCTGTAAATCTGCTTCCTGATAAAAATTAGAAAATTTTAAATACACACACACACACACGTGCGCGCGCACACAACTGCTAAATAGGATCAAGTGGGTGATAAAAACTTGAAGCAATATGAATGAGTGCCATCCAAGCAGGCAATTTTGAAAGAAAATATTGTTTCCTACTTGTTCTTGTCTCAGTTCAGCAAATGGTAGCTGGTTCTGGCAACCAAGATGGCAAGCGTATTGTTCATCAGACTGGGAATATGCTTCTGTACATGCTGTGAAGAAAAAAAGTTACATTACAAAAGGGGAGAGGGACAAAAGGATTAGAAAAGGGGTTTGACATTTTTTAAACTAATTGTATTCAAAAAGCATTTCATCCATATGAATTTCATATATAAAGATGGTCAGTTTGAAGATTGAACCACAAAAACAGGTTGTATTACAGAAGACCAGATGTGAGTCAAGACATAGCAACAAGGAAAAGATGCTTCCTACTTCACTGAAAACACTGTCATACATGGAGAAAACGCTAGTATAGTTTGAAAAGCAAAATATGCACTGTGTCCTGATCACAGGTTTCTCTTTAACAAGCCTGCTGCATTTAGCACAGGTAAGAATAGTGGTTTAACAGATGACAAAGCCTTTGGTTACTTCTTTTATTGGCATGGCCAACAAGGAACAATGCACTATTAAATACTGAGTCAAAGGCTTGATTCAGTAAAAAACCTTGGAGCTAAGTCAACTCAGCTATGACTGAAAGGCTTAGGAAAATTATACTACTTATGAAAAGGTAGGATGAATTATGAGTAGGGTAATCACCACTCTGTTTTCAACACAGAATGCTTGGTTAGACAAAGTTATTCTATCCATAGTACAGAACAAACACTGTCTTAACAACATGAAACTTGAAGCCCCTGAAATTTCTAGCATACCTACTAAAACTCTAACTTCATAATAATTATAATACTACATAAGCACTTTAAATAGCATGCTTGTTGTTTTATAAGAAAAATAAAAAGCTTAATACAACTCAAAGAAAACACCAATGCTCTATGTGGCTAATGTCATTAGCACAGCATCTCACCAGATTCACATTCCAACTTGGTCCGGTTTAAATCAATCCCATCATCCACAAACTGGCAGATGGAGAAGAGCCTGCAGCCTCTCTGACACGCATACAGCTCCTCTTCCTAGAAAGGCCAACAACAGACACGATCACCAAAAACAGCGTTTTTTTTTTCTTGGAAAAATTATTGAAAAGAAAGCAAAGTTAGTATAGTTTATTTTAAACTGTAATCTTATAACTCAAAAAAATTACAGGAGTCAGGTAGAGCTCCAAACCTTTGTTATATAAAGAGGTTTTAGTCTTATTTCAAAGAGATTATCAAGGAAAAAAAAAAAAAAAAACCCTAGCAACTAAAAACACCACTGTCTTCCCATACCCTGTGGTTACAATTTGTGGGGGATATTGAAAATAAAAGTGTCTGTGACATAATTAAGACTTTAACAAAGGCAGAAAGTTGTAATAAAGAATTTCAGGTGCCAAGAGCATCCTTCCGCCACAACCAAGCCTCCAGACTTATCAGGTAAGGACCACAACCAGCTTTGAATGTGACACATAGGCCCTGACCAGGTATACATGTATACAAATGTTCTATGGAGCTTTGCTGTAATTCAACTGAAAACACAAACAAGAGTAAGCAGGTGACATACAGGCAGTGCTACTACAAGTAGCCAGGATCAAATCCCTCAGGTGACTGTGTGGGTTACTTTACCCGCTGACATCTGTTAGCACCTCAGAAAAGGAGAGAATACTCATTTCCTTCAAAACTTCCATAATTCTGGAAGACAAATACTCTAGCACAGTGCTTGGGCACAGAATGTGCTCAATAAACAGCCATGTTAATCATAACAGATTTTAAAACCGAGAACCATTGTGGGCCTCACTGCACCCATGTGGGAGATCAAGAAACCAACATGCACTCCTATGTTCATAGCAGCACAATCAGTAATTGCAAAAACATGGAAACAGCCAAAATGCCCATCAACAGAGGATTGGATAAGAAAGCTATGGTTCATCTACTCCATGGAATACTACTCAGCTATTAAAAAAAACAAAATGCAGTTCTTTGTGGCCAAATGGGCCAAACTGGAAACCATAATGCTAAGGGAAATGAACCAATCCCAAAAGGTTAGGTACCACATGTTTGCCTTAATTTGATATGATATGATGTTAAGCATATCATGTTATGTTATGGATATTATGTCATTTGTAATATATAAACTAAAATTGAACTGTGAATGGGGGGTCACAGAAAGTGGTTAAGAAATCGCATTGATTTTTAGCATGTTGACTGCTCAATATCATGTCAATTCAATCCATAATGATGCTAATTGTTGCAGATGGTATATTAGTGCTTTTATTTGACCGGGAAGATGCTCTGCTGACTCTGCCCTCAGACCAGAGAGGGTCTTCCCAATAAGTAGATGGACTTGTCTGGACTATGGGATGTTGGACTCTATGCTTGGCAAATTCTTGCAGGGAGGGAACTTCAACTAAACTTGAACTATGGTTATGCAGCGGGGTGGAGGAACCCACCATGGGGGGGTAGAATCCCAGATTCTATGTAATTACAACACAATGTAATTAATGAATAAATTTAATAAAAAAAAAATACAGGATGGACATATAGTTCTTCATTACTGGGAAACAGTAACTGCTAACTAAGACTAAAAATGGTATCTTCAAGAGCTGTTTTTTTTTTTTTTTTTTAAATACACACACAGTGGGGCCTAGCACAGTCACCCAGCGGCTAAAGTTCTCGCCTTGCACATGCTGGGATCCCGTATGAGCTCAGGTTCATGTCCCGGGTGCTCCACTTCCCATCTAATTCCCTGCTTGTGGTCTTGGAAAGCAGTTGAGGATGGCCCAAAGGCTTGAGACCAAGCACCCACGTGGGAGACCAGGAAGAAGCTCCTGGATCCTGGCTTCAGATCGGCTCAGCTCTGGCCACTGCGGTCAAGTAAACCAGTGAATAGAAGATCTTTCTCTGTATCTCTTTCTCTGTAAATCTGCCTTTCCAATAAAATTTAATCTTTAAAAAAAATACACACAGTATTTGAAACCAGCTAGTACATGGGGGAGCACCTCCCCTTACTGTGTGATACACCGTATATTAGCTGGCAGGCACTAACAAGGAAGCAGTACGTGCATATACCAGTTAGCAACCAGCATAATAAAGGCATGCATTTCTTTCTAGTAGAAGGGTAAATAAAATTTATACAGCATTAACAATTTCATAGGAAGAGAAGGTTGTGGTGCAATATTTTGAAGGCAGCATATTTTGGACCTCAATGCTAACTGCTTTTACTGCTAAGGTGAAACCGAAAGTATATTAACAATCAAGATAAACTTTACATCTGAGGACTTTTCTACAGGCTTTGTATGGGAAGAATTCTCTTTGGAGTGTCACTTATTTCTTAATATTCCACAGAGACAGCATGAGCTTATCAACATGAGCTAGACCACATGCCATTTTGCTTTCAGATACACTTTGTTTTGTTAAAACAAGCCAATAAACTATTCAACACTATTTAAGAAAACCACAGGGTGTGTTCAGCTCCCTGCTAATGGCCTGGGAAAGCAACAGAGAACGCCCGAGTCCTTGGGTCCCTGCATGTCAGAGACCTAGTGGAAGCTCCAGTTCCTGGCTTTGAACAGCTTTGGCCAAAGCAGCCATTTGGGGAGTGAACCAGCAAACGGAAGACTTTTCACTCAGCAATTCTTTCAAGTAAAACAAAAAAATTAAAAAAAAAATTAGCCCTGGTTTGAGTTGTCTCATTACTTACTCTCTACAACTCTGGGCAGGTTACCAAATCTAAAATTCAGTTTCCTCATTTGTAAAAATTAAGATAATCCTCAAATCACTCTATTAGGAGGATGATACATTACTATAGAATTACGATGGGTATTATTTAATGAACACCATGTACGTGAGGTACCATGCTAACACTTAACACCTTTTGTACTATCTGGCACAAGGCAGATATTCCATCAACAATTCTCAGAAATCAGACCCTTATTTCAAGTATTTCATGTTCTATTTTATCACTTCAAGTCCAGTTAAGTATTTCACATGATGGCTCAGGTGATACAAAACAAGTCCTCTGAGGGCAGGCCTTGTGCAAGTTAAGCCACCACCTGCAATGTTTGCAGGTGCCAGTTTGAACCTCAGCTTCGATTTGGATCTAGCTTCTTGCAAATGCACGTGAGAAGTCAGTATGTGCTGGCTCGGGTCCCTGGTGGCTGTCACCCACATGGCAGACCCAGAAGGACTTCCAGGCTCCTGGCTCAAGCCTGTTTCAACCCTGCCTGTTGCAGGCATTTGGAGAATGAACCAGCAGATGCAAGATCAATCTCTCTGTCACTCTTTCAAACAAAGAAAACTTTCTTTTAAAGCACCTACTTTGCTTTAAGGCACAAGGAAACGATGCTTCCTGCCATAATGAATCCCAGCTAAATAATCAGAAGGTCCCTTCCCTTAATGATATCATTGAAAGCTTTTGTACACATTTTTGGGCGGGGGGCAAGTGAATATTGAGGCAAAGTTTCATGAAGTGCAACTGATAGGGCAGGCATCTGAGAACTCATAGACTATATGTATTTTATTTTTGTCAAAAATTTACTTTTATTTATTTGAAAGGCACAGTCACAGAGACTAAGAGTCATACAGAAATATTTCACCCACTGGTTCACTCTTCAAATGGCCACAACTTGGTTGGGTTGAAGCCAGGGGCTTCTTCTAGGTCTCCCACCTGGGTGTAGGGGCCTAAGTACGTGGGCCATTTTCTTCCATTTTCCATCAGCAGGGAGCTGGAATGGAAGTGGAATAGCTGGGACTCAAACTGGCACTCACGTGAAATACTGGCATTGCAAATAATGGAACAGCCCCTATATGCCTTTTTTTTTAAAAAAGATTTATGTATTTTTTTAAAGATTTATTTATTTTTATTTGAAAGTCAGATATACAGAGAGGAATATCTTCCGTCCGATGATTCACTCCCCAAGTGACCATAACGGCCGGTGCTGTGCTGATCCGGAGCCAGGAGCCAGGAACTTCCTTCAGGTTTCCCACATGGGTGCAGGATCCTAAAGTTTTGGGCCTTCCTTGACTGCTTTCCCAGGCCACAAGCAAGGAGCGGGATGGGAAGTGGAGCTACCGAGATTAGAACTGGTGCCCATATGGGATCCTGGCGCGTTCAAGGCGAGGGCTTTAGCCGCTAGGCCATCATGCTGGGCCTGTAGATTTATGTATTTTTATTTGAAGGGCAATTTAGAGAAACAGACCTGTCGTCAGCTGGTTCACTTCCTAAATGGTTACCAAAGCCAGAGCTTGAATCAATCCAAAGCTAGGGTTTCTTCCAGTCTCCTAGGTGGGTCATCCTCTGCTGTCTTCCCAAAACACAAGCAGGGAGCTCAACTAGAAGAGGAGCTGGGACTAAAATTAGTACCCATATGGGATGCTGGTGCTGAAGGGAGACAACTAGCCTTTTGAGCCACCACATGGGATGGGGAGGAGGGTACTATATGCATTTCCTATCATGAGCTAAATTAAGCAAACTATTCTCTCATTATTCAATGCTACTAATACTATATACAGCAAACTGGTTCTTGTAACATATAACAGAAGAAATAATGATTGGTGACTGTGTGTTAGGGACTTTGTCAGGACTATTATATGTATTATCTTTAATTTTCACACTAGGTCTATAAAATGTGAGGTTTTCTTTTTACCCACCAATGACATAAATAAGTTATGACGGCTTGTTGTGCTGCAGCGGTACACCAGGATCCCATGTGATCACTGGTTCGAGTCCCTGTTACTATGCCTGGGAAAGCAGCAGAAGATGGCTGGAGTGCTTGAGCAGCCTTTGTCCTTCCCCCTGCCCCAAACCTGTCCCTGTGTGGGAGACCCAGATGGAGTCTCAAGTTCCTGGTTCTGCCTGGCTCATCCCCTGCCACTGTGGCCATCTAAGGAGTGAACCAGAGGATGGAAGGCCTCTCTTTTCCTTCCTTCCTTCCTAATTATTTTATCTTAATTTGAAAGGCAGAATTACAGAGAGAAGGGGGAAGGGGAGGTGGGGAGACAGGGAGCGAGGGAGGAAAAGAGAGAGAAAGAGTATCTTCCAATTGCCAGTTTGCTGGTTTACTCCCCATTCAACAAGTCACGGCTGGGCCAGGAGCCAGGAGCTTCCTCCTGGTCTCCCACACGGGGACTGGGTGCAAGCACTTGAACCATCTTTCACTGTCTTTCCAGGCACATGAGCTGGATCAGAAGTGCAGCAGTCAGGTCTGGAACCGGCGTCCATATGGAATACCAGCACCGCAAGTGGAGACATAACCTACTGTAACCATGGCCCAAGACCCAAGTTTTCTTTTTTTCTGTAACTGATTTTCACATACATCAACTTTTATAACAACAAGAAAAAATATTACGAGAAATCATTATCAAGAACACACAGGATGAGTGCAGTTGGAAACGGAATCCAGGTTTGTATGGTTCTAGATCCCACACTCCAAAAAATCAACTAGGCTAGCTCTAATTAACTTTGTTAATCACACAACATGTCACTTGTATTAGATCGCAGGCAAAGTATGCAATTGCATTTCTGAAGGCAGTTAAAAGATGAAAGGATTTAAAAGTAACTACTTACAAACAGGGAAAGTATTCTAGTTTCTTGCAAACAAAATTAATTCTGAAAAAGAGTCATTAAAATGAGATTTCTACCTGGCAATTACAAATATCAGACCAAGAGAGGCACTATGGACTTGCAAATTCCTCTAACTTGTTATTATATACGCTGCTTTTTCCTGAGCTGCAAAGCACAATAATTACGGAAATAATGAAGAAAGTATTTTAGCACAACTTCATTACAATGAGGCAGCAGTGTTTCTGTCAGTTTTAAGACTGGATTTCTGCCCCACCATGCCTCGTGGGTTACCTTCAGAGCTTGGCAAGGCTGCTGTGAGATTCAGAGATAATGACATGACAAACACATCTTGGCTGACAGATTTTTAAAAATTTTTTTTATTAAGTTTATTCATTAATTACATTGTGTTGTAATTTCGTAGGAACTGGGATTCTCCCCACCCCTCCCCACACCCTCCCCACATGGTGGGTTCCTCCACCTTGTTGCTTAATCATAGTTCAAGTTCATTTGAGATTCCCTCTTTGCAAGCATATGCCGAGCATAGAGTCCATCATCTTATAGTCCAGTCAAGTCCAACTACTTATTGGGAAGACCCTCTCTGGTCTGATGGCAGAGCCAGCAGAGTATCATCCCGATCAAATAAAAGCACTAACATACCATCAGCAACAATTGACATCATTATGGAATTAATTGACATAGTATTGAGCAGCCAACATGGGCTAACAGATTTAAGTAGAGAATCAGTAAGTTTTAAGAACAGGACATACAGA
This sequence comes from Ochotona princeps, assembly GCF_030435755.1. Taxonomy (NCBI): domain Eukaryota; kingdom Metazoa; phylum Chordata; class Mammalia; order Lagomorpha; family Ochotonidae; genus Ochotona; species Ochotona princeps. The sequence goes on from NC_080833.1 coordinate 43,244,278, forward strand.
GCGTCAGATGATTCTGAGTTCCTGGTAAGAACAGCTGGAATGAATAACTAAAAATATTTATAGGTATCACAACAGTTGCAAGAAAACAACAAATATTATCAAAAGGTTCCAGGAAATGTAGTCTTTCAAGTAATTTAACTGTTCTCCCAGCATTCTGATTCATACTATAAATTTGCTGGGGAAAAAAAAAATCATTAAAAAAAAAGTAACAGATGGGCCCGGCACCGTGGCCTAGTTGTTAAAGCCCTCACCTTGAACGGCGCCAGGATCCCATATGGGCGCCAGTTCTAATCCTGGTAGCTCTACTTCCCATCCAGCTCCCCGTTTGTGGCCTGGGAAAGCAGTCAAGGAAGGCCCAAAGCCTTGGGACCCTGCACCCACATGGGAGACCCAGAAGAGCTCCTGGCTTCAGACTGGCACAGCACTGGCCGTTATGGTCACTTGGGGAGTGAATCAATGGATGGAAGATATTTCTCTCTGTCCCTCCTCTCTGTATATATCTATCTGACTTTGCAATAAAAATAAATAAATTTTAAAAAAAGTAACAGATGTTAGAAAAATGAAAAATTAAGCCTCAATCCAATTCTCGAGCAAATCAATATTAATGATGTAAAATTTGTAAAAAAAAAAAAACCAAAAAACTACTTGGGTCCGGCACAGTGGCCTAGCAGCTAAAGTCCTCGCCTAGAACGCCCCGGGATCCCATATGGGCACCAGTTCTAATCCAGGCAGCTCCACTTCCCATCCAGCTCCCTGCTTGTGGCCTGGGAAACCAGTCGAGGATGGCCCAAAGCTTTGGGACCCTGCACCCGCGTGGGAGACCTGGAAGAGGTTCCTGGTTCCCGGCATCGGATCGGCGTAGTACCGGCCGTTGCGGCTCACTTGGGGAGTGAATCATCGGACGGAAGATCTTCCTCTCTGTCTCTCCTACTCTCTGTATATCTGACTTTGTAATAAAAAATAAATAAATGTTTGAAAAAAACTACAATGTACTTCAGGGGCAATTCTCGTTCAGTCTGAACGGAACAACTTATTCTCTCTTGACTCACATAACAGTCTTTCGCAGGGAAAAATGTGGGATAATCCTCATGCAATGTGAAATCGAGTCCGAAGCAAAGCAGGGGGAGTGACAGCATTTGGAACTGGCATTCAGAGGTTCCAAAAGCAGGCGGCAACAAGCTGAACACTTCGCTCCAAGCGCCTTCTTAGCCACTTGCTACTTTGCGAGGGCAGAGGCCCGGCTAAAGCAAACACCCAGCACCATCAGCAAAAGCTTGTATACGCAAAGGGTGTGTGTGCGGACCCACTCAAATTATATATGGGGAAGGTGTGGGGAGAGTCACAGGGCAATTTAGAAATGTTGAGTAAACATTTCTAGCGAAGCTGAAGAAAATGCTTCCAGAAGGGGGCGGGGAAGGGCGTGTGTAACCGCAGCAAAGGCAGCAGCTTGGCCGGAGGTCGGGGAGCGACCCCCTCGCCCCTCTCCCAAGGATGAGAAGCCCTTTCCGGAGGCAGTTATTCCGCCAAATTCCCCGCCAAACGGCACTGTATGCAAAATTTCTGCCTCGCCGGGGGGCAGCGTCTCCTGCACAGTAAGTCAACAAGGCGGAGAGAGCCCTGCAGGGCGCCTCCCGAGTCCCGTGCCGACGGCTGGACCCGGCTCCTGATACGTGGAACCCGGACTCCCGGACCCGCTGCGCTCAGTGCACAGCGCCCCACCCCTGCCTGCTCCGGCTCCCGGAGGAACGCGAGCCGTCCCCTCGCCTATCCCTAACTTCCCGTAATTACAGCAGCAACGGGGCGCAGACAGGCTCGCGGAGGGAGAGAGCAGCCGCCCCAGTGGGAGGCCGCATTGTGGGGTGCACTCCACCGCCAGAGTCCCAGAGCTCATGCGTAAGAAACGCAGCAAGGGGCGAACAGGAAAGGGTCGTGGCCCGGTTCGGACGGGCCCTACCTTGGGGTAGGTGTGCAGGGGGTAGGTCAGCTGACAGGCCCGGTGGCAAGACGCCGTATCGCCCAAGACCGAATCAAACGCTTCAGCCGAAGCGGTGCCCGAGCCCCCGGCCAGGGTCATGGTCAGGAGAAGCAGCGACAGGAGCCCCCGTTGGGCCCGGACCCAAAGGCTCCCTTTCGGCACCGCCATTTTCTTCCCCTCAGTCCCAGCGGCTCGGCTTGTTGCTGTTTTCTTTTCAGGGTCTCCTCCTCCTTCCGGGGCCCGCCCCCTTCTCCGCCTTGCCGACCGCCTCTTCCGCCTCCGCCATCGCCGAAGCTCCTCCCCGACCCGCCCAAACCGCAGCCTCTTGCTCCCACCTTTGCGGGCGTGCGGAGGCGGCGCCAACCATCGCGGGTGTTGGCGCGCCCGGGGCAGGCTGGGGCGGGTAGTTCTCGGCGGCGGCCGCAGCGCCGCGCTGGCGCGAAAGGCGCTCTCGGAGAACTACAAGCGCGCGTCGCTTCGCGGTGCCTGCCGGGACAGTAGTCTGCGTTTGGGGAGCTTCCTCCGAGGAAGCGCGGCCGGGACTGGGGTGGTCGCTTCGATGTCTGTACCGGTGTCCGGCCTTGGTGTCTCAGAGAGTGCGCTCTGAAGACCTGCTGTCCCGGGTGGGTGTCCTTGTCCCACTACTATTGGATGTCCGTTGGGACATCTCCTCGCTTAGCGGTCCCAGAGCTTGATCGTTGTGGTTAGGCTGTTCTGAGCACTGGGCAGTTGGTCCTGGAGATGGCCTTGGACCAAGGAATGGTAGTTGGTAGTGTTGGTTGCCAGGGCAACCCTTGAGGTCTGGGGCGGTGGTGAGGAGGGCTTAGTGAGCCTGGCGGGACCCTGTTGCCATTTCACAGCCCAGTCCTAGTTGGGAAAAGGTTATCTCCTGGTTGGACGCCGGACCTGATGTTGGAAACCAGGAACCTCCCAGCTCAGGGAGACCAAGCACTTGTGCACACAATGTGATTTCCTAGCCAGAGCGCTCTTTCCGTCAGTCCCATCATTCGGAGACCCCAGTCGTGTCACTTTGGGGGATGAACATCCTAACAATCTCAGCAAAGGTTTAGAATCTGCCCTCTTTCTTGAGCAGAATACGCTTGTGAGCACGCGAAGGTAGTTGGAGTCCCCTGACAATGGATAAATTCGTCATTCGAACGCCCAGAGCTCAGACTAGCCCAAAGAAGAAAAATGCTGGAGGGAAGATATACAAGCAGGCCACGATTGAATCCCTGAAGGTGAGAGGGGGCTCTGGGACTAGGGGAAGTATGTGAAGGACTGTGTAGCCAGGGGAAGCTGGGGAGTTCTGTGGTTTGAGATTCTGCCCCCTGCTGCCTCCTTCCCCTACGTGCCCCATTCCTGACTTCTGGGTATCACTTCTTAGACCTCTGCTACACTCTTGTAATTGGTTGGACTTTATGCTGTGTTTGCTACCTCTTAAGACAAGTTCCTGAAGTTATTTTGCAAAAAATCTCTTGTCTGTTAGAAATGTTGGAGTACCAGATAGTATTCTCTATACCCTATGTAATCTTGGCAGGTGTGAGAAGCAGTGCCTCTCAGCATTCTGATATGTTCCTGGCTGGGATGGGATGGGTCACATGGACTCCACAGCTATAGCTGAGACTGGAAACAAGACTTGATGGACTCTTCACTATCTCACATCCAGTTCTGATCTCTGTGAGCAAGAGAGATCCTCCTGCATTTCTGACTTGTTTTTCATTTCTTTTGTTGGTGCCTTGATTGCTATTAGACATGTCTGTTTGCTAGGGCTCTGTATGCGTTTTATGTGTTTGGCTAGAGTAACCTCACCCAACTCAAGATTTTCTATGCTGATGAGGTTCAGATTACATCTCCAGCCTAGATATCTATAAAGAGCAAATGGGAGGCTGGGCTGGAGAAGAGGACTGTGGCAAAAGGGACCCTCCCGCCACCCCCAGCTAGGGGCCCTTTTGTTCAGTAGCGTGGTCGATCTTTGCCTTCTCTGGGATGTGAGTTTCTTCATGTGATGTGCAGTTTGATTAGTGTTTCCTCAACAGGCCCTGTTGTTGTTTGTGCAGGACATAGAGCAACTTCAGCAAGTTGGCGGAAGTTTATTTCAATGAAAATAATCTTGAAATTCATGCATAGTTTTCATAATTTGTTTTCTATGAAATTTTTTTAAAAGATTGGTTTTATTTATCTGAAAGGCAGAGTTGCTAAGACAGACAGACCCATGTGGCATGAACAGGGTTGGAGAGGGAGGCAGTGTGCCATTAAGAAAATGAGAAAGCAGCAGAGATGCAAAGTAGAGATTAAGAGAAAAACAGGTGGCCAAAGGTTTCACTTCTTCAAAGGAGAAAGGAACTCACCAGCTAACTGCCTCAGCGTTTTTATTAAACTGCTTTGGGAGTGAAAAGACAGAAATTGTTGTGGCACAGGCTTTGATAGCCATGCTCCATATTCGTGTTAACCAGCCAGTGCTTGAAGTTCAGAGTGATTAGAGTCACCCATAGAAGTCAGTCCCAAGGATACTCTTTTTTCTTTTTTTTTTTTTTTTAACATTTATTTATTTTTATTGGAAAGTCAGATTTACAGAGAGAAAGAGAGACAGAGAAAAAAACTTCCATCTGCTGGTTTACTCCCCAAGTGGCTGTAATGGTTGGAGCTGAGCTGATCTGAAGTCAGGAGCTGGGAGCTTCTTTCGGGTATTTCATGAAGGTACAGGGTCCCAAAGCTTTGGGCCATCCTCTAACTGCCTTCCCAGGCAAGAAACAGGGAGCTGGAAGGGAAGAGGAGCAGCCAGGATATGAACCAGTGCTCATATGGGATCCTGGTACATACAAGGTGAGGATTTTAGCCACTGAGGTACCATGCCGGACCCCCAAGGATACGCCTTAAAGCACACAGTCCTGTGATTGGACCATTATCCAACTACAGACCACCATCCATAGGCCTGGACATGGTCCGTCTGCAGACCATTGCCTGCAAGCTTTGACCTTGGTCTCTGGTACCAGCAGTCTATAAACAATATTCCAGATGTAGCCCCTCCCGCTGTTCTTTATCAAGTGTAACTTTTTTAAAAAGATTTATTTATTTTTATTGGAAAGTCAAATATATAGAGAGGAGGAGAGACAGAGAGGAAGATCTTCCATCCATTGATTCACTCCCCAAGTGACCACAACATCTGGTGCTGCACCGATCCAAAGCAGGAGCCAGGAACTTCCTCCACGTCTCCCATGCGGGTGCAGTATCCCAAAGCTTTGGGCCGTCCTCGACTGCTTTCCCAGGCCACAGGCAAGGAGCTGGATGGTAAGTAGGGCTGCCGGGATTAGAACTGGCGCCCATATGGGATCCTGGCAAGTGCAAAGTAAGGACTTTAGCCGCTAGGCTATTGCTCCAGGCCCGAGCATAGCTGTTTTTTTAAGCTGCCTTCAGCGTTTTATCCACTGGTTCACTCCCCAAATGCTCACAATGGCTGGAGCTGGGCCAGGCCAAAGTAAGGAGCTGGGAGCTTCTAATGGGTTGGCCATGAGGGCACAGGGACCCAAGCGTTTGGACTATCTTCCATTGCTTTCCCAGGGATGTTAGCAGGAAGCTGGGTGGGAAGTAGAGCAGCTGGGACTCAAACTAGATACTGGCTCCCCATGCAGAGGATAACTTGCTATGCCACAATGTCAGCCCTTGTGTGGTCTCCTTATAAAGCCATCATAATTCCATAATGGGGTTCTACCTCCACAAAATAAATCAATCACTTCCTGAAGGTCCCACCTTCAGACACCATAACTGGATCAAACCTTCACTATAACCCATTAAGCATTAACAGTAATTCATCAATTCTTTTTTTTAATAATATATTTTGGATGATGTTTATATAGCTGAGAAGGATGTACGCCTGTGTGGACCATTGATTAGGGGGGAATGGTCAAAGAATGGAAGAAAGTGGATGAGACTATTGCTTTTTATTTATTTATTTATTTATTTTCTGCATCTGGAGCAAGGAAGGAGAGAAGGGGTGAGGGCTGTTCCCAGCAGCCTAACTGCATCAGTACCTGGGGATAGGGTCAGTGGCTCAATGTCATCCTAGGGTCCCCGATGTCTATGTTCCAAAGGTTCTCCTTAAGTGGTGTTGATAGTTCTAAGATGTTGACTTCTTGCTCCAAGGTTGAGGAAGTACCTCCAAAGTCCATTGGCTGACACAGTATGCCTCGGAGTATCCACTTTCCCAGATACTTGCTGTCAAATCTTGGCCAGGAGAGCTGTCCAGTTTGTTTGGTCATCCAAGGCACTTGCTGTCTTTTTGAGACCTCAGTGATCTATCATGTCTCCCATGTGTCTCTGGGCGTGCCATCCACCACACAGGCTTCAGCAACTGAGGAGACCCAGTTATGACATATGCACTCCACAGTCAGACCACACATTCTGTGATTTTTCCCCATGATTGGAATTATGAGTCTGGTGGCCCAGTTAGAGGTAATTCCCAAAGAAACCTCACCAGAGGTGACTCCAGACCTCACTCCTAGGCCAGTAGAAGGTCCGGCTCAGTCCATCACCCACATCAGACTATACACAAACTGTTGGTTGCAGTTGCCTGGTCGTTTATGTGTCTAGACCCATCTCATACACAAACCGATGGATGCTGTGACCCAGCCCATCCCTGCCCACCACAGATTTGGCCTTCACACACATGGATGGGAATTGCATCCTAGTTTTAGCAACACCCAACAACTTCCATTGGACCTGCCCCCAGCTCTGGTTCCTACAGATGCTGGTGTGTGCAGCAGGCTAGTCTGGTTTGCCCCACATCCCATTCAGCTCTCTTACATATCAATGGGTGTTGTAGCTTAACTCAGCCTGACTAACCGCGCAATTTCCAGCCCACACACTGGTGGGTGCTACCACCTGTCCAGCCAGGTTCACCCTCAGCCCTGATTCCCATGCTTACCAGTGGGAGCAGCAGCCCATGGATGGATGCCCAGTTTCCCTACTAGGCCCACTCCTGGCCCTGGATCTTGCTTCTTCCTGGTAGTACTGTGGTCTAGCCTGACAGGACCTGTCCTAGTCCTGTGACTTGCCAGCTGACACTGAGGCAAAGTCTGACCAGCCTGCACCTATCCTGGTTCATGCATGCACCAGTGATTATGGTTTCCTAGCCCAGCCTGGCTCTCCCTCTAACCCATCTCGCATCTAGGCCAGCTGATTTTGTAACCCTGCCCAACCTAATCTGTCCCTAGGCCCAGCTTGGCAGGTACAGTGGCCTTGCCAAACCGTCCTACACCCATTCCAACTCTTATTGTTGGGTGTTACAACCCGGCTCTACCTGGCCACTCCTAGACCCAGCTCTTGTGTGATTTAGCAGGTACAGAGGCCTAGCCCAATCTGTCCTACACACTCCCTGTTCTCATGCTCACCAGTGGGAGCATTGGCCCAGCAGGGAAGTCCTAGCAGCCCCATACTGGGCTTGCCTTACCCTGACACCCGCAGGGTCTTGTGTGTGCTGGTAGGTGCTGCGGTCAAGTCTGGCTTGGCCTACCTTGTCTTGGCATTTGCTAGTGGGTACTGCAGCCTGACCAGGCCTGACATGTCCCCATTTCCAGCTCATACTGGCAGGTACTGCAGCCTCAGCCAGTCTGGATAGCCCCCAGTCCCAGCCCTAATGTGAACTGGCTGGTGTTTTGGCCCATCCTGACCTGTCCTGCGCCCTGTCCTGGTTCTCACATCTGCCAATGGGTACTATGAATTGGCCTAGCCTGGCCCACCCCTGGACCTGAGACATGTATGCCAGCGGACACTGTAATCTAGTCTGATCTGAGCTGCTCCCAGCCTTGTTTCTCATGCTGAACCTACAGGGACTGCATCCTGACAGAGGAGTTAGCTCCTCTTATCAGGTCATCTCCCAGTCGTAGTTCTCATACACACCCATGGATTTTGGCCCAGATTGACTTGGCTTACCTCCTCTCCTGGCAGGTATGGCGGCCTTGTCCAACCGACGTACACCCATTCCAACTCTCTTTTTTTTTTTTTCATTCGCCATGAACAGCCGTCCCTCATCTGTAAACGGCTTAGACCCGGCCCAGGAGAGCGCCACATCACCACATCGGTCAGTCGGCCATTCCAACTCTTACTGTCGGATGTTACAACCCTGCCCTACCTGCCCACTGCTAGACCCAGCTCTTGCATGGTTCAGCAGGTTCAGAGACCAGTCCAGCTTGTCCTACACCCATCCAGGCTCTTATGAGCACCAGTGGGTGCTGAAGCCTAACCCAGTCTGGCACACCCTACACCCAGTCCACACCCATGCTGAGATATACTGCAGTTATGTCCAGCCTAGTTTGCCACCCCCATTCCGGCTCTCATACTCACCAGTGTGAACCACAGCCCAGCCAGGGCATCCCCTTAGCTCCCAACCACAGATGGCCTTTTGGCAAAAATCAGGTGTAGTTAGTATCTGTTCTCAGCAGTTTAATTTATTAATGCTTAACGTAAAATTTTGAGGCTTAAATGTCTACACAAGTTTGTGGAGCCTAACAATGAAGGTAATTCAGAAAGTTCATGGAACTGGTATTTTGTGGCATACTGGGGAAAGCTGCTGTTTGTGACACTGGCGCATCACATGGGCTCCAGTTCAGGTCCTTGCTGCTCCACTTCCTACAAGCTCCTGGGTGCTGGCTTTGGCTTGGCTAGGTGCTGTCTGTTGTTGGCATGTAGGGGAGTGAGCCAGCAGATGAAAGATCAATCCCTCTTTTTCCACTTCTTCCTTTGCCTCTGTAGTTCTTACAATTGAATGGATCTTAAAAATGTATATTATGAAAGAAAATCTATGTATGAATTCCAGTTGCTTTTTGCATCAAAATATACATCTTTTAATTCAGTTTCTGCACTTTTTGAATTACTGCTGTGTCCACCTGCCCTTTTTTCGTTTGGATCCCCACCTGTGTCCTTGTTGAGGCTCACTAAGTTTGAGGATGAAAGTTAATGATATAAAGATTTTACAGTTTCAGTAAGTAACACTCAATGGAATAGTTAATACAACTCTTAAATTTATTAGCTTTCTTCTAAACTTGCTTCTGTTCTGTATTTTTATGTCCATCTACCAAATAACAAACTAAGAACCGTGTATTTTAAGATTTATTGGTTGATTTGAAAGGCACAGTGACAGAGGCAGGGAGATAAAATACACATGTGGATGCATCCTCCTGCTGGCTTACTTCCCTAAAACCCGTGACATCTGGGACTGGATCAGACCAAAGCCAGGAGCCAGGAACTCTATCCAGGTCTCCCATGGGGTGCATGATCCCAAGCTCTTGGGACTTTATCTGCTGCCTCCAGTATGTATCAGTGGGAAGCTGGGTTGGAAGCCAAGAGGGAACTTGATCCTAGGCATTCAGATATGAGATGCAGGTTTCCCAAGTAGCAGCTTAACCCATTGTGCCACAACACCTGTGTTAGGAATCATTGTTAGCTCTTTCTTCTTATATCCACATTTCAATTTGGCTTTGTAAAATTTCTTCTTGCTGGTACTCATCTTTTACTTGATTCTAAAATCTTGTTATTGCTCACATAGAGCGGTTCCATAATCTGCTGGCTTGTTCCCTTGTCTTAGCATTCCCTCCATTGCTCCTCATGGTTACCCTAGAGAAATATGTTTTTTTTTTTTTTTTAAGATTTATTTTTATTACAAAGTCAGATATACAGCGAGGAGGAGAGACAGAGAGGAAGATCTTTCGTCCGATGATTCACTCCCCAAGTGAGCCGCAACGGGTGGTGCTGTGCTGATCCGAAGCCAGGAGCCAGGAACCTCTTCCAGGTCTTCCAGGTCTCCCACGTGGGTGCAGTGTCCCAAATCCTTGGGCCGTCCTCGACTGCTTTCTCAGGCCACAAGCAGGGAGCTGGATGGGAAGTGGAGCTGCTGGGATTAGAACCGGCACCCATATGGGATCCCGGGGCTTTCAAGGCGAGGACTTTAGCTGCTAGGCCACGCCGCCGGGCCCGAGAAATATGTTTAAGTCAGTGTAGATCTACTATGGTTGCTTTCCTGGCTAATCTACTTCAGTGGCTTCTCAGTAGCTATTGATAAAGACCACATTTCCCTAAATGGCACCCAAGGCCTTTCATGACTTGACACCTGCCCTCCTTGTTACTCATATTATTCTATTTATTTTATTTTTTTTTATTTGCTGAGAGAAAGAATTAACAGAGATAGAGAGATACTCTGATACCCGCAGTAGCTGGGATTGGGAGCTGGGAACTCCCTGCAGATCTCCCATGTGGGTGGCAGGGATTGACAACTTGAGCCATTCTCCACTACCTCTCAGCGTGTACATTAGCAGGAAGCTGGAGCCTGAGATAGCACTGAAACTCAGCCCAGTCGCTCTGATCCACAAGTTTGATGTCTCAACTGGTATCTTAACCGATGGGCCAGATGCCCACTGTTAACTGTCACTGTTAACACCCACACATTGTCTTTTTCTCAAGATGGTGCACTTGTTCCTGCCTCTACACCCTAGCACATAGTGTTCTGTCTGTCTGGAGTAGCCTCATCTCTTTATCTTGGAGGAAATAGAATATATTAATACAGATCATAGACTTGAGAGCCAAACTGCAGGTGGTAGAATCCTAGTCCTGCTACTTACCACTTTTATGACATCAGGCAAGTTATTTAACTTTGGTGTCCTTGCTTATTAAATGGGTTTTAATGTCAGTGCCTGTTTTAAAGGGTATTATGAAGTTTGAGTAAGTCAACATATGTAAAGTGCTTAAAACAGTCTGACACATGCCAGGTAGCTGAATTTATTTCTGCTTATCATTCCTTTATGAAATCCTATTTGGCATCCACGACCTAGTTCAGGGGTCTGCTTTACTATGAGACCTTTGCTGGCTACCTGTCTCTCCCCTGAGTAGTCACTCCCTTCTCTGAGCCATGTCTGTAAGTTAACCAGCCCTCTGTCATTCCACTTATGCTGTATTACAGCTACATTCTGAACTTCTTAAAAGACTGAATCTTACTGAGTCTGCACTCCCAATACCTGGTACAGGATTTGGCATACAATAAGCCATTGAGCTCCAACTGTAAAAGCCTTGGCATGATATATGAGACCTTTCCTGTGCCGCTCCACCATGCCTTATCATCTCTTGTGGCTCCTCATTTATGCATTTGCTTGAATGTATTGTAGCCATACACCATTTCTTGGTGTTCTGTAAGTAAGGTATTCTTTTCTTCTGTCTCCAGGGCTGTCTTTGACTTGATGCTGGTCCATTTTCTTGGAAAGCCCTTTTCTTTGTTTCTCCAAAGTGAATTCCTACTCATCAACCTGCCCAAGTACCATGTTTCCTGAATCCTGGATGATAAATTTCCTGAATGTGGGGACCTTGAGTATTGTATTTATCTCTGTCCTTGGATCTACACAGTACTGGCGCACAATAAGTGGTCAATAAATCGTTGTTAATAAATGTTGAAATGTTTTCTGGGTCCTTGGAAGTGTTAATCCTTTCCCCTCCATTGTTGCCCTAACACTCGGTTCAGAAAGTCTGAAGCCCTTCACTTTACGGTATGTAATCATGTGGTTACCTGTAGTTTTACCCAGGCCACTAGATTCAGCGTCTTTCTGTGTTCCAGTTCTGCTCTAAGATTTCTAAGCTATACTGTGAATAAAAATTGTTTAATGAACAGTGATCATTCTTATTTTGGTGTACTTATGTAGGGGTTTCAACATATTGCAGAACAACTTTTTTATGTCCTATACTATGCTCAGTGTTGATTAATGTAAGAGAAATTAAAATGCAAATTATGAACTTCCGTGGAAGAATTTATGTGACCTATTGAAAAATTGGCATATAGACAGTGAGGTTAAACGTGTTCAGAATAGATTGTGTGGCAGGATGCCTTAAAGAGTTGGGAAATGTGGCTGGATAGAGGAAAGTATTGGAGCGTTATGACTGAGTGGTACATGCTGCTCTGTTTTATTAGTGAACAACCTTTACTTTCGCATGTATACAGTTGCGAATTAAAAACAGGTTAGGGAGGGCTAGTGCTGTGGAGAAGTAGGTAAAGCCACTGCCTGAAATTCTGGAATCCCATATAGGCACCAGTTCATGTCCCTGTTCTTCTACTTCTCATCCAAATTCTTGCTGATAGTCTGGGAAAGCACCAGAAGATGGCCCAAGTACTTACGCACCTGTCACCTACATGGGTGACCCAAATTAAGCTCCTGGCTTTAACCTGGCTGAGCTCTGGCTATTTTGGCCATCTGAGGAGGGAACCAGCAAATGAAAGATCTCTTTGTCTCTCCTCATCTCTCTGTAACTGAACATCAAAGTGCCTGCATTCAGTTTGTGGCTCTGGCTCAGGCACCTGACTTCCTGCCAGTGCAGACCTTGGGAGACGGTGGTAATGCCTCGGGCAGGTTGGGTCCTGCCACCCATGTAAGAGACCCAGGTTGAGTTCCTGGTTCTTGGCTTTGACCTGTCCTTGGCCATTTAGGGAGTGAATCAACAGAGGGGAGCTTTTCATTCTTTTTCTGTGTTTCTCTGCCTCTCAAATAAATAGATACATTATAATTTTAAAAATTTAGATGTAGTTTAAAAGCAGGTTCAGTAAATTCTGGAGAGTTAGTAGTCCACTCTCCCAAATAACCTATTACACACTAACATCAAGTTTTAATACAAAGAATCTGCTGAATGTTCTCTATTCAGTAATGTACAATATATCAGTGTTTAAAAATGTCTAAATTGCAGGATCATTATGTTGGAAATGCTGAACACTGTTCCTGGCACACAGTGAAAACTGAAAGCTTCAGGGGCTGACACTATGGATAGCACGCTAATCCTCTGCTTGAAGCCCTGATGTGTCATATGGGTGCTGGCTCATGTCCCAGTTGTTCCACTTCTGATCCAGCTCCCTGCTAATGGCCTGGAAAAGCAATGGGAGATGGCCCAAAGCCTTGGGACTCTCCACCTGTGTAGGAGACCTGGAAGAAACCCCTAGCTTCTGGCTTTAGATCAGCTCAACTCTGACTGTATCAACCATTTGGGGAATGAACCAGTAGTTGAAAGATCTCTCTGTCTCTCATCTGTAAATTTTCCTTTCACATAAAAATAACTGGGAAAAAAAACCTGATAATTTCTTCTCATATAAGAATAAAGGAAATTGTATAAAACTAAAGTTGATAATGATGATATTGGTAATAATGACTAGCAACATTTTTTGAACCCATTTCTGTGGGCCAGCCATTGTACTAATATATACTGACTTTTTAAATTCTCACAATAGCTCTTTGAAATGTGTGCTTTTTATCGCTCTAGTATATAGTCAAGGACTCTAAGGCACAGGGAGCTTAAGTATTGGTAGTTTGCATGTGTAAATGGCAGAGCTGGGATTTGAGCTAAACAGCTTGGGTCTGTAATCCGTCCCCTAAAGGGGAAACTAAAGCAGAGGTTTCTGAATGTCAAATTCAGTAGCTACGAAGGTCTTCTAATATCAGGACCATGGTGCTTCTGTTATCAGAATTTTACAAGTGATTTTGCCATAACCTTATTACATACAATAAAAATGCTACTCAGTAGAGCTCATGCAATATTCATTTAAGTGGTAAAGGTTAATTTGTTCTTACTTAAAGGGAAATAATTACTTTCTTTTTTTTTTAAGATTTATTTTATTTGAGGGCCCAGCGTGATGGCTTAGCTATTAAAGTCCTCGCCTTGAACGCCCCGGGATCCCATATGGGCGCCAGTTCTAATCCCGGCAGCTCCACTTCCCATCCAGCTCCCTGCTTGTGGCCTGGGAAAGCAGTCGAGGATGGCCCAAAGCCTTGGGACCCTGCACCCGCGTGGGAGACCCGGAAGAGGTTCCTGGTTCTTGGCTTCAGATTGGCGCAGCACCGGCCGTTGCGGCTCACTTAGGGAGTGAATCAAGGACGGAAGATCTTCCTCTCTGCCTCTCCTCCTCTTTGTATATCTGACTTTCAAATAAAAATAAATAAATCTTTAAAAAAAAAGATTTATTTTATTTGAAAGGCAGATTGTCAGAGATAAAGGAGAGACAGAGAGAGGAAGGTCTCTATCCATTGGTTCACTCCCTAAATGGCTACAGTGACCAGAGCTCAGTTGATCCATTCAGTCTCCCACGTGGGTGCAGGGTCCCAAGGACCATCCTCTGCTGCTGCCTTCCCAGGCCACAAACAGGGAGCTTGAAGGGAAGTGGAATAGCAAGGACGCAAACCAATGTGCATATGGGATACCAGCACTTGCAGGAGGATGTTTAGCCAATTGAGTGATCACATTGGAGCCCCAAAGAGAATTAATTTCTTCTGTTGGTTACAATAGGAGAAATTTTTTTTAAAATCTTAAAATCCTAGGATATACTAATCCTTTTAGGTTTAGCACTTTAGAATGCTGTATAAAGTTTTCTCCTTTGTAAAATTGACTAGCTAAAATGTTGCATCCTGCCCCCACCAGTGCAGTGTTTCCCTCAGTATTGCTTTTTAGTAAATCATTTTTCCTAATTGGTTTTGTCAAGCCTGATATTTCAACCATCCACTATGTTTGTTTGTTTGTTTGTTTGTTTATTTATTTATTTTTAAACTTAGTTTGTTAGGGTACAAAAGGTCAAAGGCTACAGGGTGAAAATGGGTAATACCATTGTTTTCACACTAATATTATCATTTTTTCCCTGTATCTGGGGTCAGGGGAGAAACAAAGGGAAAAGCCCCACCTAGCCTCCCACCCATCCCATATCCCCAATGGGAGGCGCGCTGTGAGGGTCCTGCTCAAACAATTTTGATAGTTCATCAGTTCTGTCAACCATCTACTACTGTAAGACTAGATGGTATGGGCCCGGCATGATGGCCTAGCAGCTAAAGTTCTCGCCTTGAACACCCGGGATCCCATATGGGGCTGGTTCTGATCCCATCAACTCCACTTCCCATCCCCCTGCCTGCTTGTGGCCTGGGAAAGCAGTCGAGGACAGCCCAAAGCCTTGGGACCCTGCACCCGCGTGGGAGACCTGGAAGAGGTTCCAGGTTCGGATCGGCACAGCACTGGCCGTTGTGGCTCACTTGGGGAGTGAATCATCAGACGGAAGATCTTCCTCTCTGTCTCTCCTCCTCTCTGTATATCTGACTTTGTAATAAAATAAATAAATCTTAAAAAAAAAAGATCAGATGGTATGTTGGAGAGCACATCTTTTGAGGCAAAAACTGTTCTACCATTCATTGTAGCTTCCTCATTGATATTTTTTGTGTCCATCTGTGTCCTGAATAATTCAGGTAAGAATTTGAAATATCTGTTTCAGGCCCGTATTTAGAAAGATATTAGGAAATATTTCTTTGTTATATGCGGCTTTTTTGGTTGTAGTTGTTCTGAAATGTTTTTCATATTTCTATCCTATAATTTTTAAGTCTGAAAATTGTACTTTCCATATATTTGAAGGTAGAGGTTTGATCAGTTATGCTTTTTGTTCCCTGTAGATGAGTGAGTTGTTCCAGGTTTCAGTGTTGTGCATACTGGCTTAGATGTCCATATCACATATTGTAGTGCTTAGATTTGTATCTTGGCTCCACACCCACTTCCAGCTTCCTGCTGATGTGTACCTGGGGGGCAGCAGGTAGTGGCTCCCGTGCTTAGGTTCCTGCTACCCGTACTGAAGACCTGCATGGCGTTCCTGGCTGCTGACTTCTGATTTTGGTTCTAGACATTGTGGGCATTTGGGGAGTGAACCAGCAGATGGGAACTCTGTTCACCTTTGAAGAAGAAAAGGAGGTAGAGGAAAGAAGGGAGGAAAGGGTAGGAAGGAATTTTGGAAGAAATGAAGGAAGGAAGGAATTGTTCAGGTCCTCAAGTTATTCAGAGTCTGGTGGGGAAGACAACCTATTTGATAAGTATATATAGAAAGCATAGCTGTAATAACAGCCTGTCCATATTGCAACAGAATCCAAAGAGAAGTATGGTGAAATGATAGGAGGGGGATAAAGCCTTCATGGAAGACTTGACACTTGAAGGATCTTTAAAAATAAATAGGTGTGTGTCAGTCAGAGAAAGGATATCCAGGTAAAGGATGTGAAATACTGTGGTTCACTTTGCACCCTGTGAATAGATTGGTGTATCTGGTGCAAATGATGAGACCAGAAAGGATGCCAAGAACCAAGTCACGGAGGCCCTCAGTGCTGTGCTGCAGAGTTGGGACTTCTGTCATTTGCTGTGTTGAGATGATCCGATATGGAACTTGGACCTGATTCCTACCACATAGAAATACTGGAGTGTCTGCACAGGGACCAGCGTTGTTTTACAGCAGCTTAAACTACTGTCCACGACACCAGCCTCCCCTGAGTGCCAGTTCAAGTTTGGCTGCTCTACTTCTGATCCACTTCCCCTTTAATGTGACTGAAAAAGCAGCAGATAATGCCAGTGCTTGGGCCTGTGCCTCCCTGTGGTGCACGCAAAGAGAGTCTGGGCTCTTGGCTCTAGGCTTCTGGCTGTTGGGGCAGGTTGGGGACTGAATCAGCAGGTGTAAGAGTGCTCTGTTTCTCTCCCTTCTCCCTGTTTGTAATAAGCTTTTCAAATACAGTAAATCTGAAAGCTCAGTCTTAATTTTTTTAAGCTCAGTCTTTTCCTTTGGAAGAAAAATGAGAAAATATGTAATTTTTAAATAAGATTTTTTTTTAAAATTTGAAAAGCAGAGTTGCAGAGAGGAGAGACAGAGATCTTCCATCCTCTGATTCACTCCCTAAATGGCTGCAGCAGCCAGAGGTGAGTCGATCTGAAGCCAGAATCTTCATCCGGGTCTCACATGGGAGTGTAGGGGCCCAAGGACTTGGGCCGTCCTTCATTGCTTTCCTAGGCCATAAGCAGGGAACTGGATCACAAGTGTAGCCACCTAGACTCGAACTGGTATCCGTACAGGATGCCAGCACTGAAGGCAAAAGCTTAGCGTATTATGCCACAGTGCTAGCCTGGAAACTATATGTAATTTTATTTGTAAAAGTTTACTTTTTTTTATTGGAAATGCAGATTTACAGTGGCGGGGGAAGAGAAAGAGAGAGATATCAGTCTGCTGGCTTACTCTCTAAGTGGCCACAATGACTAGAGCTGAGCCAATCCAAAGCCAGGAGCCAGGAGCTTCTTTTGGGTCTCCCATGCAGGTGCAGGGTCCCAAGGCTTTGGCCCATTCTTCACTGCTTTCCCAGGCCACAAACAGGGAATTGGATGGAAGGTAGAGCAGCCAGGACATGAACTGGTGCCCATATGGGATCCCAGCTCTTGCATTGGAGGATTTAGCCACTGAAACGTCATGCCAGGTCCTGAAAATACATGTAATTTTTAATCAATAAAAAATAATTACGAATGGACTAAATATGTCTTTCAAATTATTCTCATTTATGATGGAATTGGTAGCTAAATGAAGCAGCCGTAGGCTAAAGCAAAATACCCAGAAGATTTTAAAGGATGGATACATACAATATACAAAGAAAACTGTCATAGACAACATTTCAATGATAAAAATTACAAGAAGATTATGGGGGAAAGAAACCCCAAACATCCATTGTGGGAATAGATTTCAAAGTTTTAAGACATGTTTATACATAAAATAACAGAATATTAGCCGTTCCTATTAAAATATAGTAACCACCTGGGGTGGTTGAGGGGCTGACGTTGTGGTGTAACTGGTAAAACTGCTGCCTGCAGGCCCAACATGATGGTTCAGAGGCTAAATCCTTACCTAGCATGTGCTGGGATCCCATATGGGCACCAGTTTGTGTTCTGGGCGCTCCATTTCCCATCTAGTTCCCTGTGTGTGGCTTGGGAAAGCAGTGAAGGACGCCCCAAACCCTTGGGACCCTGCACCCACGTGGGAGATCTGGAATAAGTTCCTGGCTCCTGGCTTCAGATCGACTGCAAATGGTAGAATTACATTCTTTTATGGCTGAATAATCCATTGTAGGTATATACTTTTTCTTTATCCATTCACCAGATGAATTTTGGTTGATTCCAAATTTTAGCTGTTGTGAATAGTATTTCTGTAACCATGTTGATGCAGGTATCTCTGATTCATTGTATTTGCATTTTTCAGGTATGTAGCCAGGGGTGGGATTGCTGGAATACTGGAAAGTCTGTTTCTGGTTCCACTCTGTTTTCCCAGTGACTGCACACATTTATATTGTCACCAACAGTGTGTGTTCTCATTTGACTACATCCTCACTAGCATTTCTTACTCTGTTTTGGATTTTAGCCATTCTGATGGGCGAAGTGATATCTCATTGTGGTTTTCATTGCAGTCCCCTATTAGTTAGTGATGTTGAGCATGTTTTTACATTTGTTGGCCATTTGTATTTCTTGAGAAGTGTCTGTTGAAGTCCTTTGCTCATTTTTCAATGAGTCAGTTGTTTTGTTGTTGGTGAGTTTAAGTTGCCTATCTATTTGAATGTAGCCTTTTTTTTCAGATGGGAATATTGCAAATTTTTTTCTCATTATGTTGGATCATTTAACTCTTAATTTCTTTTGCTGTAAAGAAGTTGAGTTTGCTGGAATCCCATTTGTTTTGTTTTGCTTTTGTTGCCTTTGCTTTGAGCATCTTGTCCAAGAACTCGTCCCCTACACTCATGTCTTGGAGTGTTTCCTCTGTGTTTTCTTCCAGCAACTTCATAGGCTCAGGTCTTAAATTTAGGTCATTGATCCATCTTGAGTTGTCATTGTATATGGTAAGTGATATGGTATGATTTCATTCATAGATTCGTTCTCTCTCTCTCTCTCTCTCTCACACACACACACACACACGCACACACACACACACAATTTGCCAGTGCCATCAGTTGAAGAGATTATCCCTGCTCCACTGTGTGATTTGAGCACTTTTGTGAAAAAATCGGTTGGGTTGGGCTCAGTGCCGTAGTCTAGCAGCTAAAGTCCTCGCCTTGAACGCACCGGATCCCACATGGGCGCCGGTTCTAATTCTGGCTGCCCTGCTTACCATCCAGCTCCCTGCTTGTGGCCTGGGAGAGCAGTCAACGATGGCCCAGTGCTTTGGGACCCTGCACCTGCATGGAGACCTGGAAGAGGCTCTGGGCTCCTGGCTTTGGATCGGTGCAACTCTGGCCATGGCGGCCACTTGGGGAGTGAACCATTGAATGAAAGATCTTCCTCTCTGTCTCTCCTCCTCCTCTCTGTATATATGACTTTCCAATAAAAATAAATAAATCTTTTAAAAAATCAGTTGGATTTGTGTATGTGAATTAATTTCTGGGTCCTCTCTTCTGTTCCATTTTTCTCCGTAGAAGTTTTTATTCCAGTAATTTTGTGCTGTTTTAGTTACTGTAGGTTTGTAATATGGTTTGAGGTCAGGTGTTGTTATGCCTCCAGCTTTATTTTTATTGTTCAGGATCGCTTTTGTGATTCCATATAATTTTTAGGATTGATTTTTCTAATTCTGTAAAGAACGGTCATTGGTATTTTGATTGGGATTGCCATTGAATCTGTAGGTTGCTTTAGGAAGTATAGACATTTTTTAAAAATCGTTTTATCAGAACGGCAGATATTATGGAGAGAAGGAGAGCGAGATCTTCCAGCTGCTGGTTCATTCCCAAATGAGCACAGTGGCAGGAGCTGAGCCAATCTGAAGCCAGAAGCCACTTCCAAGTCTGCCCCAAGGCTTTGGGCCATCTTCCACTGACAGTCCACAAACAGGGAGCTCGATGGGAAGTGGAGCAACCAGGACACAATCTGGTGCTCATATGGGATGCTGGTGCTTGAAGGCGGAGGATTAGCTTGCTGAGCCGTGGCACCAGCCCCTGTATATTTATTTTGTAACTTGCAGCTTTACTGAACTGGTGTATCAAATCTAACAGGGTTTTGGTGGAGTGTTTAGGTTTTTCCATGTTCAACATCATGTCATCTGCACACATGGATAATTGGACTTTCTCTTCCAAATTTGTTGCTCTTTATCTGTCCTCCTTGTTTGCTCTTGTTAAACTTGCAGCATTGTGTTGGATACAACTGGTGAAAGTAGGCATCTTTGAAGGAAAATACTTTCAGCTTTTCCCTATTCAGTATGATATTGGCTGTGAAACATAGCCTTTATAATTTTGAGGAATGTTCTTTCTATACCTAATTTATGAAGGGTTTTTGTGATGAATGAATGTTGAATCTTATGTGCTTTCTCTGCATCTCTTGAGATGACCATATGGTTTTTGTTTTTCATTCTATTGATGTGATTTATGG
This sequence comes from Ochotona princeps, assembly GCF_030435755.1. Taxonomy (NCBI): domain Eukaryota; kingdom Metazoa; phylum Chordata; class Mammalia; order Lagomorpha; family Ochotonidae; genus Ochotona; species Ochotona princeps. The sequence continues at coordinate 43,264,436 of NC_080833.1, forward strand.
CATTTATTGATTGCAAATTTTGTTGTACCACCCTTGCATTTCTGGGATAAATTTCGCTTGCTTATGATGTATGATCTTTTTGATGTGGTTTTGGATTTGATTTGCTAGTGTCTTGTTGAAAATTTTTGCATCTGTGTTTGTTAGGGTTATAGGTCTGTAGTTTTTGTGTCATGTCTTTGTTTGATTTTGATATCAAAGCAGTACTGGTTTCACAAAAAGAATTTGGCAGAATTCCATCTTGTTCTAGGTTTTGGAATAGTTTGAAGATTATTGGAGTAACTTCCTTCTTCATGTTTTGTGGAATTCAGTAGTAAAACCATCAGGTTTTGAACTTTTCCTTGATGGAAGACTTTAGATTCCTACTTCAGTTTAACTGCTTGCAATGGGTCTGTTTAGTTTGTCTGTATCTTGATTTAGTCTTGGTAGATTATGTGAATCCAGGAATTTGTTTCTTTGAGGTTTTCCAGTTTATTAGCATCTAATATTTTGTAGTAGTTTTTTTTCCCTATGATCCTTTGTATTTCAGTGCTATCAGTTGTAATATTGCTTTTTCATCTCTAGTTCGTTTTTTTTTTTTTTAAGATTTATTTATTTTCATTTTAAAGGCAGATTTGCAGAGAGAAGGAGAGACAGAAAGATCATCTATCTGCTGGTTCACTCCTCAAATGGCCTCAATGGCCAGAGCTGAGGCTATCCGGAGCCAGGAGCCAGGAATAAGGAAGTAGGAGCTGCTTCTAGGTCTCCCAAGTGAGTGCAGGGTCCCAAGGAGTTGGACCATTCTTTGTTGCTTTCCCAGGCCACAAGCAGAGAATTGGATCAGAGGTGGAGCAGCTGGGACATGCACTGGTGCCCATATGGGATACTCCCACTTGGAGGTGGAGAGTCAGCCGATTGAGTCATTGTGACACCCCCTCTAATTTATTTGAGTTTTCTTTCTCTTCCTCTCTCTCTCTCTCTGTTTTTTTTTTTTTTTGTTGTTGTTGTTGTTGTTGTTGTTGTTTAGTTAAAGGTTTATTTTCTTTATCTTCTCAAAGCAGATTTTGTTTGTTGATGTGTTTTTTGTTTGTTTCAATTTTATTTCTTTCTGCTCTGATTGTTAGTGTTTCTTGCCTTTGGCTGATTTGGGATTGACGTGTTGTCTTCCAACAAGTCTTAAAGACACATTATTAGATCTTTAATTTGAGACATTGCTCTTTGTAATATAAACACTTAATGTCATAAGCTTCCCTCTTAATACTGCTTTTGCTGTATCCCATAGGTTTTGATATGTTGGGTTTCCCTTTTCATTTACTTCAAGAAAGTTTTTTTGTTTCCTTTTTTGTTGATCATTCAGCAGCATATTGTTTAATTTTGAAGCCTTTGTGAGTGTTCTATTCTTTTTGTTGATTTTTAGTTTTACTCATTAATAGTCTGAGAAGTTACATAGCATGATTTCAATCTTTTTAGTTTCCTGTGACTTGATTTGTGGCTGCTAGTATTGGTCTGTCCTAGAAGGTGTTCCACGTGTTGATGAGAACATGTGTGCTGTAGCTGTCGGGGGAGATGTCCTGCAAATGTCTGTTAGGACCATTTGTTCCATACTGTGTTTCAGTTCTGGTATTCATTTTCTGTCTAGATGATCTGTCCTTTGATGAAAGTGGGTTATTGAAGTCACCCACTTTTACAGTATTGAAATGTACCGTATTTGCTGTATGTATCTGGGTGGTCTTGTATTGAATGCATATGTTTTTATAATTATGAAGTCTTCTTGCAGAATTGAACCTTTTATCAAGATACGTCCTCCTTTATTTCCTTTATGGTTTTTTATTTAAAATCTGTGTAGCAGGGTAGCTACAACTGCTACTTCTGTATGTTTGTGAAGTGAGTTTATTATAGGCACGTCTTGTTTTTTTTTTTTTTTTTTTTTAAGATTTTATTATTATTGGAAAGCCGGATATACAGAGAGGAGGAGAGACAGAGAGGAAGATCTTCCATCCGATGATTCACTCCCCAAGTGAGCGCAACGGCCGGTGCTGCGCCGATCTGAAGCCAGGAGCCAGAAACTTCCTCCAGGGCTCCCACGCAGATGGCAGAGTCATGGGCTGCTTTCTCAGGTGACAGCAGGGAGCTGGCTGGGAAGTGGGGCTACCACGGTTAGAACCGGTGCCCATATGGGATCCTGGGACGTGCAAGGCAAGGACGTTAGCCGCTAGCCACTGAGCCTTGCCCTCTCCTTCACTTTTAAAGGATAGCTTCACTGGCTATATTGTTCCCTGTTGAAAGTGTTTTAAGTCCTTTTAATATATCACCCCATACTTTGGCCTGTAGGGTTTCCACTGAAAAGTCTGATACTAATCTAATTGGCTTTTCTGTATGTGTAATTTGAAGCTTTTCTCTTACTGTCTAGGATTCTTTCCTTGTCTTTAACTTTTGACAATTTGATAACAATATGCCTTGGAGTAGACCTTTTGATTGAGTTATCTTGGGTAGGGGTTCTTTTTTTTTAAGGTAATTATTTTGGTTTTGATGATTTTTACATAATTGATTAGGGTGCAGTGGGTCTTTGGCTACAGGAAGGTGGGCCATTATTTCCACATTCTCTTTCCTTCCTGTCAGGTAAGGTTCTTTGAGCTTCTTGTAACTAATTGTCTGTGTTTCATTTTAAGACCTGGAAAATTTTCAACACTTCCATTTAGCAGATTTTTCACTACCTTTTTTTTTTTCTTCTGCTTTGGGAATACCTGTAATACAAACACTTGATCATTTGATGGTATTCCATACTTCATGTGGACTTCATTCTTTTTTCTGTTTTGTGTGACTGAGTCATTTCAATATCCTTGGTCTTTGGGGCTGGCGTCTTGACGTAGTGGTTTAAGCTGCTGCCTGCAGTGCTGGATCCCATTGGGCACTGGTTAAAGTCCTGGCTGCTCCTCTTCCAATCCAGTTTCCAACTAATGTGCCTGGAAAGGCAGCAATTGCCCGGCTGCTTGAGCTGCTGCACCCAAACCTGGAAAAAGCTTCTTGGCTCCTGTTTTTAACCTGCCCCACCCCTGGCTGTTGAGGCCATTTGGGGAGTAAACCAGCAAATGGGAGATCTATCTCTCCCTCTCTACGAGTTTTCCTTTTAAATAAATAAATCTTAAAAAAAATTTGTTAGGGCCAGCCCAGTGACATATAGACTAAGCCTCTGCCTGCAGTGCTGGCCTCTCGTATGGGCACACATTCCTGTCCTGGCTGATCCACTTGTGATCCAGCTCCCTGCCTGTATTCTGGGAAAGCAGTAGAGAATGGTCCAAGTGCTTGGGCAACTGCATTCACGTGGGAGACCTAGAAGAATCTTTAGGCTCCTGGCTTCAGATATGCCTGTTGTAGCCATCTTGAGAGTGGACCAGTGGAAGAAAAACCTCTCTGTCTCTTCCTGTCAAATAAAAACAAGTAAATCTTTTTTTTTTTTTAAGATTTATTTATTTTTATTGGAAAGTCAGATACACAGAGAGAAGGAGAGACAGAGAGGAAGATCTTCTGTTTGTTGATTCACTCCACAAGTGACCACAACGGCCAAAGCTGAGACAATCCAAAGCCAGCAGCCAGAGCTTCTTCTTGGTCTCCCATGTGGATGCAGGGTCCCAAGGCTTTGGGCCATCCTTGGCTGCTTTCCCAGGCCACAGGCATGGAGCTGGATGGGAAGCAGGGCTGCTGGGACATGAACCGGTGCCCATATGGGATCCCAGCAAGTGCAAGGTGAGGACTTTAGTTACTAGGCTGCCACGCCTGGCCCAGTAAAAAAATTTTTTTTGTTTAAATTTTTGTTCTCAAGGTCAGAAATTCTTTCTTCTGATTGGTCTGTTCTGCTGCTAAAACTCTCAATCTTATTTTTTTTTATTTTATTAATTTCATTGCATTATGTGACACATTTTTTTATGTACTGGAATTCCCCCCACCCCTCCCCAAACCCTCCCTCCCCCCTTCCCCCCATGGCGGATTGCTCCACCTTGTTGTATTTCCATAGTTCAAATTCAGTTGAGATTCTTTCATTGGAGGTTTTGACCAATCATAAAGTCCAGCATCTTATTGTCCTGGTAAGTTCAATGGCTTCTTGGTGAGACCATCTCTGGTCTGAAGGTAGAAGCAGCAGAGTATCATCCCAATCAAGTAAAAAACCCAACATAATATTTACAACCATTTACGACATTATGGCATTAATTGACATGGTATTGATTAACCAATATGTTACCAGGGAAATGCAGGTTCTCAACCACAACCTGTGACTTCTTCATAGACATTTCAATTTTGGTTTATATTCAACCAAGTTCTATATACCTTAAAATGGCTATAGATTGCTATTCAGCTGTCTCTTGTCTATTTTAATGTTAGTATTTAGCATTTTATAGCCTTGAAGCATGATTTTGCTGAACCTGGTTGTTTTTCGGGTAGTCTAACTCTATAACTTTTAACAGGACATATGTCAACAGTTTAGGTGAACGTTTTTGGGAGGGGTGTGCAGAGAAATCTTTATCACCCCAGAGAGGAGTAACTGATTTTTGTGTCCCACCCAGTGAGTTATAAGTGCATCCCGGCTGGCCGCTTCCTGTCTGTTTATAAGCTATCCTAGTTGTTCTCTGTCTATCTATTCTAGTTTGTTTGTTTGTTTGTTTGTTATGAGGGGTTTCTGGAGTGATCCTGATGGTCCTTACGAAAGAGGGTAGGGACCCAAAGTTAGAAGCAGGCAAGGGCCAGAGAAAGCTCCTCTCCCTAGTTCCGAAGGAAGTTTACTGTTCTTCTGTCTCTGCGGACCGCTGAGGGATCCTGGTTGTCGTTCCGATGACCATGGATCCTGCAAGGCAGGAATTGGGCTTCTTCCATCTCACATTGTAACTCTCAATCTTATTTTTATTTCACTCAGTAAAAGTTTAATCTCCAAAATTCCTATTTGGTTCTTTTTAATGAGTTCTGTCTCCCTACTAATATTTTCATTGATGCCACTCCTGACTTCCTCATTTTAAAAAATATATCTGTATTCTCTTGCATCCTATTGAGTTTACTTATTCATTAGTTTGGATTCTATATAGATTTCTTTCAGTTCAGGTTCTGATTCTAGAGGGTTATATGCTACCTTGTTTCTTCATATCTCTGGTGTTCCCACATTGACGCCTGCCTGTGTAGTGTACTTGTCCCTTCTTCCTTGTCGAGTTTTATGTTAAGAATTTATGGCCTAGGGCCCGGCAGCATGGCCTAGCGGCTAAAGTCCTCGCCTTGAAAGCCCCGGGATCCCATATGGGCGCCGGTTCTAATCCCAGCAGCTCCACTTCCCATCCAGCTGCCTGCTTGTGGCCTGGGAAAGCAGTCAAGGACAGCCCAATGCTTTGGGACCCTGCTCCTGGCTTTGGATCGGCGCGCACTGGCCGTTGCGGCTCACTTGGGGAGTGAATCATTGGACGGAAGATCTTCCTTCTCTGTCTCTCCTCCTCTCTGTCTATCTGACTTTGTAATGAAATAAATAAATCTTAAAAAAAAAAAAAAGAATTTATGGCCTACCTGGAATGTAGGGTATCACTTGGCTTGTTGCTTTGGCTCTCGTTCTGTGAGCCCACCGGGGGTGTAGTCTCTGAGTGGTTTTGTTTGTTTGTTTGTTTGTTTGTTTTGTCTTGATGTCAGTTGGGTCTATACGTGACACAGTGGTCTAATGTGCTACTGCTCTGAAGGATCGAAGTGTGGCTTTGAGGTGAAGAATTATTTCCTTGGGTGTGTGTGTTTTTAGCCCAGAGTTGTGTTCAGTCTTCCTGGTACTGTGCTAGCCAGGGCTTTGCTCTTGGTGCTGAGGGAGACAGGTGGCTGTCCCCTTGTCCTGCTGGCATCCTAGTGTTGAGGACATTCCGGGAGTGAACCAACAAGTGGGAGGTCTCCATCTGCTCCCCAATTCTGCCTTTCATATAGATAAAAAATAGTAATTAAATGTTTTCTGAATTACAAAGAAGTAATTAAACTTTTTAACATCTTGAGGAATTTTTGGTATGCACATACCTGCTCCATATCAAGAACCATTACAGAAATAATTCCGCATAACTCTTCTGCATGACTCCAATCTCTAACTGAACCCACCACCCCGAAGTCGCAATCCAAAACGAGTTTTTTTTAATGTAAAAGCACTTTTACCTTTTGTTTCCTAGTTTACTTTCACTCTTAGTTGAAATGATTTCAGAGCCACTGAAAAGTTGTAGGAACACAAAGGGCTTTTCCATGTTTTTAGCCAGATGCCATGATTGTTAATATTTTATATTAACTGGAAATATACATACCAGCTTTAGCATTGTAGTTTCTTCTAGGATGAGAAGGAGGGAGGTGAATTTGGTGAAGGGTGCAAAGGAGCTCTATAAGGTTTTATGATCTAGAATGGCAACATCTTAACTTTTCTTTCCCAGCATCTTACTCCACATATTTTTCTTCATGTTTGAAATTTTAAGATTCTTTAAACAAGACCAGAGTTTGAGCTTTATCTTAACAGGAATTGAGGAACTGTTGAAAGTGTGCTTTTTATTGTTGAAATGAACATGTCTGATTTCCCTGTGAATGAAGACACTTTAAAGTGAGCTGTAGGATTGATTCATCTCAGCTTCCTCACTCTTCTCCAGCTTACTGCTGCTCACTGCTAAGTGCCCAGTGGTATCCAACCTGGAAAGATTGAAACTTGCGTTTTTCCTAATAGATGCAACTCTATTCCTGATTTGCAGTAAGCAGGACCTGCTTTTAAGCAATTACTCATCATTCGGGGCCATCAGACAACATTGTGCTGCAGCCCAGGTCCAGATCAATAATTCATAGGTCAGTAGGAGCCCCATTAGCTCAGGTGAAGGCAGATGTCTTTCTAATGAAAATATTCCATTTTCCAAATGACTTTTTTTTTTTTTCCCAGAGAGTTGTGGTTGTGGAAGACATAAAAAGATGGAAAACTATGTTGGAGCTTCCTAATCAAAGCAAAGAGAATCTAGTTGAAGCCTTACAGGAATTAAAGAAGAAGATACCTTCCAGGGAAGTGTTGAAATCAACAAGGATAGGTATGTTCCTTCTGAATTTGATGAAAAGTGCTTACATTTTCTCTCCTTTTTTTTTTCTTTCCTTCCTTCCTCAAACATTACATTATTGGTCATATCAGTACTCTTCAAACTATCACTGGAAAAGACTTTTTTTCCTGTATCATATTTTGCATTTAAAGTGTTTTTGTTCTTTTATTTTTAATGTTGTTCACATAGCTGATAAGGATGTGTGTCCGTGTGGGCCACTGATTAGGGTGGGGAGGGTCGAGGCATGGAGGAAGGTGGGTGAGACAAATGCTTCCAGTCTTTTCCTTCCCCTACTCCTGTGTCCACATGGGAGTTGGGGAAGGAGAGGCGGCCTCTGTGTGCTGGCAAACTACATCAGCAGCTGGAGATTGAGGACAATCACTTGATGACACCTTAGAGATCCCACTGTGGGGAAGAATGTTCCAAGGGTGTTGCTTCAATGGTTTTGGTAGTTCTGAGACACTGTTGATTTCATTGTTCCAGGGTTGAGAAAATGTTTCCAAGATCCATTGGTTGACGAAGTCCACCTTAGTGCTTCCATGCAGTCCAGACGTGCTGCCAAAGCTAGGCCAGGAGAGTTGTCCAGCCTGTTCTGCTTTCCATCATCTGATGAAGTATTTAATGTCTTCTGCTGGCCTAGATGATCTGACCGTCATGTCTCCCATGTGTTTCTGGGCATGCTGTCCATTACACGGGTATCAGCAACTGCGGAGACCCAGTCCCAATACATTCACTCTAAGGTTGGACCACACATCCTGTGATTTTTTTTCCCCTGTGACCATGGTCTGAGTCTAGCAGTCTAGGTGGGAGTCCCCAAAAACCTTACCTGGAATGACACCAGACCTGATTCTTGTGAGAATCAGCTAGTGTGGGATCTGGTTTAGTCTGACACCTCTGTCAGCCTACACACACACACCAATGAATGTAGTTGCTTGGTCGGTCCTGCCTCTAGTCCCATCTCCTGTGCAAACCGATGGATGTTGCAGGTTAGTCCAACCTAAGTTTGGTGGCACAAACCTGGCTGTGACGCACACCAGCAGGAACTGCAGCCTAATTGTGGTGACCCCCAATAACCTCCACCAGGCCCACCCCCAGCCCTAGTTCCTGTGTATGCTGGCTTTTATAGACTAGTCCAGCCCATCCTGCATCCCATCTGGCTCTTGTATACACCCATGGGTGCTGCGGCTGTGCTTAGCCCAACCCACCCCCAGACCCAGCTCACACATATGCCAGCGGTCTGACCACTCTGTCACACCAGGCCTGCCCCCACCCTGGCTTTTATGCTCCTCAGAGGGAGCTGTAGTCTAGCAAAGGAGTGCTCAGTTTCCCTACCAGGCCTGTCTGAGTTCCAGGTCTTGCACATATTGGTGGTTTCTCTGACCCAGCCTGGCATGGCCTGCTCCAGTCCCAACTCTCAACGGTGGGTGCTACAGCCTAACCCTTCCCAGCCTGCCCCCGTCCCTGGGTCTCATGTCAATCAGCTAGTGCAGTAGCCTAGCCTGGCATAGACCACATCTCATCCTGGTTCCTGAGCATGCCAGTGGGTGCTAAGGTTTGGCCTGTCCCTTCTTGGCCTGCTACTTGAGCCAGCCCACACACATGCCAACACATAGGGCTGCCTTGCAGGCTTGGTCCACTCCTAGACCCAGCTGTTATGCTCACCAATGGGAGCTTCTACTCAGTAGGGGAATTCCCCAAATTTCTCCAACATTCAGAACTTGAGCTCGTGGATTCCAGTAGATGCTAGGCCCCTTTCCAGCATATTCCACCCCCCAGTCTTGGCCTTTGGTTGTGCTTGTAGGTGCTGTGACCCAGCCCCAGATCAAATTCTCAGATGTACCCACAGGTGGTGCAGTCTGAGCCAACCCATCCTGCTCCCAACCCTACTTCCCGTGTCAGTTAGTTCCACGGTCATGCCTGCTCAGCCTGTCATTACCCCAGCTCTCCAGCAAACCAGGGCATACTATATTCCCACAGGAGTGAGCCCATGAATCTTCCACGAAATCTGCCCCCAGACCCAGTTCTCCTATTTGCCGGTTGTTGTCATGACCTTGCCATGGACGGTCCACCCCCTGCTGTGGACTAGCCCTACCAGGCTGGCCCTTCAGCCCTAGCTTTTGTGTGTGCTGGCCGGTAGTGATTAATGCTACCTAACCCAACCCCCGTCTCCTACATGGGTGGGTGCATTGGTCTGACCCAGACATGCCCTCCGGTTTCCCTCTTCCAAACTACATGGTCTCAGCCTCCTCCTTCACCTGTAAATACATTGCCCTGATCTGTGGAAGCCCCCTGAAGTCTTTCCTCAACTGCAAGTGCAGTATCCCAGTCCATGGAATCCCCCAGAAGTCATTCCACACCTGTCATTCCACACCCCCTCAGCAGTCCCTAGTCCCACACATCCCTAAACCCGTTTCCTTCCTCAAACAATCCATAGCCCCTATGCTGGGTGTGGGCCCTGATCCTTGTGTTCTAGTGGTGTGATGGCATTAACCCACCGGAGGCCAGGCACAAGCCTTGGGCCTCTAAAGGAACTGTTTTGTTTGTTTTTTTTTTTTTAAATTCTTCATTGTTGTCAACTAGTACTTTAATTAGTATAAACAATTATCAGAAAAATTGAAATATACAAAATAGAAGCTCCAAATTTTTAAATGAAATTCAGCAGTTATAAAATTACCCCATCAAGCTTCTGAATGTTTGCATTCAGTTTTGCTGCTAATCTCATGGACTGATACTCAGCAAAAATGTATGGTTAACATGTTGAGTGTGTGGAAATGGGTAAGACATTGTCCGTGACCTCAGGGACCTTAGGGCACAGTGAAATGTTACAGCCTACAAAGGAAAACCCTAATAATGTCCTGGGTAACATTCTTATCTGTACAAGGATGTGTTAGTACAAAAGATAGCACATTGTCTTTGGAATCCAGAAAAAGGCGTATTATAGAGGAGAGGGCATTTCAGTTAAATCTGGAAGGATTTGGATTTGTATACTGAGTAGCAATTACTTGCAAAACTTGGTTTATTAAAACTATAGTGATATTTGCCACTGCATTACTTACCATCATAGCTTTATATGTATTTAAAAGGTGAGTAAGAAAGTACATTGTATTGCCATCATAGTACAGTACCCAACTGTGGATAATATGCAGGGGAGAGCCAGCATGTGTTCCTCAAGCTGCTCCCCGTTCCCCAGGGAGTCCAGCACAGTCATTCACAGCTGCTGTTCCTGCTCTCATTGGTGCAGCCATTGGCTTGTTGGCCTCCCCTTGACCCCTTGTTCATGAGAAATGGGAGAGAGGGCAGCTTCACACTGTACTAACAGCTGGGAAGAGCCGTGTGAAATCCCTGGAGTGTTCCCCAAGAGTTTTAGCATTGCACCCCTGTAACATAAACCAGATTCTGAGAAAATGAGATGCTTAAAGAATGTAAGAGCGTTATCATTGTAGTCAAGGAGATTGTTCCATCTGCTGCTGCATTTTCTGTCTGTATAGGTTGTGGTCACTAGAGGGCAGTAAGACCATTCTCATGAGCAGCTACGACATTTCTACCAGTAGAGGGTACTGATGATTAATATTTTATGACATGCATATATATATATTCATATTTAGGCTCATATCATGAATACCACGTATGATCAGATCTTAAATATCAATATAATAGATTGGGATTATTCTGCAAGTGTAAAACATGCTAATTTTAAAAAAACTATTAGCCCAAGGGCATACAGCTTTTTTTTTTTTTTTTAATTGGAAAAGCAGATATACAGGGAGGAGAAGAGACAGAGAGGAATATCTTCCATCCACTGATTCACTCTCCAAGTGACCGCAACATCCAGAACTGAGCCGATCCAAAGCCAGGAGCCGAGAGACTCCTTGGGGTCTCCTGCGTGGGTGCAGGGTTCCAAGGCACTGGGACATCCATGACTGCTTTCCCAGGCTACAAGCAGGGAGCAGGATGGAAAATGGGGCCTCTAGGACATGAACCGGCACCCATGTGGAATCCCAGCATGTGCAAGGTGAGGACTTTAGCTACTAGGCTATTATGCCGGGCCCAAAGCCTGGGACAAATTGATAAATTTTTACAAATCATTTCTAATTGGCTTTTGAGTACAGTTATGAGTGAGCTTATAAGAATGGTTGGGTCTAATTCTGGTTTCAATTCAGGGATCATAGTGAAGCCACACATCAAAGCTTGAGTTAGAAGCCAGAGCCATCTGATTTTGGAGTCTAGAGCCCACCTCAAGCCTTCCCTAAACCTGAGGTTGTGTGGAATATTGGCGTTTCTTGATGCCTTTATAGTAGTTATGTCAGTCACCATGCTACACATATCATTTGGGTCACTGCCTAAGAATATCTGCATTATTCAACCATTGGCCTTCCTGCCTGTCCCTATCCTATGAGTTGTAAGGAACAAGCGTCTACTAAGTCCCTTTCTTGTGCATAATAAGAAGGAAACATGTATTGTCTCCAACTTCTTGAAGTCTAATGGAAACACAGTTTAACAAGACTTTATCCTACAGTGTGGTGATGAGGAGCAGCCAGCCAAGCAAGTGTTATGTTTTGGGAGAAGGGGAGAGGTGTTGAAAAATGTGTCAGGTACAGGGGGTACAACATGAAAGTTGTACAGAGGGTTGGGGTGGGAGAGAATATGCCATGCCAGAAACTAAGAGAAGTTTGGTGTGTTTGAAATGTAACGTGCTGGAGAGAGTGTGGCAAGAACCAAGGCTCTAGAGACGTCTGGACCAGATGGAGAACACTCTTTGAAAGCCATTCAAAACTTGTCTTGGCGTGTGTATTAGTTATCTATTGATGTGTAAAAATTTCTCTAAAAATTTAGCTGCTTAAAAATCTGATGTTACACAGATTTGTTGAGGGTCAGCAGTCTGGAAGCAGCTTGTTTAGGTGGTTGTCTCAGGGTCTCTGGAAGGCCTGCAGCTAGCTGAGCTGGTGGCTGGCCCTGCAGTCATCTGAAAGCTGGATCAGGGTGTGAGGCTGTCCTTCAGAACGGCTCACTTGTCTGCTACTGGCACCGGGCCTCAAGCCCTCATCTCCCTCTTCTCCTTAGGGCCACGGACAGCATGACAGGTGGCTTGCCCCAGAGCTTGTGACCTAGGAAAGAACAACCAAGACAGAAGCCCTCATGTCTTATAGCCTGATCTCAGAAGTGACACACAATTCTTACATTCTGTGGATCACAAAGACCAATCCTAGTATGGTTTGGAAGGCAATTACACAAAGGTGTGAATGCCAGGAAGTCAGATCTTTAAAAGTTGTCCTGTAGACTGGCTGCGTGTTGTTACTATCTGGGATCTGTTTTACTTTTTGGACTTGCTGATTCATTTGTTAAAAACTCGGAGCTAGCGCAGTGACATGGTGTGGCATAGTATGCTAAAACCTCTGCTCTCAGTGCCAGCAAGTGGCAAGTGGGGCAAGTTCGAGTCCCAGCTGCTTCACTTTTGACCCAGCTTCCTGCTTATGGCCTGGGAAAGCAGCGAAGCATGGCCCAAAGCCTTGGGACCCTGCACCCGCATAGTATCCAGAAGAAGGCCCTGGCTGTTGACTTCAGATTGGCTCAGCTCTCGGGGATTTGGGGAGTGAACCAGTGGCTGGCAGATTTTTTTCTGTAGCTCTCTTTTTTTATCTGTAACTCTGCCTTTCAAATAAAAGTAAAATCTTTTTAGAAAAATACCTGAGGTGGTTTTTTAAGTGCCAGCTTTGAACATCTGGCTTAGTGGTTAAGGCAAATGAGGACATCTGTGTCCCATATTGGAGTACTTGGGTTTGAGTCCCAGATCCTAATTCCAAATTCCTGCTTAAGGTGACTCAAGCAGTTGGGTCCCTGCCATTCATGTGGAAGACCTGGATTGAGTTCCTGACTCCTAGCTCCAGCCCAGCCCAGCCTAGTTCCAGCAATGGTGGGTTTTTGGTACAGTGAGCTACTGAGATGGGAGATCTTTTTCTATGTCTCTCTGACTCTCTGTACCTATCCAGAAAAAAAAAAAAAAAAGAAAGAAAGAAAGAAGGAAAGCACCTCTTCTTGTCTCTCAGAATTCAGTAAGTTTTTGAAGATTTATTTATTTTTATTTTTATTTGAAAGGTGGAGTTACAGGAAGAAGAACACACGCTCACACTTTCATCCACCGGTTTACTTCCCAAATGGCAGCAAGAGCTGGAGCTGAGCCTAGCTGAAGCCAGGAGCTTCTTCTGGGTTTCCTATGTGGATACAGGGACCCAAGGACTTGAGCCATCCTCTGTTACCTTCTCAGGTCATAAGCAGGGAACTTGGATCAGAAGTGGAGCAGTCAGCACTTGAACAGGCCCCCGAATGGGATGCTGGCAGCACAGGCGGGAGTTTGGTGGACCACAGTGCTAGCTCCTCTGTGTAATTTCTTTTAAGATTTATATTCCCAATTGCAATAGTAATTCTGTTTAAGTGTCTCTAGTCTGTTATTTAACTTGTTCACTCAGTTCTTCATTTCACAAACGGTTTTCCTTTTTCAGTTCCCTTTTCCCATCTCTTACAGTGTTACTTGCACAGTCTTGTGCGTTTTATTTCTTTAAAATCTTTAAAGATCACTCTTTTCTGTTTCACTAATATGTGTGATCTGTGGATGAAATCAGTTGTATGTTGTTTCTGCTGACTCACATGGTGTATGTCTTCCCATATGCTCACTGATGTTTTTATTATACTCACTGGTTTCAGTCGGTAGGGATCCTACAAGGTTGGGGAAGCGCCCCTGTAAAGGGAATTAGCTTCTTCTGTTTCTGCATAGTTGGGGCCTTCAAGGATCCCACCTTAGCATGCAGATCCCAGGATTAGCCTTCCTACCTCAGCATTTTATCAGTGGTGTTGCCATTAAAAAAAAAAAGAAGAAGAAGAAGTTCTCTGTCACTCTGAAAGGCTGTTTCAACTGGGCAGGGCTGAAACCAGGAGCCAAGAACTCATCTGAGTCTCATGTGGGGGATGAGGACCTAACTACTCAGGCCAGCTTCCTCTGCCAGGTACATTAGCAGGAAGTTGAATTGGAAGCTGAGTAGCTGGGACTCAAGCCTGCACTCTTTTATGTGATGCCAGATTTGCAAGCAGCAGCTTAATCCATTGCGCCACAGTGATGGTCCCTGCTATTGATGTTAGCCCTTGGGTTACTGCACCCTTACCTGATCCTGCCTTCTTGCCTTTGCTGACTGTTATTGGTAGCAATCAGGTAGTTTTTATCCCACCAACATGGACTTTAGGATAGCTTTAGTCTGCCTTAAAGCCCAGAGTTTGCTCTTGATCATGAAGCTAATAGGATTATGACTGAAGATTTTTGAATGAAGAAGTAACAAATTCAGATTTTTGTTTTACAAGAGTCTGTCTGGTGGCTATGTGGGAGAAATTCTAGAGAAGAGTGAACCTAGAGGTGGAAGCCTAGTTAAGAAGCTGCTAAAACATCCAGCCAAAAAAATGGGGATAAGCTGGATGGAGTGGTAGTCATGAAGATGGAAATCATAGTTGGTCCAGGGGACCTAGAGAGTGGGTGGGTGTTGGCAGTGAAGATGAAGGACTGAAGGCTGACGTGCAGGCTTCTGATAGGCGCAACTAGATGAGGAGCAGTGCTCCTGTGAGAGCATGGCAGGCTTGGCAGCGGGGAAGACTATCAAGTTCAGTTTTAGACTTACTGTGTCTGCCTTCCTGTGGGACATTCCAGAGAAGATGTCCAACAAGATGTTGGATTTACAAGGTTGAAGCCAAGGACAGACTGTAACTATATGTTTGGGAGTCCTGCTCAATATATAGCTAAGAATTCAGGCAAAAGAAACGGCTAAGCTTGTCCAGGAAAAATGTATAAGAAACACAAACAACAGGTCCAAGTTCTGAAGCTCACCAGTGTTTAAGGGACTTGAGACTGAGAAGGTGTGAGTGGGGAAACACAGGAAAATGCAGTCATGGAATAAACAGGAAAAAGTGTTTCTGGGAGCCTCAGTGTCCCTGCTTGTTCAAATCCCAAGCTAAGTCTAAAAACTGTTCATTGGCTTTTATTAAATAAGGATGTTAATTATCTTGGGTAGGACTGTTTTAAAGGTAGGGTGATAATGAACAGAAGCTTGAAGAACGAGGAAGAGATTTATGCAGTACTTTCCAGAGGTTTGTATTAAAAGAAAAATTGCAGGTGACAAAATCAGAAAATGGAATAAAGTTGAAGCAAATTCTGTTTTGTTTTGTTTTTTAAAGATTTATTTGTCTTTTAAAATTTTATTTTTAATGATTTTTATATAGCTGATTAGAGTGTGAAGAGTTAAGGGTTAGAGGAAGGTGGGTGAGACCATTATTTCCACATTCCCTTTTTTTCCCCCTTCCTGTATCTGGGGGAAAAGGGAAGATAAGGGGAAAAGCCACACCCAGCCTCCTAACCATCCCAGGGTCCCCAATGTGGGGTGTTCTCCAAGGGTCCTGCTCAAGTAGTTTTGATAGCTCAAGAGTTCTGTATTGCTATCTTGACACTCAATCACAACGAAATCTCTCCAGAATCCACTGGCTGACATAGTCCACATTAGAGACTGTTTGCCCAGATATTCACTGCCAATACTTGGCTGGGGTAGTTGATCGATTTGTTCTGTCCTCCATCCTCTGTTATGGTACCAGGTGTCCTCTGCAGGCTTCAGTGTACTCACTGTATCTTTCATGTGCATCTGGATATGCTGTCACTGCTCCATCTAAGCCACTGAGGAAGCCCAGCTCTGACACATGCACTCCATGGTCAGACCATGGAACCTGCAATTCTCTCCATGGTTGGAGTTCTAAGTCCAGCAGTTCAGTTGGGGGGATTGCCAAAGAAACTTCATCTGAGGTGATCCCAGACCTGATTCTTGTGTGTGCTTGCCAGTACAGGATCTGGCACAGTCTGTTGCACTCACTGGTGATTGTAATTGCTGGGTCAGTTCTATTTCCAGGCCTGTATTTTATGCAAACCTGTGGGTGTTGCAGTCCAGCCCGGGCCTGCCTGCCACACACTTGGCCTTCACACAGATCAGTGGGAGCTACAGCCTAGTTGGAGTGACCCGCAATAACCCCCACCAGGCCCGCCCCCTAGCCTAGTTCCCATGCTTGCCAGTAAGTACAGCAGGCTGGTCCAGTCTGTCCCAC
Source organism: Ochotona princeps (assembly GCF_030435755.1). Lineage (NCBI taxonomy): Eukaryota > Metazoa > Chordata > Mammalia > Lagomorpha > Ochotonidae > Ochotona > Ochotona princeps. The sequence goes on from NC_080833.1 coordinate 43,280,596, forward strand.
ATCCCATTCAGCTCTCATATATGTCAATGGACAATGAAACCTAGTTCAACCCAACCAGCCCCACTGTCCAGCCCACACATGTGCTGGCGGGTGCCACTATCTGTCTAGCCAAGCCTGACCCAGTCCTGGTTCTCATTCTCACCAGTGGGAGTGATAACCCAAGAGGGAGGTACCCATTGTTTCCCTAAGGGGCCCACTTCCACTCTTGGATCTTGCACTCTCCAGGTGGTTTTGCAGTTTAGCTTGATAGAATTTGCCCCAGTGCTCACATCTGCCAGCTGATGGTATGGCAAAGCCCAACCAACCCATACCCACTCTGGCTTATGCATGTACCAGTAGGAGCAGTCAGCCCACCCTCTTTTCCCCCCGATCCAGCTCACATGCAGGCCAGCAGGTGTTGAAATCCTGCCCGACCTGGTATGCCCCATCCCAGCTCTTACGCTCACCAGTGGGAGTAGTGGTCCAGCAAGGGAGTCCCACTCAGCCCTCCTACCCGGTTCGCCCCCTTACCGGTGAGTCTCATGTGTACTAGTGGGTGCTGCAGCCCCGTGTCTGGCATGGCCTGCCTCACCTCAGCATTTGCCAGTGGATGCCATAGCTTGGCCCAACCTAGCCCACCCCTGATTCTAGCTCATGCTGGTAGGGGCTACAGCCTATCCCACCCCCAAATCCAGCTCATGCTGGTGGGGGCTTCAGCCTAGCCCAGCCCAGTTGGCTCCCAGTCCCCACCCTAATGTGAACTGCTTGGTATTGCAGCGCAACCTAACATAACCCACATACCATCCTGGCTCTCAGATTCGCCAGCGGGTGATATGAACTGGCCCAGCTTGGTTCGCCTCCCAGCCTGAGCCAAATGTATGCAAGTGGGTACCATTACCTGGTCTAGTCTGAGTTACTCGCTGTCTTGGTTTTTGTGCTCACCTGCAGGGGCTGTGTCCCAACCGAAGAGTGCCACGTTCTCCTGCATCAGAACCCTTTCCAATGCCAGATCTCATGCACACTGGTCCATGGGCCAGCCTTATTTAGTCCACCTCCTGTCCTAGCCAGAACAGTGGCCTTCCCTGACTGGCCCTCACCCATTCCAGTTCTGAGTTCTGGGTGCTACAGCCCAGCTAATCCTGGTCCACACCCAGACATAGTTCACATGGCCCAGCAGGGGCAGAGACCTAGACTCACAAGCACCATTGGGTGCTGGAGTCTAGCCCAGTCTGGTGTACCCCAGAACCAGTCCACACTTAAGCCAAAGGACACTGCAGCAATATCTAGACCAGCTAGCAGACCCCACTTTGGCCCTTGTGCTTACCAGTGGGAACCACAACCCGGCCAGGGCATCCCCTTAGCTGCCCAACCAGGACTATTCCCAGCCACAGATCTCGTGCGTGACATTAGTTGCTCTGACCCAGCTTGGCATAGCCCCTCACCTACCTTGGCCTTTGCCTTTGTATGCTATAGCCTGGCCTGACCTGGCTTGCCCCCAGTCCCAACTCTTGCTGGTGGGTGCTGCAGCCTGGTCCTGCTCGGTCTGTTCCCATCCCTGGCTTATGCAAACCAGGTGATCTGACAGCCTAGCCCTGCATGACCTGCACTCCAGCCTGGTTTCTGCACTTGCCAATGGACTAAGGTTTGCTCAGTCGGCCTCCTTCCAAAATCAACCCACACACTTGCGAATGGAACTACCTTGCCCAGCCTGACCAATACTCAGGCCTGGACCATGTGCTCATCAGTGAGAGCTGTGACCCACTAGGGGAGTTGCCCAAGCTCCCCCACTCAGCCCACTTCCAGACCCGGATTTCATGCATGCCAATGGGTGCTAGGTCCTTTTCCAGCATAGCCTTCCGCTCCAGCCTTGCTTTTGTATGAGCTGGTAGATATTATGGCCCGGCCCACTCTGTACCCTATTTTAGGGTGCTCATGTGGGTACTGCAGCCAGGATCTGCCCTGGCTGTTCCCAGCTCCAGTACCTGTGAGTGTTGGTGGGTTCTGTGGTCACGCCTAGTTCAGCTCATCACCATCCCGAGCCTTAAGCTAACCAGAAGGGACTTGAATTTCGGTAAGGTTGGGTCCACATATCTCCCACAGAAACTGCCCCTGGACCTGGTTCTCTTGTGTGGTGGTTAGTGTCATGACCCAGCCTAATATGACCATCCTTTTTCTGACACTCGCAATCAGGTACTGGAATCAAGCCCTGCCAGACAGGCCCCCAGCCCTAGCTTTTGTGTGAACAGATTTATATATGAAGAGAGAAGGGGGCCCAGCACGGTGGCCTAGTGACTAAACTCCTCACCTTGAATGCACCGGGATCCCATTTAGGTGCTGATTCTAATCCTGGCAGCCCCACTTCCCATCCAGCTCCCTGCTTGTGGCCTGGGAAAACAGTTGAATGGCCCAAAGACTTGGGACCCTGCACCCACGTGGGAGACCTGAAAGAGCTTCTGGCTCCTGGCTTCGGATCAGCGCAGCACTGGCCTTTACGGTCACTTAGGGAGTGAATCATCGGACAGAAGATCTTCTCTGTCTTTCCCTGTTTTTATATCTGACTTTGTAATAAAAATAAATAAATGTTTAAAAAAAGAGAAGGGAGTGGGTGCATGCACATGGATGCATACACATACACATACATACAACATGCGTCCATTGGTTCATCCAAATGGCGACACTACCAGGACTGGGTCATAATGAAACCAGAAGCCAGAAGCTTCATTCAGGTCTCCCTGTGGGTGCAGAAGACCAAGGATTTGGGCTGTTTTCCACTGCTTCTCAGATGCATTAGCAGGCAGTTGGATCAGAATAGAGCAGCTGGGACTTGAACTAGCACCCATACAGATGCCAGTGTCACAGGCAGTGACTTAACCTACTGTGCCTCTGTATGGGTCTCCAAAAACTGTTTTTTAAGAAAAGAGAGAGTCATCATTTTGAATGTTGATAGGAAGGATCAAGTAGACTAAGAAAAGTTAAAATAAGAGGAAGATGAGAGGATGAGACCCTAAATTGCTGAGACTGAGAGTGAGATGAGAATTAACAAATGCCTGGAAACATCATTTGATGGGTGTGCTTTATCTAGGATCATTCGTTCCTTCAACACATACTGAAGGCTTCGCAGGCATGATGCCTTCCTTACTCTAGGTGCTTGAGAATACTGCATGTTCCATGTTTATACCGCGGCCATATTGTATCACTCTGAAGAGACAGTTTTGTAGGTATATCATTATGAATAATATGAAAACACTAAAACCATGGGTTGTACGAAGATTTGTGGGAATATAGGGGAGGTAATGACGACTGCTTGGGTAAATTAGGTAGGGTTTTCTTAGGGGAGGCGGAATTATACTTGATCAGAATGGCCCAGTAGGTGGCAAGCTCATTGCCAGCAGAGACTAGAGTAAGAGGGGAATGAGGGCTTAAAAATTGTGAGACAGCTAAGGTCTGGGATACACGGCTAGGCTGGGTCAAAGTGAATCCAGGTGCAGCCTGGTTATTAGCAAACTTGAAAGCTGACAAGTGAGGTTTTGCCTGCATGGCAGTGTGCTTTTCTTAGGGATGTCTCTTGAAGAAAACATTCTGGGTTCAAATAAATGGGGAAAATGCTGTATTACTGCCTGCTCTCCTTTAGAAATTATCAGTAGATGTTCTCCTGTTATAGGCTAAGGAAAAAAAAAAAACAACTCATGATAAATAAGCCTATTTAATTTTGATTATACAGGGTTTTCCAAAGATTTTTTCTTGAAATGTACTGTCTGTGATTAGACCTGCTGAGTGCTTTTTGTATGCAGGGAAAAAAAAGCTGTTGGAGCATTTCGTGTCTTTAGGCTGTGGAATGACAGGATGAGAGTTTCTGGGGGCCTGCAAGAGAATGTGTAGGGAAGTAATGGAGAAAAGGAAATGAAAAGTCACCCAAGTGTTTACTGAGCTGATGCTTGTTCAGGGCCTGCCACATGCCAAGCACTGTCCTGGATGCCCATGATCAAAACAGACCACCATCCCACCCCTGGGAACTTACATTCTAGTGAGGAGACAGGAAATCCGGAAGAACTGTGCAAAGTAAATTGCTAAGTAAATTGCACCGAGCCGTGATAACATGGATGAGAGAGGCAGGAGTAGGCCTTACTGAGAGATGTTTGAGCAGAAAGTTGAAGGCAGAGAGAGGGGGAACGGTGAGGAGCAAGCGTGGCTGTGACCATAGAGACAAGACAGGACAGTGTGTGGTGGCCAGCAGGGATGAGAGCGGGTTGCCTCCGTTTTCTCCGCACAGCTTTTGCCTGCCTTCAGACATGTACCGATCTCTCCCCTTAGTTGACTTTGCCACCCTTTCCTGACACCTTGTTTCTCTTATTCCATTTACAAGTCAAATTCCTTTTTTTTTTTTAAGACTTATTTATTTTTATTACAAAGTCAGATATACAGAGAGGAGGAGAGAGAGAGAGAGGGAGATCTTCCCTCCATTGATTCACTCCCCAAGTGAGCGCAACGGCTGGTGCTGCGCCGATCCGAAGCCCGAACCAGGAACTTCTTCCAGGTCTCCTACGTGGGTGCAGGGTCCCAAAGCTTTGGGCCATCCTCAACTGTTTTCCCAGGCCACAAGCAGGCAGCTGGATGGGAAGTGGAGCTGCCGGGATTAGAACCGGCACCCATATGGGATCCTGGGGCGTTCAAGGTGAGGACTTTAGCCGCTAGGCCACGGCGCTTGGCCCAAGTCAAATTTCTTTAAAAGTGATGGATACAACCCCCATTTCTGGCCTTCCACTTCTTCATGAAAGCCCTCTCCAAGCCAACCTTTCCTTACAGTCACCCCTCTTTCAAGGCACAAGTGTGATTTCATCCCATGCAGATCCAGCTGTCTTGTCTGTCTTCTTATCTTCCTAGAACTGTGAATGTGAAACCATTGATGACCCTTTTCTGTTGACATAAATGACACTGAAGGTTGCCAATTTTGTATCTATCTGTTTTTAAAGTGCTTGTTTCCTCTGTAGCACTTATCTCAGTTTGTAATGACTTATTTAATTATTTCCTTTTCTATTGTATTTTGCTAGGCAGGAACACCAGGTGAGCCAGGATCATGCTATTTTACTCAGCACTGTATTGAAGGTTTTAATGTGGCATATGGCAGGAGCTCAAGAGGTGTTTGTCAAACGAGGGGACATGACAAGGTCGGACATGATTTTCTCCATGGCTCATCTCTTCTCTGTGCCTGTTTCTTGCCTTTCTGTTTCTCCTGTCCTTGTTCCCTCTCCCTCCCCACCCCCAGGACTACTTTTCCGTTTAACTAGCTTCTTGGTGGTCCTTGCTGCTTCTACAGATCACTCAGCCAGATAACCAGCGCAGTTCTCCAGCTTAATTGGGGCCTTAATCCTGATACTTCTTGGATATGGAGCTTTCATCCGGATTCATTTTTAAAGATATTTTTTTAAACTTTGGTCAGTTATTTGAAAATCAAGCAGAGGGGCTGGCACAACGGCTGAATAGGCTAATTCTCCACCTGCAAGTGCCAGCATGCCAGGTCATGTCCCAGTTGCTCCACTTCCCATCCAGCTCCCTGCTTATGGCCTGGGAAAGCAGTAGAGGATGACCCAAAGCCTTGGGCCCCTGCACCCATTGGGAGACTTCAAAACAGCCCCTGGCTCCTGGTTTCAGATTAGCTCAGCTCTGGCAATTGCTGCCATTTGGAAAGTGAACCAGAAGATGGAAGATCTTTCTCTTCGTCTTTCCTTCTCTCTGCAAATATGCCTTTCCAATAGAAATAAATAAATATTTTTTTTAAAGAAAGGAAAATCAGAGAAAGGGAAAGCTAGACAGAGTCTCCCAACCCATTGTTTCATTCCCCCCAATGCCACAACATTCCTGCACTACCCCAGGAGCCAAGAACTCAATTGAGGTCTCCCATCTGGGGAGCAGGGACCCAAATAGAAGGACAGTTGCCTGCTGCCTGCCTGGGTGCACATCAGTAGGAAGCTGGATTGGAAGTTGAGGTAGGAGTCGAATCCAGGCACCCTGACATGGAATGTGGGCATCCCATCCAACATCTTAATTGCTACATCACAAGTCCACTCTTCAGCTTCAGAGAGCTTCTTCCGATTTGCATTTCCACCACTTTCTTACTATCCTACGCATTTACAAGGTGAAAAAATAGCTCTTTATTTTCATTTACTGCAGAGAATGAATTGTTTTCAATGCTCCTTTCTCCTTTTTCTTTTTGCTAAATTTTCTCTATGTATTTTTGTTTATTTTTAGTTGAGATCGTACATTTTTTTTCTTGTTGGTTCTGTGAGTTCTGTAAAGATGTCAGTGTTGTAACCCTTATAATTACATTTAGCTTCTCAAGTTAGAAGCCACAAGGCTGATACCCAGGAAAGTTAAGTGACTTACCCAGGGCTACACAGGGAGTTATTGCCAGGGATGCTATGAGAACACAGACCTCCAGGGCTGTGTTACTTCCTGGTGAGGGGCTTCCTTTGTGCCCTGGACTCACGCGACACACGCCTGTATTTTATTGGACCATCTGCGCAGGCCTGCTATCTGCTCAGTCTTACTTCTTGTAAGTCACAATTTAGAGCCTGTATTCTTCCAATGGGAGCCTCACCCAGTGTTTCCAGTTTTGTTATTGTCCTCAGCATTTTGCTCTGAAGTAAATTGTTTAGGTGGACATGCGTAGCAGGAAGTTGAAGATGTTGGACTAAATCTCAACTGAGAAGGGTTTTTTTGTGGTTTTATTTTTAAACATGTATTGGTTTAAAAGTCAGAGTTAGAGAAATCTTGTGTTTTCTGGTTCACTTTGTAGATGACTGCAATAGCTGGAGCTGGGCTGGTCCAAGCCAGCAGCCAGGCCCAGTGTAATGGCCCAGTTAGCTAATCTGATCCCCTTCAGGCACTTGGATCCCATATAGGTGCCATTCATGTCCCTGTTGCTCCACTTCCCATCCAGCTGCCTGCTTGTGGCCTAGGAAGGAAGCACAGGATGGCCCAAAGCCTTGGATTCTGCACTCAACGTGGGAGATCCAGAGGAAGCCTCTGACTCCTACCAGCACATCAGCTTAGCTCCAGCTATTGCATTCAAGGAGTGAACCGGTGGATGGAAAATCTTTCTCTGTTTTCTTCTAAATCTGCCTTTCCAATAAAAATAAATAATTTTTAAAAAGCTAAGATACTTTAGTACCATATTATGCCACCTCCTAAAATCTAAAGATGTATAGAATATGAAAATCCAGGTGTTGCTGAGGTTTCATTCCTGTCTGAAGATTCTGGGGGTATTAACGTTTCTTGCCCTTTCCAGTTTTTGGAAACCACTTGGCTTGTGTCTCCTTTCTCCATCTTTTTTTGTTTTTTGTTTTTTGTTTTTTTTAGATTTATTTATTTTCATTGAGAGACAAAGAGGATTTTTTTTTTTTTTAGATTTATTTATTTTCATTGAGAGACAAAGAGGAAGATCTTCTGTCTGCTGATTCACTCCCCAAGTGACCGTAACAGCCCGGACTGAGCCGATCTAAAGCCAGGAGCCTGTAGCTTCTTTCAGGTCTCCCACAGGGTACAGGGTCACAAGGCTTTGGACTGTCCTCAGCTGCCTTCCCAGGCTACAAGCTGGGAGCTGGATGGGAAGCGGGGCTCCCGGGATTAGAACTGGCATCCATATGGGATCCTGGTGCGTTCAAGGCAAAGACTAGCCGCTAGGCTACTGTGCCAGGCCCATCCCTTCTTGAGGTTGCCAGTTTGTTTAATATGGTCTTTAATACTGCCTTCATACTTTGATACATTTGTTTGTTTAGGTGTCTTCCTCTGTGATTAGACCTGCTGAGTGCTTTTTGTATGCAGGGCTGTATCAGTGTTCTATTCAAGTACCCAGGGTAGGGCCTGGTACATATCTGGTGTTTGGTAACATTTGTTGCATTGAACAAAAGACTGCTTCCTGCAGGAAATTTGTCTGTAACAGTACACTAAGATGCTCCTTAGCCTTACACCCCAGGGACTTGACCCGGGTCGTAAGACCAGCCAGTGACAGTGCCTGCACTAAAACATAAACTTCATGGAGCAAATAATGACTTTTAGCAGCTCATTAACTTCCTTGATGTAGCTACGGACCAACCTGTGGCTTTGGGGAAAGGTCATGGAGCCTCACTTTTTTCATTGGAATCAAGAGGAGGTGGGAGTGATCACCAGAGGCAGGAGTGTGTGCCGGATGTTTTTCAAGGCAACTATCTGCAGAGGTATCAGAAGGCTGACTCTTACTGGCCATGCATCACAAGATGTTTAACCTCTGCGTGCCATAGGTGCTTTACCTGTAAGATGGGGAATTATACTCACTTCACTGTTGTTTGGAAGACTAAGTTAAAGTGTTTATCACAGTGGCTGTTGTTATTCATGTTAACCAAAAGAAGTCCTTTATAGAACCCGGCACAATAGCCTAGTGGCTAAAGTCTTCACCTTGCACGCTCCAGGATCCCATATGAGCATTAGTTCGTGTCCCAGAGGCCCCGCTTCCCATCCAGCTCCCTGCTTGTGGCCTGAGAAAGCAAAGGTGGTCCAAAGCCTTGGAACCCTGCACCTCCATGGGAGACCAAGGAGAAGCTCCTGGCTCCTGCCATCAGATTGTCTCAGCTCTGGCCATTACAGTCACTTGGGAAGTGACTCAGCAGATGGAAAAATCTTTCTGTCTCTCCTCCTCTCTGTATATCAGCCTTTCCAATAAAAAATAAATGAATCTTTTTTTAAAAGTCATTTATGAACTTAGATTTATGATTCTGCCCCCCCTTTTTTTTTCTAGAAGAGGTTTCTAGGCCACAGGCTAGATTGCCTTTCTTGCTGTCGCTCTTTGGAAAGGCTTTACTAAGCCTTAGATTCCCCCTGAGCTCTTCTAGCTCTGCCCTCTGGGAATGATTCCCCAGGGGTGTGACCAGTCTGGGTATGGCCCCTGTGTGGGTGATGGACTGCCTGCCCCTGTAGGTGAAAAGTCTTGACTCCATTACCCCAGCCTTTCCGCCCTTTACCCTCCTCTCAGGGCCCGGCTTGTCTGGTTTGAGAGACCAAGAAGGTGAGCCAGGTTATCTTCCAGGAACCTTACTGAACACTCTGTAAGAACCAGTTCCTAAAAACAGTAAGTAGAAGAGAGTGTTAGTTGCTAAGTGGGCAGGCTCTGAAAGCAGCCTGCTTCAGTTGGAATTGGATGTTCCAGGCCTGGCTTCTGTGCTTAATAGCTGTGAGACCTTGGGCAGGTTACTTCACAGAGCTTCAGTTTCTAATTTGTAAAAAGAGACTACTGGCACTTAATCCATTGTTAGAAAAATGAGATGAGATAATTCATACAAAGAGTGTATTGAGCAGGAAGGGTTTTTAGCAATGGATAAAGATTATGAAATTTTCTTTGACCAGATCCTTTGGATTCATTTCTTTCCAGTATAGTTCCATTAATTGGTTTGTAGTTATATGATTTCCCAAGCAACTGCACTCATATTCAAATGTTACTGCAAAACCAATTTGAAAGCTAAATGCAGATGATTTATTTTTTTAATTATTTGACTCAATTCAGTAACTTTTGTCTCTTTTGTGTTAAACATTATTCTGGGAGTTAGAAATACAACTTAAAGTAAGGTAAAAGTTCTGCCCTTGAGATGTTTAGAAGAGAAAGTGGGCATTTAAATATTCTAGGTTGAGGGAGCAGTATGAGCTAAGGCACAGAACTGTTGGAAGGCCAAATGTAGAATCTAAAAGCAATGGCATGAGCTATGCCATACCTATGGCGAGAGTGTAATGTGTAGGGGATGAAGGGGTGGAAGAACTTGGGTGAGGGGAATGGAAGAAGAGGAAGGTGACAAAATGAGAGGAAGACCAAAGAGGCTGCAGGTTGTCAGGGTTTTAATGCTATGTTCAAAAATCAATCTGAGGACACTGGAGAGCCATGGAAGAATTTTTGATCAGAGCAGATTTTGATCAAATTTTGTTTGTAATGGCTCGTCATGACTTCAGTTTTGAGGATGCATTAGAGATTTGTTAATGAGCTTGTAGTAGAGGTGATGAGGACATGAGTTGGAGGTAGGAATGAATAGGAAGGGGGAGAGGAAGAGAAGCTGCAGGAGATGCTAAAGAAGGGAACCTGTGTGACCTGGAACATGAGAGAGAAGACAGTGGAGCCTAAAATAATGGGTGCATGGTGATGGCATCATTGTAGAATAAGAAGTGTTGATTTATTGGTGCTTGTGGAATAAGCCGATGTCCAGGAGAGGACTGGATGTGGAGTGGGAACTGTTGGTTGGAGAGACATAGTTGGACTTCATCTGCTTGCACATGCTGGACCACAGGAGTGGGAAGAATTACTCAGGGAAGGCAGCAGAAAACGTGGCCAAGGACAGTACCCAGGCTGGAGTTCACAAATAAAGACTGAGGAAAGACTCAAACAGCAGATGAGACCGGGGCCGAGGGAATCAGCCATACATGGTGTCTCAAAAAAGCAGTGCATATTTTTGAAGGAAAAATGCAACAGCGTCAGATGACAGAGACACCAAGTCAAGTCAGGAAAGCTGGGACAGCAGTGGCTTTCATATATATATATATATTTAGTTGTTTGAAAAAGTTAGAGAGAGGGAGGCAGAGAAAGATCTTCCAACTACTGGTTCACTCCCCAGACTGGGCCAAGGCAGAAATCATGACTTTCTTTCTGTTCTCCCTCACGGGCATCAGGGATCCAAGCATTTGAATCATCTCCTCCTGCTTTTTCCCATGCCATTATCAGGGAGCTGGATTGGAAACAGAGCATCCAGGACAGAAACTGGTGCACAAATGAGATGATGATTTTGCAATCGGCAGCCTTACATGCTATACCACAACACCAGCCCCAACAGTGCCTTTCGTGGACAGAGAAAAGGATAATTAGGCAAACACATGAAGGGAGGGCCCTCTTTTCCAGAACAACTTGACTGTAACTGTGTGGCAGCATAGCCTGCTGTCAGACATGCTCACATGTTGAGCCAACTCCCAAGGCTGTGAGCTGAACAGCATAGATGCACACTGTCCCACCACTCTAAGGAGAGTTGCGTTAATAATCTTACTGTAAATTCTGTGACTTTTTCTTTGCATATAAACAAATATGGTGTTTATATGTATACACATATGTAATTTTAAAAATAAATATTGGCTCATGCTGTGTGTGCTCTTTGGAGACCTACTTTTTTCACTGAGCTGAATAAAGTGATCATCTGTCCTTGTTACTACTCGTCGAGCTACTCCAGGTTTTATTTAATTGCAGAGTAATTGTTTTTTTTTAAGAACTATAACATTTGACTTCTTGGACCCTTAATGATGATGAGTTTGTAAGTTATTTTTAGCTTTTCACCACTTTTCTATTGTGTGTATCTTTGCACACGTTAGCAGGACAGGTGTGGACAGATTCTGGGGACTGTGTCCTCCCCCCTCTATCCTCAGCAACTGGCGTAGTGTTTGAATATCCTGAATTTGACTTTCTGAAGTCCCACGCTGCCTTGTTTATGTTTGTGTTTTTGTCATCTACAACAATGATCAACAACATAGAAAAAGAAATTTGTTTTCTGGATGAATTATCTCAGGGACATGAAGAACTTTAGCCAGAAGAAGGAATCTCCAGTAGCAATTTTTTCTTTTAAGTAATCTGTGTTTCAAAAGCACTTTCCTGTACACTGTCTGCTAGGAAGTACCTTAAAACATTCCTAATGAGATCTCTGCATTCCTCCTCCTCTTGAGGATTGATGTTCTCTTTTTTCCCCATTAGTAGAAACATTCTGTGATAAATAATTGGTTGCAGTGTGAAGTTAAAGAATGAATATTATAAATATTATGTTACCCTTGTCTTCCTTTTAGAGTTACCTTTTTTTCTCTTTTCGCCTCCAGGATTCTTTTCGCCTCCAGGATTCTTTTCATAGAATCTTTGAAATGGGCATAGTTACTATATGATGGGTGCCTAGCATAGTAATCTTTCTAGCACAAATAGGCCTTTAGTAAATTGTGAAGAATAAAGGACTCAAGCCATGGGGCAGGCAGGGGACATAATTGGAGCAATTTTCTCTATGTTTTCAACCATTTTTTCAATTTTAAATTCTTTTTTTCTGCTCTCCTTTATTCAATAAGGGTGCCCTTATTATACACTAAATTCTTATGTAGTGCAGGTGTGAGCTTTAGTTTTTATTGCATAGATCTAGCTATCTATAAAAGGTGTAGTTTAGCATTGTTTTCTCTTTTTAAGAATTATTTTATTTTGATTTGAAAGGCAGAGTTACAGAAAAATCTTCCATATGCTGGTACACTGCCCAGTTGGGTACAAAAGCCGCTTAAGGGAGTGAGCCATCAGACAGAAGATCTTCCTCTCTGTCTCTCCTCCTCTCTGTATATCTGACTTTCCAATAAAAATAAAATAAATCTTTTTTTTTAAAAAAAAAAAAGGACATGTTTTTTCTCATTCAGTCAACTTCTCCTGGTCCCCATCTGCCGCTGTGCTCACTGCTGGAGATACAGAGAAGTACATGTCAAAATTCTTTCCTTCAAAGCTGACTTTGATGACCTGCATTGTGGCACAGTGGGTTAAGTTGCTGCCTGCGAAGCTGGCGCCCTGTTTCAGAGCCCTGGTGCAAATGCTGTTTGGGTCCCTGCCACCCACCCTGGAGTGGCCATCTAGGGAGTGAATCAGCAGATGGAAGATATCTCTCACTGTCTTTCAAATAAATAAATATTTTGAAAGAGATTAACTGATCAGATAATTACAATTTACCATACTAATTATTGTGCTAAGGTACTAAAGGACATAGAGCAGAGGTACTAGCCAAGATTAGGAGTGTTAAGTCAGGCTTCCTGGAGGAAGGCGACTCCTAAATGAATCATAAGGCTGGTCGGAAGTTAACCAGATAAAGAAGGAAGAAAGATAGGATAGTCATTGGGTGGCATGTATGTTTAAAAGAAATGTTTGAATGCTGTAGGAGCTACCGGTCGCGGAGGAGTAGGGTGACAGCGGGATAGTAGGTGGAAATGGAGCAGAAGGCAGGTGGGAGGGTGGCAGAGTGTGAGGAAACTTGTCTAAAAGGGTAAGAGTTTACGATTGAAGGTTTTAAGTTAAGGAGTGAAATGGCCAGATTTATATCCTCAGAAAAAGTGTCCCCCAAAGGAAAAATACTCCCACAGAGGCTGTTGTGGAGGCAGTGTGGAAGAGGAGGGATGCTGGGCCAGAGAAATGGGGCCATTCCAGAGCTCCTCAGCAGCAGGAAGCAGGCACGGGGCACCCATGCACACCCACTCGTGTAGACATGTTACTAGATAGGTGTGATTTCACTGTTTAAGCAGGATTTTTTCCCCTTTTGCAGTCTAACCAGCTGTTGCTTAAGAAAGCAACTGATGGGCCCAGCGCAGTAGCCTGGTGGCTAGGGTCCTTACTTTGCATGCGCCAGGACCTCTTTTGGGTGCCAGTTCATGTCCTGGCTGCTCCACTTGCTTCCAGCTCACTTCCTGTCGCCGGGAAAGCAGTCAAGGATGACCCATAGCCTTGGGACTCTGCACCTGCATGGGAAATCAAGAAGAAGCTCCTGGTTCCTGACTTCGAATCAGCTCAACTGTGACTGTTGCAGCCACTTGTGGAATGAGCCAGGAGATAGAAGCTCTTCCTCTTTGTCTCTCCTTCTCTGTAGATCTGACTTTCCAATAAAAATAAATAAATTAAATCTTTTTTAGAAAAAAGAAAGTGACTTGATCTGTCTTATATTCCTTTCTGTTGTCGTTGTTAACTTTTAAGTGTTTGATATCTTGGCTTTGTAGCCATGTATTTTTATCTGAATGCTTTTTTTTTTTTTTAAGATTTTTATTATTATTGGAAAGTCGGATATACAGAGAGGAGGAGAGAGAGAGAGGAAGATCTTCCATCCAATGTTTCACTCCCCATGTGAGCCGCAACGGGCCGGTATGCGCCAATCCAAAGCCGGGAACCAGGAACCTCCTCCAGGTCTCCCACGTGGGTGCAGGGTCCCAAAGGTTTGGGCCATCCTCAACTGCTTTCCCAGACCACAAGCAGGGAGCTGGATGGGAAGTGGAGCTGCCGGGATTAGAACCGGCGCCCATATGGGATCCTGGGGCTTTCAAGGCGAGGACTTTAGCCGCTAGGCCACGCCGCCGGGCCCTATCTGAATGCTTTTGCATATCATTTTTTTTATCTTTCCTTCTTTTTTCTCACATTTTATTGTGAAAATCTCAAACATATAAGGGTAAAGTAAATAGTGTAAGGAACTTCCATATGCTTATCACTCAGACTCTGTGAGTCCCCAGCTGGGGCCCCGTTTCCTTGTTTGCTTTCTGTAGTTCCGTTGTTCCCTCAGCACTGCAGAGCAGAAGCTCAGGGCTGTGGTCATTTCTGCTCTCTCTGCTTTGGTAGCTCTGAAAACAAGGTGCCTTGGCTGACATTGGTGCTAAACAAAAGTGACAGTCACTCCTTAGTATAGTTTAATATCTTGTACATAGTCACATTCTTGTCTATCTCAGTATACCTTTTAACAGTGTATTTGCTCTAATTGGAATTTGGTACACATTCCATATTTGACACTTTGGATTAAAGATCTCTCTCAGTCTACAGCAGTTCTTAGCTCTAATCCCTTTGTAAAAGCCATTGACTTTTTTTTCTGGTTCATGTACATTTTTTTATTAGTATTATTATTATTAATTACATTGACACAGCTTTATAGGTACTGGGATTCCCCCACCCCTCCCCAAACCCTCCCCACATGGTGGATTCCTCCACCTTGTTGCATTACCACAGTTCTAGTTTAGTTAAGATTCTTTCATTGCAAGCATATACCAAGCATAGGGTCCAGCATCCTATTGTCCAGGTAAGTTCAATGGCTTGTTGGGGAGACCATTTCTGCTCTGAAGGTAGAGCTGACAGAGTATCATCCCAGTCAATTAAAAGCCCTGACATAACATCAGCAACAGTTCACAATGTCATGGAGTCAATTGACATAGTATTGAGTAACCAATATGTTAAAGAAAGAAAGAAAGAAAAACAAGTTCCTAACCACATCCTGTGACTTCCCCATCGACGTTTTTTTTCTTTTTTTTTCTTTTCTTTCTATTTTAAAGGGAATATTGAGGGAGAAGCCCCACTCAGTCTCCCACCCACCTTAGGTCCCAGATGTAGGGCACGCTCTGAGATCCTTGCTCAAGTGGTTCCGATAGTTCACCAGTCAGAAGTCCCTGCCAATCTCGCTGTTCCTGGTACTATGAGGCTGGTGCAGAGTCCACTGATTGACATAGTCCATCATAGAGTCTCCTCTTGTCCAGTATTTCGCTGCCAACATATACCTGAGGCAGTTGATTGGCCTACTCCATCTTCCATCTTTTCTTAGTTAATGTTCTGATTCCTCCTTTTCAATTGAGGGGATCCCCAAAGAAACTTTGAGGTGTTCCCAGACCAGGTTCCTGTATGTACTCAAGCACAGTGCCCGGCACAGTCCATCACCCCGATCAGCTGGTGGTTGCAACTGCTGGGTTGGTTCTATTTTCAGCCCCGACCTCCACCGGAACCAATGAGTATTGCAGTCCATCCTGGCTCTGCCCATCACATACTCGGCCCTCACCTAAACCAGTGAGAGGTGTGCTGGTTGGGTGCCGCGTTCCTATCCGGCACAGGCAGCCTCGCCTTGGCATTTTGTGTTGTGTACTGCTTTTATCGCAACCGAAACTGGCCCGACCCCCACCCAGCTCCGGCGCTCGGACTTGCCAGTGGATGATGCAAACTGACTCAGCCTGGTCCGCCCCCAACCCGTGCCAAATGTATGCCAGTGGGCACTTTCCATAGCCTCTTCTGGGTTGTTTACCTCCATGCTTCTTGCGCTTATTTGTAGGGAAAGCCATTGACTGTTAAAGAAGCGATGTCAGTTGTCCTGAAGAAAGTCCCATGTTCTGAATTTGTTGAACATATTCCTCTGTCATACTTCCTGTAAGCTGGAGGTGAGCACCAAGTGAGTAAGCAGATTATGGGTCACTCCTTCCTTTGGGCCAAGGTGAGACTACCCCACCTGCTGTGCTGTGGAAAGCTCCGCTGTCTGAGAGAAACTAGCATTGATCAGAGAGCTTGGGTGATGAGGGTCACTTCCCCCATTGTAAATTTCCCCATCAGCCTTTCATTAAATGCAAATTCACCTGCTGATGATTATCTTTTGAATGATTCCTTCAGGAGCTGTAAGTATTTTCCTTGATTCTGTTAATTTTTTTTTAATTTATTAGGTTTTTTTGGCGTAGTTTTTTTTTTTTTTTTTAAGACAGATTTACAGAGAAGAAAGACAGATCTTCCATGTGCTGATTTATTCCTCAAGTGGTCACAACGGCCAGAGCTGAGCCAATCCAAAAGCAGGAGCTTCTTTGGGGTATCCCAAACAGGTGCTGGGTCCCAGGGCTTTGGGCTGTCTTTGACTGCTTTTCTAGGTCATAAGCATTGAGCTTGATGGGAAGTGGAGCAGCTGGGACTTGAATTTGTTCACACAGGGGCTGCTGATACTTGAAAGTGGAGGATTAGCCTGTTGAGTTACGGTGACAGCCCTGATCTTTTCTCATTAGCTCAATAGAGAACATTCCCTCAATGAGAACTATTTGTGTCTTCTTGAAATGTGGAATATACTGGGGCTGGTGCTATGGTGTAGCAGGCTAAACTTCTACTAGTGACACTGGCATTGAATATGGGCACCAGTTCAAGTCCTGACTGTTTTACTTCCCAACTCCCTGCTAATAGCCTGGGGATGCAGTGGAAGATAACAAAAGGCCTTGGGCCCCTTCACCCACATGGGAGACCCAGAAGTAGCTCCTGACTCCTGGCTTTGGACCTGTCAGCTCTAGCTACTGCAGCCTTTTGGGGAGTGAACCAACCGATGCAAGCTGTCTCTCTGTAGCTCTGGTTTTCAAATACAAGAAAGAAAGAAATATATATCAACAAAAAAATGTGTAATTCATTTTCTTTTATTGTCATTTTTTTTTATTTAAGGAGTTGATGCCTTAATTTTTGTTTTTTAAGGAATCTTTTGGAAAAGGGTAGGTATTGTGGCAGAGTGGGTTAAATGTCCCATTATCCTATTTCAGAGTGTCTGCATTCAAGTTCCTCTTCCTCTTCAGCTTCCTGCTAATGTGCATCCCAGAAACCTGGCCCAGACCCAGCTGTTGTTAGCATTTGGGAGAGAACTAACAGATGTTAGATTCATGTCTCTCTCTTGCGCGTGCTTTCTCTCAATTTCTCCTTCTCTCTTTCTTTGAAATAGATACAAATAATAAACAGTTAAAGAATCTGTTGTTCCTGCTTCAATTTTATGACTTAACCACATGGATAGGTCTGCTGCCTGTTTCCGGTGACTACCCTGTGTTTCAGCCTCATTGCCCCAGAGCCTGGGGAATGGAAATGGATGTTCTCAGAGCCACCCACCATTCCATCCAACCCTGTGCTGTGCAGAGCACTGCAGAACACACTTCTCTCTTCTTATCCTAGGTCATACTGTGAACAAGATGCGCCAACACTCAGATTCAGAGGTGGCTGGTCTTGCCGGAGATGTCTACACTGAATGGAAAACGTTCATTGAAAAACACTTGGATAGACCACCTATTGAAGTTCGAAGTGATCCCAAAACAGAGTCCTTTAGGAAAAATGCCAGAAAATTACTGTCAGAAGCCTTGGAATTAAAGGTAATGTCCTGTTGGAATATGATTACTATATGGGCTTTATGTATTCATAATGAACTTTGTAATACTTTGTTTTATTTGTGAGATAGAAAGGAGAGACAGAGATCTTCCAGTTGGTTCACTTTCCAAATGGTCACAACAGTCAGCTTTGGACCAGAATGCCATAAGGAGCCATGACTTCTTCCCTGTCTCCCCTGTGAGTGGCACAGGCTCAGTCGGCCTCCTCCACTGCCTTCCAGGCATATGCCCAGGGAGCTGGATCAGGTGCAGATTAGCCAGAACTCAAACCTGCACTCCAGTATGGGATGCTGATGTAAGCAGTGGTTTAACATATTGCTCAAAACACTGGTCCCTAGTTTTTATAGCCTTAATGTTGTGGGTTTATTCCAACAGGATTTTTTTTAAAGATTTATTTATTTTTATTGCAAAGTCAGATATACAGAGAGGAGGAGAGACAGAGAGGAAGATTTTCTGAATGGAAGATGATTCCATCCGATGATTCACTCTGCAAGTGAGCACAACGGCCAGTGCTGTGCCGATCCGAAGCCAGGAGCCAGGAATTTCCTCCCGGTCTCCCACACAGGTGCAGGAACCCAAGGCTTTGGGCTGTCCTCAACTGCTTTCCCAGGCCACAAGCAGGCAGGGGGATGGAAAGCGGGGCCGCCTGGATTAGAACTGGTGCCCATATGGGATCCCGGCATGTTCAAGGCGAGGACTTCAGCCACTAGGCCACGGCACCGGGCCCCAAACAGGATATTGTTTAATCATTCTGCAAGATAGTATTATGGTAGTGCATGCACTGGAACTAGTAAAACCTGAGTTGAAACTTCCTTGTAACTAGTAAGACCAAGTTGAAATTCTTTGTCTAGTACCTTCTAGTTTTGATACATTAAGGTAATCAGTATTTCTAGAACTGGGTTCCTCCCTCCCTCCCTCCCTCCCTCCCTCCCTCCCTTCCTTATTTATGCATTTACTTACAGAGAAAGAGGGAGACACCAAAGTCGAAATCTTCCCAGTTCACTCCCTAGATGGTCACAAGAGTTGAGGCTTTGCTGTTAAAGCTAGGAGCCTAAAGCTGTGTCTGGGTCTCTGATATGGATGGCAGAGCCCCAAGCACTTAGGGCCTCTTCCACTGCTTTCCCAGACACCTTAGCAGGGAGCTGGACCAGAAGTGGAGCAGCCAAGACTCACACCAGTGCTCATGTGGGATGTCAGCATGACAGGCAACACTGGGACATTTGAAACCTGGTTATTTTATCTGTAAAGTGAGAATGTAACTTCTGCTGTATTAGGTTGTAGGAAGATTGACCATTAACAGAGGAATAGCTCATTTGATGAATAGCCCCTGCTTCCTTCCTCTTGAAATTTTTTTCCTTTCCCGCTGAAGTGAAAATTCTGGGATGGACTATGTTATGAAATATTAATGGCAAAATGAAACTGTAAGACCCCCCTGCCCCATTTTTTGTCAGTAGCCATATCTTTGGGCATAAAATCAGTTGGATACATATTTCCTACCATTTCATAGCTAGCAGTTCAGATATTATTAATGATTTGAGGTATACATGCTGGGAGACTCATTAACAGTCATCATCATCATCATCATCAAAAAAGTCTTCTAAACTAACGAACACTCTGGAAAATCAGACATACGTGTATTTTTTTATCCCTAAGGTATCTCAGTATATCCTTATTAAAATATCCTTAAGGAACAATTTAATATTATTAACAGAAGCAATTCAGAAGTATGGCTTAAATGCTAGATCTTTTTACATTGTCTGAAAAGATATTTTAATATACTCAGCTGTTTATCTACAAAAATGGGGAAGTGGACCTCTAGTATATTATTTCTTACAAAGAAAATTTTAGGGTTTTGAAATTTACATGTATAATAGAAAATGAAGAAAATATATAGAGGTAAAGAAAATTACCAGGGGTCAACGCAGTGGCATAGTAGGCTAGTCCTTCTGGGTGCTGGTGCATATCACAGTGCTCCATTTACCATCCAGATCTCTGCTTGTGGCCTGGGCTATGGTCCTTGGGATCCTGCACCCACGTGGGGAGACCCAGAAGAAAGCAACTAGCTTCCAACTGGTCCAGCTCCAACCATTGCACCAATTGGGGAATTAACCAATGAGTGGAAGACCTCTGTCTCTCCTCTGTCTGCAAAATCTGCCTTTCAAATAAAATCAGTAAATATTTAAAAAAAATTACCAATGATCCTACCACCAAGATGTAATATTGTTGACATTTTGGTGTACTTCTTTTTTTCTGTTAAACTCTTATAGCTGCTTAAATAGATATGGGCAAGTTACAGTTTTCTGAGATTTAAAAAGAGCGAATTATGTTCTAGAAGATGTTTTTATTATTTAAATAGCATTACAAAAAATTAACATAATTATTTGTGTTCCCTCCTTAATTTTGATCAAATTCAGCTAATGTTTTTTTTTTTTTAAGATTTATTTTTATTACAAAGTCAGATATACAGAGAGGAGGAGAGACAGAGAGGAAGATCTTCCATCCGTCCGATGATTCACTCCCCAAGTGAGCCGCAACGGGCCAGTGCGCGCCGATCCAAAGCCGGGAACCAGGAACCTCTTCCAGGTCTCCCACGTGGGTGCAGCGTCCCAAGGCTTTGGGCTGTCCTCGACTGCTTTCCCAGGCCACAAGCAGGGAGCTGGATGGGAAGTGGAGCTGCCGGGATTAGAACTGGCGCCCATATGGGATCCCGGGGCGTTCAAGGAGAGGCCTTTAGCCACTAGGCCACGCTGCCGGGCCCAGCTAATGTTATCTTGTATATCTTTTCCCAGTGTTTATTTTTCATGCTCTTAATTTTTTATGCCTATTTATTTATTTATTTATTTATTTTGACATATATTTTTATTGCATTTCCTTTTTTTTTAAACTAATTACATTGCTGCATTGTGTGATACTTTTTTTTTTTTATGCACTGGGATTCCCCCCACCCCTCCCAAAACCCTCCCCCCACGGTGGATTGCTCCACCTTGTTGCATTTCCATAGTTCAGATTCAGTTGACATTCTTTCATTGGAGGTATTTACCAAGCATAAAGTCCAGCATCTTATTGTCCTGGTAAGTTCAATGGTTTCTTGGTGAGACCATCTTATGCCTATTTAACAGTTTGGTGAATTGATTGATATACTGTAAATTTGTGTGACTTTTTTAAAGGAAGCTTTAAAGTGCATATCAAACCCTTCAAAGAACAACAGTAAAAAATTACAAAGACAGAATATCCATTTGCCAACAAGGTTTGCTATTTTAAATGAAGTTTATTTTTTGTATCAACTAAAATTGTTACAGACACATACAGTGTGGGTATATAATATGTAGTTAATGTGGTGGTAAATACCAGTTCCCTATGGTATCTTTTTAAGTAAATGATGATACCGAAGTTATGCTTGTAAGGATTAATGAGCAGTTTGCCTGCTGTATTAAACTGTATAATAATTATCCTTTTAGTTTCTCCATTAATTACCCTTTAAATGGCACATCAAGTGGTAAGCACTCAAGTGTTAAAAAGCAAAGTTAAAAAAGTGATACATTCGTTAGTGCTTTCCAGTGTAATTGGAAGGAATATCAAGATTAAATATAGCTGAATGATTTTGTTCCCAAAGAGTAAATTTTAAAAATTGGAAGTATGCATCTTACTGTCTTCCTTGGCAAAAAAAAAAAAACCACAAAACCAATCTTTTTTTCATGCACAAATGGCATTTGATAGTATTTTGTCAGCTTGGTATGTCAGAGAAAATAAATACAAACACTTTCACATAATGTTAATTCTAGCAGCTATCATCATTTAAGGCATTTCCATATTAGGATAAATCAATGAACCGTCTAATCCAGTATCTGGTCTTTGACAGTAACCAATGTTGAATACATTTAAATCAGACATCAGATCTCCATAAATGTACTTTATCAGGCAGTATAAATCATGGAGTAAATTATTGGCCCAGTGACTAAACAGTCTTTACAGTTTGATCCTAGCATCTGTCTTTGCAAATACCATATGTAACTCATTACGTTTTTGCAGAAAAAGATGTTTCCTTCTTACTTGTTTCTGTTATATCCTTTAATAGTGAAAGCCACGTTTGAGGAATGTACCCACAACCTAAAGGTGTGTCTCTTTATTACACTGCAGGGCTTGCTGTCTAGATCCATGGATTATTTCCTTGTTCTTAGAATAATGGGAAAGATGAGTAAAAGCCCCCGTCACCGCAGCCCGGGCTCCGTTCCCCTTCACTTTTCCCTTCCAGGTCTTCTTTGTTCCTCACTGTCCTTTAGAACTTTCCTCATATTAGCGTCCCCTGTGGTGTCATTCTCTTACTTCCCCTTCCTCATTATCCACTCTCCTTCCTACCTCCAGCCTGTGATCATTTTCCTATGATGTCATTTGAAAAAATGAACCTGGTTCTCAAAGTGAGCCTGTATCATTAAGAGTTATGAAACACTGGCTGCTTGGCTCGGTTGGTTGTCAGATGGTGCTAATGAGATCCAGGTCAGGGGTATGTCCCCATATGGGACTTTTCATTTTTTCTTTGTTTAATGGCCTCAAACTGTACCCCTGGCTTTGACCAGCTCTCTCATAAATGTATTCAAGTGGTCAAAGAGAAATGTGGGTAGATACGTGCAAATTCAGCCCACGCGAAGTTTGCTTCCAGTGGATATCCAAATCAACAAGTGTTTGGTTGGGATCTGCTGACTGCTTGGGAGAACACAGATGAGTTGCAGTCTGTATTCTATTAAAGCCCACAGTCTTCTGGCTGAGAGCCTGTAAGTGACGGACTAAAATGAATGCATTTTACACTTGGAGCAGTTAAATCTGGTGTAGAAATCTGGGCAGTTTCTCTGGGAGGATGGCAACTGGACTCACCTTTGGAAGAGGGCTAAGATTTTGTTAACTAAAAAATACACATAAAAAGTAAAACATTTAAAATACAAAAATCTCCCAGATACAGGACAAAGAAAGGGAATACTTGGAAACAGTGGTCTCACCTACTTTCCCTTGGTCCTCGGCCCTTCCCACCCTGGTCAATTATGTAAATATCAACATAAAAATAAAATAATAAATAGTAATAAGATACAAATTTTTTCTGCTATGCTTACGGTGTTATTGAAAGAGCTGTAAAGAAGGGAGATAACAGAGATAGCATGTGGAGAAAGAATACTCATATAATAAATACTTATTGAGTACTAATTTTACCAGAACCTTTGCGAGGTATAGAGGATCTATAAGTGAGCCCAGTGTGCTTACAGACCCGAGATGCTTGCAGTCTTCTGCAGGCGCAGACAGGTAGTTCCAGTACTGTGTAGAAAGCTCTGCTGTTAAGATAACCGCATGTGGGCCCGGTGTGGTAGCATAGTGGCTAAAGTCCTTGCCTTGCACACACTGGGATCCCATATGAGCACCGGTTTTAATCCCGGCGACCCCGCTTCCCATCCAGTTCCCTGCTTGTGGCCTGGGAAGGCAGTCAAGGATGGCCCGGGGCCTTGGGACCCTGCACCCACATGAGAGACCTGGAAGAAGCTCTCGGCTCCTGACTTCAGATCAGCTCAGCTCCGGCCATTGCAACTGCTTGGGAAGAAGATCTTCCTCTCTGTTTCTCCTCCTCTCTGTATATCTGAATTTCTAATAAATGAATCTTAAAAAAAAAAATAAAGATAACTACATGAAGAAGACTGCCTTCCCCTGCTTTTTAAAGGGCTTCCACATGGCAGCCCTTTCTAATAGGGTACCATCTCCCACTGAGTCCACAGCCCCAGAGGAAGCACAGCTCTTGATGGGCCTGTTTTATGTCTCCCCCAGAAATGGCTGCTTCACCCAGGATGAGACAACTGAGCAACACACGCTCAACTCACAGGCACAAATAGATAAGGAAGGTGCCTCATATTCTCTGTCTGAGAAATGGGAGCCAGGAAACACCAGAAAACAGGTGCGCTGATGTTGAACTAGTGGATGCTGAAGGAGTTCAGAGGAGGCAAGAATTGTTGGTTAGAAATGTGCAGCCTAGAGGCAGAGAATAAGGCAGGCAGGACTGACAGCAAGACTCAGAAGGAAGCGCCAAGGCACCTGAGAAAGAAACTGTGCAGATCATGGGACACACAAAGAAAGGAATGGGGTCCCCTAGAAAACCTGTGCCTGCCTTCCAGCGTTCCTGTTCCATTTCCCGTCCATACAGCTGCATCTCACAGAAATACCCTTTTTTCTCAAGATCCTAGCCAGCCTCTGGTCCTGTCACCCAAAAGCACTTCCTTAAAAAGCCAGGTTCGGACACATTGGAAGGGACTCACCTGCTTGGGTAGGCTTGGGTTAACCAAAGGCAAAGTTATCCATTCTTTACTCTGTGCAGTGAACTTGTTATGCACAAGGACACATGAATCATTTTTCCTTGTGACTTGCATTTTAATATCCCATTTTTTTTTAAACAGTCCTCACCCAAGGCATACATGAGAATTGTCAGACGGCTTGCTTTGTGTCACACCCACCATGTTGCTGGTCCTGCGCCTGTCACACCACCCCCGCAGTTCTCTGGTCTGCCTGTGCGTCTCTTACGTTAGGACAGGTTACCAAATGTCAAGTGTCCCTTTTTGGTGGGGGGATGGGACATGCTTTCTTTCTCAAACTTTGCATTTCATATACAGGTGCAGTATACATATGAAACAGTACACAGACCAGACACGAGCAGCTCAGTGAACTTATCGTGAAGCAAACCTCCAGATCTTGTTCTGTCTCCAGGTCTCTAGTTAGCCATTGTCTCCTGGAGCCAGGCACTGCCCTTGGGAGCAGAGTACCCTTGCTGTAGCAATGTGGCTGCCCAGCATTCTTTCTCTTTCTTCCCTGGTGCTTGCTTGGTGCTGTCGCTATCCCCGCTGCCATCCTCTCCTGCCGACTGTCCAGCTCACAGACTCGGACAGCAGGCCATCTTTGGTCACGGCTTGTTTCTTGGCCCAAGAATGGAGCTTGGCACATAGCAAGACCTATGTTCACATGAGTGGCTGAGGTCAGGAGGGAAGGAAGGAAAGCAGAAAGGAATAGAAGAACTCTTCAGCAGCTTACTGCCGGCAGAAGCAAACTGAGACCACAGGCCCTTGGACTCTGAAGATACAGAGGAAGCTCAGGACAGCGTGATGGTCTGGAGAACTCTTAGTCCGTGGTGTTGGGGTGATTTGGTTAGGTTGGTTGTTTTGTTTGCTCACACTTTGACATACCAGCAGAAGCGTGGTTCCTAGGGAAAGGTGTGCCTTGCTGAGAGAACACATGCTGGAGTATATGTCAGCTTAGCGGATAGCTTGGAGTGCTGGGGTCAGGGTCGGCTCTGGGGGGGGGATCCTGGGGTTGGCCCTGGAAAGGCAGGCAGGCAGGTGCAGGACACCCTGGCCAGCAGTGCAGCCTGGCCTGGAGCACAGAATGGGAGCAAAAGCTCCACCCATCTTTGCTCACATCTGTGACCTCAGGGTGGCTTGGATCTGAGCTGGGAGACTCTGGAATTGCTTGGGGGTGGGGGGTCTCTTCTGCTTGGCCTGTTTTGGTCAGTTGAATATCCAGGGGTCTCTCTAAATTCAGCCCATCCAACCAGAATATCAAGGGGATTGTAAGTGTGGTGAAAGGGGAAAAATCAGGAACTTGGGGCCTGGGGTCCAGGTTGCTGTCACACTTCTGTTTCTTAGTGGTTGTAAGATCTTGACCCTTCACCTTTGAGTCAGTTTCCTTCTCTGTAAAATGTGATTCTAAGAGTTATGAACATTAAATATGAAAAGTGATTTATAAGCTGCTCTGTGCACATAGGAGGATCCAGCATTTCTAAAATGCTATAAGGGGTTAAAAGGCACTTTCAAACACACACAAAGTGTAAACTGTTACCCTGATTTATTACCCTTGGTCTTTGTTTCCTGGTTGGTAAAGTACAGGGCCCAGTACCCATTGCTTAGTTCAAGCCAGTTTCCTGTTATAATGGCAAATATTACCACCCGGCAGGGGTTGTGAATGAGGTCCCTGTCACAAAGCACATGGCCTTGTTCCTTAATTGCCAGGGTGGAATTAATTTGCTCTTCCTGTTTCTCTTGTGACAGGAAGTAGATGTCCTTGAATTTCAAATGATTAATGGAGGCCTCTGAGCAGAGTGCTCCAGCCTCTCTTGCTTTTAATCCTTATGCAATGCAAGGACCTAATTTGATAATTTTGCTGTTTTTTTAGATGGATCACCTACTGGTTGAAAATATTGAACGGGAAGCGTTTCATCTCTGCTCCCGCCTCGTTAATGGGCCATACCGGCGGACGGTGAGAGCTCTGGTCTTCACATTAAAGCACCAAGCCGAAATCCAGGCGCAGGTGAAGAACGGCTCGCTGCCGGTCGGCACGTTTGTACAGACCCACAAAAAGTGACCTGAGAACGGGCCCAACCCTGGGCCAGGCAGAGAGCAAAATGGGCCACTCTCTGCCATTCAAAGACTCTTTTGAGCCTGGGTGATGGCTGGTGCTGGCTGTGCTAAGTTTTCCCATGGTGCCAATCCTTCAGAGGGAGGCTGCAGAGAGCCGTGGGAGACAGGCCTGCAGGAATATGCTTCATTAGCTGTCGCGTGCTGTTGCCGCCTAACAGGACAGCACACTGGCTGTCACTAGGAAGCACCATACGGCTGCCATCACCCAACACGCAGAAAGGGTGATGGATTTCACTGTGAGTACGCCAAGGACATCTCTAAACTTCCCCCTGTCAGGCAGATGAAGTTACTGCTTTATTTCCCCACCCTGCAGGTAACTGAAACTCAATTACTGCTGCTGCTCACTCGGTTCCATCCCCCTGAGTTTAGATAGCTCTGGTGCTTCTCAGAACTCCCCTTCTCTTCTCTTTGCTCTACCCCAGGGGTGAGGCTGGCAGAGCCAGCCAACTAGGCCTTCTTTCCAGAGCTCACTTATCTGCACATTTCAGCTCTCCCTGGAAGACCTCTGTGTTGGTCTCGGAGCCCCCATGCTGTGGCTTCTAATGAGGAACGGGCCTGCAGCTCCCCGCACCTCGGGCTTGATTTGAATGCAATGGTGGCTTTCAGTTTAGGGCTCAGTGGAAGATGCATAATGAAATTTCTCTTGAAATGAATTATTGTAGTAGGAAAAAAAGTACATACATACAGAATGTAAAGTGAAGTACCTCTGTATGGGCATGTTTTGACCAATGATGTAAAGACTTTTTAAAAATAATAAACTTCGGCCTTTTTTCCTAAAACAAAAATGGTTGTTTTGTTCGTTGATTAGTGTTTGAGTTGAGAAAGCGTTCATTTTGGCTAATGAAATTGAAGCATAATGGGAAACAGGTGTAAGGAGGTAGGATGACACAGGCAGGGCGTTTAAAGGAGACCACGGCAAGTGTGTGATCCAAAAGGAAGGAGCCCCTGGACAGGCAAAGGCCGCACATCCCCTGGGAGAAGGTGAGGTGAGAAGGAATAACAGTTACCTACTCTTGCAGTGTTAGGCACTTTTCCTAAGATGATTTTCTGACATCTGCATGGGCCTTTACATGTTGTTTCAGGTCCTATCAAATTCTCTCACCTTACTGTATGGCATCAGCACTGTTCCAGCTTGTTAGATGTGTTTGCTCATTCAGCAACCATTTACTGAGCACCCATTTCTTAGTGTACACTGGTCACCAAGCTGTAGCCACCCATGAGACCCAAGACTCACCCACTAGAGGAATCTGACTCAGCTTCCCACAGCTAGCAGTAGTCAGGGCTAAGAATAAGAGCGTGTATACCATGTTCCCAGCACTGTGGTAAGCCTTTAACAATAAGAAAATACCCATCTATTAAGTTGAGGAAAGGAAGGCTCAGAGATGTAATGGTAACCCACTCATGATCACAGGTAGTACATTTTTTAAAACAAGATTTATTTATTATTGCACCTGAAGAGAGACAGAGAGGAAGAGCTTCTGTCCAATGATTGACTCCCCAAGCAGCCATGAAGGCCAGAGCTGCACCGATCTGAAGCCAGGAGCCGAGAGCCCCTGCCAGGTCTCCCACGCAGGTGCAGGGTCCCAAAGCTTTGGTGCTTCCTCAACTGCTTTCCCAGGCCACAAGCAGGGAGCCGCTGGGATTAGAACAGGTGTCCATATGAGATCTCAGTGCATGCAAGGCGAGGACTTCAGCAGCTGAACTACCACGCTGGGCCCTACATCACAGCTCTGATTCAGAGCCCACCCATGTCTGTTTGTAGGCAGTCTCCTGAATTGATTTCCTCCATCTTTATAATTTCATTTTAAAACATTTATTCAGCCCCGGTAGTGCAGTAAGCCACAGGTGACCCCAATTGCTCATGTAGAGTTTGTTTTAAGGCTGCTCCATGTCTGATCCTGCAGGGGAAGATGACTGAAGTAACTATGTGGGAGATCTGAAGTTCCAGACTCTGGGCTGCAGCCTGGCACGGGCACCCCCAGCCACCTGGGCCACTGCTCAGACTTACTGGACTCCCCCCACCAACATGGTGGCAGTGGGCAGAGCCATGGTCCTGGGCATGCCCAGAACTGTCTAAGATCCGTCACCAGCATTTTTGCTGTGGACCTCAGGTTTGGACAAGTCCAGGACCCTCCCCAAGTCCAGCAGCGGTGGATGAGGGGCTAGGATCCCCACTAGGAAGTCTGGGCCAGCGCGGGTACCCCCAGCCCACTAGTCTCCTCTCCCCATCCCCGCATCAGATTTCTTAAAGCACCTCTACGTTATGTGTTATGAAGTGCTACCTTTCGGGAATGCTGTCTTTCCTAATTCCTTTTCTGGCCTTCACCATAACACTGTTTGTACCACGTGTGTCCCCATGTTCGGTGGTGCTGCGTAGGGCCTGTCTTCCCACTGGATTGCAGCTTCCTTTAAGTCAGAGCATCTGTTTCCCTGGCTGTCTCAGGTGCCTGGAGCAGTACTTGTCCACAGAGCAGCACACAGAGGCTTGTGGGCTCACCATGTACGGTGTCTGTACTTGTCTGCTTTCCTGCTTAGTCTGTTACCCATAGTCACCAGAATTAACCTTGGAAAACGTAAGATAAATCATGTCTCCTCTCTGCTCGTAAGCTTCCAGAGACATTTTGTTTAGCATAAAATCCCAAGCCCTTGCCTTATGCTGCAGGGCCCAGAGTGAGTTGGACCCTAGCTGCCTCCTTGAGCTCACTTTCCGACATTCTCTCTACTTTTGTAGATTTATATGATTTATTTGAAAGGCAGGCTTACAGAGATCTTCCATCCAAAGATTGACTCCCCAAATGGCCATAGCAGCAGCAGTTGGGCCAATCTGAAGCCAGGGACTGGGAGTTTCTTCCAGGTCTCCCATGTGGATACAGTGGTCCAAACACCTGGGCCATCTACATTGCTTTCTCAAGTACATTAACAGGGAGCTGGGTCAGAAGTGGAGTAGCCAGGATGCAAACCAATACCCCTTTGGGATGCTGGCATTGCAGGCAGTGACTATGTGCTTTGCCATAACACTAGGTGATACTTGTGTGCTGTCTTAAGGGCAGAAGTCACTAATGGGGTGATTTTAGCACAAGCCTGGCAGAGAAAGCAGAGTCTGAAAGGACTCAGCTAGAGATAAATGGAAGGTAACTGGTGTGGCAGGAGAGGAGGAATGTGCAGGAATTGAGCTGGAGCTGCGATGGACAGGAAGGCCAGGGCCAGGACCAGATTGGAAGGATCTTAAGAATCAGGCTCTGTGCAGAGAAGCTGGGACAGGAGGAGAGCTTGGGTATTAGAAGCCTCATAAACAACCCAAGAGTCCTGCTCACTTCAAACCCAGGGTAGGTTGACAACTAGCTGCTGTCTGGCTGAAAGGCTTCAGTGGAGATAGTTGCAAAGTAAAATGATGGCAGAGATGTGCTTCGGAGATTGGGGAGGCAGGCGCTGTTATTTGTGGCTGTTTTCTCCTTGATGCATGTGTGAAATTCCCATGAAGGCTAATGGAGCTATTCTGAACTCTTGGCGAGGGGGAAGAGGCTTGCAGACAACCTCGCCCAGGATGAACAGCCCAAGTCCTTGGGACCCTGCACACACGTGGGAAACCTGGAAGAAGCCCTTGGCTCCTGACTTTGGATCAGCTCAGTTCTGCCTGTTGCAGATACTTGGGGAGTGAACAAGCAAATGGAAGATCTCTGTCTCTCTGTGCCTGCTTCTCTCTGTAACTGCCTTTCAAGTAAAAATAAATATATCTTAAAATGGGAGGTCCTGGGTCCTTTGAGAAAGGACTGAGTCTGTTCAGTCACTCAGCAAACAGATGGTACCTGTCTTGTGTATGCTAAGGACTGGCAGTGGGAAACAGCAATAAATGAGGTTTAATTTCCACCCTCGAGGGCATGTTAGTCTGGTGGGGAGACACACGCACCAGTAAATAATTACAGCCAAGCGTATTAAGTGTTTAGACATGTATTTAAAATATTGAGAAAACGGGGAAAGGAGTGATTAACTGTCTTCAGAGGAGTGTTCACACAGGAGTACATGTTCAAAACAAGGTGTGAGGGCAGTTTGCAGTCTTCATGTGCAAAGGTGGAGTGTGAAGTGCACAGGTGCTTTTGATAAAGGTAAAGAAAATGAGACCATTGAAGAATCGGTTCTTAGAAATGGAGCAGAACAGTGACCAGGGCCTGGAGGGCCTCACTGAGGAGGTTGGCCTTCGGCCACCAGTGAACAGCAGCTGGAGCAGGTGTCTGAGGAGGTGAAGGGCCTCATACAGTGTGTGTGTGTTCAGAAAGATGAGAATTTCTTACACCGATACCTAAGACCATTTTAAACAAAAAAGGCAGAAAAGAAGAACAATTTAAAGAAGCACTTGAGATTCAGTAAATTAAAGTGTTTATCTTTTTGACAAATGAAGTTTAGAGTTGCCCAAACAGGTATCATTAAAGAGTTCCAGGTTTGAAAAATGGCAGGCGGCCCAGATAATGCATTTACTGGGTTTATTGGTGAAGGAACAGGCAGCTGGCCTTTTTTCATTTATAGAATATCAGGTTCCTAAACTTGTGCCTGTCAACCCTGGTTTTCTTTTGCTGCTGCCTCCAGCCCTGAGGCCTCACTGTGAGATCTGTAATGTGTTTTGGATGCATTTATCACAGCTCGATGGGGCAAGGGCCCAGTTTGTTACTGCCCAGTCTTGCCATCAGAGGGAATCTGACCAGACAACAAGGTTCTGGGAACCTCGATTGGATTAGGAACACTGCCATAATTGCAAAGGAGAGAGCGTTTGATTGAATGACATGTTTTCTCTGAAATCAACCAATGTGACATGATTGCTGTCAATGGCAGACTTACCCATGAGCTGAGGGGCTGGTTTCAAGAACTCTAAAGATTGTCGTATTCAGTCAAGTGCTGTTTTTTCATTTTGTTCAAGTCACTCACTCAGTGTGTATGTGCCAAGGGTCACAGGGATAAATGAGACAGTTTGTGACCACAGGAAGCTCCCAGTCTGGTGGAGAAACCAGACCAAGCACATGATGATGAGTTACAGGAATTCAAAGAAAACAAAAACAGAAAGCTCAGCCTCACTGGGCATTAGGGAATGGCTGAGGATTCATGCCATCCTTCAAGACTTAAGGATGGTCCCAGCAAGTCTCCCTTTGGCTTTTGCATGCACTTTAGTGTCTGGTCCCTCCAGAAACCAGAAGGCTCTTGAAAGGTGATCATGCCAAAACCACCAAGTGGCATTTCTATCTGCAGCTGCTCTGCCGGATGCGGTGTCTTTCCAGAGCACATCACCATGGTCCAGGTGCATGTGTGTGGCTGGGGATTTGAATGTTTCCTTTTTCTTCTCCATCAGAAAGGTCAGAAGGAGTTCACATTTGCTTGGAACAGGCCTGCATGTGGGCTGACTCCCATGTCCTGTCAGTATGGTGTGAGAAGGCCTGTACTGCCAGACAACCTGCAGAGCATCCTGCTGCTGCACCATGGTGAAGAACTCGGCTCCTTGGGCCAAATGAGCAAGACATGTGCGTTCCAGAGAGCATGACAAAACCTGTGAAGAATCAGGCACCTGGTAGACCAGCAAATTTTTGAGGGACCAAGTGATCTCAGATGTGCCAAGGACATTCTTTTTATTTTATTTTATTTTCAATTTTTCAATTTTTTGGTACGATTTTGTAGAGTCTGGATTCCCCCCCTCCACAAATCCCACCCCTGACTGATTTTCCCCCACGTTGTTACAATAGTGTAGTTCTTCGTAAGGAGTCATGATTCCATCAGTCAGCTATTTAAGTATGCCCTGACATTGCTGGTACAAACAATGTCAGACATTCCAGCATCCCATTGTCTACTCATGTCCAACAGTTTCACTGGGTAACCCATCTTTGATTTGGAAGCAGGGATGCATGTTGCATTGTATCCCCACATCTGGATATGGTAGTCTCTATTACTCCATCACTGTACATTCGCCAAGGACTTTGTTTCCAAGGAAAAGGACAAATGAGAACCAGTGGACAGATCTCTCTGTCAATGAAATAAATCAATCTTGGGGCACATGGTATGGTGCCATGGGTTAAGCTGCTGCCTGTGCTGTCGACATCCTATATGGGCCCTACTTGGCACTCTCCATTGCTCTGTTTCCTACACAGCTCCCTGCGAATGTACCTGGGAAAGCAGCAGCAGTAGTCTATGTCCTTGGGTCCCTGCCACAAACGGGAAGATCAGGATGAAATTTCACGTGTTTGACCTCAGCCTGGGAAGTGAAGCATCAGACGGAGGATTCCTGTGTCCCTGTCTGTCTAACTCTACCTTCCAAATATTTATTTTAAAAGGGGGTCTGGCGCAGTAGCCCAGTGGCAAAGTCCTTGCCTTGCACGCACCAGGATCCCAAATGAACACTGGTTCTATTCCCAGCAGCCCCACTTCCCATCCAGCTCTTACTGTGTCCTGGGAAAAAATCAAGACGACCCAAGGCCTTGGGACCCTGCACCCACGTGGGAGACCTGGAAGAAGCTCCTGGCTCCTGGCTTTGGATTGGCTCAGCTCCAGCCATTCCAACTGCTTGGGGAGTGGATCATCGGACGGAAGATCTTCCTCTCTGTCTCTCCTCCTCTTTGTATATCTGACTTTCCAATAAAAAGGGGGGGAAAGAAAAAAGCAAATGCTTCCGTCTGTCACTCCTGCTTTTAAGGAGGAAGCACAGTGCCTGATAGCCCTCTTATGTCCTGGAAGCAACATATTGAACCCCTGGGAATACTGCTCCTCCCCCATATTAAGGTTGACTCAGGAAGCTGCCAGGGGACCAAAATCCAGAGCAGACAAGTGCTCAACTGTGAGTGCAGGCCACAGTAACAAGGCCCCTGCTGCACTGGCCATAGCAGCTTGCAAAATCTGTTGTCTAAGGTATCAGTGAAGGGGAAAGGTGCTGTGGAGTGCAGGACAAGGCCCAATGGGAGAGTCTCCGTGTAAACCCTTGGGTTCTGGAGCAGGGTCATGTCATCTGAAGCCAAGAATTGAACACTTCAGAAAAGAGCTCCTGAACTGTTAACAGTGTTCTGATAGAGACAGACCACCTAACTGTGGATCGTCAAGTGGACCACAAGGCCAAAGCTGCTCACTGTGAGCTAGATCCTCCCGTCTACCAAATCCTAAAGCCAGGCAAGGGCAGCAACAACTCATAAGATGGAAGAGGTGCTCCTTAGATTTGGTCATCACAGACCCAGAGCACAGGAAACAACTGCAGTAAAGAGGTGACCTAGAGGTCCATGTCATCCACTACCTCGGTACCAATACTGCTTCCGCAGCTCACAAGAATGGCTGCCTGGAAAGTTCCTTTTGTCCAAATGATGCAAGGAAGCAAAAACCATGCTTTGTTCATGGATAGCTTGGCTCAGTATATGCAAGCAAGATAAGCCAGACCATGTCTACTAGGCAAGAGCATGCTGATTTCCTTGAAAGACAACAGAGGACAAAATCAAAAATCCAGTGGGCAGAACTCTGGGAGGACATCTGGAAAGAGAAGGACCAGCAGTTAGATCATGCATGGATCTCAAGGGCAGTGGGACATCCTAGAGCTGGACCACAGAATCAGAGTCACCATGATGACTCAGGGATAGGGTATGTGCGGGCCCATTATGGCTCCCACTTGTGAAGCCAGTTTAGCTCTTGCTGCTGCTGAGTGTTCAACCTGCTCATAGCAGAGACCAATTCAGAGTCTCAGCTTTATCTTCTAAGCTTGAGGAGAACCCCAAACCCCTTGGTAAGTGAATTGTGTTAAACCCCTTCCATCCTGAAAGAGCCACAATTCGTTCTTACTGAAAAGGACCTGCATTCCAGATACGTGCTTGGCTGTGCTGTTCACAGGGCTTCTTCATTCATCACAACTCTCAAAGGATTTGACAGGTGTCTGTTCTACTGGGGTAGCTTATGGAACTAGAGGTGGTGGGAGAGTCGTGGGCTCCTTCCTTCCTTCGTGACAACAGCAAAGGAAGTGCAACAGTGGACATGTGGCCATGGGCTCTACTTGTCCTTTCACACAGTACACTGTCCTGAAGCTGCTAGCTAGGAACTCCATGGGACAGCTGTGACACTGGCTGAGCAGGTGGACAGAGCTGAGCGCTGTCCTGGATAGCCCAGATCCCCTCCACCATGCCTGATGGGCATCTGGTCCCAGTTGCTAAGAGCAAGTCCCTGCCAATCCTCCTGGGTGTCCCCCTCAGCCTGAGAGTAGTTAGCCCCTTGGTCTGCTCAGGGTGATAAGGGTCGAGCCACTTTACCCCAATTCTAAGGGCTCTTGCACCCTCAGTGCTCCCCATATGGTTGGCATTGCAACTAATCGGCCTTCCCACTTTTCACCACTAATCTCTAATAAACTTCCAGCCCTCTCATGTCTGCCTCAGTGTGCTTGCTAGGAACTGGGTCTCCAACAGAGTTTCTCCAGTTGTTAACAACTCTGGATGAGGGATCAGCAAATTGTTTAGAAAGAGACATGGTATGTGGGCTTTGTGGGTCATATGGTTTCTGTCACAACTACTTAGCACTGCTGTTGGAGTGCAAAAGCTAATATGGATGACATTTAAAGGACTGACTGTGGTTGTGGCCCAGTGAACCTTATTCACAAAAAGGAACAGTGGCCTTCATGTACACAAAAACGGAGTTTAATTGCAATATGATTTATACCAGCAAAATTTTAGACTAAATGTACATCAGGAAAAAGTATGGCCAAATAAATTGTTTATCCAAATTTTGGGATACTATGTAACAGACAAAAAGAATATCTTTAGGCTATATAATAGCACTGGCCAATAGAAATTAAACCTACGTCATTCAATGTAGTTTTAAACGTAACAGCACCTTAAAAATAAAGAGAAATATAGTTACTGGGAATTTTTAAAACATATTTTATGGATTAAAAAAATTCTTTTATTGGAAAATCAGATTTACAGAGAGAAGGAGAGATGGAGAAAAAGATCTTCCATCTGCTGGTTCACTCCCCAAGTGGGCACAACACAACAAAGCTAAGATGATCAGAAGCCAGGAGCCAGGAACTTCTTCCGGGTCTCCCATGCGGATGCTGGATGCCAAGATCTTGGGTTGTCCTATGCTGCTTTCCCAGACCACAAGCAGGAAGCTGGAAGGGAAGCAGAGCAACCGGGATACGAAGTGGCACCCATATGGGATCCCAGCACATGCAAGGCAAGGACTTTAGCCATTGGGCGATTACGCCGGGCCTGGGATTTTATATTTTCAAAAGACTATTTTATCTGACAGGCAGATTTTACAGAAAGAAAAGAGATGA
This sequence comes from Ochotona princeps, assembly GCF_030435755.1. Lineage (NCBI taxonomy): Eukaryota > Metazoa > Chordata > Mammalia > Lagomorpha > Ochotonidae > Ochotona > Ochotona princeps. The sequence continues at coordinate 43,315,966 of NC_080833.1, forward strand.
GAGAGGCATCTTCCATCCACTGGTTTACTGTCCAAATGTAGGCCAGTCAGAGGTAGGCCAGTCAGAGGTCAGGAGCCAGGTGCTTCTTTCTGGTCTCCCATGTGAGGGCCCAAGAATTTGGACCATCTCCGACTGCATTCCTGGACCATAAGCATGGAGCTGGATCGGAAGCAGAACATCCAGAACTGGAATTGGCACCCATACGGGATGTGAACACTACATAGGTATAATGTACTATACCACAACACCGGTCACAAGATCTTATATTTTCTAATGTTTATTCATTTAAAAATGTATTTGAAAAGTAGAGCAGCAGTGAGATGAACATCTTCCATCTGCTGGTTTAGTTGTTTTCTCAGCAGCCAGGCTGTATCAAACCAAGCCAGGAGCCAAGATCTCCATCCACGTCTCCCATGTGGGTGGCCAGGACCCACGTACTGGAGCCATCACCTATCTCCCAGGGCCGTCAGATTGGAAGCGAAGGCACAACTTGATCACAGGCACTCCACTATGGAATACATACATCTCAAGCAGTTTATGTAAGGAAAAATGCTTTTTCTCTAGGGGGGGAAGGGAGGAAAGCTATGTACAGATATACACCCCAATTTTAAAGGAAGTTTTAGGAAAGTGGCAAGGAAAACAGAGTTGCCATAGACCTCACATCTGGTGTTCATTGACACTGACCTGAGACCTTTCTGTGGCCCTTGGTCTAAGCAAAAAGCCCCCAGACATCACACTTGGCCCTAGTTTCAGCAGCAGCCTCTTCTGTTGTGGGGTTCAGCTGACCTTAGCCATCGTGGCTTTTCATGCCCTGTACTGTGACACCCTCCCTCTCTCCTGGTTCGCCATGGCCGAGGCACCTGGTAGAATGGTCCTGGGCTGGAGTTTGAGAATTTCCTAGTGACTAACTTGAGAATGGGTTTGGAGGAGGAAAACATTGGACGGAAGCGACCCTTCTCACGCCCTACCAGGTATGTGGGCACATGGAGACCACCGGACCTCCTCACTGGCAACGCTAGCCTCTAGTGTGTGGTTAGGGTGGTGCACCAGGCACTTTGCCATGGTGAAGTTGCTGCCTTTCCCTGCCCACACTTGCACTGATCCATAAGGCCAGGCTGCACAGGGACATGGGCAGGAGGGCTGGGCCTGGAGTAGAGTGAGTTCAGGGCCGAGTAAGTGCCCACTTCAGGGATTTGGAGCTCTTCTCTGAGCAGGATTTGCCCCATCTCCTGCCCTCATTTTGCTCATTTATTTATATCAATATGAACTCATTGCTATATTTGTACTTCAGGTTATAATGTGATCTCCCAGTGAAGATCATTTCATGTGCTGTGTACTTTTTGAGGGGGAAGGGAGATAGTGAATTTTTTGTATTTATTTTGAATTTTAATTTTTAATTAGTATGTAACAGATTCAATGTAATTTATAGATACAGTTCTCACAACATGGTGATAGCCCCCCCATCTCTCCCTTCCCCTCCCACGCAGCCTTCCTCTTTAATTTTTTGTTTCTTGAACCTTTAAAATACAGATTGTAGACTTTCATTACAGTAAGAGGGTTCATACTCCACCAATGTACTTTTTGAAATGTGGAAAATATGCCAATAACCATAGTGGGTGAGAAGCAGGTCCTGTGCTTGCTCTTGGTGGCTGTCTTGAGTAGGCTCATGGTCAGCTTACTGCTCTGAGACCAGCAACCCTAGGGACGCTACTTGAGCTCTTTCCATCGAGTGAGTTCCCTCTCTAAGTAGGGGGATGTTTCTGCAAATAGTCTGGGAAGTGAAGATGGGGCTGAATGTGTGTATGTTGCTAAGTGTCCAGGTGTTTTGCTGCCTATTAATAGACCCTCAGTTCTTAATGGTGATCTTCTTTTATTTATGTTGGAAAATGAACTCGGAGCTAATAGCCCTTGAGAACATCTCATAAACATGATCAATATTTATATCTCCTTTCACAACCTCAAAGAATTCTCCTTCCCTGCCCTCTCTCTCCTGAAGTGGGATTTAGTTTTCCTCTTTCCTAGCTTGTTCTCCATAACTAAAATCTAGTCCAAGGCCTGGCATTCCAGACCTGCCCTGCCAAGCACCCGCTTTGCTCGTCTGGCTTCAACCTGTCACCTCTCATCCCCGGATGCCACAGCCACACTGCTGGCCCTCAGCCACCTGTTGTGAGCTGAACTGGGTGCTCCTCGAGTTCAGATGTGGAAGTCCTCACCCCAAGCACCTGCTGGTGTGACTGTGTGTACAGACAAGACTTCTGTGAAGGTAACTGGGGTAACTTGAGATTGTGTAGATGTACCCGAATCCTGTATGACTTGGCGTCTTGGTCAAAAAGAGATGAAGACACACATACAGCACAAACATGCCCATCTGGGCCTGGCATGTTGGTTCAGTGGCCAATCCTCTCCTTACAAATGTCAGGATCCCATATGGGTGCTGGCTCTAATTCTGGCTGCTCCACTTCCCACCCAGCTCCCTGCTCGTGGTCTGGAAAAGCAGTAGAGGACGGCCCAAAGCCTTGGGACCCTGCACCTGCATGAGAGGCTCAGTGAATGCTCCTGTTTCCCAGCTTCAGATCAGCTCAGCTCTGATCATTGTGGTCACTTGGGAAGTGAACCAGCAGACAGAAGATCTTTCTGTCTTTCCTTCTTTCTGTAAATCTGCCTTTGCAATAAATATAAATAAATGTAAAAGAAAAAAAATGCAAGCTGGAGAGAGGTCTGGGAAGAAGCCAAACCTGCTGACATCTTGATTTCAGACTTCTGTCTCCAAAATTGTGCTACTTGGGGCCCGGCGGCGTGGCCTAGCGGCTAAAGTCCTCGCCTTGAAAGCCCAGGGATCCCATATGGGCACCGGTTCTAATCCCGGCAGCTCCACTTCCCATCCAGCTCCCTGCTTGTGGCCTGGGAAAGCAGTCGAGGACGGCCCAAAGCCTTGGGACACTGCACCTGCATGGGAGACCCGGAAGAGGTTCCTGGCTCCTGGCTTCGGATTGGCGCGCATCGGCCCGTTGCGGCTCACTTGGGGAGTGAATCATCGGATGGAAGATCTTCCTCTCTGTCTCTCCTCCTCTGTGTATATCTGGCTGTAATAAAATGAATAAATCTTTAAAAAAAATTGTGCTACATGTCCTGGCAGCACTCCTAGAAGCCAGTGTGCACTCCCAGGAATGGCTGTGCTCACAGACTCCTCTATACCAGCCCTGTGGTGGCTCCCTGCCATAGAGCTGAACCACAGAGGGCCACACAGTCCAGAGTAGAAGGTAGCCGGAGCACCATGGAGGAGCCTGGTCCAGAGGGAGTTGGGAAAACGTGGCAGAGATGCTGATATTTGAACTGAGCTTTGATGGGCGCCATGTAGCAGGTGGAAGAGGTGGCATTCCAGGCACAAGGACAGCTATGTGCAAATGTGCAAACTAGAGAAATATCGAAGGACTGGGAGCAATCAGCAGGGTGATATGGCAATTGTCAAGCTGCAGGAAGAGAAGCGATAGTGGAAGACAGAGGAGAGCGAAGTAGGGGCCTGTCTGGGTGCTCTGAATGGTGGGCGAGTTTGAGCATTCTAGATACTAAGAGATGAGGAAACTCCCAAGTGAAATCTTGGCTCCACATGTCAGTGTCCCTTTGTGCTTGGGAGCCAACAATCAGGAGCACATATGGCACGGCAGACACTTTTATTTGTTTTCCCTTCCACCTGAACGGCACTCCAGGGCAGGGAATGGTTTGGAGGCATTTCTGTGTCCCCAGCAATCTGGTCCTGGTCAGGAGTTCAGCATGTGTGTGCAGGCGCGCACACACACGCACACACCCACAGACACACACTGAGTGTATTAGAGCAGGCAGGATTGGGGCTGAACCCTCCTCCAGGGGGTTATGCTTGATTCAGGAGTTGGTGCTGGGTTGGCCAGTCTCTGCATGTAGACAGCCAGCCCTGTCCCACCTGCTGCAGGCTGAGGCTCTGTGGGGAGGCATATGGGGCAGGACTGCCTCTGAGCCACAGAACACTGGGCCCGGGAGCAGCTAGCTTCCTTCAGAGGCACACAGCCCACGTGGCTGTGGGGGGCGTGGCTTGATGCCAGCCCAGAAGGGAATATACAGGCTCCAGATCAGCCCTTCTGCCAATCAATTGTTGATATTTATTACAGATATCACCATGGGGAGGCCCTGTGGCAGAGGGAACCCCAGGTGGACTCCAGGCACCAGGCACTGCGCAGCGAGCAACCAGCACTAGGCAAGAAGGTTCTAGGGACTTGCACATACTTTATCTCAGTCTCACAGTCACGTCCCAGTGTAACCCTGCTCATTCATTTTCTCCTAGCCCCTGGTCCAGAGCCTCAGGCCTGGTCTTCTGGGGGAATTCTTCATGCAGCTGCCAGAGCCACTGTGAGGCTCCCTGCTGCCCTGCTCATAGCCCTTGGAGGCTCCTCCCCCTGCCACCACTTCCCTGAACTTGGCCATACAACCCAGGTGCTTGCGTGCACTTCTGGCCACCCATGTTCTGAGCTCTGGCATTGGTTCCACCTTGTCTCCAGCCATGTTGGCCTTTGTCCCTCCACTATACTGCCCATCCCCCCTCCTTGGAGTGTTCGCATCCACTCTTCCCTTTGCCGCACAGACTCGGATGGTCTCGTGGTATTGCCTTGTCCTCCGGTAGCCACTCTCTCAAGTGAGAGCCCAGTGGCTCTCTGACACATCAGTACTTTTCCTTCCTAGGACTTCATGCTGTGGGAACTCACCATACTCACTCATCTGTTCCAACACACACAGACCGTGACTGCGGGAGCAGGGACTTTGTGGGTGTCTCTCCTTCCTGGAGCTCTGGTACCTAGCACTAGGCATGGCCTTGAGCAGGATTCCACGCGAATACTCGGATGTAAGGGCGGGTGGCTCCTGCACACGCTGGCCCCTGGAAAGCCACGCAGCCAGGCAGCCCAGCCTGTACTGTGCAGGCGAAGCTAATGCAGGTGTGCGTGCCAACAGATGGTGGGCACACAAGGAGGCAGAGCTTTTTAACAGTCAGAGTTGCTTTGGCTTGAAGCAGGATCAGCAGAAGACTAGCTCTGGCGTGTGAATAAGGTTGTGCTCTGGTAGTTCCATTCAGATTTTGTTTCTCTGCCCCAATCCAGAGCCATTCTTTTTTTTTTAAAAATTTTATTTTGCATATGTGACAGTTTCATAGGCTCTGGGTTCCGCCCCACCCCTCCCCATGCTCTCCCCCACGGTGGATCCCCCCACCCCGTTGCATCGTTACAGTTCAAATTCAATCAAGATTCTTCCCCTGCAAACAGATGCCAAGCATATAGTCCAGCTGCTCATTGTCCAGATGGATTGAACAGCTTCTAGGGGAGACTATTTAGCTGCGATCAACCCCTAGTGGTTTTAATATTTCTCTAGTTATGAATCACTGCTAGTCTTGCCTCTCCCAGCTCAATGAGGTCGTTGTAGAGTTCACTGGTTGACACTGTCCATCATAGAGTCTTCATTCGCCCAGTTTTCGCTGCCAACATATATCCGGGATGGTTGATTGACCCGTTCCGTCCGCCATCTTATCTTGGCTGGCGTTCTGAGTCCAGCTGGTCATCGCCACAATCAGTTTGTAGGTGTAATTCCTGGGCTGATTTTGTTTTGGGACTGGAGTTGCTCTGGAACCAATGGGTGTTGCAGACTAGGTTGGTTTTGCCTAGCACATACTCGGCACTTGTATCAACCAGTGGGGGCTGGAGCCTAGTCGGGGCGACCCACAATAACCCCCACTAGGCCTGCCCCCTATCCTGGTTTGCCTGTGTGTATAGCAGACTAGTCCAGTCTGTCCCACATCCCATTTAGCTCTTGTATTTGTCCTTCTTTTGTCAGATTGCCCTAGCTGAAGTTTAGGGGTGCTGCTGGGAGAAGGCCTTGGGTGGGAGTAGAGAACCATGTGAAGAAACCTGCCCAGGCCCTGCTCACTAATCCCCCTGGACCTCCAGGGTGGCCTCTGACCCCTGTGCCCAATCTTACCCTCCCCTTCCCCAGGCTGAGAGTTCATTTTCCTGGGCCACCGGAAAATGAACCCTTCATCATACTGGACAGGAAGACGTGGCCCAGCACTGTCCATGAACACTTTTCTCATTCACACCTGCAAAACCGGTGGCTCCGACAGGTTCCAAGACTTGGTCCCTAGGCCACAGAAACAGGCTCTAGCCCCTGGGCTGTGGGATTGAGGGATAAGTTGTGCCACCCACTGGCGCAGGCTGCCTCCCTCAGCAGTGAAGCTGCCCTGCTCCTCTCCCAGCCTTCCACCTGGCACTGCACAGCAGGAAGGAACCCAGGACCCAGTGCGATGGCCCAGCAGCTATGTCCTCATCCTGCATGTGCTGGGATCCCATATGGATGCCGGTTCATGTCCCAGCTGTTCCACATCCTAACCAGCTCTCTGCTTGTGGCCTGGGAAAGCAATGGACAACGGCCCAAAGCCTTGGGACCCTGCACCTGTGTGGGAGACCTGGAAGAAGCTTCTGTTTCCTGGCTTAAAATGGACTTCGTTCCAGCCTTTATGGCCACTTGGGGAGTGAACCAGTGCATGGATGCTCTTTCTTTCTGTATCTACTTCTCTCTACAAATCTGCCTTTCCAAGAAAAAAAATTAAAAAGAAGAGAAAAACATTAAAAATAAAAAAAGAAAGTCCAGTGGCTGGAGGTGTGCACTCGGCAATCCTCCTCTTTGTGGCTGAGAAGGACCCGTTGTCCTCAGTTCCTTACTCTCCTCAGCTCTATCTAGGAGCATTTAGCTTTGGGAAGGAGCCCTTTCCTGTAGAGTTCCTTTTTTTATTTTTTCTAAGATTTATTTATTTTTATTGCAAAGTCAGATATACAGAGAGGAGGAGAGACAGAGAGGAAGATCTTCCGTCCGATGTTTCACTCCCCAAGTGAACCCAATGGTTGAAACTGAGCCGATCCAAAGCCAGGAGACTCCTTGGGGTCTCCCACGTGGGTGCAGGGTCCCAAGGCTTTGGGCCGTCCTTGACTGCTTTCCCAGGCCACAAGCAGGGAGCTGGACAGGAGGTGCAGGACCTCCAGGATATAAACCAGCCCATATGGAGTCCCGGTACATGCTGGGCCCCCAAGATTTATTTATTTTTATTAGAAAGGCAGATTTACAGAGAGAAGGAGAGACAGATCTTTCATCTGCTGGTTCACTCCCCAAATAACCACAGTGACCAGTGCTGAGCTGATATGAAACCAGGAGCCAGGAGCTTCTTCCTGGTCTCGCATGTGGGTGCAGGGTCTCAAGCCTTTGGGTTGTTCTCAACTGGTTTCCCAGGCCACAAGTAGGGAGCTAGATGGGAACTGGAGTACCCCGGACACAAACCAGTGCCCATATGGGATCCCAGCGCATGCAAGGTGAAATTCTAACCACTGAGCCATCACACCAGGCCCTCCCATAGGGTTCTTAAAATATTACTCTAGATTCGTGTGAATAACAATACCTCCTCACATTTGTGGAGTATTTACTGAGTGCAAAGACTGTCCTACATGATTTGTGTGCAATGTTTCATTTTTTTTGAAATGCTGTAATTTGAACAATGAACAAAAACAAGTATACATTGCTTTGAAAAACACAGACAACCAAAAGCAATCGACCATCCTCGCTCTGCACACCTGCACCCTTCCTCCTTCCCAGAGACCAAAGAGAGGTCCTTGACCACTGTCACGAGAGGGCACAAGTGAGCTCAGCTGACAGCCCTTCATGTAGGGTAACAACTACAATGCTTTCTGATTTTTTTTTTTTGCACCAAAATAAACAACTCATTTCTTCATTTGCCCTGACCTCTTGGAAGTGCCCCTTGTCACCCTGGCGCTGCCTGTCAGCTCACGAAAGTTCAGAGCCAGGAAGCCAGTTACCCACCATTGCACAGCTGCAAGCAGTGGAGCTGGGATTTGCCCCCAGCAGGGGTAGCGTTAAGACCCATGCTGGGGCCCACGCTGTCCCTACAGAGAGAACAGGAAGGTTGCGTTGAAATATGTATGCTGGGCATTTGGCTGGACACCTATCTTGGAGTTGGAAAATTCAAACTTGGGCTCTGTACCGTGACAGATTATCACCTGCTACAGATCTCCAAGGTCACTGGTGCCTATAGATATTACTCTCCCACTGGCTCCTAGTGGGCAGCCTGCTCTTCCTGCCTCCTTGCCCCTGTATATGCCTCCATGGTTTGCCATTTGGAGGTCTTGGTTCAGGGTGGCTGCTCCATCTCAACAGGGTTCTGGAAGCCAAGGAGGCAAGGCCCAGCTCTACAGCTCCAGTGCCAGGTCTGGGGGCCCTGTCTGGGCCTCAGGGTATTCAATCGTGGAATGGGAAGAATTTCTTCTAATTTTAAAGGCTTAGGGAGTCAGGGTCGGGGGGTTGGTCCTCAGGTGAGGTAGTGGAGACCCAAAAGGCAAGTAGCAAAGGTCATTAATTTTTTTTAAAGATTTATTTATTTTATTGGAAAGGCAGATGTACAGAGAGAAGGAGAGACAGAGAGGAAGATCTTCCGTCCGATGATTCACTCCCCAAGTGGCCGCAATGGCTGGTGCTGTGCCGATCCGAAGCCAGGAGCCAGGAACCTCTGTCCGGGTCTCCCATGCAGGTGTAGGGTCCCAAGGCTTTGGACTGTCCTCGACTGCTTTCCCAGGCCACGAGCAGGGAGCTGGATGGCAAGTGGAGCTGCCAGGATTAGAACCGCCTCCGATATGGGATCCCGGATGTTCAAGGCGAGGACCTTAACCATTATGCTATTGTGCTGGGCCCAAGGTCATTAATTTTTAATAACAGTAAAGTTGGAGTAGAATCAGCTACTTCGTCTGTCCAATCCATTCTCTTCTTCCACCCCACATGCCAAGTTTCACCTGTAAAATCTGTGGTTCACCAAGCCCTTTTTGTCCATTGTCTGGTTAGTCCCTTCCCAGCCCTGCAACAATGAAGCAAAGATCATTGTGTTGGCAAATACATCTGAAACTGGGGTGCCTAGAGGGGAGGGGAGGGGACTTGCCCAAGGCCACAGCACCACTTGAAGATGGTGAAGGTTTGGTGCCTAGCCAAGTTGCTGCCCTACTGGAAACCTCTAGTGGCTGCCCTCGCCCACTGGCTACAGTCCACATCCCTTCATTTGGCACCTTAACTGGCAGCTCTTGAGGTTCAGGACCCAGATTCTTCTCCCAGCACAGCCCTCACTCTACCTTGAGTCTTTCTAAGCATGCCTTGGCAATGAGTTTCTTGCCCTGATACCCCCAGCATCCTCCTCCCATGCTTTGTGAATTCCTCTGTGGTCCCCGTGACAAGTGGTTTGGCACAGTCCTGGTTGTCATCCTCACTCCCAATCATTTCCCTGAAGGCTCTGGATTAGAACTCCAGGCCTGGGATTTGAAGCCTGCCTCAACTGCTCACTAGTTGAGAGAGCCTGGACAAGTTCCTGGCCACCCCGGGCCATGGAGGTGTTTTCCTAGCTGCGTTAGGTACCTCCTGGGACTTGGTCTGAGTAAAGCATACAGGTATAATAATAAACACAGGCCTGGCCTGGAGAAGCACTTGACATACACTAGCTGTCGCTCCCAGCGTCTGTCAATTGTCTTCAGGGATGCTCACTCTCCATGGGCACCTGTGCTGCTGTGCCATGCTCTGGCCTCAGAACCAGAGGAGGGTAGAGGACCATGGATCTCCTCCATTGACAATGCATCCTTTCTGCCCAAGCACCCATCTTGTGTGAGCCACCCATGTCCATGTTGGTGGGCTCCAAGGAGCAAGCACTACCCCGTGACAACTCCGGGTCCTCCAGGACATGAGTGTCCCCTCCCTACCTCCATGGAAAACAACCTTGTTGTCAGTCCTGCATCTTCTCCGTGTCACCTCCAGGGACAGGCTGTTCCTGGAGTGCATGGAAGAGCAGCTGCACACACTCTGTCTCCCTGGGCTACTGCCCAGCCACCATTCATGGGCTCATCCTGTCACAGTGAGCCAGCAGCTTCATTCAGGGCCTTACTTCCAGCCTGGGCACGGGGCATGAACCTACCCAGGTTGGGCAGATGTGGTGCTCAGGGAGAACCATGGGCCCTGCCCAACATGGGACCTCAGTCTGGCGCTCAGGCAGCTGCCTGGCTTGTCACACATGAGGGATACTGAGAGCAAAATCAGGAAGACACCCTCAAAGTTCCCTGCAGTGTTAAGTCTGATGGATTGGGGGTGGGGTGCTAAGCACCGGCAGGGTGCCGCTTTGCCACATGACCCAAAGAACTTTGTTCTGTAACAAAGATGGTCACAGTGGAGACATGCTTTCAAACTTAAACCCAAAGCAAAATATTGCGCTTCCATACACAGAGACCATCTTTTGTCCCCACAAACACAGTAGATATGTATCAGCTACATCCTCCCATTTGCTGGCTTCAGCAGCTTGGGATACAGAATTTTGGTCCAAAAGACAGGGACCCTGGGACCATTGCTATGATACAGTGGCCAAGGTCGTCACTGACAGCTTCAGCATCCCATATGGTCGCTGATTCAACTCTTGACTATTCCATTTCTGATCCAGCTCCTGCTAATAACCCAGGAAAACAGAATGATCCAAGTGCTTGGGCCCCTGCTACCCACATGGGAGACCCCAAAGAAGCTCATGGCTCTAGCTTCAGACTGGCCCAGCTCTGCGTGTTATGACTATTTGGGAAAGGCACCAGCAGGTGGAGTCTGTCTCTCTCTCTCTCTCTCTCTCTCTCTCTCTCTCTCTCCCCCCTTGTTCTGCTTTTCAAATAAACAAAATTTTAAAACCACATGCAGAGAGTGGAATCTGGCCTCCCTGTTCACCTGATTGTCCTCTCCCTTTGGGTTGCTGATCCCTGCTCTCACTGCCTCAGTTCTCTGACCCTGAGCAGCCTCAACAGGCCACAGAGGTGATAACACCCAGGGCAAGGGTTATCATGGAGGTCATGTGAGGTCATATGTGTACAGTGCCCAGCACATGGTAGGTGTTCAATGAATGGCAGGTGCTGTTACTATTAATGAATGGCAAATACCATTATAATTATTATACTGAGGCCAAGTTCCCCCTAGGAATAGAAATAAGATTTCAGAAAAAGAGTTTTCAGAAGAAGCACCTCTACAGGTATTTGAAGGTGATTCAGGGAGGCAAAGAGTTGATACCAAGCAGGTTACATTCATCATGACCCAGGGTTCGCTAAAGGACTTCTGGATAGAGTGTAGAAATGAGGGCACTGGGGTATGTATCCCCCAGCTACCAGCCAGGGTCAACTGCAGGGCAATGGCCAGCAGCTTGTTGGCACTTTCCCTGTGCACAGGTCAGCCAGGCCCATGGGGTGCAGCCAGAATCACAAGGGTTAGCCCGCCGGAGCTGTCGGCTCGGCATGCACAGAAATGGGAACTGCCAGGGAACTCAGTAATGCTGCTTCTTCCCCTAGAAGAGACACTGAGAACACAGCCTGCAGTCTGGGTTGTCTCTGGTCCCCAGTTTCTCTTCCTTTCCCATGTGTTTGTGTGTGTGTGTGTGTATGTGTGTGAGAGAGAGAGAGAGAGAGAGAGAGAGAGAGAGAGAGAGAGAGAGAGAGAGAGAGAGAAGAGAGAGAGAGAGAGATTGCACCTACCCAAAGGCCATTGCCACCTGGGAGCCATCAGGTCTGTGAGCTTTACCCTGGGTCCACCAGATCAGCTGCTGGGCTGGGAAGGAACCACTCTGCCTAACCACACCCTACAGGGGTGTCTGAGCATGCACATGCTTGTGCTTGAGGCCAAGGTCAGACCATGACAGGCAAAGATGAAAGGAGAATCTGTGTGCCTTTTCACAGGCTGTCTTAGGCCATGCATGCAGGGTCATCCTGCGTTTCCAGTGTTCCTGGAGCCTCCCAATTGTCTTCCCCAGCCCAGCAGCTCATGTACCCAAGGGCTTACTATAAATCTCAACTGCGGGGTGGGGAAGGAAAGAACTCTACTTCAGAGTCCTGGGAACTGTGAGAGCAGCTGGAAATCTGACCCTCTCCATCATCCACTTCCCTCTGCGGTGCCAAGGGCTGGGGCCACAGCACCAAGGCCAGCCAGGGCTGAGGGAGGGAGAGCTAGTCACTGCTCACTCATTCTCCACAAGCAGCCACAGGTCACCTTTCGGGGAAACGGAAGGGATTAGCCAGGGGTTCTCGGCCAGATGGGGCCTCCGGACTGGGGCCCAGCTGCACGGAGGAGGCCTCCCAGCTTGCTGTCTCCAAGCCCCATGACTCCTATAAGGGTCTTAGGCTGCCCTGACTTCACCTCAGGCTGCCGAGCTGATGCTCACTGGTTTCTTGGTCCGTGCTGGGCACTGGGGTGCAGAAATGGGAACTGGCCTCAGCTGCTGCCCCCACAGCACTCACTGGAATCTGCCTGGGAAGCAGGCTGGTTCCAGCCAGCAGCCATTCCTAGCATCCAGCCCTGCCCAGAGCCCACCTAGAGTCAGCACCGCCATTCCCAGCTTCCCCTTCATGACAGCTGCAGGCCTTCCCAGGTCTCAGCCCTACAACCCACCCTCCCCGGGCTGAGAAAGAATGGCACCATGTCATCTGGCAGGTGCTTCTCGACCCCCTCCCCTGGGGAAGGTGCATCCTCTGCAAGGCTCACCAGGCAGAGGCCTGGTCAGGGCAGCGCCCCCTAGGGCCCTGGGATGGGCTCATTACATCTTTGCTTTTCCTGACAATATCGAAATGCACGCAAACCTTCATAGTCTAAACAAACAAAACTCAAACCCAATTAATGGAAATCCTGCCTGCCTGCCAGCAACCAACCAAACTCCCTCCCTCCCCTGGCAGCCCAGCTACCCCCTCCCTGCCTCACCCTTGCTCCTCCCAGCCTCTCTTCTGCTTGTCAGCCAAGCTTCTATAGGGACCTGTGTCTGCAGCTCCTCACCTCCACACTCGTCTTGGCCCACACTTCATCTGCCTGGGCCAGCTGTACTGAGCTCAATTGTGCAGGGAAATCAAGGATGCTGTCCTGCCCAGACTGATGGTGGCAGCCTCGCCACCGTCAACCACTTCATGCTTAAAAATCCACTCCTTGGGCCCAGCGGCGTGGCCTAGAGGCTAAAGTCCTCGCCTTGAACGCCCCAGGATCCCATATGGGCGCCGGTTCTAGTCCCGGCAGCTCCACTTCCTATCCAGCTCCCTGCTTGTGGCCTGGGAAAGCAGTCGAGGACGGCCCAATGCATTGGGACCCTGCACCTGCGTGGGAGACCCGGAAGAGGTTCCTGGTTCCCAGTATCGGATCGGCACAGCACCAGCCCGTTGCGGCTCACTTGGGGAGTGAATCATCGGACGGAAGATCTTCCTCTCTGTCTCTCCTCCTCTCTGTATATCTGACTTTGTAATAAAAATAAATCTTTAAAAAAAAAAAAAACCCTCATTTAAAAAAACAAAAAAATCCACTCCTTCTGATGTCTCTAACATCACACCCTGCTAGCTCTCTGGCTGTCATGGCTCCTTTTCCTCCATCCAGTTGGGATAGGGAAGGGGTGGTTGCTATGTATTGGCCATTGGGCTTGGGTCTGACAACTAGGGGATTAGCGAGCAGGAGGCAGAGGACCTGCCTTCCAAAGCTCAGAGTAGGGTGGGATCCTGAGAGTCCTGCCCCGCGCCCCTCCTGGTCTCCCAAGCACACCCTTCCCTGATGATCTCCGCTGTGTGATGATGATCGCCAAGTCCCTAGCTTCTTCCTGCACCTTCATCCCCGGCTCCACACCCACATCTCTAACTGTCTAAGGTCAATTCCAGCTGGAAGCTATACAGGCAACTCAGATGCATGAGGCCCCTCTGTAAACCTGCCAGCCAGGAAGCTGGAAGACATTATTCCCTCCTCCCTCTTTCCACCTTCCCCTCCAACCGTATGCCTTCTCAACAGACACACCAGCTGTGTCCTTCCCTTGTCCCATGCCCTGTGTCCACATCACAGCCCCACCCCAAACCCATCCTCTGGGTCCAGGCTTGCCCCCTCTAAACCATTGCATGGAAACAATTAAAAGGAACAGGTAAACCTGAGCAGCCATCATCCACCAGGGCATGAATGGAGGAACAACTGGGGACAATTCCAAACAATAGAGTATCATTCATTCACAAAAAGGAATGACGTGCCTGTGTCATTGCCATCACGCTGCTGAACTTCAGACACATTGCACCAAGTGACATGGCCACACATGAACAGACACGTGACTGTATGGATGTGAAATGTCCAGTACAGACAGAGTGCAGGTGGGTGGTTGTAGGGGGAGGTGGGGAAGGCAAAGAGAGCAACTACTGAATGAATGAAGGGGCTTCACTGTCGGCAGATGAAAATATTGTGGAACCAGATAGAAATGCTGATTGGCCAACATGGAAGCAGTGAATGCCACCGGATTGTTCATTTTGTAAATATTTACATACATATTTATTTTATTTAAAAAGCAGAGTTATAGAGAGGGAAGGGGAGACCAAGACAGAGATGCTTTAACCTACTGGTTCACTATCCAAATGGCTACAACAGCCAAAGTTGGGCCAGTCTGAAGCCAGAAGCCAGAAGCCAGGAGCTTCCTCTGTGTCTCCTGTGTGCATTCAGGAGTCCAAGCACTTTGATCATCCTCTGCTGCTTTCCCAGGTGCTTTAGCAGGGAGCTGGATCAGAGGTGGGGCAGCCGGTGCCCGATGGGATGCTGGTGCCACAAGGAGATGCTTAGCCTTCTATATCACCGCAGGCCCCAGTGGGTAATTGTAAAGTGTTCAAAGTTACATGAATTTCAACTCCAGATGCTAATTAATATTTTTAGGTCAGTCTGACCTTGTCAGCACCTACAACTCAGGATGAAGCTGCAGCTCTGGTGTGTCATTCCGAGCAGGTCCCTGGGGTGTGACCCTGCCTCACTGGGACACCAGCTGCCTGGCACAGGCTTAGCTGTTTACAATTCATCACGCCAGCCATCTGTCTCTCCCGTGCCTCCAGGCCTGTCAGATTTCCAGATTTCACTGCCTAGGCCTTTCCTACCTCCCCGTCAGCCCCACGCTTCACCCTTTAAAACCACTGTGTGATGGATTCATCTGTGTGTGTGCAGGATTCATCTGTATGTGTGCCACCCCAGCGCCCGGTGGGAGTTTAGCGGAAGTTCCCACAGCTGATACGTGAACACGAAGGAAGTGGAGCCAGGCAGCGGGGCACTGGTGAGTGCCACCCCTTCCCAGGGGATAAGGAGGTTCTCGGGGGGGAGGGCAGAAGAAAGTCCCCTGGCACCCAGGAGGGGCCGAGAGCAGCTGTGTCTGCCCACAGCACTCACCCCTAAACCTCCCAAAGTCTCAGAAACCTCTGGACAGAGGAAACTGTATGTGGGGTCCTGCTCTCCAGAGTGAGTGGGCCAAGTGAAGGCTAGGGGCCTGGGGCCCTAGCAGGCCATACCAGGCCACTGCAACCACACACTCATACATTCCACCACAACCACACATTCACACACATCACTGCAAACACACTGACATACACACCACTGGAACCACACACACACACACAAACTACTGCAACCACATACACTCATACTGCAATTACACACACACTACTGTAAACATACATACACACATATCATTGCAAACACAGACATATGGCTGCAACCACACATACCACTGGAACCACACAGACACACACTCCACTGCAACCACACAGCTATACTGTAACCACACACAGCACTGCAAACACACACACACACCACTGCAACCACATACACCACTGCAACCACACAGACACACACTACTGCAACCACACAGACATACACCACGGCAACCACACATACATACCACTGCAAAGACACACATGCCAGTGCAAACACACACACACACGCACCACTGTAACCACACACACCACTGCAACCACACACACTCCACTGCAAACACATACACACACACCTTTGCAACCACACACACACTCCACTGCAAACACACACACTCACATACCATTGCAACCATGCACCAATACATTTCCATCACAAGTACACATACCACAACCATCCCAACCCCACAGGCACCAACACACACACACACACACACACACACACACACACACACACCAACAGAACCACTGGAACCATACACACAACTATCCCACACATCATTACCACCACTATAAGCAGACTACAACCCCAGTCATACACACAGCAGCCATCTAACCACGTACACACACACCATCACAACCACCACCCCCACACAACCCTCATATCATCACAGCCACCACACACACCATTTCCAACCATGCACACACCACCGAGCCACCAAGCACTATCACAAATGCAACCAGACACACCATTCACTTGCCCATACAATCACAACACACACAGAGAACTCCAAACACACGCCATGCACACATGTACACATGTTACACACACATTATCATCATTCTCTGTGGAGTACAAAGGAACTTCAACACAGCAGAGATGAACAAAATGACCGCCAAAGGGGTCACTGCAGGGGCTGTGAGACCAGCCATGCAGGGGTGGTGGGCATGCCTATAAGCTCTGACTTCAGACTGGAAGTCAGGGGCAGGGACCCCATGGTTCTATGGCGGGAAACCCCTCTGTGAAGATGGAATAGAGTGGCCTGTGCCCACATGGCCAGACAGAACCAGTTGAGGAGCCAGTGAGAGCCCAGTCCCAGCCATGTAGGGTGGGGAGATATTATGTCTCCAGGTAGCTGGAGCAAGGGTTCCCAGGACCTGGGACCTGGTTGCAGGTCCCTGCCAACGTTCTCCTCCATCCTGCAGCCCAGACTTGACTCTGCCATCAGAACCCAGGGCAACAGCTAATGGCAGTGAGGCTGGGAGTGGGCAGGAAGGCAGCAGGCGGTGGCAGCAATTTGAGAGTGGGGAGTGGGCGTGGACTGACAGCACTGGGCTTCCAGGTCCGGTCCCCTAGCCCATGCTCCTCCTGGCTCTTTCTGCTGCAGGTGGCCATCCACTCCGCAGGGAGGCCACAAAGAGCTCCTCGCAGTCCCACAAGGTGGCACTGTCTCCAATGCCAGCCCAGATCCCTACCAGGTGGGCCTGGAAGACCTCTGAGCAACTCTGGGATCTTGACTTTCCCTAGCTGTCAGGGAGGGCTGGGGTGCTCACTGCACATACAGGCACTGTCCCTGTCCCTAGAAGCACTCTCCTGCCCTCCAGACAGCAAATGCGCTGTAGGAGGAGGCGGGCACAGATGGAGGGACCTACGGGGGCATCAACTCCATATATGTACACACAGGCACATGCCTCCTCCTGCAGGCAGGCACCCAGGGCTGTGTCTGGCCCATCCTTGAGCCCTACTGGGCTTCTACCTCCTCCTTGCAGCCTTCTTTTCCAGGACCTCACCATGCCCCCTGCCAGCCCCCCATGACCTGTGACCCCAGAGAAGACAGGGTTTCTTAGCCTGAAGCAGGATGGGCCCTGTGAGGGTGCAGCAAGGATAGTGCCACCTCATATACATCAGCAAACACTGCCCCGATGCACCCGAACATGCATAGCCCCATGCACCAGCACCCTGGCTGCACACAAACAACAGGTACTGCCACACATGTGACCAGCACAGGGCACATAGCATATCGGCTCATCCAGCTGCTCAGCTGTGGAGTGCATGCCTGACACCCAGCGGGTCTTCTAGTGTCCCTCCCTGCTGTACAACTGAGCTGAGATGCAACGGACCGACTCGGCCGGGAGCAATCAGTCCGATGGGAACAGGACCCTGGGAACGGTGGACAAGGATTCAGCGAGTGACAAACAGACCCGACAACTCAAGGCAGTTGTATCTGAGTGCATTTTGCAAAAGCAAGGCATCAGCTTATATATAATAGATTATTGCAAAGGGACATTTTCTTTGTTTATTGATGTGGTTACATTTCTACAAATAATTATTCCAGGGAGGTAAGCGGGTCTGTTGAGAAAAGATTGTTCTCTAATAGCCTGGTGACAGACTGCAGTTGCTATTTCTTGTGGACACAGTTTGGCACCAGCTGCAGTTTTAGTCATTAAGCGGTTAGCTCTCATTGTGTTTTGTGCCTTACATTGGTTTTAATATTAACTTGTCTATTTTTCTTAGTTTTTCTTCCTGTATGGCTTTTTAAGCTATAGATTTCTATTATAATCTTCTTTTTAGGAATTCTCAAAAATAGTTCCAGGTAGGTTTGTTAAAGCTAATGACTTAATGGTTTTTATCCTATACTGCTTGCTATCCTTGTCCAGTCTCCTGTCAGAAGACTTCACAGAACTATAAAGGAACATTGAGCCTTTGCGGCACATAAATAGCATTATTCCAGCCATAAAGATAAGAGTAAAGAGAGTACAGCCAGGAATGCCAAGACCACTAGAGATGCAGCCGAATCCAGGAGGCATCCTTCCTTGAAGCTTCCACCTCGGCCTGGCGATTTCTCATGCAGGCTCCACTGGAGGTGGCGTGACACTGGGAAAGAGAGTCCTAGGTCCAGGGCAGCTTTCCCTAAACGTCCAGACATGGCATAGTGAATTAAGTGCCACTTGCAGCACCAGCATCCCATATGGGAACCAATTTGAGACCCAGCCGCTCCACTTCTGTTCTAGCTCCCTGTTGATAGGCCTGGGAAGGCAACAGAGGGCCTCAGCACCCATGTGGAAGACCCATATGAACCCCATCACCTTCACCCTGGATCCTGGTTTTGACCTGGCCCAGCTCTAGCCATCGTGACCATTTGGGGGAGTGAATATGTGGCTAGATCTCTCTCTCTCTCTCTTTAGCCCCTGCCCCCATCCTTCCTGTAACTCTGCCTTTCATCTTTTTTTTTTTCTTTTTATAATCTATTTTATTGTGTTGTTGACAATCTTTACATAGTTAATTACAGTTAAAGAAAGAAAAAGAAAAAAAGGTTCAGGGGGATAGGGAAGTGGGTAATACTATTATGTCCATATTGTTTCCATCTTGTATCCGAGGTAAAGGGGGATATTGAGGGAGAAGCCCCACCCGGTTTCCCGCCCACCCCAAGTCCCGGATGTGGGGCACGCTCTGAGATATGTGCTCAAGTGGTGTTAATAGTTCTCCAGTTATGAATCGCTGCCAGTTTCGCTCGATGAGGTCGTCCACTGATTGATATGGTCCATCATAAAGTCTCCATTTGCCCCATTTTTCGCTGCCAACATATAGCTGAGATGAATGATTGATCTGCTCTGTCTTCTGTCTTTTCTTGATGAGTTCTGAGTCCAGCAGTTCAATTGGGGAGATCTCCAAAGAAACTTTGAGGTATTCCCAGACTAGTTTCTTATATGTTCTGGCAAGCACAGGGCCCGGCACAGTCCATCACCACGATCAGCTGGTGGTTGCAATTGCTGGGTTGGTTCTGTTTTCAGTCCCGAGTTGCACTGGAACCAATGGGTGTTGCAGTCCAGTCTGGTTCTGCCCAGCACGTACTCGGCCCTCACACTAACCAGTGGGAGCTGCAGCCTAGTTGGGGCGACCCACAATAACCCACACCAGGCCCGCCCCCTACCCTGGTTTGCCAGTATGTGTAGCAGAAGACCAGTCTGTCCCCCATCCCATTTGGCTCTGGCACTTGTCAATGGGTATTAAAGCTTAGTTCTATCTAACCAACTCAACCATCCAGCCCTCACGGGTGTTGTTGAGTGCCTCTCTGTCTAGCCATCCCAGCCCCCGTCCGAGTTTTCATGCCCTCCCACTGGACTAGTGACCCAAGAAGGGGGAACCCACTTTTTCCCTCCCAGGTCTCTCTGTCCCGGTTTATGCACTCTTTAGGTGGTTCTGTGATTTGACTTGACAGAATTAGTCCCCAGTGCCAGCTTCTGCTGCTATGCCCAAACATCCCTCACCCACTCTAATTTATGCTTGCACCAGCAGGAATAATCAGCCCAGCCTGGCTTTTCCCTGATCTAGTCCACATGCAGCGCACAGGTGTTGTAGCCTTGCATAGTCTAGTCTGTCTCTATCCCAGTGCCTTTCATCTTAAATGAAATAAAATAAGTCTCTAGACTGGCTGTGACCAAGTTCAGCCCTGGTTTCAGCTCTGGGAACATGATCTTGCAGCCCAGCACTACGGTAAGGCCTGCCCTGTCCTTGTTCCTTTCCCACTCCCTGAGGCTAGGTGCCTCTGTCAGACCTGCAAGGGGGCTGGGTGGACCTTGGTGAGACTCTTGAGGGCCACACTGAACTGGGGGGCCCAGCACACCTGCATCTCAGCTCCCCTCCCCAGTGCGACTGTGGGGCAACCCCGGGCACCACCCAATGAGACACCCAATGAAGCCCTCCTGGCCTTCACTCTGACCCAGGCCATTATGTTTTCATGGCAGGGATTGCAAGAATGGGGAGCCTTATCAAAGAGGGGGTCTCAGCAGCCTGACACAGCTGGCAGTGAGTGCCGATTGCCGGGGAGCTGCAGGGCCAGGAGAGAAAGGGCAGGGCTGATCTCAGAGTCTCCCTGGATGCCTCCCACCCCAGCCTCCCCCACCCCAGGCCTAGCAAATGTAGGCTCCCTCACTTTGCCAGGGCAGTTACGAGGTCAGAGAGGAGCGTGACCTGGCTGTGTGTGCTCTGTATGACTCCCACAAGTGCTGGTGTGCAGGCCTCGACGGGAAACACTGTGTGCAAAACCTCTCCAATGAGCTGGGGAAGATGCTGGTGGGTTCGCAACATGGGAGGCCGCTGTCACTTGGCCAACTGTCACTTGGCCGCTCGGTGCCCCCGTTGCCTCATTTACAAACTGGAGAGGAAGAGGAGGATAGCCTAGTAACCAAAGTCTCACAGCCGGGACATTGGCCAAGGTAGCCAGCTGGCACATGGCTGGGCTCCAAAGCACTACCAGGAGTGGGCATTGTGGGAATGCCCACAGCTTGCACTGGACTGCCTGTCTCGGAGTTCCCAGACGGTTTCCTGCTCACACACGTCCTGGGAGGCAGCAAGTCATCACCCAAGGCCTTGGCTCTCTGCTCTCCATGTAGGAGTCCTGGGTGCAGTTTTGGGCCCCTGGCATTGCGGCCTAGCCCCAGCCATTGAAAAATATTTGGGTAAGTGAACCAGCAGATGGACGAGATCTCTCCCTCTCTTTAGTTCACTCTACCTTTCAAATAAATAAAAGAGCATACTCATTACTATGTCAATTAATTCCATAATGATGTAAATTTTTGCTGATGGAGCTTTCAATTGACTGGGATGATACTCTGCTGGCTCTGTCTTCAGACCAGAGAGGGTATACCTAAGAAGCCGTTGAACTTGACTGGACAATAAGATGCTGGACTCTATGTTTGGTATACGCTTGCAATGGGGAAATCTCAATTGAACTTGAGCTGTGGTTATGCAACAAGGTGGAGGAATCCACCATGGTGGGAGGGTTTGGGGAGGGGTGGGGAGAACCCAAGTACCTATGTAACTGTGTCACATAATACAATGTAATTAATGAATTACAAATAATAATAAAAAAAAAAACCTTGATAGATTCTATTTTATGTATGCAACTGGCACCACACACTTGCTCACTCACGCCAAGCACAAGCTTTCTGGAGAAAAGCACCTTGAAAACCTTAGGTAGGTCGTTGGGCCCCAGTTCAGCTTCCCTCCCTCTCCTGGATGGGAGCCAAAAGGTGTGTCTGCCCCAGGAGTTCAGGTTTACCTGGAGCTCAGGTGCAGGGGTGGGAGGGTGAGGGGAGCAGTTGCTCTCTGTGGGGGATGTTTGTGTTTAATTTCAAAGACAAGAAAACTCCCTGAGCCGTGATGTGGGAGGGGCCTGGTCAACAGAGTTGCCAGGGGAGTTCCAAGAGCTGGGAGGTCCTAATCACCCCTTCCTGTGAACAGGCAGAAACAGCCCTCTTCGACTCTCCAGGAGGGAGTCAGGTGCCCAGGGCATGGCTCTGGCTGCTAGGGGCCACCTCAGGGCAGATCTGTCTCCCTGGGCTCCAGCCAAGGAGGCGGTGCAGAGGGCTCATGTTCCAGAGAACCCCTTCTCTCAGGAGTGCAGGGGACATCAAGTGGGGACCAGAAACTGAACTGGTCGCTATGCACGCTCTCCCAGGCCTTGGCTCTGCCCTGTGGGAAATCTCTCCCCAGCGTGGCCTGGCCCGGAGTTTTCTTTCTTCCTGGCCTCCCAACTCTGCACTGAGACTGCCTCATGAAATTGGTTTTGCTTTGAACTGCCCTCTGCAGCCACCCGACCTCCCCCACCCCATTTTGAAATGTCCTTCCTCTCCTTCTTCCCTTCCCTCCCCTGCTGTGACATGTCCTCTTGCAGGGAGGCACCCCAGGGCCCCAGGCAGCATTCTGGCTCCCTCACTTGCTTTGTGTCACTGTTGGATTTTGGAAAAGTCTCCCCCAGCTCCTCTCTCTGCTGCTGTCTAATCGACTGCCACCCATCTCAGGGCCTGGCATGAACAACTACCCCTGAAGTGCCTTCCAGTTGGTGGTGGGCCCTGGAAATGGCCCGTGCAAATGCATGGAAAGAGGCTCCAGAAAGAAGTTCCAGGACCCAAGTTCTCACCGTCACCTGCTCCTTCTCCAGACCAGTTGGGTGGTCTTCAGTGAGTTCCTGAGCCTCAACCTTCCCACTTGTAAAGTGGGTGGAGTGGGTCTGAGGATTACAGCAGGTGCATTGTCACTGTGGTGCCATCTCTGCCAATTGTGGAAAGGGACGGGACATCCAGAGAGCCACCAGGCAATGCATTATTGAGCTGTGGCCAGGGTGGCTGTGGGTGATGAGAAGTGGGGTTAGGGTGCTGAGAAAGTTGAGGTGGCCTTTCCAAAGGGGCCCTCCTCTCCCTGAGCCAGCAGAGGACTGTGAGCCCTGATGGTTTTCCAGGAAGGGGACAGCCCCACAGGGGCCTCAGTGATGGGTGGGGAAGTTCGGGTGCTATGCTGTGTGTGCTTGGCTCAACCAGGCATGCCTTGACACTGTGTGTCCGTCCCTGCATGGCACCTCAGGCAGACTAGAGGATCCACAGATTCCCAGAAGCCACGACTGGAAGCAGCTCTGAGCTCTGACAAGACACCTGCAGTGGGCAGCAGCAGCTCGGAGCTCCTCTGAGCCCATATGGGAGCCACAAGCTGCTTTTCAGCCTCCATGTAGGTGTGGGTCTCACAGGTCAGCCACTGGGAAATGCACACTGTGCTGGACCCTGGGCCGAGGACAAGCAGTGGAGCTAGGGGTTGGGAACCAGGCCAGCAGCATGGCTGTGGGTGATTCACGGGCTCCTCTAAGCTTCAGTTTCCCGATTGTGAGACTTTCACAATGTGAGTGCCTTTACGGTGCCTGGTTTCCCAGCATTAGCTTTCACCCCATGGATGCTATTAGCTGTGACTCCCAGTTAGTTTCTCTTCAGCCCAAGGCCTCAGTTTCCTCACCCATGAAATGGGACTCCTAACGGTAACCTCCTCACATTATCATGCAGATTAGATGAACTAATTACTGCAAAGTGCTTAGATCCTCAGAACAGCAGCAGGCTCCTTATCCTAGGTGTGTGTCATGGCTGTACATGCAAATGAGGGTGACTGGCTGTTTTCTTGGTGACCCCTTGGATGTGCTCAGTTGAAGTCTGGGGTCTGTTCACCTACCTGTTGCCTGGGTTGGACTTCCTCTCCACCTCTCTTAGAAGGAAAAGCAGCATCCGTCTGTCCATTCACACAACCGTCCACCCACTCATGCATGCATCCAACCATCCATACACACACACACACACAACCACCACTCATTCCCCCCACACATCTATCCACCCATCCATCCATCCACCCACTCATCTATGCACACACACACACACACACACACACACCTATTCATTTGCCCGCCCATCCATCTATCCTTCCACACACCCATTAATACATCCATCCATCCATCCATCCATTCATCCAACCATCCATCCATCCATCCGCTTACCCACTCACTGATTCATCCATACCTCCATCCATCCACCAACTCACCATCTACTCACATATCCTTCCATACTTCCATCCACTCAATTTGCCATCCATCTACTCACCCAACCTTCTATACCTCCACCCATATCTCCATCTATCCACTCATCCATCCACCCACCCAACCATCCATTCATCCATCCACCTACCCATCCATCCCTCCATCCACCCACTCGTCCATCCCCCCCACTCACCTACCTACCCATTTGTCAAGCCAGCCAGCCTCCCACCCAACCAGTCTTGTGTGTGCCAGCTGGTTGTGCAGGGATGGACAAGATGAAGAATGGCTTCCTGGAGCTGGCCTTGCAGAGCGGAGACTCACACATCAATAAGCACAGCAGCAAACACTCACCTGAGTCAGATGTGACATCTGCTGGGAAGGAAACCAAGCCAGGCCCAGGGGCTGTGGGGCAGGCAGAGCTGGAAGCAGGGATGGATAATTTAAATGATGTGATGGGGGCCTCCTGCACAGAGAAGCATGTAAAGGGACCAGGCTTAGGTCACAGAGGACTGGGTGAGTCACCCTTGGTCCAGGGAAGCTGGAAGCTGGGGCCCGTAGCATGAAGGACTACCCTGTCAGGGATGGGTGGGGATTTGCTTTCTGTGCCTGGGCCAGGATGCCCTGCCAAGAGCCTCCTGAATGCATCTGGGATATGCTCCTGTGGGCGATCTGCCCTAATCCTTTTTAATAATCTGAGGGGAGAGTGTTTCTAACCAGTATGTGGAAACTGAGGCTCAGAGAGGCAAAGCCACTTGCTCAGGGTTGCATAAAGTCAGAGAAAGAGGCAGCAGTGAAGCTGGCTCTGCCTGACCTGCAGCCTCAGGGGGGGCTTCTTGAGCTCAGTGCTGGCCACCTGGGCCACTCTTCGGGACTTCAGCCCCATAACAGGTGACATGACAACGACAGTGACAGGCTGATTTCAAAGCTGCACCCCTTGCCCCCTTCCTCTATCAGAGTGCAAGCACATCCCATGGCACACGGCCTTCCCGTGGTCCCCAGGCTCTAGGAGGGGAAGCCAGCAGGTGAGCAGGTGAGCGGGCGGCTACCCCAGCTGCCAGGCCTCACCCTCGGGTACAGGGGCCAATGGCTATCATTTCAGCTCTCTCATTGCTAACAGACACTGTGCTGTCTTAAAGACTGTCATTTCTCACTGCTCACCAGATAATCAACAATGTGCTGGTGGCCTGGAGGGCTGGCACCAGCAGAGTCTGGGTGCTCTGTGAAGAAAATGCCGCCCCCTTCCCCATCCTCTGCCTACCCCAGCCTCACATGTGAGGGCACTGGCCCAGGGTCCCAAGAGGCCCTGGCTTGCTGCACAGAGGCTGTGGCCTCTACTCAGGCAAAAATGGTCTCCTTGGAGCCTAGCTGTGTGACCTCAGTTGCAGCACTTGCCATCCTAGAAACCTCCATTGCTTTTTCTGTAAAATGTGGGCATTGATGCCCATCTTGAAAGGTGACATAGAAGTGAACTGACTCACCACATGGTCAGAGTGGAGGAAGGAGCTCGAACAGGAGGTGGTGGTGTTGCAGGCCACCATGACATTGGTCACATTTTACAGATCAGGAAACTGCACAAAGGAATGTGTTTCCTGAAGGTTGTGCAGCCAATCAGTGGCAAAGCTGAGCTTGGGGATTGTGTTCCAACGTCAGCGTATTTATATGAACTCAGGCCTGTGGAATTTTCTGGAATCCTTTTGTGTTCTGGTTGTAGTCATAGACACCAGCTCAATTTTTTTTTTTTTTTAAGATTTATTTTTATGGAGCCCAGCATGATAGACTAGAGGCTAAATTCCTTGCCTTGCATGTGACAGGATCCCACACAGGCACTGGTTCATGTCCCAGCTGCTCCACTTCCCATGCAGCTCCCTGCTTGTGGTCTGGGAAAACAATTGAGGATGGCCCAAAGCCTTGGGACCCTGCACCCATGTGGGAGACCAGGAAGAAGCTCCTGGCTCCTAACTTTGGATTAGCTCAGCTCTGGCCATTGTAGCTGCTTAGAGAGTGAACCAGAGGAAGAAAGATCTTCCTCTCTGTCTCTCCTTCTCTCTGTAAATATGACTTTCTAATAAAAAAATTTAAAGATGTATTTTCTGTTATTTAAAAACTATTTTTTATTGGAAAAGCAGAATTACAGAGAGAAGGAAAGACAGAAGGATAAAGATCCTCCATCTACTGGTTCATTGAGGCCTCAATGGCCAAATTCAGGGCTGATTCAAAGCCAGGCACCAGGGGCTTTTTCTGGGACTCCCACAGGAGTGCAGGAGCCCAAGAACTGCCATCCTTTGCTGTTTTCTAGATCACAAGTAGGGAGTGGATTGGAAGTGGAATGCTGGGACACCAGTTGCCACCCACATAGGATGCCAGCACTGCAGGTGGGGGATTAGCCTGATACACCACTATGCTGGCCCTGATTTGTTTTTGTTTTATTTGAAAGTCAGAGTTATGGAGAGAGGAGAGACAGAGAGAGAGAGAGAGAGAGACTCTCCCCATCTGCTGGTTTATTGACCAAATGACCTCAAGGGCTGAAATTGGACCAGTCTAAAGCCAGCAGCCAGGAGCTTCCTTCGGGTCTCCTACATGGGTGTAGAAGCCTAAGGACCTGAGCCATTCTCTACTGCTTTTCCAGGCCATAAGCGGGGAGCTGGATGGGAAGTGGAGCAGCTGGGACACCAACCGGCACCCATATGGGATGTTGGCACTTGCAATCAGAGGATTAACTTGTTCAGCCACTGTGCCAGTCCCATGAAGTGGGTGTTCTTCTCTTTTCTTTAGGTTGTAGGTGAGGAGACGGAGCCTAGGGAGATTAAGTGACCTGCACCAAGTGGCTGGTCTGAGCTCACTGCTGCTGAGAGCCAAGGCTGGCTGGTTACAGAGCCAGAGCTCGGGGATCCCAGGAAGCGGCCCTCACAGGGGAGCTTAGGGAGCAGAAATTGAGGCCCAGCTTTTCCACATGTGTCCATATACATGTGCACTGACTTTCACACACAGCCACCCTTGTCAGGGAAGGACCACAGGACATTTAACATGAAGAGAGAGACTGGCCCTCAGCCTCCAGCCTCTCTCCGAGCACTGGGTCGGGCTGCCCTCTGATAGCATAGAGATCTGATCCACAGGGTATTGCCACCTAGGTGGGCAGGTAGCCACCAGGATGCACAGGACTAGTCTTCAACAGCGCCATCGTGTGTCAGGAGCTGAAACAACAGCACTGGAGGAGTTTCCTACCCCCACCCTACCCCCACCCTACCCCCGTTTCTGTCCTGGACTGCTTTGGACAAAATCCTCAGGGTTCTTGGGTCAGTTCAAAAGGGTGAGGTCCCCCTGGAGGGATACTATTGACCTTGCTAATGGAGGCTGGGGGAGGGTGAGCAGTTACCTGGGAAAAGAAGTGGGGTGCCCTGACTTGGTGGCGCACTGCAATGAGTCCTGGAACAGGAAAGCAAGTGGGGATCCTATGCAGGAGAGTTCTTTGCACAGCAGAACAGCTCTGAGGTTAACAATAATCGCATCACCAAAACTGCATGCACATGAACGGCACACTATGGTGTACAAAGCTTTTGCTCATTCCCACTCCTGCTGGACTTCCTGCTACCCCTGTGGACACAACAGAACTGGGTGGGGGTGGGGGGAGTTGTCAATTCTGCGAGAGACAGACCTCACCAATGGTCCCTACAAGTCAGCAAGACCCCATCTCACCCGTATGGGAGAGTATCCAGCCAGCCAGCCTCCACCCACCCACCCACAGATGCCAGATACCTGGACTCTAGCCTGCCTGCTCACAACAGCATCAGGACCACGATGGCAATGACCATGAGGACTCCAGCCAGGATACAAAGGCCCAGAAAGACGATGTCACTGGTATCCTGGGTCACCACGGTCCCTGAGCCCTCGGGCACTTCCACTTCATCCCCAGGTAGCGCCTCCTGCAGGTGCTCTGCTGTGGCGGCATAGGGACCGAGCCAGTGGGAACCAGACAGCAGGTGGACGGCCGCCTCCTTGCGCCGCGGCTCACAGAGGACCTCGTACTGGTGTACATCCTCATGCCCAGCGGCTGAGAAGTCGATGTAGAGCACGCTCACGATGACAGCCGTGTTGTTCCTCCGCTGCGGGGCCACAGGGCACTGGCTGGCACCAGAAGGGTCCGGGACTGACCCCACAACCCTGGACACACTGCGGGATTTGGAGCCAATGGGACATGGCCCCAGGGAGGAGTCTGGGTTCCCCTCCTCGCTCTGCCTCTGACTCCATTTCCCAATGTGGAGGCCTACTGTCCTCATCTATGTAAGGGGCCTTCTTCTGCAAGTCAAAGGCAGACCAGCATCTGTTCGGGTTTCAAGGAACCAGGGTCAGTACAGTGGCACTGATGACAGCTCACAGGTAGCTGGTCTCAGCTCTCTGTGTTAAGTGAATTCCTATTTCTCACAACAGCTCGCTCTAATTAACACTCCCATTTTACAGATGAGGACACTGAGGCATAGAGGTTCACATAGCACACAGATCTGCCTACCTCTGTGTCTGAGCTGGTGGTTCTCATGCCTCACTCAAACCTAGCAACGAAGACCCTAAGGGGACTGTCTAGGGCCTACTGAGGTCCAGAAAGGCAGGACGTTGTCCTGAGCCAGGTCGAGAAGGTAAGTCTCTTGCCCCTCAGTTAGCAGGTTGCCCCTGGCATTGTGTGCTACTGCCTTCTGCAGTCTTCTTGCCCACTGAGGTGCCCTGCTGCTGAGTCCAGCCAGGACCACCCAGGGCTACATCAGTGAAGAGCCGCTGAGGAGGGAGACGTGGTGCATGGCTGGCTGTGCTCCCCGCCATGTGGGCATGAGACTGGGGTCTGGCCACAAACCTCCTTCCCTCTCCAGGGCACCCACCTTGCCCTTGTCCTGTGGGGGGGTCCTATTTGGGGGTGGCACTACTTGGGGGCGGGGGTTCGTAAAGCAGTGAACATCTGGGAGCCTGACGGGGGAGGGGGTCCCCAGTTAGGAGGTTTACGGAATCTCTTCCTGCTCTAGGCTTCCTCTGCCTCCCTGAGCCTCCCAGGCCTGTCTGCCTCCCTCTGCGGCCTCTGTGGATTTGAGGGGAGTGGTATGGGGTTCAGGCAAAGCAAGGCAGCCCCAGGGACAAGCCAAAAGTTAATGTGCACTACAATGAAGGGAGGGGAGAAGGGGGAAGGTACTGGAGGTTTTGATGAGAGAGGGACTGAAGGCTACCCGAATGTGGTGCTGTCGGCCAGAAAGTCACATTCCCGAGGGGTTAGAGGGGCTCAGGGGCTGGCACGCCTCTCCTACTGCCTTGTGCCCAAGGGTGTGGAACTTCCATCAGTTTATCAGGGAAGGCCCACAGAACATTTAACATGAAGAGAGACTGGCCCTCAGCCTCCAGCCTCTCTCCGAGCACTGGGTCGGGCTGCCCTCTGATAGCACAGAGATCTGATCCGCAGAGTATTGCCACCTAGGTGGGCAGGTAAGCCACCAAGATGCACAGGACTAGTCTTCAACAGCGCCATCGTGTGTCAGGAGCTGAAACAACAGCACTGGAGGAGTTTCTTCCCCCTTTCTCTGTTCCTGGAGTTGAGAGGTGGTGCTGGGGGAGGCGGTGGGAAGTTTGCCGGAAAGCACAGGATTTCTGCCAAGCCTGGTTGCACCCCCATAATCCAAGAAAGGGGTGTCGCTCCAACAGACATGGCTGTTCTCTCTCCCATCTACTAGACCTGTCCCTGTGAGGTTGCTCAGAGGGCCTGGGCCCCACACTTGATTCACCATATCTACACAAGGCAGGTAGAAAACATTGGTTTGGAGCTGCCTCGCACTGCCTCAGACTCCTGAAAACCCCTTTTGTTTGTGGAGTCCCAGTGGATTTGCAGAGTCACAGCAGAGCTTAGGGCTCCCCCGTTCTATATGGCAAGGGGTGAGGCACTCCCAGGAAGGAAGGTGATGGTAAAGAACCTGGCAGGGGCTTGGTTCATGTGGCTGGCGGAGCCCCCAGGGGTGGGGAGGGCTGAGCCGATGGGCAGGACCCCAGCCTTGTCTATTCAGCTTGGTTCTGTAGGGACCCTGAGCAAGTGTGTGACGGCAAAGCCAGGAGGGGCTGAGTGCTACAGCCGGGCCAGTGGCGTCATCGGAGTCAGAAGAAGCAGAATTCTCTGCCATGGCAGATGCCCTTGGTCAGTGGGGGTCAGATCTGCCCCTCCCTCATGCCCTGACCGCCTACCTGGGACTCAGTACCGCAGGTGTCAAAGCGGGCCTGGATCCTGAAGCTGTTGCCCACCTCCTGGGCAGCACAGTTGTGGCTGCCCAGATAGACCTTGGTGCGTTCCAGTGGGGCCAGCGCCTGCGCCGAGATGAGGATCTGGAAGTCTGTGCGGGAGCAGCTCACATTCATGGGCACCACTGGAACAGAGGGAGAGCGGGAGGCCTTGCGGCAGGTGCTTCATTCCATCACGCAGCAGTCATCCAGCGCTGGTCTACTAGGTGCAGGCTGTATTTATTCATTTTTTTAAAAAATTATTTATTTTTATTGCAAAGTCACATATATATAGAGGAGGAGATACAGGAAGATCTTTTGTCCGATGATTCACTCCCCAAGCAGCCGCAATGGCCAGAGCTGTGCCAATCTGAAGCCAGAAGCCACTTCCAGGTCTCCCACGCGGGTGCAGGGTCCCAAGGCTTTGGGCTGTCCTTGACTGTTTCTCAGGCCACAGACAGGGAGCTGGATAGGAAGCAGGGCTGCCAGGATTAGAACTGATTCCGGCACATGGAAGGCTAGACTTTAGCTGCCAGGCTACCGTGTTGGGTCCACAGGCTCTATTTAAAGGGCTACAGATACAGAAAGGGGGGAAATATCCAAACAACTGCCTTGGTGGATGAGCTGCTCTGGCCTAGGTGGGGGACAGGACCCCAGCGTGTGTGGAAGGAATGAAGGCCAGCTGCAGTGCTCAGAAAGATGATTAGGCTGGGGGTTTTGATCTGAAGTGTGGCATTTCCTTCCCCAACATCTGGCAGCCCCCTGCCCTCTCCCCTTCCCTCCTCCATGTCCCTGGGCACCCTCCCAACCAGGTCAGTGTGCAGGACTCCAAGTGCCTGTAGCTGTATGTGTGTGTACATGCATGATGTATGTGTGTGCACAGGGGCTCTAGGCATGGAGGAAGGCAGTGGCTGGCAGAGGAAAGAGGAAGAGGGCTGGCAGGCAGGGGCCTGGAACTCCCTTCCCCTATCCAGGAAATGGCTCAGACATATATTTCAGCCCCTGGTGTCTGGGCAGCTGGGGATTTATGGGCCCGCCGTCTCCTGCGATGATCTCGGTGGCGCTGAACTGTGTGTCACCCCTGATGGATGTTGTGGCTGCCCTCCCGCGGGCAGGGAGGGGGAGATTACCTACCGCCTGGGCTGCAGCCAGCCTCCACGCCAAGCCTGACCCAGACTCCCACAGCGCTGTGCAGAGGGAGGAGAGGTGGCGGCTCGGATCCTGTTCTGTGGCCCCATCTCCTGTCCCCACCCCACCTCAAATATGCGTTGGCATCCTCATTCACACGTGGGAAGACAAGAGGGAATGGGGTAGACCAGTGAGTCAGGGAAGAGTCTAAGAGTGGCTTGTGCCAGCCAGGCCCCCAACTCCCCTGCCCATGGCCAATCATTCAGAGGCCCAGGACTACTCAAGGTCAGGGGTACCCTAGCCAGTACTTTGCTGCCTGGGAGACTGCCACCGAGTTCTTGCCTCTCTCTCACCTGCTCTCTTATCTGCATGCTGAGGGACTGTGCCTGGCTGAGCAGAAGGCATCAAGGGCCTCTGGCCCAGGGGAGGGCACAGGGAAGACAGGAGAGACGGTGCACATACCTGTCTGCCACATCAAATCAAAGTGCTCAGGGATGGGAAAACAGCCACCCACCCACTGTGCCAGCCTCTTATGACTCAAGGCCTTGGGCGCCTGAGCCCACGTGGGAGACCCGGAAGAAGCTTCTGGCTCCCAGCTTTTGGATCAGCTCTGCTGTGGGTGTTGTGGCCATGTGGGGAGTGAACCATGGATGGAAGATCTTTCTGTCTCTCCTGCTCTCTGTAAAAATCTGCCATCCTTTTTTTTTTTTTAAGAAAGCATCACATCTCATGAAGGCTTCTGAGTGTGCTTCTATGGCTGGCTCCTCTCCTGCCCCTCTTCTTGCATTGAACATAGACACCAGGCAGCTGTGGCAGCCATGTTGCAACCATGAGGCTAAGAGAATCCATGAGATACCAACTGGGGAGCCTGTGTTGAGCCCCCAGGCTGATACAGCAGCTTCCAGCGCCAGACTTCCTGCTGTGTAAAGAAAGACCCAGCACCACTTGTTGAGCTAGTGTTTCCAAATGATACAAACAGGACTGGTAGCTATCGCCCCGGTGAGACCAACTGTTGGCTATGAACTGTCTTAGTCCTGGGTATCAGAGATCAGTTGTGGGGCAAGAGAGGCAAGAGGCCCACGACAGAAGGAACAGATGAGGAAGATGTGGAGTCCCAGGCTTGAGAACTGGAAAAGGAGGGAGCCATGACAGTGGAAATCCGGTTGTAGGGTGGGCCCTGGGAAGGGGTGTCCTGCTTGGATTCCGACTCCAGCCACCATGTGCACGTGGTGAGCTATCCCCGGGCCTGCCTGGAATCTGGGGCTGCTTCCTTTTCGGGGTGAGTACACCAAGGTGGGAAGTCTCCTTGACTGGGTAGGTCTGGGGCCCACCCACCGCCCTTATTGGGTGGTGAATGGGATTGGGGAGGGACGCGACCTTGGGCCTGGGGATTTAAACTTCCAGCAGCCGGGAGGCTGTTGGTGGGCCCCAGGAAGGGGTGTCCTGCTCGGATCCCGACTCCAGCCACCATGTGCAGTGGTGAGCTATCCCCAGGCAGCCAGTGCGCTATTTGGCGCCAGGCTCCGCCTGCTGGCCGCCCGGCCAGGGAGCTCTGGGGTATTGGTTGTCTGAATCGCTGCTTGGGTAGCTCCAGGTTGATCCCACTGTGCTTCTGGGATCTGAGTCAATCCTAAACATTCCCAATGGCAGTAACTCTTTCTTCGAAGAACTTGTAATCCTATAACAATGCTGAGTGGTGAACACCAGTCCATGCAAAAGCTAAGGCTCGGGGCTTGTCCAGCAGGATATCCTTTTACCTGACATGATGATGGATCAGGAGACTGGTCACATTAGCAGGGCCATAACATTAAATAGCACTCGAGAACCATATCCGGTGGTAGATTCTGTGTGGGATATGGAAAGTCTAGCCCCACTGGTAAGCCAAAGTTTGGATTAAGCTAGGTGTGACCAAAGAGCCTGCCATCAATCACAGGTAAAGGAACCCGCAGCAGTCTGGACTTGTCAAGGCAGCAGCACCCGAAAGTGCATCGTGAATAGGGTGTGGGGTGGGCCAGGCTGCAACATACACCAGCTCACATAAGGCCAAATGGAAGGCCAGACTGCGCGGGACACTGGCCTAAAACCCATTGGCATGTATGAGAATTGGGCCTGGGAGTTGATCAAGTGGAGGAACTTGGGAAACTCTCCTGGGGAGTCATAGCTCCCGCTGGTAAACATGTGGTCCAGACCTGGGGGTCGGACAAGCTGGGCAAAGTAGCTCCAACAGTTGGCTAATGTATAAATTGGTAATGGAATGAGATGTACTGGGCAGGACTAAGCAAACCTTAGCCTACAAGTGAAACTAGAAACCAGGATGGAGCACAAGTCATACCGAGCTAGGCTCTTGCACCTACTGGTCTACGTGAGTCAAGTACGCTAAGCCACAGTGTCTAAGGCAGAGGCCAGGACAAGTGAGGGACTGAGACAAGCTGAGTCAGAGCAGCCACTGTCATGCGCGTGATCTATGGCTGGGAACAGGCCTGGTTGGGGAGCTAAGGGGACACCCTAACTGGGTTGAGGTTCCCACCAAGGGGCGCATGTGCTGGAATGGGGGCTGTGTTCTAACCAGGAAACAGTTGTAGTCACCCGAGGCACTAGTGTGGACTGGGATTGGATGCAGCAGGCCAGGTCAGACTCCAACACCGTCTGGTGTTCTGGAGAACCAGGATGGATGTGGGACTGACTAGGCTAGGTCTCAACCCCCTACTGAGCCATATGTGAGCTGTAGGTGAGGTGGGTATGGACGAGCCATGGCTGGGCTGAAACATCCAACAACAAGAACCAGAATGGGTTGAAAGCCAGCCAAGAAAAGCCACTATTCCTGCTAGGACAGGAGGTGAACTGAGTAGGGCTGGCTCATGGACCCCCTGGTATGCGCAAAATCTGGCATTGGGAAGGGTTCTGATGGAGGAGCCTGGGCAACTCTTCTGGCAGGACACAATCCCTGCAAGTAAGCACAAGAAGCATGATAGGAAACAGCCCAGAATAGGCCATGGAAAGTTTCCCACTGGCATACATTTGGCATGGGTTGGGGGCAGACCAGGCTGAATTAGTACATGTCATCCATCCACTGGCAATTCCGGACACCAGAACAGAGTGTGGGTCGAGCCAGGTTTGGTCACGACAAAACCCAGTGCACAATATGGAATGCCAGGGTGAGGTTGCCTGTACTGGATGTGACCGCAGCACCCAACCAGCACATGTGAGAACCAGGAAGGGAGGGGGCAGAGCCGGCAGGAGGATTAAGGGGCTGGTCCCCTCACCGGACAGCTACTCCCACTGGAGATCGTGGGCTGGGATGTTGGCAGACCAGACTAAGCAGGGCTACAACACCTGTGTGCCTTATGTGGACTAGATCAGGGAAAAGCCAGGCTGGGCGGATTATTCCTACTGGTGCAAGCATAAATCAGAGTGGGTGAGGGTTGCTTGGGCTTAACCACAGCATCAGCTGGTAGGAGCTGGCACTGGGGGCTAATTCTGTCAAGTCAAACCACAGAAACACGTGGAGAGTGCATAATCTGGAAGTGAGAGAGACCTGGGAGGGAAATAGTGGGTTCCCCCCTCTTGGGTTACTACTCCCACGGAAGGGCATGAAAACTAGGTTGGGGGCTGGGGTGACTAGACAGAGAGGCACTCAACAACACCCATGGGGGCTGGATAGTGGAGCTGGTTAGATGGAACTAAGCTTTAATATCCACTGACAAGTATGAGAGCCAAATGGGATGTGGGACAGACTGGACTAGTCTGCTACACATACAGGCAAACCAGGGTAGGGGGCGAGCCTGGTGGGGGTTATTGTGGGTCGCTCCCACTAGGCTGCAACTCTCACTGGTTGATGTGAGGACCAAGTACGTGCTGGGCAGAACCAGGCTGGACTGTAACACCCATTGGTTCCAGTGCAAGTCGGGACTGAAAACAGAACCAACCCAGCAATTGCAACCACCAGCTGCTCATGGAGATGGACTGTGCCGGGCCCTGTGCTTGCTAGAACATACAAGAATCTGGTCTGGGAATACCTCAAAGTTTCTGTGGGGATCTCCTCAATCGAAATGCTGGGCTCATAACCCTAGCCAAGAAAAGACAGAAGACAGAACAAGTCAATCAACCACCTCAGCTATATGTTGGCAGCGAAATACTGGGCAAATGAAGACTCTGTCTATCAGTGGATTCTTCAATGACCTCACTGAGCTGGGAGTGGTGAAAATGGCAGCGATTCATAACTGGTGAACTATTAAAACCACTTGAGCAAGGATCTCAGAGCATGCCCCACACCCGGGACTTGGGGAGGGTGGGAAACTGGGTGGGCCTTCTCCCTCAATATCCCCCTCTACCTCAGATACAAGTAGGAAACAATATGGACATAATAGTCTTACCCACTTCCCTATAGCCCCTGAACCTTTTTACCATAACTAACTATGTAAAGATTGCCAACAATATAATTAAAAAATAAAATAAAAAAAAAAAAAGAAATCCGGTTGTGGTCTCCAAGGTCCCAGGCACTTGCATTGGCATGGCCAACTGGAGAAGGGACCGGAAAAGGGACCGTGTGTGGATCACAATAGGCTGATAGGATGGAGGGAGCTCAGATTGGCTCCCTCTTTCCCCCACCCCCATCCTCCCTCCCAGGCCCCCACTGACCTCCGATGTAGGCCACAGCAAAGCCCCTGCGGGCGGTGCTACGGTCCGTGTGCAGCAGGAGCAGGAGCTGGTTGTGGCTGGAGGTGATGGGCGGTGGCAGATGGTGACCACACCAACTCCCAATCAGGGGAGCCTCCTCATTGGCCCCATCGAAGGCTGCCAGATGGTCAAAGTCACAGGTCCGGGTCAGACTGTTGGGTTCTTCCAAATCCAGGTCCAGGAAGAACACCTTGACCCGGTAGCCATGAGGCAGGCGGATGGTCCAGTGGCACCGGATGTTGTTGGGGTAGGAGCTGGGGTACTGCGGGCTAGAGAAGTTGCCCCGCACGGCCACAAACACCTCCTGGCACTCTCCTGATGTTGGGGGGATGCAGGGGGAGGAGAAGGCAGCGAGGGTGAGGAGGATGCCCTGGCCAACCAGCTGCCACACTCTATCCTCCATGTATGCACATGCAGTTCCTTTTGCTGGAGCACCCTTCCTTCCTTCCGCCTCCGGCCCACTCCCTCCAAGCACTCCTCAATTCCCTGCTGCTCCAGGAAATCACCCATGATTCTTCCTGTTAGCACAGATTATAACAGTTCATCATCGTCTGCCTCTTTACATACCTGCCCCACTAGCCCATACATTCCCCATGGGTTTGTTCATTTATTCCTTTGCACTTGCATTAATTCAGAGGTGGCATTACCTGCCTCTGCTCTTGGCATTGGCTAGGCAGGGGAGGCTGGGCTAGTTCATCACAGGCAGGCAGAGAGATGCAGAAAGCCCGAGATCCTCGGGGTGCAGGAAACTGTGCCAGGCAGATGGGAGCTGATGTGCACACAGGCAGGGCCAGGCACCGAGCCCCACAGCCCCATCCCACCTACCTGAGAAGTAGTAAGCTTTGAAACCACGGCCTCCAATGTTGAAGTCAGACTTGAAGACCACTTGTAACTCATGGCCCAGCGACACCAGCGTGGGGGGCCTGGCGTTACCGCAGTAGTGGTGCCCATGGACAGGGCCAGGCCCCCCTAGGATAGCCACGTAGTCATAGGTGCAGTCCTCGCTACCCTCCACCTGGAAGTCCTCAAAGGCCAGCTTGACGGTGGCAGGACCAGCAGCCCGGATCACCCAGTGGCACTCCACGCTGTTGGGGTAGTTGTTGGGGTACTCAGGGCTGGTAAGGACTCCTGACAGGCCTGTCAGGACACCACCACACACATCTGTAAAGAGAGCCACGTGAGCTGACCTTGGTGTCCCTATCAATTTCTTCCCCCAGGAACCAAACCCTTCCCCCTTGGCCAGGAACTGCATGCATCTAGCCCACCCATGGTACCTGGGCCACCCAGAGAGCCCTTGTGCCATGTTCTTCCCACCCCCTGCACCCCATTGCACAGCTTAAAGATTAGGGGTGCAGGGAAGGAACTCAGGGATTTAAGTGGGAGACTGGGGTGTCCGGCTGGAGAGGAAAGATGGCACACAGGGACAGAGAGGTGTGGTCAAGGCAGCCGCTGAACCCCTCGCACAGCTGGACCCTGTGCTTGGCAGAAAGCACCCCGATGACAACCCCAGGTGTCAGGAAGTGAGGTGTTTACTCACCACCATCAAGAGTCCCAGGCAAGAATGAGATGGGGGTGGGATGGTGACCTGCTGGGACGTCAGGAAATGTCCTCAGAGACTGGTGGACACAGGAGCATGGAGGAGTGGCAAAACCCAAGGGAAGGGCAGGGCCTGGAGTGTGGCTGCCTGACTGGGAACTGGGCAAGTGGACTTGAACCCAGACAGACTCCCCTGAGATGCTCACCATACTTGGCACCTAGCCAGTGGGACACAGAGGCAGAGGAGTGTGAGCAAACGGCCCTGACAGACAAGGAAACCACGTCTCTGAGAAAAGATTGGATGAAGTAGAGGTCCAAGCATTAGCAGCCCCTCGGTTCTGCCTTTCACAAGCTGTGTGATCCTGGAACAGCAGCCCAGCCTCTCTGAGCTTCATTGGGGTATTAGAATCCTAAGGAGACAGTATGGTGGAATAGTGTGTAAAACTATTGCCTGAGATGCCAGCATCCTATATGGGAGCCAGTTTGAGTCCTGGCTGCTCCACTTCTGACGTTCCTTGCTGATGTGCCTGGAAAAGGAGTATATGATGGGCCCAAATTCTTGAGGCCCTGCACCCGCATGCGAGACT
Organism: Ochotona princeps; assembly: GCF_030435755.1. Classification (NCBI taxonomy): domain Eukaryota; kingdom Metazoa; phylum Chordata; class Mammalia; order Lagomorpha; family Ochotonidae; genus Ochotona; species Ochotona princeps. The sequence goes on from NC_080833.1 coordinate 43,354,018, forward strand.
GGGAGAGGCTCTGTGTTTCTTCCTGCTTCTCTTCTGGTTAGTGCTGATCGTATAGTCATTTGGGGAGTGAACCAGCAAATGGAAAATCTTTCTCTCTGTAATTCTGCCTTTCAACAGAAGAAAGAATGAAGCCTGCCCACAGCCTGGCTCTCTGGTCTTAGACGCATGTGCTCTACCATGCTGGCTTGGGAACTGAGTGATGTACCATGTGGTAGGCACTGACAAGCATCAGCACTCGCTGGGGATGGCCAGCAGGTATGCCTTTCTGGAGACCAAACACTTTGCCCTGGAGCTACTGTCACCACCACGCCACATGTGACCAGGGCACTGCCCTGAAGGTCTAAGGGCTCAATTTCCTGGAGTTGTGCCCCCAGCTGTGTGACCTTGGAAAGGCATATACCTTCTCTGATCTCAGCTTTTTTTTTTTTTTTTTTACAGATTTATTTGTTTTTATTGCAAAGTCAGATATACAAAGAGGAGGAGAGACAGAGAGGAAGATCTTTCGTGCACTGATTCACTCCCCAAGGGGCCGCAACAGCTGAATCTAGGCTGATCAGAAGCCAGGAGCCAGGAGCCAGGAGCTTCTCCTTGGGTCTCCCACCCTGGTGCAAGGTCCCAAGGCTTTGGGCCATTCTCAACTGCTTTCCCAAGCCGCAAACAGGGAGCTGGATGGGAAGTGGGGCTACCAGGATTAGAACTGGTGTCCATATGGGATCCTGGTGCGTGCAAGCGAGAACTTTAGTCACTAGGCTACCGTGCTGGGCCATGATCTCACCTTTGTAGTCAGTGACATGAAAGGGCATGTCTAGACAGTGAGGCCCTTCCTGGGTCCCTGGGCCCATTGCAGACACCAGGTGCACACTGAAGTTGGATTCATGTTGTGTTTAATGCAACTCAAAGACGGCTCCCTCAGGGGAGGGCACTGTGGCTCAGTAAGCTAAGATGCCACATGGGATGTCCCATATCAGAGTGCCCATCTAAGTCCTGGCTCCTCCACTTCTAATCCAAGTCCTGTAAGAAATACCTAGGAAGGCAGCGAATGATGGCCCAAGAACACGGGGTCCTGCCACTCACGTGGGAGATTCAGATAGATTTCTGGGTTTCTGGCTTCTTCCTGACCCAGTCCTAGCTATTTGAGGACTGAACCAGTAGGTGAAAAACCTGTCTTCTCTCTCTGTCACTGTATTTCAAATAAAAGATTATTCTTTTAAAAAAAAAGGGAAAAAGAAACACCCACACTTTAAAAATCGTAACATGTAAAAAGTCAACTTTGACCTGTGTTTTCCATGACTGACATATTGTAAGTAAATGTTAAAAGTATCAACTTATTAAATAAACCCTGTGCCACTGAAGCAGCCCTTTACTTCTTTGTAGAAGAGGGATTAACAGGCAGTTCCAACTGACGAGAGGCTATTCTGATTTATAAAGATGTTGGAAAACACAGCTAATAGCCTGATGCCTAACCTGCAAATGGAAGGATCTGGAATTGCAAAGCTCTGAGCAGACCAGCCTGTGAGCCTGAACACTGCAGGGGATGAGTGTCTCCCCATTCTCCCCGAGGACCCTGCAGCAGCTGCTTGTGCAATAGACAGACCTGAAGACGGCCATGACTTTGACCTTGGAAGGCGGGAGGAAGACGGGGTGGGAGCCCAGAAGCCTGCAGTCTAGGAGGCTGAGTTAAGGAGAGAGGTGGGTAGGGCCAGGCTGAGGGGCAGGGGTTCAGCCTGGTGGAAGCAGACCCACCCTGCTGCTGCTGAAGCCCTGGGAAGGGAGCCCCATGCCCTTGGAAGAGGGAGGCTGCAGGTGGCAGCAGCATAACGGCCGTGGTGTCATGTGCTGTCGCCTGATGCCTTGAGAGGGTGAGAAGGACAGGGATGAGCAACCTGGTTAGCCCCATTCTGAGCACAGGGGGATATTGTGCTGCAGGAAGGAAGGAGGCATCGGGCATCCCACGAAGGTAGAATCCAAGGTTACAAACGTGGCCGCCTGTGACGAAGCAGTGGTTGTCGTCCCACAAACAGTGCCCGCAAGCAGGGACACCTGGGCTCAGAGCAACCTACCTGCCTCATACAGAACTCCTCTCTCCTGGTCTCACCTAAACCCCCACCTCCACCTGCACCCAGAGGCGGCCTCTCCACCACCAAGTCCCTGCTGACCTTTCTGGTAGTGTGCGGAGAATCCGCGACTGGCCACGTGCTTGTCTGAGTGGAAGATGATGTACATGATGTGCCAGGAGGAGGTGAAGGGTGGTGGGGGCACCTGGCCACAGAACCTTCCCAGAAGGTTGCCCTGGTCTCCCGAGGCCCCGTTGTAGATTTCCAGGAAGTCAAAGCCGCAGGTGTCATGGTACTCCAGGTCAAAGGCGTGGAAAGTGAGCAGCACAGATGAGCCCTCGGCCACCACGATCAGCCAGCTGCACTCCGTGTTGTAGGGGTACAGCCTAGGGAAGTTGGGGCTGGAGAAGTTTCCAGAAGGTGCTGAGAGCACACCTCCGCACTTGACACCTGCAATCAGAGAGAAAGCAGCTGTGGTCTCTGGAATGTATGGCCTGGATATGGGCTCGGTTGCAAGTCTGGGTATCCAGGGTACAATGCGGGGGTCCACGTTAGGACTCTAACGGCATTTACCTGTTCTCCAAATGTTTCTCAAGCATTTTTGCATTCATTCAATAAACACTGAGCACCAGCACTATGCAAAACAGGCAGAAACACCTGCACTTGTATAGTAGACACTCTACATGGAAAAGACTGGGTAAGTGACCTAGACACGGAATACGTGACATAGAGGTGAGGGAAAAAAACAAGCAAGAAACGAGGTGCTGGGGACAAGCTCCTAATGTACATAAATACTACAATATTCCAGCTCAGGACCTGCACTGGGGAATTCAAAAGCTAATAATAATAACCGCCATCCCCCACAAGTGCAGTCTATATACCATATTAAAAGTACATTCTTAGAGGCCCATATACACTTATATTTTTAAAAGGAAACAATGGGAGGAAACTTATAACAATAATTTTCTGTCAAGAGAAGCAGTGCCAAAAGGGAGGAGACAGCCAGAGTACTTAGCTAGATCTCCTCAAATGACATTTGTTTCCAGGCTGTGGCTCAGCATATTGGGCCTCTACCTGTAGTGCCAACATTCCAAACGGGCATCAGTTCCAGTCCCAGCTACTCCAGTTCTGATCCAGCTCCCTGTTAATGTGCTGAGAAAACAGCAAGTCCTTGGTCTCTGCTATCCATATGGAAGACCTGGAAGAAGCTTCTGGCTTCAACCTTGCCCAGTTCCGGCCATTGCAGGCATCTGGGAGGTAAACCAGCAGATGGAAGCCCTCTCTCATGCTCCCTTTCTCTCTTTCTTTCTGGTCTCTCCCTCCCTTCCTCTTTTGTCTATATCTGCCTTTCAGATAAATAAACTTTTGGGGGGCTGGCACCGTGGCTCAACAGGCTAATCCTCCACCTATGCAGGAACTAAGCAGAGTCTATCTGGACATCTGGTCAAGCTATCCAGCAAAGATGCTGTCATGGTCTGCCAGGAATGTGTCAGAAAGCACAGGCACTTGATGCCTCAAGCTCCCATGGGTGAGCATTGAAAGAAGAGTGCCTAGGGCCTGGCGCAGTGGCCTAGCGGCTAAAGTTCTCACCTTGAATGCACCGGGATCCCATATGGGTGCTGGTTCTAATCCCGGCAGCTCCGCTTCCCATACAGCTTCCTGCTTGTGGCCTGGGGTAGCCCAAAGCTATGGGACCCTGCACCCATGTAGGAGACCTGGAAGAGGCTCCTGGCTCCTAGCTTCAGATTGGCTCAGCTCCAGTCATTGCGGTTACTTGGGGAGTGAATCATCAGACAGAAAATCTTCCTCTTTGTCTCTTCTCCTCTCTGTATATCTGACTTTGCAATAAAAAAATCTTTTTTTTTTCTTTAAAGAAGAGTTCCTAATGACTGCAGTGCATGCAGACTCAGGAGCTTGGAGTGAAGCTCGAAAGAGCTTTCCAGAAAATGTGCTACTTCCATTAGTGCACTTTTTTGAAAACCAATCAGCAGAAAGGGAAGAGAGTTAGGTATCTACTGTTCCTCCCCTGGAAGGAGTGGCTTTGGAGGTCAGCAGCTAGACAGGGAGGGGAGAACACGCTCTGCATAAGACTACAGAAAGATTAGCTACCTTAGAAGCCATTCCTTTGCAGGCCTGAATGGAATAGTCATGGTATGGGTGAAATGAGATGAGGGTTAAGACCTAGACAGCTACGCAAGCAGGTGTTGCCTATAGAATATTTTCACTTCTACTAAAGACCATGAATTGAGTATTGGATAAAACTAAAGAATTCCCATCCCATTGAGATGGTGCTGTGGTTATATTGGTTTTACAGCTTTGCCTGTTAGGTACCTATACTGATACGTTTATTTTTTAATATATTTTTTATAATCTTCTACAGTTGATTAGGATACAAAGACACAAGGACTACAGGAAAGTGGGTAAGATCATTGTTTCCACACTAATATCATCATTTTCCCCCTGTATCTGGGGTAAAGGGGAGAAACAAAGGGAGAAGGCCTTCCCAGCCCCCTACCCATCCCAGGTCCCCAGTGTGGGGCATGCTCCGAGGGTCCTGCTCAAGCAGTTTTGATAGTTCAACAGTTATGAATCGCTGCCAATCTCACCATTCCAAGCACGATGAGGTTGCTGAAGAATACACTGATTGACATAGTCTCTTCATGGTTGGGTTCTGAGACCAGCAGTTCAGTTGGAGGGATCTCCAAAAAAACATCATCTGAGGTGATCCCAGACCTGATTCTTGTGTGTGCTTGCCAGTACAGGGTCCGGTACCATCCATTGTCCCAATCAGCTTATGTACATGTTGGTCGTTGTAATTGCTGGGTCAGTCTGTTTCCAGTCCTGTCTTCCAAGTGAACCAATGGTTTTGCAGTCCAGCCCGAACATGCCCACTTCATACTCGGCCCTCATGCAAACTAGTGGGAGCTGCAGCCTAGTTGGAGCGACTCCCCATAACCCTCACCAGGCCTGCCCCCTACCCTGATTCCCATGCTTGCCAGTATGTACCGCAGGCTTCTTCGGTCTGTCCCACATCCCATTCAGCTCTCATACATATCAATGGGCGTTGAAGCCTAGTTCAACCCAACCAGCCTGACTGTCCAGCCCATGCACATACTGTTGGTTGCCTTTCTGTCTAGCCACCCCATTCCCTGTCCTGCTGTTCCCTGCCCTCCAGTAGGAGTGGTAACCCAAGAGGGAGGAGCCCATGATTTCCCTTCTAGGCCACTCCCACTCCTGGATTATGCACTCTCCAGGTGGTTCTGCAGTGTAACTTGACATAGTTAGCCCCCAGTGCCAGCCTCTGCCAGCTGATGCTGCAGCTAAGCCCAACCAACCCTCACCCACTCTAATTTTTGCTTGCACAAGTAGGAAGAGTTAGCCCAGCCTGGCTTTACCCTGATCTAGCTCACACAAGGCCCACAGGTGTTGTAGCCCTGCCTAGTCTGGTGTGCCCCCATCCCAACTCATGCTCTCCAGTGGGAGTAACTGTCTAGCAGGGTGGCCCCCCCCACAATCCCCCTGCCGGCTTTCCCCCGCTCCCTCCCTGGTTCTCACGTGTGCTGTTTGGGTGCTGCGCAGCCACATCTGGTATGTCTCACCTCACCTTGGCATTCTGTAATGTGCACTGGTTTGTGTCACGATCGAACCTGGCCTGACCCACACTCTGCTCTGGTGCTCGGATTTGCCAGTGGGTGATGTGAACTGGTTCAGCCTGGTCTGCTATCTACATATTTCAAATGTATGTCAGTGGGAAACTTCCCATGGCCTGGTCTGGGTTGCTCCCTATTATGGTTCTTGGGCTCACCTGCAGGGACTGTGTCCTGCCAGAGGAGTTGCCCAAGCTCCTCCATCAGAACCTCTCCCAATGCCAGATTTCGTGCATACCAGTGGGTCCATGGGCCAGCCCTACTTAGACACGCTCCTGTACTAGCAGGAACAGTGGCTTTTCCTTGATGACCTTCAATCATCCAGTCATCTGTTTCATTCAGTCCTACCAAGGCTCGTCCATACCCAGAAATGACACACATGGCTCACTAGGGGCAGTAACCCAGCCTAGTCAGTCCTACAGCTACCCAGGTTCTCCAGAGCACCAGATGGTGCTGGCCCGGTTAGGTGCACCCAGTCCTAGTCCACACTTGTGCCAAGGGAGATTGCAGCCATATCCAGACCAGAATGCAGCCCCCACTCTGGCCCCCGCACTCACCAGTGGGAACCCCAACCCAGCAAGGGTGTACTCTCACAGCTCCCCAACTGAGCCTATTCCCAGCCCTAGATTATGCATATGCCAGTGGTTGCTCTGACCCAGTTGACTTAGCCCCTCACCAGTCTCAGCCTTTGCCTTCGATGCTGTGGCCTAGTATCCCTGGCTTATGCAGACCAGTTGGTGTAACAGCCTAGTTTGGCATGAGCTGTGCTTCATTCTGATTTCTGTTCTGTGTTGCCACCTGCAGTACCTCATCCCATATGGGCACCAGTTTGAGTCCTGGTTGCTCCACTTCCAATGCAGTTCCCTGCTAATGGCCTGGGAAGGCAGCAGAAGGTGGCCTGAGTCCTTGGGTCCCTGTACCCATATGGGAGACACAGGAGAAGCTCCTGTCTCCTGGCTTTGGCCTGGCCCAGCTGCCTCTGTTGTGGCCACTTGGGAGTGAAAGCAGCTGGTAGAAGATATCTCTGCCTCTCTCGCCCTCCCTTTCTAACACTGCCTTCCAAATAAATTTTTAAAAAATTCATGGAGGCAGTCTTATTTAAGTGGAGAATGAGGAGGGCTAGGCAGTTAGAGAGAATCAAGGGAAAGAAACAGCAGATGAAGGTCCAGAGGTGCCGTCATTGTATGAACCCCACCCCCAGCCTCAGGCATACACCTGTGGAATGGGTCGATGAGCCATCCTCACTGGATGACTGCGAGCCCTGATGTGGTGAAGGCTGGGCAAAGTGGTCTTAGCAGCTCCCTGCCTGGCCCTGGGGGCAGCCCAGGGAAGGAATAATGTCTGGCTTTGGTGGCAAGAGGGTACAGGGACAGTGTCTAATGCCTGTCCCTGTATTGCCATCAGGCACGCCCATGGTCAGGAAAAGGTACAATTGCTGTAGACCAGGCACTGGCACATGCACCTGGAGGCCTTTGTCTACCAGGGCCCATTCAGGCCTTCTGCCCCTAGTCCCTGTATCACCCAGGCCTGCAAAGTAGGAACAGCCAGACAGCTCCTCCTACTACCCAGGAATGGGCCACATGCGGGCGTGCCCACCAGTGACCAAGCAATTGGCAAGGCACATTTCCTGCTGTGTCCCTGCTGCAGACTGAGTGGAATGAGACACTCAGGACTATTGGCGGAGCCCCCCCCCCCCAGGCACACACACCCCTTGCAGAAAGGAAAATCAAACCAGCCCAAAGTCCCCCAAGGGACATGTGGTACAGGAGAACGGTCCAGAGAGCCCCTGGAGGGAGCATCACAGGCTGATGGAGGGATGTGGAAGGCTGCATGGAGAAAGTGGCATTTACTCTGAGCTTGAAGGATGAGCCTGATGTGCTCTGTGGAAAGGGGAAGAGACTTCCCAGGTGGGATGGGGGTGGGCAGAGAGGCCTTCCCTTCATCCTTGGTAAGCCCCCAGCCTTGGTCACAGGTCATCAGGAGTCCTCAGCTTTCTCATCTGTAAAATGGAAGTCTAAGAACTACTCGATGGTTGGTTTTAAAGATGAAATGCAATCATGCAGATAAAGCATCCCGCACATAGCAGGTGCTCCACCGTTTTCTGCCATCCCAGATGCAAACACATCCTCTACTCAGGGGATTGCCCCTCTAAGAGCCTCCTGAAGCCCCTTGAGACCCAGTTGCCACCTGCTCATGTCTCACCCCCACACCCCTGATTCCTAGCCATGCCCGGAGTGCCTACCTTTCATGCCATGGACCCTGGGGCCTAGGCTCATCAGGGTGACTGCCAGCAGCAGGCAGGATCCCAGTCTTGCCAGCATCTCTTTGCCAAGGAGCTCCCCACACAATGGGGGCCACAGAGCTTGAGTGGGCTGAGATCCGAGGGTCCGGAGCAAGGGAAAGAGAGGTGAGGCTGAGAGGGCCCCAGAGTTAATGGCACAGTGAATAATTCATTGGTCCCTCGAATTAGTAAGCCGATGCCCAGGTGCTTCCTCGGCTGCACACTAAGGTGACGGATCTAGTGTCAGCAGGTTGACACGTTCTGAGATCCGTACTGGCCATCCTGCCTGCAGAAGGGGACCAGCAAGGCAATGGAAGAGCATCAGGTGGTGGAGAAAGGGCACATGTTTGGAAGTCAGGCAAGTGTCTGGGGTCAGGCCCAGGTCAGGCTGTGCCTTGCCAGGGGACCTTGCACAAGTCGTTATTTCCCTGGGCCCAGTCTTCTTATCTGTTCGATGGAGCCATTCAATCCTGCCAGCAAGGCCGAACCCATGCTGGAGCACCCAGGAGGAGCTTGCCACTGGTCTCTCCATCTCCGAGTCCTGAGCAGTGTGAGAACAGCCTGAAATGAGTGGGACCCAAAGGGTATGAGGGTTTAGACCAAAAGGAGTGAGAAGGAGACTGCTGCCGACAGCTGATGAGGGCCAAGTCTTTGAACAAGCAGAATTGCAGTGTGCAGTTCTGAGGTGGTGACGACTCTGGGCCACAGCGCAGGTCTGTACTGAGATCGGTACTGGCCATTGTGAGACCTTAAGCATTCACAATTCAATGGATGGTTGAAGCTTGTGTGCTGGGCCCTCGGCCAGGAGCAGGGGTTGCTGAAAGACCCTTGGAGGCTCAATTTCTTGCAGAAAATAGCATCTTTCTTTACCTTTGTGTGTCTTCCGGTTTGACTCAGTTCCACTCAGAGAATGTGCTAGGCATCTGGACTTCGAGAGGAAGTGTGGCCTGGTGCTGTCCTCCCAGCAAGGAGCTGAACTCTGGCCTCTGATGGACGAATGGCTGAATCCTGGCTAGACTAATACTTTGGCTGGAGGAGCTTGGGAAAGGGACCTACTCTCTGATGCTCCCTGGGTTGTGAGAGAGGGCTGGTGGCTGGAACCCTGGTATGTAGCGAGGTTAGCCAAGATACTGGTATGGGAAGTTCCAGCAGGCATCTATGGGATCCTGGGCAGTTTACATTTACCCTGGAGGAGACCCACTTCCACCTGCCAGGCTGCACCTGTTGCCTCTGGCCCCTCCTCTGGGAGGGGAGTCTCAGGGAACCCCTCAGCTGCCTTCAGGGGGAGGCCATCTGATTGGCTGGCCTGTGGGCTTGGTTGACAGGAAAGAAAGGTTGGGGTGTTCCCAGGGGTTGGAAACATTTAGTAAATACCTACTGTGTTTACAAGAAGGGGTAGGGAGAAGCAGCCAAGCCCTGGGTGCTTGGCAGATGATGCAGATGAAGAGGGTGGAGCTTCGCTGCAGTCAGCCCTCAGCCCGCCGCGAGGGGCTTTGCCACCATCCTGGGTTGATTTCTGTGCAGGAACTCCCAACCATGATGAGCAGTTTATCCCAGAGTGGGGTCCCAGATAGCCCAGGGGGGTAAGAGAGGCCTGGATGGGAAGAAAGACAGGTTAGGCTGTCTGGGGGCACAGGTCACATGTGGGCCATGGAGCTCAACCCCAGGAGTCACTTTTGGAAGTCAGCATAGACTATGCTCTCAAGTTGCCCACCTGTGGAGGGCTCCTCTAGCAGCTCTTGCTGCCACTGCTGAGGGCTGCTCGCAGGGCGTGGTCCAGAAGCAAGGCTGCAGACAGGAGCCCTGTGCACGACTGGGAATGGTGTGTGTGTGGCCTGGGCCCTCCCTGAGCAAGGGCAATCACAGCTGCTGTGGCTGCCCACGGACTAGGCAGTCCCGTGTGTGAGTTGGTTGTCCTATTCCTGGAACAACCGCCTCTTTTCTCACTCAGCTTTTTCCTACACATCCATCCCTGCTAATCACCATGACAACCCATGGGGCCCTTACAACCAACAGCGCCCAAGTAAGACCCCCTCATGGCCGCCAGCCTCAGGCTGGCTCCTCCTGTGGTAGTCACACAAATGCTCTGCTCGGCCAGGAATGTAGGAGCCTGGTTCCACATCTGTCATCCCAGCCTGGCCCCCATCTTCACTCCTGAACTCAGCGCCCAGGTTTGCCTCTGAAATGCCTCTGTTTAATGCTGAACTTCTTCGTTTTTTCATTGTCTTTGAAAGACAAACACACAGAGACAGATCTATTCACAGGCTCACCCTGCAAATGTCTTCAACAGCCGGGGCTGTGCAAGGCCCGCACTAGGAGCCAGGAACTCCATCAGGGTCTCCCATTCCAGCCTCACCTGCTGCCTCCCAGTATGTCTGCCAGCTGGAAGCTGGCGTCCAGCCCAGGCATTCAGGGATTGCGGCCTTCCAAGTGGCATCTTAACCTCTGACCACCTGCCTGCCTCTGAAGTGAGCTCCAGAGCTGTCCCCACCCACGCTGCCCCTCTTCTGCATCGTGTACGGCAGCCTCCCCTATGGGCCTGCTGCTCTAGTGCTCCAGAACACACAGAGAGGCCGTGCTCCCATCAGCTTGAACCTGTGTCCATCCAGGTTGTTTTAACCAGGCTACCTTGGTCTTTTCAAGCTGCTTGAACAAAAATGCCAGGGAGGGATCAGCGCTGTGGCATAGTAAGCTAAGCTTCTGCCTGTGGTGCTAGAATCCCATATAGGCACAGTTCAAGGCCTGACTGCTCCATTTCTTTACTAATTGGAAAGACAGATTTACAGAGAAGAAAAGACTGGAAGATCTTCCATTCATTGATTCAGTCCCCAAATGGCCTCAATGGCCAGAGCTGAGGAGCCAATTCAAAGCCAGGAGTCTCTTCTAGGTCTCCCATGTGGGTGCAGGATTCCAAGGCTTTGGGTCATCCTCATCTGCTTCCTTAGGCCACAAGCAGGGATCTGGATGGGAAGCGGACACGTACCGGCGCCCATATTGGATCCTGGCATGTTCCAGGTGAGGACTTTAGCCACTAGGCTGTCGCACTGGCCTTGAAAATAAATAAATATTAAAAAAAAAAGAAAAGAAAAGAAACTCCAACTGGGTCTCACACATGGGTGGCAGAGGCCCAAGTACATAAGTCTCTTCTGCCCTCCTCTCAGACACATTAGCAAGGAGCTAGATCAGAAGCAGAGCAACTGGGACTGAAACCACTGCTCTGTTAGGGGATGCTGGCATCGCAGGTAATTGTGCCACAGGGCCAGTCCACACACCCTGTGATCTATCACCTCCTGAGTCCTCACCTGCTAATACTAGTGTTGGGGTTTTAGGAATTCAGCATGAACTGAGTGGAGTTAGGGGATGTAAACAGCCTGTGGCCCCTGGAACAACCACCTCTCTTCTCATTCAGCTTTTTCCTACACATCCATCCCTGCTAATCACTATGGCAACCCATGGGGCCCTTGCAACCAACAGTGCCCAAGCAAGACCCCCTCACGGTCGCCAGTGCAGCATCAGCATGCTCTGGCATGTGGCTATGCACAGTTTTCAAAACTGCAACAACAAGGGCCCAGGTCACAGCCCCCCGCTGGGTGTCGTGAGAGTGGAGTGGGCAGTGGCACAGGAAGTGCACGTAGCAGGGGGAGGGAGAGTGTGACATTTTCTCATTGTGTGTACTCCCAGACTATGCAACCTTGGGGGTCTCCTTATTGTTCTCTTCTGTTTTTTTTCTTTATTTTTGACATTTTTTACGTAATTAGGGCAAAAAGGTTCAAGGGCTACAGGAAAGTGGGTAAGGCTATTATTTCCACATTGTTTCCTTCATGTATCTGGGGTAGAGGGGGATATTAAGGGAGAAGCCCCACCCAGTTTCCCACCCACCCCAGGTCCCAGATGTGGGGCATGCTCTGAGGGTCTTGCTCAAGTGGTTTGAGAGTTCAACAGTTATGAATCGCCGCCAATCTCACCATTCCAAGCACGATGAGGTCACTGAAGAATCCACTGATTGACATAGTCCATCTCAGAGTCTCCGTTTGCCCAGTTTTTCACTGTCAACATATGGCTGAGGTAGTTGACTGACTTATTCTGTCTTCTGTCTTTTCATGGTTAGGGTTCTGTGTTTGGGAGTTCAATTGGGGAGATCCCCAAAGAAACTTTGTCTGAGGTGTTCCCAGACCTGATTCTTGTGTGTGCTTGCCAGTACGGGACCAGGTACAGTACATCGCCTCCATCAGTACATCGACTCCATTGCAGTCCAGCCTGATTCTGCCCAGCACACACTCGGCCCTCATGTAAACTAGTGGGAGCTGCAGCCTAGTGGGAGCACCCCACAATAGCCCCCACCAGACCTGTCCCCTATTCTGATTTGCCAGTATGTGCAGCAGACTAGTCCAGTCTGTCTCACATCCCATTCAGCTCTCATATATATCAATGGGCATTGAAGACTAGTTCAGCCCAACCAGCCTGACTGTCCAGTCCATGCACATACTGTTGGTTGCCTTTCTGTCTAGCCACCCCATTCCCTGTCCTGCTGTCCCCTGCCCTCCAGTAGGAGTGGTAACCCAAGAGGGAGGAGCCCATGATTTCCCTTCTAGGCCACTCCCACTCCTGGATTATGCGCTCTCCAGGTGGTTCTGCAGTGTAACTTGACATAGTTAGCCCCCAGTGCCAGCCTCTGCCAGCTGATGCTGCAGCTAAGCCCAACCAACCCTCACCCACTCTAATTTTTGCTTGCACCAGTAGGAAGAGTTAGCCCAGCCTGGCTTCACCCTGATCTAGCTCACACAAGGCCCACAGGTGTTGTAGCCCTGCCTAGTCTGGTGTGCCCCCATCCCAACTCATGCTCTCCAGTGGGAGTAACTGTCTAGCAGGGTGGCCCCCCCCACAATCCCCCTGCCGGCTTTCCCCCGCTCCCTCCCTGGTTCTCACGTGTGCTGTTTGGGTGCTGCGCAGCCACATCTGGTATGTCTCACCTCACCTTGGCATTCTGTAATGTGCACTGGTTTGTGTCACGATCGAACCTGGCCTGACCCACACTCTGCTCTGGTGCTCGGATTTGCCAGTGGGTGATGTGAACTGGTTCAGCCTGGTCTGCCCCCTATATATTTCAAATGTATGTCAGTGGGAAACTTCCCATGGCCTGGTCTGGGTTGCTCCCTATTATGGTTCTTGGGCTCACTTGCAGGGACTGCATCCTGCCAGAGGAGTTGCCCAAGCTCCTCCATCAGAACTTCTCCCAGTGCCAGATTTCGTGCATACCAGTGGGTCCATGGGCCAGCCCTACTTAGACACGCTCCTGTACTAGCAGGAACAGTGGCTTTTCCTGACTGGTCTTCAACCCAATCTGGTTCTTACTGTTGGATGTTTCAGCCACATACAGCTCACACATGGCTCAGTAGGGGCTGAGACCTAGCCTAGTCTATCCCATATCTACCCTGGTCCTCCAGAGCACCAGATGGTGTTGGAGTCTGATCCGGCTCACTGTGTCCAGTCCCAGTCCACACTTGTGCCAAGGGAGACTACAGTCATATCCAAATCAGAACACAGACCCTATTCCAGTCCCCGCGCTCCTCAGTGGGAATCTCAACCCAGCTAGGGTATCCCCTTAGCTCCCCAACCGGGTCTATTCCCAGCCATAGATCGTATGCATGGCAATGTTTGCTCTGACTCAGCTTGGCACAGCCCCTCACCTGTCCCAGCCCCTGCCCCTGATGCTGTGGCTTAGTGTCCCCGGCTCATGCAGACCAGTAGGTGCAAGAGCCTAACTCGGCATGACCTAAGCTCAATCCTGATTTCTAATTTTGCTTGTGGGCTAAGGTTTGCTCAGTCCTGCCTGGTACACCCGGTTCCATTAACAACCCACACATTAGCCAACCATTAGAGCTACTTTGCCCAGCTTGTCCGACCCCTAAGTCTGAACCATGTGTTCACCAGCTGGAGCTATGACCCGCCAGGGGAGTTTCCCAAGTTCCTCCACTTGATCCATTCCCAGACCCAGTTCTTATACATGCCATTGGGTTTTAGGCCAGTGTCAGGCATAGTCTGGCCTTCCATTTGGCCTTTTATGAGCTGGTGAACGTTGCAACCCAGCCCACCCCACACCCTATTTAGGATACACATTCGGGTGCTGCTGCCTTGACCAGTCCAGACTGTTATCGGTTCCTTTACCTGTGAGTGATGGCAGGCTCCATGGTCACACCTAGCTTAGTCCATCACCGCCCAACTTTTGAGCTAACTACTGGGGCTAGTATTTCCACAGGGCTTGGCCCACATATCCCCCACAAAAATCTACCCCTGGATATGGTTCTCTCGTGTGCTAGTTAATGTCATGGCCCTGCCTAATGTGACCCGTCTCCTGATCCATCATCATGTCAGGTAATACGATATGATCATGCTAGACAAGCCCTGAGCCTTAGCTTTTGCATGGACTGGTGTTCAGTGCTCAGTTTTGTTCAGTGATTACAAGTTCTACATAGTATTCATAGGAGGTTGGTATATCAGACTTTTCCATAAAGATCATCTGGTCCCTCTCCTCAAACCTACCAGGTCTCATTACCCTCCCTTACCTTCAAAGCAAAAGTTACTCTGTCTTTGGGAGTCTTTAGGATTGATTGACATCCCAGAAGTACAGTGGGCTTAACATGGAGCTACCTGGGCTCGGCAGCGTGGCCTGGTGGCTAAGGTCCTCGCCTTGATCCCTTATGGCCGCTGGTTCTAATCCCAGCAGCTCCACTTCCTCTCTATCTCTCCTCCTCTCAGTATATCTGACTTTGTAATAAAAATAAAATAAAAAAAAACCATGGAACTACCTAAGCAGCAATTCAAAGCCCCAAAACCCCAGAGCTGGCCACCAGGAGGACAGCAGGTGGAGCCTGGCGCTGAATGGCGCACTGGCCACCCAGGAATAGGTCACTGCGTGTACACAGTGGCTGGAATTGGGGCTCCGAGCATGGAGACGATCCTGGCCTGGCACCCACCAGCAGCCAACAGGCTGCTGGAAATTTTAATACCCAGGTCCCAAGTTCGCCCCCTCTCAAATCCCATCCACCACACAATGATCTACTTTTGTCTTCTTAGCCCACCTTTCTGTGAAGTCACCTCTGTGTGGGGCCTTCTGCTGTCCAGCTGCCCTCCAGTTGCCCCAGTAGGTGGTAGGGCAGGAACAGGGGCTGCCATCTGCAGCATCAGGGCGAGTGCCTGCCCTGCTGTCCACAGGATCACTGCCCACAGCCGACTGCCCCAGCTGAGTCAAAGGACCTATTCCAGACACTTGGTGTAAGAGGATGCTTCTCCTTGCACTAGTTCTACTGCACCCTGGAGTTGGTGGGTGCAACACAGGGCTGCTGCTGAAGGGATGCAGTCCCCATGAAGTTGTGAGCAGGCACTCAGGATGGAGGGAGGAAGCAGTGTGCCTGCTGTCACTGGCGTGTGTGTGCACCTGTCTGGGTGTTTGCATGCTATCATCTGGCCATGCATCAGAACCCCTGTTAGCACCCAGGCATCCAGCATGGAGGGCACACATCTGTGGTGTACCTGTCCTGTGCCCTCCAGCAACTATGCTCATCACGATGCATTCATGTGATTCTTTGCACACTCACTGTCCACCCTGTGCACCCATACGGGTCACACAGTATTGTATGTGTAAGTGTATTTTCCTATATGCCCATGGACTGGATGCCAATGCACTTATTCCTTCTGCAGGCTGCAATCAATGCTCCCTGCGCATACATGCATGTTCAAGTGCAAGGTCACAGCTGGGTGTGAGCATCGTTATCCTGGAGGCCAGGTACCCTCCCTCTGTCTTTGTCCATATAATGGGGGTGGGGAACATCTAGCCCATGGGTTGAATCAGCCTACGGCATTATGAAACTGTTCCATCCGGCCCTGCCATTGCAACTGCAGGTGGGACTTGATATTTAATAAATCAATAGCAGACTAATTTTTAAGTGGATGGTTTTTATGACCCATGAATGATGTTATCAATATCCAAATAGCCTTGGCAGACCAAAGGCTCCCCACCCCTGCCCTATGGGGAGCAGGATGGGGAATCCAGGCCGGGATGCAGAAGGGGGGCCATGGAAGGAGTTGAAGAGGGAGGCTGCAAGCCCAGAGAAAGGAAGGGGAGGGGCGTGGGGGATGGCAGCTGGAACAGTGGAAGGAGGCAGTGGGGAACCCCAGTTCTTCACACCCCCAGTTCCTCCTTCTCCCTGCCCTCTCTGAATATCTGTTTCCCTCTCATAGTCTCTTTGTCCTGGGCTTGCTCCCAAAGGCAGGGGTGTGAAGGGCACATGCCAGGAATGACACCCCAGGAGTCCAAAACAGCCAAGGACAAGGTGTCCTGAGGGACCCTGGGCAGGGTTGTGACCTATACAGCATCTCACAAGAGAGGAGGGGACCAAATCACTGCCATTCGATGCTGCCCACTATCCAGCTCTGGGCTTTCCCATATCACTGGGTGTCCCCCTCCCCACCACTCCCCCAGGGAAGAGATTATTACCCCCCATCTCACAGAAATAGAAACCCAGCATCACAAAGGACCAGCCCCAAGCTGGGCAGGAAGTTGGTGCCCACAATTCCTAGGGATGGGAGAAAGCTGGGAGTAAGGCAAAGGAGGGGTCCCCTTGTCCCTACCCCACTCCAGCAATGCTGGGTCACTGCTGCTGTCCCTGGCCCAGCAGCAAGAGCTATGGCTTAAGTGCACTGCAAGCATGCAACACAACCTTGGCCCCCAATCTCCTCTGGGCCTCAGGTGTAAAGTGGACTTGCTAATCCTGAGGAGCCCGCCAGGCTGCTACTGTGGGTTCACCATGAGACCAGGAGGAGGTCAGCTCTTACAAGCTTTAAACTATGCTGCACCCACAGGCAATCTCTCTTTCTCTTTCTCTCTCTCTCTCTCTCTCTCTTTCTCTGCAGGTGGCTGTGAGTGCAAACAATTGCAGAGCCAGAGGACTGACTCAGCACTTCA
Source organism: Ochotona princeps (assembly GCF_030435755.1). Classification (NCBI taxonomy): domain Eukaryota; kingdom Metazoa; phylum Chordata; class Mammalia; order Lagomorpha; family Ochotonidae; genus Ochotona; species Ochotona princeps. Next base: position 43,370,962 of record NC_080833.1, read on the forward strand.
CATAGGCTGCTTCATTTCTCCCTCATCTCCACCCTCCCAAAGACACCGAGGGCAGAGGACCCCATGTCCTCTGCGTCACAGAAGCTGGACTCAAGCCCGGGACTGTCCAGGGCAAATGCTGGTGCTCTAAAGCAGCAGGAAGGGTGGCTGGGGAGGTCTGACATGAGGAGGTCCTGAAACAAGATGTGCAGAGCTGGGGGCTGGGAGCTGGGAGTTGAAGGTTGAGGGCTGGAGGTTGGGGAGTGGGGACTGGGCTTGGGGGCTTGGGCCTGGGAGCTGAAGGCTGGGGTGCTGGGGAGCTGGAGGCTAGGGGGCTTGGGGCTGGAGCCTGGGTGCCACACACAAAGCAAGCCTCACATTAGTCCAGTAGCTCTCTTCTCCTTCCTGTGGCCAAGCCAAGAGTCTTTAACAAGCCCAGGAAGTTCATGGTCACATAAAGGGAATGGCCCCCAGAGAACCTGTCACAGTGGCTGTTCCAGCACTGTTACCTCCAGGGAGTTACTGGGGATGTTCTCTGCCTCCTTGGACCCCTCTGAGCCCTCCTGTCTTCCCCTCTCCTCGGGCTTCCCACTACCTTCACAAACTCCCCTGGGCCCCTCACAACCACACCCCAGAAGCTGGGGGTCATCTCAGCCTGGAGCTGTCCTGCAACTGACACCAAGTCCCAAAGACCCCTGCACACCTGGAAAGCCACCACTGAACTGTCACTGTTTGCTCAGCACATTTATATCAGCCACAAACTCAGGAACTTGGAGCAGGTGTTCAGCCTCCATTGAGTACCTCAGTCTCTTTGCCTGTCAAATGGGAACAGTGAGTTAATATTTGCAAAGCGTTTGGAGGGAGTCATGTGGTAGGTTCTACTGAGACACAGATGAATTTAAATTCAATGTAAAATCCTCAGGACATTTTCGGAAGGTGCAATTGCTAGCTTACAGAAGGCAGAATTTCACTGCTTGGTGATGGGAACTCAGAAAGAATTTCTCTGTCTCTTTTTTCCAAAGACTGATTTATTCATTTGAAAGGCAGAGTGACTGATGGGGTGGGGGTGGGGAGACAGAGATCTTCATCTGCTGAGTCATTCCTTAAATGGTCTCAACAGTCAGGGCAGGCCAGGGCAAAGCCAAGAGCCTGGAGCCCTGTCCAGGTTTCCCATGTAGGTGGCAGTAGCCCGAGCCCTTGAGCCATCTTGTGTTGCCTTTGCAGGCACAATAGCAGGAAACTGGAACAGAGCAGCCATACTCCAATCTGTGCTCCATGTGGGATGCCCTGGTCCCCAGGCCTGGCTGGCTCCCCACAAGCAGGCGAGCACCAGATCAGCAGGAATCTTGTGGCACTCACCACTGCAGTTGAGCACTTAGTGCTGATCAAGTTCTCAAAGAAACGGAGCAGGAAGGAAAATACATCCAGTTTACAAGCAGGGAAACTGACATTCAGAGAGTCAGTGATTCCACAGGCCCACACAGTTGCCTGGTGGTGGAGCTGGGATTTGAACCAACTTCTGACCAGTCTCAAAGCCTACTTCTTGCCTCAGTGTAACTTCTACCCCATAGAGCCCCCATTTTGCAGGCTTAGGGTCAGGGGCTGGGGCTACTGGGGTGGCGGCTAGCTGGGGGCCAGGACTGGAGACTCCATCATGAGAGGGTTCCTCCTGCCTGCTGCTGGCCACCTCCATCTCACTTTAGGTCGCCAGCCACTGGGGCAGAGCAGGAGCACTCTGCTATCAGGTCCTCCATCAAGAAGGGAGTCTACAGTGCTGTAGCCTAACTGGCTGTCTTAACCTGCAGTGCCAGCATCCCTTTAGGGGTGCTGGTTCAAAGCCTGTCTGTTCTACTTCCCACCCAGCTCCCAGCTGATGTCTAGGGAAGGTAGCTGAGGACAGCCCAAGTGCTTGGGCCCCTGTACCCACATGGGAGACCAGGAGGAGGCTCCTGATTTCCTCCTGGCCCAGCCACAACCATTGCACCCTTTGGGAATGAGTGGAAGATCTCTCTGAAAATTCGGATGTGGAAGCTACCATGCTGAGCCTCTGAGGGCTTCCGAGCGTGCGGGAACTCCAGGTGAATGGGGTGGACGCTGAGTGGAGGGGGTAGCACAGCCTGAGAAGGATCAGCCAGGGCCCTTGGAGTATCAGAGCTGAAGGGGCAGTCTGAACCCATTTTCAGGTTGCAAAGACTGAGGTACATGAGGTGCCAGGAAAATACAGCCACACCCACTGAGTGGCCCCTGTGAACCACACCAAGTGGCAGGCATTTGTGTAGATTCCAGCATGCACCTGTACCCCAGAAAGACAGGGACAACAGCGCACAGGGAAGCTGCAGCCAGCAGCTCTGTTACCTCTCTCTCCAACAGCCAAGCAGCTGTGACCACTGTGCCACCTCTGCCACCTCCTCGCCCTCAGGATTTGTAGGATGTTCTCATGCATGGGGCCTTCCTGTCTGTCCACTGAGGCCGTCCAGGCTGCCAGGCCTGAGCCAGCAGTGCCAGAGGGACGCCTTCAGCTGGCCATGATTGAGATGTCTGGGAATAAACATCATTGCAGGAAAACTCTATAGCACAAGCTACGCCAACTCCTGGCTGGGCCCCGACAGGACAAGCTGCAGAGCCCACCCCAGCTCACTCACTCCCTTGATTTGCCACCCCCATCCCACCCAACACACACCGAGATCCTTGCTCAGAGTCGGAGTGTGGGCAAGCTCACCCTAGCTCCCTGGCACGTTCAAGTCCGGCACCTGTTCCCCTGGTGCTTGTTTGCATTCTCACACAATCAGACATCTTTGAGAACACGGCCACAGTCTCCTTCAGTCCACCAGGGCTGGCCAGTCAACCTCATCCAGGAGTAGGTAGGGGGCCAGCAGCCTGCAGACGCAACAAGTAGGAAGGAGCCAAGGCTACGGCTAGGGCTGTGCTGTCTGCTGTGCAGCCTCCAGTGGCTACACATGCACCTCTAGTGGTATGCAAAACTTTTGCCTGTGTTGCAGGCAACACGTCGCCTTCCACTGCTCTAAACCTGGTGCTCCCACGCATGGCTCTGTACTCAACACGCTAAGGATTTTTACGCACAAAAATCCCTCCCCTTATCCTTTCTGTCATGGTCAGCTGGGCTGGGGTGAAGGCACTGCGCTCAGTGTGGCCACCTGGCCACAGCTCTGACAGCAGACAAAGGCCGGTCCCCTCCTCAGCTGCAAGCTGGGGTGATCCATCAGCCTTGGAGCAAGGCACAGGATGACGGGTGGAGGACAGCTCCTTCCCTCCCACTACGTGAACCCACGCTCTCCCACATGGCACTAGTGTGTGCCATTTGCAGTGACTCCCTTCGGATGAGAGTTCTGGGATCCTCGTGGGGCTCGCACTAAGAGCCTGGCAGCAAACACTCATGTCTATCCCACCACCGGTTAGTAACCAATTGTGACAGTTCTGCCCACCTGGGCAAGGGTGGCAAATTCCATGACTCAGGTTCAATGAAAAGGGTGCACAAGATGCATCTCCCTCCTCTCCTACCAGGCTGATGGGACCACACACAGGGCTGCATTCCTCTGCCTCTGGCTGGAATTATGTCAGCCACGTGCAACTCCCTGCTGGGCGTACAGATCAGAAGCTCTGAGGGGGCAGTGATCTAGGTCTTTGATTAATAAAAAATAGGAGATAAATTAATAATGACTTAATACATGCAATTTGGGATCAAAATCTTCCAAAGCATGGGAAGAAATCATAAAAAGGAGGATCCTTGAGAGTGAAAAGTTTGGGTACAAATGCTGTCCTCAGAGGTCAACCACCAGCATAGCTGGGAAGGGCCACCAGCGATGGGGGAGACAGAAGGAGGGGACAGGATCTCATAGCCACTCTGTGCCAAGCTGCTGTGCTTAAGGGATGCCCCTTACTCTCATTCAGCCCTGCAAGCATGCCCTTTTTTATAGATGAGCAAAATGAGGACAACTTCCTTGCTGAATCAACAAGAGACTTGAACCGGGCCCAGCGCTAGAAGAGGAGAAGATCTTCTCCTCTGTCTCTCCTCCTCTCTGGATATCCGTTTTTCCAATAAAAATAAAATAAATCTTTTAAAAAAAGAGAAAGACTTGAACCAAGGTCTGCTTTATTTAAAAAGAAAACATGGGATGGGTGCCTGCAATGCCAGCATCACATCTGGGCCCTTGTTCAGGTCCTGACTGATCCACTTTCTTTTTTTTTTTTTTTTTTTTTTTTTTTTTTTTTTTTTATTGTTAATTATTTTGCATTATGTGACAGTTTCATAGGCTCTGGGAATCCCCCCCTCCCTCCCCCTCCCCTCCCCCCGGTGGATTCCTCCACCTTGATGCAGTATTACAGTTCAAATTCAATCAAGATTCTTTCATTGCAAACATATACCAAGCATAGAGTCCAGCTACTTATTGTCCAGATTGGTTGAACAGTTTCTTGGGGAGACCTTTTCTGGTCTGAAGTTTGAGCTGGCAGAATATCATCACAGTCAATTAAGAGTCCCAATATAACATCAACAGCAATTTGCAATGTTATGGAATTGACATGGTTTTGAGTAACCAGTGTATTAAAAAGAAAAAAAAAAAAAAAAAAAAAAAAAAAAAAAAAAAGGAAAACAAGTCCTAGCCACAACCTATGATTAGCTCATTGACATTTCAATTTAGTTCATATACAGGACCGGCTGCTCTATACCTTAAAATGGCCATAAGGCACCATTCAGCTGTTTCGTGTCCATTTCATCTTAGTATTTAGCCAGTTGTTGTGTTGAAGTAAAATTTTGCTGATCTTGGCAGATTTTAGGATAATCCAGACTGGCTTGTAACTCTAACAAGATATATGTCAACATTTTAGGTGCAGAACATTTTTTTTTTTTTTTTGGGGGGGGTGTGCAGGAAAATCCTCAGCACCATGGTGAGGAGTAAAACTAATCTTTGTGACCCACCCAGCGAGGCATGAGCCAATCCATGCCAGCTGTTTCCTGTCAGATTTCAAGTTCTACTTTCTGTTGTTTATTTATTTTAGGTTTTTTTTTTTTTTTTTTTTTTTTTAGTTTGTATGATTGTTTGTTTGCTGTGAGGGGTTTTCGAAGCGATCCCGATGGTCATTGCGAGGGAGGGGGGGTCCAGAGGTGGAGCCAGTCTCGGACCAGAGAAAGCTCTCCTCCCTGGTCCGGAAGGACGTTTATTGTTCTTCTGTTTCTGCAGACCACTCAGGGCTTCTGGTTGTCTTTCCGATGACGTTGGTTTCTGCACTGTAGTGTTTGGACTTCTTCCATCCCCTGTGGAAGCTCCGGTTGGGGGTGGGTGACCTCAGAGTACTCGGCCTCCGAGGGCATCCAATTCCCTGTGGCCTCCTTGGCAGTTGGGATATAGTCCTTGTTGCTCGTATTAATAGTTTGTGGTGAAGGTCTGGGAGTCTTCATGGTTGGGATCCAGGCTTTCTGCTTACCACCTGCTCCACCCTGGAGTGCTCCCCTGCTCCACGCACATGACCTCCTGTTAAGAGGTTGTCAGGATCGCACCCGATTCCCCCCTCATGCATTGGTATAGTAGTTTTATTGTTGTTTAGTGCCACTTTGAGTCTGTTATCTATGAATTACCAGATTTGATCTTGATAGGCTATATTGTACTTTTTTCTCACTCTTTTTTTGGTCCTGAAAGATTTCCCTGCACTCCCCCCCATTACAGGTTAACATAGCGTATTGAGGGTATAGTAGGTTTTACAGATTTTCGATGTAGATCTTAAGTATTCTGACATTAATTGTTGGTTTATAGATTATATCGCCTTATCTTATTGCATTGGATACAGGTTATAAGAGATTGCACTAATATTACAATATACAGGTACTATTTTCCAAGTTGTTCTCTTTTCATCTCAGATTAAGGCAAACATGTGGTATTTAACCTTTTGGGATTGGTTCATTTCTCTTAGCATGATGGATTCCAGTCGGGCCCATTTGTCCACAAAGAATTGCATTTCGTTTTTCTTAATAGCTGAGTAGTATTCCATGGAGTAGATGAACCATAACTTTCTTAGCCAGTCTTCCACTGATGGGCATTTTGGCTGCTTCCAGGTTTTTGCGAGACTGATCCACTTTCAATTGAGCTCCCCACTAATGCACCTGAGAAAGCAGTATAAGATGACCCAAGTATTTGGGCCTCTGCACCCATGTGGGAGACCTGGATGGAGCTCCTGGCTTTGGGCTGACTCAGCCCTGGCTGTTTGCTACCATGTAAGGATTGAACCAGTAGATGGAAGATTCTTTTTTTCTTCCTCCCTCTCTCTCTGTAACTTGAGCGACACATGGAAGCAATGGTATATCAGCCATGAGCTGGCAGTGAGCTGCATTATTCACTGCTGCATCTTCTACACCTGGTACAGGACCTGCACCCGGCAGGTGCTCACACACTCTTCATTGAATAACCGAAGAGCCCACAGGCCAAAGGGGGCCCTGCTCTCTGTGAAACACAGGGAGTAAATGCCTTCAAGGCCTGTTTCCAACAGCATGGACCAGTCATATCGGACCTCTTTTTAAAAACCTTCCCGATGGCAGGTGTTGGGTGAAGCCTGGGATGCTGGCCTGGGATGCCAGAATTCTGTATCAGAGGGCCTGGGTTAAGTCCTGCTTCACTTCCTGATTCCATCCTCCTGCTAAGGGCATCCTAGGAGGTAGCATGTGACGGCTCAAGAGGTACCGGCCATCCACAGGGAGACTTGGAGTTCTGGGTTTCTGACTTCAGCCTGGTCCTCTGCCAGTTGTTACAAGAGTCTGAGGAACGAACCAGAGGTTGGAGGATTTCCGTCTGTCTCTGTTTCTCTCTTTAAATAAGTTAAAATATATAAACAAAGGTTTAAAAACCTTTCAGTTGCACAATTATTTCAAACATTAAAAAAACAAAACAAAACAAGAAACCATGTAGAAGACACATTAGGGAATCCATCACCCAGATTTTCCAGATGTTCAAATTGCTGCCATGTTCATTTCAGATATATATTTTTTTGTTAAAGATTTATTTATTTCTATTGCAAAGGTGGATATACAGAGAGGAGGAGAGACAGAGAGGAAGATCTTCCGTCCGATGGTTCACTCCCCAAGTGAGTGCAACGGCTGGAGCTGGGCCAATTTGAAGCCAGGAGCCAGGAGCCAGGAGCCAGGAACTAGGAGCTCTTCCAGGTCTCCCACGTGGGTGCAGGGTCCCAAGGATTTGGGCTGTCCTCAACTGCTGTCCCAGGCCACAAGCAGGGAGTTGGACAGGAAGCAGAACCACCGGGATTAGAACTGGCGACCACATGGGATCCCAGTGCATACAAGGCGAGGACTTTAACCACTACACTATCGCACCAGGCTCATCATTTCAGATATATTCTTAATAATAACTTTTCTTCTTATTTTTATTTGCAAGGCAGAGTCACAAAGAGAGATAGAAAGATCTCCCATCAGCTGCTTCACTCCTCAAATGGCTGTAACAGTCAGAACTGAGCCAATCCGAAGCCAGGAGCCAGGTTCCCCTTTGTGAGTGCAGAGGCCCAAGCACTTGAGCCATCTGCTGCTTTCCCAGGTTTTAAGCAGGGAGCTGGGTCAGAAGTAGCAGCTGGGACTGGAGCTGGTGCTCTTATGGGATGCTGGCACCACGGGTGGAAGTTTAACATACTGTATCATGGCACTGGTCCCTATTCCAAATATTTTTATAATAAAATATAGATATAGCCCCAAACTTTCTCTAGCAACCCCATTTCTTTCCATCTATTACTAGTGGTAATGCTTTTTTTTTGGATGTACTTAAAACGCGAGAGGTGTGGGGCAGGGGAGGGGTGCAGACAGGTGAGGCAGACACAGATCTTCCCGCTACTCATCTACTCTCCAGATGACTGCAAAAGCCAGGGATGGGCCAGGCTAAAGCCAGGAGCCAGAAACTCCATCTGGGTCACCCATATGAGTGACAGGGACCTAAACATTCAGGCAGTCACCGGGTGCCTTCTCTGGTACATCAGCAGGAAGCTAGATCAAAAGCACAGGATCCAGGACTCACACCTGCACTCCAGTGTGGGCTGCAGGGGTCACAAGCAGTAGCTTATTTTGTATCCGTGACACCTGCCCCAAGCCTGCATTGTTACAGTTGGTGTCTCCTGCTGAGCACTCAGTGTCATGTTGGGCTTCTGGGTTTTCTAAGTAGAGGCAGCTCTCTGCACCTGTCCTTTGATGACACACTTTTCCCTCAATGACAGTGCTCTCCGCTGAATGCTGCTGGGCTAGCGGAGCTCACTCAAGTTCAGTTCTGTCTGCAATTCCCCACTGCGTGGCCTCAGACGCCTGGCTTCTCCATTCTCCTTCTGATGGTCACGGAAGTGATTGCTGTTCTCCAACAGTGCAGCAGCAAAAAATCGCATGCCTGTTCAGGTGCACCTGTGTGTCACGCCCGACTTTCATGACCATGACTTGTGGGAACTGGGAACCCCAGATGCTCTTGGATAATCGCTCTGTTTCCTCCTCCATAAGCTGGAATCTCAAGTGGCACCCACACTGTGAGGATCCCATGCCACAACTGAGATGAGAAGACTAAAGCAGCAGAGGATGGCCCAAGTGCTCAGACCCCTGCACCTACATGGGAGACTTGGAAGAAGGTCTGGGTTCCTGGCTTTGGCCTGGCCCAGTGCTTGCTGTTGCCGCCATATGCGGAGTGAACCACCAGATGGAAGATCTCTCTCCTTCTCTCTGGAGCTCTTTCAAATAAATCAATAAATCTTTAAGAATCTATATTGTATATTTATTAGTTGGTCAACATTCAGCAGGTAGCAAGCACCTTCCCATAGCAGGAATGCAATGGACAGCTCATAGTGGCACCTGCCACAAGACACACAAACCAGTCTGTGACGTGCTGCAACGAAATAGCACACAGGACTTCCTGGTCTCAGACCAAACCTGGAGTGCAAAGGGCAGAAGAGGCTTTCTGGAGGAAGTGACACTGAGTGAGGAGCCCTGAAGATGAGGAGGGTAAGAAAGGTGAGCGGGAACTGGAAGTAAGGGAGGCTGTCCAGGCAGAGGGACAGCAGCCGTGAAGGGCTCCAGACACGAAGGCACATTTGGGACAGAGAAAATGGGCACAGGGGCAGTAGCAAGGGCAAAGTCAGAGCAGAGAGGGAGGCAGGGGCCATGGGCAGCCAGCGAGGGCTTTTCAGCACAGTGATGAAACGCTCATTGTCACATCAGGACACTCAGTCTGCTTGGTGTGGAGGAGGTAACTGAGAGACCAACATGGTGAAATGCCAAAGCCATGTGGGTGAAACGCAGTGAGGAATGTAGCCATCACTTCTGCACAGACACCGGCCCCCTCAGTCCCTTCAGTAGCTGCCGTGCTCAGGACTCATACACACAGAGCACATGGGCCTGATCTGCTCATGGAACTGAGCACACTCGGATGACTTCCTGATGTCTGCATCAAAAGCCTCCCTTTCCCCACTGCAGCATCACACAGTGGTCATGACATGCAGCAGGGACTACTGTCAGGAGAGATGGGGGAGGCCCCCCTCTTCCCATACCTCAGCCAGTGCTCTTAGCAGCATGCAAGGCCCAGCCTCGTGTCCAGATGACACAAGCCCTTTTGGCACCATAGTATCAAGAGCACAGCTAAGCCCTCACCCGTGCCCCATGACAAGAGAGCCACCAGCAGCCAGTGTGTACAGACCCAACATGAAGCAAATGAAGGGGCTATTGAGACCACTGGGGGCCATGTCTGATATTGAAATCTCAAGCATTTGTATTGGGACAGAGGGAGACACACAAGAACCACCCCGGACCCTCCAGCCTCTGGCCCAGAGGCAGAGGTGTGACCCTGGCCCTGTGATAGGCCAGGCCACAGCCCACGCCTTTTAGTCTCAGCACCCCCAACCCTCCTTTCTGTAGCCTTTTAGAATTATAGTCACACATCACTTGATGGCAGGAATATTCCAGGAAGGGCATGATCGGCAGTGTCGTCACTTTGCAAACAACACCGACGTCACCTGGTGATGTGAACATATGGGACTATTGTCATGTGTGGCTCATGGCTGACAAAGACGCTGTCATGTGGCAAATATGACTGTACATGTTTAGTTCCTGCCTTACTTGCTCGGCTAGGAGCTTCTGGAGGGGAAGCCCTGTGCCTGCTTTGTTTGCTGTTGTTTTCTGGGGTCTGGGGAGGAGTCAGGTTGATCACGAGCTCTCCTTGCAGGATTTCTGAGAACAGAGGAGAGGGACTGCAGGACTCTGAGAGGGGCAGAGGCTCACAGGCCAGGCAGGCTGGTCACAGTGACTATAGGCTTCTGGCTCTGTGGGAGAGGCCCTCGTGCTCTCAACACTGTGCTAGCCTGGGCTACTGCAGCATCCTGGAGCACAGCTTGCAGAATTCATCAACTGCACTTGGCGCTGCCGGAGAAAGGGTGAGGTTCCTGGGGTGGATGTGGCCCGGGCAGGCTCTGAAAGCCTGAGGAACGTATTCAATAGTTTGCAGTGAGCTTGGGATACTCTGGGTTGCACAGCAAAGTGTCTTTAGTGTTGATCTTTGTGGAGCCTTCAGGGGCTCATAGGCACAAGATTTCTACAAGAGTTCAAATGGTAGCCTGGTGTTTGCTTGCATCCGTGCGTACATGCATGGAGTCCTGCCTAGGAAACACAGTCTGAAGCCCTTGGCCCAGCCTCTGGTTGCGAATCATGATTACTTATCCAAAACAGCACGGCAGAGAGATCTGTTGCAACTTTTTAGGTGGACTGGGAGAACCCTTTTACACAAATGGAAATCACCCCAAAGTCCCAAGATACCAAGAGAGTAAAAATAGAACTGCTCAGGTAGAAATGGGAGCTGCACAGCCTGTGTCTCCACTGCGGACTAGGCAAGGAACCCCAGGGCCCCGTGGAGCCCAGTTTGAAAAACACTGCCACAGGACCACAAGCCTGGGGTGGGAAATTGGGAGACACCTAGCACCTGCCGTTCATCGCTTGCCTGCAGGTTTGTCATTTAGCCCCACCCATGCTTGTGTTTGCCTGGCTGCTCTGTGGAGTCTGGAACTTTCGGCTTTGATATGATGACTGTGATGGTATGACTGTAAAACTGCAACTCTAAGCTGGCATGCTGCTGCATGCTGGGACCCAGACTGCAAAAAGCAGCATCCGGGCACTGCAGTGTGTCATCCAGGGGTGCTGGGTTCTTGGGGCAGGCACGCTCTGAGCAGGCTGGAGGGGGCAGAGTGGGTGGCCTGGAATCTGCAGGCAACCATGGTGGGCAGAGCCAGGAGAGGGACCCAGGGCTCCTGACTCCTGCTCTATCTTTAGATCTCCATAGCAACTGTCGCCAGGGTACTGTGTGTGCAGAAGGCCCAGGCAGAACCAGCTGCCTCTGGAGGAAGGAGGGGTTTTGCCTTGCATGCCTCTTCTTCAGCTGGGGAATGGGCACAGTGCTGGGCTCCTGAGCCAGGAAAGGGAAACAGAGTGCTTGGGGCAACAATGCCAGGGTCATCTGGGGCCCCACCGTGCCTTGCGACCACAGCCCTCTCACAGTCCCAGAACCTTCCGCATGTCTGGGCTCATGGCACTGGAGGTGTATAAGGCAGGGTCCTCCTTCCAGGGCTCACAGCCCTGCTCACCCCAAACACACAAGGGGCACCTCATGAGTAAGGGCTGAGGCCAGGAGCAATCTGGTAGGTTGGGCACAGAGAAGCTCCTCCCACTTTCCCCCCTCCAACCTCAGGCTAGGCCTGCACTTTCCCCATGAGGTCATCCCTGACACCTAGGCGGGCTGCAGGCCTCTTCTGGCTCCTACTGCCTCCTGTAGGCATCTATATAGAGCATCTCTAAACAACCTCAGGGGCTGATCAAAGTGCAGGTTCCCAGAGGTAAGGGCACCTGCTGAAGGCCACCTGGCTTGGAATCCATGTCTTCTGACTCTGGCCTGTGACCCACCCAGTACGTGCACAGCTTGGGTTATGGAAGTGGCAGGGCACCAGGGCACCAGGGTTAGAAGAGGAAGTAAGAGTCCTGGGTCAGGCCTGCGTCCTGCAGACACCTGGCCATGTCAGTGGTGAAGTCAGCTGAGCCACAGACCAGCGCAAAGGGCTTTTTCCGGCAGTCGCCGAGCAGCTCCTCAACCAGCTCCCGGCCTAGGCGGCCGAAGCGGGTCTTGTCCCGGTAGCTCCAAGGCAATCGCTCCATGGAGTTCTCCTGGGAAGACAAGAAAGGGAGGACATGGAACCTGACACCATGGCTCAGTTGGCTAATTTTCCCTTTTTAAGAATCAGGATTCCATACAGGTGCCGGTTTGTGTCCTGGGTGCTCCACTTCCCATCCAGCTCCCTGCTTGTGGACTGGAAATCAGCAGAGAATGACTCAAGCTTTGGGACCCTGCACCCAAGTGGGAGATCCAGAGGAAGCTCCAGGCTCCTGGCTTCAGATCAGCTTAGCTCTGGTCGTTGTGGCCATTTGGGGAGTGAACCAGGGGATGGAAGATCTCTCTGTTTCTCCCTTCAGTAGATCTGCCTTTCCAATAAAACTAAATAAACATTTAGAGAGAGAGAGAGGACATGATCATTAGGGGCCCTCAGGGGTCACATTGTTGGCTTTTCTTGGCTAAACGGGAAACCTGAGGCAGAGGGGGCAGGAAGGCAACATGGACCAAGCTCTACCAGGCACTTCTCAGTGCCCTGTCTGTTGGCACAGGGCAGGACCGGGTGAGGCCCCCTCCTCTAAGCACACAACAAAGTCAAGGATAGCACCAGGATCAGAACCATGGGCCCCCCACTTCCTGTTCCTCCCCAGCAGCCACTGTACCTGCTGCCATGTGAGTCATGTCTTCTTCCCATGACTGGGTGTCTCAGCACCTTCCCGAGGCCATACATTACCCTTGGATGCCTTCAGATATCAGGGCAATCACTCATTCATTAGCAGACATTTCCTGGGCTCTGTGCCAGGTGTAGTACAGGGCCCTGGGGACCTAGTGGCCATGCAACAGACAAGGTTCTGGGCATTGTTCCCCCTTTGTACCTGTGGTCCCAGGCAGCAGCACCTTCACCAAGAAAGGGGTTCCTTCCTCCCACAGACTGGGGTTGAGCTGGTCCTGCAAGGGGGCATGGTGTTCCAAGGAACCCAGCTCCTCCTTCTGCCCGATTAGCCCCTGGCTTGTGGTCCTCTTCCTCAGGTCAGAGAGGGAAAGTTCCACTTCTGGCAGGCTTGGAGGAATTTCTTCTGTCCTTTAAACACTTCGACCTGTCTATTCACCCACTTGATTTATCTGAAAGGCAAAGTGATGGAGAGCCAGAAAGAGGGGGTCTTCCATCCTCTGGTTTACTCCCCAAATGTCTGCAACAGCTGTGGCTGAGCCAAGCTGAAGCCAGGAGTCAGGCACTTCCCCTAGGGTCTCCCGCATGAGTGCCAGGGTAACTGAGTAGACACCTGGTGCCTCCCTGGGTATACATCAGCAGGAGGCTGGGTTGGAAACTGAGGCAGGGGCAGCACTTGGCCCTAGGCACTCTGATACAGCATGTCGCTGTTCAGAGTGGCAGTTTAATCTGATGTACAACAATGTCGACCCCTTGGGCAAACAATATAGCATATGCATAGGGGTGTGCTTAAGGCACAGGGGTTGAGTTGCCAACTGCGACAACTGTATCGTATATTAGAGTCCCTGGGTTTCAATGCCAGCTCTGCTTTCTATTCATGAGCACTCTGGGAGACAGTGAATGATATTTGGCTCAAGTTCTTGGGTCCCTACCACTCACACAGAAGGCCCAGAATGAGTTCCTGGCTCCCAGATTCAGTTAAGCCCAGTTTGGTTCTTAGAAGGTGAATAGTAGCCGGAAGATCTCCCTCTCCCTCTGCCTTTCAAATTAATTAATTTAAAAATGAGCATATGTGTAGCAAAGTGAGCAAGTTATTAAGTATTTATAGAGAATTTAAATGAAAAGAAGGACTCACATAAACAGCACAGAAACAAAGAAAGATGCACGAAACACCTGAGCAGGGCCCTGCCCTTGCAGATCCTGGGGATATGTTCCTGGTTACTGGGGTGGGGGGCCAGGATGCAGTGGGCTGCAGCTAGACTCCTCACCACTCCCCTTCCCGCTTGGACCCACCCTGTGCTTTCCACCTTAGTGACAGCCACAGCCCTGAGCAACTGGAATAGGGGCACCAGCTGTGAAGGTCCAGGTCAGGAACAACCACGGCGTAACCGGTTAGAGGCTCCGCAAGGAGACACCTCCGTTCCCTGGGGCCTGTGCTCACACAGCCTTGGACCTGCATGTTCCACACTTCGTCCCAGTCACAGGTCTCTGGTACCAGACTGGTGTTGGGAGGGGAGAGGGAATAATCCTCTCCCCTCCCGCCAAGGAACTGGATCTGTTTATTTCTATTTATTTATTTTAGCTGAAAGGCAGAGTAAGAAAGAGAGGGAGGGAGGAAGAGACAAAAAGAGAAACAGACCCTCCATTCGCTGCTTTACTCCCTAAATGATCACAATAGCTGGGGCTGGGCTAGGCTGAAGCCAGGAGCCTGGAGCTGCACCCAGGTCTCCTGTGAGGGTGGCAGGGACTCAAGCATTCGGGCCATCACCCACTGCCTTCCCAGATGCATGAGCAGGGAGTGAAGCAGAAACAGAGCAGCTGGGGCGTGAATCCCCCTCCTCCTGCCCATTTCCCCCAGGCCTCACTGGGTTCAGCTGAGCACCCCCTGCCCTGAGACATGCTGGGTGGGCTGCCTAGATGGGGATCCTGTCCACAACAGTGATGCAGCAGGTGGGGGGCCAGACTGGGGCTCCCAGCCAGCTTATGTAATGGACCTGCACCTCAGCAGAGATTCCAGAGATAAGGTGATATTGGGCAAGGAAAATGGGGTGAACAGCACGAGCAAGGGTCTAGCGGCCAGAAGCACAGCATGCCAGTACCAACAGTCCATCAGCAACATCAGACACAGCACGCAGGAGGGTAGGCCAGGAGAGGAGGCTGCAGAGGGTGGCAGGGCCACTGGGCTTGGGTTCCCAGTGAGCAGGAGCCTGGGGAAGGCTGGGCACATGATGGCGATGTGGGCAGACCTGCCTCTGGGCTGCAGGACGGACAGATCAGCAGGTAGTGGCTAGAGTGCCACGACTCTAGAGAGGATGCTGTCAATACAGTCCAGGCCAGGACAGCAGGAGCCACCACAGCCTCCCTGCCATCACGGTCCTGACTCCAGCACCATCAGGGTTCCGGCTCCAGGCTGAAGAGCTGCTGCTGGTGAACTGAACTCAGCTTTGAGCCCAGGTGCCAATGCCACTCATGCCAAGAAGCCCTCCTGGCCGTGTTCCTGCTGGCGGGCAGCCAGAGGTTAACCTCTGAGCAGGCCAGAGGGGTTCACCACCCAGCTTTCCACGCCTGTTTCCACACTGGTAAAGGGTGTGTGTGTTGTGTGTGTGTGTGTGGTTGGGCCTCCTGGGCCTAGGGTGGAGCTTCAGTGAGTTAACAGATGTCAGGTGCAAATGGCAGAGCTGGTCCAGAACACGGGATGGGTAAAGGGGAACTGTGATCAGTGCCCCTTATACAGGCAAGCATCCTGTGAGAAAGGAGTGGGAAGGGCAGTTGTTCTTGGTGAGGTCTTCCTGGAATTCTGTGGGTGGCTTGGGAGCAGAAGTGAAGGAAGGCTGGCCCACAGCTGGCTGCCTCTGCAGGTATCTGTCCCCTGCCCCTCTTCCCACCAACCCGGGCCACCCCCTCAGACAGGGCTGACCACTGCTGGCAACAGTGGCTTTTCCTGGCCCTGCTCAAGGTTGTATGCTACCCACTGGCCTGGTTGCCTTGCCTTGGACACTTCACATGCACGCACATTCACCTGGAATGGCCCCCATGTCTATCTTTCCACAGACCCTGCCTCTGGGGTGCCCAGGGACCTGGAGACACCTGCCCCAACCACAAAGTACTGGTGCCCACCACAGGCTGCCTCCAAGAGTATATAGTATATAATATATATTTTATATATGGAAAATAATATAGTCTATAATATATATTCCACATATATATATGGAATAAGTAGTATATAATATATTATACATATACTCCGTATATATGTATACATATGGAATTAAGTATATATATGGAATAAGTAGTCCATGGTTCACCCCCAGGTAGATGACATGGAGTGGAGGGGAGGCCCTGCCGGACACTCTGACCAGTGTCCAGAGACTACAGACCAGAGCAGGCAGGGGAATGACAGCAGCTGATAGCAGGGCATGACATAAGGAGTTGACTGAGTCTCAGAAAGGGTCCCTCTGAAGGCAGAGAGAAGAGGTCAGGAGGCCATTCTGCTTCCAGATACCACATTTGCAGCTGTCCCCCAGGAGGGACAATGAGGTGGTAGTAGGTTTGGGCGTGGTGTGTCTCCCAGAGGTTTGTGCAGGAGGTTTATTCTCCAGGGTGTGGGTGCTATGCTGGTGCCATTGGAGCTTTAAGAGGTGGGCCACCTGGAGACGACTGGGTTGTTGGGGGGCACTGCTCTCAGTAGGGACTAATGTAGCTCTCCCCAGACCCCTGAGTTAGTTCCTACAACATGGTTGCTACAAAAGGACCAAGCAGGGCACACACACACACACTGGGCTCCAGCCTTTGGGATGCCAGGCAGTCCTTGCTGTAGCATAGTAGATGCTGGTGCCATACCTTGGGGCCTTCAGAACTGTGAGCTAGCAAGAGGATGTCACTGCTGCAATGGGAAAGTGACAAAAGCAGGAGGCCAGACGCAATGGAAGCCAGCCGCGACTGAGGCAGCTCCTACTCTGCACCTGGCAATGTGCTAAGTGCAGAGCATGAACACTGACCTGATGTATGTGCCCTCTTCTACCTGCCTGTCCTCCTGGCCCATGGCCTTGTGTGACTGATCTGATGATGCCAGGGGAAAACACGAGGCAGCCAAGCACAGTGGGTCAGAGCTGGGGTTCCAGAGTTGGCCAAGCCCCAGGTGAGATCAAACCTTCACCACACCAGGCTGGTACCTGTCACCTCACTGAGCCACTGTGTCCTCATCTGCATCATGCACTGGAGTTACCTGCCTCGGGAGGCCAGGACAGGTGTCAGCTGACTGCATGGTCTCAGTCAGGGAAGAAAGTGACCTCACCTGGCTGAGCACGAAGAAGGTGCGCACGTTCCAGAAGCGGGCCTGCTCCTGGAGGAAGGCTTTCAGGTAGATGCCCTCGAAGGTCCGGAAGCAGCAGACCAGCGTGACAAAGGTTTCATCCTCTGCGTTGTCTGTGATGTTCTGCAGGATGGGCACCATGGGGGCCAGGCCTGTGCCCGCAGCCAGCATGAGGAGCTCACCATGCTAGGGGGCAAGAAGTGGGCATGGGACAGGTGTATGTGTGCACAAGGGGTCTCATATCGCCACCCACCACACGGTCTTCTCCTGGGTTTGCTGAAATTGGATAACACTGTCCTTCTTACACACTCCCCAAACTCATGTCCCCTTCTCGACTCCTGCCTGTGTCAGGCACATGAGTGCTGAGAAGCACGGGCTGTGGGATCTTGAGGCTGGAAGGAACCTAACAGGGGAGGCCGCCCTAGAGTGGGCTTGGTGTTTCAAAAAGCACCTGTATTAGGACTCCCCACTTCAACACTTTCACAACAGGGAGCTTACCATTTCCCATGGTGGGGTGACTTCCCTAGCCAGGGGGCCTTCCTACTGCACTTGGGTTGACACCTGCTCCCACCAAAACTGTGCCCCAGGCCCTGGTCTCTAAGCTGCTTTCTTTGCCCCAGGATAGCCTGGCAGAGATCTCAGAACCCAAGCATGGACTCAAGCCTGCTATTCTCTACATTATATGGCTTCACACCTAGCAATGCCCAGCACCACAATGGCACCCAAGAGCTTTGCAGTGGGCCTCAGGTCCTGGGGCTGGTGCTGTGGCCTAACAAGCTGCCACCTGCAATGCCAGCATCCTACATAGGCACTGGCTTGAGTCCTGGTTGCTCCACTTTCAATCCAGCTCCCTGCAGATGTGTCTAGAAAGGCAGTAGAAGGTAGATTAGGTGCTTGCAAGGCTCCTGCACCTCTGTGGGAGATGTGCAAGAAGTTCCTGACTTCTGCCTGGCCCCGGGCCAGGGATGTTGTGGTCATCCGCGGAGTGAACCAATAGATGGGAAAATTTCTCTCTCCGCCTTTCTGGTTTTCAAAAAAGAAAACAAAAACAAACAAATAAACCTTCAGGTCCTGCCCAAGAGGCTCTTGGCCTCTGCAAAGGCACAATCCTTTTCAAGGTCAGGGCCTTAGAGATGAGCATGTGACTCCTGCCCAGATACTCATCCCCAGGTACACAGGCCTCTGTGTACCCATCTCCAGCAGGGTGGTCTAGGCAAGGTCCCCAACCCACCTGTGTCTCGGCTTCTCCAGCAGTGAAAAGCAACAGCCATTCCTCACAGTACCAGCTATCCCAGCACTATTGTGGGGCATCAGTGAGCCAGCAGTTGCACCTGGTACCCAGCCTGGGCTGCCTGCAGTCAGGTTCCTTCTGCTCTGGCCCCTCAGACACCCTCCTGTGGGCCATGGCTTGTGTCCAGTGTCCCACCCTGCATTCATAATCTTTCTCTACTTCTGTCTCCTCCTCTCCCTTGCCTCAGCTTGGCTGTCCTCTAAGAAGCCTTCCCCGGGGCTGGGAGACAGGAGGCAGGTGCTTCCTTTGTGTCCCCACTGCTCCCCGTGCATCCTGCGGCGTCACACTGGTCACATTGTGCCACTGTCACCTTCAGGATGACGGGGACAGTACTTGTCTGGCTCAATCTGGGTCCCTAGAGTCAGGCATGGGCACAGCAAGATGATGTGAGATCCACCCATAGTGACGCCGACCACAGAGCAGCAGCAACACAGGGCTGGGTGGAGGGCAGCAGTGCCCAGTAGCCTCATGGAGCAAGCCCAGACTTGCTGCTGTTCTAGCGGCCAGGTGTTAGCACATGAGACACCCTCTCCCCGATCCTGCCCTCTGGCCTTCCCCAAGAAGCACGTCGGCTTCCTAGCCACCTGCACATGCCAGTGAGCAGCCATGAGGCATTAGGGCTCCTGCTGAGAAACAACACCTACCTGGTGTCTGTGTGCCAGGCCAGGGGCAGGCAGGGCCAGGTCCCGTGTCCTGCTCACACAGAGGCTCTTTTGGCTAAAACGCCAGGCTGGGCTCGGTCAAGGTGAAGAGATTACCATGGGAGCGGATTAGCACATGCACATCACATGCTCCCACATGCACACGGAGGTAGCGGAGCAAGTGAGGGTGAAATTGAGGACCTACATAGCGTATGCCAAGGGCAGAGCCTGACACACAGAGGGTGCCACGTATGGACTCCATATCACTACAGCCACACCCAAACACATGTATGTACACACATGTACAGAAGAGGGCTTTCAAGGGCAGATGCCAAGGTCTCAGGCTGGTGTCTCTGAAAACAGGGATGACTATCAGTGTTTTTGATTTTCTTCTCCATGTCTCTATCTGCTGATTTTGGGGGGAGTGATGAACATGCACTGCATTTGTAATAAGAAAAAAATAATACATGCTAATTTTAAATGAAATGGAAAGCACAGTGAGTGAGCAGGATTCACCTGTTCTCATGTTTTCATGTGGCTTTGCTTTCCTCTTTATTCAGGTGTTAGGTATGCTGTGTATGTCATTTGGAAAGTATGATGAAGAAAATAAAATCACCTGTAACTCCAGAGCAGCCAGAGCTGCTCATGTGTCATGGCACTGTCCTTTCCTAATTCTTCCATGCTTATTGAGTTTTCCAACCTGCTGTGTACTCCCCTGGGCTTAGTGTGTGTCCCTGCTTCTCACAGCATTTTAAGTATGCAGCATCATGTATAAATGTCCCTTTAAGATCCAGGACCATATTGCACCCAGCACCTGTAGCCCTTTGTTCTTCACTTTTACTCCACTGCTGGAAATACAGTTGCTTCCAGACTTTGTCATAAAGATACCACAAAGGTGTACAACGAAGATCTGGCATTCTCGGTGCTTCCCACAGGCCAGACTCACAGAAGGGGCAGTCCTGAGCTGGAGAATGCAGGACCCAGAGTCCCCTGGCACTCAGTGCTAACCCTCTCGCCACACAGGCATTGGTCTCTGCGAGAGGCAGGGGAGGGCAGGGCAGGCCATGGAGATGGATGCGGCCTTCAAGCTGGGAAGCAGTGGGTTCCCAGTGATCAGGTGACTGAAACATCAGGGACATGAGTCTGATTTCCTAAACCAAGGGCACATATGGGTAGTCCAGGAGAATGGCAGGCAGTTTGCCCACCAGCGCTTACTCCTTCTCCTCCTCTGTCTGTCCATAAGGATGTGCTCAGGAGAACGGCACAGTGACATTCCACAGCCTGAAGCCTGACCACATGGGCCAAGCTCCACGAGAGGGGAGGCACTGACCTGGTTTGGTTTATAGCAGAAGGCTCCAAAGGGTCCTCGCCAGAAAGCCACGTCTCCAGGTCTCCAGGACTCCACATACTGGGACATAAGCCCAGTCTGGTAGCACTGGAAACAAACACAAGAAGTCCTCGGTGGGACAGCACATGCTGGTTCATGGACCACACTGCCTACTTGCTGTCCCCGTAGACCACACTGCCCACATGCGCCCCCCCATGGACCACACTGCTCACAATGCTGCCCACAGCTGCCCTATGGACCACACTACCCACTGCTTGCTCACGGTTCTATCTGGGTTATCGCATTCCTGTTTATTTTTAATGTACATTTATTTAGAAGTCAGAGCTACAGAGACTGACAGAGAGCTCTTCCGCTTACTGGTTAATACACCCAAATGCCAAATTTCCAGAGCTGCGCTAGGGTCAAAGCTGGGAGCTTCAAACTCAGTCTGAGTCTCTCACATGGGTGGCAGGGCTCCAAACACACAACCCATCATTTGCTGCTTCCCAGGAAGCTGGCCTGGGAGCCCAGTAGCTTGGATTGAACCAGGCACTGGAATACAGGAGGCAAGCATCCCCAGCAGTGGCTCCACCTGCTGCAGCGCAGTCCCCACCCCACTCTGCCTCCCCATACACCATGATCTCATTTCAGTGAGCTGGGACCACCACTGTCTGTAGATACAGCCTAGATACCTGCACACATAGAGATGCTTCTGCACACACTGAGGCTGGGAGGAGCACCCACAGGGTCTGAGCATTCTTAAGGGTGCTCACCCCAAACACCTGCAGGAGCCATATACCTGACAACAGGGAAGGGCGAACCAGGTGACAAGACACAATAATCAAGGCTCTGCCTCAGTGTCTACAAGACAACAGGGAGCGGTGGGGACATGACAGATCTGGTGAGTGGAGGCTCCTTCTGAGGGCCAAGCCACTTTACAGGTGCCAGTCTAGTCTGAGGCGCTGCCCATGCCCCATCTCTTACCTTCCCAAAATGGACAAGAAGTCCCTAATTTCATTTAAAATCTTCCAAATGTCACCAATTCATTTAACATTTTGAAACACATTGGAAGGTGAGTGGTGAGGCACAGGGGATTAAGCTGCCACTCAAAATGCCCACAGCCCATGTCAGAGTGCTTGGTTCAAGTCCCGGCTGCTCTGCTTCTGCCTCAGTGCCCTAGGAAGCAGTGGAGAAAAATGGGCTCAAGTTACCTGGGCTCCTGGTCCCTCATGGGAGACCAGGTAGGAGTTTCTGGTTTCTGACTTTGATCTTGCCCAGCCCTGGCTATTGTAGCCATTTGGAAAGTGAACCAGTCGATGGAAGATCTATTTCCCTCTCTGCCACTTTGCCTTTAAAACAAATAAATCCTTAAAAAATG
Source organism: Ochotona princeps (assembly GCF_030435755.1). Taxonomy (NCBI): domain Eukaryota; kingdom Metazoa; phylum Chordata; class Mammalia; order Lagomorpha; family Ochotonidae; genus Ochotona; species Ochotona princeps. Next base: position 43,392,688 of record NC_080833.1, read on the forward strand.
TGTGGCCTGGGTTTGCATGCCACCCATTTTTAATCTCTGGATCACCCTGCACCCTCTCCTGGCAGAATGAGAATTGGAGGTCTTAGGAGGGGTCCCGGGGTTCCTCTACATGATGGGGCATGCCTGCTCAGTGTTGGGTACAATGCTGGTGTTGTGGGACAGAAAATTACCTTGAAACTCCATGAAGACAGCTAGTGTCTGAACCACAGATAGACTTTGTATTTGAAGGAATCAACCAAGCAATCTTGAATGAGCCTGTCCCTGGAGGAGCTCACAGTCTTGGAAGGCAAAGACCACCTACCACCCCATGAGACAGCAAGTTCTAGCAAGGAGAATCCTGAGGCAAATACTGGCACTTTCACAGAGTGACATCAAGGGTGGCTTCCTGGAGGCGGAGGAAGCATTTGGGCTAGACCCTGAAGGACTAGGCAGGAAAGAATTCCCTGAGATGGGAGCAGCAGGAAAGGGAGGACATTAATTAGGAGTGGGGCAGGCCAGTTCATGTTTTGGGAATAGCCAAGGGATGTGGTAGGAGAGGTGAGGGGATGCCTTGGGAGGCAGGAGACCATGTGCAACAACACAGCCAGGCTTCAGGGAGACACTGGGTGCTGCCCCCTACAGCTGATTTCCAGCACCACATCCCCTTCCACGGCCATCCTGACCTCCTTGGACAGCACCTGCAGGAGGAAGGTAGTCCTGGCCTAACCTAGAAGAAGGTTTGGTGTGAGGGCGCGCTTGTATGTCTTGGGACACATGTGTTTTCTGGCTGTAGTCCTGGCGGGAGGTGGGGTGGATGGAGGGGAGTGCCACAGCCACAACTGTGGCCTCCAAGGCCTGCAGCACAAGGAGCCTCCCAAAGACCAAGAGAGGGTTCTCCCATGTCTCCAGCAGCACAGGAATGTCCAATGCACACTGGTCCAGCAGAACTGACGCTGAATTTGCATCCTTCTGCTCAAGATCGTACAACCTTGGGACATGGGCATCCTATGGATTCCAAATTCCTCATCTGGAAAATAGGGTTAGTGGCATCCGCTCTGCAGGGTGGTAATGAGGTGAAGACACTGAGAATAAGGGCTGGAAGTGGGCGTTCAGTGCTTGTAGATGAGGACAACCTGCAAAACCCCGGCCACTTCCTGAGTGAGCGGCAGACGTGTCTGGCTTTGACTAGCCAGCAGCTTAGGGGTAATTAAGCATCTCTCTAAGTGAGGCTTTCTGGTAAACGAAGGAGAAAATCAGCCGTGCAGCTGGGAGCCATCCAGCCGCCCTGCAGCCCTGCACAGCAGAGGCGCCCAGGCAGCAGCCGGGGGCGGCAGGCCATTTGGAGAGGATTTGTGGGATCTCCCAGGCAAACAGCTGCGTGGAGAAAGGAACACATCCAAACTGACAGACAAGGGGAGAAGCACACAGCCTCCGAAGGCAGTCAGGGAAGACAGGAGCTGGAGCCAGAGCATGGCTAGGAACTCACAGCCAGGGCCAGGAGCCAGGGCCGGGGGGGTGGGGCTCTCAGCCAGGGGGAGGGGCAGGGCTGGGAGCTCACAACCAGGGGCAGGGGCCAGGGCGGTGTGGGGGGGTGGCTCTCAGCCAGGGGCAGGGGCCAGGGCGGGGAGGGGCTCTCAGCCAGGGGCAGGGGCCAGGGCTGGGGGCTCTCAGCCAGGGGCAGGGGCCAGGGCCGGCCTCACCCACCTGGCACTGCTTACTAGCCCTGCAGCCTCAGTCCTCCTGGGGACTTGGGGTGAAAGATGACCCGGATATGAACACTGCTCCTCAACATGAGCATGCCCTGGGACTCCATTAAGGAAACCATGGTTCAGGTTTATCCAGTAGGCTGACCACTGCCATGTCTGTTAAGTCAGCAATTTCACTAATTCAACCTAATGATTCTTTCCATCATTGGGCAGAAGCCTCACATACAGTTGTTGCCTATTCCTGGGAATACTAGAACGTTCTTTACCCAACCCACTTAGTCAACCTTACTTCTGCCAACTCCTCCACTTGCTGCCCCTAAGCACCCTCTCCTTCTGTTCTCAGGTGATCCATGCCCCTTCTCCCTGCTACTGCCCATTTTTGATCCTTTTTTGCAGACTCCAGGCAGGCATCCCTCTCCCACCCAGCTCCCCAAGGGGTGATGTCAGCTTGGTTCCACCCATGGGGCCCTTGGCAACCCACTGAGGCTGGACAGTCTCAATATAAACCCCTTCTGTTCCAAGTGAAATCACTGACTTCCCCAGCTCAGGCCTCCCATGCTGTGCCCTGCCCTCAGGTTTCCCCCACACTCCCCCTACTTCCTGTCCTTGCATACAGCCAGGATGCCCACCCGCCTTCCCTGCACCCCGGCTGCTCTGAGTTGCACTGGGCTTTGTCGGTCAACACTTTTTCAGGTCTGCTCCCTGGTCTTGGGGAAGGTGCTGGGCCCAACTCACCTGCAGATCTCAGTGCCCACACAGGGCAGAGATGGGGGCCTTGGTCACTGTGGCCCTGTTGGTGTGGGTAAAACACTGACAGAGTTCCTTTTCCTTTCTCCAAAAATCTTCCAGGAAGGTGCCCTCAGCGGGTGGTCTGGCAACCCTCCCCGCCCCCTCCATCCAAAAGGAGAAAGCAGAAGGCTTCCTTCATTCAACCCTGCTCTTCCCCCTGCTTGAGCGCTGCCTTCTCTTCCACCATGGAAGTGGCCTCATCCCAACCGAGCTGACTCAGGGGATCCTGGGCCGTGGCATCTTCAAGCACCCTCAGGAACCAACTCACCTTAATCAAAACATCAAAGTACCCTTCGGCATGGGCGGGGCTGATGGGTGTGTAGGCTCTCTGGATTTCCAAGTCATTTACTCTTCCTCTGGGAAAAGAGAGGCACCCAGTGAGGCAGTCACTCAGCAGGTGGAAGGGAAGAGGGGTTCACTTATACCCCGAGGTCTTCACTGAGTGGCAGGCAAAGTACAGAGAAAGAAGGGCATTGGCCTGCATGGGGACAATGCTATGGTGAAGCAGGTAAAACTGCCACTTGCTCTGTGCCATCCCGCATGGGCACTGGTTCCAGTCCTGGCTGCTCCACTTTCAATCTAGCTCCCTGATACTGCACCTAGGAAGGCAACGGAAGATAGCCCGAGTTCTTGGGGCCCTGTACTCATCTAGGTGACCTAGATGAAACTCTTGGCTCCTGGCTTCAACCTGGCTCAGCTCTGGCTATTGTGGCCATTTGGGGAGATAACCAGTAGATGAAGATCATTGTCTCTAATTCTTTAAAATAAATAAATAAATAAATAAACATCCCATGCTATGACATATCAGGGCAAACCTCTATTTGCAGCACCAAATAAATAAAAAAATAAGTAAGTAAATAAATAAATAGGGCCTGGAATGGTAGCCTAATGGCTAAAATCCTTGCCTTGCATGTGCTGGGATCTCATATGGGTGCTGGTTCATATCCTGGCTGCTCCATTTTCCTTCCAGCTCCCTGCTTGTAGCATAGGAAAGCAGTAGGAGGCAGCCCAAAGCCTTGGGACCCTGCACCCATGTGGGAGACCTGGAGGAGGTTCCTGGCTCCTGGCTTCAGATTGGCTTAGCTCTGGTTGTTGCAGCCACTTGGAGAGTGAATCAGCGGATGGAAGATCTTTCTCTCTGTAAATCTGACTTTTCAGTAAAAAAAAAAAAAATAATAATAAATATAATAAATAAAGGCCCTGTGCTCTGGCATAGCAAAGCCCCTGCTTGCAGCACCAGCATCTCATATGGGTGCTAGGTCAAGTCCCAACTGCTCTACTTTCAATACAGCCCCCTGCTAATACACCTGAGAAAATAGTGGAAAACAGTCCAGGAGCTTGGCATCTGCCACCCATGTAGGAGACCCAGAAGAAGCTCCTGGCTCCTGGCATCAACTGCCCAGCTCCACCCATTGTGGCCATTTGTGGAGTGAACCACCAGATAGAAGATCTCTCTCTGTATGTGTATACGTGTTTGTGTCCTTCTCTCTATATAACTCTGTGTTTCAAACAATATAAATAAATAAAATCTTTAAAACAGCTTTTAGTAAGAGTGCAGGTCTTAGCCATGGCTGCGCATGAGATTCCAGCTTATCTATCCCTCCTGGCTCTTCTCTTTGTAAAACAAACCAAAAAAAGTATTTATTTATATTTATTTATTTGAAAGAGAGAGAGAGAGAAAAAGAGAGAGAGAGCTATCTCTTTCATCCATTGGTTCACCACCCCCCCAAGTGCCCATACAGCCAAGGTTGGGCCAGGATGAAAAGAGTAGCTTGGAACTCCATGCTGGTCTCCCGTGTGAGTGGCAGTGGCCCAAGCACTTGGCCCATTATCTGCTGCTTTCTCGGGTGTCAGCAGCGAGCTGCACTGAAAGCAACACAGATGGAACTCAAACCAACATTCCGATATGGGATGCCCGCATTGCAAGCAGTAGCCTAATCTGTGACACCATGTCAGTCCTTTCTCCCTGCCCCTTCTGCACAAAGGGGATGACCACCTGTGTCCTAGACGCATGGCTGCTCTGGGATGATAGGTGGGTGAGAGTTTCACAGGTGCACTGAGGATGGGGGCCCTCTGAGGGACATGACTGTGGCCTCTCCTGACCTCCTGTTGGTCATACAACTAGAAAAAGAAACCCTGATGACAAGTATTGAACAGGCAGAGCCACATGCCATGAGCCCAGGAACTGGAAGAGGCTTCAAAGGGCCCCCGGGCCAGAGTCCTGTCACCTGGACTCTATAATATCATCAGCCATCAGGGTAAGGCAACATAAGTGACAGTGATTGCCATGTTGCAGTAAAGACCCAGATGCTCTCATTGCCTTAACATTAAGCCAAAGATGAATCTAGTGCTTGGAGAAGGGCAGTCACTGGCCCTGATGGAAAGCATCCACGGTTCTGACCTACAGCTGGGGTCCCTCTTCCTCCTCCTCCAGGATTTCCAGGAGCACCAAACACTCCTCTCCCAGGGCTGCAGTCTGCACAACTCTTGTAGCACGCAAAGACTGAAAGTGTCCTGTCCCAGTGCATCAAAAGCAGGAGGATGAGACAGAAATGTTGAATCAAGTCTAGGACACAGGCAAGGGAGTAAGGAATGGAAAATATGCCATGGCTTGAATGCAAAGCCCTCAGATATCTGCTTGTCATGCAAAGGTTTCATAGCATCCACTCTTATCCAAGGAACCTGGGATGTTTCCTGGAATCAGGTACTGAGAAAAGACAGGGCACAGCAGGGACAGGAAGGGGAGCAACGGCAGGCAGAGGGAAGGACCACAACTGCTCAGGACAGGACATGGTTAGCAAGTCAGGAAATGGTGGGCAGCTGAGGAGGCTGAGCCCAGGGGCAAGGCAGAAAGAGGAGAATTCGGCAAGAAGCAGCCTTGGATCAGGAGGTGATTGCAAGGTGTCTGGATATGGGCAAGGGTTACATGGTCAGGTACCACTGTAGTGGCAGACAGGATGGAAGAGGGTTCCATCTGGAGGTGGGAGTTCTGGACATCATCAGTGCCCTACCCTGTGACCCCTCCTGCCCACTGACCAGTGGACTTCAGGCCACAGGCTGGACTGTGCTGAACCCCTATGCCAGTGGACTCAGACCAGCAAAAGCACTTTCCCGGTTCTCTCCTTGTCCTCTGGCTGTGCCCCTGCCTCTTCTGCTGGTTCCTGCTCTTGCCCACACCAAAAGCGCCAGTGCTCCTGGGCTCGTCCTATGCCCTTTCCTCTTCCCCTGCCCACACAGTCTCCAGTGGTAGCCAAGCCAGAGCCAGTGACACCCATGTCTGGCGCTTGCATCTCTCTGCTGAGTCCCAGAGCTAGAGGCTCAGTGTTCCAGGAAAGATGTCACAAGGCAGGTAGGGGTGGGAGAAGAGCCAGAGTAGGCTGAGGGGAGGGGTTAGACATCTGCCCAGAGGAGGGTGGGGCTGGGGGTGAGTTGGAAAATAGGGCAGTGATGAAGAGTAACTTGGGAGCCAGGCCATCTGGGTTTGAACCTGGCTCACTGAATAGCAGCAATGGGACACTGGGCAAGCTCCTTCTTCCTGGTGATGCTACCCTTTCCACCAAGTGGTGCTAATCCAATTACATCCATACTGCAGACTGCCCACCCTCACAGCTTGGCGCCAATGTTTTCCAACCGTGCGATCATGGGCAAACTCCTACACCTCCCTGACTTGTCTCTGGGGACATGACAAGGACTTGGTGAGGGTGACACCAAGTCACACCTTGCATTAACCTCTTCCCTCCTGGGATCCTCTGTGTCTACTGCGGGGTACTGGGTCTATGGTGAAGCTGAGAAGTGGAGGTCTCCTGGGTCCCAGCTTAGCGAGCCAGGAGCCTGCACCTACCTCAGGATGAGGTGCTGCCCGGGCCGCAGGCCCAGCTGGCTGCTTGCCGGGAGTGCAAACCGCACGTGGTAGGTGTCCTTGGTGACTTTCTCTGTGGCACTGATGCGGAAGCCCACAAAGGTCTCCGGGTTCAGCTCAGAGGGGCAACTCTGTAATCGGAAAAGATTCAACAGCCTGTGCCAGGGCTCGAGTCTGCCCAGGATCCCTATCGGGCAGTGTCACCCGGCCCTGCCTCATCCACCGCCCTCTCACGCTCTGATCCCATGGCTCCTTGAGCCCCAGGATAAAGAACACGCGCAGGTAACTGTGAAGGTGCCTCGAGGGCACCACGGGTAACCCTGATGCTCTGTATCACCTCCCAAGCTTTATCTTGTCAAGCACAGGCCACCACCTCGTCCTCTGTCCTGCCTGCCTGAGCCGTGTCCACCCCCCAGAACACTCATCTGCGAGGTATGACTGACCCACCCATCCCGCAAACCTGCCATGCTGCAGAATTTCTGAATTGAGACATGAAGCAAACTTCAGCAATGACCTACTCCAACCTCCTTTTACCATAAACAGGAGGCTGGCCTACATGTCCAAGGTCACACTGTGAGCAGTCATATAAAATTCATGTCTTTGAAGTCTCAGCCCACTGCCTTCAATATTCCTTCCCCTCCCAACACTTCTACCTCCAGAAAGCCCTCTTAGAATGCCCTGACTCACAGACCTCTCTCTTAGAAAATACCCACAGCCAACTCATTCCTGGGATACTGCTTACTGCCCCCTGCCTGGCACTGGAACCCCATTACCCTGTGGCAGTGCTGACTTTGTCACCATGCTAACGGTAAGCTTCAAGGGTGGTGTCCGAGGCTCCACCTCTACACAGCATATCCCCATCCAGGCAAGCATGACCTTGCCAACAGCACTCCGGGGGACCTGGGCACCCCTATAGAGCTGCCTTGTCTTTAGAGATGAGCACTGGGCTTGGTGGCAGGAGAACCAGGACTAGACCCAGCTCAGTTGCTGGCCCACCTGTAGGGCCCAAGGCAAATCACTGGTTCTCAAGTCTCCTCGTCTGTAAGAATGAGCTGCTTGGCACTGGCATTGTGGTACAGCACACTAAGCCTCCATCTGTGATGGTGGCATCCCAGCTGGGCACTGATTCAAAGTCTGGCTGTTCCACTTACAATCTAGCTCTGTATTCACATGCCCCAGAGAATAGCAAGGGATGGGCTAGATCGTTGAGCCTCTGGCTTTGACCTGGCCCAGCCTTGGCTACTGCAGCATTTTGCGGACAATGAACCAGTAGATCAAAGATCTTTCTTCCCCTTAACTCTGCTTTTCAAATTAACCCATTAATTAAAAAAAAAAAAAAAAAAAAGAAGAAGAACATCTAAATGTTTTGCTCCATTCTACAGAGAGGGAAACAAGGCCTGAGGAGATGTGGGGACTTTGCCTAAAGCCACATGGCTGCCAATCAGCTCATGCCCAGGCTGGCTTTGACCCTGACTCTCTGCTTCCAGGATGCACACAGGATCCTCTGGGCTCCAGAGTTGGGGAAGGCTTCCCAGTGCAGATGTGCAGGGCCAGGGAAGCAGCCAGGAAGTCCTTGCTCCATGCACCCCCATCCTGAACCTGCCCCAGCCCTCTGGTCCCAGCAGCCTCTCTCACCTGCGGCTTCTGGCCACTCAGCAAGCTCCTGTCCTTGCTGGCTCGAGCTGCCTCCCACCTAGCCAGGTCTTGGTGGTAGAGATCAAACACACAGGGGGAGCAGCCGCTGCCACAGCACTGGGAAACCAAGGGCTCCACGGGCCGCAGCTGCAGCCAGGCTTCCTCACTGTTGTCCTCCTCCTGCTCCTCCTGTTCATCCATCACCAGCAGGGCTGCGGTGGGCTAGGAGAGGCAATCTGGACACGGCCCAGTGAAGGCGAGGCTCTGTGAGGCCCCAGCCCCAGGGCCTCTTCCCTTGCTGGCCTAGGAGAGAGAGAACATGAGAGTCCCACGCAAGTTTCCCTTATTTCTTGTCCTCTCCCCAAGGCTTGCAGGTGCCAGGTTCCCTGCCACCACCTGGGGTAGAGATGGCTCTAGGATGCAATTGGCTGTTAGAGGGGAGCACTTGTGCCATGAATGTCAGAAGTGAATCCCCGGCATGCGGAATACATCTTTAAGGGACTTCCATTTCTAGCAAACTGGTTCGACTGCTTCCAAACTGCTTTGGTGTCAGGAGCTAGGAGCCCCTGGGGAGACAAGGCTAAGGTCTTAGCCTTCCTCTGACCTATCACATAGGCCAGCCTCATGTACAAAGCATTCCCAGGGCACGGTGAATGCTTACTTGGTCTGGGAACCCGGCACTTGTGAGGCGTGAGATGCTCCACGGTCCCTACTCCGAAGGCGTCTAGCAAGGTGTTCATCAGCTTGTGTACTGTGTGCAGATGAGTGTGCAGCCTGAGTGAAGGAGGCAAGTCAGTTCTGGCTCCCTTTTTAGTTTATTTTTTTTAAGATGTATTTATTTTAGGGGCCCGGCGGCGTGGCCTAGCGGCTAAAGTCCTCGCCTTGAAAGCCCCAGGATCCCATATGGGTGCCGGTTCTAATCCCGGCAGCTCCACTTCCCATCCAGCTCCCTGCTTGTGGCCTGGGAAAGCAGTCGAGGACGGCCCAAAGCTTTGGGACCCTGCACCCACGTGGGAGACCTGGAAGAGGTCCCTGGTTCCCGGCATCGGATTGGCGCGTATCGGCCCGTTGCGGCTCACTTGGGGAGTGAAACATCGGATGGAAGATCTTTCTCTCTGTCTCTCCTCCTCTCTGTATATCCAGCTTTCCAATAATAATAAAATCTTTAAAAAAAAAAGATGTATTTATTTTACTAGAGAGAGAGAGAGAGAGAGAGAGAGAGAAATTATCTTCCATTCTCTTGTTCACTCCCCAAATAGCTAGAATGGCCAGAATTGGGCTGGGTAGAAGCCAGGAGCTTCTTCTGGATCTTTCACATGGTTGCAGTGTCCCAAGGATTTGGGCCATCCTCTGCAGTTTTCCCAGGCACATTAGCAGGGAGCTGGATGAGAAGTAGAGTAGCTGAGACTAGAACCAGAGCCCATATGGTATACCAGCACCACAGCTGGAAGGTTAGCCACCACACTGGCCCCTGGTCTCCTCTTTACATCAATTTCTTACTCCTCAGACAGGCTAGTTAATGCCAAACAGCTACATGGTAAGGATTGGCTTCATCTTTTCTGCCTCACAACATCAGATCCACCTTCTTTGGTATCTTTGAATTGGTAGAGAAGTTGCCACGTCCATTATGAGTTTTCTTTAAAGATTTATGTATTTTTATTGGACAGTCAGATATACAGAGAGAAGGAGAGACAGAGAAGATATTCTGACTGTTGATTCACTCCCCAAGTGGCTGTAACAGCTGGAGCTGAGTCAATACGAAGCCAGGAGCCCAGAGCCTCTTCCAGGTCTCCCACACAGGTGCAGGGTCCTAAGGCTTTGGGCCTTCCTCGACTGCTTTCCCAGGCCACAAGCAGACAGCTGGGAAGAGGGGCCACTGGGATTAGAAGAGGGGGAAGCAGGGGCTGCTGGGATTAGAACCATATGGGATCCCGGGGTGTTCAAGGTGAGGACTTTAGCCACTAGGCTACCATTGCAGGCCCATCTGTTATGAGTTTAAAGAACCCACTGGTTTAAGCTTTATTTAGGCTTTTTTTTTTCTTTTTCAGCTTTATTTATGATGTAAGTGGCATAGTGGAATACGTTGGCACCTGCAATGCCACATCCCATGTGGGTACTAGTTCAAGTCCCAGTTGCTCTACTTCCAATCCAACTCCCTGCTAATATGCCTGGAAAAGAAGTGGAAGATGACCCAAGTGCTTGGATCCCTTCCATCCATGTGGGAGATTCAGGCAAAGCTCTTGGCTTCTAGCTGTGGTTCTAGCCATTGCGCCCACTGGGAGAGTGAACTAGTGGATAAAGGATCTCTTTTTCTCGCTTCCTCTGTTGTCATTCTGCCTTTCAAACACATCATTTGGTTTACTCCTCCAATGGTTGAAATGGCCAGGGCTGGGCCATGGCTGGGCCAGGCTTGAGCTAGGTACTCCCTCTGGGTGTGACAGCCTGAAAATTCAAAAGGCATCAGTTTTATCAGGCCCTCTAAGTCTACATGAGTCTCAGAGTAAGTAGAAAAACAAGTGTTCAGTTGGGGACACATATGCGGAACCAGAATATTAGAAAAACATCTACTGTCTACTTAAAAACCTGTCTAACTGCAAAACTTACTTCCTTGCTACCAAGCAGGATGTAGCTCTTAGTCCCTATAAATACTTGCCCATTCACTAGCTTAAACTACACGACTAATTGGCCTCCAAGAAACGTTAGGAGATCCATCAGAGACAACACCAGACACAGAGATGTTAAAGCCTGACCTTTGTTTGCTGGTTAGGATGGCTGGGACAGCAGTGTCTGGAAAAACTTGGAGAATCTGCTGCGCTGGTGCATAGCATCCACTTTTTTTTTTTTTTTTTTAAATCTCAAACTCATAGGCCTCCCCAAAAATGAGAGATTACAGAGACACAGTAACATAATTAACAATCTTAACTGTTTCAATTGGGTTGCAGGTGGACAACCTTTCCCTTAACCTCACAGTGGCACTCAGCTACAAAGTTTCCCTTAGCCCAGGCCGAAACACAGAAACACAGGACTCAAGTTTCCCCTCCTTAACTTTGCCCAGTGTTAGCCTAGCTGATTGGATAATCTTTCGTTTCACACCAGGGCTAACTTCTTAGTTAAATACATAGTTTTTCATGCCAGTGTTTAGTTTAAAAATCTCTGACAATGGCCACTTGGGGCTACTCCCCTCTTCTTTATTCTTAGGAATAAAGGTTCCTAAGCTTCTAAGAGCCTGCCTCTGATTCATTTTTGAGATAGAATTGGTCAACTTGCAACATCATGTGGGTGGCAGGGGGCACAGATATTTGGGCCATCATCTGCTGTCTTCCCAGGCACATTAACAGGGAGCTGGATTGGAAGCAAAACTGCTGGAACTTGTATTGCCACTCTGACACAGGATGCCCCAGCACTGCAAGTGGGGACTTCAACTGACATGCCACAATACTAGTCCCTAGGCCTCTATCTTCTCTAAGGGGCACTATCTTTTTTTTTTTTTTTTGTAAGATTTATTTCTATTTTTTTTATTTTTATTTTTTATTTTTCTTTATTTATTTGAAAGGCACGATTACAGAGAGAGGTGGAGCATAAAGGAGCTTTTCCATGTTCTGGTTCACTCTCCAAATGGCCACAATGGCCAGGGTTGGGCCAGACCAAGCTGGGAGCCCAGAATCCTATTTCATTCTCCCAGGTGGGTACAGGGGCCCAAACACTTAGGTTACTCTCTGCTGCCCTCCTAGGCACATCAGCAGGGAGCAGCAGGGAGAACCGGTGCTGTGGGATGCTAGCATCACAGATGGCAGCTGTACTAGCTGTGTGGGAAGCACCATCTTCAAGTCAGGCAACGACACATGCTGAATCTGTGAGATGTCTCTACCCATCCATTAAGTTTAAAGGTCAGAGGGTCAAGGTAGTCCCTGCCCCTATTCACCTTACACTTCTCATTCCTCTTAAGCAGAAACATGCTCCCCTCTTATTTGTTCACTCCTATGGCAAGCGGGGAGCTAAGAACTCAAGCCCGACCCTGAGCACGGCAGGAGCCCAAGGTCTAGGGCCATCACTGTGCCCCTAGGAGGGGACATTAGGAGCCTAGCGTCAGGCGCACGGGCAGGCACTGGGATGTGGAGGAAGCTAACACCAGGCCAGCCACCTAGCCTGACCTGCACCTTGGTTTCTATGAAGCACTCTATTTACTTCCAGTTTGCATTTATCCATTAAACAGTGACAGTTCTGCAGGTCGTGCTTTAGGTGTGGGGTACACAGCAGGGTAGAAACAAACGCTGCGTTCATGGAACTTACATCCTTGTGGGAGGCGTGGTCCTCAAACAGAATCAACACGGAAAACATGCTGGACCGCGGTGTGAGATGTGTTAAAGAAAAACAAGTCGGAAAAAGGGACAAGAAGTGTACAGCAGGTGATATGAATCGCTTTGTGCTCTCAACTGTAAGCTCCACCTCTCAGTTTTCGCGTTCAGCACAGCGCCCAATACACAGCGGGCATGGCCACGGCCTGGAGAAGTCAAAAGAGAAATCCCAAGGAAAAAGCAGGAAAGCAACTCGTTTGGCATTTCTGCCCTCTCTTCTACAGCGAGGGAGACTGAGCTGATAGCAAAGCGCCTCGCGCAAACTCCACCTGCTCACAGGCATCAGGAATGTTTTCAGCTTCAGCTTTCAAGTCCCGGCGCTCTCCTTCACGAACCACCCCAGTCCCTCCAGCGACCACTCACCCACTCTCCTGCGCTGCCCCTCACGTGAGGCTCCTCTAGGTCCCGCCCACCGGGAGGCGGGGAGTGCTCACCGATACACGCCAATAGGAAAAGTATCACGGCCTGCGAGGCGGCAACAGGAAGAGGATATCCTGACTGTGATTCGCTGAAGTGTCCGCCGTTCATAAAGTTAGCCCTGTGGCGCCCAGCCCCTTTCGTTCCCATCAGCCCGTGCATGGGGAAGATGGCGGCGTCCAGGTGACGGGCTTGGGGAGACCGTACCGGTATGGCGTTGACGTCGTGGCCTTCCTGGCGGGCTCTGGCCAGCTCCAGCCAGCTTGGTCTTGGAGGATGCGGAGCCCCGAGACGCGGGGCTTACGAGTGGGGCGTGCGCTCCACGCGGAAGCCCGAGCCCCGTCCCCTCGATAGGGTGTATGAGATCCCCGGACTGGAGCCCATTACTTTCGCGGGAAAGATGCATTTCGTGCCGGGTCTGGCGCAGCCGGTCTTCCCGCCCTGGGACCCCGGTTGGAGAAATCCCAAGTTCTACCGCTCGCCCCCCATTCACGAGCAGCCGCTGTACAAGGACCAGGTCTGCTACATCTTCCACCAGCGTTGCCGGCTCCTTGAGGGTGAGGCTCTTAGGGACTGACCAGAGTGGACCTTACGGCTCAGTCCAGCCCTGATCCCGGCCCCTCGAGCTTTGGAAACTCCTCGCCTGTCAGATTCTTTCTCTCCATTGTGGAACCCTTGTCGGGATTACAAGGGGTGGAAATTGCTGTGCTGGTGTGAGGGAGTAATAGAGATGAAGGTCAGAGTGAGTTCGGGCTTCCAGGCCGAGGAGTCCTACCCAGGTTCTGTTGATTTGGGGTCAATGGGCGCTGACTATTTCTTGTGAAGTTGGTAGTTCCGATTAGATAGCCCATAGTGATCCTTAGGTTCTGAAATCCTAGAGATTACCTGTACTTTCAGAAATTGATGGAAGGAGGTTACATCAAGACCGAGATAGCCGAAATAGTTTAATCTCTAGGCCTGATCAGTCGTTGCAGCAGAGGAGGAAGTGATTTGCCCACAGATGTACTGCGGGTTAATAGTGACTCTGGTGTTGTAGATCAGGGCCTTTGTCATAAGTCAGAGTGGAGTCTCAAGGGAAAGCCCCAGGTCTGCGAGTATTCTGGCCTCTGTTTCCATTCTTGAGAACAGACCACCAGCTTTGGCCACAGCGATATCACAGGTTATTTTCCTGGGTCCCCAGGGGTGGGGGACTTGGTCCTTCTCTCCATTCTTCTAGTTTCCATCTCTACCAAAATCAGGATACAGATACGGAGATCCTGACCACAAGATAGCCAAATGCGTGGTAGCAATATTTTTCAAAAGGCTAGTTAGGAAAGAGAGGAGGCGCAGCAGGATTTGGGAACCAAGCTCAAGAACCAATTGTATTGGGGAAGGGTGGGGAGAATCCAAGTACCTATGAAACTGTGTCACATAATACAATGTAATTAATGAATTAAAAAAAAAAAGAACCAATTGTAGGTTTGAAACACTTAAGTCAGTTGGCCAACCTCTTAAGCATTCTGGTCCTATTCTTGAAATCTGACTTTCTAGTGTTTTAAACATGTCCTGTGTCCTTCCAGGGCAAAGCACCATTGTGTAACCTGGTAATGGAATATGAAGTGACTAAAGGCATTGTTTTAGAAGTTAAGATGACATTCATATGATGAGACCTTTGACCACTCACAGACAAGTTCAGTAAGATCTGTAATGAAACTAGAGGATATGGGTCTGGCGCAATGGCCCGTTGGCTAAATGTTTGCCTTACACGTGCTAGGATTCAATGTGGGTACAGGTTTGTGACCCATCTGCTCCACTTCCCATCCAGCTCCCTGCTTGTGGCCTGGGAGAGCAGTGGAGGATGGCCCAAAGCCTTGAGAACCTGTATCCATGTGGGAGATCTGGAAGAAGCTCCTGGCTCTTGGCTTTGTATCGGCTCAGCTCCAGCCATTGTGGCCACTTGGAGAGTGAACTGGTGAATGGAGTAACTTTCTCTCTGCTTCTCTCAATCTGCCTTTCCAAGGAAGATCGATAAATCCTTAAACAAACACACAAACAAACAAAAGCTAGAAGATATTGGGCTAGGGAAGGTGAAGATTCCCCTGGGGAACTTGTGGATTTGAGGGTACACAGACTTGGATTTCCTCCCAGCCCCTGTGTTTACAGAGAATGTGCTTTTTAGCAAATTTCCTTCCATTCCATAGCACACTATTTAGCTTGTAATTAAAGCTGTTGGCACAGGACCGATGGTGACACGCAAGTTAGTGAGCCATAAAAATCTTATATTTTTGAAGATTTTTTTTTTTTTTTTTTACTGGAAAGGCAGATATACAGAGAGAAGGAAATACAAAGAGAAAGAAGAACTGTCTGCTGGTTCACTCCCCAAATGCCCGAAGCTGCTGGAAACCAAGCCAATCTGAAGCCAGGAGCCAGGAGCTTCTTCTGGGTCTCCCACCTGGATACAGGGTTTCAGGACTTCGGGCCATCCTGTGTTGCTATCCCAAATCACAAGTAGGATGCGGGAAAGGAAGTGGAACAGATGGGATTAGAACTGGTGCCCATAGGAATCCCAGCGGATACAAGGTGAGGATTTTGCTAGGCTATTGCCCCAAGCCCCATAAAATCATAATATTTCGTTCATGTTCAAGCTTAAGGGTCACGGGCAGTGAAGACTGAAACTCAGTTTACCTGACTCCCAGGTTGTTTCTCTCCTGCCCCTGTAACCTTTAAGTGACATTTGTGAACATTGGTTCCCATTGTGGTGTCTTAAAGGGAGGCGTCTTTTCCTTCATTGCTGTTCATTATTACAAGAGATTGCATCCCGGACAGAACTTTTCAAGTGAAGGGTATGCCCTTGAGTTGGCATAGTCATCTTCCAGCTGGGGTAGGTAGGCTTCCCAGCCAAGCAGTCACCAGCCAGTCAACTGTGGGCCTGGGCATTGAAAGAAAAAAATCTATTAACCTTCAGCAGAGGGGCGAGGACTGCTGCTGTGTCAACTTGATCCACAGCTTGGGTATCAAGGTTTGTCCCTCTTCCTCCTCTATGGGATGTTGGTGTCACAAGTGGTGGTTTTAACCACTGGTTCACGGTGCTGGCCCTTCTGGTGTCTCTGTTGAGGCAGTCTTTTCCCTTACATGTTCCTAGGCAGGCCTAAGCATTGCTTTCTGAATTGCTTTTGGTTTTTGTGGCTGATCACTCTCAAGGTGTAAAGCAGGCACTCTGGCTTACCAAGAGCAAGCTCATAGAAGGCCTCCCCGAGAGAGTGATGAGCCTTGTGAGTGACCCGGCGAACCACATCGAGAACCAAGATGAGCGCGTGCTGAATGTAATCTCTCACGCCCGCCTTTGGCACTCCACCAAGGACATCCCCAAGAGAGAGACCTACTGGTGAGTTTCCCCCTAGTCCTTCAGATGTCCAGCTGAGGGGCCCTGGAGTCAGGCTGTTGCTTTAAGTCCTCCAGTGTCTCTTCTTTTCTCAGCCCTGTCATTGTGGAGAGCTTGCTGCAGCTGTGTAAATCCCAGATTGTCAAGCATCCTTCTCTGGCCACCCGGATGTGTTCCAAGAGCTACAGGTTGTCTGCTACCTGGAATCGAGGTTGGTCATCTTCCAAACTGCATCCCAGACCTCACCCACCAGCTCGCATCTTCTCTGTCTTTCTCTCCAGCTCCCCAATCCTTTGCTTTCCATATACCTGTTCTTCGGGATCTGGTTTCGTAGGCTCAGTCATATCCCCAGCTCACCCTTTTTGTTCTGCATTGCTTCTTTCTAAGACTGTTAATCCAAAATTAACAGCCAGCCCTATCTTTTTTTAAAAAAGATTTATTTGTTCTTATGGGAAAGGTAAATTTACAGAGAGAAGGAGAAACGGAAAATTCTTCCATTTGCTTATATTTCCAGATAGCCAGAACAGCCGGAGCTGTTCCGAATCCAGGAGCCAGGAGCTTCTTCTGGGTCTCTCACACAGGTGCAGGATGCCAAGGCTTGGAGCCATCCTCTACTGCTTTGCTAGGCCACAAGCTGGGAGCTGAATGGGAAGTGGAGTAGCCGGAATATGAACCAGTGGCCATATGGGATGCAGAGGCTTACAGGTGGAGGATTAGCCTGTTCAACCATTGCGCCGGCCACAGCCCCAACTTTTTTTTGTTTGTTTAATTCACTGTTTATTCATTTATTTTTTATTGGAAAGGCAGATATACAGAGAGAGGCTCACACCTCTCTGCTGTTGCACGTGCCATGCGTTCTCCCTGGAATGCTCTTGCACATTCCTCGCGTGCTCAAATTCTGCTCTGCAGGGCTCAGCTCTAGCCTCCTTCCATTGTGAGTCCAGGCTGGGTCACTGTGGGTCCTCTGCCCCTTGTGCCCTTCATATTGTCATAGCACATGCCACACTGTAATCCAATATCTTTTTTTTTTTTAAAGATTTTATTATTATTGGAAAGCCAGATATACAGAGAGGAGGAGAGACAGAGAGGAAGATCTTCCATCCGATGTTTCACTCCCCAAGTGAGCCGCAACGGGCTGGTGCGCGCCGATCCGAAGCCGGGAACCAGGAACCTCTTCCGGGTCTCCCACACGGGTGCAGGGTCCCAAAGCCTTGGGCCGTCCTCAACTGCCTTCCCAGGCCACAAGCAGGGAGCTGGATGGGAAGTGGAGCTGCCGGGACCAGAACCGGCGCCCATATGGGATCCTGGGGCTTTCAAGGCGAGGACTTTAGCCGCTAGGCCACGCCGCCAGGCCACGCCGCCGGGCCCCATGTAATCCAATATCTTTTCTGTCTGCCTCTGAACTGCAAACTCTTAACAACAGAGACCATGTTCCATTCATTTTGTCCACAGTACCCAACAGTACGTGGTTTGTAACAGGGGTTGACTACAGGGACAGGTGAATGAATATCACCTGTTGGGTGTTTCAGATGGAGATGGTCTCAGGAGACAGGGGGGTTCTGTTTGGTGGCATCCCGCAGCAGGGAGGCTAGCCATGAGCGATTGGGGTGTCGGGACATCTGCTTGGTTTCCCCTGCTTGTCCCTTTGGCCTGTGGATCTCCTGGCAGGGCATTGGCCTCGCAGAGGTCACGGTCTCACTGAGGAAATGAGTGAGCCTGGTTCGTGGAGAAGGGAACTTGCTGGCATGTGCTCGAATGCTACCTATCATTAAACTGCCTTATTTGGAGCTGTTGCTGAAGGAGAAAGGTGGAGGGAAGAGGGGCCTGTTGGGGTGAGAGCCCCAGGGTTCAGAGAGGCCCAGCGTGCTGACTTTGCCACAGTATGTGAAGAAGCAAGAAGGAAACACTTGATAACTATCGCGGTGCACCTGGGATGTATTTTAACAAACAGATCGGAGTTTATCCATCCTTGGATGACATATCTGTTTTTTAATGTGCAGTGAGGGAGACCCCATGCTAGTGAAATGGCAGTCTGTTGGCTAACCCACTTTTTGTGTGTAGGAGAAAACCACCTTTATTCATCACCATCACACCATGCTCTGATTATTTCTACAAGGCCACGGCCACACAGGGGAAGCTGGGCCTCCAGGCAGACTGCTACGGGGCCATGCCCACAGCATCATCCTGGCATATTTTGTCTAGTGGTGCCATTTGGCCTCCTGTGGATCACTGTAAGGGTTGTCCTCATGTTCATAATGTAGGCTCACTGCTCAGTCACATAGGAGTGTGTTCTCAAGCCACCTGGATCACCAAGTAATGCAAATGGCTAATCCAGCTTAGAAGGGACTTTGGGGCTCGGCAGCGTGGCCTAGTGGCTAAGGTCTTTGCCTTGATCCCATATGGCCGCTGGTTCTAATCCCAGCAGCTCCACTTCCTCTCTATCTCTCCTCCTCTCAGTATATCTGACTTTGTAATAAAAATAAAATAAATCTTAAAAAAAATAAAAAAATTAAAAAAAAAATAAGAAAGAAGTGACTTTGGCCTGGTTCTGTTCCTTCTCATTTAATGAGGAGGGTCCGGCCCCTTCCCTAGGTTCAGGAGTTTTCCCTCAGCCCCTAGTCCAGGGCTTTCTCTCTGCCCCGCCTCCCCTGCCATTTTGCACTTCATTCCTCTGCATGTGGCCGTGGAGGCCACATACTCCTGTGCCTTTCTGCGTGTCACTGCGCCTTGGCCAGAAAGCTGCCTTCTCCCCTCCTCTCCATCTCCCCCCGCCCCCACTTTTTTGTCTGAAAAACTCTGGCCCAATGGTCTTCCACCAGAGATGATTTTGCGCTTTAGGGAACATTTGGCCATTCCTGGAGACAGGCCTGATGGTCATGGCTCAGGGGGGATAGGGGCGGGACAAGAGGGGCTGCTGCTGGACTCCACTGGGAGCAGGGCAGCTGGTAAACCCCCTGTCTGCACAGGAAACCCCCTGTTCCCACACAAAGAATTGTTTGCTTCAGGACATGCCTAGCGCCACAGTTGAAAACACTGCTCTTGTCTATCCTTTAGGATATAGTTTTAAGGTAGTGTTCTTTGGGGTTGGTTTTGCTATACCTGTACTGTTTCTGAATGCAGGCATACTACCTGGTAAGCAGAGTCACTCTTGTTTCATTCTGGGTCCCCAGCTTGGGGCAGGTGCCGATATGAACCCTAAAGGCCACTATTATTGGGACTGACACTAGCAAGAAGACTACACGGGTTCCTCCAGTCTTAATCCAGGTTTATTGCACTTAAGCAAAGTATTGGGTTCTGTGGTTGGGATAGTCGCGTAGAAGAGCTCTAGAAGGGACCTGGTACAATAGCCTAGTGCCTGGGGTCCTTGCCTTGCATGCACCAGGATTCCATACAGGCACTGGTTTGTATCCTGGCTGCTCCACTTCCCTTCCAGCTTCCTGCTTGTGGCCTGGAATAGCAGTTGAGGATGTTCCAAAGCCTTAGGACACTGCACCTAGCTGGAAGACCTGGAAGAAGCTCTGGGCTCCTGGCTTCGGATTGGCTCAGATGTGGCTGTTGCAGTCACTTGGGGAGTGAACCAGTAGACGGAAGATCTTTCTCTTTCTCTCTGTAAATCTGACTTTCCAAGAGAAATAAATAAATCCTTAAAAAAAAAAAAAGAAAGAAAGAAAAGCTCTAGAATGCTTGAGGAGTGTGCGGCTTGCCAGCTTTGGAAGGCTTTAGAGCCAGGAGGACTAATGTCTCTGCTTCTCCTCCTTTTAGAGTCTATTCTCCTGCAGGTGCGTGGTTCTGAGTGGGCCCGACTGAGTGCAAAGGATCCTCTGCCCGCCGTCGCCTCCAGGGAGGAGGTGGAAGCGACCAAGGATCACACCCTAGAGACCTTCTATCCCATATCTCCCACCATTGACCTGCAAGAGTGTCATGTTTATGACATGAGAAACGACACAGGTGAGGGGCGCCTGGCCTTCAGGCTTCGGTGACGTGGGAATGGAGGACAGGAGCCGCCGAGGACTCCCGGGCACTGGGTACCCCTGGGGTCCAGGTGCTTTGCCCCACTGCCCAGGCAAGGAAGCCGCTGCTCCAGGGCTCCCTTTGCTTTTCTGTCCCCTGAGCAGGAACTGGCACTTTGGAGTGGTCAGAGGTGGCCTGAGGAGCTTAGGACCAAGATTTTTTCCTTTTGCTCATTGGTCCCTTGAAAGATAACCCTCTTTCTCTTTGCCCTGCAATCCCTGAGCAGTCTACTTTGAGGACTGAGGAAGCCCCTGGATATTGAGGAGACTGTTAGTCAGACGGCAGCATCCGGTCCACCAGCTGGACTGAAGCCAGGCAAGGTGGGCCCATTCTCATGAATGCTAGTCTTCCCTCCAGACCACTCCATCTTTATAACTTCAGCCTATCTTACTCCTAACTGCCCTCCTGCAGCGCCCCAATACACCTGTATCTTATCTTATTTGAGAGGCACACAGAGAGTTCCCATCTACTGTTTCACTCCCTAAATGCCTGCAAAAGCCAGGGCAAGGCAGAGCTGGAGCCAGGAGTTGGAAACTCAATTCTGGTCTCCCGTGTGTGGCTGGTGGGAATCCGTTTAACTTGAACCATCAGCATTGCCTCCTAGTGTCCGTGAGTGCCTCAAAGACAGTGGCAAACTGTATTTGACCTGTGTTCCTGGATCTGTCTTAGAGCTTGGCATGCAGTGAGCATGGAGTGTTTACAGATACAGACTGACCGAGCACGCAGCATGGCTAGGGCTCACGGGAGAGTGTGCTGTCTTCTTTTTTTTTTTTTTTTTTTTTAAAGATTTTATTATTATTGGAAAGCCGGATATACAGAGAGGAGGAGAGACAGAGAGGAAGATCTTCCGTCCGATGTTTCACTCCCCAAGTGAGCTGCAACGGGCCGGTACGCGCCGATCTGAAGCCGGGACCAGGAACCTCTTCCGGGTCTCCCATGCGGGTGCAGGGTCCCAAAGCTTTGGGCTGTCCTCGACTGCTTTCCCAGGCCACAGGCAGGGAGCTGGATAGGAAGTGGAGCTGCCGGGATTAGAACCGGTGCCCATATGGGATCCCGGGGCTTTCAAGGCGAGGACTTTAGCCGCTAGGCCACGCCGCCGGGCCCGAGTGTGCTGTCTTCTTGAATGATCATGGCCAACATTTTCCCTGCCTCTTCCTCCTTTTGAACCACGTTCTCTTATTCAGGATATTCATTCTAGAAGCCCCATGCTGACCATGGGCTCACTGTTAGTCCTGCAGCTGTGAAGAGTGCCACGGTGACAGGGTCCTGGCTGGGACTGAGCAGTGCTGAACGTGGGTGCACAGCACTGGTATTGGGTCCCTGCCCTTGCTAGAAATGAGGCAGATTGTTACTAATATGTAGGAACTGAATTTTGCAAATGATTTTTATTTCCTTTTAATAATGACCACAACTCCCAACTTCCCCCTCTCCTGACCCCTCTGTCACCTGTGTCTGCGTGGGACAAAGGGATGAGGTTTGAGCTGACCTGGAGGAAGCACCTGTCGCGGGTTGGCACACATTCTCTGAGAAGATGCCAGCAGTAGATGTTTTTGGGTTTGCAGGCACGTGTATACTCTGCTGCAGCTACCCACAGCCATCTATGTGTGAGTGAGAGTGGTTGTACTCCAGCCAAAACACTACTTAGAATCCCAGGCAGAGGCCGAGGTGGCTGGCAGGCTGGAGTGCACCAGCCATGAATTGTAATTTTACCATGTATTTCCCTAGGTCTCCATGTACATTGCCGCTCAGCTCAGATGAGGTGGCTGTGCTGCGGCTAGGTATCACTGCTCTGTCTTCACTCTTCCACACCGTCGCATGTCTTGCAGGGTTTCAACAGGGTTGTCCTTATCCCCATCCCCACACCCTGTATTTCCTGGAGAAGGCCAATTTACGACCCCACCGCTTTCGGCCAGAGCAGCTGAGGGCCAAGATGATCCTGTTTGCTTTTGGCAACGCCCTGGCTCAGGCCCGTCTCCTCTACGGGGTAAGTCTGCAGAACACCATTGAGTTGCCCTCCCTGGTACTGGTCTCCTACCTCAAGGACACTGTTCAGAGGAAGTCAGCGGCCATGCCTGGATGTGTTGGCTGGGGAGATGTAGTGTCCACTCACCTTGCAGGTGTCCCCTGCAGGGGGATGCTGGTGTCTTCTGGGGCCAGCCATGTGTCTGAATTACTTCCACCCACTAGTTCACAGGTCCTGGGTTCTGCCACAGTCTCATGGGGAAGCTACATAGCATGCCCAGTGCTGCCCTGCAGGAAGTTATGGAGAAAGGCCTGGGGCCAGGTGTTCCCAGAATGAAATCTCTAGCTATGTCCCCTGTAGCACCCTGCCCTGCACTGCAGTGACTGCACTGCGGACAAGCAAAAGATGGGAAGCAGTGGAGGGGCCCAGATCCTGGCTGCTAGCCTGCCACAATGGGGCCTGAGGTCCTAAGGGACCACCTGATGGTCTCACCTTGGTCCTGAAAGGAGGGCCCAGGGACACCGTGGGGAGGCTGGAGGCTGAGCAGTTGTCACAGAAAACTGTCCTGTGATTGGAGGAGCAACTGGCTTGGGAGCCAATGGATGTCGAACTTGGGTTTTCCTATCAGTGGGTTCTCAGACTGCATTCTTGGGTTAGTAATGAAGCCTCACTAAGGACTAAGAAACAGAACCTACCGGCCCTGGGGTGGAGGGCCAGATTTCCGTTTGCACCAGTTCCCTGGATGACACTGTTGCAAGCTCAAGTCTGAAAACCACTGTGCCCAAATTTGAGAACTGCTGCCATGGTTAGTACTTAGAGCAACCCTGTCTGGCTGAGCATGTTCGCATCCTTGTACCAATGAGAGACAGAGACTTGGGAGGCTGTCATTGCCCATGGTCACGTGGCTGGGAAGCCATGACCTACACGTGTCTGTCCAGGCCTGGGAACATTCATGGCAACTCCCTGATTATTGCTGGAAGACTGAAAGCTTGGGTGTCCTGTAACAAGGATGGGTCTGAATTTCTGAAGCTTGGAAAGGTGTGCCGCTGCCCAATTTCCTGGGGAAGGAGCAGGGTCGATAACACTGTGTCCCAGGCCCAGGGTGCATCACGGCTCTGTGCCATGCCAGTTTTTGCCAACAGAACCTGGGTAGTTACACTGCCACTAATTGCTACCCAGTTGGGTAGGAGAGGAGGCCTCTGTGGTCCCCTCCAGGTACAAATTATTCCTGAGGATGTGAAGTTGAGCAATTATGGGAAGAGCCTGTGTGTAAAAGGTAAAATTGCTGAGAAATTTATGTACTACCTGCAGTTTTATTGATCTGTAGAGGGAGATAAGAGTCAATACAGAATTCTCGGCTAACACTTAAAGGCACTTGCCCTTGTATTTATTTCTCACGCAGTTAAGAACAGGTATTTCTAAGGCCAACAGTTCCCAGTGTGGCCCCACTGAGGTCTGACTTAGCTGTTCCTAGGGTCAGGTCAGCCCCGCAGGGGTAAGAAACTATGGTTTGGCGTGGGCTGCCCTGCCTCCTGAGAGACCTGCGTACTGGGTTTTTGTCCAGTGAGCAGCAGAATCTAGACGGGACTGCTGCAGAAGCTCTTGGTGGCCTGGCTGAGGCTGTGTCATCCACACAGGACCACGGGGGAGAATGAGACAAAGTGCCACTCAGATGCTTGGGGACACGAGGTGTCAGCCCACATGATTGGGTTTTAAGTGGCTTAGTACTTGGGGTCTGATCTTGTCTCCCACGTCATGGGTGACCTTGAGCAAGTGATACCATCCTGTGAACTCAATTTGCTTACCTGCTAAGTGGGAGTGTGCTTCTGGGTCGCTGAGAGCAGAGATGACTCTGAGGTGGGCAAGATGCCCAACCCTAGAGGTGCTCCAGCAGAGGTGCTGTGGCAGTGGTTCTGACGTTCTTACTGTCACCAAGGGGCTCCAGCTCCACTTATCTGGATGCATCTGGTGAACTGGTGCTGATGTGGCCGCTGGCAGCTACTCCACATGCTGAGCTGCAGTGAGCATGGGAGGCTTGGGCCCCAGGGCAGAGCGAGGCGAGAGTGGGAAATGCATAGGCTGTGGCATGGGCTGGGGTGGTCCCCACAGCTCCGTGACTTCAGACAAGTTCCTGCGCCACTCTGGCCTCCGTCTCCTCACCCATCAGGTGGCAGGAGAACTGGGTGAGATTCTGTGTGCTCACCTACCCTCTAGTGTGACATTTGATGGTCTGTGCCACTTGTCCCCATCAGCTAAGTGCTAGGAGTGTGAGGGATTTCCGGCACCAGCTCCCAGCTCACTGACCTGAGCTTTGCATCTTTCCTAGTACTCAGGTCTCATTGGTGGGTGTTGTTACTTTAATGTGGAGAGCAGCCAACAGGCCAGGCCCAAGGCCCTGAACTAACTGTTCTGTGTTTGGTTGTCCCAAGGTGAAGTCATTATATTGGAGCAGATGTTTTAGTCTTTCTTTATTAAAAATTTTACTTATTTGAGTGAAAGAGTGCATTCTCATCACAGGTTCACTCCCCAGTTGCTCACAAGACCTGGAGCCACGCCTGGCTGATGCTGGAGAGTCTAGAGTCCTGATTCGTCACCTGCATTAGGAACCCAGTTGCTCGGGTTCCATTGCCACTGCCTTCTGGGTCTGCAGGAAGCTAGTGCTAGGGGTGGAACTGGGTATGGAACCCATGCACTGCAGTGTGAGATGCAGGTCCTGTCACCACCAGGCCAAACACCTACCTCGGGGGAAGTGTTTTAAAGGGTGGAGCTCGAAGCTGCCTGTCTGCTGTGCCTTGCGGTCCCCACTTTCTGATGGATTGCAGCTTGTCCCCTTTTCCCATCAGGATGACAGCAGGGTGCTGGAGCAGCCCATAGTGGTGCAGAGTGTGGGCACAGATGGACGGGTCTTCCAGTTCCTCGTGCTGCAACTCAACACAACGGATCTGGCCTCAAGTGAGGGTGTCAAGAATCTGGTGTGGATGGACTCAGACCAGCTTCTCTATCAGCACTTTTGGTGTCTGCCGGTGATCAAAAAGAAGGTGGTTGTGGTAAGTCCAGCAGTGACTGTCTGCTGATGGCACAGGGCATAGCCCATCCTGCCTGGCACTTGTGGCCTTCTTCCGCATACTGAGCTGGTCCTGCCCTGCTTTCAGCCCCTGCTTCCCTCTGCGCCCCACCCTGCAGCCATGCCCCCGTGACTGCATCCTGAGCTGGCAACACGCTGGTGGTGGGGAGGCTTTTTCCCCTCCCCCATTTCTCTTCTTGACAGTCTTATATCTGACTTTCCCTGGTGGTACCGAGCCAGTTGTGCCTGCCACGGGTCCTGAATGCCCATTGGTTTTGCGCATGACCAGTGCCCAGCATCTGTCAGTGTTGTTTCTACCCTGACGTGGCTGCCAGGCACAGGTCTCCTCTATGGGCCCAGTCATTTGCAGTCACCCCCGCCACCACGGGCCTCTCTGTTCTTTATTCCTATTACCATTTCAGATTTCTGCTCATTTGTAAGAGAGCAGGCCCCATGTGTTGGTTCACTCCCCTACACCCACAGCCCCTCCCCGCCACACTCCCTGTTTCGAACCAACGAGCCCAATCTAGGTCCCCCATGTGGGAAGCCATCATTGTCCCTCAAGGCTGCCCCAGCAGGATGTGGAGGCAGGCACTGAAAGCTGGCATTCCAGTGGAGGCCACGACAGCCCTACCAATGGCTTAGCTGCTAGGCCCGACTCCTGCCCGCAGCTTCTCAGCCCTCAGCCATGTCCTGCTCCTGCAGGCCCTCTTTCCTCCAGCATACTGCTGGGTGCCAGGCCCATTTCAGTGCTGTCAAGTTGTCCCTGCTTGACTCCCCAGCTTCGCCTCCTGCTGCTCCGCCCCAACGACGAGCACCCCTGCATGCAGCCCTGCCCCTGCCCCTCCACTTATATCTGCACAGGACTGCTGCCTCCCAACTTCACTATGGTTGTTCCTTCCTGGTCCATTCTCCTAGTCTCTCTGTGGGGGAGAGTTAGTGAGCTGTCTCTCTTGAGGCATTCTCCTTCCACAGGCAGTCTGTCACCCTTTGTTTTCACTGTTGAGCATCTCATTGTCTGCCCCCGAGGGTAGGAGCCAGCCCCAAGCTCTGCTGGGTCTTGGGCACTGGGCACAGGCTGGGCCCGAGAGTGGCTGCTCCATCAGTGGAGGTGAGATGAGGGAGAAATGGAAGCATTGTCTCCTCACCTCTGAGGGCACAGGGCCCTTTGTCCTCACAGTTGAAGCAGGAGGGTTGGGGAGCAGTAGGGCCTGGGTGATGGGTGCTGGCACCCCTGCCCCCTTTCCCCACTGCGGCTGCTGCTGGCATCCTGCCCCGTGTGGAGCTTGGAGAAAGGCATCCGAGAAGCTTACCTACAGCCAGCCTCTGCTTTATTTGCTTTGTATCAGTGATAGGATCCTAATGGCTTTGTTCTTTCCAGGAACCTGTTGGGCCAGTGGCTTTCCAGCCAGAGACGTTCCGGAAGTTTTTAGCTTTGTATTTGCATGGTGCTGTGTAAATGAGGACTGCCGTGGGGCCTGAATGCCCCCTTCTCTACTCCGCCTGAAGAATTGCACTCCGGGAGGCTGGAGGCCTGGCCTGCCGCCTGGGGCTCTTGCAGCCTGGGGGTCTCGCTGGCAATAAAGAGAGAGCTTGCATTGCTGTGGAGCCTATGTCTGGGTGAGTGTGTCGTGGAGGGGGCATCTGTGGCACATGCCCGTGGGTGTCTGTCCTGGTCCCGGGTGACCTCAGATGAACATCTTCATCTCGGAGTTTTGTTTCTTTATCCGAAACTTAGGACAATATGACCGGCCTTGTCCTGGAGGATGCTAATGGAGCAGGTGTGCTGTCTGCTTTGGCAAAGCTTGACTGGGCGCTCGGTCCTCCCGGGGTTAAACAGTACAAACCGCACAGGCGCTACAGAAAGTCGGAAGGGACTCCGCCCTATAGTTCTCTCCCAAGTGCTCTGGGCCCATCCCCACTGAGCTGCTACTGCTGGCGCCGATGACACAGAGTCCTCCTGTGCCAGCACCTCATGCCCAGTGTATTGGCTCCCCACACATGCCTTAGCAGGTAAACATCCCTTCTGTATTGAAGCCTGATGTGGAGTGCTTACGATGTGCTGGGCTCTGCTCTGGGCTCCAGAGATGATTTAAAGGATTTGCCCAAGGTTGCACAGCTTCTCCAGAGACACTGTGACCCATGGGAGGAAAGATGGAACCTGGGGGTCATGCCTTTCCCCAGGTGCCATTGGCTTGTCACAGGTTCCACACGGTGTGCTGCTCCTGCCTGTGGGGAAGCCTGGACTGAGGTGGCTCTGTTGGGCAGGGACTGCTGAGAGCAGGTGGAGCAGAAGCTTCAGCCGTGGCTCGCAAGCCCTCGAGAGCGCTGAGAGTTCAAGCAGGTTCGCAGCTGGAAAATGGCCATGCTGTTTGTGGCTTGTGTCTGCTGCCCAGGCTGGCCCTGTCCCCACTGCTTCAACACTGTCTGTGTCTGTGAGGAGGGCTTGGCAAGGCTAGAGTAGGATGGCAGTGAGAGAGACGGCAAGGAGGGGTGACCATGTGGAAGAGCAGAGCTGTGAGGGATCCAGGTGAGGCAGAGAGTGACTGGAAGCTGGGGCAGGAAGAGGGGATGTTGCACTGGAGTGGCCTGTCCCCAAGGGGTCTTGAGCCCCAACACCCCGGGCTGTCCTCTGCCTGCCTGGTGGGCATGGGCATCCACCTGTGGGTGGGCACTGGGGCAGCCCAAGCAGGTTGTTTCTTGCAGTTGCTGCTGCAGCTAGCCTCCTCCTTCCTGTGTCTTGGCTCTTGGCAAAATTCTCAGCACAAGTTGCTGAATCAAAGGAATTTGGCCTGCTGGTGGGAGCAGAGGACAAGCTGGTGGGATGAGGGGGTGCTGCTGCGCTTGTCCTCAGCAGTGATGTGATGATGTGACGGGCCCCAAGGAGGCCAGATCCCTTGGGGACTGGCTGGAAGTGTGAAGGGTGAAATGAACTGGAGCCCTGAAGGAGAGGCATGGAGGCTCCAAGTGAGGGCAGCCTGTGGATGACCCTACCCTGGGACAGGCCCACCTCAGAGCATGCTTACCCCCATGGGACACACCTAGCTGCAGCGTGCAGCCAGTGCTGCACCATGCAGCAGCCAGTGCTGGCAGTTTAACCTTCCCATAGAGGGAAGGAGTTGGGGTCCAAGACCACAGGGTGTGGTGACAATTGTTCCCTCACCTGGATGCTTATTTCCCCACAGCCTGCGGTCTGCTCTCTCGCCCTTTTCCTGCTCATACATGGGAAGGAAGCAGCACAGGATGGCATGAAGGCCCCAGGCAGTGTGGAGGAACCTGGACCAGGGAGCAGGTGTAGCAGGGGTGTGGACGTGGGAACGCTGGCTGTGGTCTCCTGAGAGTGTCTGGGAACGGGCATCCTGTGTTAGAACATTTGCAGCAGACTCCAGTGGGGAGTTACGGTTGTGGTCTCAGGAAAGCCTTTACCCAGAGCCTCCTAAACTCCCGCTGCCTGATTATAGCCTCAGCTTCCCCATCTGCCAAATGGACATGCAGTTCCTCCCTTTCCAGTTTTACCACCTTTCAAAAATTATTATTAAAGATTTATTTACTTTTGTTGGAAAGGAAGATCAGATTTACAGAAAGAAGGAGAAGCAGAGAGAAAGACCTTCCATCTGCCAGTTCACCCCCCCAAGAGGCAGCAACTGCTAGAGCTGAACCAATCCAAAGACAGGACCTTCCAGGTCTCCTAGGCAAGCACAGGGTCCCAAAGCTTTGGGCTTTCCTCTGCTGCTTTCCCAGGCTAGAATCAGAAAGCTGGATGGGAAGTGGAGTAGCTGGGACACAAACTGGTGCACATGTGGGATGCTGACATTTGCAAGCTGAGGATTTAGTCATTAGTACATCACACTGGGCCCCGTTTCAACACCTTCAGGTTAAAGGTTGTGTTTGACCAAAAGGTGTCCGTAGGTGGTTTGGAGTTTCCAGAAGCTGTGGGAAAGTGGCTCTCCACAGACTCACTCAGGCTGCCCTCAGTTTACCACCAAGGTTGGTTCAGGCTGGGCCCCAGACAGGTGCTTGTTCTGGGACTTGACTGGCAGGGTTCTATCCCTCCTGGCTACTGGCACAAGGCTAAGGCTGAATGGCACAGGGTCATCTCAGGGCTTTTTTTTTTTTAACGATTTATTTATTGAAAAGGCAGAATGACAGAGAATGCTTCGTACACTGGTTCATCCTACAAATACCCTACAATACCAGGGCAGGGCAAGGCCAGGAGCCAGAAGTTCCATCCTGCTACCACGTGGGTGGCAAGAACCCAAGTCCTTGGAGACATCATGCAGGCACCTCCCAGGTGCATCAGTAGGAAACTGGGTGGAAAGCAGAGTAGCCTGGAGTTGGGGGATGGCCTGGTGGCTCAGCAGGCTAATCTTCTACCTTCACGTGCCAGGATTGCATAGGGTACTGGTTCATGTTCAGGCTGCTCCACTTCTGTTCCAACTCCCTGCTAGTAGCCTGGGAAAGCAGTGGAGGATGGCCCAAAGCCATGGGACCCTGTGCCCATATGGGAGACCTGGGAGAAGCTCCTGGCTTCTGGTTTTGGATCAGCTCAGCTCTGATAATTGTGGCCATGTGGGGAGCGAACCAGCAATAGATCTTTCTGTCTTTCCTTTCTGTAAATCTGCTCTTGCAGTAGAAATTCTAAATAAATAAATAAAAATAGCATGGATTTGACCTGGCAGTCTGATATGGGGGTGCTGGTGTTGCAGGCAGCAGTTTAACCTGCACAGTGTCTGTCATGTAACAGGGGAAGACAGTATAGACTGATGTGTACGTCAGCGGCAGGTGTTTGGCACAGTGGTCCTGGGTCCTCTGCATCTGATTCTAGTTTCCTGCTACTGTATACCCCAAGAGGCAGTAGGTAAGGCTCAAATGCTTGGGCCCTTGGCCACCATTTGGAAGTCTTAATTTATCTAATTGAAATGCAGAGTTGGTGAATCTTCATTTGCTAGTTCATTTCCCAAATGGTCTCAACAGTGGCTCTGGGCCAGGTTGAAGCCCAGAGCCCGGAGCTACTCTGAGACTTGGGGCTTTAAAAGAAAACTGCTGGGCTCAGCGTGGTAGCATAGTGGCTAAAAGTCTTCACCTTGCATGCGCCGGGATCCCATATGGGTGCCAGTTCGTGTCCTGGCAGCCCCACTTCCTATCCAGCTGTCTGCTTGTGGCCTGGGAAAGCAGTCGAGGAAGGCCCAAAGCCTTAGGACCCTGCACCCGTGTGGGAGACCCAGAAGCAGCTCCTCGTTCCTGGCTTCAGATCGGCTCAGCTTCGGCCATTGCAGTCACTTGGGGAGTGTATCATTGGATGGGAGATCTTCCTCTGTTTTTCCTCTCTGTATGTCTGACTTTGCAATTTAAAAAAAAAAAAAAGAATAGAAAAAAAAAAACTGCTGTTGGAGCAACAGGAGGGCAACGAGGCTGGGTTTGTTCCAGGTGGGACCAGGAGCACTCTCCAGCAACATCTATAAGGAAGCGAGGAGGGTGCTGTGGGGATGGAGGCAGCTGCAGCCCGGGCAGACCCTTCAGAGAAAGTGTACAGCTGAGCGCTGTTCCGAATGCAGCCCCTGCCTGGGAGGGGGCGAGGCAGCTCTCTGGGGGCCTAGGGCAGGTGCCAGGATGGCAGCTGTGAGCAATCAGCAACCGGTTGGGGGTGCTGCTGGAGGTCACCCAGGTGGGTAGGTAGCCTTTAAATAGGAACCTGACTGTGGGGGTGGAGCAAGGGAAGATCCTGGGGGACAGTGGATAGCACAGTCCCTACCCAACCCAGGTCTCTGGGGGACCTCTCATAGTTGCCATGGAATGGGCAGACTGCCCTAGGTTCCAGCCTGGCAAAAGCAATGTGACCCCTTTCTGTCACTTGGCTGTACCCTCGAGCCTAACACATCCAAGCCCACATACAACATACAGTGGGTCTCCTTGTTGCCAGCTGGACAAATTAGGGAACCCCCAAAGAGGTCAGGATTGGGGAGGAGACTTCCATAAAGAACAGTCCCAACAGTTCACTGTTAGCTTCGCAAATGCTTAACTCTGCCTTGGTCTGCTTGGAGCTGTTGATCCAGCAGGAAGTCATGGTCCCTGCTCCCTAGGAGCCCCCTGTCCGCAGGCCACACCTGACTGTAAGGCCAGTCTCCTTTGGACCTGTGGCAGCAGGACCCTAAGAGGTCCCCTGTCCCCACCCTCGAGCACCCACTTGGGTGACAGTAACAGGTGTGAGCGCCTGTGCTTACAGTGTCAGTCACTCCACGACCATTTCCCACAGTGCCAACTTGGGTACAATCCATGCAGATGAGTACCCAGCCTGTCAGGGGAGGCAGGTCTCCCAGCAACAGCAGCAGGGCCCCTCCCTCACCACCCCCTGGATGACTTCCACCAACCTGTCTTCTCCCCCCAAAGTTGTCCAAGCATCCAAATGCCAAGGGCTCTCCCCTGACCCGAGACTGCCCCACGACCCTGGTACCAGCGCTCACAGTGGCCTGCCACACTGAGCTCAGGTTTGTAGCCTTGAATCCTCGGGTCCCTGCATCCACATCAGAGTCCAAGATAAAGCTTCCGCTCCTGACTTCAGTCTGGCCCACCCTGGCTGTTGTGGCCACCTGGAGAATGAAGCAGCAGGTGGGAGATCTGTGTCTGTCTCTTCCTTTCCCTCCCTAACTCTGCTTTTCCAATCTATCAGTCCAGGAAAGGGTGGGCTTCTGGAGGCCTGGGAGTGATATCTCCGTAGCCTTGTTAGGTCTGAGATGGAGGTGGGAAACTAAGGAGTGGCTCAGTGTTTGCCCAACTGCCAAGACTAGGGCGCCACAGCTGCCAGTGGCAGAAGCCCCAGCTCTCCGGGGACAGAGGGCACCTCTCCCAGCATCAGGCCTTCTGGCTGGTCCCCACGGTTTGCACCCATGGAGCCCGGGACTGGACAGAGAAGAGCTCCCCTGCCTCCAGCTTGTCCCTACTCTCCTCTGCCTGGCAGCTGCAGCTGAGCCCAGGATGTCCAGTAGCCATGCAGGTCTCTGGGGTCAGGGCCTGCATGGAGTCCCAGGATGCACTCTGGGCTGGGTCTGGATTCTTGGAGCCAATCCCCACCTATCATGGGAAAGCAGAAGCTGGGGGTAAGGCAGCTTTCCTGGGGCCACCTAGGGGTCCCTGCTGAAGTCTTGCTCTGGCCCTGTTCCTTGGCAGCTGCAGACTCCCCTGGGGCCCCTGCTGGGGTCTGCAGATTTGTTCCACTGGGTCTGGGGGATAGTGCTCCCTGGACTGGGCCAGGTTGGTTGGCCCCCAAGCACCTATGGACAGTGGTGTCCCCTACAGGAAAGCAGCGACTGCGGCCTTTGGCCTGCTCCTCCTGCTCCTGGGTTCCAGCCATGGCCTCCAACTTGAGCTCTATGTTCAGGCAGGCCACCCCTCCCTGCTCCTGCCCTCACTGCCGGCTGGCTCCCTTATGCTCACGGGCCTAGTGCAGGGAGGCCAGGCCTGGCATGGTGGTGAGAGAACAGCAACAGCTCTTTCCTCTCACTCTGTCCCCCTGGGCAATGCCAAGGCTGAATCAACAACCCTCACCAAGGCCAGGGTGGGGTGCAAAGAACCCGAGGGCCCCGGGAAGAGAGCTCAGTGTAGCACAGGCAGGTGTTGGGGTACATGGCAGGGCTCTTAAGGCCAGGCCAGTTCCTGTCTTTCATCAGGACACCCCCCTCCCAGGTTGGTGGGAGCAGGGGTCAGTCCTGGTCAGTCTCCGCACCCATGCAGTGAGGACACAGTCCCCTCAAATCAAAGGTATCAGGTGGGGCGGTCTTGTCCAAGGCGATGAGGTGGACAGAATATTCTAAGTCCCTCCAGCTCCTCCCCATCACACCAATTTGGATGTGTCACCAAATGTGTCACCACAGTAGCCTTGATGGCTCACATACATACAAGGCAGTGCAGTGTACCAAGCTTCTGACAGCTGTCCCCACCCCCTCCATTGGAGACTAACCATCAGGTGAATGACGAGGACATAGGCAGTGCCAACTTGCCCGTGGCCATACAGTGAGTCATGGCAAAGGACACACTGGAGCCAAGCAGACTTGCCATGTGGCCCAGAGACCCTTGCCCAGGGTCACCCTCTGCTGAGGGGGTGGGGTACATTCCCATTCCTCTCAAGAATTGAGAATGAGGGCTTGGGACTAGAGGTTAAGTCGAGAAGTTCCCACTCCGCATTGTACAGGGCAGCTCACCCTATCCCGCCTGGTATTTCCTGCCTTGTGCCTGCCAGAAATGGCCAACTCTACATCCAGCCTGGCCTTACTGGTCCACCTGCCACAGCCTGGAGAGGGAGCCTTCTAGAGTCCCAACCAGGCTGTGCTATGCGCCAAGAGTCCCCAGCCTGGGACGCTACCTCAGGATCCAAGCTCCAGCCCTGCCCAGACTGCAAACGAGCCCGAGATGTGTCGCACCATCAGCGCTTCATGGCTGGGGACCAGGCTGCAGACTCCTGAACCGCCTGAATCCCCATGGGAAGGTAAGCGCTCTGGGGCGCTGGCCCTTATTGTGAGGAACACAAAACATCCCGCAAGCTCACACATGGACACAGACATGCGTGGCCGCAGGATCTCCCACCCAGTCCGCTTTCCTCCCACCCAGTGACAGCAGCAGGTGTCCTGAAGCATCCTGATCCAGGAAGTCACCTTGCCTTTCCTCATCTGCATGTTCAACTCACAACCCCAGGGCCCCCAAATATGTCAGGAAGGGCTTGCGGAAAAAGATGTCCCTTTAATAAAACGTTTTTTGACATATATCGTACACAAACTACAATGTATCATAATTACTTTTTTTTTTCCTCTCTTAATTCAGAACCAGACTACAAGGTAAGAAAAAACACAGAAACAGCTACAATGTTCCCAATAATCCGCACAAGGTCTTTTTTCAGGCAGATGAGATCGCACAGAATATGATATACATGGATCAGAAAGGGGAGGGGACAAAACAAAGACCAGCTACAGGGTGGGCGGGAAGAGCAGGGAGTGTAAATGTACAAAGAATCAGGGTGTCTCCAGGGCAAGACACAAGGGTCTCGGCGAGAGGGCCGGAGCAGGTGAGGCAAGGCAGGCCCTGTGACGCCCCTGCTGGGAGGGCCCAGGACCCCCACCCCAAGGCGGGCCTGTCAGCTCTGGAGAATAAAAACCAGACTGGAAATAGCATGGCCCTGTGGCTGTCACTGTTCCTCCCGGCCCCCCACGGCTATGCCAAGTATTCCCCTCCAGTTCCAAGCATATACACAGCAATTCTGGTCAACAGCCCATTTTTCGAAAGAAGGAGAAAGAGGGGAGATCCCCCCAAAATGCAAAATGCAGCCCACCCTGCCCCGTGCATGGGATGATGTCAAGCGAAGCTCCTGGGACCAGAAGGCAGAGGCCATGGTTTTCCACGTCCCGGGTCATAGCCATCCCAACAGTGGCGGCCTCTCCTGCGCTGGCCACCACCCAGCTGGCAGGATTCTCGCTGGGAAGACAGGCCGAGTGAGGGGCGGCCGGAGGAGCGGGAGACTGGAGCAGGAGAGCAGGGGTG
This sequence comes from Ochotona princeps, assembly GCF_030435755.1. Lineage (NCBI taxonomy): Eukaryota > Metazoa > Chordata > Mammalia > Lagomorpha > Ochotonidae > Ochotona > Ochotona princeps. The sequence goes on from NC_080833.1 coordinate 43,427,352, forward strand.
CGGCAGCAGTCCCGGGGCCCAGGGGGCAGCTGTGGAGGTCTTGGCCATGGCATGGTCCTCTGCAGGTTCCCGCCCCTTGGTGAGCGTCGCAAACACCAAAATCCCCAAGTGGGCAAAGGTGACTTCCTTTTTTTTTTTTTTCTGTTCCTAAAAAGGTTGTTTGAAAGAAACCACCAAGTGTAAACTGTCCAGTTTATTATTCTTAGTATTCTTGGATGGCTACAAACCCAGTGTGAAAGTTCACACCTAGACTAGCGTTCCTGCTGGGAGGGTGGGCTTGGGGACAGAGGCAGGGCTGCTGGGCTTGGTTTGGATTTTTTTTTCATTTTTAACTTTTTTCTAAAAAGAAAGCAAAAAGGTTGATTGGGGTGGGATGGGGTTGGATGGGGGGCTTGCTAGAAGCTTCCATTTAAAACATCACCCCCCCAAAAAAAAGCCCAGCAAAAAAAAAAACAAAATAAAAAACAAACAAAAAGGAAAAACAGTAACAGTAAAACCCCAAATAAACCAACAAAAAAACTGTCATGTACAGAAAAGGGTCCGTCCGGAAAAGGTGAGGGGTAGGGTTTTTCTGGTCATTGACTTGAAGTATCTTCTTATTTTGAGTTCTGTCCTTCACGTTTTATGAAATAAAAAGTTCGGCCTTTTTATTGCATGAAACTAAGCTGGGGACAGGTGGGGGCATGGGGAGGGGGTTGAGGGAGATGGGGAGAGGTCTCCCCCAGCTCCTGGGCACCAACACCTCACTTCTTCTTGCATAATTTCCTGGCGTCTTCCCGCCGCCCGCAAGGCCGGCTCTCAGCGTCTTGGAGAAGGGGGGGTCACACGCTCATCGTCATGCTTGGAGAATACTGCAAGGGGGAGGGGCAGAAAAGAGGAGCAGTTGTGAACACCCTGGGGTATCAGTGGCCCCATGGAGGTCAGAGCGTACCACTCCTCTGGCTGGCTGGCTGCCTTGCCGGGGTCCCATGGGAATCAGCCCTCCTGGGAGAGCCAAACTGCAGGGAATGGGGGGCCTAGGGACGGGAGCATCCCTGGGGAACACGGGGCACCATGGATGTGGACCCGCGAGCTAAGTTCCATGACTGTCCCAGCTTTCTGTATGTGGGACAGACACAAGGATCAGACGGCTGGCAGGTCAGAAGTAGCTCAAGTCAGGATGGGGCTGGGGGGGTGGGGGCTCCTGCCAGCAGCAGGTGAGAGCCAGGGAGGGGCTTACATTGTCGTTCTGGAAGGAGTGGAGGAAGTTTCCGCCCAGCTCGCCGTCGTCCCGAGGGGTGCCTGGAGGATTGCTAATGCCACTTATGTTGTTAGGAGAATTCTGCAGAGAGAGAGGATGCAGTGAGCCCACGGGTCCTGCTCTTGCCCCTGCAGCTGGGGTGCTGGTGGGGCTGAGGAGGGTAAGGTGTGTGGGGGGATGCGGGGCACTCACTTTTGGAAGTCCATCTATGTCCCCTGACCCTGGAAGGAAAAGACAAACCCTTTCAGTCTTCCGCTCCCATGCCTGAGGGGCCTCCATCACGCCCCCTACCCAGCTCCCTGCCTCCCGTGGCCAGCAAACTTCTCACCTAACGATCCGTTCATGTGGTGGGGCTCCATGCCACCCATGCCGCCCATCGGACCGTCAGAGCCGGGACCCATCGGGAACTGAAGGAGAAGCAGAGGGCACGGTTCAGTGAGCTCAGACACCAGCGAGGCAGTTGGCCAAGCCAAGCCAAGTGGGGCACCTGCTAGGGGCTGGGCAGCGGCCAGTTGCTGCATCAGGGTCTGCCCTAAAGAGCTGGATGGGAGGGCATGCCTCAAAGCCACAGGCATAGGTGTCAGGAAACTGGACCACTTAGCTCTGCTTGGACAGCCTGGCAAGGACCCTGGCCAGACTGTCCCCTCCTGGGGCACGGTGCACCTCACCAGCCAGCGCCTTGGGGAGTGGGGAGGAGCTGAGCTGGGACGCACCAGGATACCAGCCCTGCCCCCATCTCACCAGTCTCCTTCCTGCTCTTTCTTGGACACTAGGTGTTCTGTGAAGGTGGACGGTGAGCAGGGGAGGGCCTAGGGCTTGGGCCAGAAGCACCACACCTCGGGCACGGGGCTGGCAGGTCAGGGGCTCAAAAGTGGTATCTGTTCTACCACCACCCTCAAATGAAGGTCAGAGAGCCTTCCCACAGCCATTGCCATGACTGTGGCCACAACCAGTCTGGAGAGCGATGACCCCTGGGAAGGTACATGCTGCAAGGTGATGGAAGGGACAGAACTGGGACTGACAGGCTCTGGGGCTGGGTGCTGAGGACACAAAGCTGAGTCCCATCTGGGCCTCAGCCTGAGCTCACTGATATCGAACAACCCCACCCGACACAGGCACCAGACTCCCCAAGGGCCGCAGGCAACACAGGCTGGTGTGGTGGCACAGTACGATAAGCTGCCACTTGCAAGGCTGCCATCCTCACAGTGGAGTGCTTGCTCAAAGTCCTGGTTCCTCTGCTTCCAATCCAGCTTCCTCATAATGTGCATGGGCAGGCAGTGGCCCAGCCCTAGCTGCTGTAGGCATTTGTGGGGAGGAACCAGCAGATGGAAGACCTTTCACTCTGCCTTTCACAAAAACCAATGCATTTCTTCAAGAAATGTGGCTGTGGTTTCATAGGGAGACAGAAAAGTTGGAACAGGCTCCAGGGAGGAGGAGGTACAGCACCAAGAACATGGATCAGAAATGTGGGCAAGCAGAGTCAGACCCAGTGAACCTGCAGGATGAGGCTGGGACTGCAGGGGCCTCCCACCCCTGCCCACCTACTGCATGGGGTGGGTAGGACCCTGAGTTCCCCACAGTCCCTAAAGGCAACTCGGGGCACCTGGTAACAAACTGCTGTTGACGCCCCCAAGTGATGTGAGGATGGTAGCTGCCCAGGACGCTGCTGCCTACACCAGACCTGAACAGCTCCAGACCTCACAGTACAGAAACACTAATGCCAACGTCAGCGCTTCGATTCTGCTGCCAGCATCCCACATGGGCACCAGTTAGAAATCCAGCGGCTCCACTTCTGATTTGACTCCTTGCTAATGTGCCTGGGAAAACCATGGAGGATGCCTCAAGTGCTTGGGGCCCTTGTACAATGTGCGAGTCCCAGAAGTTCCTGGCTTCCTACGGGCCCAGTACACAGAAGACCTCTCTCTCCTGTCAAATCTGCCTCTCCGGGGACCAGCACAACGGCTCTGTAGGCTAATCCTTCACCTGCAGGGTGTTCCATATAGGCACACCCATTTGTGTTCAACTGTTCCACTTCAGATACAGCTCCCTGCTTATGGCCTCGTCAATCAGTGGAGGATGGCATACAGGTTCTTCTTGGACCTCTGCACCTGTGCAGGAGACCCTGAAGAAGCTCCCAGCTCCTGGCTTTGGATTGGCTCAGCTCTGACCAATGCAGTCATTTGGGCAGTGAACCAGCAGATGAAGATCTTTCTGTCTCTCCATCTCTTTATAAATATGCCTTTCCGGGCCTGGCGGCGTGGCCTAGCGGCTAAAGTCCTCGCCTTGAACGCCCCGGGATCCCATATGGGCGCCGGTTCTAATCCCAGCAGCTCCACTTCCCATCCAGCTCCCTGCTTGTGGCCTGGGAAAGCAGTCGAGGACGGCCCAATGCATTGGGACCCTGCACCTGCATGGGAGACCCGGAAGAGGTTCCAGGTTCCTGGCTTCGGATCGGCGCGCACCAGCCTGTTGCAGTTACTTGGGGAGTGAATCATCTTACGGAAGATCTTCCTCTCTGTCTCTCCTCCTCTCTGTATATCTGACTTTGTAATAAAATAAATAAATCTTTAAAAAAAATAAATATGCCTTTCCATCAAAAGTAAGTCTGCATGATTTAGCAGGAACAAGGTCGTGGCCATCACCACCAGCAGCCTGGTGACCTTTCCAGTCAGCAGTCCACCCCATCCCAGGGACCTGTCTACCTACTTGCTGTTTCCAGACACTCCATACACATGGAATCCCAGGACCTTCCATGGCCTGCTATTTTCTTAGCATGTTTGCAAGGTTCCCAAGGCTGCCTGTACAGTACCTTACTCATCCTGAGAGAAAGCCCAGCTGTGTGGACAGCACACATATGACTGAGCCATGCACTGGCTGCTGGGGACATCACACTGTCTCTGCACTTTGGCTGCTGTGACCAATGCCACTTGGGACATTCATGAACCCATTGCTGTATTGGGCATTAGGTCATGTCTCTTTGGCAGACACCTGGCAGTGCACTAGCTGGCCAGGGCATCATTCTGCATTTACTTTCTCAGGAAACTCTGCTATTGTCCAAAGTGGCTGTACCATTTCACGTTCCCATGGGCAGAGCGCCAGAGCTGCAGCTCCACATGCTCACAGAGACATCCTAGCAGCAACGCAGTGCAGCTTAGTTCCTAATCTCTTCATGTGCTTACTCATTCGTTTGCACATTGAGTTTTTTTTTTTAAAGATTTATTTATTTTTAATGCTAAGTCAGATATACAGAGAGGAGGAGAGACAGAGAAGATCTTCCATCTGTTGGTTTACTCCCCAAGTGATCACAATGACTGGTGCTGCACCGATCTGAAGCTAGGAGCCAGGAGCCTCTTCTGGGTCTCCTATGTGGGTGCTGGGTCCCAAAGTTTTTGACTGTCCTCAACTACTATCCCAGGCCACAGGCAGGGAGCTGGATGGCAAGCGGGCCCACTGGGACTAGAACTGGCACCCATATGGGATTCCGGCACATTCAAGGCAAGGACTTTTGCTGCTAGGCTACTTTTTCCTTAAAAGCATAAATAATTAAGACTGATTGAACACGTGTTACTAGTATTTCATTTTAAAGATAAAGATGCATTTTTTTTTGACCTCATGACACAGGAAAATTCTGGCCGCTGCTTTTTTCCTTTGAATATATATAGATTTTAAAAATTAATTTATTTCTTATTTATTGGAAAGGCAGATTTACTGAGTTCTCTGGTTCTCTCTCCAAATGACTACAACAGCCACAGCTGAGACAATCCAAAGTCAGGAGCCAGGAGCTTCTCTAGGTCTCCTACACAGGTGCAGGGTGCCAAGGTTTTGGGTCTCCCTCTACTGCTTTCCCGCCATAAGCAGCGAGCAGAATGGGAAGTGGAGCTGCTGGGACACAAACTGGTTCCAGTATGGGATGTCTGCGTTTGGAGGTGAAGGATTAGCCAATTGAGCCACTGCACCAGCCCTTCTTTTACATATTTATTTGAAAGGCAGAGTTATGAGACAGACACTTCCCAGATGATGTCAACAGTTGGGACTCAGCCAAGAGGAAGCCAGGAATCCCATCTTGGTCTCTCACGTGGGTGATTGGGATCCAAGTACTTGGGCCAACACCTGCTGCTTTTCCCAGGTGCATCAGCAGGAAGCTGGATTGGAGGTGGAGCAGCCAGGACTTGAACTAGTGCTCCTGTGGGATGCCAGCAGCATCACATGCAGCATGACCCGTTTATGTCACGAGGCTGGCCCAGTGCTTTCTGTGCTAACATTACTTCTCTGACTACTGACTTTCTCTCACTGTCACACTCAGGGTCTGACATAAATGCCATCCCATGCACGCTATGCTTTATCCAGTCTGCATCATACTGCTTCCTGGTGTCACCCCAACATGTGAGCATCCCACTAAGTGCCCTGGCCCGAGAACACCCACACGTGGAGGACTGCAGATCCTTCTCCTTAGCATGAGCTTTTGGGTTTCTGGGGATTACTCCAGCTGCTAAGATGCCCACCCCTCTCCATATCTAGAGGTGAGCGAGCCCTGGCTGATGTGCCGCCTCACAGCCAAGGCCTGCGTGGCTGTTCACGTCTCAGAAAAGCCAGCCAGCCCTAACTGTCACGTCCATTGTTTGCAAACACCCCTGGGCATCCTGGAGGCCCCTGTAAGCTCCTCTTCCAAGACAGACAGTGCTACAGCACAGGGCTAATGCGCATGTGTAAGGTCCACGCTGGATGCCAGGTGAAAACAGACGAACAAGGCTTTTGCACTTGTGTCCCTCCTGGCAACCTCTTCGGAGACCTCTTGTGATCGGTCTCATTGTCAATCCCTGAGCCGTCATTTTTGCTGCGCATGAGGCAACTTCTCCATTCCCATGAAGACACAAATCTCACCCTCCCTCTTCTTCTACACATTTTGGGGAAATTACAAAATGACCCAAAACATTCATTCAGAAAAAAAAAAAAACCCTGACAACAATGGCAGGATCAGCCAACCCTCTGTGGTCGGGTACAAGGTGCACAGGGCAATTCATGGGTGAGCTGCTTCCGCTCACATAAATAAGAAGCTTCTGGACTCAATGAAATCTGCCGTGCACTATCTGCCAGACACGCTGATGGATGAGGGAGGTCACAGAGTGCTTGGACAAAACAAGTTTCCAACTTTTCTGCAGTTTCTTTACAAGCTGCACTCCAGTGTTTCAGCCACTGTCTCCTCAAGCTGCTGGGACTCTTGTCACCATCTGAGCATGACCTGTTGCTTTGAGAATGTGCGGCTGCCAGAAACGCAGGCAGAGACAGTTCCCCAGAAGGGGTCCCTGTGGGTCACTGCCACACCCTGTTCTTCTGTGGCTTTCAGGCGTGGCCTCTGATGGCATGGAACCTCCCTCTTTTGTGACACAGTCCAGGGAAGGAGGGGATGACAATGCTGATGCCAGGGGTGCCCAAGGTCATTTGGCAAGGATCAGTTCTGAGCAAGCCTGGGGGTCTCCTAGGAGCAGGAGAGGTGACTCTGCCTCCCATCCTGACTCAGGAGCTTCATCTCCAGCACATGTGCCCAGCGCTCTCTGCATTGGGCACGTGGCACAGCCCATTGTTCTGGCTCTCCACCTGCCTGATCCGGCTGGCTGCGCCCTTCCACCATCCCTGTAGCGACACGGCTGCATGGTCCTCTCTCACAGTAATGTGTGCGTCACACTGGTGTCAGCTGTTCCCATTATCATCATCCCAAAGAACATGGCTACAACACCCACCATGTGCCAACACAAAGCCCAGTGGCAGGCCAGTTGCAGAGATGGCCTGACTGCCATCTGAGACCAGGTGAAGTGGGCAAGCCTCCATGGAGGACGCTGAGTCACTGCTGCCAGCAAGAGTGGCAGGTTGGCAGTGCCACTTCCCGCTGATGCGAGCACAGCTCTTACGTCCCAGTCTGGGGCTCAGGATGGGTGTTCTGTTTTCCCACCCAAACATCTGCAGCCATAGCCAAAGACCAGGCATGGGCCTTGAGATCTCTCAGGATCCAGGGATGCTGAGACGGGTGGCAGTGAGGCTGGGGGCTGGGATAGGCATGGTGTACACTTTGTACACTATCCAGTTACATGACCCAGCTATAGCTACAGCGGCAAAGGCAGGAGCAGGCCCTGGCCTAGGGCACTGCAGAATCCAGCACGATACAGCCCATAGGCAGTGGCTCAGATGCTACCCCAGGGACAAAATCAGAGTGCCTCCAAAGGCCCCCTGCCCACTTCCTGGCTCTGCACACCCTGGGCTCCCCAAGAGCTCAACTGTCTGTGGCGGAGACTCCAATTGGCCCCTCCCTGGGGAACTTTGTGGTTAGGGGAGAGATGCAGGCTGCCATCACAGCAGTGGGTCCTGCCCACTGGGCCAAGACAGCACAGGAGGAAGAGTGGGAGTAGATGGATGGGAGCCAGTGCAGGTGCAGTGGGAGCTGGCAGAGAGGCAAGGACCAGTGGACGCAGAGCCACTAACAGGTCCTGGAGTCACACAGCTCACAGGCCTGAGAGGGTGAGGGACTGCCCGGGGTGGCACCGTGGTCAGGGAAGAATCCAGGCTCTCTTGCCGACCACAGGGGCGGTGTTTACCCCGCCTCCCCTAGCAGCAACCCAAGCGCCCAGCCACCCCCTCCGTTAGTCATTCTCCTGCCAGTTTGTTTTTATTCATCTTTGGTAACAAATGGCTGAAATCAATTAAACTGGCTTTCCCCTCAGCTGATGAAGTTAATTATGATTTGTTATGGTATCTGATATGCAAATGACGAGAAGCGCACTTACGTTGGCGCGGCTGCCTCCGGGCGGCACGGGATTAATCATTGTGTAGATGTTGTCACTGGAATTCGTGGAGTCTGTAGGACAGCAGAAAGCCCCCCGCCCGTGGAGGTGATTAATTTCTTTCTTAATTAAAACAAACTCGTGGCACTTGAACCCATTCTTTTGTATTTTATCACCTAAAATTTTCACTAAGTACCACCATTTTCTGCCTAATTTGTATTTAATGAAGATTCACCAAGTTTTTAATCAAAGCAAATTCAACTGTGAAAATCACCCAACCCCGAAAACCAAGGCGCTTGGGAGGTCTCGAATGGGACATCGTCCTACCTCAAGCCAAGCTGGTCCCTGGAGGCCACCTGACAAGGGGATGGTGGGACCCCTGTTCATTGGTCTGCCTATGTTACCCTCTGTGGCTCAGCCAGGGTCAGTGACCCGATCAGGCATTAGGGTTCCTCTACCAGCCGGCTGGGCAGGAAGAGAGGCCGCAGACACATTCCCACGCGCAGCAGCTTAATGTGACCCAGTCTGAATGTAGGTCACGCAGCTTATCAAAATGCAGCAGCAACAAGAGGAGCTGGCGCGGGAGCCGAGGACCATGCAGCCACCGGCTCCACCCCTCGGCTGTGCAAGCCGTCCTGATACGTGGGGCTGAGGTGGGGGCTGTGGGAGGGTACCTCTGGCTCCCCAGTTAGCCAGTCAAGTCTCTTTAGGACACTGCTAGTGGGTTTGTATCAGGAGCAGGCCCCATATTTTTAAGACTGAAGTCTGACTACCTCTTGCTTTTTGCTTTGCGGGGTGGGCAGGGACTGTATGCTAAATTTCTTCTAGCTGGCTGCTCTGCTATTCTTAGTTGGGGAAAAAAATAGCTGATACTGTGTGTGTGCACACATGTACATGTGTGCATGCACGCAAATCCACATGGGAATACCTGGGGCCTGACTACAGAAAAAGACAACTCAATGTCCTACACAGAAGTCCCAGGAAACCCGAGCGCCCTGGGAACCTGGTTCTACATCCAAATGTTAGTCCTAAATTGGTCCTAAGTCCGTTCCCAGACCTGCCTGGCCCTGTCCCACACAAAGCGCACTCGAGAACCAGGCACAGGGGGACCTGGCTAAGGCCACCCAGCGGGCGGCAAGGCCTGTCTTGGCGCCAGCCCCCAGAGTACCTGGCACTTCCAGGGCCCTCAAACCCTCTTACCTGCAGGACTAGGCATGATGGGTGTTCCTGGGGGGCCGCCACCACCGGGGGGTCCCTGTAGATGAGACAGACATGGGAGTCAGATCCCCTGGTGACAAAATGTGGGAAAACGCCATCACACTCCTCAATCAGCATTGAGTGCTCTGGGGGGATGCCCACCTAATCCCCTCCAGTGCTTACCCAACCAGAAAGTTCAGGCTTAGGGAGTGGGCTGCCCCTTCCTTCCTTCAGACTGAGAGGCAGCTGTGGTGTGCACGTGCGCATGTGGTGTGTATGTATACATGCTCCTGTGTGCGCATGTGTAGGGCCAGCTGGGAAACCCCAGAGGAGGGCAGCCTGCTAGGCTGGACTTGGAGGTTCCCAGGCCACCCAGATCTTTTGGGCCAGAACGTATTTCACAAGGAACTAAGCAGGGTCTCACTGGTTCTCCTGCACCTTTGGGTCACACGAAGCCAGATGTACAACATTCTCAAGCCCCACACTTACCACATAGGTACCGGGCGATGAGGAGGAGTATGGAATCTGGAAATAAGGTATGGAAGGGGTAGGGTCAGTGCTGCTGCCTCTGACAGGTAGCACCCCCCAGTCTTCCCAGGAGAGGCTCAGGCACCTAGTGGGCCAGCTGCCAGCTTCACAAACAGGGCTAGGTACCTAAGTCCAGCCCAGTCCTCTCTGCTACGCTGCACCTCACCCCCATGGCAGAAAGCCCTTCTCCTTTCCCTTGAACACTGGATGCCAGCCTTGCCGGTGGGGAGGACACCACTGGTGCTCCCCCTGAACATTGCTTCCTGAGCCCAGACTGCCAGCTGGGAGCTGAGGGTTTCTGCATGGTGCCAGGGTGCTCAGGGGTCAGGCCCCAATGCCCCAGCATGTCCCTCTGGGGTGGGTGCCCACACACAGCCCCTCCCTGTGGACCTCCTCTTCTTCCCAGGACAACTACCCTGGCAGCCACCACCCTGCCTGGGCTGGGTACTCACTGAGTTAGCACTGTTGGGATTGGGCCAGGGTCTGCCGGCTCCCGGGCCCCTGGAAAGACAGAGAGAGAGAGAGTGAAGATGCAGCTCTGGCCCCATAGGTGCAGGCAGAATGGGGGCTGGCGCCACTACCAGGAACCTAGAGGGCAGTGGCTTATGGTTGCAAACCTGCGGACTCCTTTAAACCACAGGTAGGGTTTGCACAATTCAAAGCACCTGTAAGTCTCAGCGCATCAGAAACAACGTGCCTAAAATGATGTCCCACATTCCCGGAGGAGTCCACAAGTTCCCACAAAAAGGGCCCAAGCACCAGGGGTTTGAGCTGGATGACACCATGCTTCAAACTTTCGCCTGCCACTCAAAGCTGTGTGAGCGTGGGCAAGGGCCTGCACCTCTCTGTGCGCCGAGGCCTTGACACGTGTGAAGCAGAGTGGCTGAGTGCCTCACAGGGTCATCATGAAGATGACACAGGCTGAGCCCACACAGCAGGCTCAGGGTGGCTAGGCCAGGACACACAGCACCTCTTGTCACTGGGACCAGAACATCCCCATTCTGGAGGAGGCAGCTGAGCCCAGCTGGGCATTGGCAATGACACCCGCAGAGGGCGGGGTTGGCCTTACATGTTAATCCCGGGCATGGCGGGGCCGAGGGAGTTGGGTGGTGGTCTCATGCCGCTGCCATAATTCTGCAACGATAACCAAGGGTCAGTCTGTGAGAAGGAGGAGGGAGCCGGATGGGGGAGGGGGGAGACAGAACAGAACAGAAGTGATACGGTTAGTCTGTGAAGAGGATCCAGGGGGAACACAGCACACGGGCCAAAGTGGGGGAGGGGCATGAGGACAAGCCAGCACAGAGGGATAGGCGCCACGTGCAATGTATGCTCAGGGACTCCAAGATCCTGTCCTCAAGACCTGTGGCCTACTCGCTGGCCGCTGCCATCCTGGGCACTTCCACACTGTGTGGCACCGTCCCTACATGGTAGCAGGCCAAGGAGGGGATAGGTCTGGGCCACAGGTATGTGCCATGGCAGCAGCAGATTCATATAAGGCCTGATCCAGCAGGTGCAGATGGCACCCTCCCCATCCCTCCGGGGCCCAGCTGGAATGTCCTGGCCTCTGGCTTCTGATCTAAGCCATGACAGCCTCCCTCCATTTCTCCCACTGGACTCTGGATACCCCCCTTGAAAGTTGGGTATTGTGCATTTTAAAAAGAGATTTGTTTTTTGGAAAGGTATATAAGGTTTACAGAGGGAAAGAAAGACAGAGAAAAAGATCTTCCACCTGCTGGTTCACTCTCCAAATGGCTGCAATGGCTGAAGCTGAGCTGATCCAAAGCCAGGAGCTAGGAGCTTCTTCTGGGTCTCCTACACGGGTGCAGGGTCCCAAGGCTTTGGGCTATCCTCTACTGCTTTCTCAGGCCACAGGTAGAGAGCTGGATGGGAAGCTGAGCAGCTGGGACATGAACGGCGCCCACACGGGATTCTGGCACGTGCAAGGTGAGGATTTAGCCACTGAGCTATCATGCCAGGTCCAGCGACTGTGTCTTAAGGACCACATCCCCTTGGTGCAACACCAGCACAGCCTGGTCCCCAGTACGGTGTCATGGCAGCAGGGGAGAAGAGGCCACAGAGAAAGGTACATGAGCCTGGCTGTGCTTCTGCTCAGAGGCTGTGGTGGGATTCTGTGGCCAGGGCACTGTCAGCATCTGCTGCTTATGCTGAGCAGGCAGCATGTGTCACCCACCCATGCTCTGCTTCCATCCTTGGCATGATGCTTCTCATTTCACAGAGACCGAGAGGAGAAAGATTTGCCTCAGGTCACAGCGAATGGTGCAGCTGAGTTCACACGGGACCTGCCAATCCCCGGTCTGCCTCCAGAGGGGCTGACACAGACCACAACAAGAGCAATGCCAGGCTGCCTAAGAGCAGAGTCAGAGTGGGGCAGATGGCTGCGGAATTCTCCAGAAGCCAGCACCCAGCACACACAACAGTGGAAATCGCTGAGGCACGGGCAATGGTCAGACAGAGGCCTGGGTGACAATCAGAGCCTGGGACTGGCAGGCAGTGTGCATGCACGCGTGCGTGTGTTGAGGGGGGGGACACTCAGCTTGGTCACACTTCCTAATGACAGTGCTCACCGTGTGTTGGAAGGGATCCTCAGCTTGGCCACACTTCCTAAATGATGACAATGCTCACCCTGTGCCAGGCAGTGCCGCATGCTAGGCTATGTGCCACTTCCTTGTGGTTGTCATGGCAACCCTTTACCGTCCTCACTTTAGAGATTAAAAACCTGAAGTTCAGAAGTGGAGTGACAGCTCCGATGCACAGGGATGATGGTTCTACCTTTACAGCCACAGCACATGCCCACCACCCCTAAACTGTACTGCCTAGAAAATGGGGCCACAGAGCCCTGTGTGCCCAGCTGTGGCTGCCAGTCACATACAAGGAGTGGCAAGGTCCCTGCACTGCTAGGCGTAGCCTGTAGATCCTCAGTGTTTCCAGCTCTCTTGCTGAGGCCCACATGTGAGCCACTATACCCTTTCTCTATGAATCTCAGCCTACCTCCCCTCCGCACCTGTGCACAATGCCAGCCCCTCTGCAGCAGCCTCATCTCCAGTGTACGCCTGGCTGGGTAGAAGGGTCTTCCAGATAGAGTGGAGTCTCTAACAGGACTGTACCTACAGCCTCCCACCCTCACACACCAACCCCCTGCCCAGAGACCTCAGCACACTGAGTGGCACTCAGACTTATAGTTGATCATTGCTAGCTGGAAGGCTTAGGGTGGCCTACGCTGCGTCCCTAAATGACACACAGCTTTCAGGAGCCTCTCTTTCCTCCCTTCCGACTTCACAGGGGACACTTCAGTGGCCCAGAGAGGTCAGAGATGGGACTCAAGCTGCCACAGAGTGAGTCAGGAGTGCAAAGTAGGTTGACATCAGGCTTAGGGGCAAGTTTCCGAACCAGCCTTTCACCTGGAACCCAGCAGAGGCGGCCTCCCTCCTCCCAGCCCCTGCCTGCCTGCAGCCCTGGGCTTCAGAAAGCAACACCAGTGATGCTGTGCAAGAGGTGATCACAATGATCGCAGCCCAGATGGTCCCCCATCATCTGCCACCGCACTGCTAGCTGAGCAGCATGGTGCTGGGCTGGTGATGGCCACAGTCGATGACTCCTCCATCCTTGGCTCTCAACCTCACTGATCCAGTCAGGAACAACATGGGACTCTCACACCTCGTGGTCTTAGCTCTGTGCTTTGCCAGGTCCATAGTGACACAGGAAGGACCTAAGCAATGGGTAGTGGCTGGGACTGTTGCTACCTCCTGCAGCTTCCTCCCAGGATCCCTTCCCAGCCTCCTCATCTGTCCTTTTCTGCAGCTGGGGCTCTGAGGCACCGAGCTCTAACAGGCCCTGCACTGCTTTGGGAGTCACAGGCTTCCCTGCAACTGCAGATAAGTCAAGACAGCGATCTGACTTCTCCAACCAAGCACCAGGGAAGGGAGGGGGTGGGGCTGGTGGCACCATGGCTGCCATGAGCCATAGCAGCTCTATGTTCTCACTACTGGCATCTAGCCAGGAGCCCCTGCAGGGCCAGTGTCATCCTAGCAGGACTCACACCTATGTAGGATAGCCTCTATCGCAACCGCAAGAGTCTTCCCCTCCCTCTCTCTCCTGAAGTGGGATTTAGTTTTCTTCTTTCCTAGCTCATTCTCCATAACTAAAACCTAGTCCAAGGCCTGGTGTTCCAGACCTGTCCTGGAAGCGCCTGCTTGCTTGTCTGGCTTCAACCTGGCACCTCTCATCCCCGGATGCCACAGCCACACTGCTGGCCCTCAGCCACCTGTTGTGAGTTGAAGTGGGTCCTCCCCAAATTCAGATGTTGAAGTCCTAACCCCCAGCTCCTGCAGGTGTGGCTATATGGCACAGACAGGACTTCTACAAAGGTAACTGGGGCAACTTGAGGTTGTGTGGATGGACCCAAATCCTGTATTAATTTGGTGTCCTGGTCAAAAAGAGATGAGGACACAAATACAGCACGAACATGGCCATCTGGGCCTGGCACAATGGTTCATTGGCTAATCCTCTCTTTGCAAATGTCAGGATCCCATATGTGTGCTGGTTCTAATTCTGGCTGCTCGACTTCCCATCCAGCTCTTTGTTTGTGGCCTGGGAAAGCAGCAGAGGATGGTCCAAAGCCTTGGGACCCTGTACCCATGTGTAAGATATGGAAAAAGCTCTTGGCTTCAGATCAGCTCAGCTCTGGCCACTGCAGTTATTTGGGGAGTGAACCAGTGGATGAAAACTCTGTCTCTTCTCCCTGTAAATATGCCTTCCACCAGGGCTCTCATCTCTGCAGAGTGTGCCAAGCGGGCATGCTGGACTGGCAGCCAGGAACACAGACATGCTGAGACAGTCGCTGAGCCAGGAGGAAGGCCCTAACTTCCAGAATGCTCGGCTCTCAACACAAGCTCTGCTAACAGCCACTTCCAGTTTCTGGAACTTTTCAAGTATGAGCTTACCAAACTGCTATGAACTTTTCCAGAAGAAGTAAACAATAACAAAGAAATCTTAAAAGCCACCACTTAGTCCAAAGAGCTGGCGTTATGTCCTTAGCACGGGGAATGGTGTGCCCTGTGCTAGGTGCCACGCCAAGAACCTGATCCTGTTTCCCATTCTGTTCTCACTCCCATTTTATAGACATGGCTGCTGCTGAGGCGCATGTTCCTTGCCTTAGACTCTCTGCTTCCTGAATGACCTGATGCTCCAGGACCTGAACCCCTAAGGCCATGGCTGGCCCCTACACCAAAGTACATGATTGTCATTTGGGGACCTTCTGCTCTCAGCCCCCAGCCTGGCCCACTTGAGAGCAGGAGGGTGAATCCCCCACTGTGGGGCTCTGGGGAAGAAAGAACTAAGAGCCTGGCGTCTTCTAGAATTCCTTCTAAGATTATGGCGCCAGCAAAAGTCAAGGCCTTCCAACACCCCAGTGCTGGACCCATGGAACAAGAATGCAGGGATGTGAGGGTGGCAGGGGGCAGGCAGGTCAGGGTAGACCTCGAGCTCCTCCTGACTCTGCTCCCAGGGGAATCACAAGCCTGGGGTGGGGCCCAAAGAATCCCCAGAGAAGAACACCCAGCCAGGGCAGTGTGCAGACAGGGAAGAGCCGCCAATGGCCTTATGCTCCGCATTCTGGTCCAGGGTCCCAGGTCCCTGGCCTTCTTTAAGGTGGACAAGTCCCTCAGAACCTCCAGAAGGTTCCAGGGCAGGCCCAGCCTCTGAGCCCTGTAGGCCTTTCCTGCTCAGGGGTCAGGAGCTGGCAATGCAGGGTGGCTAAAGTTACCTAAAGAGGTAGCCGGGACACTGGGAATGGTTTCTTTCAGAGGTTTCTGTAATTTCCTTTCTAGCCATGGAGTCCTGTGGCCATAAGCAGTCACAGACATGAGTTGGGGACACGAACCTAGCTCACATGTATCCTCTCCACCCTGGGAACTGCACACGCAGGCAGACTTACTCCAAGTCTGAGGCCTGCTGGAACCCACAGGGATTCAAGAGCTTCATCCAAGTTCAGACAGTGAGCGGCAGGGCAGGGCTAGGACCTATGTGTCTGCTCATCGCACCACTGGGTCACAACAAGTTGGCTTATGAGTCATCTTCAATGTACCCCAGCCAAGGTGGAAGGTGGCTCTGGGGGCCTACACCTCATGGCTCAGGACCCTCTGCCCTTCAATGACCTCAGACCATATGCTAGGACAGCCCTTCTGTAACCTAAGAGTCTGCCCCAAGGAAGCTTCTCCAGGTACCTCAGGGGTCCTCTACTGGATCTGTAGTCTGTGGCAGGCTGCCCTTGGTTGTGTGTGGCAGCAGGTAGAAAGGGAGCCGACCCTGCCCATGAGAGCTAACAGGTGAAAGACACTGACAGACAGAGCAGAGGCAAGGCAGGGGAGGAGAGAAGGCAGGTGCACAGGTGGCTGAGGACACGGGGGGTGAGGGGGAATGGGGCTGCTTACCTGTGGGCCAGGCCCCATGGGCCCCATGCCTCGGGGAGGGTTCATTCTCTGCATCGATCCTCCCATGTTGGGGTGGCCTGAGGGAGGGAGAGGGAGAGAGATGAGTCATGGGTTACCAAGGAGGGGAGGAGCCTCTGGGCAGTCAGTGCACCCTGTCCTCTCTACCTTGTTGCCGCGTGGGATCCATGGAATTGGGCAGCAATGGCTGTGTTCCAGGAACTCCTCCTGGAGGCTGAAAGAGACAAAGACCTGAACTTGGGTGCTGCTCCCCAGGATGCTCTGTCAGCCCCACACCCCAGCTTCCCCAAATGCCCCTTGGGTCCCTGCAGGGATTTCCCCAGGTCATTCCTGCTGCTTGTCGCAGGGATAAAAGTCAACCCAAGTTGGCATCCTCTAAAACTGCAGTGTAGGTGGGGTCAGAGCTCTGGCTGTGGGAGAGGAGCCCTGTCCTGCTGTCTGTGCACCCTGAAATGAGGCAGATTCAAGCAACTCATCTAAGCTGTCTGGAACACCTCAAACCCCATCTGTACTTTCGCTTCAAGCAGCTGTTAACTTGGTTTATTTCCCTTGGGGACTCACTGGGGACTGCAAGGGCCAGAACCTTAGGCTAGGAGCCCCTTCTAAAGTGAATGGGACAGGATGTTGGGATGGTGTGGGTTGAGCCATTGTCTGTGATCCCATATGGCCACTGGTTCATGTCCTGGCTGTTAACTTCCAACCCAGCTCTCTGCTAATGCAACTGGGAAAAGCAGCAAAGACAGCCCAAATGCATGAGCCCCTGCCCTCCATATGGAAGACACAGATGAGGCTCCTGTTTCCTGCCTGCCCCAGCTCTGGCTGGATGTTGTAGATGTCAGGGAAGTGAATCAGTGGATAGATCTCTCTTTGTAACTGCTTCCAAGAAAAACAAAACAAAAAAAGTTACCAAGGAAACAGGTCTATCCTAAGAGCACAAGCAGGGATGAGCACCCAGGTGCCTGACTTCCTGTAAAATCTCCTTCTGGCCTCTGTGGAGAACAGGGGCCAAGAAGGGAGATGGGAGGAAAGAGGTGCAAGGAATAACATGGGTCCATAGGTGTTGATGCAACTACTGTTGTGTTTTTGTTTTTTAAATTTGTTTTTATTGGAAAGGCAGATTTACAGAGAGAGGGAAAGAGATCACCCATCCACTGGCTCATGCCCCAAGTGGCCACAATGATTGAAGCTGAGCTGATCCAAAACCAGGAACCAGGAACATGTGAGTCTCCCAAGGCTTTGGGTCATCTTCTACTGTCCTTCCAGGCCACAAGCAGGGAGCTGGATGAAAAGTAGAGCAGCTAGGACATGAACTGGCATACATATCGGATTCCGGCATTTGCAAGGGGAGGACTCGGCCACAGTGCTGGGCCCTTCTGCAACTACTGTTAAGCAGGTGGGGGCTGGTGCCACAGTGGGCGAGGCCATGAAAACCCATCACAAACTCCTTATTGAGACTGCAGCAACTATGCCTCTGAAGAAGCAGCTGGGAGCAGCCTCCTGTCAGGACCTCCTTCCCTCCTCTAGGGATAGAAGGGATCTCTTACTCCAAGATCAGAGGCCTCTGGGGGCAGCTGTTCATCCTTCCCCTCCAGGGGGCAGTACATTTAAGAGGTCTCCAGCTCTGACTGGGCACTCCCTGACTCAGGCGCCATGGGTTTTGGAAGGAGGTGGTAGAAGCAAAAGGACCAACCCACTACCTCCCTGGGCTTCAGCACAGGGTGGGCATGGGTGGCTGAGCAGTCAAGAGTTGCCCAAGTGTAGCCCTGCCTGACAGTGACAGAGCAGTGTTTGTAGTGCTCACAGCTGACCACCAAGCCCATGCAGGAAACTGCTCCTCCTCCTTGGTTCGCCCTATACCTGCTGCACATCAGGATCCCAGCAGCAAAGCTGGTGACTCGCTCCCCTCCCTGGAGAGGCCTTGAGTTGGGACAGAACAGTGTGCCACTGAAGTGTGTGACGAACAAGGAGAGGCTCAAATACAAGGAAGCAGAGAAACCGTGGCTTGGTCTGTGGGTTTAGGAACAGGTGTAGTATTCATTCCTTGGGGCTTGCAGGGTGACAGTTGCTCTGGGGCTGACAGGACCCCTGAAAGTGAGTCAGCTTTCCCCCATTGCACCATGGGACAAGGCTGAAGAAACATCTGTCTGGGAATGGACCAATGCCAGCCAGCTGCATCTGCAGGCTCACTTTAACCTGCCTGGTCAGTCCTGCCGGAAGGCTGCAGCTCTACTGGAGTGTACCATGCCATGGGAGGCCATCTGACTGTATAGCCAGGCTCGCCTGCAACCACTGCATGCAGCCCCCAACTCTGTGTCAGGGTGACTGGCCTGGCACGGCCTGGAGGCAGAGCCATCAGCTCCCAGCTTCAACTCTGCCTTCAATCAGGGGTCCATTTACAAGGGGCATATCCTCCTGCTTGACTTCCTCTGGGCTAACTCAGGCAACCCAAAGGAGGAATTCCCCAAAGAAAGCCCAGAGCTACCACCTGCAGGAGGGGGCAAGTCCCTCTTTGGTGGCCCTAAGAAGGTGGGAAATCAGAGCCAATTTCTAATAGTAGAGGTGGGAGATAGGAAGGGAACTAGTCTGTGGTGCACGGAAGAGATGACAGTCTTGATCCTCCACTCACCACCTGGTCTCTGCTCATGCTGAAGAACTGAACAGAAACACATATGCTCATACAAGGCCTTCTCTGTGTCCCTTTGTTGCTGGCAGGAGGACCATGGTGAGGGTCTGCTCTTTCCAGCTGCAATGTTGCACCTCTCAGAGCTAAGGGTGCGGGAGCTGGAGACCACACTAGGCCTGGATCCCCGTAGGAAGTCATCTCCCAGGACTGGCATGTTGGCTCAACTGGCTAATCCTCCACCTCCCACCCAGCTCCCTGCTTATGGTCTAGGAAAACAGCAGAGGATGGCCCAAAGCCTCAGGACTCTGCACCTGTGTGGGAGACATGGAAGAAGTTCCTGGCTCCTGGCTTTGGATTAACTTAGCTCTCTGGCCATTGTGGCCATTTGGGAAGTGAACCAGCGGATGGAAGAACCTCTCTCTCCTCTGTAAATCTGCCTTTCCAATGAAAATAAATAAATCTTAAAAAAAAAAAAAAGTCAAGTCCCATTCTGATCTCTGCTTCCTCATTTGGATTGTGTCCAGGGGCCCCTTCCTATTCCAACAGCTGGGTTTCTAATACTTCTTGTTCCAATCTGTCCTCATGTGACATGGCAGCAAAGGAGATGGACACTCGACCCTGAAACTGGAGGCCCTGAGTATCAGCGCCTGTCTGCAGGCCTGCCACATCCCACTCGAGCCGAGAATGGAAAGACTCCCACCAGGTAATGTGGGTCTGGCTGGGGCTAAGCTCCAGGTTCAAAGACAGCAAGGGCTGCATGCCTCGAGGGTCATGTCATCATTTGGAAGATTAAGAAAAAAAAAAATTCTTCAGCATGGGAAGTTTTTCCTGATGTCGCTTTAAAGTAATCTTTAAGTCTATCAAATTTCCAAACAGGTGTCTTGCCTCTTCATTGCTACCCGCACTGCCCTGACTTGGGGGCATCTCCAGTCACCTCCAACTGCCAACCATGAATTTAGCAGGAGGCACGGGGTCCCAGGCCACAAAGCTCTCATGGTCTACACACTCCACCCCAACGACAGCAACAAATCCTGCCTTGTTTTGAGTGGGCCCTGGAAATCCAGGCAGATATCATACACACCCTCCTGCCCCTCACTGCTGCCCAGTCACAGCATCCCGGCTCCTGATCAAGACATTCCTGGGGAGCCACTTCTCTTCCCAAGAGCAGGACTGTATTTATCTACTGCATGAGCAATTTCCAAAAGCTTCTGGGGGACGGGGGAGGAGGTAAGGCATGTTGTTCATGAACTTCATTAAAGAAAAGGATCTTCCTTCAGCCCTGTAGGCGAGCCAAACCCTACTGTCCCATCCTGGCTGCTTTTGCTGCTGCCTCCTGAACCCCAGAATGGACCATCCCAAGCCTGCAAGGAGAGGCAGATGAACAACTGCATGGTGGGCACAGAGTCCTTTCTGGGGACCTGATAGGAAGTGACCCTGCACCTGTCCCTCCAGCCCTTGACCCCCTTCCATCCTCCCCCCCCGCCACACACCGCCCAGATTCTGCTGAGTCCATGCCCACCTGGGATAAGGAATGGCTGAGCAAGGGAAGAGAGAACATGAAAAGGTACAGTACCTGGTTTCCCATTCTGATCGGGGGCCTGGGGCCGCCTGCATATCGCGGTGACATAAAAGGCTGCAATTACAGGGAATTAGTTCAATGACAGCCTGCATCAGTGCACAGTGACCAACACAAACGTTCTCCACTCTACAATGTCCAGTCTTGTGACAACTATTGAGCTTTTAAGCTCTCTTTCTCCTAGTGGCCTTGTCCCTTCAGGCAAAACTTGCTTTGCGGCAGAGGGAAAGAGATTCACACCGCACACATGGTCCCCCGACTCCATGTGTGTTCACGGAGAGCTACTTGGAGGGTGAGGATGTGTGTGTGTGGGAGGGCAGCGGCTGAGACTTTTGCACAGGACATGGAAGGAAAGTGAACCCCACACAGGCCCAGGAGGCAAGTCTGCTCTAGGTAAGGGCGGTGAGAGGACAGGAGAAGGGCTGCAGGCCTCTCCTTCTCAGGGGGCTACAAGACAGAACTGGGCGAACACACACACACACACACACACACATACACACAAACACACACATACACCCGGGTCAACCCCCACCCCCAACCAGGACAGGGCGGCAAGTGGGGAGGGTCACATGATGGAAGACAGGCAAGGGACAGCAGGTGCCCTGACCTAAAGCAGAACAGGCAATAAAGCTTTCTTAGCAGCGAGGGTGCACAAAGAAAAGGCTCGGGCTGCAGCTTTGGTTACGAACGAATGGTGAACCAAACTCAAAACCAAACTAAAACATGAGAGAGGAAAAAACAAACACGCAAAGGCCGCTGACAAGGTCACAGAAATAGGCTTGTTTGTTTCTTTTGGTCTGAATATTCCAGTTGGGTGTGAGATCCAAGAATGAAGACTATCTTTAGAAGGGGGGAATTTTTTTTTTCCTTTTTAAAATTGTATGTATCGTTTAAATTGAACTTGTCCATAAAGACTCCAAAGCCATGGCTAGAGCACGTGTTTGGGTTTTG
Organism: Ochotona princeps; assembly: GCF_030435755.1. NCBI lineage: Eukaryota > Metazoa > Chordata > Mammalia > Lagomorpha > Ochotonidae > Ochotona > Ochotona princeps. Next base: position 43,448,707 of record NC_080833.1, read on the forward strand.
TTTTTCCTCTGCCGGCTCTCGGTCCTCCGCGCCCGCGCCCCCCGGCCGGCGGCGGGCGAGCCACAGTGCGTTTACCTGACTGTGGGCTCCCATCATGCTGCTAGCATTGTGAGGTGGAGGCTGTGCGTGCGGCGAGGGCTGTGACCCCGGAGGACCCTGTGAGGCCAGACAGTAGAGGCAGGTTACAGATCACAGCACATGGAGAAGCGCAGAAGCAGCTTAAAAGAACAAAAATTCAACCAAAACAAAGGGTGGCGGGCGGCGGTGGGCGGGCGTGCAGGGAGGGGGCTCTGGCTGGCGGGGAGGTGGTGGAGCTGCTGCTGGGGCTGAGGAGAAGCTGATCAGGATGCTCACACGGGATTTGGGAGGACAAGATACAAGGAAGCATCCTGGCAGAAGCATACAGATCACAGGCCCATCCCCAGACACAATCCAACTGCAGGAACCCAGTGAGCCACAGCAAGTGCCCTGGTGGCGGACAGGTTTAGAGAGGACACGTCAACACAAGCCACGGGGCCCTTGATGCTACCTGGACACAAACACCAAACATCTTGAGTGGTGCTCGCAGGGGGTCGGGGGGTAGAACCAGGTGAGGTGGTTGCATGGGCCCCAGACAGGGTCATAGGTAACTAGGGAGAGGCCTGGGTGGTCAGGGAGCTGGAGAGGGGCAGACAGTGAGGCATGTATGGGAACCAAGGTGGCAGGAGCAGGTACAGCCCCAGATGGAATGAATGGCGCAGAGAGAGACACCATCGGTCAACAGGTACCACCTGGAGCAGGTGGTATTGCAGGAACTCTAGGAGAGGTGGAATTTCTCCTTCCTGCACGTCCAGGGAGGCAGGCGTTTGCTCAAGGACTTAGCTAGTTGAGGGCAGAACCGGAGAAGTTGGGCAGACCTGGGGGCCCACCTTGGCTCCCTCCCCCAACTCCCCAGCCCTGCAGGCCAAGGGCCAGCAGGGGTTTGGCAGATGGGCCTAGGGAGCTCTGACTGTTGAATGGGTGGGTGGGGAGGGCATGTGGAGGCTGGGCTCACAGTCGGCAATGAGCCACCTGTAGTTTCAAGCCCCGGCCCAGGCTGACTTGGGAAGTTGTGGACAGTTGGGAAGTCTCTTAAACCAAGGAGCGGCCAAGTTGTGGGTTGGAACCCACTGGAAGGTACTGAAATTAATTCTGTGGGCTGCAACCATGACTTAAAAAAACAAAATAAAACAAACAAAAACCCCCAGACTTTTTAAAAGAGAATAAGCAGTGGTTTGTGTATCTAAAGATTAACATCCATGTCTAAATAATGCACACACACAGGTCTGCAAAAAGCTTGCGCAAAATGCCCATTTGGGGGACGTGATGTTTGGGTGTTTTTTCCCCTCCAAACCAAAATGAGCTTATCTTTTAATTCCATTTTCCCACAAATTGTTTGAAATGCCTGTATCTGTGTGAGTATAGGCTGGATCCCAGCGCCAGAGGTATTGCCTAAGGGCTGGAGACCCTGGGAGTGGGAGATGGGATGGAACCACCCCCCCCCACCCTTCCCCACCTATGGCTGCACTGTTATCCTTGGAAGCTGTTTTTGAAAAATTCAAAATACACACGGGGGAAGAGCATGGTTACATTCAAAAGATAACAGAGTGGGACAGGCATTTGGATACCCATTTGTGCACCTGCAGCCTGCACGGCAGGACCTGGCTCTGGCCCCGGACTCCAGCTTCCTGCCAAGGAAGACCTGGGAGGTAATGGCAATGGTTCCAAGAACAGGGGTCCTGTCACCCACGTGGGGGATCTGGACTGAATCCCTGGTTCCCAGCTTCAATTCTGGGCCCAGGACCATTGAGGGCAACCTTGATGGGGAGTAAACCTCACCACCCCTCAAAAGAAAAGGTGAGGCAGACAACAAAAGGAGTTGATTTTCCTGCTCCATCTCCCTTTCAAAGCCAGGCCACCAGCCTCCTGCTCGCGACATAGCCCAGAGCTGGGGAGGGGGTGAAGAGTGGGCACGAGCCAGCACATGTGGAGACAGAGAAGAGGGGTGCAGGACAGGACACTGAGGGTAGGGGTGGAAGGCAGCTGCGCAGGCACCAGAGGGTGCTACTGGGGACAGGCCGGGGCGTTTCTTGGCTAAGCGAGGGGCTGCTCACTTCCGGAAAGCTCTGAGGAGCAGATGTTCCCCTACCTGCCACGCTACTCATTTCAACAAGTGTGTGTCTTCCTAGCGGCTGCCAGCAACGGCATGGTTTGTTACCATGAGCAATTTTCTTAATTAACAGACATTAATTAGCCATTTAGCAATTTTGCAAGCATTTGTTTAGCGGCTTTCCTAAACATGAATACCACTGTGATAATGGCACTGATTAGAGGGTCCCCTAATTAACAGCACAGGGAAGGGAAACTGAAATCACATAAATTAAAAAGGGAGGGGAAGTTAATGAAGGCGGGACATATTTGCACCTGCAAGGCTTTTGTACCATGAAACTTGGGTGCAATGTAAATAAAACAAGATAATTCAAAGCCAACCCCCCAAAAAGAGAAAACAGAAAAGAGGAGGAGAAAGAGGGTTCATGGGTGAGGTCCACTTGCCAAGAGGGGGCAAAAGGCCCTCTGTGAGCTCCGGAGCTGCTGGCATGAAGACAGCAGTCACTCCTATGTAATCCTCGCTCTACCCTCCTACCCAGATACATAGGTCTGCCTCGCTGGGGCAGGTAGACCCTTGGCATCTGTGTGCCCCACTGGTCAGGGAAGGGTCACGGTGGCTGGCTGACTCATTTTTACAGTAAACACAGGGACAGTGTCCTGGAGTGACTGGTGAAAACCATCTTTATGCAACCACAATCCGGGGGACCCAGCGTCAGGGTCGTGAAGGAAGGGCTGGCCTGTGTGCCAACTTGTGACCTCCCCATCTGATGGCATCAACCAGACCCAGAATGGGTGGAGGGACACATGCTGGCTCTCGATGCAGCTGCTTCAGGGCCAAGGTAGAGGAGCAGAGCAGCCGAAGCCCAGCTCAGCCCTGGCAACTGCTGCAACTGCTCAGCCGGTCCCGCAGTGCAGGGAGCAGCAGGGAGTGGCTGTGCAGTCAAGGGGAGGGAGAGGGCAGCAGTGGCCAGCAGCCTCCTTTCTGACTGGATGCTGTGTTTTGAAACATGCAGAAGAGACAGAGCCCTCTCACCCCTCAGACACAAGCCCAGCTCCCAGGGGTGTGAAGCTCACCCCTTGCCCAATAGGAAATCCCACCCAGGTTCTGCCCACATGCCCCGTGGCAAAGCCCCAGCTGTGGGTCTCTGCCCACTGCCTCTCCCCTAGGGACTCAACCCTACCGCCACCAGGGAGTCACCCCCATCCATGCAGGGCTCCATCTTGATATCCCTACTACTGTGCAATGTGTGGGCAGTCACTATACTCCGGATCAAGTTTGTGTCTCTGACACTGAACCCTGGGTAGCCTGGCCCAGCTGAGGGGCAGAGAACAGAGGCTATGGTTGCTCACAGAGAATATGACAGGTGTGCTACATCACTGCCTGCAGCTACGGCTCCTCTTGCCTGGGCTGGGTTTTCCTGGGACACAAAAAAGTAGTCATCTTCCTACCCTGCTTGCATCTTTTGCAAGAGACCTATGCATGGGTTTAGGGCAAACAGATGACATGCTTTCAATTTGTTATGCACTTGGGCCAAAGGAGGTAGACCAGAAAGCAGTCTGACCTTGTGGGGAACGAAGAGTCTGGCAGACAGGTGGAAGCTAATAATATCGATCCGTCCTCTCACATAGGACAATTGGCCTGAGGGGCCTTCCTGGCTCCTGCATATGCAAGGTGGGAGCTGCTGCAAGCAGCCCAGCTCCACTCAGACTCTCCCACTTACCCCCTAGCTCCACCCTATCCCAACACTGGCTTTGGAAGCTTTCTGTGGCAGCTGCTGTGCATGAACCCTCCGGACCACCATGGGTTTAGGCGATCAGCACACAGGAGGTCACAGGAAAGCAGGTGAGGCAAAGACATTGGGCATCCTTAACTAGAAGCTCAGGGAGAGCCACACCTGCCCTCAGGTTTGTAGAGTGGCCGGACCTCTCTTCATGACCCCATGTACCTACCCACGGCTGAGATGCAGCAATGGGGTTTGGAAAGCTGGCTCGGCACCCAGCTTCACTCTGTGCTCTTGTTGGTGACATGAGGGTGGGGGGTGGTTAGGGCAACAATGACGACTGTGGCCTTCACCTGTGACAGAGCACGGAATTCTAGACTGCTCTAAGCAAGGCCCATGAAGAGCCAGCTCCTTCATAGTTCATGGGCTAGGGCTGGGCATGTTAAAGACACCCCACTCCCAGGACTGTGTAAGCACTAGGAGGTAGGTAAACTGAGGCCTGGAGTAGCCACAAAGCACAGGCCCATCCCTCCAGAAGCCAGGAAGCTGTTAAAGTAAGAAAGATGAGTCCTAGGGTCCCCCAGTTCATTTCTTGCTGGGTCTCAACCTGTCCATTACACTGCACTGTCTCTGCAGGCCAACCACAGGGGATCTGATCTCTGGGGAAGCCTCTGAGCCCCTTTTTCCAGACCCTGGCAAAGTGAAGCAGGAAAAGCAGCCATTTCCTGTTCAGCTCACGCTGCCTGGTCTGTTAAGGGCCTTGCCATTCTGACTCAGCGGGTCCTGGGTTTGCTGACCAGAGACCCCTAACTCCTGCACTTCCTTCTGATTTTCTTCCCCAGTGAGTTCAGCACTGGGTGGTGTCCCATTCAGCAGCTTCTGAGAGCCATTCTGGCAGGGCCTGGGACTCTGTTGTGGCTACAACTGAGGCAAAGGCTAAGCAATGTCACAACCTGGACACTGAGAGCTGAGTGGAAAAGCCTTCCCGACATCAGTGTGGTGGGAAGCAATGTTCCCATGGCCCGATGACTCGGGACTCGGTGGAGACATATCTCAGAGCCATCAGCTGTGCCTTCTATCCTTCCTTCTGTCACATTTCCCTCCAGTTTCTATGCCCAGCTCATCTGAAGTCACCCTGGACTCAACAGCTGGGCTGAGGAATGAGGGGAAGACTCCTTTGCTACAATAGCCCAGCTCCTCTAGGCCCTGCCTCCCCCGGAGGGCTGTGGCTTCAGCGTCCTCCTACAAACATACCAGGCTGTGGTCCCCAGCACATGCTCCCTCCTAAAGCCACACACCTGCCACTGAAAGGGCAAATGCAAGCTTCACTTGCAGACTTGTGGCTCAAGCACCAGCTCCTGGGCACAGCGCTCCTGCTATCCTGCCCCATCTGCGGGTGCTCTCTGCATCGAGGGAATAACCCAGGGCAGGGACCGAACACAACAGAGAGGCTGGCCCAGCAAATCACATGGCCACAGTCAAAGGGGTACATCCCACATCTGTGGACTCATCTGAGAACCCAGGAAGAAAAGCCAGTATCATCAGGCTAGGCAGCTACATGGAAGACTTAGGTGTTTGCTCCTGAAATTAAAAATTACCTTTAAAAATCATCATAAACCGAACAATGATCTTAAAGACAGAGGTAATCCCAACCAAGTGCCAGGTTAATCATTTCCCAAATCACTGCACTGGCCCCAAACGCTGGCCCACATTCCTCAAAGCTGCCACCTCCCACCTCCAGATTTGAGACTCACAGAGAAGCAGAGCTGGGCCCTACTCCAGCCTTGTGGGTTCTCAGAGGAGCTGGGGAGGGAGCATGATAGGAACCCAGGTCCCCCAGGCCCAAGACACTGGAGAGCAGCATGGCCTTGTGGGGGCCAGCAGGTCCGGGCTGTGTTGTTCTCATAGGGGTACCAGGCAACTGGCCTAAACAGATGCAGCATCTGAAGGACAAAACTGCTTTCTGTCTTCGCAGAGAAAGGGGGCCTGAGGTTCCAGGTCACTGAGACAGAAAATCTGCAAATGGGTGTCAACTCCCAGGGACACTGCCACTGGTGTGGTGAGGTCGTTACTGGTGGAATGTGAGACATAGAGGAGCTGTGGTGCCATCAGAACCCACCTAGTGGGTGTGTGACTTTAACCACATCAATGTGAAATACAACCATTCCACACAGGGCAAGAGGCACCTGAAGGACAACTCAAATTGTTCCCAGGGTAGTGTGGGCCACTGACACCAGAATCCAACAAGGTCTCGGTTACCCATGGCTTCCCTGGAGGAGGTGGCTCATCCCTGGGTGGGGAGCACAGTGGGAGTGTCAGGGAATCCACAAAAGCAGACCCGGAGCATGACTTGCAAAGCTGTCTTACTATTCCGTCTCAATCTGTCCCTGGCTGAAGGAGAGGTGCAAGCTGGAGCTGGGTCTGTCTGTGCAGCAGGTGGGCCTGGCCCATGTGCAGAGGAGGAAGGGCATTGAGCCAGGTGACATCCAATGGGAAGCGTGGGGAGGGGGCCAACACCCAGGTTTTGGCATGGTCCCTGGAGAGTTCGCAGCAGAGAGCCTCAGTCAATGAGCCCCTGGCAATCATGATCCTTTCCGTGGGCACAGGATGTGGCATGAGGGGTTTAAGAGGACTGGTAGGTAGCACAGATCTTCCTTCTTGGAGAATGAGGAAGCCACCAGCTGGAGCGAACACGAAAGGGCCACACCTCCCTTCAGGGTCACCTCCACATAAGCATCAGAGAAGCCCAGGCTGTGCCAAGATCGACCAGAGGCTCATTGCTTTCTGTCCGAGACAGGACCCCAGCTAGTCTCCCTGCCTGTGTCTCTGAGGACCCAGGACATGCTGTGCAGACGTGAGGGCACAAGGTCTATGCCACTGTGAAAGCTGGTGTCTTCAGATGCATCTTGCTTAATTGCAAAGTCCGGGCACTCAGTAAAGGATCTGTGCGACAGGTCTGAGGCATGCCTGCACCATGGGGATGCCAAAGCTGCAGGTGTTTTCAAAACAAAGGTGTATGGAGTGGGGGCAGCAGGGACTCACCCAACAAATCAAAGCACAGCAGTCCCTGGAACCTGAGGCCATGCCCTTCCTGGTCTAGGTCCAGCCTGCATCCAAGGACCAGGCTCAGGCCCTTGTATCCCACCAGGTGTCAAATCCTACTGGGGCTGCACTTTCAGGCAACACAAGGAACCCCAGAATACAGCCACCATGCTGAGCTAGATATAGTACAGATAAGGTTTCACTGGAACACCATCATTTACTCTCATTGGTGTCCTCCAACATCGGAGGCCAGCAGCTACCACACAGTGCAGGTGGCCCCACCAAGCCACAAGTCCCTCCTAGGCAGACCATCTCAGAGAAAGCATGTGTACCTCTAGGGTGCAGAATGATGGTTCTCAGGAGACGGGGTGGGGGGCGGGGAGACTGGGGTCCTCTGGAATTGTCAAAACCTAACACGGTATACTAACAGGCTGAGCTTCCCCAATCTGAACTGCTTTAGGTTTCTGAATTTTGGGGCAATTGCAGAGACTGCACTAACCCAAGAATCCAAAATGCTCCCCAACCCACTGGAACACTGACATGACCTTCCAGAGTTATACATTTTGGCCTGGGGCTGCTGCACTCATGTCTTGCTTTCTGACTTTCAACTTGCATTTTCTTATAGGACAAATGACGTGACAGTGAAGCTGACTTTACAAAGGAGAACATGCATGCTTGGTCCCACCGAGACACACAGTGAAGACTGCTCCCGGGCTGGAAACCTGAAGGCAACTTCTCCCAGTAACACGAACCCTGGCTTTGGTGCACAGTGGCCAGGGCTGGGTGGACCAAGATGTCGCTCCACTGGAACAGAGGCAGTTACTCGATGCCTGATGGTAATGGCTGTGGCCCCTAAAACTTCTGTAGGCAATGGCAATTAGATCTGCACCTTGGGAATCACCAGTCCATTCTGTTCCATAGATGTTTCAACATCTATAAGTCAGAAACGAAGACATGCAGCCACCAGGACCCAGGGACATCACTACTCTCTAGGGTGCTAATTCCCATTTCCTTCTGACTACATGTGGAAGGAGGAGACCCTTCCCAGCCTGTCCACAAGCAGCTCTTTCATCCTACCTGCTGCGTTGCTAAGCCACACACCCCAATGTTAGCCCTTTCTCAGGCTGATGAAGGAGCTAGGAATCCATTGAGCCTGCAAGGGCCACCCGTTCATGAGGTATGCTGGCAGGATTTAGATAGGACACTTCTCCTCTACCTCTACTCCCAGCAGGAGAGAAAGGCTTTGGGGGGTAGGTGAGAGACAGACGGAGAGTCTGGAACACTAAGGCCCCCAGGCCTGCCTTGGAAGGGAGGCAGACCCTTCACTTCTGCCTGCCAGGCTGCACAATGCTGCTGCTCGGAGGTGAGGTGCCTGCCTCTCCTACCCAGATAATTATTGCTCTACTTAGCTGAGCTCCACACACACATGTACATGCAGCCTTCGTGCCGGGCCCTCTCACACCCTGACAGACTACTCTGGGCAGCAATGATTGATTCATGACCTCCAACGAGAAAGCAGCTGCCTGTCAGGCCCTGGGGGTCACTTGCCCAGAATGGCCGGAATCCAACCCCAACTATCCACTGAGTAGAAGGAGTGAGGAATGAGAGGGCAGGATGGCTGGATGATTTCTCATGTTTCCTTTTTCCTTCCTGGGCCTCGGGTGGTGGCTGGCAAAGCCTGAGGACCCATGGAAGCCGAGCCCATAGTCACATGGGACACACATGAGCCACCAAGACAGCCCCAACATGAACCTGAGGACTGTTTCTGTAACAGTTGGAAAGGTTATTGATTCATGGGGCCAGGAGCACCAGGTTCCCATGGAAACTCACCTTATCAACTTACTGTCCCTGGAAAATGGGGCTGCTCCTACCAGCCTCATGGGAGGAACACAGACTGGTAAACCCAGAGAGCCCAGTACTTTGCTCAGTGCCGGGAGCTGGCCCTTGCCAAAGGCAGCTGTTCCTAAAGCAAACTCTGGCTCAAGGCTCTTCCCTCCCACTCCCATGATGGAACCCACCAAGAATACCCTTTTTCTCCCTGGCCCAGAAAGCACAATCAGGACAATAGGAGCTGCAAGAGGGAACGTGTGCTTCTATGAGCGTCTCTGGGAATGCACCTGCTGCCACAGAGGCAGATGGCCTGGGAAGTGGTCTCTGCTGCTTTGGCTTCCAAGGCCTTTGCTGCCCGCCACCCCCACAGAGCTGGGCTTCAGCATCCCACAACACTCCCCATGTCCCTGCTGAGTCCAATCACCCAGCCCTCTACATCTGCAGGTGAGCTTTCCTGGAAGTGGCTATGGGAATGAACCTTTATTGCATCCATGTGGAGAGGCACTGCTTAGGAATAGGGGGCAAGCTTGACTAGAGTCTTCTTGGGAGGCTAAAAACAAAAACAAGTAAGGAAGGACCTTGCCTCTTGTAGGGGACTCCCAAGTGAGAGAGAGACAGAGAGGCAGCGTGTGAGAATGCTAGCCCTGGTCCCCACCTCCGGGGATCAGCAGGTGCCATGACAACAGGGAGAGAGGGCTGAGACCAGCCCGGGAAGAGCTCCGAGTTCCTTCCCAGATCCTGGACCTGACTCTCCATGAAGAGATACCATGTATAGGCAGAGAGAGTGCTGGGTAGAGAACAAGCCATGCATGGATCTGCCATCAGCTCACAGTCAGGGACCACCCAAAGGATGTTGCCAGAGGGCCCCTGTCATGCACGGGAATGCAGGGCTGAGCACCGGCCCCTGGGAAGGAGACGGGGGGCAGGGGGCGATGGCTAATCTGCCCTCTGTGCTGACCACACACTCCAATACAGGGCAGGTGAAGCTGACAGAGGGGCAGAACCCACACTGGAACGCTGTTGGGGTCAAATTCACCAGTGACAGAACTTGGCCACATGGTGAGGCGCCAGTACCCTGGGTCTCTACCAGCTTCACACTAACGAGAACCACAGACAACCTGGCAGAACAGGCAATCGGCTCCCCTGCCCCCCACCGGCCACTGCTGGGACACCAGGGACAAGGGTTAAGGTGGAGAGGCCCAAGGAGATAGGCAGAATTCAGGGAGGTGCCCTGTTGAAGGGCCAAGGGGGGCTAGCAAGGTCAAACCGGGAAACACCCAGAATCTGCCTCACATATCAAGGCCAGTGAGAAGCTCAGATCTTGGGGACAGAGCAAAACTTCCAGCAGCACTTGTTCTTGGGTATGCTGAAAGACCCAGCCCGGGGTGAGCAGAAAAAGCCAGCGCAAGACACGCAGCAGTGACCCTGGCGGCCAGCAGGCGGTGGGTGGGTGCTCAACTGGCAGCGTCATGGCTGCCCTGGGTGGCCTCAGTGAACATTGCTCCCAGTTCTCAAAAGGAGCGAGGCAGGGCCAGGGAGCTGAGCTTTCTCAGGGTCACACACATGCTTGCCACGGCTGCAGAGCCTGAGAGCCAATAGGCAGGGTGGACCATTGCCTCCGGGGAGTGTGGGGAGAGAGAGAGAGAGGACCCAGTGCTTCCCCACTCATGACAGAGGTGGCAGCAAGTGGGCTGGGGGTGGGAAGCTGGCTGACAAGGAACCTGAGGTGGTCACCCTGCAAGAGCAGTAATCAAAGCAAGATTAGACACAACTACATTTTTGTAGGCAGGGACAGTCCTCCTATAGAGCCACAAGGAAGACATGTGATGCGCTGCCCAGTAGACAGTGTCCCTGAGAGGTGGTGCCTAGGTTGGGACACTCGGCCCCCAGCACGTGGACACTTGGTGAAGGCTGTGTCTCCCACCTACCTCCAGTCTCCTTCCTCACTGTTTTGTTCTCAGTCACACACAGGTGGTGGGGGTGGGCAGTGTTGGTAGTGATGTGGTGGTGTGATGGTGCAGTTTCTCTAGGAGAACAGCTCACAGACCACCATGGGTGGGCCTGGCCTGAGGGCTTCATTGATTTACTCCCACAAGGGGGTGGAGCGAGCTCAGGGTGGGGGTACGGGGCCTCCCCAGGTAGGGAGATGATCCACACAGAGACAGGACAAGAACCCGGAACCCACACTGTGGGTGGCTGCCAGTCCCCAACACACAGGACAGTCTCTCCCATGGAGTTGCACACATGCATAGTTGCTAACCCAGCCCAGGTGCTCCCTTGGTGCAATGGAGTGATGCTGCTGTTTGGGGGGTGGGTGGTCTATCCTGCTGCACATGACGCAGAGGCGTGCAATTACAGGATTCTTCTGGAACTCTCCTCTGCTGCAAGGGCTGAGAAACGTGACTTTTTTTCTTTAAAGGAGAAAAACCTCAGCAAAATTTTCAGGGATGGAAGGAGAGCAGGGTGGGAGCCCCCACATGTGTTGGGGAGGGGGATCTGTCCAGGGCAGGGCTAGGGGAGCAGAGCCACCTCACCCTAGAGAGCAGCATCCAGATATATGAGGAATCTCAATCTTCTAGAAACCCCAAGGGAACAGGCAGGTCCAAAGGGGAGGGGACTGGCTCAGCTCTTCATGAACCTCAGGAGGCGAAGGCAGCTGTGAACACCAGCATATGCAGGGAACTCAGAGGAGGGGCCCAGAGAGGGGCAAGCTCAGCCCAGGGCTCTACTCTCTCCCCAGCCTCTCCCCGCTGGGCAGGCAGGGAGGACCTGGCATGCTGTCTGTGGTATGGGGCCTACTCCACGTTAGGGGGCGGTCGAGGCCTGTGGAGCTGCTGGGTGCTTTGTTACCGAGCCAATCTCCTAGGCACTGCCTGCTGATGCATAGCTAACCGGGCAGCAGACATTGATTTATGTTCAACTTTCCATTTCATCAGTGAGAGTTACGATGCTCGGAGTTCACGTTTCTCAGAGGGGGAGGGCAAGGCGGCTGGAGTGCACAGACCCAAAGGTGTCCACATGCAAGTACACAGGCACACACCCCCCTTCCCCCACTCTACTGCAAGGGGCTGAGCCAGCAGCGAGGCAGCCTGGCACGTCAGGAGTAACCTTTTGTCCACCGTTGCTAGGAGCCCCAGTGGTGGTCATCTGCCACTGGGCAGATGCTAGGCACCAAGCTGGCTGCCGGGCGCAGAGCAGAGCCTGACCTTTGTGGAGGTGGCAAGAAAAAAACAGGCTTGCTTCCTCTCTCCCACCCCGGGCCCCTTTACACAGGCTGGGCCACTAGATGACAGCAACTTGGAAACCCAGCACCCACCGTCGGCCAGAGCCGCAGGCAGATTCCCAAGGGCCCACACTGGTGCTGGCTAGCAGGGCACAGAGCTGCAGACCCAGCTTGCAGCTGGCTTCCATATAGGACACAGTACACAGGAGGTGCTGCACTTCAGCAGGCGGCTCGTAACAGGTGGGGGCTGGGGGCGGGGAACTGCAGTGGTTCCCCACCTCCAACAGAGGCCCTAAGCCCAGCAGTTGGGGTGCCCCGCCTCCTCTCTAATCCTTCCCAGCAGGGGTGACCCTGCCTTCTGTCAGTCTGCAGGCAGACAGCAGGGTGAGGGGCGGGGGGCCTGTCTCTGGGAGGAGTGGGCACAAACACCCCTTCTCTCTCCCACAGGCGGGTCCGTTCCGCACACACAGGGAGGTCCAAGGGGTGGTGGGGCAGACCCATCCCACAGGCTCTGTCTTCCTAAATGGGAATCCCAGCAGAATGCACCTTCCCTAATCTGGACAATGCTCTTAGCAGCAGCTGCCGCTACAGGGGCCACTTCAGAAGTGGGGAGCTGTGGTCAGGGAGGTAGCCCCAGAACCTTTCCACCCACCCCAGCGCACTGGGTCTTTGTTCCTCTCCCCACAGTGGGAGGCACCTTAGACTGGCTTCTCACCATGACATCTGTCTCCTCCCCAGTATGGCTTCCTGTAGGCCTGTGGTGTGGGCTTCCTGCCCAGCCCTGACAGAGTGAGGAGAGGCAGAGAGGCCCTGGCCCTCGCCTCACCCAGTCCCCACTGGGGCTCGGGCCAACAGCCACTTCCAGAGGGGACCACGGCTTTGAGGCAATGGAATGCCACTACGGCCAGCCTTCCAAGACCCTGCATCACCTATCAACTCTTGGCCCCTGTAGCGGCAGCTGCTGGATCTGTCCCTACACCCTAGCTTAGCCAGCAGCCAGGCCTTTTGCCATCCCAAACCTGCCCTTTCACATGCAGTCCTGACACCACCCCTCCCCAGCCTTCCTCATTCTCTCCGCTCAAATGTCAGCCCCTTGGGGAAGCTTGCCCAGACTAAGCTAGCTCCTCCCTCTGCCTGCCCGACCCCGACACTCTGCCTCTGTGTGTTGTGTGTGTGTAACTTACACAGTATCTTCAAGCCTCACATGGTCTCATCATCTGTCTGACAGAGACTCTGGTCCCCCACATCCCAAGCCCTCACCACCTCCAGAGTTGAGGCCATACCAGCCAGGTGGCCCCCAGTGGCTGCTCCTGGCATCTGGGATGATCCCTCTGCTGCTCCCTGCTTCCGCAGTAGGAGGCAGGAGGAGTATATTGGTGGTGAGCCCAGCCCAAAGGAGGCGCCCAAGAGGCTGCCACAGCGAGGCATCACTTCCTGAGCTCTGGTGCTCTCTGGACACACGTGGCTCCAGCAAAGGCTGGCAGTCCCAGAGCTCTTTTCTAGGCTGCTAATCACCGTGTATGTATTGCAGCTGTCAAGAGCTCACAACATCTCTGTTCAACTGCTGGGGCTGCCAGAAACGTCTTCCCCACAGACTCCACGGCTCCCAGCCTCCTTCTCCCATGCAGGGGCAGGTGTGAGAGCCTTGGCCTGGAACAGCCTCGGAGACTCACACTAGGCTGCTTTCCACCCACCTCACCCTCCTCCCACCCCCTCAGAGAAACCCCTGTGGCTGCTGTAATCTCCACCAGACAGGCCGCTGGCACTGTAAGGCCCTCGACCCTGACTTTCTGGGTCATCTGTCTGTTCCTGGACTATATGTGCCAATGACTCCTTCACCTTCTCTCTACACAATGAATGCAGAGGCTTCTCAGGCTCTGTCTGAGGCCAAGTGGGCCTGGCTGGCAGAATAAGGACCCTCTGGGACTGGGGTTGGGGGGAAGGGGAATGTTATTCACTCCTTCCCAACACCGCAGGATGAAAAGTGCCCAGGGGATGTCCAGAGCAGTGCCGAAGGCTCTGGAGGCAGCTGTGGCACAGGGAGCCATGTCCTGGACCACCAGCAGCAGCTCCCAGTAACAGATCCAGCTCTGGTTCTGGCCTTACCCAGCCCAAGCCCAGTGCCCTCTGGATGAAGCCCACATGCCCCAACAAAGCGCATCAACAAGGGTCCGTGACACTTCCAGTTTCTGACCCATCACCTGTCACCCACTCCAGCCAACACTTCATCTCAGCTGGAAGTCATTCTTAGCAGGCAGGTCTCCCTTCTAACCACCCCAAAGCGAGGACAATTTGTTGATCCCCATGACAGACTGGCTGCTGCCATGGGCTGACCAGGGCTGAGTCACTTCTATCCCAGAGCCAAGCCCATCACTGTGTTCCTTCTCCCTCTGGAACTCTTATTTCCGCAACTTAAAGTAAGAAGTCTGAGTGAGGCTGGGAATGGGCAAGTGAGCAGGGCGGGCACCACCACTCACATGCCCAGGTTCATGGCTGACACCAGTCATTGGTTTCTGTGGGGCATTGGAAGAGCTCCAGAATCATTCTCAACATGATGCCCGGAGCAGCCGCTACCAAGGCTGGCATTTGAATGGAAGTTCGTTTGCTTCTGTTCAGACGAGTGGCTCTGTGTTCCCTGCACCCTCTCCTCCTTCCCTGGTTCCTTTCTCTTGACAAACGGGCGTGTGTCTGCCTGTGTGACCTCTGCTTTGACAGAGCTCTTGATGAGGCAGCAGAAGCCTGGGCCCAAATGCTCACTGGAGCTCTTGGATGACCACCGTGGGCACATCATTTTACCTTTCCCAGTCCCACTTGCCCCATCTGCCATGCCTCCTCTTGCAGAAATGCTGATCAAAATCAAAATCGGTTGCATGTTTAAAAATGCTACAGCAGTGAAAACAATGATTGGAATTTAAAAACAAAACAAGAATGGAAACAGTGTGTACCCAGTGTGCTATTCCTGGTGACCTCTGCTGGCCAGTTATTCCCTAGGTTGTAGACCTTGCAGGGTGCCCCTTTAGCACACGCTGCAGGGCTAAGGAACCAGGTGTGGGGGGTGCCCACCCAGAGCAGTGAGCCTGGCCAAGGCCATGCTGGGTTTGCCAGATGCGCAGCATAACTGAGTTAAGCTTCATGAAAAGCAGTGGCCACTGCTTGATTATGTAAAATCCATCTGGATCCTAAGCAGAAAATCACTGCTGGAAGGGCCCTCGAGACCATCTGGTCCAGCCTACTGTGTCTACTGGACAGAAAAGTGAGGTTGGGTGCTGGAGAGAAACCTGCCCAAGGTCACCCAGCAGCCAGGTCCTCTGTGTCCTTCTCCTGCCACAGCACCAGAATGGCCCTCCTGCTCCCCACAAGACCCTTCCTGAGTAAGAGCGCTGGGACCAGCATTGTGGGGGCTGGCTGGGCTCCTCTCCTGTAATCTGACAACACAACGTAACTTCAATTCAGATACTGATCATGCCCGGTGTCAGGGTCGGGGTGGCAAGATGCCAAGATGCAGGTGCTTTTTTTTTTGTTTGTTTTTGTAAGAGCATAAAAAAGTAGAATGCTCCTGGAAAATTCTACCAAGGCTCCAAACATATGAGTTCCAAACCACCTGGTATGGTCAAGGTTGATTTCCAAACTGCCTCCATTAGCCCTCACCTTTCTGTATCACGTATATCCATAGGCACTGGTCATCGGAGCCTTGGCACCAGAGAAGAAAACGCAAGTGACAGAGCCCAGGAGCACAGCTCAGGTCTGGCCATTGGACCCCCAAAGCAGGAAGGCCTCCATGCTGCTTTCTGAGGGACTAGGATAGGAGGTATACATCTAGCTGGCTCTCTCCCAACCATCCTGGAGGTGTTGCTGGATTGGAGATGTGGACCAACTGGGGTGCAACCTGACCTGAAAATTGCCAGCCACTGTCAGACAGGGTCTGGGCAGAGCTGGGTTGGCCACCCGAGGCTGGCTTATAGCATCATGCCCTCCTATCCAGGAGCTGCCTGCACGGGCCAGGGCCAAGCAGGGGAAGAAGCACAATTGTTGGCAGCAGATAAAACCCTCAATACCATCTTGATTTCCCTTCTGCTCTCAGAGTGGTCACTTGCAGGACAAACCAGCGACCAACAGCTAATAATTCTACAGTGAACCAGCCACCATTGCCTCTTTTCTCCTGGGAGGTGACCTCAGCCCTCTTCATCTGAGTGATGGGGAAATGGCACTGGGGAACAGGAGACAACAGCTACCCAGAGTTACCCAGGAAACAGACCAGGGCATGCAGTTCTTAATGCCAGCTCCTGCCTGGTCACCCTGAGTGGG
The DNA here is from genome assembly GCF_030435755.1 of Ochotona princeps. Lineage (NCBI taxonomy): Eukaryota > Metazoa > Chordata > Mammalia > Lagomorpha > Ochotonidae > Ochotona > Ochotona princeps. The sequence goes on from NC_080833.1 coordinate 43,464,955, forward strand.
GCACAGGGCAGACTTCTAGTCACAAGGGTCCCAAAGTTACCCCTGCTTGACGGTGGCTGGTAGTGGCTAAATAAAGCCAGGAAAGAGCCTGGCCTTTCTGACCACACACCCCAAAACGTGACAGGGGAGGGCCCCTGAAGAATGTCTGGAATTAGGTCTTAACGTGGGCGATCAGACCAAAGCAGGAAGGGGCAGGGTGGGGGAGAGGGGAGGACAACTGCCTGGACCTGTGCCTTGTCCTATACTCAGGCCGAATCAGCAGCTAATGGACACTTAAAAAAGATCCAATTGGCTACTGTCTGCCTCCGCCCACCTGGCCTGCAGTGGACAGCCATAGGCAATAGGCTGCACCTGGGCAGGCTTCGCCCACCACACAAGCAGGACACACCTGCATGGTATGGTGTCCCGGATTAGGATTCATGAGCTTGGCAAAGAATCCCCAACTGGACAGAACCAAATGGGAAGGCAAGGTCTTTGGAGGGAGTGAGAGAGGGAACCACACTGTAGGCCAGCAGTCCTGGGGATGCGCCTCTGGGCAAAGAGCAGTAACCCACACCCGGCTCCTGCCTCTCTCGAGTCCCTGCATCTTCCAGGCTTGCACAGTCTCCTCCCTAAGCCCCCTGCTCTACATCAACAGAGCCTTACCCGCTGCAGCTGAGGCTGGATGTGGCCCTGCTCTTCGGGCAGGTGTGATCAGGGACATACAATGCAGGTTCACTAGTGATCCTCTGTTGCCCCAAGCAACCTCCACCACCTTGGAGGATAACCTGCTGCCTCTGCTTTAGGACAACAACCAACCTTTGAGAACCCCTGAACATCTCTCAGAGCTGTCTGTCCTGCCCTGCCATTGCTGGGATGTCCTCACTCCCCCGGAGCAGCCTGTCTTGGTGCCAGATGTCCATGACTGCCAAATTCCGATTCAGACCAAGCACATGTCTCCTAGGACTTGGCCTCATGGGATCAAGTTCTCAGTTCTTGGGCTTGGGAGATAGAAGTCTCTGCTTTCTCACCTACACAGCAGCTCACCTACAGGCACATCCAATCCTGACAAAATGGAAAGGTAGATCTCACGCATACCCTGGAAAATGCCCAACACATGGTGCCCTCTGGAGGAGGCCTGGCTTTCGCCCCACACAGGATTTGCTCCTGACGTTGGCAGGCCAAGCACAGGCACAGAAGACTGTGGCGAATGTCACCTGGGAGCACCTTCAGGGGAAACTGAGTGGTTAGCAGTGGAGGGGAAGACACTGATGCCCGCCAGAAAGGTGGGGTTTTGCATTTGCAGAAAATGTGGTAAGGTTTGCAGTGTGGACAACGCAAAATAAACAATGACAGGGACAGCAGCAACAAAACAGAAACGAGGAACACGCGACTGATTCAACTCCCCCAGAACATGCCTTGGGTGTAAAGAAGCACTCCATACCGGTCCGGCAGCAGCCCCACCACCTCACGGAGCACAGTGCACCCCCGGAAAGCTGCCAGGCAGCCACAGGATCCGTGGGAGAGCAGAGCCGCCGAAGAGGCGGTGGGGTTCCCAGCCCTGTCCTCTTGGCGAGGGAAGCAGGGAAAAGGGATGGGAAGGATGGGGTTGGAGCCAGCAAACAGCAGCGATGAAACCAGGGCAGACTGAGCTCCTGTGCTCCTCCTCCCTCCCACCTGGCCCACAAGGAAAGGCGCTAAACCCAGAGCCCAGCACGTACCTGGAAAAAACCCGGCGGGATGGGGCCTCCTGGCATCCCGTCGTTGGGAGGAATGTTGCCAAGCACGGGGCTCGGGGCAGCCGCTGCACTCTGCAGGGAGAGGAGGCAGAAGGTTAGTGGCTGACCCCATGACCAGACTCAGACCCAGACCCAGACCCAGACCCAGACCCAGAGTCTGCCTGCACTCCTCCTAAGCTCCCATCCCAGGTTGCTGGGAAAAGCCTCTCACCTGGCAGCTAGGACAGCTTAGGGCCGACACAGCACAAGTGCATGTCTGACAATCGCACCTGTCTCAATTACTGCGGGGGTGGGGAGGATGGAGTGTCACTCTCCAGACAGGCAAGCAACAAACGTTCTGGCCTCTGAAGTGGGGACACATGTTCACCACATGGAAAGTTGTGGGAATGGTATAAGACTGGCACCAGGGGCACCTGCCACAGTGTTAACAGCAGGATGCTCACACCTGACCCACCAGGTTACATCAAGCCCTTTTAGATTTCTACTCATTAAATTTGAGAGGAAGAAAGAGAGAGACACACACACACACACAGATTGTCCATCCACTGGTGTGCTCCTCAAATGCCCACAACAACCCAGGATGGACAGGCTGAAAGCCCAATACAATCCATGTCTCCCCGTGTCAGTGGCAGGAACACAAGTACTTAGCCATCACCTGCTACATCCCAGGTGCCCACTGGCAGGAAGAAGGGAATGGGGAACACAGCAGGGAGTTGGACCTGGGCATTAAGGGAGAGAATACAAGTTTCCCAGGCAGGGTCTGAATTGCTGAGCTAAACGCCAACTGTTTCAAAAAGCTCCCTGAGGGCAGGTGAGGGTGTACTCAATGCTGATGTTCTCTCCAGCAGGCTGGCATGTTGTATAGAGCAGATCAATCACTGCCCAGGACTCAACAACTAAAGGGACTAAATCACTGAGAATGTCCTTGGAGTTGGGTGCAAAGAGGGTTGGGTACATTCTTGTCGCCCATCCCCAGGTGACACATAAGAAGGGGACACAGAACGTGAGGATGGTCACTCCTTTTCTCTTAACTCTGTTGCTGTGGCATTTACCTGGTGCACATGCCACACCATATGCCTACTGTGTGTTGGAGCTGAAGAGGAGGGCAAATATTGCTCTCTCCAGCCTGGCCCCCTTCCAAAGGGTTTGTGTCCCACCTTTTCATGGATTAGTGTGTCTGTGCCTGGCTCTGTGGGAGGCCCAGAGGAAGACTCCGGCCTGAGAGTATACTCGCCAGGTCTGCTTCTTGCCTCCCAGCAGGACAGAGAATGTGGCATGGAACCACCGGTCACCTTTCAGGTATCTGAGGGGCTTCTGGGACAGACACATGAGCACCTGTTGGCCTTAGAATCATGGTTTCCTGTTACCACCTTCGAAATGCCACACCTTCCCTTTCCTTGGCCATTAACACAGAAGTCAGCATCCCCAACTTAAAATTTGGACGGGAGGAAATGAGAACAAAGTGCCTCATGTGAAACAATGACCCATACTGGCTTCATGCATTGTCACCCGTATTAGCAGGTGCACCGACCTTTTCATTGTGGTTATGGGAGACCCACTGATGGGATGGCTGGGAGCTCTGTCACTCTGGGCACATGTGGGAGATCCCTGGTACAGAAACTGGGCTAGCCACAGATTGCTCTCCAAATGATTCAGCGTATGGAAAAACCAACTTCTCTGTAAGTTCAAAGCTGCCAACGACTGCAACGGGTGTTAGAAGTTCATAAATTATCTCCTCACATCACAGTTTCCCCACACCCAGATCAGACACCACAGGCGCTCTTAGAAGACGTTGCCTCACCCTGTCCCTGCCCTAGTGTTATCATGGGTGGGGTCACCTGGGGAAACCTGCCAGGTAATCCATTAGCTGCATCCCCGCTGGCTGCATTGCACTGCGTATCCCCAGCGGGACAGTGGTTCTGTGAAAATGCAGTTTCAGTGACAAACAGCCAAGGCCTGCTCCTCAGCAGCGGGTGCACAGCCAACAGTCACCCCTACTTTCTCCAAATTCTTTAACTCCTCACTCCCCTTGTAGATACTCACTATTATGAGCCACTGAAGAACGGGGTTTGGGATAGTTAGCATTCCTTTGGTAGCCTGCCTTAGCTTTTGAATTACTACTTATTTTTTTTTTTAAGATTTATTTTTATTGGAAAGGCAGATCAGATTTACGGAGAAGAGAGAAAAAGACCTTCCATCTGATGGTTCACTCCCTAACTTGTTGCAATGGCCAGGAGCCAGGAGCTTCATTCAGGTCTCTTATGTGGGTCCAGGGTCCCAAGACTTTGGGCTGTCCTTGACTGTTTCCCAGGCCACAAGCAGGAAGCTGGATGGAGAGTGGAGCTGCCAGGATTAGAGCCAGTGCCCATAAGGGATCCTGGTATTGCAAGGAGAGGATTTTAGCCATTGAGCCATCCTGCTAGATCTGAATCACTACCTTTCAAAATGGCTCCTCCATCCCAGCCTTCGATAGATCTACTTTTTTTTTTTAAGGATTTTTTTTTATTTATTAAATAAAGCAAACATTTATTAAATTGTGATAAAAACATTCCATCAAATTACAAAACTTGAGTAAGAAAAACAAACGGCACATGCTTAACTGTAGCTGACATTCAAATAAAATTTGCATTCCCAAAATATTATACAGTAATTAGAAAATACCAGCCAAAGTAATATTAGGATACTTTTACATGCGGTCTCTTATTTTTATTATAAAGTCAGATATTCAGAGAAGAGGCAGAGACAGAGAGGAAGATCCTGTCTATTAATTCACTCCCCAAGAGGCCACAACAGTAAGAGCTGTGCCGATCCAAAGCCAGGAGCCAGGAGCTTCTTCTGGGTTTCTCACATGGGTGCAGGGTCCCAAGGCTTTGTGTCATCCTTGACCACTTTCCTAGGCCACAGGCAGGGAGCTGGATGGGAAGTGGGGCCTCCGGGATTAGAATCGGTGCCCATATAGGATCCCGGCACACGCAGGGCGAGGACTTTAGCCACTAGGTTACCATGCCAGGCCCCGATAGATCTACTTTTTTTTTTTTTTAAAGATTTATTCATTTTATTACAGCCAGATATACACAGAGGAGGAGAGACAGAGAGGAAGATCTTCCGTCCGATGATTCACTTCCCAAGTGAGCCGCAACGGGTCGATGCGCGCCGATCCGATGCCGGGAACCTGGAACCTCTTCCGGGTCTCCCACGCGGGTGCAGTGTCCCAATGCACTGGGCCGTCCTCAACTGCTTTCCCAGGCCACAAGCAGGGAGCTGGATGGGAAGTGGAGCTGCCGGGATTAGAACCGGCGCCCATATGGGATCCCGGGGCGTTCAAGGCGAGGACTTTAGCCGCTAGGCCACGCCGCTGGGTCCCGATAGATCTACTTTTATGATAAAGTGCTTGCATGCTCTGCTGTTTGGATATTGAGCTTTTATAGATCAAGGACACGAGCAGCCTCCTGCATGAACTCCTGGGCTTGTCTTCCTCAGGGGAGAAGGTCGGATAAATCAATGGCTGTGAGCTGCAGGAAGGAGGGCAGGGCAATGGTAGTTCCAGTGAGCAGATGGCATAATTTCCTGAACTCTAGGTGGAGCATGGGGTTCTGCTATTCTCCAATTTAGCATTATGAAGGCAGGCCGGGTTAGCAGTGACTTTGGAACACGACCTAAGGAGCTGGCAGTTTTCACAGACAGCCTTCTCCAGCAGCAAAATCTGGTTGCTCCACAGTGAATGAATGCCATACATGATGATGGTCCATTATTACTGCTCCCATTTGATGACAAAGTAGATGCAGGCTCATGGCAGAAAACTCTTACAAGGGGGAAAAGAAGCAACTGGTGTTTTCTGGCGGCCAGTGGGCTAAGAACCTGGCTAGGGGGCTGGCATGGTGGCATAGAAAATGAAGTCTCAACCTGAGGCACCATGACACTGGTTCAAGTCCCAGCTATTCCACTTCCAATTCAGCTCTCTGCTAATGTGCATGGGGAAGCAGCAGAGTTTGACCCAAGGCCTTGGGCATGTGTACCAATGTGGGAAAGCAGAAGAAACTCTTGGCTCCCAGCTTCAGACAGGCCCAGCTCCAGCCACTGCAGACATTTCGGGAGTGAATAAGCAGACGGAAGACCTCTCTCTCCTTTCTGTAACTCAGCTTTTCAAAAAAAAAAAAATTAAAACACATTTCTACATACATATGTATATAGACATATTTATATATACATACAAGATTATCTTTGGGAAAAAAAGAGAAATAATACAATCTGAATGTCACACACACACACACATATCATCACAATACCAGATCCTGGCCTTCATCCTCCCACACCTGCACAGCACTGACTGATCTACCCAACCCCAAGACCTGGCACAAGGTGAGGCATGCCACAGGTTCTGTGTCTACCATCCCAAGAACTGCCCAAAGCTGGGCAGGCAGATCCAGCCAGGCCTTTCTGCACCTCCAGGACTCTGCACCACCCTGCGGTCTCCAGAGTAGAGTCCCAGGACACTTCTCAGCAAGTATCTTGTGGGTCTTCTTTGAGAACACAAGATCCAAATGGAATCTCCCTACATTGATCAAGGCCTAACGCATGTCAGGCCCACAGCAGGTGCCTGGGGGATGGAACTCCATCCGAGCCTCTAGTGAAAAAGAAAGAGCCCTGGATTCAGACACCAGAGGCCTCATGCAGGGACTTGGGGGACAGGACCCCTCTCCTCTCATGGGGACTCACTTTTCTGGGTCCAGTGAAGGTACTCGAGGAGACGATCACCTTGGCCCTTCTTCCAAGCTGGCTGTCCCAGTCCCTACACTCATAAGGCCTGAAGGCAGGAAGCAGGAGACACTCCTCATCCCAGAGGACCCAGAATCTAACTCTTCTTTCTATTATAGGACATTTCGAGATTCAAGATTACAAGGCACCCTGAGACCTGTGTGATAGCTGAGCTGGCAGACAGCAACCGCTGACACTTGCAGGCTCCAGCCACCCAGACCTGCCTGCCCTGTGTTTATTTACAACCACATCCATGCATGGGCTGAAAAAGGCAGAATCCAACTGGGGCCAGCAGTTGGGTAACTTGAACTTAGAAAATAAAAGCCACTAATTAATTTTCTAAACAGAAGCAACCCTCACCCATGGTGCTGTAACCCACTCTAGTCAGCTATCTTCTGTGAGCCCTGGAGCTGCATGCAACTCACGCCCTGGCTGAGAGTGCAGCCACCAGCCTCAAGGGGGCCCTCCTATTGCCTCCGCCCTACTGGTGGGCTGCTAGGGGATCCGTATGTGCCACGGCAGCCACAGGCATTCTGGGCAAATCCAATCAAGGAAATTTCTGACAACTCTGGCCAGCAACCCTGCACCAGCAAGAGGAGACCATCCTCTCATCCTCCTTGGGGAGGAAGCGGGATTTGAACTTGGAACTTCACAGTCTGAGCAACTGGGAAGAACTCTGGAAGCAGGTGAGGGAGCTCAACCTCCTGCCCTGGACAAGGGGAAGGACTGCTAGGAAAACTGGCACACTAACCCCAACTCATCCCAAACATATGAATGCATTGCCAATGGCCCCTAGAGGGCCAGGCCCCACCAGCAAATGCCCACGACAATAATCACCTACCCATAGGCCCTGCTTGGTCCGAGAAGCAAGGGCCCAGGAATAGTCCCCACAAGATACTATCTTCTGGCCTTGCCCCAAGAGCCCCAGTTATCCTCAATTGCAAGATAGCATGGGTTTTCCCATTCATTTAGACTCTTTTCGTGACAGTTTATGTGGGGCTGGTACTGCGGCACAGCCCGCAATGCCAGCATCACAATGGTTGGTGAAAACCCTAGTCGCTCAACCTCCAGTCCAACTCCCTGCTAATGCACCTGGGAAGGCTGGCTTTGGCCTAGACCAGCATTGGCCATTGCAGCCATTTGGGGAATGAACCGGCAGACAGAGGATTTGCCCAGTCTCTGTAATTCCACCTTGCAAATCAATAATGAGATCTTTTGGGAAAAAAAAAAAAAAAGACAAGGAAGTAAGTTTGTGTACACGAAGCTTCTAGAAAACTGAGGATATAAAGAATGCTGAGTGAATGCTCAGAGTGAAACTGTGGGGCTCGGGCAGGGCAAGCCCCTCCCAATGCATTTACAAGGATGTAGATAGGTAGTTTGTTCTGCCAATCCTCTCCCCACCCCATTTCTAAGGCCTCAGCATGCAGCAGCACTGGCCAAGGCCGTCTTTTTAGACAAATCCAACAGAGGCCATGGGCCAGAAGCCATGTGCATGTGGCTGGGAGATGGAGGTCACCCAGATGGAAGGGCACTAAGGGGCTCCTGTGGTGACCCCATAAAGAGGGCAAGAGAGAATGGAGGGTGTGAGCCTGACAGCAGTGCACTCCCAGGTCCCTGGGGCAGGTAACACTTGCCTTGCTGCGGGTGAGCCAGGGGCATCTGTGCAGACTACTACAGCGACCTGGGCTCCTGTGAGGACCACAGCTTTCAGAGGGAACTTCAGCAGTACCAGTCACCTGAGAGTGTGGATGCCCAGGGAGGGAGAAGGTCCACAGAAGGGCCAGGATGGAATGGTCTGACACACAGACTAAGGAATGGTGCTGGCTCTGGAAAGCAGGGGCCTCTGACTGCAGCTCCAGGAAAGCACAGAGCTCTGGTCGTGTGGAGAGGCAGAGCCAGCTGGTGTTAAAAATAGGTTCCAATGACACACAGGCATGACACAGGATCCCTGCCTGCAAATAGTTGGGGGTGGGAGGAGGACACCACAGGGGAGCAGGTGTGGACGTGCCTTCCCGGGCCCCAGGCCTGCCTCTGAGACTGTCCCTGGGTCCAACAGTAGAGCCCTGGGCTACCACAAACTTCTCTGAAGTTGGGGGAGGGGTGAACATCTGGGTCCTTGGTGTCATGACTCATCAGTTACCACGTTAAGAAGGGAGACATCTCCTGAAGATTGGTGGGGGCACGGGGAAAGGACCCGGGGCTGCAGGGCCCAAGATCAAATATACCTCTGCTTGCAAATCACCTGCTGTGGCAACCTGGGTCATTTTCAGCCCCAGATGAGGCAGCTCAGGTACTGCTGTTCCTACCACACATAAGGAACTACACAGAGCTCTCCAAGGGCGTCGTGTACAGACACAAGAGGCTGAGTGTGGCCACAGCCAGGCCCTGGGCCCAGGGCAGCAGGGCTTAACAGCCAGAGTGCACTCCTAATCTGTGCCTTGGGTGACACAAAGTCCCAGGAAGGCAGAGAAGGCTAGGGAAGCAGCCTCCTGCTCTGATGCCAGGGTGTCACCCCCGGGAAGCCATCATTTCTATTTCACCAGGAAAGAGACCAGGGGGTGGATGGGTATATGAACTAAAGTCACACAGCTAATCTGTGGCTTTAACTTTAACCCCTGAGTCTTTCTGTCTCGATCTTGGGCTCATGAAACCTAACTAGGGACTGGCACTGTGGTATGGCAAGTGAAGCTGCTGCTAGCAGTGTCAGCATCCCATATGAGATGAGTCTTGGCTGCTCTGCTTCTGAGCCAGCTTTCTGCTAACACACCTGGGAAAGCAGGGAAAGATGATCCAAGTATTTGGGGTCCCTGCCACCTATGTGGATGACTGGAATTCCTGGCTGCAGTCTTGGCCATTGCGGGCATCTAGGGAGTAACCAGTATATGGAAGATCTGTCTCTCTTCCTGTTAGTGTAACTTAAATAAATCAGTTAATCCTGAAAAAGAATTTAAAAAGGATGGAAGGAACGAAGAAAAGAAAAGAGAGAGAGAGAAAGAGAAGGAGAGAGATCTGAGTGACAGTCCCTTCCTACCAATGCCTGCAGTTCCCAAGCAAAGTTGCATGTGTTACTTGGAACTAACACACACACAAAAAAGGAACTGCAGGTAGGGCTTTCCAATCTACTGCCTGAGATCATCTGTATGCCATGCTCATCCCTGTGCAGACTGACCTTCTAACTCCGCTCCTTCTAACAAACGTCTCTGATAGCCTGCCTGTGTGTGTGTGCGTGCACACAGATGTATGTGCCCAGGATTATGAGACGCCACGGCACAGAGCGGTACCATCATTGGTATAGCACCTGGGAAAAGGAGACAGCAGGTAGGGTGGGGAGATGGAGGCAGACCCCAAGTGCCCGGGGCACACTGAATGCCTTTAGCGAGCACTTGCTCCTGGCCCTGCCATGGGACTACTCTGTGCCCACTGGCTGGGTGGGCGGAGAGAGAGATGGCGCAGCTCTGCCACAGTGGTGTGAAGGCTGAAATGAGCAGTGGTGACAGGAAAGTGCAAGACGGGTGAAGGTGCTGGGGCGGGTGTTGCGAGAGGGATTAGGAGGATCAGAAGGGCTTTGTGGGAGAGGTGGCACTCCAGCCAAGGCCTTAAAGGATGGCAGGACTTGAAGATGCGGGCAGTGATAAGGGGGGGGGGAGGGGGAGATTACTGCTGTCGTCTTAACCCTCCCCAGCACAGGGCCTCCAACTGGCAGGCGCTGTGAATCCCCGCAGGATTCCGCCTCCACCCTGGGCATAGGGCTCTGCTGTCCCTCCAGCACGGGCTGGCCCAGCTTCTGCAGCCTCTCACTGGGAGTTGGGGCCCTGGGACGAATGTGTCACTTTCCCATTCTCAGCCTTCTGTGGGAAGGGTGAGGAATTCAAACTTGACCCTCAGTTAAGACACCAGAGGTAGCTTGGGGCGGGCAAGGCAGGCTCTCAGCACCATAGCTGAGCACAACAGACACCGTCCACTCTATGATGCCACAAACACAGCAGGCTGGGGCTGGGAAAGCATCTATACTGTGGTCTCTCTCCCCAGTGCCGCCCGGGAGCTTTTTCTTTTTTCAAGAAAATGCACCTCCATCAGCACCATTTTCAAAGCAGAGAGGATCTGACTCCCCTGGACTAAGGAGGTTGAGGCCACCATGCCATGGTAGCCCTGCTCACCCACCCGTTGAACACCAGCTTCTTCTGGGAACCAGATCAGAGGGCATGGTTTGGTAAGAGGTGGAGTCCCAGGTAGCTGAGACCTGGTTATACTGGGGCTCACAGCCACGATACTCTCCTTCATGTGCAAACACCTCCCTGGCCCAGGACATGCGAGGCAAACAGGCAGGGTAAGGATAAAAGGTCCCCCTCGCCTCCACACTGAAAGCACAGGGCAGCACGCCATTCAGATGGCACTGGTACTCTTAAAGTGAGATGAGCTTCTGGCCCAGGTTTATACTCTTAGCAACACATACATACCTCTCCCTGCGTCTTAAAGGAGGTTCCTTCAGACCACAACCATGTCAGAGGACACACACACACACACACAGTACGTCTCCCTGCTGTCTTAAAGGAGGTTCCTTCAGACCACAACCATGTCAGAAGAGGCCAGTGACAGCTCCTTAGCAAGATCACTGGCAGTTGCTTCTGCAAAGTGGAAAATTCCCTGGCGTAGACCTGCACACACGCTCGGTTCCAATGACAACTTAATCCTGGCAGGATCTAGGTGTGCACAGAACAGAAAATCACCCACTGCTAAAGACTTTGTGGTACTTCTAAGTTTAAATGAGATCACGGGAGGCAGGACTCTGGGAACATCTCTGACGGTCCTCAGCTGCCATCCAGTCTGCTGGATTTGGAGTCATGTTTCCCCCACCTGTCCCTGTGCTGTGCCTGGGTGAGTGAGAGGAGCTCATCGGTGTCCCCCCACCAGGCTCCACCCCAAGATGTCAAAGCTGCAAAGCTTCCGCTTGGTGGAGCCGGGGACGTCTCTGGGCCCTGGCACTGCCTGTTCAGCCTCGCTGGCCGAGTGGGAACCTGCGGAGGGGAGCGGGTGCACAGCTGTCCCCAGCGCACAGGCGACACACGGGCCCAGAGCTGAGCAGATGCCGCTAAGCCTTTAAAGCACACGCTAATTGTGCTAATTTAGCTAACAGTCTCTGTTCCGTCCCCCCACTCCAAGTCAACCAGCGTCCTTTGGTACTGCTGGAGAGAGGCAAGCTGTTGGCTTTAGTGTTATTTTGTCAGCCATTAAACGATTCATCGGAGTCATTAATTGATTTATTACTGCTGCCTGCTCGGAGGGTTTAGCAAATAAAGAATGATGTAGGTCACAACGCAAAGGAAATTGGACCAAACGACACCAGGAGAAGCTGGGCACTCGCAGCACCCGCTGCCATCCACTTGGGCAGTCCAGCAAGCCCTGCTGTCAGGTAGGGGACGGTGTGGCTGGTTCCCCGTCCCCACCACCCGCCGCCTGAAATCCCGGTGCTAGCCTGCCTCCCGCATAGGCACTGGTTTAGCCTAAGATACAGAAGAAAGGAGCCTTGTCCGGGGGCTAAGGAAACTGGTTCCTGGCACCTGCCAGAATCAGCTACCAATGAATAAGTGTGAGCAGAAATGTTCCCACCCCAGGAGGACAATGAACAGCAATGGCTGGCCAGGTTAGGGCTCTGCTTCCTCTCTGTGTCCTATGTACGCAAGTGCTTACCAGCAGCTTCCTGATACCAGGCCCCATGTGTTACTTCTCTTCCCCAGGAACATTAAACTTAAGAGAGTTTGGTTAGTAAAGGACAGTCCTGGGGGTCACACCTGGTCCTGACTGATGTCATGTCTACATGTCCTTCACCCTCTGCCAAATTATTCAGGCAGCCACAAAAACGGCCTTACGACTACAGCTTGATCCCAACAACAACAAAACAAGAGTAGCTAGCCTTGAGTCAGAGAGCTGGGCCAACCCTTTCCTTCTGGGATCCCTAGGGGCTTGGTTCAAAAAAGGCAGAGGTAAGCTGCAGAGGCGTGAGGCTCCAGGGCCTAGGTCCTTCCCCCTCACCAGCTGTTGTCCCTCCCAGGCTGCCACCCACACTGCCAGTGACTAAGTGAATCTACCCCAGCCCCTCCCAACTCTCCATCAGCTTTCCTCAGGGTCTCCTACATGGTCCTGTGTGCCCTTCCAGGGTAGTCAGGCAGCAGGGCCAGCCAACCTGCCCCTCTCAGCACGCTGCCCGGGCAACGTTCACACCTCCAGAGAGGGGTGTCAGGGTTGTGGACTCTGCATGCTGTGTCCACCGAGCATGTCTATCTGTCTCTCTCCAGGACAGGGAAGGTAAGGGCTCTGACACCTGGTCTCTCCAAGAATCCCACACAGCCATTCCCAACTCCATATTCTGCCACGCTCACCATCAGCCCTGACCTGTCCTGCCCTGAAGCATCTAGAACACAACCCACCCTGAGAAGCTGTTGGAGGTTTGCAGAGCCTAGTGCAAATAATGAAGAGCAGGTGGACAGGGCTGAGATCTGGTCTGTTTCTGTCCTTGGCAGGGCCCTGGCCAGAGCCCAGAGTCAGGGGCAGGGGCAGCACTACTCCTTCAAGCTCCCCACACCAGAGTCTACAAGTATCTGGGGCAAATGCCAGGTGCACAAGGCAGAGAGCCTTCTTGTGACATTCCTCAGGAAGTGTCAAGGGCCCCCAAGAACACCTTTCCTTGAGGATTCACGGGAGAATCCTGGGATGCACTGAGCCCAGCTCATTCACCAAGCAGGGGGGACCCAAACTCGGCTTCTGAAACACACAGGGCTCTTCCTCTCTTGAGAAGGGGCACTTTCATGCCCTCCATGAGTGAGGTCGGTACTGACGTGCCAGGGAGGGTTTGCTGGAGACTTCTGCCAGCATCCCATGAACCCCACTCCAGAAAGCATGGCCTGCTAGTACTTACATGTACTTTGCGTTCAGGCCTCGCTCTCACACACAGTCCCTTGATGGGAGCACCACCCACTCTATACACAAGACAGACCATCACTCTGCAACACCTGTTGCCATCCCTGTTGGTCACTGCATGAGCCATGCCTGGTGCTTACCTCTGTATTACATCAGCAGTCAGCTCCCCAGGGTTGGGGGCAAGATGATGAGTTATCTATCTTTTGGGGGTGCCTATTTCTTGTAGAAACTCCGTTCACAGGGGAGAAATGCACTGTCTGTGACTCCTCCCCTCCATCATCACTAAGCATGAGCTGAACCTTGAGGGGGCACGCAGCTGGGAGAAGCCAAGCTCTGTGCAGCCCACAGGGGACTCTTGCTGCTCTGTCACCCTCTTATCAAGTCCTAAGAACAGCTCCAGGACCTCACCATCAGGCCTGGGGTTTCTGCCACTTTCTCTGCTCAGCAAGCTTCCCTTTATGTGAGCTACCTCTACAACTCCAGTCAACAGTCAATGTCCAGCTCAAACACCCCCACTTCCAGCCCCCAGCAGGCCCTGAGGTCCCTGGGAGGGCTCATGAGTGGGTTTGCACCTGTGTCCTTTCACAAGGCTTCCAAGCATATACTCAAGGCACCAATGGAATCCCAAACAGAAGGAGCACACTGGGGAGGCACACAGAACCCCGGACTTCAGCCAGGAGCCTCAGGGAGGTAGACAATTCTATACCACAGGTCACCCTCTGAGGCTTCCAGAACACAAGGAGGTAACAGAGGCCTGTGATGTTTTCCCCTCCTCCCTGCCCTCTTCCCACTCTACCCTCTCACTGCCTTTGTGACTTGTGCTTTACCTGACGAACACCTGCTGGTCTTCCCCACCTGAATGCCCCTCTCTGCAGGTCTCTGCCACTCTGATACATCCCTCAGGCTGCCCTGGGCAGCAAGGCGGGGTGGTTCATCCACTCTCTGATGCATAAGGCAACTCTTCCAGCATTTTCCAGCTGGTCTCATCACCTGGACCAAGGCTATATCCCAGTCAAATAGTTCATCCCAAAAAGGTGCACTCTAATGTACACTCGTTTCACAATCGATAATACACAGCAAACAACTGGGGACTCAAAGAGCTTTCTGGATATGGCTTCACCTGGCTCTTCTGGGAAATGTCTCCCTCCCTCCAGCCCTTCCCTGTGGTCTTCCTTTATAGAAAGACAGAACAGGAACCCAATGTCAAAAGGGGCAACATGCAACCTTAACTCCCAAAGGCTCCGTGCTCCCTCCTGGCACGGAAGGTGGGAAGACACAGACCCAGAGGCCCCAGGGGTAGTGTGCAGAGGATGACCTGAGTTTGAATAATCCTGGTTCTGTTCCCCACTTGAAGCCCAGGAATCATATGAAGACAGTGCTTTCAACAGACACCAAGCCAGCCCAGTCTGCTGCCAATCTGCCCGAATGCAAGTAGCTGCTTTCCATTTCATTCTATTCAGTGAAAGGTAAGGTCAGGGTCTTCCCCACCCAAGAAAGATTATTTTGATGGAAGCTGGACAACACACATAGGCCTTCAAAACCTCTTGATGCAGAACCTCAGAACTGGAAGAAGGTCTACAGCCTTTCTGTACAGGCCTGGCCTGCTGCCAATATGCCAGCTTGTGGCACAGACACCTGTGCCTCAATGATTTCATCCAGAAATCAGGTTCAAAAACCCTGTTTGCCTCATGGAATTTGCACAGCCAAATCCTCTTGTCCTGATACTGGCTCTCTGAAGATACCAGGAGAAATTGATCTTTCTAAGGCAGAATTACAGAAAAAAAAGGGAAAGAGAGAGAGAGAGAGATCTTCCATCTAGTACTTCACTCCTCAAATAAGCGCAACTGCCAGGATTGGACCAAGCCGAATCCAGGAGCTTCTTACTAAGGTTGTGGGCTATCCACTATTGCTTTCCCAGGCACATCAATTAGCATGGAGCTGGACTGGAAGCGGAGCATCCAGGATGTAAACTGGTGCCCATTAAGGGATGCTGGAGTTTCAGGTGGTGGTTTTTACTCACTATGCCACAGCACTGACCCTGAGGTTGATCTTACTTGGTTTGGTCCTCCCAAGAATTGGACCAGGTGGGCAATCTAAATCTTTATTTTACACTGACCTCTCCTACTGGTGACCAACCAAATGGCCAAGTGTCTTGTCTTTTTTTTCCCGGCTGGCGCCAAACACTCATACTCTGCCTACCCCACCTCTGCTGGGAATCAGAAGGAGACTCCACCCCAAGGAAGGAAATGGCTCACCCCAACAATCAGGATCTAGGGTCCTGCCACCAACCTGGCAGTGTCTTCCTCTGCACCTTCCCAACTCGAAAAAGGGGGCGTCACTACTCTTCTACCCCATCAACCTCAAGCAGCAACATGAAACACCAATGAAGAAACAAACATAAACACTGTAAACAGGAACCATCACCCCAGGTAGTCAGCAGAGCTGGGACTGCTGTGGAGACCAGGCCGGGCTAAGAACCCCTATCAAGCTCTGCCCCTGGCCTTGAAGCAACAGGCACAGACCCATTCCCAGTGTCTGTGCTGGGCTGCACGTGGAAGCCATTGAGGGAGCTCCTGCATGCACCATTGGATTCCTCTTGGGCTCCACTGTGGCCCTGGCCCAGCAGAGAGAGGCACCAGTGCCCGGCACAGTTGAGGCAGAAGGGCAGGCCTTATCTGTCCCCTCACCCGCCCTGGCCAGGCCCCCCGGATGCCTCTGGGTGCAGGTCAGGGCTTAGACAGCTGCCCAAACAGGTATGGGCCCAGATTTAATTGGCCTCTCTGTTAAGCTTTCTAATCTTGTTAAAGCTGCCTCCATCATGTAGACGGAGGCTCTGAATTTAATAAAAGCAGAGCGCTGCCCTGCCCCATTGTAAGCTGATTAGGTCTGGGGAGGCCTGAAGTGGGCCCCTCTCTGTCCTAGCACACCATACAGCTGCCCAGATGGTAGAAACCTTGTGTCAGTGAGAGGGGGTACACTGAGGAGGGGGCACGCAGGACAGCAGCATTTCCAGGAGAGCTGTGTGATCCCCAAGAGTTTCCCCAAACCCAGCGCACTCACTGCATATTGTTTCTGGGACAATACCAGAGGATACCCAACACAGCCACCAGCAGCCCTTCCAGTTGGGACTACTGGCTGCCCACTATCAGAGCAGCTTGAGACCCTGACTTCACTCAGAAGGAGTGGGGATAGCAGAGGGAAACAACTGTGGCCTCTTCTCCAGCCAGTCATATCAACAGGGCTGAAGAAGGATTCAGATCCCGGATGCCATCTCCGACAACACCATGGTCAACGTGTGCAAACATCCCTGCGCAAACACATGTCGCCCACTTCTCGATCATCTTGCTTTATCTAAATATATCCCAAGGAAATAACTTGGCAGCCGTGAGAAATTTGCAGCAGCTCCAAAGTAACAGAAACAAAACACACACACACACACACACACACACACACACACACACACACACACACACACACCACGCCAGGCCAAGGATGGCCATGGAGTCACAAACATCCACAGCAGACAGCTATCAAACGAGGATGTATGCCCACTTCTTACTATTGAACAGGGAGAAGTGGGGGTATTTTAGAAGAGACTCGGTGCAGGGTTAGCACACATGCCCCATCCAAGTACTAAGTTATGGGGCACACCCAGCTTAGTACACACCACACACACACACACACACACACACACACACACACACTCTGCGACTCGCTGCTGCAGTACACTGGCATTTTCCACTAGGCTTGCCAAGAATGGAGCCACCCTGCCCTGTGTGCTCAAGCCTCAACCCTTGGAAACAAAGGCAGCAGTCATGGGGGCCTGTGGGCACTCCTGGAGCACATGTATGCCATCTCTCTGTCCCCAGCTGTTTGCACCAAAGGGGAACCCAAGCCCCACAACAGCAGGCAGATATGCTAAGACCTCAGCCAGGATGCCATGCTATCTCCTCCTTCCTACCTCCTCCCAAACCCCACACCCCAATTCTCAGAAGATAACGTGGAAAGAAGGGCTTTGTGATTCTGACTGTGATCTGGCAAATGCAAGCTGTTGCAACCACTCAGGCCACCGTGTCAGGCACAAGGATCTCACGCTGGTAGATGGTAGGAGCTGTGGGCAGCTTCCACTGGGTTGATCCAGCTTCTGCCCAGGTCCCCTACAACCCTGTCCTTTTGGTCTGTCACCTAGCCCTGGAGCTCAAGCCTGAGCAACTACATTGGCCTCCTCCTTGGTTCACCTGCCTCGGCCTTGCCCTTGGCCCTGTCCTTTTCTCCACACAGACGTATCCCACCCAGGTCACACAGGCCAAGCTCACGGCTTTGCAGGACTCTCCACTCCCTGCTACAGCAGGGTTTGGCTGGCCCTTTCCGACCTGGCGCGAGCCAGCCTCCCAGCTGCGCCGCGCCCAGTCTCCCTCCCTGAACACAGCATGTCTTTTCACACTTCCCAGCCGGAATACAGACTTGTTCCTCACCCTGGGCCATCTCACCTCTCTGTCCCCTCAGTCACTGTTTGTTTTCTGCCCTCCGTCAGGAGCCCATCAAGGCCTTCCTACAGCACCCCACTATGTGACCAGACCCTTGGTCTACCTTCAGCATGTGCTCATGGTGTGTCTCCCAGAAGGAGGCCCCAGCAGGCAGCCAGCTGCACCCTATCAAAGGGCATGGGGCTTGGCACACCTAAGGTAGTGCCAGATCCATGCCACTCCAAAATGTATGTCAAGCCTCAGGACCCACACCAAGGACAACCCTTAAGCTAATCCCAGTATTCTAAGGTCAAGAAAATATGGACGGTCCAGAGAGGATAAGGGGGTCTTGACCATCATGCTATGGGCAGCACTGGCCAGGCAGCTGATCAACTCATCTCACCAGGCCTATAGAAAGACCAAACCAAGAGGGGGACCACTGAGGACCATTAGTCAAGAGGGGCAATGCAGGAAGGGCTGGCTACAGGCTTACTAGCCTGGAAGCCCTCAGGAAGAGACGCCCATCAGCTGCGCTAGGGCCTAGGGCATGCATGCAGGGAGGAGCAGAAAGAGAGCCAAGGGTAGTACCCAGCATTCAGGGAACCTCAATTAACATCTGATGTTTCACAAATGAATGACGCCAATGACAGATTACAGACCAGTGCACAGCTGAGTGCTACAAGGCCTAGACTCAGCTCCAGGATACACATACCCAGAAACACACACACACACACACACACAGGAGGGGTCACTGCTGCCAGAGGGTTGGGTGTTGGAGTGGTGACATCTGATCAGACACCATCTGCTCTTTCTCTCTAACTGTCCTATTTGTGTGAAATCTTGATTCTCAAGCTGGAATGTAGACTCAGAGCTAGCCGGCTCTCTTGGCCTTCTATAGGCAACTTCTCCAACATGCCCCTTCCATGGCTGGAGATGCTGAGGGTGCCCACAAAAGGGTGACAGACAGCTTGTAGTAAAGGTGCTGTCCAACCATCCTGCCTGACACCCCCAGAGGCTCCCAGAACTCCATCAGGACACTCACCAGACATTGTGCAGAGTTAAGAGATGGGCATGCTTGGAACCCAAAGAATGCCTCCAGTGTCTCCCCCTTGATGCCCCTACATGACACACTGAGGCTCCGAGGACTTCCTTGATTCACACTCCACTGCCTGCAATGCCAAGCCCTCCAGCCAGCAGGTTTTCCCCACAGCTGCAGCCTCACCAGGACACTGTTTGCCAAGAAGGTTTCAGCACCCACTTAGAAGTCCTACCTGCAACACAGCATTCAGAGC
Organism: Ochotona princeps; assembly: GCF_030435755.1. NCBI lineage: Eukaryota > Metazoa > Chordata > Mammalia > Lagomorpha > Ochotonidae > Ochotona > Ochotona princeps. The sequence continues at coordinate 43,484,101 of NC_080833.1, forward strand.
ACTCCTCCTGCACCAGCACAGCAACCAGTTAGGGGCACACTATTTCAGGCAGAACCCACACTGTTCCCGCACCCCATCTCCCCACCCTTGTGAAGTCGCAGCAATACCCAGGAGCCACATGCTGGCTTACAGAGGCCCAGAAGAACCCAGATGATGATAGCCACTGCACAACGCTCCTTTGCACACTAGGACCCACCCCTGTGCTGGGACCCTCACTGATGCCAAGGCCCGTGACCCTGAGCAGGTGTCAGGCCCAGGAGAGAGCCCCACCCCAACTCCATGGCTCCAGCCCAGGCAGGGCCAATCCATTCAGAGTCAGGTGGGGCTGAACAGATGGGAAGCCAGGCACCCTGGGGCCGTCACCACAGGGCAATAATTATAAGGGGTACCCCAGCCACAAGCTCCCAGGCACTGCCTTCATCTGGTTAGGGTTAAGAATCCTTCTCAGGCTTCCCCAAAATTACAAGTGCAAAGCCAGCAGCACAACTCCCGCTCCCCACACCCCTAAGCCTCCTAGCCATGCTACTGTTGGGGAGGACAGGAAGAGAAGGCCAACTCTGGACCTCCTCTACTGGCACACGGGCCCTGCTCCCTCGCCTCAGAGCACCTCGTATGTTTCCATCCATCAGTCTATCTTCCCCTCAAGCCTGGCCACATAGGTCTGCACTGGTAAGCTCAGCATGGGCAAGGCAGTGCAACCACACTCCAACTCCTGCTGCACGGTGGCATGCGTGGCTCTTAGGCCCACACCAACACGGATGTGTCATTTTTCACTGTTCACTTCCTTCCCCAACTCTGGAGTGCCTAACGGGCACAAGCTGTTGGCATCTCGTTCTTCATCATCACAAGGCATGCACTTGGCTCCTTGGAGACCACCTGCCAGGGATGCCCAATGACACAAGAGTGTATTGGAGCCCATTGGGGGCTCACAAGGAGGGAAATTTGTCTGCAGTCACAGGCCAAGTCCAAAGAGCCTAAGTGAAACTCGAACCTGTACCCCAATGCTGGGTTTCTGATGCTAGGCTGTGCACTCAAGGGGGCTGGATCCCCTGGGGAGACAGAAAAGGCCCAGGAGACAGTGCCTGCTGCTCAGAAGGAGCCAGCGATCTGGAGGGGCAGCCGAGACAGACACATGAAACAATTAGTGAGCAAGATAACCGCCAAGCTAACGGTATTATGCCCTGATACAATAAAGTACATGCTGTAGGACACAATGAGAGACAAGAGTGAGGCACACCACACTAATTACATGGGACAAAGAAGGAGCCCACAGGGCCACGGGCACTGGGAATGGCACAGAAGGTTCGGCAGGCCAAGAGACTCGGAGTACACCTGGGGTAGGGGTGGGGGCTCGCCTCCACCTTGAAGCCTTTCCTAACTACCACCCCCTCCTTGGTTCTCCTGTCATCTCCTGCCTCAGGTGACTCCTTTGACACTCAGTTGCCCTCATGCCACTGGTCAGCTCCAGGGCAGGGCTGGGGGTAGAGGGGCGGAGGACAGCAGAGGGCAAGGGTGGCAGGCTCTGGTTCAGTACTACTCAGGGTTGTGCTCCCCCCCCCCCCACCAATGCTCACTCATCCAATCCAACAAACTCCAGATGAGGGACACCAAAGCTCAAAGAAGGCAGGCCACTTGCCCCAGGGCCAACAGACAGGGTAAGCAGGTCTGTCACTCCATGAATTTCATGCTCTCAAGTTTTTGCCCACAAGGTCCTTCCAAGAGGCCTTAGCCACAAGTGGCTCCCAATAACTTGAAATGTGGGCAATTCAAAGAGAGATGTTCTCTATGTGTAAAAAACACACCAGACTTTGAAGATCTGGTATAAAACACACAAATAATACATTTATGACTTATTTATTAATTTTTTAAAAAAAGTTTTGAGAGGTGGGGTGGGAGGAGACCTTACCAACAGTCCCTGGCTAGAGCCAAAGCCAGGAGCTGTGAATTCAGTTCACATTCAGGGATTCAGCCACTACTTCCAGCACCTGCTGCCTCCCAGGGCTGCTAAATGAGAAGCAAGACCAGGACTTCAACTTGGGTGCTTGGAGGCAGGGTGAGGGGTCCCAGCTGACGGCTTGACCACTAGGCTCAGCAGCCACCTTCACTTGTCTTTCTCTACTTTGGTATGTGGCTGCTAGATGATTGGGCACAACCCAGACGCTCACGCCAGATGCCTGTTGGACAGTGCTACCCCACAGGGCAATGTCCCTGTGCAGTTGCCAGAGGAGCAGGACATGGGCACAAAGACAGAGCAGATGGGTGGTGCTGAGGCCAGGGCAGCCCTGAACCTGTGCAGGACAGAAAGGTGTGGCAAGGACGGTATCTGGGGAGCACCAGGTCAAGTGCCACAGACACAAGTGACAGACGCTGAGGAAAGAAGGGCAGAGCCCCAGGCTGGGGCGTGGAGTAAAGAAATCAGACAGCTGGGCTGCTCACGAAGTGGTGAAGGGTGACACAAGGAGCCTAGGACCTGTTGATTCCCAAATTCAAGAAGAACTCAAGGGGGTGGGAGTAGGGATGGAGGATGTTCCTCGCAGGGCCAGCAGACACCACCACTCTACAGGGTCAGGCCCAACAGGTGAGGGAACAGGGACAGATGCACAACACTCCAGAAGCAGTGGCTGCTCCAGGCAGAAGGGCCATTGTGTGCCAAGGGTGCAGGCACGGAGAAAGCAGGAAGGCCAGACTCAGGCAAATGTGATGCTTTTGGAGCAAGGATAGGCATCGAGTTTGGACACAGGGAAGGGGCAGGTTCCCTTACCCAGGGCACAGCCCCAGGTTTGGTACAAAGACCCTCAGCTGGCCTCTGCTGGAACAATCCCAGATAGTTTTATCAGCAACAACCATAAAAAATGTAGTTGCCACTGCTGCCACCACTGTGAGGGGGGAACCAGTGTACTCAACCCCACACGGTTCGGGCCATTTACCACTGACCAGAGGCATTATGCACCAGGGCTGACAAAGCCCAGCTCCGAAATGGATAGCAGAGCAGCTCCAGGCTCCTTCTTCAGGGTACAAGGGGAACACCTGTCCCCTGCCCTAACCTCACGGCCTGCATGAAGACTAAAGAGACTCAACAATCCCGAGTTCCCCAGCATATTCCCAGCCCCTTCCCTGCCCAAGGTCACTGGTCATCCGAAAGGGGGACACAGCACCGGCCCAGTACAGTGGACAGCACATGGAAAGAGCTCAAGATCTGGCACATTTCCTATTATCAGATGTCACAGCTGGGGAAACGGCAGCTTAGAACCGTCTCTAGCTGCAGGTGCAATGCAGGAGGGCAGCAAAGTGACCTTACTGAGCAGTCTTGGGCCAAGCAGCATTCTTCGGGCGGAGGCAGGTGTTTGGGTGACTGGGCCACATTTGCAATCCATGGCCAGCTCTGCTCCTGACTGCAGCTCCCTGCTAATGCAGACCACTGGGAGGCAGCAGCAGTGGCTCCACGACTGGGGTCCTGCCACCCACCCACATGGGAGACGTGGATGGAGTTCTTAGCTCTTAACTTTAGTCCCCCAGGCATTGTAAGCACTGGAGAAGGACACCAGCAGATGGGTCTTTGGTCTTTCTCCCTCTGCCACTCAAAAATATTAAATTGCCTCTTAAAAAGAAGAAGAAAGCCTAAAGTAGGAAGCAAATGGCCTTCTTGGCCATGTTGAGTACCCAGAATCATGGAGAAGTAGCACAGGACTTACGGAAGGATGCTATAACCAAAAAATGCAAGAGGTGCAAAGGAACCAGAGCTGGGTTTGAGGCCCTCAGGCTGGCCACTGCCACCTGGGTCCCTCTCCCCTACTTCTATCTCCTCTCAGGCCCAACCACCACTCCTTCCTGCAGCAATTTCCCATGACACTGTCTTCTCTGAGACTCATCCACTATCCTCACAAGTGCCAGAACTCCTAGCCTTTAGGATCCCTGAAAATGCTGCATTCCTCCAAAGATCTCCCCACACTACCCCAAGCTGAAGGTGGCTCTCTATTCCTGGCCAGGACGGCAGCTCATAGACTCAGCTAGGATTCCTCCTTCCACACCATCAGCCCCTCCAGGGGGCATCCTCATTTGCAGGGTACCCGCGGGCTCCCTCCCAAGCCGTGGGAAGAATGGGAAGAATACGGTAACACACACCTGGGAGCGATAAGCCCCAGGCTGGTGTCAGCCGTGTGTCAGGGAGCCCAGCCACTGGAAGACAGGGAAGCGACAAGTCCAAACAGGCATAGAGTTTCAGGCCAGGACACCAGGCTCGTTACTGGCAAACGCCAGGTTATTTGAAACCAAGGGTGGAAGAGAAGTAAAAGAGCCACTGCCACTGTTCAGCCTCACCTGAAAGCAACTTCACCTCTCACCTGCGTTACCGCAGTGGTGTTGGACAAAGCGGTTGGCTGCGTAGGGCAAGGCGATTTATACCAAACGGTTCCTCTGAGTTTTTATGTGTATGCCTCCCCTGGTCACACCTCCTGGCCAACCTCCAGTGACCCCAGTCACTTTCTAAGCACCATTGCACAGAGGCTTTGACTGCTAGAGGCTGCAGAGGTGGCGGCATCTGCCACAGGGTTCTTCCAATTCTGGCTTCTCTATTGGGACCCCCAACCTTGACACTTAACCTGGACACACTGAAGGTAGCTCCTTCTCCAACCTTGACACTCAGCCCCAGGGACGTGCTGGCCCAGAGCCTGCAAAGGCAACCTCAGCATGGAGTATTCTGTGCTTTGTCTGGTTCTGTGTCCCCCAAAGTTTAATGGATACATCAACTCAGGCTACAGAGCACATTTTCTGGCCTCAAACTGGCCCTGACTGCTCAGCAGGATGTTCATCAAGAATCAAAACACGGGCTGGTGTCGTGCTGTAGCACGTTAAGCCTCCATCTGTGATGCTGGCGTCCCATATGGGTGTCAGTTTGAATCCCAGATGCTGTGTTTCAATCCAGCTCCCTGCTACTACACCTGGGTAAACAACAGAGGATGGCCCGAGTGCTCCGGTTCCTGCACCCACGTGGGAAACTTGGAAGAAATTCCTGGCTTTTGACTGGCCTAACTTTGGCTGTTGTGGCCATTGGCGGGGGAAGGGGGGTGGGGGGAGGGCAGTGAATCAGCCTGTAACTTTGCCTGTTAAATAAAAATGCATTCTCCCCACCCCCCCAATCAAAAAACAACACAGAAATAGGACAGGTTACCCATCACCAAGAAAGCAGAGGTTTGCGCCAGGGGTTAACTGTGAAAACTTGAAACTCATTAGGCAGTCTCTGCCAATGTCTTACACTGGCATGGAATAAACAGGGAGCCAGTTGAACTAACCACTGCAGGGCCCATGGAGAACACAGTGTTGCTAACTACAGGACCCCCAGCCACTGGCGGAGGTGGGCAGGCAGGCAAAACAAAGGTTTTAAGAACATCTAGTGGGCTTTGTAACCATCTTCACCATTCATGTGCCTGGCAGACACCTGCTTTGTGATCTTGGCCCGGAGGAGTGAAGTAGGAGCCCTGGCCGGAGGCAGGTATTCCAGTTTTCTCAGACCCCAGGCCAGGGAGCTTTCCCAGTTGTCATATGAAAGAGCTGGTGATGCTGAGACCAGCCAGTTTGCGTCAACCCCAGCCAGTGCAGGCACTGCAGCCCAGACACAGTTGTGGAAAAACCAAGGCAACATCGGCCCGACACCGGCACTCCATGGTGTGGTATAAAGGGCCAGGACCCACACACTGGTCCCTCAGCAGCCAGTCTTGCCCTCTGCTGATCTGTGGGGCGGCGGCCTGACAGCAGGAGTTATCTGTGCTTCACACACATAGGATATGGCAAACTGGGCTTCTCTACCACTCCTCCTGACCCTGCTTAGTAATTTAAAGACTGTGGAGTGTCTTGAAAATCCTTAATTTCCCAATAGCTCCAGACTCAGAAATAACCGATGGCAGGGCTCACCACTGCTCCCCCCGCCAGCCAAAAAAAAGGCGGGGGGGGGGGGAGAGGAGGAAACCCCAGGAACACACCAAATCCATGTCCGACGCTTTTGCCCCATGGAACAAAACCCATTGCAGGCACACACAAAAGGGGCAGACAAGACAAAGGAGAGGCCAGGTCACACAGGACGAATGCTTTCTTGTCACTTCCAAAACAGAACTGTCCTGATGAAAGCACTCTTGTGGCTCGGGTGTTGGTGCGGGTGAGAGGGAGGCACACATCCCCAAACAAAAGGCACCCCACAGCACCTCCTCCCCTCGCACACTCGCAAGCCTTTGAATGCCCGCAGATCTTGGTCTGGGGCTGGCAGCTGTCTGTTATTATCCCAACAGCTCCAGGGAGCATGTCCTGAGCAGGTGAACGCCATCTGCCCGGCTCTGACAAGATGCCCGATTCCGAGCCTGCAGCCGCCAGTAAACCATACAAACCATGGGGGCCTCGGGATGACACTGCCAGCCTCCCCTCCCTCTCTGGGATGGCTCTGCAGCAGTTCCCAATGGCCAGGTGTTCTGCCGTCTGACCACGGGCTCAGTCACTACCTGGCACTTATCACAGAGGGAGGGCTCTTATACAGAAGTCCTGGGTCATCTTGCACAGGAATTTCTAAATGCACAGGGAGTGCGGGTGCTGAACTGGGGGGTTGGGGGAGACTCATGGAGTCAGCCCCACAAGGGAACACACTGAAGTCCACGCACACACCTGCTGAGGGGCTTAATTTAAAGAAGGGATTTGGATTGATCTATAAAGAAAAAAGAAAAGTTTTCGACCTGCCTTTTAAAAAGCACCTCTTTGCATTAGCTGCAACATTCCCAATACACCCAAGCACACTTCCTCCTTCCCCTTCCCTCCTGGTTTTAATTGGGGTAAGTGATTCCCTGATACAATCTGCAAAGTACTTGGTCCAGACCTCAGGGAAAACAGGCACTAGGCGGAAAGGCGGGGTCAGGTGGGTAGAGCCACAGGATGGGACTTGGGAGACCAGGATCTCTGGCTCTGCCCTTTTCTCTCATACTTCTCAGCACACAGAGCATTTTTACAGTGAGGGGAACCGCTCCTGCTCGATGAGGCAAAGCCACCAGTCCTGACTCCCTGGTGCAGGAGTCTGCCTGTTGTTGTGGGGGTCTCATGTGAGGAAGCTTCTAAGCCTTGTTTCACTGCCACCACCCACATAGGACAACTGCCCCTGTAAGACAACGCATGGGAAGAGAACCAGGCACCCCAAAAGGGGGCAGCAGAGCTCCGGTGCGGCCACGGGCAGCTTCTCCAGGGGCCTCCTTTATGTGGGGAGGACCGGTAAAGCCAGAGGCTGGTCCAGCCCTCAAGGACTCCCAGGTCTCAGGGCAACCTTCTGGGCAAGATGACTGCCTGACTTGTGGGACTGGTTGTATGGGGCTCACCAGGACGGTGAGAAAGGACAAGGGCTTAGAAAACTATTAAAGGATTAACCAGTCCCACCCACCTCAGCAGGAACTAAGTGAACAGGCCTTGCAGCCTGGCTGCTGTATCGCCTCCACTAGTGACCAAGCAGCTTCTCCTCTCCCACCTCCTGACCCTGTGCAGAACTGAGCATCCAAACTGCCATGAGCAGAACAAAGGCAACAGAAGCAGCCATCCACCTTATCACTCCACCCCAAGTAAGAACAGTATAGAGTGCTGCAAGGAGCGAACCTCTCAGAACTCCTGGACAGGGAGAAATCTGGAAGCCCTGAGTCCACAGCTCTAGGGACTTAGTGACACCCACTGCAGTCAGGCTCCTACTTGGTGTACCCCAAAACTGCTGGCTGCCCACCCTTTCCCCAGATCCCAAAGGTCAGGCAGTCTGGGTACCTGCTAGCTGGCAGGCCATGAACCAAGGGCTCTAGCACAGAGCACTGGCTCTGGGTCTTAAGAGACTGCAGGATGACGGGGGGGGGGGGGGGGGGGGGGGAACCGGCGGGGAGGGGAGAACACACCAGTCTGTCTATGCCATCACAGCCCCTAGCCTGGGGCCAAGGGGCAGACAGGTCCTGAACTCAGATCAGACCCCCTGAGGCAAGTCCCCAACAAGACCTCTCTACCTCCTGCTGAAGTCCTCAGGAGGCAAGCGGCTCCCCTGCCTTGGGCTCCCCACCACGACCCTGCTCTCTGGCAGAGGCAGGCAACAGATCCAGTTTCCTGGAAGCATCTCCTCCACTTTGCATCCACTTCAACCAAGGAGGCCAAGAGGGGTTGGGACAGGAAGGAACATCCTGTCTGCATCAGAGCAGGGGAGGTGGCTCACGGCTGCCCACGTGGACATCATGCCTTTCTTTTCTTTTTTCATTGAGCAGGAAATGTTCACTGGACTGACAAACAAGCATCTTGGGGTCACAGCAGGGTTAGGGCAGTGGAGCCAACCTCTGATTTGTGGAAGTGAATGGTCCAAGACAATGGGTGCACAAGGGCAGAGAAATCTGCTCCAGATACAGGCCAGAGCAGCTGTCCAGGGACCAGTCTGGAGTAATCAATCCCCAATCCTGCTGATAGGTTTAGCCTCAAAAGGAGGGCTGGGGGAGGGGCAGCAGCCCTGCCTCACCAGACAATGGGAGGCAGCTGGGAGCAAGGTCTGGGATCCTTTGGGAATTGGCCAGGACCTGGGGATCCTGCTTGCTTGCTCTTCTAGCCTCAGGGATTCCTTGCTCACAGCCGGGAAGGAAGGCACATGGAAGCCAGCTGTGCATTGGTGCCTTGTGACACTGATGGTCAAGTACCCTGGATCGATGCCCAAGAACTTGCACAAGAGTGTGGGGCGCCTGGAGTGGCCCTCCCCACCCCCCAGCGCTGCAGGCAACCCACCTCGGTGGTGCATGCCATGCCTCAGGGTCAGGGCGGCCACAGCATGAGCACTGGACTTGGAGGGCATTCTTGTTGATCTGCTCGACCCTCTTTGAAGAACAGAAGGTGGGGGGTGTCGGGGAGCCGAAAATCTTACGAACAAAAGAGCGGCAGAACTCGCCACTCTGGCCCTGATCATCCACAGCACCCCATCCAGCCATCTGTCATATCACATAGAAATTCCCTGTGTGTGACTCTGTATGCCTGGAGAGACTGTTGGCTCCTCGCCAGCTCCGCGTCTCCGTGGAACCTGGTACCCAGGGAGTCTCCATGAACACTGCCCAACAAAATAATGCACATAAGAGTAACCGCCAAAGCCCTGGGGTTTGCAGCAAGTACTGGCTGGACCCATTCCTTGGGGGCCAAGGCTGCATGGGCCACACAGCTTCCCAAGCTCCTACAGCACCCAGTGCATGAACCCCACCTGTCCACCTTACCTTTCCCTCAGGCCACCTGGAACAGAAGGAACTGGCCACAGAACCACCTGACCACATGAGGGACACAAAGGCCTTGAACTTGGTGTTGGGACAAAATGCAGAAAAGTCAGAGCTGTAATTTTTTCATCTCAGGCAAAAAAAGCGGGGGGGTGCCTGAAATTCATGTTGAAGGACCCTCCAAGCGAGCCAATACGTATATTCCAAGGGCTGGTACGTACCAAGTGAACTCCTTTGAAAATAACTCGGTGAAATGGTTCAGGGGTTTCAAGAGGAGGCACTTGTCCTTTCTGACCTAGTAATTTCATCTCTGGCAATGTATTCCAGGGAAGCCGTCCAAAAACAAAATGCAAAGATGCTGACTGTAATGGTGTGTGTGATGGTGGGGGGAGGCAGAGGGACAGGGAGGGTCTGCCAGTACCACAGAAAGGCTACACGGACCTATGCCACCAGGAGAGCCAAGTTAGGAATGATCAGAACCTTGTTCACTGGGAAGGCAGCAGTCCCCAGACACCTGCATGGCGGGGTTCTGTCCTGGGCCAGAGACATGGTAAGTGTGTTCCTCTGACTTCCCTGACTTCCGCTCAAGCTGTTTATGAAGAAACAAGGACGCCACATGACATAGAAGCTGGGAAGGGGAGACAATCATGCCTGCGCCTCCTCTGGCTTCCAGACCAGGAGGGGTGGAGCAGGACTCTGAACCAAGACTAATGACTGTGGTTGCGAGTGGTGTTAACGTGACACCTCCCAGGATGACATTTCACCAACAGGCACCTTCTGGGACTACTTAAATACCCTCCAACAATCGCAGGCAGCCAGGCAGGCTCATGCATGGAACGTGCACGGGTGTGCCGAGAGCCACACTTTCCAACGCCGAGAGACGGATCCGTCGCGAACAGCAGCAGCACTGGCCAACTTTCTACCCCAACCAGCCATCTGGGGCTCAAAGGGAAGGTGTCAGATTGATCACCAGGGTAGGATTAAAATTTTTTTTTCCTTCTTAAATCCCCTTAACTGAGAAATCAGCCTGAGCCAATTCTGCTTTTTTCGCAGACACCAAACAGCAAGCTATAGTTACTCCAGTTCATCTTCACACCCTCCTGGGCTGGGGGCTGGGTGGGGGGAATGGCATGCTGCTTTCCAAGCAGCCCTCGGCAGAATCCCACCTCCCAGAGCAGGAGCTGGGGGCCCAGGCTTAGAGAAACAGGACCACCAGCAGGAACACGCCCCTCTGTCCAGTAGCCTAGGACACATGTCCCCTACACATACTGGAAAGCTCCTCACCCTTACTCTCTCCTCTCTCCACAAAGACTTCCATACTTTTTTTCAGGGTGAGCTGAACGGGCATCAGTCTTCTCACCCACGCCAGTTAAAGAACAGCATCCTTAAAACTTACTGAGAGTGGTGGGAGAGATTGGCTTGTCCTGGGATGGAGTAGGCTCCTTCCTGCCACCAGGATTTTGTCCTCTGTAGCCAAGTGTGTGGGAACACCTGTTCCACTGAAGGGCAAACTGGCTTGCCAACACTGTAGTTCCATGACTGAATCCTCGACACTGACCACTGCACATGACTCCCGACAGAGGACGGCCAGTACCCAACTAACCACTACTGAGCCATGAGTAGGTGGCCAGGTGTTTGTACACTTTCCTAGTCCACACAACCTCCTAGAAGAGGGGCTGCTTTCTCAAGTCCAAACAACAGACGAGAGGCCTGAGGTTCCAAGATGAGCCGATTTCCTTCTCACAGAACTGCCAAGGGATACGCCCAGCTTGTGTCCAGCTCCTGTTCTCTTCTCCCCTGACCCCAAGAACAGCATTCTAAGTCTCCTCTGCAGCTCCCAGCAAGCTTACACCTGGCACCGTGGGTACTCAGGATGTTTACTTTGGTTGAAAGGAAGGTGGCCCACACCAGGGTCAGGGCAATCCCATGAAAATGTCTTTTCAGAGCATGGGGGGTGGTGGTGGTTGTCCTGGACCATTTGCAAACACACAGGAGGCAGAAAGGCACTGCCTGGAGGTTCAGCTCCTGGCTTTGCAGCCTGTTCAGCCGTTCCCTCCCCTTCCATGCCAGCTCCCCTCTTTTTAGGAGTCTGACTAGGGACTGTCCCTGAATTTGTTAATGATTAACTCTCCAGGGCAGGTGCCAGCCTTCCAAGGTAACAATGACCACCTCCACGAAAAAAAAATGGCCAGAAGCAGACTGGGCATCAAACGACTGGGTTGTAAAAAGGAGGGTCCTGAAGAAACAAAGCAAAAACAGCAGCTGAGACTGGGGTGTTTTATTGTTCCTTGGTTGGCCTATTCTCTCTGAAGAAGGCAGGTGGCCTGGGAGGACTTGAAGCAGCAACAGCAATCAGTGACCATCATCTAGAACACTGCTCAGGCTCCACCTTCTTTGGGGTTCCCCTCATACCCACTCACTAACCTGCACCCTGAGTCACAGGTGGCTGGAGGCAGGATTTCAGAGGTAAGCAGGAGGTATCCCTGCTCTCCAGGGGTGTCGGGTCTAGTGGGAGAGTTTCAACACCAATGTCAGTGACCTTCAGGGATGACAAAGCACCCAATTAAAGATACATGCAAGAACCTCCCCCTCCCCTGACTGCTGATGCCCAGAACCAAGGGCAAGAAGGGGAGTGGCCTGGCTTCAAGAGGAGGCTATGGCACACAGGTCAAGGTGAGAGGCAGGTAGCTGGTCAGGAGCCTGTAGCACAGACAGGGAAAGGCTCCAGCACCCAGGAAACTAGACTAGGGGCAGGAGAACCAAAGGTGACTACTACCTGAAAGGTAAGCCTCAGAGCTGGCCCCAGTCACTCCTGCAAAGCCGAACAATGGAGTGGGTGGACAAGAATGCAAAAAAGTGGGCAGTTCATTCCACCTGGGGAGGCAGGAAAGGCTCACTGGGAGCCCAGCAGCCCACAAGCACATGACATAGTTAGGGAACTCCAAAGAATCCCTCTATTCATGCCAGAGAAACAGAGGACACTGTGGCCAAAGGCGCTGACCCCCACAGGGTCTTGGGTGGTCCACCACAGGAGTGCAGGTTTCATCCCTCACCTCTAGCTCGGGAATGCAGCAGACCAGATTTGCACCGCAGAGATCTCTAGTGGCATGGTTACCTCAGTGCACCCAGTCTCCAGATGATGGACTTGCATGAGGGCCAACTACTTGGCAGAGGTCTAGGGGCTGTGAAGGTCCATCCCTGGTTTCCTGAGCCCAGGGCTATTTACTTAGCTACATACCCTGTTACTGTCCTGAAACTCTCCTGGAGTTCCTGAACGCCCCACAAATGCTCTCATACTTGTCCTGGTGTACACACGCTGGCAAACAGCACAACCTTCAGGCCAGAGACTCCTTAGAGCAGTAGCTGCCTTGGGTGGAAGGGGAAAATGGATGGTAACCAAGGAGGTGGGTTGCTGTGTAAATCCTATGAAAGAACCTGTGAACTGCAAGGAGCAAACTTTCTGGGGATGCCAGGCCAGTGTCACCCATTCACTCATTCACTCGCATAGACTTCTACTAGATAATTGTTCTGGTTAGTACAGGCAGGAAAAGGGAGCTGAAGTTAAGCCAGGCCAAGGTGGACAGAATCCCCACCGGTCATCCTCCGTGTTAGGGGTAGGTAGGTGTCTGAGCCACAGGTCTATCAGGCTGTGCATCGCTGAGCCAAGGAAGGCAAATCCTTCCCCAGCAAGGGGAGCCAAAGCAAGAACAAGAAGGAACCGTGACATTCTTCAGGAATTCAGCTGCCTCTCCTTCTAGCCCCCAGCCCACTAAGCCAGGTTCAGGCAAAACCATAACCAAGTTATGCCTCAGTGAACATTATCAGGAGACTTTTGGAAACCCAATACGACACCCGACACAGAGCAGGCACCCATGCAATTGCTGGCTCCCCAGACTAGTAGGGGACTGGTGCCTGTGGGTACACTGATAAACAATGACAGAAACTGTACAAGTCTGGCCACAGGATCCCTGACTGTGACTTGAAGGAACTCAGGAGGGTTCCGAGCTTCCAGGAGGGAAGGAAGAGGCATTTTGAATTATTTAGCTTTTCTTGAGGTGGGCATTTATAGAAGTTTGGACTCTCACAGTGGGTGAAGCCACTGCTTGGTATGCCATCATCCCATTTGGGAGTGCTGGTTCAGGTTCTGGCAGCTCTACTTCCGATTCAGTTCCCTGCCTGTGTACCTAGGAAAGCAGAAGATAGCCCCCAAAATGTTTGGGGTCCCTACCACCCATGTGGGAAGTCTCCTAACTCTAGCCTGGCCCAGTCCTGTATGCTGCAGCCACTTGGGGAGTAAACCAGGGAATGATAGACTGATCTCTCTGTCTCTCACACTCTACCTGTTAAACAAAATCATCTTTCAAATAAATAAAAAATAACCAACAGTTGGCCTTGAGCAAGTTAAAATCCCAGAGCACCTACAAGTATTCTTCAGTTGTAAAAGAAAAAAGTCAAAGCCCCAAAAATCTACCTGGAGGGCTTAATTAGCTTTGTAAAAAACCAGGAGATGCACAGATAACAGGCACTTTTGCCCAAAGGTGGGGAGAAATAAACTATTCCAGGAAATGGAGACAAGAGCCATGCCCCCAGCCTCCGGGCCTTGGGGCCTTGGGAATCTCGGGCCCCCTGCTGCAGGTGCGGCTGGGAGTCAGGTCCTGGAAACCTGTTCCTCCAGCAAGGCAGGATGCCAGGGCTTCCTACTGGAAGCTCCAAGCCTCTTGTCCTGGCCTGCTTGCCAGACCCTGTCCCAACAGGCAGGCACCCCAGTGGCCGCACCTCTAGTGCTATCTGCCCTCAGGCAAGCCAAGTGCAAGAAAAGGCCCACAGAGGCCCCTGGTGCTGGGGACTCAGGGACGGGGAAGTGCTCACCTGAGGTTGCACAAATCTAGATTTGAACCGCAGCTGAATTCCCACCTATTCCTGAGGTGAAAGAGACCAACCCTGGGATTTCAGATAGTGGACCAGCTTCAGATCAGGGAAACCACTGGGAATGCACCCCCTTGACAGCTTCCAGGACTGTGGACAAGGGGCCCTGACAAGGAAGCCCCTCCGGCAATCGGAAACACTGGGTGAGAGGGCTGGTCCCTAGAGCAGTCTATTATAAGGCCCACCATAGTTTCTGTGGTCCCTTCCCCTGCCCCTGGAGCAAACAGGTTGGGGCAGGATAAAGAATGGCCACCCACCCAACACAGATGACTATCCCTAGGCTGCTCCTCAAAAACCTCCAAGGCCACGGCTCTTGGCGCGCACGTGCCACTCTATCACTAGTGCCACAACAGCCAGGCTGCTAGGGAGAACAAGCAGGAGAACGCTGTTCTGATTTACAGAATTTACCAAACAGGTCCATTTTTCACCATGTTCCAGTCCCTTTGGGAAAACTCCAGGTTTTTAGGAGTGTGGATGAATGGCAGGACGTTAATGGGGCAGTGATAGATCCTGCCTGGAAAAAAAAAATTTTTTTTTTTTTTTAAAGTTGTGTGTCTGGGTCCAGCGGCCAGGCTGTGATTTACTATGCTCGCCTCCCGAGAGCAGGCAGGTCCAGGACGTCAGTAAATCTGCTCAAGGAGGTGGCTTCCAGACAGGCTGTCATGCAGCCTTACCTCCCAGCTATCTGGGCCCCTGGGGCATGAGAACACCATCATGCGCCTAGCAAGTGTGCTGGCTCTGTGGGTCCCTATCTAAAAGCACCCAGGTGAGCCAGGTTTAGACGCTCTGGGAGGAGAGATCTAAGAATGGGGAAACTTAGGAGGAGCCCAAAGGAACCCCAGCAGCACCATGACGCTCCCTTTTCAATATTCAACGTGGGGTGTGGCCACAGGTCCGGGACCAGGCCACCAGCAGGTGAGTCACTCCAGCACAGAGCACCCAGAGCCATGGATATTTTCACCTGTGCCTGCTCTTCCAGACCATGATAAACCTCGTAGTCCAAGGTGACCCTCTGCTCTCACTAATCAACCACACTCTCCTCAGCTTCTGAGGGCCCAGGAAGAAGGCCAGAATGGAATATCACCTCTCGAGACACCCAGGTCTCTGGGGGATACACAGCAGCTCATCAGGGTCTAGGAACCACAGGTGGTGCTCCAACCCACCACAGGTTAAAGATGAGCCCTGAATCCCAAAAGCTTGCAGGGGCTGTGCAGGCACCATGTGGCAGATCCCAGCAGCAATCTCTCCCCTGTGCTGCTCCCACTGAGGTAAGAATCTGTACTGGATCAATTAGGATGACATCACTCCCCAATACCTTTGTTGGGGGGCACTCAGTTATTGGATTAATCTATAATCTGCCTTCCTGGTTGTTCTTTACTGATTGTTCCCTTTAAGCTAAAACGACATGTGTTCAGAACTCAAAACAGCCCAAAAAGGCACGTGGATCCATGCTGATGTCGGTTCATCAGAAACATAGGTTGTGTTTCTCTGGTCCCCTCCGCCCCACTCATTCTGAAAAGCTCTAGAACCAAACCTCTCATCTGTGGACTTAGTGTAGTGGCAGAGTTAATGAAAGGGAAAAGCCTCTTGGGTGGATTCCACAGACAGACTCCCTGCACCCCCTAGCAGCCTGTGACACCTTTACTTGACAGCTTAGTGAGTGAGCGTCTACTGGAGCCACACACACTGGGCCATGAGTGGACCCGTTGCAGCAGGATGGTAGTGCTGGTGGCTGCGACAGCGGTGGCAGCAGCTCCAACTCTCAAATCTCCCTCCTGGAGCTCAGGGTAATCTGATGATCACAGTGGATAATTAGAGTCTCTTATCAAAACAATTAGCGGATGAATGAACAGCCAGTCCCATCTCTGACACAACTGCACGCTCTGGTAGTAGCTATGGGAGGGAGAGGCAGAGGTCCTGGTGTTCCCGCCCGTTCCACGGACAACACGGCTGTGAACTCACTTGCCGCATTTCCAGCACCCCCACAGCCCGGCACCTGCCCACAGTGGGTGGCTTCCTGTCTTTTCCCAGCCTGCTCTGCAGATGCCAGCCCATTCCTCCCTGCAATCAAGTCCTTGGGCACCCAATCACAGCCCTTCTAATACAAGCAGAGAACAAAGCTCAGTTTTTACTGCAAGTAGCCCCTCACAACAGGACATGTGTATGTAGCCCACGCTGGTCTGAGGCCTGCCTTTCCCACTCATACCCAACTCCAGTACCTTCGACCTCGAGCAACACTGTCCCATGAGTATCTTCATCTGCAATTTCATTAGCTCATGTTGAAAATTTTAAGCCCTTCCATCTTTCTGTGTCTTCCCCATCTCTAAGAAAGCCTGTGGGCCTGATCACACTTGCTTCCACCACTGCAAAACAAACAGGGATTACCTAGAAAGCACCCTGGAAACATAATCCTCCACAGCAGGCCCAGCACGATGGCCTAGTGGCTAGATCCTCACCTCGCAAATGCTGGGATACCACACAGGCGCCAGTTCATGTCCTGGCTGCTTCACTTCCCATTCAATTACCTGCTTGTGATCTGGAAAAGCAGTCGAGGACAGCCCAAAGCGTTGGGACCCTGTATTCACGTGGGAGACCCAGAAGGAGTTCTGGGCGCCTGGCTTCAGATCAGCTCAGCTCTGGCTGTTGCAGCCACTTGGGCAGTGAACTAGCAGATGGAAGATCTTTCTGTATCTCATTCTCTCTGTAAATCTGACTTTCCAATAAAACTAAACCTTTAAATAATAATAATAATTCTAAGTAGCCACAGCCAGGAGAAAGGCTTGACTGGTGAGAAAGGCCTCAAAGTCAGAACTCCCTGTTTGGTTCGCAGACCCAGGAAATGGGACCTGAGACGCATCTGGGGGTTTCAAACACAGGAACACCAGGTAAAGCCTGGCCTCTAAGCCACAGCTCAGGTATCTGAGGCAGGGACAGTTCTCTCCAACTTAAACCCTCTGTGTCACACTCAAAAGTGATCCATTTTTAGGGTGTCTCCCCCTTTCCCTTAGCCTCCTAATGCTCAACAGAAAAGGAAAGGACCAGGAAAGAAAGAAAAAAGGAAAAAGGCAGGGGCCAAGCAGAGTTTTCCATCTGCTTTTGTTTTCCATCGTGTTCCTTTCAAGGCTGGGGCCTGCTAAGCCCCTGAAAGCCGCAGCATCATCTGTCCACTTCCCCCCTGCAATCTGCCGCCTGGCTGCTCCTGACAGCCATCAATCATTCCATAATGTGCTGACCTCAAGGCTGGGGGATGGGGGAGTGGTGGTGGTGCAGAATTTTCAAGTCAAATGTAACCGTTAACATAAATAAAGCATTGCCCTGGATTTCTTTCTTTCTCTCCTCCCCCCACCCACCCCCTTCTGGCTCGCGCGCGCTCGCGCTCTCTCTCTCTCTCTCTCTCTCTCTCTCCCTCTCTTTTAATGATTCTGCAGCTGCTGCTGGGGACTCGGCAGTAGGCAACAAAAGTGAGGGCAGACAGGCAGAGTGGAATGGCAATTCTACTGTTCTGAGTCATAACAATTATGACGTTGTGATAAGAAGCATTTTCTATGAATTTTTAAGTGCCAGTTCTCCTGTTTTGCAATTGTCCCTGGGGAAAAGGACAGAGTGGAGACTGGAGGCACCAACTCAACTGGCTAGGGCCCAGCTGACCCAGGGAGCCCTTTAAAACCCCTCCCCCCCCACACACACCATTCCCAAGCTGGGGCTCACTCTGCATCCTAAATAAAGCCAGTTGTCCTTTAAGCACATTTACATGCAAACGACTTCTATACACCAAATATAGTTCTGTAAGCCAGCGTTTATTTTTAACCATGAGGAAGAGTCTCCCATAAAAAAGCTCATGATAAATGTTATGATCCTCAAAACGGTTTTTAGGGGAAGAGGAAGGGCAAGTGGAAGGAGCAGGAGGCAAAATTGGGGGTGGCTGGTGGTGGAGGGGGGTTGCTTGACCCCCTACCCCAGGCAGCCCACTTCCAAGGAGGTGTCTGTCACCTGTCACCTCTCATTGTACCTTGTAGGCAAGGGGGGCCCATCAGGGGAGCTAACAGCCCAAGCAACGACCAAGTTTGTCCAACACGTTCACCAAGGGGACAGAATGCCACTCCCCTTTCTGATCATCTCAATAGCAGAGGTGTCCAGCAGAGCCCCATACTGGAGCCCACCTGAGGTAGTAGGCTGAGGTCACCATAAGCTTCTGACCTAGGTGGGGTCGGGGGAGGATCCTGGCTTTCCTGCTAGTCTTTGGGCAACCTCTCCAGGCATCCATGTCCTTTCCGCTGCTGGGTCACAGGCTGGCCAGGGCCTAACCCAGGTGTTTCCCAGTACCTGTGTTTTCAAGGCAGGAGCCTGCCTTGTCCACCAGGCTCCCCTGTTGGTGTGCCTGTGTTTTGACATCTTTATTTGCAAACCCTGAAGTCCCTCCAACTTCCTCTGGGAGAAAAGTCAACACTCAGGTTGCCAGGCATCTTGACAAGGGCCACCTGTGTTGACGAGGAACCATGAACACCACAGGCTGATCCCCCTCCACCAGCCCAGTGAATAAGGGGCCACTTTCCCCCAATCTCGGAATCTTCCAAGCAAGAGGGCAGCACAGAGGAGCACAGCCCCCTCCCCATCCCGCCCCATCAGTACAGCTTCCTCCCTGTTCCGTTGGGTAAGAGTGTACACAGGAACCTTGCTGCAAGCCTCCAGCTGGTGAGCTTCAAGGAAAGTGAGATGGGCACTTTATAGAGGCAGCGCTAGACTGTCACAGGCCCCACAGCAAGTTCTGGCAAAGCCCTAAATTTCTTGACCAGCCTCCACACTGTGGACTTCTGGAAGGCTGTGAGTTTGTTCCCCTGCCCCTCTGCCCTCCCAAAAAACTGCCAGCAGAGTAAAGCAGACAGACCAAAGGCAGGGGGTAGGTGGGAGGGGGCCAGGCAGCCCACGACCCTGAAGATGAATGATAGACTTTTTTAAAGGCCTGTTCAAGGCAGACGCATTAAGGAGGCTGCATATTTATCTTTCTGACATTTTAAAATATGCTGCAAAAAGCTGAATCTTAAATCAAGGTGCATTTTTAAAGGGATGTTAGATCAGGGACAAAACCACTTCTCTTCATTTAAGGAGCACATCTGCCTTGGTGCTAAGCTTGCTATGGGTGACAGTGGCAGCCTCCTGCCCAAGTCAGGTGTTGGGAAGTGGCTAACAGGGACACAGGACAGTGGCCAGGGTGCTGGTCTCTAGGCATACTGAACAGGTCTCAAAGAGATCACAGACCCTGCAAGGAGTTGCCAGAAAAGGACATTTCATACTCCACACAAAATGCTACCCTAGTACACTGTGCTCCCCACAGAGATCTGGACAACAAAGGGTTAGAAACAGGCTTGTTTTTGCTAGCCCCACAAGTCACATGAGGGCAGTCTTTTGGGAAGATTTTAACTTGAGGTCCATAGCTGGAAAGAGGGCCTTCACTATATATACACTTTAGGGCATCACACACCCTAACCACCCCAGACACCTGCCGCCCCAGCAAGTGAGACCAAGATAGTACACAGTGCTCTGTTCCTCACCCCACAGCCTCAAGCCCAGGGAGCAAACAGTTCTCCCCAACTCCCCTTACTAACTCCTCGGCAGTCCCCAGAGCAGAGAGGGCAAGTCTGAAAACATGAAGGTAACTGCTCCCTCCACAAGGGAGTCCATCCCAGCCGTAGGGAAGCCTGTGCCAAACACCACTGTCAACAGCAAAGAGCAAAAATCAATAAATGTAACTGCCACCCTGTAGAGAGAGGTCTCTCCAGGGAGCAGCCAGGCCACAGTGAGGACCAATGGTGACAAGAAGGGAAGGGGACATGAGCCTCACACAGCACAGGTGCAAACCACTAGGCTGCATGGTTGTCCTGCCTGAGCCACGCCTGCAGAGAGGCCTACCATCCATTCCCATCTCGCCCACCCTTGTGGCCACCACATCCTTCCTGACACTGAGTCTAAAATGCCATTCCCGGAAACCAGTGGAGCAGGAGTCCTTGGGATCCTGGGTGACCACTCTGCTCACAGCGATGCTTTCACAGTCATTCATTTGCTAGAGTCCCTGAGCACTCCCTGTCTGTTACCCCCAAAGTGAGGGCGCAGGCTCCACCTGCTGACGCAATCCAAACGTCCACATGCCCAGCAGCTCCCAACCAGGCACCTTTCAGAGCAGAGCCAAGCTCTCAAGGTCAGCAGAGCCGATGCAGAAATCCCCGGAGACCAGAACCAGACAGCAAGGAGATGACATACAGGGGTAGCCCAAGACCGAACTGCCCCAGCTGAGCTCCGGAGCCTGGGGGTGGGAGACACCACGCCTAGTGTGCGGAGTCTGGGAGTAATGAGGAGACGCTAATTACCGTTGCTGAAGACACTGTTAACTGGTTTATTAAGCTACATAAAGAAAAATGCATCACCATCTATCACCACAAATGCTTTCATATACATAAACCCCCTGAAAACGTCCCCCTCCTGCGTAGAAATGGACGTGCATGTACATATATGCTGCAGAAGCGGATATCCCACGTTAACATCCTCTGTATATCAAGTCACCTAAGTACAGATGCACAGGTATGTGCTGGGCTGGGCAGACAAAGGCACATTATCTGGATGCAGGCATGGTGTGGGTATTTTAGGAGTGTGCACACACACACACACAGCCCTCAAACCAGATGCCCAATCACTTCCAGATGCGAAAGTCCAGGACAGCTTTTGTTAAGGTGGAGGTGGGGGTGGGAAGGACTTGCCTTCATGTCCAGACACTTAGGTTTTAGTTACATGAAACAGGATTAGTCGAGAGAGAGTACAACTTCACAGCCAAGGCCCCCCCAAAAAACAAAAAACCCACATCAGTACCCAGCACAACAGGCAGACTGAAGACAACAGACAAAAGGCCAGACCTTCTGGTTTGGCTTGGACACCCCCTTGCTCAACCTTCCTCCAATGATCTGATCGGCAAGGAGAGATCACAGGGCTGGGATCCCTCTCCATCAGCAAAATCCGAGATGACACAGGACTTGGCAGCTGCTCCTGTGCCCAGCTGTTGGCCATGCCCTGGGCCATGCCCATCAGCTGGCCGAACACATCGTCACACACCCCCCAGCAACCTCGCAACTCGGAGCAATCACCACCAATAGGACCAGCGTCTGTGCCCATAGCACCCAAACATAGTGAAAAATGTCAGCGGTGAATCAAAGATGCTGAGGCTCCTTGGCCTAGTCGCCACTGGTACCCGAAGCCAAGGCAGCTGCTGTTATCCGGCCAAGTCAGGCCTCTACCAGCACATCCAGACCTCCCAACACGGCTCTTCCCCACCAGTCCTCCCTGGAATTGCCTCCCGACCCCACTCATTCTCATGAAAATCCTTGTCACACACACGGCTGGGGAATCCATGGAAGTTATCTAGTCTGAATCCACACCTGTTCTCTCAATAAGGCTGAAGGACTGGCCCCAGATGCAATGGTCAGGACTGGATCCTAGGGCTGCGTGCCTGGCTAAGTTCACGTTCCATCTATTCAGCTCTAGCTGCTGCTACCAGCCTCTGGGAGGCCGAGGAAGTGACAACTGGGATATTTAGATATTGGCAAGCATAGGAGGTGGCCAGCACGGTGGGTGAATGGACACCTGCATGGCAGTCATAGGCGCTCACATTGGCCCTGCGGGAGAAGCAGCAACAGCACAGGTGAGACACAAAGGAATGGAGTGCAGAGGGAGCCCCGATGGGAGGGCCAGGGAAGGGAGCACATGCGACCTAAAGCCAGGAGGCCTTGGGTCTAGGTCTGACTCCACTGCTGATGACCTGAGATGCCCTAGCCAAGTAAGGCCAAGCAGCCAATTGAAACCTTGCGTCCTGGTGAGTAAAATCAAAGGGCTAGGACTCAAAAGTGCCCCTGCCCCTATTCCAAGTCACCAACCCATAGCTGTTAGTTACATGGCTGCCAACAAGCCACTTGACCTCTCTGTGCCTCCACTCCTTGACCTGAGACAAGGATGTACACAACAGTCCCTGGGAGCCAGGAGGTAAGTGTGTAGGGGGGAGGGGGAAGGAACTTTCCCCTCTAACCGCCTGGCATCAGGATAAAAGCCCAACCTGGCTGACTTGCTCCCAACGTTCTACAGCCAAAGCTGCAGCTCGCAGATGGGTGTCCAATGCATGGAGGGCCAGAGGGACGAATGCAGTGTATCATGCTGGCACTTGGGTCAGGAGGCAAGAAAACTCACACACACACACACACACACACACACACACACACACACACACAATCTCCTCCCACGCAGCATTGTTCGCCGGCGCCATCGTCAGCAGTTCTGCCAGGACTGACAGTCAGAGCTTCCTAACAGGGCCAGGCTGGACCCAGAGGACACACAGTCACTTCCCTTGCAGGGTTCCGCAGGGACCATCACTGCTGAACACACCACAGCCTGGGGTTGGGGGCTATCCAGAAATGCCAGGTTCATCCTGTGCCAGCACCAGGAGCCAGCTTGCCCTGTGGGGCAACTCCCTCACTCCCCTACAAGGTATACACAGAAGCTTTTAACAAACCCTAAATCTCTCATTGGGCAGCCCTACCTGCAGGGGGAAGTTCACTGTTTTGCCCCCAAGGAATCTCTGGCGTCCACAGGACCATAGCTCAGGCCATCCACCCACGTGCCTGGGCTCAGGGTGCGCTTCACCTGGAATTCCAACAGGACAGCCGTATCCTACCAGAAAACATCCTCCCTGGCTCTTGCCACTCCAGCAAGCCCCTTCTCCTTCAGGATGCATAGCCTGATCATGCAGAACTCCAAGCCATGCCGTCAGTTCAGCCACATGCAAGTGCTCCCTCCCAGGTAACTGACTTAGGTGCTTAGTGCCTCAATGTCTCTATCTGCAAAATAGGGATAGGGACAGCCTCAGGGGACATCACCTGCTCAGACTGGGGCCCTGTATGCAGGGAGAGCCAGAGAGAGGCCTGCAGTACTACACTGGGGCAAGCTGCGTGCTGGCATTTCCTCAGTCAGAATCCCCAACACCCACGGCCCTCTGTTTCCTTCCCTGCGGCTCAGGCTCTGCTCTGCAAGGAAGCCGGCAACTTAGCACAGGGTAAGCAACTGAAGTTCTCAGAGCCTGGATCTCCTCTTCCCAAATAGGGGGTCACGTGCCCTGACTCCCAGGGTAGGGTTAAGGATGTAAAGCGCCCACCTCTTGTTGTTAGCAGTGACATCATCCCTCTCCCGCGCCCGCACACAGAGGCAGCTGCCGGGAAGCACCAGGGCCGCTTTCTCACTCCCTGGGATGAGGCATCTGGCCTCATCCTGTGCCTGTGAAGTGGATTTCCTGAACCCACACTCGGACTCTGCGTTTATGCCTATTAAATTTCCTCCTGTTGTTCTCCACCTGGAAATGGGACAGAGAGGATCCGCCAATCACCTGTGACTCAACCCATACAGAGGTGCTGTCCTGAAAAGGTGGCTGTTTTGAGAAGTGACAGGGGCCAGAGACACCTGGCTCTCACAAACGGGAAGCTAGCAAGTACAGCTCCAAGGCCATGGTCAGCTTTGCTCTTGGTCTGCCCAATGCCCAGGCCCAAGAACCAGCTCTTGCTGCTGGAGTCCTCCCAAGAGAGGAAAAGAGAGCCTGGTGTGGTAGCTAAAATCCTTGCCTGGCACATGCCAGGATCCCATATGGGCACTGGTTCTCATCCGGGCAGCCCCACTTCCTGTCCAGCTTTCTGCTTGTGGCCTGGGAAAGCAGTTGAGGATAGCCCAAAGCCTTGGGACCCTGAGCCCACATGAGAGACCCAGAAGAGGGTCCGGGATCCTGGCTTCGGATTGGCGCAGCTCCAGCCATTGCAGCCACTTGGGGAGTGAATCATCAGACGGTAGATCTTCCTATCTATTTCTCCTCCTCTCTATATATCTGCCTTTCCAATAAAAATAAATCTTTAAAAAAAAAAAAAAGAAGGGGAGAGAACACCTTGCTTTCAAAGATAAAACCACGCATACAAACTGCTATGACTGTCACCAGGCAGGAGGAGGCAGCGACCACGGAGGGATTCCAGGGGAATCCAGGCAGGAAAAGGAAATGGGGGAGAGGGCAGGGCAGGCGAAGTGAGTCTCTTAAGGAGGGTGGACCAAGAGCACGAGCCAGTGTGATGTCATGGGACAAGTATGGGCACTGAAGCCAGAGAGACAGACTCAAATCCCAGCTTCCCTGCTGGCTCTGGACAGATGACTCAACCTCTCTGCTTCAGCTGCTCTATGTGTAGAAAGAAAAGAATAAAACAGGACCACCCCCAAAGTTCTCCTAAGTCTGACAACACAAGCTCTTACATTTTTAACTTACCTATTGAGTCTCTAATGGGCAAGGTAAGCCTGAGATCACACCCAACACACATTGGCTGGCATGGTATCCACCCTGGGGGAACCATCCAAAGCCCCCTGAGGACCCCACACATCCTGGGGCAGGGAGTAAGGGCCAGCTCAGTACCAAAGCCATGGAGCCACCAGCCGGCGCCAGGCAGATGGTCCTGCCTCTCCGCAGATGGGCCTGGTTCGGCAGCTCTTCAAAGTCAACAACGTCAGCTTTGTAAATCCTAAAAGGCTTCTCGAGCCCCTTCTAATCTGCTGCCATTTTGTTTCGTCTGCTCAGTTCCAGTCAAGGGGAACTTGACATTTGGAATACTAACTGCAAATAATCCCAGACCAAGGACAGGGCCTGGCATGAAGCAGCATGGGCACCGGGCTTGAGACGATGGAGGGGACACCGCGGCTGCACACTGACACATGAGGCAGAGGCAGGCCCCCTCAGCTGCTCCTTGTGCAGCAACCACCCTGAATGCTCAGCGACCTTGCAGGGCCAGGCTGGTCCCAACTCACAGCTTCCTCAACACCCAGGGCTTAGCCAAGGAGAGGCTGGAGCAGGACCCACTCCAGGTGAATAAGCCCACACAAGCAGCAGGAGCTAGTATTATGACAACTGTGGCTGGCCTGATGATATACCTCTCACGACTCCCCTCTGCCCTGGGTGCGGTGGGGCCACACTGCCTGGTCCCTGAGTCCACCACTGGTCTTTCTGCTCCCCACCCCATTTATCTAAAAGGCAAATGATCTTCCATCTGCTAATTCACTCCCCAAATACCCAGGAGAGCTAGGCTGGGTCAGGCTAAAGGCCAGAGCCAGGAACTCAGGCCAGGTCTCTCTCAGGGGTAACAGAGACCTATACACTCAACTCATCTATCACCTGCTGTATTCCTGGGGATGCATTACCAACGAAGACCCTGGAGCTAGAAATCAGAAGCTGGAATCAGAATCCAAGCACTCTGATATGGGACCTGGGCATGCCGACCAGTGTCCTACCTGCTAGACAAAAAAACCCATCCCCCTCTATTCCTCTTAAACATGGGACATGCTAGTCCTTTCCCCCAGGCCTACATCACACACCTTCATCAGCACAATGCTATGAGCATGTCAGGACCAAGGGGGTGCTTCTTTCTATAACCCCTGCTTTGTAGTAGCCCCATACAGGCCTGCTCTCTCAAACGGAAGAGGTACGGAGATTTCAAGGGCAGGCTGGGTGCGGTCACACTGACTGCTGAAGCAATGCAAGCTTGGCTGGCACCAAGCAGTTCTCAAACTCTGCAAAGACAGAGAGCTGTTTGTGTATAAAAATAAAATCCCAGGACCTCAACTGAATAATTAACTATTATTATACCTACCTATAACATCATTATATAATATAACAATGTTCAGGAGTAAATAAGCTGAAAGGATACAGCTCAACCCCTTAACTCTCCAATTCATTCAGCCAGCTCTTGCCACCCAGTTGCCTCCTCCAGGAAGCCACCTCTGACCACCCTGCAGGATCTAGTCACCTCTTCTGCATTCCCTCGGTCCCTGCACTGCAGTCATTACTCACGACAGAGTCTAATGAGGCTAAACTTAACGTCTGATTTCCCCTCAGCAGCCACACATCAACTCTTTTGAGTGACAATACTTCATTTGGCTTCACTATACAAATGCCTGGCAAAAGATACAGCCTGGCTCACAAACCCCCAAATCAACTGCTGAACAGATAAAGGAATGGAGGAGCAAGCCTCTAGCTTGTCTGTCTTTCACAGACAGACACACAAACACACACTTTCTGCCCTCTTCCAGAAACATCCCCAAGATCCCTGGCATACAGAGACCCTAAGAGCAAAACTGAATTATGCATAGTGAAGGCACAGTCCCTGGGGAGTGGGTCCCCTCTGCCTTTATGGCAGCATATTCCCCCACAGGGATGAGCTGAGTTTTCATGCAGACTCAGACAGCAAAGGGAGTTCCCATTCTTCCCAGCAGAGGCCAAACAAATACCCAATCATATGCACCCCACACTGTGAACATGACGAACAAGGTAAAAATAGCATGCCTGTATCCCGTTGCCCGGACCCTCCTCCGGCAACGCAAAGGGCAGGACAAGGCGCCACCCTTAACAAGCCATAGCTTGTTGTGGCGCGGACAACCCTAGCCGCCTACATCTGGACCAGCTGCCAGGAGCCAACAGGGGATTCCAAATTACCTTTTAATTACCATAGTTTTTCACAGGTACCTGAAACCAGATCATGGTGATCGCTGTGAGAAATCCCCATCAAGGGTGCCTGAGCCACAGGTTGTAAGCTCAGCTTTGCAACACATACCTCTGCTCACAGCCTCTCAGCTCAGGCTACACTCCATACAGCTGGCACAGGGTTGTCGGGGGCCACAGGCTCCAAACAACACTGTCCAGTGCCAAACTCCCAAACACCCCAGTCCCTCCAGAAACCTTGGGAAGGCCACACTCCCCCCACACATTGCAAAATAAAAGAATGGCAAAAGGGGGAAGAACGAACCTCTCATCCCCCAGGGTTACCAGGAATATTAACAAAGACTAACAGCAAGCACAGTGCAGATTTTTAAAGAGAAAGCACCATTTCAGGATCGTTTACGCTGGGCACATGGCACATTCTCAGATGCACATTCTTGGTGCCAATGTTCCTATAAAGTCAGGTGCACGAGTTCGGGAATTAATCCGCTCAGATTTGGAACCAGACTGTGACACTGTAACTGTGGGACCTTGGGCAAGTTAATTAACCTTTCTGGGCCTCAGTTTGGTCAACTGGAAAAATAGGAATGATAGCAGTTGCTGCATGGGCTCACGTGGTTTTCACGAGATAAATGCAAGTAAAAGACTTGCCCAGGCCTAGCACATGGTAGGCACTCAAAAGAGAAGAAGAAAAAAAATTACCAGGGGATAAAGGAGATTCAAGAGGGTAAAAGAAGAAAAGGAAAATCCACAACTCCCAAGCTAACCCTGGGAGAAAGGGTAGAGGGGCAGGCAGATTCTGAGGTTAGCAAATCCCAAGGCTCGGTGGTCCTCGCCCATCTTCTTCCATCCACCCTAGAGGATCAGCACCTTCCAGTAGGGAACTGGGCCATACTGTTTTTTTTTTTTTTTTTTAAACAAACTCTCAGGTCCCTGACACGTGACTTGGCATCCACCTTCTACTTGGTCAATATTTACGAAATTAATTGAACAAATTAATTTGATCTCTCTTGCCTCTGTGCATTCCAGATAGTAAAAAGAAAACAGGCTGACCAAGGCCAGTCCTCCAAAGGGGGCTGCTCCCTTCTCTGGTGGCAGCAAAGTCATTTTGGCCAAGAGAGTCTGCATCTCCATGAGTGCCCAGGCCTGAGCCATCTGTGCAGCTGTCTGCCATCATGGAGCCAGAGGGGCACCCTCCAGGGGCTGGAGGAGGGGGAGGTCAGTATCCACGTCCCCCCGAAACAACCAATAGGAAGTGGGGATGCACAACAAAAGACACAGTGGCCCCTGTGGAATCCCAAAGAAAACCCAGACGGCAGGGGGAGGCGCCAGAACCCATTTATTTTTAGCTTCCATGAGGCAAAGTGACTCTGCCAATGGTATGGGCTTTGCTTCATTCCCTGGCTCCCCACCCACCCCCATACCCTTCCAGGAGTCCCAGGGTCTCTCAGGGGCAAAGGGCAGGGAGGAGAGAAAGGCAGAAGGCATTTCTGAGGCTCTCCCAGAGATGCAGTGGGAAGAGGCAATGGAGAAGAAACCAGCTGGGACCAGAAGGTGGTCTCCAAGGACCCCAGTCTTGATGGCAGAGGCTATACCGACAGAAGGGACGGTTGTCACTTTACTTCACCCCGTTGGGAGGGAGGGAGAGAAGCAGGGTGGGTCAAGCTAGGCTGCAAGGCAGAAAAGATCCAAGTTCCATTTCTACTTCTACTACATCCTAAAGCCAAGTGACCTGGATTCCCCGAGCCCCACTTCCTCTTCTCTAAGTCGGGGTGCAGAGTTGAGACACTCCTTGGGGCCCAGGGCCTGCAGAATCTTCTCCTCCCAGTTAAACTAAATGCAGCATTCCTAAGACCCTATTATTCAGACATGGCTATGTCTTTCCTATGCTCAGTCTCCAAGTCCTTTGGCTCACAGGGGACAGCCTGTGGGTGATAGCCTTCAGTCTCCAGGTTGAAGTCTTCCCCTTGCCATGGGGTGATGGCCCCACTTAGAAACCTCACACAAGTCCATGCCTTAAGAAACACCAGGAAATCACTGGAGGTTTGCTGCTGGCATTCATTCTCTCAACCTGCACCCAAACCACACAGACCCTGCTCTGCCAGCCCTTCAGCCCACACAGGTGCAGAGGGCAGTGAGCAGAGCAAGTGTGGGTCCCACAATGCAGGTGAGGCACCTGGGCTGAAAACTGCACAGCCCTCTGACATGTGACCTCTTCACTTGGTTGGCTTCTGGTCTTGGTCTTATTCACTTTTAACTGGTGACAAGGTAATCCAGTTTTTTAGAACACCAGCAATGACCATGCCGCAGTTCTCCCCGCCTGGGAGAAACAGGCTGAGCCACAGTCCCCCAAGGCCTTCGCCTCCTCTCTACCAGCAACCGGCCACTGGGACAGATGGAGTGCAAGGCTCGTTTGACCCTCTGGTCCCCATGCCCAGCTCCTTCACTGCAGCTAGGACACAGGTGGGTGACTGCCCAGGGAGGAACATTGTACACTCTAAAGGCTTGAACTCAGGCTCCTAGCAGCCTGGAAACCTTGCATGGGAAAGCAGCTTACTCCCAAGAAACCGGTTTCTCTCTGCTACCAAGCAGGGGGTCTGAAAACGCAATGAAGTAATGGGAAGAGATCAGGCCCAGCCTGAGTAGGATCCCTCCCGGTGTCTCCCACGCTCAAGTGCCCCAGGTCTGCCACCCCTCCCGGGGAGTTGGCATGCCACAAGCCTGCCACCACCGCCGACAGATGGGGAGTCCTAAAATACAGTGCACGGATCATGTTTCGTGACTAGCAAAACACAGCAGCCGGGACGCCCGGAGAACCCAGTCTGCTCTGAGGAAGAGGAATTTACACATTCCCAGCAGCGGGGAACCGGGCCGGCCAGGAGTGCCTGTGGGCTCCTCCAGAGCCTGATCTTGCTCCTGCACCTGCCCCACAGTGGTACCTAGGACAGGAGTGGACCTGAGGTGGAGGGGCATGCCCAGATGCTCTGTTGCCACCTCTGTTCTCAGTGAGTGTTGAATGCCTGACACACACTCTGAAGCCACGCTGCTTGGCCTCGGACCCTGACTCTTGCTCTGTGACCTAGGAGGGTTCCTTCACCTCTCTGCATCGATTTGCCCATCTGTGCAGTGAGGTGGCAGGCCCTGCCTCTCACCCTGGGTCACAGTGAGCATAGGCTGGACAACAGAACTCAGAAGGTGTGAGCTGCTCTCATGGTCTTGCTGGATTAACTTCACAACAGTACAGCCTGGGGGGTCAGTCCCGCTGCAGCAGAGAAGGCAAAAATACACATGGGGACCACACAGACTCATCCAGGCTGCACAGGGAGCATGACTTCATCTGCATGAACTCAGGGTGGGCCTGAGAGGGTCTGCAGACCTACACCCTTACACAGTGCCTCTTATGGATGAATGCCCAGTATGTGGAGACAGCGCAAGGAACTCCATCACTCTCACCACAGCTTCAAGAGACCTTGTCTGCACCACACACCCAGGAGACACGGCTCCACAGACCTGCACTGCAGCAAGTACAGAAAGGGTGATGTTCCAAACCTCATCCCCAAGATGGGAAATGGGTTCTGGGCACCTCAGTCACAAAGAGCTTCCTTCCAGCCTGGGAGAGCCCACAGCAGCAGCAGCTCCAGGGCAGGCCTCCAGGGAGAGAATTAGTGCGTTAACACTGGTTTCGAATTCTAGACAAAGACACACACTGAGGAAGGGGGGGGTGGGGGGCAGTCCTGGGGTCTGTACTTCCAGTGACTCCAACAACACCAAGACAGGGAAAGGAGGGACAGACCATGGCAGAGTGACAGGGAGTCAGGGAGTTAGGCACCTGGCCACTGAGGAAGCCCATGGTAGGGGAGGGCCTCAGAGGCCAAGAAGTACCTCTGACCAGACACTGGCTGGAGTGGCCAACCTCACTGGACTTGACCCACCCACGCCAACAAGACAGAAAGCAGGTCATGGACAATGTTCATCTTTGAGTAGCAGTTATCAGAGTTTTGCTTGCATGTGTAGCCTAACTTCAAATGAACATATATGCACACCCTAGAAGACATGAGACTCACCTACTAGGAGCACACAGTGTTAATGCAACAAATACTTTTCTACCCAAAGCAGGCTGCTGAAGGCCCCTTCTGGAAATGGGCGCCCCCAGCCACTCTCAGGAAAGTGTCATTTGGAGGACAGGGAGCGATGAAGTGTAAAGCATGCCACTTGTATCAAATCCCTGGGTTTGAGTCCTGGCTCTGCTTCGTGCCAGGTGCCCCTAATGTTCACCCTAGAGAACAGCAGGTGATGCCTCCAGTGATGGGATCCCTGCTATTTATGTGGGAGATCTGGATTGAGTTCCAAGCTCCCAGCACTGGCCTGGCCAAGGCTCAACTGCTGCAGGCATTTTGGGAATGAATCAGAAGATGTCAGTTGCTCTACTTTTCAAACAAATAAAATGAAAATTAAGTATGTTTGAGGTATTTCCTTGTATGGATCAGTGTTGTGGTGCAGCTAGTCAAGTTGCTGCCTGTACCACAGGACTTCATACTGGTGCACTAGTTCAAACCCCAGCTCCTGCTAATGTGCCTAGGAGGGCAGCAGAGCACAGCCCAAGGGCTTGGACCCCTGCACCCATTTTGGAATCTAAATGAAGTTTCTTGTCTTCTGGCTTTAGCCTGGACCACCCCCAACCATCATGGCAATTTGGGAAGTGGATCAATGTTTCGAAGATCTTTCTGTCTGTCTCTTTCAACCTGCCTTTCAAATGAATAAAATAATTAAAAAAAAAAAAAAGATAGCTCCTTATGTCCTTGAAGTTGTTCCACTTACAGGCATAAAAACATGCTCTGCTTTCTTGTGGAAAGACTGCTAAAAAGAGTTGCTAAACAAGTTGTCTGTTTCACTTTCAAGGTTTTGTTTTAATGTTAACTTGTGTAGTTAAAGGGCAAAATGACTAGGAGACAGAGAGAGAGAGACAGAGAGATTTTTCATCCACTAGTTCACTCTCCAAATGCCCACAGCAGCCAACCTTCCAGGACCAGGCCAAAGCCACAAACTCCACCCAGGTCTCCCACATCTGTAGCAGGGACCCAAACATGGGCCTCCCAGGGTAGACCTAGGCAGGAAGCTGGATCAGAAGTGGAGACCACACTCTAATATGCCCAACACCCACTCACCAGAAAGTCTGTAACAGCCACAGCTGGGCCAGGTTCAAGCTGGGGATCCAAAACTGAATGTAGGTCTCCTCATGAGTAAGCAAGGAGCCAGCACCTGACACCTCACAGGATGCATATGGGACAGAATACTGGGATCAGAAGCAGAGCTAGGACTCAAATC
Source organism: Ochotona princeps (assembly GCF_030435755.1). Lineage (NCBI taxonomy): Eukaryota > Metazoa > Chordata > Mammalia > Lagomorpha > Ochotonidae > Ochotona > Ochotona princeps. Next base: position 43,516,129 of record NC_080833.1, read on the forward strand.
CATGCACTTCGAGATGCCAAGGGGCACCCCAAGCCATGTCTCAACCACTCTGCCAAACGTCTGTCCCACCAATTGATTCTTGCACTGGGTACCTGCAGCTGCCTTACAGAGAGGGAAAGGCAGAAGAAGATGCCCAGTTTTGCTGCTGCTGCTGCTGCCAGAAGGACAAGGTGAGAAGAGGAGCTAAGGAACGGCGATCGTGAACAAGCCTCCCTCTGCCATGCCTGTGGCTCTTCAAGCTGCGTGCACACAGCTGTGACTTCTGCCTGGTTGGTGTGGTTTTCAGCAGCAGTGCTTAGAGGAAAGATGTATAATCCAGACTTCCTATTTACATTACACTGGTTTTCACCAACAACAATAGCCGCGGATACTCTCTGCTCCACACACTTCTGGCATCCATGCAAAACCCCGTTCAGAGGCAGGGCAGCTATGAAGCCACAAGGTGCACTCTCCTGCATCGCCAGGATGCTCACTTTCAGCTCAAAGGGGAGCTTCTGCAAGGAACAAGAGGGCCGTCCCCAGCAGCTATATGCTAAACCAACAGCTGACTTCCCCAGGGTTACCCACAGCACAAACACACACGCCCTCTAAAGAAACAGCCCTGCTGACGCTACACGGTAAGAGCCCTTCCAATAAACCAAAGCCTGGCTGCCTGGGACAGGCACACAGCATACACAGCCCAGCCTGTATGGTCAAGGAGCGACACCCCACCCCCATCAACATGCTGGGCATTCCAGGCCACCTCTCCACCACTGTCCTTCACACAGACAGGACCGCACACCCTAGCTAGAGCCAGCTGGCCTCAAAACTAACAAGACAGGAAGGAAAAGGCTGTCCCTACTCCTAAGGCCACCCCTGAGGTGCCCATGCGAACACCTCCCCTAAGCTTTCTTCCAGACTCCCTGGCTGGGAATTTAAACGCACCCTTTGGCTTTGGGGGCAGGCACTGGCACCCCACATGTGGGTTAAATTGTGTCCCCTCAAAAGCCATGCTCCAGTTCTAACCTAAGGGGATTGTGACTGTGGCCAGGCTGGGGCACAGGTCCTTCACTGACAGGATTAAGCTAACACCAGGTCTTATGGGATGAGGAAGGATGGCCCTAATAGGGGCCAGGAACATTAGTTTTGCAGGCCACATAAGGCCTCAGTAACGCTTTGGACTGGTTCTGACAAGGCAACCACAGGCAGGACTCAAAATTCAATAAATCTAGAGCTGGCTAATTTTTTTTTCAAAGATATATCTTACTTCTTTGAAAAGCATAATGACACAGAAAGGGAAAGAGACAGACTCCTACCCACCCACCCACAGATACAGAGAGAAAGAGAGAGACTTTCAATCCACTGGTTCACTCCCAGATGGCTGCAATGGCTAGGGCTGGGCCAAACAGAAGACAGGAACCTAAAATACTCCATCTAGGTCTCCTACACGGGTGGCAGAACCCCCAGTACTTGAGCCAACCTCGCTGCATTTCCAGGTGCACAGCAGGGAGCTGGATTGGAAGTGCAGCAGTTGGGACTTGAACCCAGTGCTCTTATGGAATGCCAGCATCATAGCCAACCCTCTGCCCCAGGAATGCTGGCCCCGGGCTAACTTTCAAACTGATGTATGAAGTTATAAATACCCTCAATCATCCTTAGCAGAAAAAAGTCCTCCACCCGTGTACCTAAGTCAGCTGGTGTCCTGGAATCATGATAGATCTGGGCATACACATACAGGGAGGGTGCCAAGTGACCAGAGGCAGAGACAGGGCAGGAAGGGGGACGCCAACAAACACTGGTGACGCGTGAAGCTAAGGGAAAGGTATGTAGCAGATTGCCCTCTACACAGGGTGGAGCGTGGCCCTGTTGGCACCTGGATCTTAGTTTTCAGGCTCCAGAACCCCAGGAGAAGAGATTTCGCGCTGGGAGAAGCCATCCAGGGGCATGGGGTTTTGAGGCTGCAGTCCAAGAAACTCAATAAACCCTTGGACTTCCACCAACCTCAACACTGCCAGCCCCCCAACTCTCCTTTGCATTGCTCCTGCTGCAAGGCTGACACGAGTGCAGCAACCCTGCTCTTCCACCAAGACCATCTGGGACACGTCAGAGTCCCCACTCCTGTCTGGGTCCCAGTGACTCCTCTCTACTAAGCATCGGACTCTGCTCTTTGCCTGCCAACTGACCACAACCAAGCAGAGTCTGGAGTGGGTGTGGCGAAGATGTGAGACAGGTAGCAATCGGGAGAGGGCTGGCAGAAAGAGGACAAGGAGAAGGTTCAAAAAGGAAACTGAAGGTCAGGGGGCAGATGAGAGGGTCCCACCCCCACCCCCTCAGCTGGTCCCATGTCTCCAGTCCCTCGGTCATACGCTTGCAGCCTGCCTGGGCCCTTGCTCCATTAGTGCTGCCAAACAGGTGAATACCCTGTAAGCCCTCTAAGCACACAGCTGCTGCACTTTGAGCTTCTACTAGGAGAGGGCCAACTTACTTCCGCCCAGGGGATGGACTTTATTTGTTTTGGATTTTCAATACCTGGAACTTGGTGGGGCCAAGTCAACATTAGAAAGCCAAGGAGCTGGCTGGGCAGATGGCACAAGTTTCCACTCACGGTGGCCTCACATGCACCAGTGTAATTGCATCTGGAGTCCCTTTCTCCCTCTCCCACTGTACTCACGGCTCAGATGGCAGCACCTACGTGCCTTGAGTGGGGAGCCCAAGGGGACCTGCAGACCCGGTGCTGGGGGAGAAATCCACCTGCATTCCAAGAGGACTTACTGAGCACCTACTAAGGACAGCACAACTGGAGTGGCAACACCTGCCCTGACAAGAACACACAGCAAATACAGAATGCCCAGTCCAACAGTGGCCACCACAAAGGAGAGACTGGAGTGATGCTGGTCACATCTCCCAACTCAGAGCCTACTTTAGGCTCAAGTCTCAGCCTGTCAAGTCCTTGGAGGGCAGGCCTAGCACATGGCAAGAGCTCCAAGATTTATTATACAAACAAAATAACTGCTAGATTAGGGGCAGAAACATCACAACTTCAAAACCCACTGGTCATCTTGCAAGGAAGAAAGGATCTGGAGTTACACACCAGGAGTCTTGCCCCTACCCTACCAGGGAATCAAAGGGCAGAGGACCCACACGTCACTCACACTGCCCCCCACAAATGAAGCTACATTTAGAGACCAGCACAGGGTCATCTGAGACTTCCGTCTCAAAAAAGCAAGATGACTTTTCCAGGAGCCAATCAGTCACTTGGTAACTGCTTCAGCAAGCTGCTTACTCTCAGGCCCAGAAATGAAGACTGCAGGCCACCCTGAGATGGTGCTCCAGTGAGCTAATGGGCTTGGGGGAGCCAGGAAATCATGTCAAAATCATGGGCATGCAGATGCCTTCGCTTTAAAAACAAAAACCTAATTCTCTTTTTCTCTTCTTAATTTTTAGAGACCTCCCACCCAATGGTTCACACAACAAATGCCTGAAACAACTACGCCCAGGTTCCAGGCTGAAGCTAGGAACTCAATTCAATCTAGGTCTCCCATACAGGTGTCAGGGGCCCAACATCACCCGCTGCCCTCAGCAGGAAGTTGGACCAAAAGCAGAGCCAGGACTTGGCACTCCAACACGAAATGCCAGAGTCTCAAATGGTGCCTTAACCGCTGTGCTCAACATCCACCTAGACTTGTTTTTCAGTTGCAAGTTACAGTAACCTTGTCCTAAACCTCCCTCTTTTTTTCCCTCCAGTTTAGGCTCAAATACACCTGTTGAGTGTCTTTTTTTTTTTTTTAAGTTTAAGTTATTTAATTTTTTTTAAATTATATTTTGGACAATCTTTACATAGTTAATTAAGGTTAAAAAGATTCAAGGGCTATAGGAAAGTGGGTAAGAATATTATTTCCATATTGTTTCCTTCATGCTTAAAGGGGGGTATTAAGGGAGAAGGCCCACCCAGTTTCCCACCCTCCCCAGGTCCCAGGCTGAAGCTAGGAACTCGGAGCATGTGGGGCATGCTCCGAGATACTTGCTTAAGTGGTTTTGATAGTTTACCAGTTATGAATTGCTGCCAATCTTGCCACTCCAAGCACGATAAGGTCGCTGAAGAATCCACTGATTGACATAGACCATCATAGAGTCTTCATTTGCCCCGTATTTCGCTGCCAACATACAGCTGAGGTGGTTGATTGACCTGTTCTGTCCTCTGTCTTTTCTTGGTTAGGGTTCTGAGTCCAGCATTTTGACTGGGGAGATCCCAAAAGAAACTTCGTCTGAGGTGTTCCCAGACCAGATTCTTGTATGTTCTAGTAAATACAGGGCCCGGCACAGACCATCTCCATGAGCAGCTGGTGATTGCAATTGCTGGGTTGGCTCTGTTTTCAGTCCCGACTTCCACTGGAACCAATGGGTGTTACAGTCCAGCCTGGTTCTGCCCAGCACATACTCAGCCCTTGCATAAACCAGTGGGAGCTGCAGCCTAGTTGGAGCGACCCACAATAACCCCCACCAGGCCCGTCCCCTACCCTGGTTTGCCTGTATGTGTAGCAGACTAGCGCAGCCTATCCCACATCCCATTTGGCTCTCATACATGTCAATGGGTATTAAAACTTTGTTCCATCTAACCAGCTCCACTATACAGCCCACACAGATGCTGTTGGGTATCTGTCTAGCTACCCCACCCCATCCTAGTGTTCGTGCGCTCCCGTGGAAGTGGTTACTCAAGAGGGAGGAACCCACTACTTCCCTCCCAGGCCTCTCCCACTCCCAGATTATGCACTCTCCAGGTAGTTCTGTGGTTTGACTTGACAGAATTAGACCCCAGTGCCAGCTTCTGCCAGCTGTTGCTGTGGCTGAGCCCAAACAACCCTCACCCACTCTAATTTTGTTTGCACCAGTAGAAATAATCAGCCCAGCCTGGCTTTTCCCTGATCTGGTCCCCATGAGGCGCACAGGTGTTGTAGCCCTGCTTAGTCTAGTCTGCCAACATCCCAGCTCACGCTCTCCAGTGGGAGTAGCTGTCCAGCAAGGGAACCACCCCTTATTCCCCCTGCCGGCTTTGCCCTCTCCCTTCCTGGTTCTTTCTCAGGTGTACTGGTTGGGCGCTGCAGTCACATCCAGTACAGGCAACCTCACCTTGGCATTCCATATTGTGCACTAGTTTTTGCTGTGACTGAATCCGGCTCGACCCACACCATTCTGGTGCTCGGATTAGCCAGTGGATGATGTGAACTGATTCAGCCTGGTCTGCCCCCGAGTCATGCCAAATGTATGCCAGTGGGAAACTTTCCATGGCCTGTTCTGGGCTGTTTCCTATCATGTTTCTTGCGCTTACCTGCAGGGTCTGTGTCCTGTCAGAGGAGTTGCCCAGGCTCCTCCATCAGAACTTCTCCCAATGCCAGATTTTGCGCATACCACGGGGTCCATGACCCAGCCCGACTCAGTTCACCTCCTGTCCTAACAGGAACAGTGGCTTTTCCTGACTGGCCTTCAACCCAAGCTGGTTCTTGCTGATGGATGTTTCAGCCCAGCCATTGCTCATCCATACCCACATATGGCGCACACATGGTTCAGTAGGGCTTGAGACCTTGCCTAGTCCATCCCACATCTACTCTGGTCCTCCAGGACACCAGAGGGTGTTGGAGTCTGACCTGGCTCTGTGCATCTAATCCTAGTCCACACTTGTGCCAAGGGAGACTATGGCCATATCCAAATCAGAACACAGCCCCCTTTCCAGCCCACGCGCCCCTTGGTGGGAACCTCAACCCAGTTACGGTTGTCCCCTTAGCTCCCCAACCTGGCCTGTTCCCAGCTGTAGATCACGCGCCTGCCAGTGGTTGCTCTGACTCAGCTTGGCTCACTCAGCCCCTCACCTGTCCCGGCCTCTGCCTTAGACACTGTGGCTTAGCGTTCCTGGCTCATGCAGACTAGTAGGTGCAAGAGTCTAGCTCGGCATGACTTGTGCTCCATCCTGGTCTCTAGTTTCCCTTGTAGGCTAAGGTTTGCTCAGTCCTGCCTGGTCCACCCTGTTCCATTACCAATTGACACATTAGCTAGCCATTGGAGCTACTTTGCCCAGCTTGTCTGACCCCTAGAGGTCTGGACCACATGTTCACCAGCGGGAGTTATGACTCACCAAGGGAGTTTCCCAAGTTCCTCCACTTGACCCACTCCCAGACCCAGTTCTCATACATGCCATTGGGTTTAGGCAAGGTACCGGCAAAGTCTGGCCTTCCATTGGCCTTGCACGTGCTGGTGAACGTTGCAGCCCAGCCCACCCCACACCCTATTAAGGATGCACATTTGGGTGCTGCTGCCTTGACCAATCCAGACTGTTGCGGGTTCCTTTACCTGTGATTGATGGCAGGCTCCTTGGTCATACCTAGCTTAGTCCATCACCACCCAACCCTCAAGCTAACCAGTGTGGCTAGAATTTCCACAGGGTTTGGCCCACACATCCCTCACAGAATCTACCCCTGGATATGGTTCTCAAGTGCTAGTTAATGTAATGGCCCTGCTTAATGTGACCCTTGTTCTGATCCATCATCATGTCAGGTAACAGGATATGATTCTGCTGGACAAGCTCCGAGCCATAGCTTTTGCATGGACTGGTATTTGGTGGTCAGCACTGTTAAGTGATTACAAGTTTTTCAAAGGAAGAGTTACTGTCATTGGGAATCTTAACGATGATTCACATCCTAGAAGCTCAGTGGGTTCAACCTGGAGCTACCTAAGCAGCGATTCAAATAACCAAAACCCCAGAGGTCCCGGCCAGGTGGCCAGCAGGCGGAGCCTGGCACCAAATGGCGCACTGGCCCCCCCGGGGACAGCTCACCACGTGGTGGCTGGCATCTGGGATCCAGGCATGAGATGCCCCGTCCTGAGACCCACCTGCAGCCGGAAGGCTGCTGGAAGTTTAAACTCCCAGGCCCAGGGTCGCGCCCCTCCCCAATCCCATTCACCCCCCAATGAGGGCAGTGGGTGGGACCCGGATCTGCCCAGTCACAGAGACCTCCCCCCTAGGTGTACTCACCCCGAAGGGAGCGGCCCCAGGAGCCCAGGCAGGCCCGGGGACAGCTCACCAGATACACGTGGTGGCTGGCATCTGGGATCCAGGCATGAGACGCCCCATCCTGAGACCTACCCTGTTGAGTGTCTTGCAATACATAACACAAACTGCTGGCTATCCAGAGTCCCCAGTATATCACCCACCCAGGGCCAGGGTTTCCTAGCCTCAGCTGTCCCTGAAGGCTGTCTCTCCATCACTTCCAACCAGGTAAATTACACCAAACCCCAACCCAGGTATTTAACCAGAAATGCCTTTACCATTTCCTCCAAGTCCCCATAGCAGGCTGTGACTGTAAAAACTTACTGAGGCATCAAGGGAAAGCAGAGCGTGAAGGTATGGGATTCTCAAGGCTCCACCACTGCCTGCTTTATGGGGTCACTTGAGGACAGGCTGCTGACCCTTTCGGAGTCATCCATGAAAATGGACAAGTTGAGTTCCCCAATTCAAAATGTTTGGGACTGGACTTGGGGGTGTCTGCATAGATTTTACTGGCTGAGTACCCCAAATCTGGAAATCTAAGATGTGTGAAATGTGACACTTTCAAGGCATCAAAAAAATGTTCAGAGTTTCAGATTTGGGGTTGGCACTCTAGCATAATGGGTTAAACCACTACCTGCAATGCCAGCATTTCACAGAGTATTGCTTCAAATTCCATTTTTTTTTTCTGAAGATTTTTAAATTTTATTTGAATGGAAAGTTACGCAGAGAGAGGAAAAAAAAACTTTCATCTGCTAATTCATTCCCCAAATGTACAGAAGGACCAGAGCTGGGCCAGGCTGAAGCCAGCTGGGAATCAGGAGCTAATTACAGGTCTTCTACGTGGGTGTAGGGACCCAAGCTCTTACGCTATCTTTTACTGTTTTCCCAGGCACACTGGTAAGAACCGACAGAAGTAGAATAACCAATATTTGAATAAGCGCCCATATGAGATGCCAGAATCACAGGTGGTGACTTAACTTGTTATGTAACAACATTAGCCATGCTGCTCCACTTCTGACCCAGCTCCCTGCTAATGCACTTGGGAAATAAGCAGAAGACAGCCCTATTGTTTGGGAGACCCAGATGAAATTCCTGGCTTAGTTCTGTTTTGGTCATTTGGGGAGTGAACCAGGAGAATGAACATCTCTCTGATTCTCCACCTCCCTCTTTATCTTTCAAATAAATAAATGCATCTTTCCAAAAATAAAAAAGTACTGAGTTTGGGGAAATTTTGGAGTTTGGGATGTGGGACGCAGTACTTCCCAACACAGCTGTTGTAGGGACCTGAAGGAAGGAACACTTCCTAACTAATTCCTTTTGTTAGGTCTGATACAAATGCTGTTACCAGGATCTCCAGTCTCCTTTCTCACCAATCCAAGAATGCACCGAGGTACCAGCTGGAAGCCCATGCCAAGCACAAAGCTGCCCTGCAAAGCAGAAGTCATTCTGTTCTTCTCAAGTGATTAACAGGTCCAAGAAAGGCTGTGGTGCGATTTACAAGGGCCACAGCCAAGAGAGATTTACACGCGTATGGGTCTGTGATGGTTTTCTAAGACACGGCCCTGGTTTGGCTAAGGATCTCGGCAGCGAGTCATTTTCTAATTGATTCATTAGCACTCCAATCAACTACTACTTTAGACACAAAGGGCCCTTGCTCGGGTCTGAGAGCCTGAGCCAGGATGCTGTGGCTAGAACAGCAGCACACAATCCACAGGCAGTCCACGGCCAGTGAACAGCACCCCCACACAGAGCCCCTCCAAAATTCCTATCAACACAGAGGCATCTGATCCAGGAAACATAGTGCTTCCTCTGCTTCCTACAATATGGGTCTGTGTAACAAGAATGGCCAGCACAAACAATGCAACAAAAATCAGGTGGAAACAAAAGACAATCTGCGAAAGAAATACTCAGTTTGTACTCAGTGTTGGTGATGGGCAACTCTCCTTTTTATTTCTTCCTACCTGCCAGAACAGGTTCTGTACATGGGCCCCACAGCTTCCTAGGAGTTCTCAGGTGGAGAATGAATGCAATCACACCCAATGTCCAGGCTCACTACTGCCGGGGAGGGAATTAGATGGTCTAAGACATGGCCCAGGCCTGAGTATGGTGGGAACTACCTCGAGTACAAGTGAGCTTGCCTTTCTGCTCTTCACACCAAGTCTCAAAGCAACATGCAGGAAGGCTACAAATTCCTCCAGTCACACCTGTTAGTTGCTGAGGCCACAAACACTAATTTGCACAGGTCTCCAGAATCAAACCACAATCATCTTCACCACCTTCACTCATTCATTGTCCCTATTCCTTTGGCATCTGGAATAGTCACTCAAGGTAGGGTTCTTGGGCAGACCCACACTAACAGGAAGAAGTCCCTAGAGCAAAGATCGGAAACTTGGCTGGGGCCTGACGAGAGTCCTCTTGTGCCTTCATCAGCGGTTCCTGCTACCCCTTACCCAGGCACATCTGAGTTCAACCTCCGGAAGGGACTCCCAGCAACGTGAGGTGCCGTGTGGGTTCCTGGCAAGGCCGCAGACTTCTTCCCTATCCCAAAAGGCAAAAGCCAGCATGTACCCTCAGCCTGAGGGGCGTGGACTACATTGGGTTCAAAGTGCACAGCAGCCACGGGAAAACCTCAGCTTTTAGAGGTGGCACGGGCTGTCTTGGGAAAATTCAAGAGAGGGCATCTCCTGGTTACCCCCGCTGGTGGCCCTCTCCAAAACAGCTGGACAGCTCCAAACTGCTGGGCTGCCAGGAAAAGCAGCTTCTAGAAGGACATTGGAAGGAAGTAAGGCATCTACCTGGAAACTTTTGCCAGGCATTGTCCCCACTGGGTCCTCAGTTCTTAAGTGGCTGTATCTCATCTCTTCATGCCCTCACTGCCACCATCCAGCGTGATAGAAAGAGCCCATTTTCCTACAGTAACAGTAACTGTACCCCAATAAGGCAAGCAGAAGCTTAGCAGGTTCTCACATCACCACAGAAAGAGGCTGTGCATCCCTCCCCATTCTGACCCGGCGAGCCTCTGAACTCAGGGCTATGGTCTCTGCTCACTGTTCCAAGGGGTACCATGCATGGCCAAGTCAGAACCACAGTAGAAACTGGAGGCAGCAGCCATGTGGAAAAAGAGGCTGGCTGTGGCCTTGCACAGTCACCTCATACCCTAGGTTTCCCCATCTAGAAGGTGGGTGCCAGCAACAGGTGTACTATGACTGCTCTCCACACCTACTCTCCCAACATGGGATGGTGACTCCCAGAGCACCTAGGCCAGCTTCAGGGCTGGAGACACAAGTCGTCTTCCTTGTGCATCCAACAAGCCCTCGGCTCTGCAATGAGAGCTTGTCGCAGCAATCGGGCCCAATGTGAGGGCAAGAAGCCTGAGCCAGAACCCAAGCTACAGGAGGAAAAGAAAGGTCACTTCTTCCTTTCACAGCCCTGGAGGGACTCATGAAGCCCTCAGCTCAGCTTGATCCATCTTCCCAATTGCAGACACCCCTGCTTTCAAGGGTTTTTTTTCCTTGCACACCTAAGACAGAGGGCACACTCCATCTTCCACGCTCACCCCAGCTCCAGGTCAAGCTTTCGCCTTCAAGGGGGATTTTGGGTTTTGAGTAGCAAACTGGACCCCGTGTGGGTCCAGAACCCACTTTTGATCACCCAGACCCTCTCTTCTCGTGGGTGCCATGGCAGTCAGATGGCCAAAGGTCCTGAGGCAGTTCACACAGAGTGTTCTGAACCCTGTCCACCCAACCGCATCCCAGGATGAGATAGGTGGCATCAGACAAACTCCTGGAGTCTTGCTGAAAGACACATGCAGGCCAGATAAAGCCAGATGCCAAGTGGCTGATCAGAGGTCTGACAGTACAAAAGTGGCCAAGATATATCTTGCTGGCTTCAGATGTAGACTGGGATGACTGGGTCAATTCTTGCATTTTGCAGACTAACCCCTCCAAATTACCCAGGGACCAGGAGCCCAGCTGGACCCAGATCTGGACTGAATGAAGGTGACTGAGACCACACTCCCTCCCACAGGTCAAATTCGCAGTTTTGTATTCAGGCTACTCAACACAGGATGAGAGCCTCACTCCACTGCCCCGAGCCTATCATTTGATTCTAGAGAGCCTGGAGCCAGGGCTTTGTAGCTCACAGGCTCTCCAGTATTAGGATCTTGGACCCTTTTCTTTCTTTACCTCCAAGTGTACCTTTCACTACCATCCCCAACTCCCACTCATCAAGACCTTCACTTCAGCCCCACCCTTCCCCAAAACCTGCCACATGCACTGGCACCAGCCGACCCAGTGACAACAGGGACAGAGCAGGGGCAACCCTAGCCCAGGATGCCAGAGCCCCGGGAGGAGACATGAGGTCCGCCTTGCTGTGTCTCCATGTTTACATCTATGGAACGGGAGCAAGGAACTCCCACCACCACCCACCAGGCCTCCAACATACAATGTCCCCTCAAGAACTCCCAATGGAACTGGGGAGATGAGCAAGCCATTTCAAATCACATGAAGGATAAGCTTCTCTTCCCTCCAATCCCAGGAACTGCAGCTGACCTAGATGACAACTAGTGCCTAGAAGGCCGGCTTCCAAACATCGCACCCCATGCGGCCTTTATGCAACCCAGGAGTGTCCTGGCAATCACACACACACCAAAGGGAAGACGGAGCAACACCGTCTCCTCACACCTTCCCAGGACCAAAAGACTTCACTCATCAACCTTGAGACTAAGGCCCTCAGGAGGGAAGAGAGAGCTTAATAGGGTCCCTCATCTCTCTCAGGACCTGGTTTCCCCAGCCCTGGCACAGGACAAGGTTCTCAGATGTGACACCTGTAGGTGAAGCCATGAAGCCAGGCAGTGTCCTGCTCCTGACTGGGCTATGTCCATGGAAGATGCTCCAGGATGGGCAGCACCCAGCTGCAGAGCAGCATCCATAGGCACTGCCCTGGGGAGTCTGCCCTACTTAAAGTAGCTGCCCACCCACTTCAAAGCTGAGGGGGTTCTTGGCTCACTGGAGCTCTCTGAAAAGACCAGCCCCTCTCAACGCTTTTTTAAAAAATACGCAGGATTTCACTTGCACAAGTTGGTGTTTCAAGGTGGCAGCTATCCCTAAACCAGAGTGAACCTGTAACATACACGCCTCTACCCACTTCCCTGCTTTGTGCCAGGGCACCTGTCCCCTTCTCCCTATGCCACCCCCAATCCGTCCCCACACCTCAAGTCTCCTGGAATGCAGTTTCTTCTCCTGTACTTATCCCCCCCCACAAAGCCTGGCCAGCCCCCCATTAACACGGCATCGTGACATCCACACTGTTGTTTTGGAATGTGCCAGTAATTCTAGTGGCAGGAACAGCAAGCTTTAAGCTCAGCAGAGAAACCAGCTGGAGAGGCAGCCTCATGAAATAATGAAATGCCAAACCAACCCCTACATCTTCCCCAGTCTCTCAGGTCACCTACCAGATTAGAAGGCCTGTTGCTACGGCAACCATATCTTGCGAGTGCCGGCTGAACTTCCCCATAATTTTTAACCCTTTAACTAGCTGGGGGAGGGTGGCGAGCAGATGAACCAAACCTTCAAGAGTTGGCCTGCTCTGGCTGCGCTTCAACAAATGATATCAGGAAATAAGCAAAATACAGCCAGGGGAGCAACGGCCACCGTTGGGCCAACAGACAGGGATGGGCAGTGGGCAGCACGCTCACCCATCTGCCCTGCCATCAGCAGCACCCAAACCACTGCTGCTGCTGCCATCACTGGCCACTGTACAACAAACTTTCCATGTCCATGGCAACTCCAGGGTGCAGGAGCAAAAGGCCAGGGCCTCAACAAAAGCAAACCAGCACTCTGCTGCTCCCCTGGCCAGGCACTGCACAATGCACCGGGCCCTTCTGCGGGAGGCAGAAGGCGGGCGGCCTGGGAGCTAGGCGGGAGCTAGGCGGAGGGGACAGATGGCCACGCGAGCACTGGCACTTTCCAGTTGTCTGATAGGCGCCTGCTGCCAAACAGGCCCCCCCTCCACCTCCTCACAGCCAGCTCCCGCCCCAAATGCAGCCCTTGGGTACAGTGCCAGCTCAAAGGGGGGCAGGAGCTGTGGGTGCCACTTCTTCCTTTCCAACCACTTCGGCAAGTACTGGGAGGCGGGTGCAGGTCACGTCCATCTACCTGGAAGCCGCCTCCAGCCCTACCGGCTTGATACTCAGAACACCACAACCAAAAGATCTCCCAGCAAGACTTCTTCAAACCTCAGGTCTGATAGGAGCCTTCCTAAGACCCAGCAGAGGCACAAAGGGCCCAGTCCTGGCCTCACCCCAACTGGCTGCAGGAAATGGGACTCGCTGCAGGGGGAGCCAGTGCTCCTGGGCAACCAGGACTGTGTGGCTTCCCCAGAGAATCAAGAAAAGGTCTGGATGGAGAAGACCTGAGTCAGCCATCCCCACCTCAGGCAGGGAGGCAGTCTAGCCAGGCCATTCAGGACCCTAGTCACAACCTGGAGAGCTACCCAGCTCTGCCCACCCGCTGCACAGAGACCCACAGGCCCAGTCCCACTGGAAGCTTGGGACTCACCTCAAAGCCAGGCAAGAGGGGTGGGCAGGGCTTCGGTCTTTTCAGGGGTTATGGGAGGGAGACACCAGGCAGTGGCACAACTGGTGCAGAAAAAAGAGAAAACTGCCCTCGGCTCGTCCCTGCCACTCCCTCCTTCAGGCACGGCCACTTCTACCCCCTTTCCCCCCCGCCGCCATGCAGAGGCACACCTGGACAACAAAAAGTCCAGTGGAGACAGGATCTAGTGTCCGGTAGTGCTAAGCAGGGACGGCTTTTATGGGCTAGTGTACCCATTACCCAGCCCTTCCAAGGGCAGAAGGGTCAGACGGGTTAAATGAAGAGGGGCTGCAAAGATGTAGGGGAGGGGGGAGGGAATGGAGGAGGGCGGGCCCTGTCCCTGAGTCAAGACTGGCTAGTGTGCCACCCACAAGACACTGACTGAAGCAGTGGGAATGACCCCTTGAGGGAAGAGGGAGGACCCTCCCAACGTAAGGCAGGTGGGCAAGCAGCACCTGCTCCCAGGGATCCGCCATGCCACCCAGGCAGGCATCCTCACAGCATGTCTCCTTTCTAAGCTTCCCAAGGGCAGGGCTGTGCCTGAACCTTCGACCTCTGCAGTGCCCAGAGCAGGGCAGGAGCTCCAAGGACATTGAAAAGGGAATAAGCTGCTTCATTCTAATCCACCAAAGGGACAGGCTGCTACCAAGCATACCCACTGTTTGCTCTCAATTTTTTTTTCTTCTAATTGGAAAGGCAGATTTTTACAGAGAAAGAAACAGAGAGGCCTTCCAATTGTTGGTTCACTTCCCAAGTGGGAAGAGCTGGGCTAATCCAAAGTCAAGAGCAGGAGCCTCTTCCCAGGGACCCAAGGCCATCCTCCACTGCTTTCCCAGGTCACAAGTAGAAAACCAGATCAGAAGGCTACCGTGTACATTGCCCAACCCAGCAAAAGCCTCACGGGTACTTCCCTGAGCATCAGTTGGCCTCATTCCTGGGCTTGGCGAGCAATCAGTGCAGAAGCACGGAGCTTCAAGCAGTGAGGCTGTGGTTGGGGGCGGGGCAGAAGCTGACGTCCACCACCCTGGGGTTCAGCTGTCATTGCTGACCTCTTAGGATGACAGAGACATCGTTAGGCAGCCAGCACCCGCCCGGCTGGAGGAGGCTCAGGGAGGACTGGTAGGCAGGGCAGGCATGCCAATGCGCCCCACCAACACATTCGGCACGCGGGGAGTTCTGCCCACAGCGCTGAGTAATAATAGAAGTCACATTGAGGTAAGGCTGGGGATTAAGCTAAACCTCACTTAAGAGGCAGGGATGTTGGCATCTGGGAGCAGGAACCAGCCAGGGAACTCAGTTAATACTTACACAGTGCAAAGCAAAGCGGATCACCCAGGCTCCCGAGTGTCTTCTGCCCCTGCCACGCTCCTCACTCTGGTAGATACTTGGGAGGGAGCTTGGCTAAGAACTAGGGTCTACAGGGCTGGGGCGACAAGGGATGTTCCCTGCAGAAACCTCAGTTTCAGAGGAACACAGACAAAATCAGAAGAAGCCTGAAGTGCTTTCCAAAACAGAACAAAGATCCTGACAGCAGAAACTGCTGATGGAGCAGGAGTGTGGCAGGAAAGACAGAGCCGCTGGGTCCCGACAGGTCTGTGCTGCAACAGCTGTCTTCCAGCGTGGTGGGGGGACACCTAGGACACAGTCGTCTGACCCTCCCGGTCCAAAGCTGAACTGGGCTGCTGCCAGGTAGTGAGCTCCCCATTGCTAGAGGGAGGGCACAGCTGCAACAGATGGAGCCAGGGAGATCTGCATGGTCAGAAGGGATTTTAAAGGCTGCCAACAAGTAAGATACAAACAGGAGGGAAAAATACAAAGGGGAGCATTCAGGGCCTGGGTGTTTTAAAATAACCTCTGCTTTAAAAAAAGTCCGGGAGGCCCAAGGAGGCGGGCTTGGCTTGGGCGTGGGGCTGTCGCCTACCCCTCACTCTGACAGTGGGTTTTTTCATCGACAGCGGGCCGACTCCACCCAGCTTCAGAGGTCACTGTGTTCTTGTGGCAAGGGCTGCAGGTGGTGAGTGAAATGTCCCTTGAGTAAGAAAAGCTCCATTATGTGAAAACGCAAATGTTTAGGGTGTGTCTATGGCATGGGTGACCAGAGGGTCAGTTCCAGAGAACTGACCCTGAACCAGTGGTTGTCTGTATAGGCAGACACGCCGCAACCCCCCCTTTCCCCTGCTCCCGGGTACCTGTGCCAGCACCACAAGGACAGAGGGTCAAGCACCACCACTTAGATGACAGCAGGGGTAGATGGATGGCAGGTGCACAATCACCATGGAAGAGGTCAGGCTTGACCTCTTGCTGCTCCTGGGGATCAGGGTGACCCCAAGTATATCCTGGTGCCAATTCCTTCAAAGTTCCATACACTTGCTGAAATCTTAAGAGCTGGACAGTGCTTGGCTCAAGAAGTAATTACAGGGTTCTGAGGTGTGGCACGGTGTATAAAAGCCACCTCCTGTGATGGTGGCAGCCCATATGGACACCAGGTCATGTCCTGGATGCTCTGCTTCTGACTCAGCTCCCTGCTAATACCCGGGAAGCAGCAGAAGATGACCCAAGTCCTTGGGCTCCTGCACTAACATGGGAGACCAAGAAGCAGCTCCTGGGTCCTGGCATCAGATCAGCTCAGCTCTGGCTGTTGTGACCACTTGGGGAATGAACCAGCAAATGGAAGATCTTTCTCTCTGTAAATGTCTTTCCAATAAAAATAAATAAATCTTTTTTTAAAAAAAAATCAGCAAACCAGGCTCCTTTTTACTCAGTTTTGGAACCAATGACATAACCTCTTCTCCTTGGCTCATTCTCCCACCTCCTTGCGTTCTGCTCAGCATACCACACTAAACACTATTCTGCCTTCCCCCATTCCATGGCAGAATCAGAGAACTGACTGGGAGCAGAGTAAGAAGAGCTACAGCCTGGGACACAGACACCTCTGGCTGAGGCCCCCAAAGGCAGGGGCTCTGTGTTCTAGTCACTGTTTTATAGGGGAGTAGCCCAGGCACACTCACCATGGATCTCAAGAGAGCCAGCACACAAAAGCCCTGGGCCGTCTCACCGTCCCTTGTCTCTCCAAGCTGTCCTGCTCGACTATACCAGGACAGCGCTGGAGGGCTCAGGGCTTCCCAGCCAGCTCTAATGTCCAAATAGAAGCCCAAGATGCAAGTGAGCTCACCTGGGAAGGAGCAGATAGCTCTAATGACTTAAGCCATGGTGCCCCACCCCCAGCTTGTTGCACCAGGGAGGAAGCTGGGAGGCAGTGTGGAGCCACAGAAACAGCAAGGATGGTTCAGTCAGGGACACATGACCTTGGAGAAGTTCCTGAACCTCCTGAGCCTCATATTCCCCATCTGCAAAAGGGGGGACCATGCCTAGCTCCCTCCAAGGTTCCACTCTGATTGTGCAATGAGGCATGCTAAAACACCTCATTGGAGCGGGTGGCACAGACTGGGACTCCCAAACCTTCAACAGAGGGACCCGCTTCACTCCAGTCCATGACCTTCCAATCACTGCCTCCCTCAATAAGACGATGTCAATTCAAGACAAGGGATTACCAAGACTAGCTCCCAAAACAACTTGACACAACTTGCACACTCTGTTAAGTGGCCCTCTCCTAACCAGAAAGACATCAATGCTTTTCTATGGCAGAATTCAACTCCAGCTTTCTGCTCCCATCTCAGGAAACTGAGCAGAAAGGGGGCCTAAAGCAGGGAAGGAAAAATATCTGATAGCTTCAGGAATGCTAAGAGGAAAGCAGAAGCCCTTTCAAAGCTTGACTGCACACCCCACAGAGATCGTGTGAGCCCCTCCCAGGCTGAAGAGATGAGTTAGGGCCACTTGGAAACCTGCGCTCCCAACCAGCAGAAACAGTGCCAGACCCTCTCCACCAGCAAGGCCACAGCCAGTGATGTCCCTCACTGAGAGCAGCTTGAGTGACAGCCAAAACAGACGCTCCACCCCTCAACGCCACAGCTGTATCACCAGGCAATGGGCACAATCCTACAAAGTAAAAGCTTCCAGGAGATGCTGTCATCCTCCTTCCCTGGCTTAGAGAGCCCAGGCAGCAAGGGAGTGCTCTCCCAAGAGACCAGGAGCACAATTCCCAGAGCTCAGGATGCAGCAGGCTTTGGGTCCTGGCCAGGTTTTATATTCTCTCTCTTCCTCTCTCTCTCTCCTCTCATGACTCACCCAGGGCTCCCTCAGGCCAGGAGCCTGCCAAGAGCCCAGGGACCACTGTGCTGGCTCATCCCAGCACCAAGCAGGTGCTCACCAATGAGGGAACCTTCAAGCACTTCTTAAGCCAACAAAGTTCCAGTCCACATTCTCTGAGACACTGCAATATCCTAGCCAACACTCTACTCTCCCTGTCCTCCCTGCCCAACAGTCCTCTCCTCCCCCTCAAAGCAGCCTGGCAAAGAGTGCATCCCACCTGCAGCTGTGCTGGGGAAGGGCTACGAGTTCAGCATCTGGGCTCTAGCCCTCCATTAAGGTCTCTTGGTGAATGAGGACCCCACCAGCAGGAAGCCTCCCCTGCTCCCCCAAGTTGTCTTTCCACAGGGACAGGCGCCTGTAAGCCAGGGAAGAAAGTCATTCACCCAGGGAAGCAGCACCCATGGGAGTATTCCCCACCCTATATGCTCCCAGTCTTGAAAGCTGAAGGAAATCACAGGTCCCCAAATCTACTTTCTTTCACAGACCAAGTAGTTGGTCTTATTTATTTAAGTTCTAGTTTATCTTCTGAGCTGTCCAAACATTTGTGTGCGTGTCTCTGCCATGCGCCAGCCACTCTGGGGGTTAGCTCTGCTTCAAGGCATGGGTTTTTCTCCCCTCTGCTCTCTCCCAGATTACAGGGATGCTGCGGAGGTGGGGTGGGCTGGGCAGGGCTGGTCTCAGCAGCCTTTCACTGCACATGTTCCCAGGGAGTCTTGTTCTGCAGGCTGTCAGCCTCCAAAGGCATTTCCAGGACGAAGGCCCGAGGGGTTCGGGAGCCTACCCAGCCTAGCACCCCCCGACCACCACCACCAGCTCGCATGCTGTCTGAGTCATACCTCGGTTTCCATGTACTACCACCACATGAGATTTTTCAACTCACAACTGCAAACCTCTTTTAACTGCCTAGGGCCTTGTTTTGCTGATCCGGGAAATAGGGACAAACACTCCCCCTTTTTACTAGAGTTAAAAGGGTAGAACTCTCAAAGGTGTCAGAAATGCTAAGAAACATGAACTTTTCTTCACCAGGAAGAAAAGCAGTTAGCACAATTTCAAAGAAATCAAAGACCACTTGCTCCCAAACCAGCAATCTGATGCTACAATGGACAGTTACCATCCAGGGAGGTGACCACGCCAGCCCTTCATTCATTCTATTCTATTCCCCCACCTAGGCCACTAACCACAGTCCTCTCCAGCCTTGCGGGAAATGGCCTCTTAAAACCAAGAGGCTGTGCCACAGGAGGTTAAGCCACTATTTTGAAGCCCACAGCCCTGGACTGGGAAACCTGGAAGAAGCTGGCTCCTGGCTTCCACCTGGCTAGCCCAATTTGTTGCATTTGAGAAGATCTCTCTGTCTCTCTGCCTTTCAAGAAATGAGAAATAAAGGAAATAATTTTTTAAAAAAAACCACAATAAGTTATTTATGATGAAAATTGCCATCCTTAAAAACATTTTTTGTACCACCCAGTCTTTTTCTTTGTTCAAGTAAAAGTTAAGTCAGGGGCAAGGAGAGTTTGGCTTAATCCTCATCTGGGGATAGGGTTCAAGTCCCAAGTCCACTCCCAATTCTGGCTTCCCGCTGACACACACCCTAGGAGGCAGCAGGTGATGGCTGAAGTCCTTGGGTCACTCCCACCCACACAACAGACCTGGCTTGAGTTCCCAGCTCCCAGCTCTGACCTGGCTTAGTCCTGGCTGCCGTGGACATTAGGATAGTAGACTGTTTCTCAAATAATTCATCAAAAACAAATGACAGGGCCTAGAAGTGGCCTAGCAGTGGCCTAGCAGCTAAAGTCCTCGCCTTGAACACCCCGGGACCCCATATGGGCGCCGGTTCTAATCCTGGCAGCTCCACTTCCCATGGAAAGCAGTACAGGACAGCCCAAAGCCTTGGGACCCTGCACCCACGTGGGAGACCTGGAAGAAGTTCCTGGTTTCTGGTTTCGGATCGGCTCAGCACCGGCCGTTGCGCTCACTTGGGGAGTGAATCATCGGACGGAAGATCTTCGTCTCTGTCTCTCCTCCTCTCTGTATATCTGACTTTGTAATAAAACAAATAAATCTTAAAAAAAAAAAAAAGCAAATGACAAACATTTAGACTGACAAAAGCCACATAAGTTTAATTCTTTTTTTTTTCTCCCAACCAAAGGTATGTTACAGGGAAAATATGCACGAAACAGTACACTGTTTTATGGTAGACTTTCCTTAACCATATTTAAAACACAATTTACCTAAAACCGCACAACTCTTCAGGAACTGGAAGATTCATATTGAGCCTGGAACAACTGTTTGCTAGAGAACCTGGGTAGGCCACCTTCCCAGATGGCAGAGGAGAAAGGCAGACCATGGTCAGGATTGCGGAAGACTAGGAGGCTAGTCTCTGATTCAGAGAAGAACTTGCTCTCTGCGGACAAGCCCCATGCAGGAGAAGGCACTGGGGCAGCCGGAGAGAGCACTCTAGAGCTTGGCAAATGAAAGACCACAGGCCAAGCCCAGTCCGTCACCTGTGTTTATAAATAAGAGCTGATCCAGATCCAGCCCTACTCATTCACTTCTGTGTTATCAGTGCCTGATTCTACTTGGCAGAGTCAAGTAGCTTAGACAGAGAGAGACCACATGGCCCATAAAAAGCTTGAAATATTTACTATCTGGCCCTTTACAGAGAAGGCTCACTGAACCTTACTCCAGTCAAGCACGATGCATTACAAAGGCCACCATGACAGACAGGTCTGCAAGAATGATGACCGTCAGTTCAGCAATGCTATCCTCAAGATGAAGAGACCAAGGCTCCTCCAAACAAAATTTCAGTGACTGACACGGGGGAACACGCTACCACCTGCAATGCCAGAGCCAGCTCCCACAGAGGCACAAGTTAAATCCCTGACTGCTCCACCTCCAATGCTGCTTCCCACTAAAGGCACCTGAAGATGCCCAAAGTTCAGGAAGATGGCCCAAGTCCAAGGACCCCTGATGCTGCATATGAGGGCCTCGGGTGGAATCCCAAGCTCCTGGCTTTGGCCTGGCACAACCCCAACTGTTGTGGCCATTTGGTGTGGTGAACCACCAGATGGAAGATCGATCCCGCCTCTCTCTCTCTCCCTCCCTGGCTCCCTCATTTCTTTTAGCAACACTGCCTTTCATATAAATGAATGAATCTTTATAAAACAAACAAACAAAAAATACTAGCAAGGGGGAGAAACACAAACAGAAACTCAAGTCCTGCAGATAAACATCAATGCTTAGTCCAAGTTTCATGTCAGAAATGTGAAAAATGGGGAAGGACATGGGAAGGTCTAAGCAAACTAAAGTTGGAAGAGGCAGACTATTCTAGGCCCTTCCCCACGCCCCAGGGCACATGTGCTAATTACAAATCCTACCCTTTCCCCCCACCCTCCAGCAGATGGTCCTTCACCCCTCCTCCTAGCAGCCATGGCTAACTTGGCAGCACCAAACCCCAGCAGCCTTTCTTTCCCTGTTGTCTGCAATGTCAGCTTTTCTGGTTCTCTCATAGCTCTGTTCCAGAGGAGTCCCCAGTCAAAGAGGTTTGTGCAACGGTTTCATACCCCACACTTCCCCCTCAAACAGATGTGGAGGAATATGCAAAGAACCCGGGTCTGCCTGGAGGCAGGAGAAGGGGCTCCATGCGTTTCCTCCACATCCAGCACAAGACAAAGGCACCAAAGAGCCTCCCTCGCTGGGGCACCAGGAGAACAGGGGAGGCGGTGGCCTCGCCAAGTGCATGTTAATTAGCTGGCGAGTTGACAGAGGCCCCATTGTGCCGCCGTGAGGCCATCACACAGCCAGGGCATCACTGCCAATGTCGCAAGGGTCTTGGCAGCCCCAGGTCCAGGCGAAGGGCGGGGATAGCGGGATGAGGACGTGCTTGGTCATGTAACCACACGGGTCCCTGAAGCAAAGGAATGCGGGCCTGTGTGTGTCGGATGCTGGCTGGTGGTGAGACACATCCAAGGGCTGGGGGTCCTCCAATCAGCTTCAGGGCGGTGCCCAGCCTGAGGTTAAGGGGTTACTTGAGACACTCACATCCTGCATCAGAAAGAGCGGGCTCAAGCTCCACTTCCTGCCTCCTGCTCATGCTTACCTGGGACAACTTATATGACTGGGTCTCTGTCACTACTGTGGGAGTGCTAGGATTCTGGCTTCAGCCTGGCCAAGCCCTAGCTGTTTGTAAGCATATGTGGAATGAACCAGCACATGGGAGCTCTATCTGCCTTTCAAATCAAATAAATAAAAATTTTAAATTAAATTGACCTCTAATTTAAAAATAGGAAAACCAAGATACCAATCACAACAACTACAATTTGAAAACCTCAGGGAGGGCAACTGGTGAGCAACGCAAACCTGCCTGGAGGTCACCGAATGGCCCATGCAAGGGAGCAGCAGGTGGATGTGCAGGTGGACAAGTGTGCTCTCACCTAACTGACAGGACCCAGGTGGGTAGCAGCCTAGCATAGACAGCCATGATTCAGGGTACTCCCTTATCTGCCACAAGCAAGCCACCAACTGCCACCATGTCAGGAAGCACTGCCCCTGCTCACCTGGCCACCTTGCCTCTCCTGGGCCTGCCAGCACCTGTTGGCCCCAGCGCCCCTCCCTCTGCTGGCTTCCACAGTCCTCCTGCCCAGTCCTTGCTTGAAAACTGAAGGTCTGCACAACTGGCTCCAGCACCAGGCTGCTCCCGGGACCAACCCTGGCTCAGACACTAGCCAGGTGCCGGCTCTCTGTCTGTTTCCCTACCTGAGAAATGCATCACAGTTCTGATCTCAGGGAGTCACTAGTGTGGCATCTCTAAGTTAGTTCACACAGAGTACCAAGCACAAAGTCAGAGCTACATGTGTGCGGATCAGTCAGGACCAAAGGTCTCCTTAGAGGACACTTCCTCCAGAAAGTCTTCCCTCCTTCTGAGAGCTAACTGCTCCCCACCCCCAGATCTCCAAGTGCTGCTAACACACCTCTGCTGGCAGTTACAGTTTGCTTTGTCCTCGAGGCTATTTATATCATCACTGCCTACGTGACTGTGAAGGCAAGGTACTAACTACATCCCCTCCCAGATCAAGCATGGGTAGGGGTGTGGAGCCACAGGTAATGCCCCCCAGGTCATCATCTGCCGCCAGGATTGAGCCATTGAGCCATGGCATCACCCTCCTCACAGTGCGACACCCTCAGTCGATCACCCTAAACACACCAGGACTCTGATACATTGGTTGTCATCTCTCCAAGCAGGGGCAACTTGCTCCACAGCTCATCTGCTGCTATTGAATTCTAATTCACTGCAATTAAGGAGAGTCAGCGCAGGGGCTTGCAGGGTTGAATCCAGACAGAGCAGGTGGGGAATGCGTTCTGTCTGGCACTGCAGATACCTGCAGGCCACATCACAGTGACTGTTCAATTCCTGACTTTCACTTTCTACTCCAGCTTTCAGCCAATGCAGACCCTGGGAGATGGTGGTGGCAGCTCAAGTGGGTCCTTGCAACCTTCCCTATGTGGAAGACCTGGGTTGAGTTTCCAGCTCCAAGTGCTGGCTCTGGCCACTGTGGGCATTTGGGGGAGTGAATTGGGCGATAGATGCTGTGTCTGATTCTCAAAAAAATCCAAATGTACATAAAAGCACAGGAAGGCATCTAGAAGGATGTACAACCACTCACTCTTATTAGTACATCTGGAAGCAACAGAAGGAGTGACTAAGGAACTGGTTCTCTAGCTTTCACTTTATGTACCTCTCAATGCTGGCACTGTGTAACACCAAAGCCACCTGGTTATCACCTGCATAATTAAAGATCAACAGCTTGGTGAAAAGACTCATGCTAAGTTCGCCTTCCGCATTGACTAGAAACTGCTCAGACTCAATTCCAATAGAACTCGGGAGATTTTCAATCTACCTGGACCAAAGGCTGGGCCACAACTGGTTTGGTTTCAGGCAAGCCTGGCTCCCAGTCTCACCAGTATCTCCCCTTTGCAGGCAACTACCCGGTCCCACCATGAACCTCCAGGTCCCTGCGCTGGGAAGGCAAACTCAGCCTGATTTTACCTTGCAAGGAGTTTCCAAGCATCATCTGATGCAGCATGCCAAGCTCTCACACAGTGCCCTGCACACACATTGGGCCAAAACTGGGCTGTCCGGCTCTAGAGCCTGAGCCTGTGCTTATGGGTCAATCTTTGTTTAGGTGCATGAGCAAGTCTTTCTCCAAAATGATCTACTTGAGCAAGAGAAGAGGATGAGAGGAAGGAAATGATGCCAGACGGCAGTGACCACAACCCCACAAAGCCCCCTGACCTGCAACCCCCTTGGGATGCAAGATCCAGGCAATAAAAGGAGATTGAAACCTTCCAGCAAATAAGGTTGTTGACACCCTATTGTCTCTGCAGTTCCATCTGTAGC
This sequence comes from Ochotona princeps, assembly GCF_030435755.1. NCBI lineage: Eukaryota > Metazoa > Chordata > Mammalia > Lagomorpha > Ochotonidae > Ochotona > Ochotona princeps. The sequence goes on from NC_080833.1 coordinate 43,540,343, forward strand.
TCTCATATAGGGTATTGAGGACAGAAAAAGCATTCAGATATATAGGTTCCCAATGTTCTTACACAGCGGTGGGGACACATTTAATCTAAGCCAACTCATCTATACCAAGCTCCCACTAGCAGAGCACTGGAGGAATGGAGTGGGACAAGGGGACAGGGTCAGACCTCCTGATAAGGCAGCACAGCAATGTACAGGAGGCCCTTCTCTGACTCCCAGGTGCAGGTCACCTGGGCCAAGGCTGCCCTGATCCTAAGGTCCTGCTTCTTAGTACCCAGGCGAGAACAACAGGGGCAAGCAAAACTCAGATAACTGTTAGGCAATGTGCTGGTGGCTCTGATGCATCCCACACAACCCACACCTTCACGTGCACACACACGAGGCCAGGATGATGTGCCTTAGGATGCTGCCTACAGGAAGAAAAAACTGGAAGAATGATCGTGCTGGGAAGCTATCTCAACTGGAAATCTGAAGCAGTACGACGCTGAGAAGACCAGTGACGTCTGAGAAGTGCCTGCGGGAGCCTTCACCCCAACAGCGTCTGCATGACGCACAAGGGACTTTGTTGTTCCTGGACTGCAAACTGCACCCCCAGTCTGCCTACTTTTGGAACAAGTGCCCACTTCTAACCCACTTGCCTCTCTGCCTGCACTCCTAAAACAGCTTGGGGTTCCTCAAGCCAAAGAGGTCATTCTGGAGTCACCCCAGCCCCCTCCGACTTCTGAGATTCACGACACATCCCAGGGCCCTAACTCTGGGCAACCCCTACATTGCCCATGAAGATCCAGCGATGGCCCCTTTGCTGAAAACACCTCAGAAAGTCATACTGTCAGGCTGGAGACTGCTAACAGATGAGAACAGGCTGGGAGACTCCCAGGATTCACCTCCCAGGGCATCTTGGGCCAAGTGACTGCCTTATCCTGGGGACAATTTTGCTTCTTCTCTTGGGAGGAGATGAATCCAGGTCTCTGACTTATGGTTCCTCTGCTCTGTCTGATTACTGGGGTTTCCACACAAGACTTCACATAAAGGAAAAGTTTCCTTGCTATAAAGAGAAAAGACCAGAAATGCCTGCATGGGCCCACCATTACAGCTGACTGCCGTTCAATTTCTATTTTACGTGGAGGACCAAGCTAGGCTTCCAGGGAAAAGTGAGGGATTGAGCTGAAAAGACCAGGGTTGAGGCTGAACCGGGGAGGCAGCGAGCCGAGGTGACCATCGCTGGGGAGATGAGAAGAGATGGTACAGCTAGGTGGATGGATGAAAAGGCATCTTAAAAACCAAGGTCAAGGAGAACCAGGCAGAGGCTGACAGCAAGGAATCGGCCGATGTTTGAAGAGTTCCGTGATCAAACAAGAGAGCCATGAGTTCGGGGACGATGGCACAGGGCTGCTTTGTCTTCGTGTGGAGAGAAGACTGGAGGAGAAGTAGTTCCCGCAGTCATCTGTTCTTACTGTCTGCCTGCACGAGGGCAGGTGCAGAATTCAAGGTTCAACTTGAATGAGAACTTCAAACTCAACCTCCAGCTTGTGCCGGGTTTGCGAGGGTCCCCCAGAGAGGATCAGGTGCGCTGACTTGCCGAGCAGTCTGAAAATTCCCACCCCTTCCTTCAGGCTGCAATGGGATGCCCAACGGCCTCCTGGGCACACTACTCCTCGCTGCTCACCAAGCCACCTGTCAGAATTGCCACAATCCATGTGGTCTGAGAGGCCATTTCTGGATCAGCCCAAGAGAAACAAGCATACCGAGTGCAAGTCAGGGAGAAGGGAACCGTTGCCCAGCAATTCGCCTGCCCCTTGTAGATCGCCATCTGGCACCCAACTCCAGCAGCTCTCCCTCAGTCAGACCTCACGCGGGTCACTACAATCTCAAGCAGTCGGCTCTGGCAGACAGGTGTGCAGCTGCCAACTGGAACTCACTTACTGCACGCATCCAATTCTCACTTATCTGGAAAATCCAAACTGCCAGGAAACTCACATAACTTCACCAGCCAGCTTCTTAGCCTGGTGTTTGGCAGTGGTGGCCACCCCACATTCTGCACGCCTATGCTATTCGATTGGTAACGTCTGACAGGAATGAAAGCAACCCTGAACCCATGTTTACCCAGGAGAGAAGCTGCAGTAATCCACTTGCCAGGTCTGACACGAGCGAAGGAGGGAGGGACGTCAGAGCAAGTGCCAGGCACTCGCCATCTGTCTTGCACACCAACACATGCCTTTGAACAGAATTTTCACTCTCAGTCTCAAAGTATGCTGGACGTGTGACTCTGAAAAGTCACCCGAGCCACTTGCCTTTCCACCCTTCAGTCATTCCCCTAGGCCTGGTGGAGGGTGCCAAGGAACTGGCGTCCAAAAAGCCACTGCATGAAGTGTCCAGTGCTGGGGACTGCTGCATCAGAGAGATGACCCATCTCCTCCACGAGAGTGGCCCTGGGGATCTGTGTGATCCTGAAGAGGCTTCCCAGACAACAAAGGATGGTGATGAGTGTGGTGGCTCTGAGCAATGATGGCCTTCAGCACACTGGGGCTCCATTCCAAACCTGGGGGCAGGCGCACAGCCTCCCTCTCTGTCCTCCATCAAGTGTAACAAAAGCATCTCTGTGTCTTCAGTGGTTCCTTCCATTGGTACCTGGCAGAATGCCATGGACACAACTGCCACAGGGCATGGTAGGCAGAATGCCTGGACCAGTGCCCTCTCTCCTGTGATGCTGGGGTCAGGAAAAGAGCAAGGACACTGCCACCAGGAGGCCACCCAAAGCACTGGCCTTAACACCCACAAGAAGGATCTCTGGGCAGCCCCAGAGCCACAGCCACTCCTTGGCATCACCCTGTGAGCAAATGCTGCCGCAAGTCCCCAGACAGGAGCTGACTTCTACTAATATCGAGCTGTTCATCGGTGGAGATCAGGTGGAGGGTGGGTGACTGCACGGGCATCAAAGGCACCTGCACTGCTGGGGCAATAGAGGCCCCAGACACCACCTGGCGCTCCCACACCCAGCTGGGTAAGACTCAAGTGGCTGCTAAACACCACAAGAGTATGCTTCACCTTACACCGCAGCCGGCATGCTTTGCAAGGCCAGCTCAAGTGAGCCTTTGAGAGATGCTAAGCCATGTCTGAGGACACACAGGGAGAGCCTGATGCAGCTTCCCAGGATGTGACACAGGCGTGCGGGAGCTAAAGCGGGATGCACCCGCCATGGGACTCTGGTGCAGCTCGGCTCTCCGCTCCCCATGCCACCTCCACTTTGATAAAACGAGGCTTTAGTCACCTGCAGGACTGATGAGAGGAGCGTCCGTAATAATTGCTAATATGAAGAGATAAGACGCAATAATGAAAATGACTACTGTTTACAAGGACTGTGCGTGCGCCAATGCCATGCTGGGCATTCTGCCCACATTTTATCTAATCCTGCTAGAGTCCCACAGCTTCCCCGCCTCTAAACGACAACAGGAAGGCAGGGGCGGCCGCATGTGGAGAGGTGGCTGGCTGCTTTGAGCGCAAACACCTTTCCACCTGCGGCCAACACCTGGTGAAGGGAGACAGGGGTGTAGCAGCTCCCTCCACTACAAAGCACACCCAAGAGGAGCACCATCCACAAATCTCCCCTCGGATCAAGGATGTAGGTCATGCTCACTTTACTGGGAGTGAGGCAGCGGGGAAGGTCCTAGTATGCCCAGCTCAATGGCTAACCAACCTTTCCCAGAAAGGGTCAGGGAAGGCAGTGACCAAGTGGCCGCACAGTCTATGCGTGGTCTCTGGAGTTTGACGCAGGGGAGACACCAGACTCTGAGACAGATGCCTCCACTCCTTTATGGCTTGGCTTTCTTGCTTCCTAGGGTGGGTTATAATGCTTAGAATAGGGTCTGGCACACAGCTAGAGCCCTGTCCCCTCATCCCATATTCACCAGCCACAGTCTGTAGGACAGAGATATGCACCTGCCTGGGTGGCCTTTCCCCTTTACCTTCCCTTCTTCATCCTGGGTGGCACAGGTGCAGCACCGCTTCTGGGAGGCCACTGGGGGTCTTGCAGCAGGCAGCGGCCACCCTCTCTGGAGTGGCTGGGCTCCCTCCTCCCAGCATTGACCACAATCCACCTTATTAAATGGAGCATCTGTCCTCTGAGTCAACACTTACCACCACCCCTGCTTCGCTCTGCAGGCCCCCAGGACCACATGCCTCCCTCCAACAGCATCTCAGTCAGACTTGAGAAAGTGGTAACCAATAGACTGGAAACTCACCAGCTACCAGGGACTCCCAACTCTTCCTCTGCCAACAATCCTTTGCGGAAGAGCTCAGCAGTGCTGGGCACAGTGCCAAGCATCACACACCTGTATCCTGCCTTCGAATGCATGGGTAAACTGAGGCCCAGGGTGGGGCCAGGCTATCACCCAAAGACCACAGCTGGTGACCAGCTGAGTCAGGGAAAAGGGCAAAGGGTTACTCTAGGAGAACTTTCGACCAGTCTCTTCTTCATCCCTCTCCATCCCTGGGGAGGAGGCATGGTTTTGCACAACATGTAACACTTCTGCATGTCACCTTCCCTGCCTGCCACTAGGAAGAATTAATAGCGAGCAAGTGCATGGCCTTGATGCACCCGGGTCCTCACTCCTAACAAGATGGGCAACTGCCACCTGCCTGACAGCCTCACTTTTACCCTCATTCCTCTTCCCCTTGAGGGCCCCCAGAACCTACAGGGGAAGTTGGTTGCTAATGGCAACGGCCTTGGGAGCAAGGTGAGACTTACTAGTCTGCTGCTGAGGGCTGAAGGAAAATTTTCTACAGCCTTTGGAACCCCCTTTCGTCAAACCAAGGTGGCCTCTTCCTTGTGGGGTACTCAGTTTCCTCTTCTATAAAAAGCAGGCACTACCCTTGGTGATTCTGGCCACCAAGTTATGAAGGGTTAAGGGAGGTGCCCTGGATGGATTCTGGCAGCCAGCAAAGACACTACCTTAGAAACCCAGGAATACAAGGTAGTTCCTGTGTGCAACAGGCTAAGCTGCTTCTTGGATGCCAGTTCAAGACCAAGCAGTTCTGCTTCCAACCCAGCTTCCTACTAATGCACACCCTGCTAATCCACTCAGATGTGTGGATCCCCTGCCCACCTATATGGAGACCAGATGGCAGTTCTGGTCTCCTAGTTCCAGGTGGCCCAACCCTGGCTGTTCCAGGCATTTGAGGAGTCAATCAGTAGGTAGCACATGGAGCATGGGTGTTCATGCTGCTCCAAGCTGCCCTCACCTTTCTGTGATGCCCGTCTTACAGGTGAAGGAGGAGAGGGGGCTCCCTCAGACCCCACTCCCAGCCCACCCAGCAGGGGCAGGCTGGTAAAGCCAAAGCCACACTGACCCCACAGGATCTTCCAGAAATAGTAAGCCCCCAGGAACCACTGTAGACTGAGTCAAACATGCCACCCCACCCCACCCCAACTAGGGGTGTCTGGCATGGAGAGCACTGAGTTACTTAACATGGCATAGGCTATACGGTGTGAAAAGACAGCAACTTCAAAAAACAAAACTCAGGGCAGAAGACAGCCAGCAGCCAGAAACAAGAAGACAAGGATTCCCTGGGAAAACAGCAACATCATCAGCATTACTGCTTTCACCACCACCCACCCCTACCCTGGCCCACACCGCAGGATTTCATCTCACAGATAATGCTGCGCTGCAGGACAAACCAACAGGACAGCAGAGGCAGCTCCATGCAGGGACTCTGCACTCCGCATATGCCACTGTTCTCCACCAACCAGCAGCTGAGTCCAGCACTGGCTTCTGCCCCTTTCCCCTGATGTCAGGCAGAACCCTCCAGTCAGTCTTGGGGCTCCACATTGCACCCCGCACAGCACACTGGCACTGAACCCAAGGCATGTTGCATCCATCACTGATGGGAAAACAGAGGGTCAGGTAGAGTGGCGGACCAAGAACATTTAGCATCCATTTCGCTTGGGGAACCTGTGACCTGATGATGGTGCTGTGGACAGTACGCATTCTCACAGCCCCGGCATCCCTGCCTCACTGGCCTAGGACACCCACAGCTACGCCACTTTTCATCCTCAGTAGCTGCTCCAGACTGTAAAACCTTGGGAGCCTCTCCCTGGAAGGCCACCCCACTTCCCTCGAAAGGGAGACAGGACCACCAGGAGCCAGCACCTTGGGGTTCCTGTTGAAAATGTCTTACAGAGCACCAGTTCAGAGAGAGAGACAGAGAGAGAGAGGCAGGCAAGCAGGCACACAAAGCGCGGGTCACACAGCCGAAGCCTTCCTCCGCCATTATCTTGACTCTCCAGGCATGGCTGTGGTGGCCCAGTTTGCCACCAGGACCCAGGCGTCTGCAAGGGGAAGCAAGACAGAGCCAGTCCAGGGTCATCAGCTGGCCAGGGAGGCCACAGGGCGGCGCTGACCCAGCCTGCGGGGGGGGTGGGGGGGGGTGGGGGGGGGGGTGGAGGGCTTGGCAGGAGGGAAGGAGTGGGGGAGGGCAGGCACAGAAGGCGGAGCAGGGCTGGGAGGAGGGGAGGTGAGGACAAGGTCTTTGTGCTGGCCTCACCCACCCCTCCCCCAGCTACAATCAGTTATGCAAATAGCAACCCCGCCCCCAGGCTTAGCTATTCTGGGCCCCTCCCTCTAGCTGGCTCTCCCTCTCTCCCAGCCCAGCTTCCCATCACTTTGCCTAGTTCACACAATCCCACCTGGAAATGCATTTTACCCAGACCTTATGTTCGCCAGCTTAACCCGTCTCCCACCCCACTGCACATCCCCCAAGAGGTGGGGTTCTCCCAGGTGGGATGTGCCTACTCTGAGCTATCAAAACACAGTACCCACTTCAACCCTGTACTGTCGCTAACCCTCACAGCAAACACAGCAATATGAAGGAGGTAACCTGTGGTCACTCTGCGCAGGCAGGGCAGTCTCCAGCAGGTGCCCGCTTTCTGCAGGCGCTGCTATCCCCAACTCTCCTTTGGTCACCGGATCCTTTCAGTTTCAAGTTATGTTGGGCTTCTAAATTGGAAACCCCAGCTCCTCTACCCCGGGCCTTTGAATAGGTGGCTATTCAAAGCAACATCATGCAAATCTGGACACCCTTGCTGCACACCTCTGCAGTCGTCCATCCCACATGGGGGATCCCAGTGTCATCTATCACCCTAGAGTCCACACAGGACAGCAGAGACAACCACACTTGACAGAACCCAAACCTAGTCAAGGCTTTGCTGGCTCTGAGAAGTCGTGAGAAGACCAAGTCAGGATGCTTTGGAGATTCTGTCTACTCTTTCACCTCTAGGATACACAGTCCCCAACAACGGGTGCAGAAAACATTCCTCTCTGGGAATGGCAAGAAGAGGATCACACACACACCACACATAGACAGCGATGAACTGACAGCAAGGGCCACGGGCCTCGCCTTGCATCATTACAGAGGAGCCCTGGGCTGAAGTTGTATCCGTTTCCCAAGTCAAGACCCCAAACCCAAACCCACTGTGGTCCTGGCTGTTCCCACAAGGTCCTGTGGCCGAAAGCAGCCCTCATGGTGACCTTGGAAACCAGAAAGGTGGGGGTGCTCCAACCAGCCCCACCCCAATAAGTGAACACTCATGCTAACTGCCTGCTGTATACAGGGCGCTGGTCTGAAGCTTTCAGGGACTTAATCCTGAGAAGTGAGCCTTAGGTATTGCTGGCAACAGCTCTTCTACAGACCGGGACACTGAGGCCTGGACTAACACCAGGGGCCCCCCAAGTGGCCAGCACCCAGAACCCCTGGCCTCGTCTCCAATGTCAGAACCAGAGTTCCCAGGGAGCTGGCCAGGGACAGACATTGGAAATCCACATCCTTACATAGCCAAACTATCTCAGCCATCAAATGGGTCCCTGTGGCAAGGAACCAAATTCCCAGTGACAGCACCACCCACAGCACTGAAAAGCAACGTATCACAATGGCTTAGACATGGTGTCCAGGATGTGCTGGGACAGCGACAGCATATCAGAAAACACAGACACTGAGGTCAGGAATACAGGTTGCAAGGCAGAATAACATATCTTCTCGAAGTGGAGGACAGAATGTCCTATTTCCAATTTCACATGCTATCTTCCATTATATATAATTTGAAGCAGCCACACTTAATAACAAAAAAGTTTTAAGTAAGGGCAGATACTTCCAGCAACACTGAAGTCCACCAAATGCCCAAGGCTCCACCAAGACTTGACCCCCTAAATGTGGAAAACAAGGACAAAAGCTCATGTTGATGCAAAACCATTTAACCTTTTCAAGACTCTGTCTTTTGCTTTGGTGTCAAAGTTCTTTTGCAGCAAATTAAATCATGGTTCAATTCCACCTGCCATGGACTCTTAGGAGTCATATAAGCTGTTTCTGGCTACACAACCCCTTAACTATTTTTTTCAATTCATTTATTTTTTTTTTATTGCAAAGTCAGATATACAGAGAGGAGGAGATAGAGAGAGGAAGATCTTCTGTCCGTTGATTCACTCCCCAAGTGAGCACAATGGCCAGAGCTAGCCAATCCGGAGCCAGGAACCAGAACTTCCTTCAGATCTCCCTCGTGGGTGCAGGGTCCCAACGCTTTGGGCCGTCCTCCACTGCTTTCCCAGGCCACAAGCAGGGAGCTGGACAGGAAGTGGAGCTGCGGGTAATAGAACCAGTGCCCATATGGGATCCAGGTGCATTCAAGGCAAGGACTTTAGCTGCTAGGCCACGGCACCAGGCCCAACCCTTTAACTCTTAAGCCAAGTGCTCTTAAGAGTTCTACCAGCAGGTCACAAACACAGTTCCCATCTTCAAAAGGAAAACTGAACCAAGCCCAACTTCATCCACAACTTAATTTTAAGGCAAGAGCACCACCTGTGACGCTGGCATCCCGTATCACAGTGCCAGCTCTAGCCCAGCTGCTCTGCTCCCAATCTAGCTCCCTGCTAGGGTGCCTGGGAAAACAACAGAGGATGGTTCAATTGCTTGGGTCAGTCACCCATGTGAGACCTGGATGACATCCCAGACCCGTGCTTCCCAACCCCTGTCTTTTCATGGGTGTCACCAGTCTGCTATTCTTTCAAATTTAAAAAAAAAAAATCTTCTTTGAAAGAAAGTTCATGGCACATTTGCCCCCACTTTCAGTTTTCTGGCTCAACTCCCTAGGGATACAATGGTCAGGTCATCCAAAACAGGACTAAGACAATTCTGTAATAACAAATGTGAGCACTTCACTCCCCACTACAGGCTGGGCTTGTTCTTATTCCAGGATTTGACTAAAGATTCTTCAAACAGAACCCTGACAGAGGCCCCAAGGCCCTGAACCCAGCCTCAGCTGCAGCCCCCCCTGCACCCCACTTGAGGACTAACAGCCACCTTAGGGGGCAGGAGTGGCTGTGTGGTGGTGTCTTGTAGCTGGTGAGGCTGGGCAAGGCCAGGACTGACTCGGGTTGCTGGGGGGGCGGGGGAGGGAACAGGGCCTAAGTTTTGCTGGTGAGTGGCCCGTAGCACAAAGGAAGGAACTGCTGGGGGAGGGGAGGCTGCAAGGGCTGGAGGGCTGGGACAAAGGGGACAAGAGACAAAGGGACAGGAAAAGGGAGCCCGCTTTCTCCTTGGAGGAGGAGGAAGGAACTCCCCATCTAGTCTAACATTTCACTCGCACATCCCTGGCAAGAAACACACTTGGAAAGGTGGCTTGGGGTGTCACTCTGCCCACCTCAGCTGGACCTGGCTTTCCCGGTGCCCCGACCCCCAGCACCCCTGTTCAAACTCAGCTGTGATGCCTTTGATCAGCTGCCTCTCTGCCATTGCAAACCTGTCACCCTTAAGAGAGACAAAGAATTATACACTTGGAGAAAAGAAAAAGCCTGCTAGAGTGACAACCAGGGTACAGGTTGCACAGGGGGAGGGGGCAGCACTTCTGGCCTGCGGGAGGTGAGCACCCCCAAGTGCTCTCTCTCTCAAATCTGCATCCCCCACCCCATGGGCCCAGCTCAGCTCTTTCTTATGATCATCTTTCCCTAAGACCTAAGGTTCCCTCATCCAGAGGGTGGGCCCATTCATCCATAATTGAGAGTGACAGAGCCCAAAGTGGGTGAAGCCAGCTCCAGCTCCTGGTCCAGGAGCAGGGGACAGACACCTCAAGGCTGTCTTCACTTTCATCTAGTTTTAGGAAAGACCAGCTGTAAGCCCGGCACGTTTTTGCCATCAACACAGCAGATCTGGCCTGAGCACCCAGCAACAAGCAGGTCTCCCAGGTCCTGGCAGGCAAAGGATCTGCCAGCCTCCTGGGCTTCGGCAGCCAGTCTGCAGGGGTATCAGAGGCAGTCTGAGATGAGGTCAGGAAGCTGGCAGTCACCACCGCAAGGCCAGCCAGGAGCTACTGTTCCCCGGGGCAGCAGACCACGACCCTTCCTGCAACCACCCATCCCCCTACCCAGGGCCACAGGCTTGCTTCCTCTGCAGACCACTTTATTGCCCAAACATCTGCGTTCAACAAAGAGCCAGGCACAGGCCCGGGCAGTCTCCTCAAGTTCACCCACAACTCAACACCGAGTTTGTGCTAGGTGCTGAGAAAGGAACACTCCCAGGGACAATGGAAGCTTGAGGAGAGCGTCCTCCACTGTACACAGCCTGTAAGCAGGGAGGAAGAGGGCTCTCTGGTCAGAGGGAGGAAAATGGACTGGGGCCAACTAAACCGGAGAAGCTGCTCAAGGCTCCACCTCCCCCTTGGAGGGGGCTGGGCTTGGTGGTCATGGTGGCCTGAGCTTCCACTGCAGGTCACAGGCAGCACCCCTACCACCACCCAGAGCAGCAGACACTGCTATCCAAGAGGAGTGACACAATGACACACTGTGGATGGCACAGGAGGTCACATGGGTCCAGCCCCTTCCCTCTTCTCCTACAGCTCCTCTCCACCCCAAGGCCCAAATGCTTGAGTCCAGATTACAACCTGGACAAGCAGGACCTGCCACGGTCAGCTCTGGATCAGAACCAGTCTTCCCACCGCGCTCAGTAACAGCTTCTGTTCGCGCAAAAGGGACGCCATGGTGACACAGGTTTTGCATTCAAAAAACACCTACAGAAAGAAAACAGGAGCGGGGGAACGGCCATGTGCAGCTCCAGCCTGTAAGACAGAGCAGTCAGGCCGACACACGTCCAGAGAAGCTGCAGCCCATGACCCTGGCACTCACCTGGGGGGAGGGGAGGGAGAGGGACATTCCAGGACAAACCCGCTGACTCACAGGAAAGGGTCACCCCCCTCCCACGGTCCACACCTTGTGCCTTGGAGGTAAATGCAGTGGCCTGACTACAACTGGATTAGGTCTCAAAAAAAAAAAAAAATGGGTCTCTGAAAGCTTCCTTAGAAACCATCCTCTTCATCGAGGCCCCCTGTGGATGTGTTTCCAATAACCAAGTTTGCTCAGCTAAGAGCCTGTCCAGGACACTTTTGCTGTGACCCTGAAGTTCTCCAACGGGTTGATCATGACTTCATCCAAACCTCCGCCCCTCCCAGAATGGCTGAATCAGGTAAACCCAGCACCAGACCCTCCGATGGCTTAGCTCTGCCAAGCCCACACCCCAGGCTGGGACCTCAAAGGTATCATTTACCACCACTCCGCAAAGGAGGAAGCGAAGAGGCAGTGGATCCAAGCAGCTGGTCCAACAATCACAGATGCGGCTGGCACAGTGGAACCCTGCATGCCAGAGCAGGTGGAGGTGACGGCTGCGTGTCGCTGGCCCCTCCTGGACAGGGAAGGGAGGCCAGGCGGCATGCCTGGGCCTTCTAGAGGGCCCACACCAAGCTGAGCCAGAGGGAAGAGTCAGCAAAGTAACACACACAGAACCCCAAGGACAGGGGGAGGGTGGTCTCCCAGCTCCTGGCAGGCAAAGGGTCTGCCAGCCTCCTGGGCTTTGGCAGCCAGTCTGTAGGGGCATCAGACGTTTGATAAATGAGCCCCTGGATAAACGAGGGGAGTAGACAAGGAAAACACACACCTGCCAGGACCAACAAGTGTACTTTTGCAGGAATCGTCCTCACCCTCACCGGAAGGCACAGGATTAGGGCAGTCCTGACAAACAGTGGGATAGCAAGACCTTGTAGGGCCTCAGAAAGGGTGCTGAATAGCCAACCCAGCCACCCAGAAGCTCCAGCAGTGGGTGTGGCTGCACCCTCCGGGAGCACAAGATAAGAAGCCTTCCCAAACCAACTGGCTACTCACAAAGGCCCTTGGGGGTCAGCCCTGAGCCACCCCCACTGCAACCTTGCTTATCCTTGGCTCAGCCAACAGGGGCCTACTCAGATAATGTGAAGGTCAAACGTACACTACAGGGCCAGATACAATCACCACTCCTGCACAGCAGGGGGGCATTCAAAGACAGGGACAACCTACTGGACAATCAGGGGACAGGACAGCCAAATGACTTAACACCAGCTGCATTCCATCATCCCAGGTTAAGACTCCACCAGCGGACGGGCTGGACAGCAGTGTCTAGATTCCAGACGGATTCTCTGCCCAGCCACCCAGGCGCCCAGCTGCCTCCAATCTCTTGCATAGCACGGTCACAGAGCTTCCAGGCCCCAAGAGGCCTCGAGGGTAGCAGGGTGCTGCGTGCACTGCACACTGTGAAGCACGTTCCTACATGTCTCTGAGGATACTCACAGCAGGCATTCTGTCGATAAGTCAAAGACCCACTTCAGGGAAGAAAGGCAAAGGCCGAGGGGCTGAGGCCAGGCCAGGACTGAGCCAAGCTGCCCAGCTTGGCAGTGTGCTGACAGCAGGGCAGACTGCAGGAAGCTATGCAAACACAGCGCCCTCACACAAACAGAGCCTGGGGAGGAGGGCAGTGTTGGTCCCTGGCTCCTGCCCCCATCACTAAGTCAACACCTTTGAGTGAGGTATCAAATCCGAGTTTATGAGACCCACCAGGAGCACTGCCCACAGGACTTCACAAACAAAGGGAAGTTTCTTATAATTCAGTGATGCCAAAGCCAAACCCAAACAAGAAACAGGAAAAAGAGCTCCTTAGGTGGAGAACAACCTGTGCAAAGGCCCTGGGGCATGAAGCTTGGCCCTTCCCTTCCTGGTAGTGTGGGTTATCCAAGTCTCACGGTTCCCACTGCACCCCACTAATAAAAATAAGCAGTCCAAACACAGAATCTTATCAAAAGTCGCTCAAACTTTTTTTGCAACACGCAAGATCCACAGCCTTCATGCCTCTTTCTGTGCCTTCCTTTTTTTTTTTAAGATTTTTTTTTTATTCTAAGATTTATTTATCCCCATCCCTGGGTACTGATGCAATTGGGTGTGGCATCTCCCCTGTCTCCTCTCTTGCCCAACATACAAGATGAAGAAAAAGAAAATTTGGAAACAATGGTTTCACCCACTTTCCCCTAATCCTCGCCCCTTCCCACCCTGATCAACTATGTAAAGATCATCAAAACTGAACAAATTTTAAAAAATTTTTTACTTATTTATTTTTATTTGAAAGGCACATTTACAGAGAGAGACAGACAGCAATGCTGCACAGCCAGAGCCGAGCTGATCCAAAGCTGGGAGCCAGAAATTGCTTTTGTGTCTCCCACAGGGATGCAGGGTTCCAAGGACCAGGGGCCACCCTCTACTGCTTTCCCAGGCTATTAGCAGGGAACTGGATCAAAAGTGGAGCATCCAGAACACAAACTTGTGCTCCTAACACGTGCTGGCAACACAGAGGATTGGCTTGTGAACATCACTGCACCAACCCCTCACATGGACACTTAATTTAGGATACTCTGTAGCTTCTGGCCGGCAAGGACACCTCCACACCTGGCCAGATCTCCAGAGCGGCCCTGGGCTAAACTGCAGAGGATGCATTTCCCATCAGAAAAGAGCGAAGTGCATGCCAGGCAAGAAGTGGGAAGTCATCCCGATTGCTCCTCGCCAGCAGAGGCCAGAGCCCAGGCCCTGCAGCAAGTGACAGACACTGCTTCCTGGGACTAGACCCAGCAGTGGATGCTCCCGGAGGGACACACTGTGGGGGAGGGGCCCAGACAGAGGACATGGTGAGTGCTGGGAACAAACGCTGCTAACCTGGAAGCACACCACTCCTCACCAAACCTGATTTCGGGAAGGAAACAAACCAAGTTCTACAAATTTCCCTGATGACCCAGGGCTACAAAGCCGCAGGTGGGGGAGCCTTCAAAATGAACAGATCACTTCCTTTAAAATCTACCCCCACCACCCCCCTAAGTGCCCAAACATGCACACCCCCTCTACCATCCCTTATGGGATCAACCTCAGCTTGGGCTCTGGGGTATGAAAGAGGATTCCCAACCCAGAACACACACCGATCCATCACTCCTCAACAGCCCTCCTCCTCTCCATTCTTCCCATACCTCAATATACCCTGGAGTGGCTCCCGGAGCAGGAACAACTGGTCCGCTTTCAGGCTCCCCTCCTTCCATCTTGTAAGATTCTCCACATCCTTATCTCAAAATGGTACCATTGTACAAACGCAGACACCAAGGCCACACAGGGAAGCAACAAGTGGGCACAGGCCACCCAGGGAGGCAAGGCCCTGCTGGCACCCAAGCTGCTCACCTGCCCATGTACTTGTGTTTGCAATTCACTTCCCCAGCACCTGGGATCTATTTGACACAAAAGGCAAAACCTGCTACCTTTTCCAGGGGAACATGACTCATGCTAAAGCATGGGAAAACCTCAAGGCCACTCCAAGTGGTACTTCAGAAAGAGATCATGGAAGACCCAGCCTTGAGAGCCATCTGGGGAGCAGAACATGGGGGGGGGCGTTCTTCCTCACTATCTGGGGCAAGGGCTTAGTTTCACTGCAGGTCCTGAAGCACTGAGCCTCTTCCAGGGCCTGAGGTCCCGCAAATGGCCCGTGAGCATCCAAAGCTGGCCCCATCAACGCCCAGGAGCTGTGGAAGAGCAAGGAGGCAGGGCAGCCAGCCCCCTGCCCCACCACTGGATCCATCCAGCTTGCATTGAGGTTACGCAATGGACACAGCCCTGCAGGGGACATGATGATGCAGCACCCCCCAGAAGAGCAGGATGGCGGTGGTCCATCCCACTCCTCGCTATACTGCCTGACTGCTGACACCTCTAAACCCAGCACAACTGCCGTTTCTGATCTTATCCATCTCCCAGGCACAGGTCCTCCCTGCAGCCCATGACCCTGCACTCTCTCAGTGGTCTTCACTCGGAAAGCAAGCCTTGCATTCCACAGGGCCAGAACTCTCCATAAAACAAGGTGGCTCACCCTGCTTGTCCCTCTCTCCTCAGGAGGCCCAGCCAGACACAGCCCACATTGGCGGCACTGACACCCCAGGATCCCCCACCCCCCACTCCTGCACTCCAGCCAGGGTCACCCCCTCTCCGGACTCTGTTTGCGGGGATGGCGTACCATTCCCAGAGTCCAGGTCAGGAAAGAAAAATAAAAAACAAAACAGAGCAAAGGGACTTGGGAAGACCCTGAGCAAGCATTCAGTATCACTGAGTGCTGAAAGTTCAACTCCAACCTCTGGTGAACCGCAAAGAGGATGCTGCCCTGGCCAGGCTCCGGGTCCACTGTAGGAGCTAGAGCTCTCAACAAATCCTGCACGGAAATCCCTCCTGCCACGCAGAAAGGCCCTCTCCTTTATATTTTCTCCAAAAAAAAAAAACACGTAATTTACACATTGAAAGTCTTCACTTCCCAAACCATTCAGGACTAGGAAAAGGGGGGAAACCACGTCTGTTTCCATTTGAAACTGTCAAAATTAGCATTCAGTAATTAAAAATCACACCCTTTCTCTTAATAACCTAACCAGCATGATACAATCAGGTTGTGCCAACTCTTTAATCTAATTGACTAATTACAGATTTTAATTTAGTCAGTTACTGAACAACTGTTGACAATTTGTTTTCATTAGGGACAGAACAGAATAAATATTTAGGCTTCCAGTCACAAAGACTCCTGCGGGCAGCTCTCCACCGTGACCCCAACTTCGGAGCGCACTCTGGCTCCAGCAACCATGCTCAGATGCAGGTACCCCATGTAGAGAGCAAGACACAGCCCCGGCCAGCATCCAGGCCACAGCCAGCCTCTCCCAAGTCCCTCGTAAGGCACAGACTGCAAGCACAAGCGGCAGCCCCCCATTCCCATGGTACAGGCAATTCCCAAACTCACACGTCACTCAAGAGGTGGCAAAAGCTTACACGTTGCAAAGAAGAATAAATTCAACACTATGTGTCACTGGCTTTCAAGCAACAAAATAAGTTAACAGTCAAAATAGGTTTATCTACAGTCATCTTGCTAGAAAGCAAACTGTCACTGACATTTTTTTTTTCCCTTTAAAGACGACATTTACCCAGTTCTACTGATCTCCAATTATTTCAAAGTGCATTTCCCACCCAGCATCCCCAGCTCCCAAAGTTTCCCAGAATAGAAGTGTGGGTCGAAGGCAAAAACTAGAGCCCTGGGTTCAAATCCCAGCTCCATTATATCCTAATTTCAGAACCATGGGCTCTTACCTTCATTCTTGTGAGTCTTGCTTTGCTCATCCAAGAAACGGGTTAACAGCCCCTGTCTTGTAGCATATCACAGGGATCATTGGATGGCAGCCTTACACTAACTGCTGTTCCAGAAATCACTCCGGTATTCATCACTGTGCCCACACACAAACTAGGAACCTTAGGCTCAGAAAGAAGACAGTGATTCACAGAAGGGGACACAGACACCAAGAAGGGGAGTTTAAGAAAGTTTTCTGTGTACTTGCCATCCAGGGCTGCACCCATCTCCTCCACCAGCTCACTCCAAACAGCAGGGAAAACACCTGCAAAGGCCTCTGTCCATGGATTTTCCTGCTGAGAATCCCACACATCATTCTGTCAGGCAAGCCTTGCTTACCCAGCCTGGGGAGGGTGGGAGGCAGGGCTGACACTTCTAACTTCCCATTGGAGTCATAAGCAGAGTCACTTCAGGGTATGTGTCTTGGCTCAGCTGACTAATCCTCTATCTGCAAGCACCGGCATCCCATGTGGGTGCCAGTTCGTGTCCCAGCTGCTCCACATCCCATTCTGCTCCCTGCTTATGGCCTGGGAAAGCAGCAGAGAATGGCCTGAAGCCTTGGAACTCTGCATCCCTGAGTGGGAGACCTGAAAGAAACTCCTAGCTCCCAGCTTTAGATGAGCTCAGCTCTGGCTGCTGTAGTTAGTTGGGGGAATTACCCAGCGGATGGAAGACCTTTCTGTCTCTCCTTCTCTCCATAAATCTGTCTTTCCAATGAAAGTAAATAAATCTTTCAAAAAAAAAAAGTGGTTGGGGAGAAGAGAAGTCACTTCACCAGGACCAATGCTGGCACTCCTCCTTCCCGTTGCCAGGACAAAGTCGGAGGCTGCTCCCACCTGGGAACTGGGGGAGGACAGCCCAGGGAGCCTAAGCAGGTCCAGGGAAAACTTCACAGGGGATGCTGGAGGCACTGCTGCTGAAAAGAATGAGGTTTATTTCTAGTGCAATGGAACTCAATACCCCACGTTTTCAGGTCACCAGAATTCACCTAGCCTGGTGGGCTCACACAGGCTCCCTGAAGCCGTAAGAGGCTCAGATTAGGGGGCTCCCTGAAGCCGTAAGAGGCTCAGATTAGGGACCGGCATTGAGCGGAATGGTCACAACGCCGCCCACATCTCCCATCAGGGTGCTTGGGTTTGAGCCCCAGCCCCAAAGCCGATCTCAGCTTCCGGCTACAATGCATCCAAGAGGCAGCGGTGGGAGCCCAGGAGTTCCGCTGTTGTTGGCCCTGGGGGGAGTGAACCAACAGATGAGAGATCTCGTCTCTCCCAATTAAGTAAACAAATGGAAAGCCTCATCATCCACTATTGTTCTCACTTTTTCTTTTCCTGCATTAAAATGAAAAAATACATGCTCTTTGTAAATAAAAGGGACCAAGTGAGTGGCAACACAGGGAGCTGCTTCTTCAAGGCCCCAAGCAAGGTGTTTACTTTCCAGATGAGGTCATTAGAAATCAGCCCAGAGAAGCGCACACAGCACCAGCCAGGAGCCTTAGGACCTACCAGTAGAAGGCTATGCCCGCCCTTCCCCCAGGTGCCCATGCCAATGCTGGAGTTGATTCTGAAGGAGGTGGTGTGGCATTGCAGCGAAAATGACTTCGGAAAGCAGCAGCCCCAGCCAGCCCTTAGTGCAAAGTCTCCTTGTGCATGCCTGAGTTCTCTCCACTGCCTGCTCCACACAACAGGAATAAACACACAACTCGGTACACAGGCTACGTGCAGACTGCAGACAGGTCCCTGGACACAGGGGCCTGGCACACAGCTGGTACTCAACAGTTGCTCAACAATGTTACTTCCGCCTCCATGAAACGGAATAATTCCAGTGGTGAGGAGAAACATCACTTCTGTAAGAGCTCAGGGCACAGAGGGATATGCTCAGTGAACAGCAGGTGCCTTGGCTAAAAAGGGGTTCACCATCGTTCAGCCATAATGCTACCTGTGATTATCATCTCCACACTGGGAGGTCACGACCCCAACGCCTCACAGCTCAGTCTCCCTCCAAGCAAGGGGCCAGAGGGCAGCACGTCCTCCCCTCCCCTTCAGGTTAGGTTCCTCGGACAATGACAGTGGTGGTGGCGGCAGCAGCGCTACTAGCAAAATGATGCCAAGGAAAGTACGTGGCGACAGTCAACTAGATTTCAGTTCATTTTCTGTAGCTTGGGGTCAAAATCGACTGCAGCACTCCAGTGATCAAGTTTTCTGCAATCCCCCATCCTGCGCATTAGCTCGCTGACAGAAATTCACCGCGGTATTTAAAGTGGCAGCCATCAACACTAACTCGAATTGTATTGGCTTCCCCGATGCAGAAACGCTCTGCTGAAACCATCAATTGGCCAATTCGCAGATAACACGGGGGCTGAGACGTCCCTGGCTCGCTGTAAAAGCCCCTTTGAAGTGGCTCCCCAGCTGGGCACGCGGACCAGGACGGCCTCTGTGTAGCATTAGAGGGCTCCTGCCAAGTGCTGCTGGAAAGCTGGGGCCTCCAGGGAGTAGGGAGTGTCCTCTGAGAGAGGCCACCACTGCTGCCCCTTGCGCCCTTGGCACAGTCTCCTACCCAAAGCCATAGGAAGCTCTCAGCTTCTCCCAAGCCAAGATGCCACATTCCTAAAGGATGGCACACACTCTACCTAGGGCCAGCCCTAGGTGGAGGTTTGCTCAAGCCAATGGTGGCTGTCACAGGGACTGATGAGCCACGTCACGAACTCACTCCAGGCCTAGGTTTCCTGGTCTGCGAGGCTGGGTCTCCATGCCAGCACTTGAGGGTCTGCTCCCAGTAGCAGCCAGCTATCTCAGGGGATCCAAGTCAGCCAAGTTCAACCCCAGCCCTGCTTTCACATCACCATGTTATCACATGGCCAACCCATCTCCCTAAGGCCACAGGAGAGAATCAGAACCTGTCCCTCGACCATGCATTTCTACACCCTGTGTACTGCCCATGACACTCACAGTGTGTCTGTCCCAACACCCCATTCAATCTGCAAAGCCCCACGCCACACACCCTGAAGGGTTCACAAAGCTGAATTAGGGTGGACTGCTACTCCCATAGCCTCCTATCCCCAACAGCCTCCATCAGAGGAAAACCTCAGACGTGGCCCCGGGGAAGTCAGGCACTTCACCCTCAACACACACACACTCACGCAGAGCTAGACACACCATGCCTGCCCCTGGGGACAGGGATCTGGGTGGCTGGGCCAAGCTCACTCAGACAGGATGTCCCGGCAACCCTCTCCCAGGTTTCTCACAGATCCCACAATATCCTATGCACCTGCCAGCAGGGCCAAGCTACCACCTTCCTAGGCCTGGCCTGGAAAGATGCATGCATGGCTGACAATGCCACTGAGCAGCCAGAATGTCTTGGCCCTCCTGCTTGTCACGCCCAATCTGGAGTGAACCAGCGGCAGCCCCAGGCAGCCCAGAGGGAGCTCCTGCTGATTCAGCAAGTCAGCAAGCAACTGCTGGGCACCTCCAGTGTGCTGGATGCACAAAGACCCGACAGTGAGCCACAGAGATGTGCTGCAAGGGACACACATTTCCTTCTCAAAGGATCTTGAAACCAAGGTTTGCCCTTGTGTTACTCCCAACTACAGGGACTCAGGCTCAGCTGTGGTGCTCTCTGTGCCTGCAGCTTTCCAACTGTATGCAGAGACCACAATGAGGCAAACAGCCCATGGCGAACCCAGGTATACATGACAATCCAGAGCATGCAATCAGCCACTGTCAAGAGGCATTTCTGGAAGCAACACTTGTGTTTATTCTGTGTAATTCGGCTCATTTCTTCTCTAATTGTCAGATAGGACCCAATAAGTTGATGTCTACTCTCACAGATCACAACTCACAATGTGCCAAACAATGCCTCACCACATGCCACTTGCCCAACTCCATTAACACACACCCGAGGCCCGGGCATGGAGCAGATCTGCCTCTCACAACAGAGTCCTATTCATTGACTTCAGGATGTTTTTAAAAATATTTATGTGTGTATGTCTGCATTTGTAAGGCAGAGTGACAGAGAGATCTTCCACCCACTTGTCTACTACTCCAGATGGCTACAACAGCCAGGTCTGGACCAGGCTGAAGCCAGAAGCCAGCAACTCCATCCTGGTCTCTCATATGTGGGTGGTATAGGGGTCCAAGTACTTGGGCAATCTTCTGTCTTCCCAAGCACATCAGCAGAGAGCTGGACTGAAAGAGGAGCAGCCGGGCCCTGAATTGGTATTCAGTGGGTTAAGCTGGTAATCTCAGGATTTATTCAAGAGTCAGGAATGGGGCCAGCAGAAGGGCAGGTGGGAATAAACTTTGTGTCCTCTAGGAACATTCAGTCAAGGACGAGGAGGGAAAGAGAGATATAGGTAACTCCCCTTCTGGTGGCAAGGAAGAAAGGAATGAGCACCACACATGTCCTGGAGGAAAAGGGGGGGCTGTCTTCCCAAAGGGCAGGCCTGGCATCTGATGGGCACAAGGAACGCCTGACAGGGGAACAAAGGGCCACATGCCAGGTGCTGAAGGTCAGAGGCATTGGAAAACAAGCCTGCTCCAAGCTCCTACAACAGAATAGCTGCAGGAGGAAAAATGTATACTGACGCGACCACACAGGCCAGGTGCCAGCCATCAGCAGCCAGGCACTATCTCCCTTCATCCTCACATGCACAGCCCTCCCCCCACCCCCGGCATCCATTCTCATAGCTCAGATGTGCTGGGGAACCCAGGATCCAAAGAAAATTAGCAGGAGAGCAAACTGAAGAGAAAAGCTCGTGCTTAGCAGGATCATGGGCAAGAACACCAACATTGGAACTGGAGCTGGGATGCAGTGCGAGTTGCTACATGCAACCCCACAAGCTCATCTGGGAGTGCTGCTCTGAGTCCCAGCTGCACTGTTTCCAGCTCCCTCCCTATTAGTGTGCCTGGGAAAGCAGGGGATGATGGCCCAAGTACTTGAATCCTTGTCATCCGTTGGAGAATGCTGGATGGAGTTTATAGCTCCTGGGTTCTGCCTGGTCCAGCCTCAGCCATGGTGGTGACTTGGAGAACCAGCAGACGAAAGATATCTCTGACTCGCTGTCATTCTGCCTTTCAGAAAGATTAAAAGGGAAAAAAAAATCTTTTAATCAGAAAGAAAAAAACTCAGATTTATGCAGTGGACATCTGGCACACTGGATTGCCTGGGTTTAAGTCCGAGCTCCACTTCCTATTCCAGTGTCCTGCTAGGGCACACTCCAAGAAGCAACAGGTGATGGCTCAAGTACTTGGATCCCTGCCACTAACGCAGAAGACTGGGATGGAGTTCCAGGTTCCTAGCTTCAGTCTGGCCCAGCTCTGGCTATTGTAGGCATTTGGAGAAGGGAAAAGAGCAGATGAAATTCTTTCTCTCTGCCTTTTAAATAAAGCTTCTATAAAAAGTAAGCCAAGGGCCCGGCTTTTAGTGGCTAAAGTCCTTGCCTTGAATGCCCCAGGATCTCATATGGGTGCCAGTTCTAATCCCAGCAGCCCCGCTTCCCATCCAGCTCCCTGCTTGTGGCCTGGGAAAGCAATCGAGTATGGCCCAAAGCGTTGGGACCCTGCACCCACGAGGGAGACCCGGAAGAGGTTCCTGGCTTTGGATCAGCTCAGCTCCAGTCATTGCAGCCACTTGGGGAGTGAATCAACAGATGGAGGGTTGTCCTCGCTGTCTCTCCTTCTCTCTGTATATTTGACTTTGTAATAAAAATAAAATGAACCTTTAAAAAAAAAAGAGTAAGCCAAGATTCACATTGGACCAAAGGTAAGATAAGAAAGCCAAAAGTAGACATCTATACAGCACTGAACTGTGCCAGGCATGCCTGTATTAGATATGTATTTATGTGAGAGAGCTCATTTAATCCCCATGACAACCTCACAATGCAGATGTGCTATATTTTGGGTTTTTGCTTTTTTTTTTTTTTTTTTTTTTTTAAGATTTATTTATTTTTATTGAAAAGACATATCTACATGGAAGAGAGACAAAGATCTTTTATCCACTGGTTCACTCCCCAAATGGCTACAAGAGCCAGAGCTGAGCTGATCCAAAGTCCGAGCTTCTTCCGGGTCTCCTATGTGAGTGCAGGGTCCCAAGGCTTTGGGCCATCCTCCTCTGCTTTCCCAGGCCATAAGCAGGAAGCTGGGTGGGAAGTGAGCAGCTGGGACACACAACCTGGCACCCATATGGGAGCACAGCACTTGCAAGGAGGGTATTAGTCAACTGAGCCATTGCGCTGGGCCTGGCAGGTGTACTTTATTAACCTCATTTTACATGTTGCTGAGGCACAGAGGTTAACAAAGTGCCTGGCATTCATGCAGCCTGTGAAAGTGGCAAGATAGCATGGGACAAAAGACAAGGTCCTGGATCCTTGTTGTGCCTATAGATTTGCGTTCTGCCATCACTTCAGGGAGCGCCAATTTCCTCTCAGCCTCAGTTTATCTATCTGTCAGATGGCTAGACAGCTTCCAGTTCCATCATTTGAACTGCTGCTACTCACATCTGCGTTAAATCCAGGTTCTCCACCTGCGTACCCCAACTACCCTTCACCCTGATTCTGCAACACAGACTCTCAGAATGACAACAGCATTGCATACAGCGTTTTTTCAAGCACATCTCACAGGCTGGGCTACACCTGTCTATTCAACGAGAGAGCAAGCAAAGCAGGTAACTTCACAGCCCAGCTGACTGGGGACCGACTGGGGACTGACTGGGGAGGCCCAATCAAAAGATGCTGCCATGAACTTGCTGCAGACCCACTGCATTTGTAAGGCAGAATGACAGAGAGATCCCAACCTCACCCTGTAGGTGAAATCCCAATCTCCCCCTGAAGGATCCTCTCTGGCATGCTAATGAACCAATCAGGTCAGTCCAGCTCAGGATTCAAACCAGGGAGGAAGACACAAACCTCGAATTTAGCAACACGTGGGTCCCTATCAACACCCACAAAGAACTTTCCTGCATGTCTAACTCTCCCTGGATTGCTTCCCAGGTCCTTCCCTTGGCCACCCTGACAGTGGGCTGCACAAGGACCACTCTCGTGTCCACTGCACGGGAAGAGATGGTCCCAGAGAAGTGGGGGCCCCTCTCCCACAATTAACAGAGGATAGGAGGCTGCCATTCCAATCTAGACTGTGCTGGTAGCAAGTCACAAATCCTCTGGGCTTGCCATGAAGCTGGGCTGTGGTCACACTCGAGGTTGGGCCAGGTCCCCCTGCCCAACTGGGATAAGAGGTGCTGTTATCTTAGGGGAGTTTTATCAGTGCCAACCTGTGGCTGGGCTGTCAGCTCTGCCCCTTGTGAGGGTGTGGGGACGAAATAAGACAGCTAGGATATGGGGACAGAGTACTCCATGGCACACTGGGGAGGGGGGACATGGGCACAAGCAGCCGGTGTCCGGTCCCTAGCAGCCATCAGCTCTCCTCGCAAAACCAGCTGCTACCTCTCCTACCCAGGAGGGCAGGTGCCAGGGCCCTTCAGGAATTAGAAACCGCAAGGAAACAAAACTAGGGGCACCAGCCAGGTTCATATGGAAAATTAACCTCTAACATACATTGCACACAAAGTCTGCAAAGAATTCAGAGGAAACCCCAGTGCCCTGGCAAATCAAAAACAAGCAATCCTGACTGTTTGCTCTAAGCTTCCAGCAATATGTACGACAAGTTTATGTGAATCGCCTTTTGCGCTTGGGCCATGGTCAGAATTATTACCAAGCTCAAAAAGATTAATTTTCCTAAATACCCTGAACCTTCAGACACTATTGGAAAGGCTACAGCTAGTTTAACACTGCTGTTATCTCAGCTGACAGGCTTCAAGCACGTGCCCCAGCCTCTTCTCCCTGATGGCTGAAGCACCTGGAATCACACACAAGGCAGCAGGCCTGGCACCCTTGGCCCGAGATCCCCACTGCAAGAATCTGCCTCCCGAATGACCAACGGGCGGGAACACAGCCGGGAGAGGTGGGCATCCCTGAGTGCTGGCCTGTACAGACCTTGCTAGTGGTCCAAGTCTGCAAATGCTTAGCTAACAAAGATGGCATTATGCAGCAGCCTGGGTGCATGCTGTTGGCCTGGGAGTTCCAATGAAGTGACCACTGCCAAAAACTTTGTTTGGGTCCCCACACTTCCCCCTTCTTATTCCCCCGCCCCATCTCCTGCCTTGAAATAAAAGGGCTAGGATTTGTAATTTGGGGTCTTGCTGCCACTTGAAACCCATTAAGGTAGCCACACTGCCCGGGTCCTGGCAAAATGCAATTCTAGGTCCTCATTTCATGTTTAATTAGCAGCCACTGGAGGAGTCCAGCAGCCTCTGGGGTTAAGAGGAGGAGTTGCAGAAAACAGAGTGAGAGCCCAAAGAAAGGATTCAATACCAAGTACAAGGCGAGTAGGGCAGGGTGGGGGTCTGTGTTTTGCTGTTTCTTTAATCTGTCACATGACGATGTCAGGGGTCAGAGCTAAAGGCAATGCCCTGAACTTGCCAAGACCTCTGGGCAGACAGCTAGGATGACTCATGGGCAGAGTGCTCCCCCAGCCCCAGCTGCAGGCAACTGCTACTGCTGCCGCCTCGTCTTCCTCCTCGGCCTGCTCCCATTGCACCCTCTTGCCCCCTCCCACCAAGGCTTCTGGCACACAGGACACTGGCTGCCTGGCAGGAACCTCAGCTAAGCACATCCAAGGAGAGCCCTCTCAAATATCACTCTGCTATTTCAAACCCACCAAGGACGCTGGACCCCTGCCACATGGCCACAAATACCTCACTCCTGCCCACACGACTCTGGGGTGCTTTCCTGCTCCAGGCCTGGTCTTCTCCCAGCCACGGCTGCAAGCAGGATCAGCAGTCTGGTGTGCAAGGAGCACAGGGCTAGGTAAGCCAGCCCCGCTGAGCTGTGAGGGACCGCAGAGCTTCAGAACCAGGAACAAGCGAGGGCAGCCCACCAAGGTCATGGGACTCCATGTCCACTACACCCACGCGTGCTTCCCTGGAACTCACCAAGGAGCTTGAGGTTGGGAGCCGCAGTCCACAGAACTCACACACCAAGTCCCTTTGGGGACACATGCATTTTCTGGAAAATCCAGAGCTTTTATCACATCTGCCCTGCCCGAAGTTGAGATCTACCATAACAAACTCCCTGCCCGGAATTCAAGTCTCACAACTGTTGGAGACTGCAAATTCACCTCCCAGGAGCCTTGGTAAATTCATGTCCTCATTGAACACAAGTGAGACACCAAGCAGGGGCCGGACACACGTCAGGTCATAAGTAAGCACTTCCCCTCAGCCATGCAGGACTCTATAGAATATGTGTGTTGTGAAAAATTGGGAGATGGGGCTTCGAGGAGGGGGCTTCCACCCCAGCTCTGCCACCTCCTGGTGATGTGGCCTTGGAGAAGCCCCTGAACAAAAGTCTCCAGCTTCTGCAGGAACCCAACCAACCTGGAAGCCAGGCCGAGGCCAAGCGCATAGGGGCAAGTGTGTCGTACAAAGCACAGCGGACACAAGCAAGGACCCAGCACCACACTCAAGTTCTCCAACTCAAAGCCCTTTCGGAACCTCACCCACTCCACCATTTCCTGCCACCAAAAAAGGAAACATACTCAGTGACCACAAGGAGGAAAAGACTGGTGGTTTAAGAAGGCACCAGGGTCTAGCATTGTGGCCCAGCAAGTTAGGCCATAGTTTGCAATAGCAGACGCATATGGCCATTGGTTCAAGTCCCAGCGGCTCCACTTCCCATGCAGCTCCCTGCTGATGCACCTGGGAAAGCAGCAGAGAACGGCCCAAAGGACTTGGGCCTCTGCACCCACATAGGAGACTTGTATGAAGCTCTGGGCTGCTTGTTTCATCCTGGCTCAGCCCCAGTCATTGCAGCCAGTTGGGGAAGGAAGCAGCAGATGGAAGATCTCTTTCATGTAAGTAAGTAAATAATTTTTAAAAGTATCAAAGATAACCTCAGCAACCCACTCTGAAGGAGACATAGGAGGAGACAGTGGTCAGGACACCACCGGGTCCACATTCATGCAGCTGGGGGATCACCCTACACAGGGTGGGAGCACTCAAACCACAGAGCCCAAGAAAACCCAAAGAAAGAGAATTGACCCCCTCCCTCCCAAAAAAGGGCCTCTTCCCTCTCCACTCTGAGATGCCCAATTCTGGCTGAGGGCCAGCAAGGAAAGTTGGTCAGGGCTGCCCCCATACCCACCCAGCCTAAGCGCCTCTTCCCACGGAAGGCAAATCGCTTCCTTGGACATGCCCACCCCACCCCAACGCCAGGGTTCTTGGATGGACTAATGAAGAACAGCATGTGATGAAAACTAAGCAGCCAGGTGCAAATGGGAAAACAGACTGTGACTCAAACCAAAAACTCGCCAACTCAAAGAAGCCTCAGACAGACATACCCCCACAATACCCTGGAATCACCTGCCTCATGCCAGGCCCTCCAGCCTGGCCTTGACCTGGGAGGGGTCCCCGAGATCAGCGGACCCATAATCTACCTGCCAGGCTGGGTGAAGGGCCACAGTGTCCTCTCCCCTAGAGAGCTGATCCAGGCTCTTCCATGAGCGCCTTGCTAGTCCTGCAGGGGCATGAACTACCTCCTCAACCCTGCCCCAGGAAATACTTGTGCCCACCCAAGGCTGGTGGCTCGGGGACCTAAGCCAATGACTGCTCACTCCATGACAGCCCTGGAACCCATCTGCCAGAAAACAGACTGCCTGTTAACACTGATTTACACTCCACCCGGTTTCTAAAAGGAACTTGAGACCACCAGCTAACCAATGTTAAAACCACCTGTTCAAGATCACCCACTGAAATCTAACCCCTAAAAGAGCATCTTGCCATATTCCATTGGCAGCGACTCCAGTCCGGTCCCCATTCCAGCTCACCTAGTGTCCCCACCCCACTTAGAGCCTTCATTCAATTCCACACTACCAACAGCCCCAACTCAAGGTGTCCACCACATAACAAGTTGCAGCCAGGAAGGTTCCCCTGTGTGAGACGCAAACCAGCAGTAACAAGGCACAGCTGCCACAGGCCTGGCAGCGTGGGGGACTCTGGGGTCAGCAGTGACCTGCTCCACTGACCAGCCGATTGTGGCCATATCTGTACCTCAGCTTCTCCAGTGCAAGATGGGCTTCCCAGGAAGCCCCCTCCCACGGGTTCACAGGTGGATGAGTGGAGAGACTGAACCCACAGCAGTGAGTGCCGTGGCCCGGCTCTCAGACATCGAGAGGAAGCCACAGCAGCCACAGGGCACAGAGAGTGGCCTCCCTCCCTCCCCCATGTCATGACCTAACAGCCAGGCCAGGCCAGGCCACCCCAGCTCAAGTGCAGCCCAGAAGAAAGGGCACTGAACCCCAAGCCTATGAATCACAGACCTCAATCCACGTCACCTCAGGCCCTGGTCGCATCTTCCAAATGTCAATGCCAGCCCAACTGTGCTGTCACTGACCAACTGCAGGAAGTACTCATCCTCGCCCCCTCACCCCCAGGCCCAGTGTGCAAGCTCCCCTTGTTGCCACACAGGGTCTTCCCCCAATTCACCTGGGTACCAAACCTGGCTTACCACCAGCACCCTCTCTCATATCTGCAAGACACAGCACACATATCCTCCACTAAGAGCCAGGCTTGAAACACACACACCTGCCCAGCCCATTCGCTACAATGAAACCACTGCAAACACTAGGGACACTGGGTCAGCTGCGAAAAGGTTGGTGGCTTTTGTTTTGTTTTGCAAGGGGAGGGGGGATATATCTGCCAGATAAAGGGCAAATCCACCCACTCTTCATCTCCCCCAGCCTGATGATCATCACCCCAGGATTTTCCCAAGAGAACCACATCACAAGGGAATGAGCCCCGCCACCCCTACTTTAACTTCTCATAGTTGACCAAGCCCCAAGTTCCCGTCACCAGCTGCTGTGCTAGCCCTGGAGATGGCGCCAGAACTGGTCAGCACTGCTCTCCACGGTCACCCACT
Organism: Ochotona princeps; assembly: GCF_030435755.1. Classification (NCBI taxonomy): domain Eukaryota; kingdom Metazoa; phylum Chordata; class Mammalia; order Lagomorpha; family Ochotonidae; genus Ochotona; species Ochotona princeps. Next base: position 43,568,820 of record NC_080833.1, read on the forward strand.
CTTGCAGCACCCGATGGCTCCCAAAGCCTCAAAGCCTGCAGCTGAGTAACCAACTCCTCAGGGTTCAACCACCACCAAGAGGGCCATGCTGCTGCCGCAGACCACCTAGGACATGCGACCAGAAGGGTCCCAGTCCCTGAGACCAGTTTCAAGGGATATAGGTGACGTGGAACACAGCACAGGGCCAATAGTGTTCAAGGAACCAATTCTATGGCTAGCGTATGAAGACCATCCTCACCCTCTTCTTCCAAGACTACAAAACCAAACTGTCCACCTACTATGCGCACATACACTCAGCCCTGTATGCAGGCGACAGGAAGCACTGGTGCTGGAGAGAGGCCATAAAGACCTGCAGACATTTCCTCTTCCTTCTCCCAAACAGACCCAACACCTGCCCCCTCAAACCACTAACTCCCACTCGGGTTTTCAGCCTCTTTGTTTCTGAAGGAGACTGAGAGACAGACATGTGTGGCAGACACAGGTCATAATCACAAATCCCAGGAAATCCATCCATCCAGAAAGCGAATGGCAGGTTAGAAAGCAGTACCTTCAGATGACATGAAATAACCCTCATACTGATGCACTGACTAGCCGAGGGTCTCAGAGCACACAACGTCCCAGCAAGTGCAACAAGAGCCCCACCACCAACCCTCACGCTCACCCCCAATACTTGAGCAAGAGCCTATCTCCCCAAATCCCCACCCTACTATCTTTATACTCCCAGACACAAGTTTCATATTTGCTTCCCCTACCTTCATGGTTAGAAACCAAAACCAGTGAGGCCCAGCTAACTGTCCCCTCTTCATATAAACCTCACAGCACTAGCAGCCATGCGCAGCACCACTCAATTCTCCAGATACGCATCTCCATTCCTTTGCATAATGACAACATTATGAAATACCAAGTCAGAACGAGTTAAAACACTGCTGGGGGAGGGTCCATTGGCGGAGGTGGGCAGGAGAACAGAGGGAAAGGCGGGGAGAAAAGCAAGACCACTGCCAATTGGCTGAGTATTTACTTCTGGTACGAAAAGAAATTAGAGCTATCCAACCCTGTAATTATTGCGAGAATTAAAAATTTGTTACTCACGTAATCATGAAAGGCTTTTGCTTCACTTGAATGTTCACAAGTATCTCTCCTTTCAGGAGCTGCACAGTAGAGGTCCCAAAATACACTGCAAGTCAAAAAATAAAATAAGATCGTGTTACTAATTATTACTTATGTACACAACAGCAAGTGCACAATACACTGTGCTAGCAGAACCTGGTCTCCCCAAGACTCCATCCCACCTGCCCAGCCTTCTGCAGGCAAACTCAGCCTGGAAAACATGGGTCCAAGCGCTCCCAGACAGTCCATAACTTCCCAAGGGATGCTGGTTCTCAGGAATCAAGTGCCTCCTAAGTGCCAGACACCCCCATCCCTAGACACCATGATTATCGCGTCCCATAAGATGAGAGATTATCTACCCTGTCCCTAGACACTCAGGGCACCTACAGCTTGAAGAGGGCAGCACAACACTGCCAGAGGTGCCCAGGTTGAACAGGTAAGAACCCAGATGAGAAGCCACACCTGTCTCCTTTTCCCAGCACACACCAAGATGGCTGCACACCATCCAAAGCGATGCAACCATGATTCATTCACAGGCACAGGACTGGGTGACTCTGGGAGGAACACAAGCCTTGTACATTCTTAGCCTCAGAACCTACACCCTCACCCCCTCTGCCATCCAGGTCCTCTCCCATAGAAGGTCTTAGGCAAGAGGCACTTCCCCTTTCTACCCAAGAACGCCTGACAATTAGCCAAAAGTATGCTATCCTGCCCCGACTGGACAGCCCTCTTCAGAGGGACCTGCCCAGCTGTGTGAGGAAGGGGACAGCAGGCCTGACTAGAACCCCCAACCCCATCCCATAACCGTGCACACTCATCTCGATGTTTTCTATTCAACAAGCACAGACACAACCAGTAGAGCAACTGGCAATCCCAGAAGAGTCACAGCATTCCAACGAGCCTTCAAAACTCTGCAGGCCGAGCCCAGTGCCCGGAACCAGCACTTGCTGGCAGGGTGTTGTGCACAGGGATGCAGAGGTCTGATCTTTGCAGCCGGCGTTCCTGCCCTCATCCCCATACACAGGCACCTGGCTCAAAGGATGGGAGTTACACAGTCCTTGCCACCCATCCCTATGGTCCTCCACTCCTCCCCCCCCAGAGAGCTGTGCTCATTCGCTCAGGGTCTGATCACACCAGGCCACTGCTGGCACGGATATAAGCTACTCCAAGCCCACTTGGGGCTAAGACAAAGCCAGAGGCAGTTCAGGGCACACGGCTGCATCAGGACAATCAGGGGCTTCCACCAGCACACAGGGAGCCAGCTGTACCCACTATTGAATGAGCTCCTGCATCTGGCCACGGCTTTTCCCACTATAAACCTCACAGCCCCTCTGAAGTAACTTTCACTCCCAAGAGGCCAGCCTCTGCAAGCTTTAGGGCCATCCACATACTCCCCTCCGCCGGTCACTGCAGGAAAATCCTGCTACCCACTCCTACAGGTGAAATCCTGAAGCTACAGCAAAGGCCCCAGACACAGGTACTCCAGAGGTTAGCAGAAGTCATTAACAACTCATTTTCTTCACACAAGTTTGAACAGACAGACGCTTCATCCTCCCGCCGTTCAGAGATTTCAAACAGTAACCTGAACTGGCAGCCAGGCAAACCTGGAAGATGCCAACAACACCAAACACTCCGTCTTCCTGCACTCCAAGACACCAGAGCTGTGCTGAAGCTTCGTTTTCCCTTTCCAAAGTGACAACAAAGGCTCCATCACCCAGGGGACGCACACCTGCCAAGTCTGCCCACAAGCCAGGCACCGGAACCAGACCCACACTGACCAACACCTGCAGGGCTGAGAGGCCTCAAGGAAGCTTGGAAAAACCCCTCCCAACAACTGCAAACCACAGGCACTCTGCGAGGTGGGCTTTGGCGGGCTAAGCGTGTCAGCTCTGTGGTGTCAGGGTTGCTTGGTGGGGAGGAGAGAAAATGTGCAAGTTTGGATCAGTATCTGTCAACCCCGCCGGCTAGGTCCCGTCAGGATCTTGGTCAGGGTGCCTGGAATAAGCTCCAGGAATCGATCTAAGGTTTGGAGCACACAGGAGAAACAGCCCCCACTCCTCCTCTGGGCCCCGCCCCTACCCCTCTAATTGAAGCAGCATGCAGAACTGTGGAAAGTCCAGCAGGCCCCTGCCCAGAGCCCCAGAGTGCCTGGAAAAGTGAGGACTCCCTGGCTCCCCACAGGGGCTTTCAACAGGAGGGAAAAGATGAAGAAAGAACTGCCTTGCTTCTCCTTGGCTACCATGGTCTGAGGGTGCCCAGACCAGGGCCAAGTTAGGGGGTGGAGGAGGGAGGGAGTCCTGGCTTTGTTTCCCCTGGACCCAAGGGGCTCAGAACAAAACCCCCGGGGGGGGGGGGGACAACAAACAACTCCAGCACACACTTACCACCACCATGAGTGCAAAAACCCCGGAGGTTCTCCCAGCGTGATGTTTTTTTCCCATCGAATCTGTAAAGCAGAGAGCACAGGCAGCTCATAGAAGCCGGGCACAGAGGGCTGCCCCCCAGCCAAAAGGCACTGAAGACCAACTAACAATAAATGCCAAAAGGTGATAAAAATTCAAAATGGTGGCCACGGTGGCTGCTCCCGAAAACAAAGGCTCTCGGAGGAGGGGGGGGGAGACCGGGTGTCAAACTGGATGCTGGGGGGCGGGGAGCCCCACTCACCTCCGACAAGAAGGTCTGTGCAGATTTCTGCGCTCCAACGTGCAGCAAATACTCGTAGACGTATAAAGCTAACCTGCAGAGCGGGCAGGGGCAAAAAGGGAGGCAAGGCTCAGAGCACGCCGGTACCTGGTCGGCCATCCCGGGGCCCCAGCTGCCCCATCACATTGTGGCCCCCACCCCTACTCCCGCTCGGCCAAGGCTAGCAGTGAGCTCACCCCGGCCAGGTGCCCACAAGTTAAGAGTGGCTACCAGGGGGAGGGAACACACCAACTCCAACCGCGGGGGTGCCAAGCAGTACCCAAACTTGAACTTCTAAGTGGTGCGCAGCCAGACCCACCTGGGTCTTCCCAACTCGCGGGCTACCGGACCCCAGCACGAGCCATGGTCCTCGACCCTCCTGGACATCAGCTCCCAAGCTCCCAGGGGTCCAAGGAAGGTTTGTCCCAGCTCCAGGAGCTCGGCGAGCTCAGGAGAGAGCAGCAAAGCGCCACCCTCTCCACCGCCCCCAAACAACTGCCCCCCCACCCCCAAGCCGAGGGCCAAGCGGCGCCGCTGTCCCTGCCCAGCCCGGCGCCCCAGAGGGCGCGGAGCCGGCGGCGAGGCCAAGGGCAGGGAAGGGAGAGCGCTCCCGGCCGAACAAAGCCCCCGGCACGCACTCCTCACGCCGCGGGCGGACAAAAGGAGCCTCTGGGGCTGCAGAAGCCACGCGCCCCCTGCCCGCGCCCGGTGGGCAAAGTGCGGTCACCACGCTGAGCGCCCCGCTAAGGGCAAAGCGCCTGGGCTCGCGGGAGGAACCTCGCCCACCCCTCGGCGCGGGGCCCCCACACCGGGTCCACTTCAGTCCGGCCCGGCCCGCGGCCACCAGTGCCCCTCTGCCCGGCGGCTCCACGCCGCCCCAAGCTCCGCCGGCTCCCAACAATGGGCTTTCCCACTCGGCCCGCCGCGGCCTCCTCGGGGAAGGGGCCAAGCAGGCAGCGAGGGAGCCCCCTCACGCACACCCGGAGCCCGGGGCCCGAAGGGGGCGCAGCCGTCTGGCCCCTGCCCACCCACCTGCCTCGCACCGCCCGCCCTCCCGTTCGCCCGCAGCCCGGCAGCGGCGCGGCCGTCACTTGCAAAATAGGCTTACTTTTCCCGAGCCTGCCCGTCCGAGGGCACCGCCGAGCCTTTGCCTTTGGCAAACATGGTTTGCAGAGAAGAGAACGCCGAGCCCCGCCGCCGCTGCTGCTGCCGCTGCTGCCGCTACCGCTCCGGCGCTCCCGAGCGGCCCCTCGCTCCCGGCCCCCTCCCCGGCGCTCGCTCGCTCGCTCGCGCTCTCCTCGCCGCGCTCCCCTCCCTCCCCCCCAGGCGCTGGCTCCGCGCTCTTTCCAGCTGTCAAAGCGTCAGCCCCGGCCGCGGCCCCATCGCCCTGGAACTCCTCCCGCGCCGGCTCGGCCTCTGGTGCCGCCGCCGCCGCCGCCGCCGCCGCCCCGCACGGCACTGCTCGCTCGCGCGCTCGCCTGCCCGCCCGCCCGGCCGGCCGGCTCCGCCTGCGCCGCCCTCTGCGCCTCCGGCACCGCTGCTGCCGCCGCCGCCGCCGCTGCTGGTCTACTTGGAGCTCAACCGAACGTGGCTACCCGGGCGAGCGAGCGAGGCGGGCGTCACCGTCCGCGATGGATGGCCGCCCCGGCCAATGGGCGCTCGCGGGGGCGGACCCGGCGGGCCCGGAGAGGGACGCCCCTGTCAGCGCCCGGCCGCGGCAGTCCCCGCTGCGGCCGCCTCCGCGGAGCCGCTGCCCCTGGCTCCTGCGGGTGGACTGGGGGGTGGCCGCGGGCGCGAGCCCCTCTCCACTGCAGAGAGGGCGGGGAGGGGGGCGACCCGAATCAGGATGGGAGGGCGGGCTCCGGTGCTGGGGCGTGTGTGTGTGTGTGTAGGGGGGAACCCGACCGGCACTCCCGCGGTGTGGATCTCGGGGGACAGTGGGGTGTGGGAGTGGGAGGGGAAGGTGGGCAAAGGAGGTGCTGCGTCCGAGGCAAGGGGGCCCCGCTCGCGCCCGCCCTCCACGTCCCCTCTCCCTTATCTGCACCTCTCCTCCCCCGCCGCGGCCCGCGCCAGCCCAGCCCTTATCTTGCCCTCCCCTCTCGGCTGCCCGCCCCCCTGGGCTCCGACCCCGACCCCCTCCCCAGACTCCGGCCACCGCCGCCCCGCCCCCCGGGCTTCCCTCTCGCGCCCAGTCTGGCTTCCGAGCGCCGGGCTCCGGGCTCCACGCTGAGAGCTGAGCTGCTGGAGCCGGCGCCGAGGCGCGCGGCTGCTCCCTTTTACTAGATCATTAAAATACTTTGGAAAACCCCAAAGTGGAGCCGCGCGAGAATGGCCCAGGGCGAGCTTCGGGGAGCTGGAGGAAGGGACGGGGGGGACTTGGGCTCGGAGGAGGGAGAGCGGTTTCTCCCCGATTTCCAAGGGTTGCCAAACCCTGGCAAGTTAGCCCGCCTCGGGTCCTCCACGGGAAAAGGGGGCCGGGTGGGGTAGGGGGCATCACCTGGGCGCCCCGCAACGCGGACTGCGCGCTGCCGGTACCTGCAAACTTCCGATAAAGGAGCTGAATGGGGGGGGGGGAGCGAGTCAGGCGTGGGGGGAAGGGAGGCCTCCATTGTCAGTGACCCAGGTGTACAATGGGAAATTGGAAGGGGGGTGTTGGCAGAGTGACCCAGCTATTTGCTACCGACTCTATTTGCTACCTACGCTGAGAACACATCGTGTGCTCCTCGCTGGAGACTGCAGCCCTGAAACTAGCGAAATAAGCGAGGGCTCCCCCATTTTCAGATTGTTTTTGGAGCGCGGTTCTCTTTAAATGCGATAAAACACAGTCGGCACTGTCTCTTTAAAAGAGTCAAGCAGAAAAAGCTGTGTAAGCGCTGATTGGCTGCCTGTTTGGATACATCTTTAGGGGAGCCTTGAAACTGTTAGCCTAGGTTGATTTTTTTTTTTTAACTGCGCTGTTCCAATAAACAAGTAACGCCCCTCCCCCTAACATGCCTCACGCCAAACAATTAAAGGATAGGTCAGTGTCCTGGGGAAAACACGTTTCAAGTAGGAAAACTCAGAACTAGATTTCAACAAAATAAACAATAATTCCCTACCATTAAAGTTTGCTTATTTTGCTATGTAGTAGAAAGAAAAGGAGCTTTTACAAGAAATGCCCAGCAGAAAATACATCTGCATAGATTCAGGAAGCAGACCGGGTGCGTGTTTGGAAGAAGGCTCTAGTCCCTCGTTAGAGTACAGCCAGGGCCTGCCGAGCCTCGGGACCCGGTACTCACGGAGCGGACAGGGGCAGAGCAGGGAACCCCTGAGCGCCAGTGGACAGGTGTCTGTGCTGAGCCCCTACTTACGAGGTTGTCTGGTGAATGAGGGGAGCACCGCCGAGGTTAGGAGGGAATTGAAATACAATGATAGGGGAGAGAAGGAAATAATTACAGTTATTTTTCCCCTAGGCGGTTTGATTTAATAGGGCTAACTTAAGGTACCTTAGAGCCTACACTAATTAAATTGGTTTGCTCTTACCCTTCCTCCGGACTCCCTTCTATTTTTGACGGGCTAGGAATGGCCAGGGATGGCTTGTCAACAGACTGACTCACGGGAAGCCTGACTCATCTTGTGTCTGCAAGGGCCACAAGTGATGAGTATCAGTTGGGTCCCAGCTAAAGGGAAACACCGCCCTACTGCATGGGCAGCCTCCCCCTGGCTAGCCAGGCCCCTACAGTAACAGCAGCAGCAGGCTTGTCAGTTTCTTCCTCTGCCCAGGGGTTGAGGTCTTGGAAAGTCTATTTCTCCTTGACAGACAGAACCTGCCCATGTGTGATGTGTGCTGTTGAGATTTCCCTCTGGGGTCGGCTCGCCTCCACTCAGGGAGCAATCACCCTTGAAAAAGAAGCGGCACCTCCTTGCACAACAGACAGGAGAAGACAAGGAAAGGGGTGGCATCTAGGGCACCCCGTGTCCACGTTCAGCTGGGTGGGGTGTGACATAGTGAGACACTCCACAGTGGGAGAGCTCAGCAGAGTCAGCAGGGAGGGGTCCTCCCTACCTCTACCCGACCAACTTGCTGGTGAGAAGGATGCCCTGGAAACAACCCCAACAAAGTGTGCAGCCCCTGGCACCATGATCCCAAGTGCCGTTGGGTCGGCAGGGGTTGCAAACATTCCAGCCTTGTTTTGTTCCCCCTAGTCCCCTGTCTCCCACCTCCCACATCCTGAGATCCCCTGACCAGGGCCCTTTCTGGACCCCCTCCCTGACTGTCTTGGAACCACCCCCACTCCTCCATCCCCTGCCCCACCCCCCACCCCCCACCCCCGCAGCCTGCATTCCCTCCGCGAGACACGCCCCTCCCAGCTTCCCCAGCTTCTCTGCCCTATTGTGACACGGGTGTTTACTGTCCCCCACCAGCCTGGGAGGGCGGAATCAGCCGTGAGTGGTGCGCGTGTCCACCGCACACAAGCACAGGTCGGATACCTGCGCTTGTATTACTAACATTCTCTTTCAACGGGAGCCCTAAGGAGCCGTGAGAGGAAGACACGCCCCAGCCCCAAACCACCTACATGCTGTAGGGGGAGACCAGAAATAGACACCATTCCCGGGGTCCAGTTCCACCCACCTGAGCTACACCTGGAGCCCAGAATGACCCAGGTCAGTCTCTCACAGTGCCCTGTGGCCTTCGCTACCTTCCTTCCTGTCTTGCTAGCTCTCAGCTCCAGGCTTTGGAACACCTGCTGGGTAGCCCACACTGTTCCCAGCAACGAATAAAACAGAGGAAGTCAACTCTTCCTGTACCCCAATAGACTCCACCCCACGGGAGGGTGGGAGCTTCTCCCCAGAATCCTTCTCTGGGGGTAGGGGCGCCTCCCCAGGTGTACCCCACTTCCTAGGCTGAGACCCTTGGCCAGACTAGGGGGGAGGAGGGGAATGTATCCTCCCACCTCGCTCGGGTGGGAAGGAGGTTCCTGGGGGTCAGCAGCCTAGTAAAAGCAATAGAAGGAGGAACCGGATGTGAAGGGTCCCGCTGGGAGATGAGGCATGGGGAGTAAGGAAAGGTGGATTCCCAGCTGAGGCTGGAGGGGCCACCCCACTTCCTCTCTGGACTGCCTGCCCCTGGGGCTGCAGTGGGAACTAGTGGCTGGGGAGCAGGGACCCTAAGAAGACAGGTTTTGAGGGCAGGCAACTGCAAACCCACAGACTCCACTCAGGAGGCCCTAAGACCTTGTTCCCTGTGGCTGGGCACAGTGTGAGGAGGCCCCCTCTGGGTGGAAGCTGGACATCCAGCCCTGGCACATCCAGTCCTTGCCTTGCTTGGGAACACCTCTGATCAGACAGACCTCAAGGTGCTCCAGCCGGGGAGGCTGTTGCACAGGCCAGTGAGCTCAGAGCGCAGGCCACCTGGCTGTCAGCACATTCTCTCCTGGGGTCTGGCAGAGGCAGAAGCCAGCCCCCGGAGGAGACCTGGCCTCCTGTCACTTTGTTGGCAGACTCAAGACAAGGGTCATTCCCCTTCCTGACACCCTGTGCCCTGTCTTGGTAACAAGGCTGTTGTTGCCAGGGTCCCCCCAGGTGAGGCTGGGGGCTGAAGGCAAGAACTGATGGGCCCTAGGCCCCAGATGGCAGTGTCAGCTGTTGGCAGGTTCTACAGAGCCCCTTCCCTACTGGGGCACTCTGTGGGGGCAGTGGCTAAGGACACACTATAGGGTAAAAAGATGGTCCCTGACAGAGGTGCACCCAGCATTAAGCAAATGGATTGAAGTTCAAAGTCAGGTGTTTGAGATGTCTTCCGGGAGACACAGGCTTGTCCTGTGCCAGCTGTCAGCACAGCAGGTTCCAGGCCGTGTGTAGGGTGGCATAGCTTCCATCCAGTGAGCACCTGCTTTTGTGTGCTCAGCCGGGAAGATGGTGCTGGCAATTCCCCTGAGTACAAGGCCAGCTGGGCCCTGTCCCTGACCGCTACTACCACTCCCTGCCCTCCTCCCCTGGGCCCTTGCCTCAGAGTGAAGCCTTCTCAGAGGGCATAGCCTCCACCTGCCCCCTCCCACCAGAGCCACAACAGGGCCCTGGCTTCATTCCCCTGGCACACCTTGGTCATAGCCAAGGTGAGGACTTTCCCTCTCTCCCCTCCCACCCCTGCCTCTGTGTCCCATCCCCCTCCTTCCCCAAGGAGTTCTCACCTGCCCCATCCTGTGCTGTTTTTCTCCATAGCAACCCCGCCACCTGACGTGTGTTTGTGTTTTCTTTGCCTTCTCTCCCAGAGAAGTATCTAAGTACCCAGATGATCACAGCTGCTATGTGGAGCTTCACAGCTCTGTAAGCCAGGCAGTGTTACCAGCACAGGCACACGGACACATGGGTCATTGCCAGTCATGCCAAGTGCTAGAAACAGTCTGCGGAGGATGACCTGACAGCAGGTAGCCCAAAGGATCTAGCCAGGGAGGGATGGCAGTCAGAGAGGGCTTCCTGAAGGAGGTGACATTGGAGCTGTCGTGGGAGTGGTCGCTCTGGCAAAGGGGGGACAAGGGAAAGAAGTCTCTGCAGCAGGGAGGAACACTGCCAGGTGGTGTGTCCACAGCAGCACCCTATGCTTCTGCAGGTGGCCCTTGCCATGGTAACCCTGGAGCAGGGGCGGTGCTGTTAAGGAATAGTACAGGGAGCAGGTAGCTGACCAAAGTCACCTGTGAGCTGTCAAAAGCAGAACAAACTGAAAAACAGAAACTAACAAGTGTTGGCAAAGATAGGGAGAAATTGGAACATGTGTGCACCGTTGACAGGGATGTAACGTGGTATGGCAGCCTGATGGTTCCTCAGATGGTACCGTGCAAGCCAGCGACCACACTTGTAGGGGTGTACCCAAAGGATTGAAAGGGGTGGGTGTTGTGACATAGTGGGTTAAGCCACAGCTTGGGACTCCTGCCATCCCCTATCAAAGCACCAATTCAATCCACAGTATTTCTGCTTCCCCTCCAGCTCTCTGCTAATGCATCCTAGGAAGTAAAAGAAGATGACTCAAGTTCTTGGTCCCTGGTCACTCATGTGGGAGAGTCGGATGGACTTCCAGGCTCCTGGTTTTGGACTGGCCCACTCCTGACACTTTTTTTAAAGATTTATTTTATTTTCATTACAAAGTCAGATAGACAGAGAAGAGGAGAGACAGAGGAAGATCTTCCGTCTAACAATTCACTTCCCAAGTGACCGCAATGGCAAGTGCTGCACCAATCCGAAGCCAGGAGCCAGGAACTTCCTCCAGGTCTCCCACGTGGGTGCAGGGTCCCAAAGCTTTGGGCCATCTTTGACTGCCCTCCCAGGGCACAAGCAGGGAGCTGGATGGGAAGTGGAGCTGCGGGGATTAGAACCGGCACCCATAGGGGATCCTCGGGCACATTCAAGGCAAGAACTTGAGCAGCTAGGCCACGGCGCTGGGCCCTCCTGACGCTTTTTGTTGTTTTTGTTTTTGTTTTTGTTTTAAGATTTATTTATTCTTATTGGAAAGGTGGATATACATAGAGGAGGAGAGACAGAGAGGAAGATCTTTCATCTGATGATTCACTCCCCAAGTGAGCGCAACGGCCGGTGCTACGCCGATCCGAAGCCAGGAACCAGGAACCTCCTCCAGGTCTCCCACACGGGTGCAGGAACCCAAAGCTTTGGGCCATCCTCAATAATTGCTTTCCCAGGCCACAAGCAGAGAGCTGGATGGGAAGTGGAGCTGCCGGGATTAGAACCGGTGCCCATATGGGATCCCGGCGTGTTCAGGGCGAGGACTTTAGCCGCTAGGCCACGCCGCCAGGCCCCACTTTTTGTTTTTAAAGTTTATTTTATTTATTTGAAAAGCAGAGAGGCAGATGCCAACACCATGGCATGGTAGCTTTAGCTTCCACCTACAGTATTGACATCCCATTCTAGTCTCACCTGTTCCACCTTTCGGTACAGCTCTCTGCTAACGTGCCTGGGAAGGCAGCAAAAAATGTCCAAGTTCCTATGCTCCTATCAGAGTTACTTACCCAAGCATTCACTGGCCAACAGGTGGACTACTCTTCAGCCCTGACAAAGGAGTGCGAGTCTGACACCTGCAGCACCGTGAGTGATTCTCAGAGATGCCATGTGAGATGGAATAAGCCAGACACAAAAGGTGAATAGTGCATGGTCCTGTTCATGAGTCAGCTTCAGAGAGACAGAGAGCATGGTGCTACCCAGGGTGGCAGAAGAGGATCAGGTGTCCAAGTCCAGTGGGCATCGAGCTTGCAGTTGGGAAAGTGAAGTTGTAGTGATGGATGCATGGATTCACACCATCACAGTGAAAGTAGTATGTGCCAGGGAACATCACACTTAAAAATGGTTACAATGGGGGCTGGCAGGATGGCTTAACTGGCTAATCATCTACCTGTTCCGTTTATGGCCTAGGAAAAGAGTGGAGGATGGCTCAAAGCCTTGGCACCCTACATCCACCTGGGACACCTGGAAGAAGCTCCTGGCTGCCACATGTGCAGGTAAAAGGAGGATCCACATTACACATGACAAAATCTGGCGGAATCACCATCCGCCCCCTGCCCTTGCCCTGCGTTGTGGCATAGTAGACTAAGCTGCTACCTACAGTGCCAGCATCCCACCTGGGGTACCCCTATTTGTCCTATCTGTTCCATTTCCAATCCAGCCTCTTGCTAATGAGCCTGGGAAAGCAGCAAACGATGGCCCAAGTGGGAAACCCAGATGGAATTCCAAACTTTTAGCTTCTGCCTGCATAGCCCAGCTGTTACAGCAATTTGGGTAGTGAAACAGCAGATGGAAAAGTCTGTCTGTCTGTCTGTCTCTCTGTCTGTCTGTCTGTCTATAACTGCCTTTCAAAGAAATAAAAAAGGGGGGTCCTGGCCAACTCATCCTAACCTGAATGGGGGTGTGTCCCTGTGCAGGCTTAAGCTGGCAGTGGCATCTATGGGCAGGGCTGGGAGGGCCTGGGAGCGCCTGGAGTCGCTAGGTCACCAGGTCACGGGGACAGAGCCAAGTGCCAAGGAGCAGCCCTTGCACCCACAGCCAAGCTATCTGGGCACCCAGAGCAGAACTCCCAATACATTCTCTGATTTGATTGCCGTTTCCACGGAAACAGACTTGGGTGCACATCATAGTTCCAGCTTTCAAATCCAGGTCTCTTCCAAATTTTACTGTCACATGAATCATGCACAAGCCATAGAGCATGTCCATGGCTCCCACCTCAGCGCTCTGCCCTGTAGCCACTGTTGAGCCCACTTCGTTAGCCTGGGCTTCAGTTTGCCTGAAGACCACAAATGCTTGTTGAATACTTTGGGAATCTTAGCAGCTCTGGAAAAGGCAGCCCAGAGCCACGGTTCCTTGGAGTGGCCAGAGGTGCACTGGGAACTTGTTCCTAGCACAACCCAGTTTCCAAGGCCTTCCTCTGCAAATGTGATGCCTCTGGTCACTGTGAGCCATGGCTCTATCCCAGAGGACTTTGGGAGGAGGGAATGTGAGGACACAGGTCTCCCAGGAGTGCCCTGGTTGTAGCCCAGAGCAGGTGCACAGCCAAAAGCTTCTCCTAGCCATGACCACAGGGTCCTGCCAGCTCTCTTGGATTCTGGTCCCTCTGCCCACACCCCTGGGCTCTGGGCCTGGCTGTTACCTCTCAGGCTGCATCCCTGTCTGGCTCTGCAGTTTGGCTCATCCCTGCCTCTAGTCAGCTCCACACAGAGCCTGGTTAGTCTCTCTCTAAGTCCCTGAACTTGGGCTAGGCAGACCTGAGAGGGCAGAGACTGGGTCTGCTTTACCCATTATTGCCACACAACACCAGCCCCAATGCCAGGATGGTACCTGGCACTCACCGAGTACTCACAGGCCTTGGTTGCATGAATTCTTTCTCTCTCTTGCTCCACCTCTGTCCCTCTCTCCCCCACTCTCAGGGCTCTGTCTTTCTCAGACACACGTACACACACGACCATCTGTGGCATTCTTCTCCATGAATGCTCCATAGGTTGATGTGGGTTTAAGGAAACCTCCCTTGAAGCCCTCAGCTCCACCCTCTCAGAGTCGCCTCCCACCCTCCATCATAAACAGGACCAGGCAGCGGGCAGCCCACAGCCAAGCTGCTGAGTCAGCAACTTGTTCCTGATACCTCCAGCTGGCTCGAGTCAATGTTTTTCTCTGCCCTATTCTGCCCCCAACCAACCGCCATCACCAAGAGCCAGACCCCAGGGCCTCTTCCAATGACTCACTGCAGAGAAGGAGCCAGCCCCTCCCCTGCTGCCTGGGTGGTGACCCTGGTCACAGGAGGACTTCTTTGGGAGCCTGCTTGCAAGTTTCCTCGCTTGGAGTAGGAAAAGCGAAGTACTTCATCCCGGAAGCAGGAGTTCTCAGGCCCTAGAGGCAGGCATGAGGCGGCTGTAGTTAGAGAAGAGATCTCGGAAGTATAGACTTCGAAACTAACCTTGGCCTTGAATGGAAAGAGTGTATGATGTGGTGGCAAGAAATGGGGATATAGAGTCTGGCATGAAAACTGGTTCTGCATCAGCACTGCCTTTAACTGGAAAAAAATATTTTTGTTGATTCATTTGAAATGCGGAGTTACAAAGAGAGAGAACGAGATCATCCAAGCAGCTGGTTTACTCCCCAAGTGGCTGCAACAAGCAGGCCTGGGCCAGGCTGAAGCCAGGAGCCAGGAGCTCTTTGCTGAGTTCTGTGCCTGTGCACAAGAGTCACCAGGGAGAAGTGTGAAACACTGGCAGTGCGCCGGGGCCTGCACCAAGACAGTCAAGCACATTGCCTAGGTTACTTCAAGAGCAGGGAAGCCCAAGAGTGAGGCTTGGGCCACGTCCTTGACCTGCTATCCACTTGGGCCTCTTCATCTATAAGGAGTCCTCACACCACCTCTTCAGGCTTTTTTTTTTTTTTTTTTTTTATTGTATTCTTGTTGACAATCTTTACATAGTTAATTACAGTAAAAAAAAAAAAGGTTCAGGGGTATAGGGAAGTGGGTAATACTATTATGTCCATATTGTTTCCTTCATGTATCTGAGGTAAAGCGAGATATTGATGGAGAAGCCCCACCCAGTTTCCCACCCACCCCAAGTCCCGGATGTGGGGCATGCTCTGAGATCCTTGCTCAAGTGGTTTTAATAGTTCTCCAGTTATGAATCGCTGCCAGTTTTGCTCGATGAGGTCGTCCACTGATTGACACAGTCCATCATAGGGTCTTCATTTGCCCAGTATTTCGCTGCCAACATATAGCTGAGGTGGTTGATTGACTTGTTCTGTCCTCTGTCTTTTCTTGGCTAAGGTTCTGAGTCCAGCAGTTCGATTGGGGAGATCTCCAAAGAAACTTTGAGGTATTCCCAGACCAGATTCTTGTATGTTCAAGCAAGCACAGGGCCCGGCACAGTCCATCACCACGATCAGTTGGTGGTTGCAATTGCTGGGTTGGTTCTGTTTTCGGTCCCGACTTCCACTGGAACCAATGGGTGTTGCAGTCCAGTCTGGTTCGGCCCAGCACATACTCGGCCCTTACATCAACCAGTGAGAGTTGCAGCCTAGTCGGAGTGACCCACAATAACCCCCACCAGGCCCGCCCCCTACCCTGGTTTGCCAGTATGTGTAGCAGACTAATCCAGTCTGTCCCACATCCCATTTGGCTCTTGTACTTGTCAGTGGGTATTAAAGCTTAGTTCCATCTAACCAACTCAACTATCCAGCCCTCACGGATGTTGTTGAGTGCCTCTCTGTCTAGCCACCCCAGCCCCCAACCTAGTTTTCATGCCCTCCCGCGGGAGTAGTGACCCAAGAGGAGGGAACCCACTATTTCCCTCCCAGGTCTCTCTCAATCCCGGTTTATGCACTCTTCGGGTGATTCTGTGGTTTGACTTGACAGAATTAGCCCCCAGTGCCAGCTTCTGCCATCTGATGCTGTGGCTAAGCCCAAACATCCCTCACCCACTCTAATTTATGCTTGCACCAGCAGGAATAATCCGCCCAGCCTGGCTTTTCCCTGATCTAGTCCACATACAGCGCACAGGTGTTGCAGCCTTGCTTAGTCTGGTCTGTCCCCATCCCAGTCCAAGCTCTCAGTGGGAGTAGCCATCCGGCAAGGGGACCAGCCCCTTAATCCTCCCGCCGGCTCTCTTCAGGCTTTTTGGCAGATTAAATGAGTTGGTAGCTATACAGTGCTTGGCCAGGGCTTTGGCCTGGCATGTTGTCAGGAATTAGTGAGTCATACTAGTTTTCCAGATATCACCTTATTGACCACCAGGACCATTTGAAAAGCAGGTGCTGGGACAGAGAGGGTTTTGCCACCAATCTGGCCGCCACATCCCGTATCAGAATGCTGGTTTGAGTACTGACTGAACAGTGCACACTTCCGATCCAGCTTCCTGCTAACGCGCCTAGCAAAGCAGCGGGATATAGCCACACAAATACCTGTGTCTCTGCCACCCATGTAGGAGACTCATATGTAGTGCCTGGCTTCAGCCTGGCTTGATTCCTGTTGTTGTAACCTTTTGGAGAAGTGAAAAATAGAAACTCTTGGTCTCAGTGCAATGGCTTAATGGCTAAATCCTCGCTATGTATGCTCTGGCCATTGTGGCCACTTGGGCAGTGAACTTAAGGATGGAAGATCTTTCTGTCGCTCCTCTCTAAATCTGTCTTTCCAATAAAAATAAATTAAAAAAAAATAATAATAAACATCAGTACTTGTACTAACACCCATATCTGCTAGTTCCCTCCCCAAATGGCCACAATGGCTGGAACTGAACTGATCTGAAGCCAGGAGCCAGAAGCTTCTTTCTGGGTCTCCCACACGGGTCCAGGGTCCCAAGGACTTGGGCCATTCTCCTCTGCTTTCCCAGGCTACAAGCAGGAAGCTGGATGGGAGTTGTGGCATCTGGGACATGAATTGGCGTCAGTATGGGATCCTAGTGCTTGGCAGTGGAGAATTACCTAATTGAGCCATCACTCCACCTATCCCCCCCAAAATGAATCTTGGAAAAAGAAAAGCAGGAGTCATTTCACCCGCTTGGAGGAGGAAGCCGGGGCATGTGAGGAAGTGATGATGGGTTTACCCAGTCAGCAGGCAGCAGACCAGGGTTGGAATCTGGTCTTCTGGCTCCAGCCTCTCACTCAACGACCTCACTATTCCAACAGTGTCCCTCCCGGGGAGCCCGCCCAGCCCTCCGTCTTCCCCTGTGTGCATGTACTCCCTCTTGCCAGGCAGTGCTGATTTCAAGAGGAAGCAGGTGCTGAACTCAGGATACCTGCCCTGGGAGGCTGAACAGCTGGGCTCCTCTAGGACACCCTAAGTTCCCAGCCCTGTACTTGTCATGGGGCCTCAAGCAACGGGAAAGCGGTAGAGGGAGTCAAGAGCCGTGAACACTGGGGACGCCTTAAAACCCTCAAACCAATGTGTGCTCAGAAGCCGGTGCTGTGGTGTATTGAGTAAAGCCTCCATCTGCGGTACCTGTATCCCATACGGGTTCCAGTTCACATTCCAGCTGCTTTACTTCCAACCCAGCTCCATGTAATACACCTAGGAAAGCAGCAAAGGATGGTCCAAATATTTGGGCTTCTGCACTGCTTTGGGAGACCCAGAGGAAGCTCCTGGCTCCTGGCTCTTCCAACCAGCCCAACTCCCGGCTGACATGGCCATTTGGGGAGTGGACCAGCAAATGGAAGATCTCTGTCTCTTTCCCCATCTTCTTCACCCCTCCCACTTTTGTCTCTCTGTAATTCTGCCTTTTAAGTAAAATATATAAATAAATATGTAAAAAGAAAAAAAAGACTGTGTGCTCAGGTGACTGCCAGGGAGTGTTGTGTGCAAATGTGGCATGTGGCCATCTCGCACACCCACGTGGAAACTGGATAATAGGTGTGGCATCCTGAGGTCTCCTAGGGAGGGAGTGGCCGGGAGGGGTTATCCTGGAGACGGAGAAAGGATCACCAGGCACAGAACCCTCAGGGCCCACCTGGAGCCTGCCCACGCCATGAGCAAATGCCCCAGATGCCTTGAGGTTGGAATCAACCCATGGGCAGCCAAGAGTGGAGGACGTGGCTCAGCCACAACATCTGGACTACACATGCTCTGTCCCCCTCACTGGCTTGACTCCATGGGCGGGTGGGGCTGCTAACTGTGCCAGTGGTGGGCAGCGGGGCTGGGAGGGAAGTGTCTTCTGCTGATGGCCAGGGGATGGGAGTTCCCCTACTTTTTTGGTCCCTGCCTTGTATTTTTCTGACTTGTCAGGTCTGTGAGTCAGCCTCTGGGCGGGGGAGAGTCCCACACCCAGGTGCCTCTGGGTGGCAGGTGCCAAAACAAATCCAAGACTCTGCAGTGAGGTGCTGGGCTATGGCACGTGGGAGGCTGGGGCTTTCTCCAGCTGAGGTGCCATCCCTCTTTGCAAAATGCACTGTCTCCTGTGAGCGAGTTCCTCTGCTGGGCATTGACTTATCCCAGCCTCTCTGCAAACAGAACTCTGGTTCAAAGAACCTGCAATGAAGAACTGGTGCTTGAGGGACGAGAAAAAGAAACCAAGAGATCCAAGGAAATAAGGAGAGAATAGAAATGAGGATTATGTCTGCTATGAGTGTGTGCCAGCTGAAGATATAAGCCCCTTGGGGTTGATGCTGTGATGTAGCAAGTGAAGCTGCCACCTGTAATGCCAGCATCCCATGATTATGCTGCTTTATGTCCTAGCTGCTCCACTTGTGATCCAGCTCCCTGCATCTGCACCTGGGAAAAGTGGCAGAGGATGGTCCAAGTGTTTGGCTCCCTGCCATCCACATGGGAGACCTAAACGAACTTCTGGCTTTGGACTGACCCAGCCTCAGCCATTGTGCCCATGTGGGGACAATGTGGGGAACAACAGATGAATAATCTTTTTCTATGTTGCTCCTTCTTTCTGTAATTCTGGCTTTTGAAATAAATCTTATAAAAAAGATACAAGCTCTCTGATGGCCGAAGCGAAGAGGAAAATATGATCGCTTGTGAAGCTCTAGACATAATGCTTGCTGAGGACAATTTGAGGGTTGTGAGGGGTGACGTTTGCTTAAAAGGTGAAGCAGTCACAGACACACATTCAGAGTGGGCAAGGAGAGGAAAAGTGAGAAAGAGATATTTCCACTTTCATCTTGTGGCTCTGGTGGAGAGCATGCCCCTTCTCGTTTGGCTTCTCCTGATCCTGCAAGAGGATGTGGTGATGTGGTCCCACTCCCAGGTGCTGGAGGGGAGTTCATTGACAGGTAGATTTGTATTATGCAGAGTGGAGGAGCCCTGTGGCTTCTCAGCTCATGACTCTAAGATAGCAACTTGGCTGTCTTGTTTCATTCCATCCCTCAGAGATTTCCAACCCTTATTTTTAAGTGTCCCTGAAGGATGTAGATTCCTCCCAGAGGCTGTGCCTTGCTCCCATCCTGACTTTCTTAGGCACATCTTTCCCTCGCTTTGCCCCAGAAACCCAGAGCCTCAGCTGTCACAATCTGGGACAGCTACAGGAAATGAAGCAGAGCTGGTGATGCCGAGACACATCCCTGCCCCTGTCACGGAGGTGATGGGTCAGAGTTCACAATTTTAGTTTAGTACTTATGAAAGAGTTGGAGACGGTGTTGTGGCACAGCACGTTAAACTGGTGCTTATGACTCCAGCATGTGATTTGAGTGCCGGTTCAAGTCCTGACTGCTCTGCTTCTATTCCAGCTTCCTGTTGATACTTCTGGGAAAGCAGGGGAAGATGGTCCAAGTGCTTGGGCCTCTGCTAACCCTGTGTGAGACTCAGATGGAGTTTCAGGTTCCTGGATTTAGTCTGGCCCAGCTCTGGTTGTTACAGCCATTTGGGAAGTGAAACAGCAGATGATAGATCTCTCTCTATAGCTCTGTCTTTCAAATAAATAAATAAGTAAATCTTAAGACAATATTTATAAAAGAGTCAAAAGATTGAAATGTATGTACTTAGAAAATGAATTTATTTGAAAAGCAAAGAGAGATTGAGATTTTGCCTTTACTGATTTATTTCCCAAATGCCCACAATAGTCAGGGCTGGGCTAGGCTGACATCAGGAGGATCATCCCCTGCGCCTTCCCCAGCTGTGCATTTACAGGAAGCTGAGTCAGAGTAGCCAGGACTTGAATCCAGCCACTCCAACATGGGATGCAGGCATCCCAAAAGACATGTCAGCAGCTATATCCAACATCTACCATTACAATATATGTACTTTTCATCAGAGAAGTTGCCCTTTCTCCACCACGTCCTATTGTGTAAGCACCACTCATTCTGCCCTGGATTGTATGGTGTAAATGACAGATGTTGGGTGGCACTCAGAGATTCCCTGGACCTTAGATAGGGCATGGCACCTGATGGCCATTGTTTGTGCCACTGTGTCAGGGCCTCAGCTAGAAACAGTACAAACCATAAAGACTCCAAGAATTTGGAGACAGAGCTCTCTGGAGACTTCTGCTGCTTGTTTGCTGTTAGTCTCAGCTAGGATTGTGGCCTCTTTATGTGCTTTGGGCAATTTACTGCATGGACACAGCCAGGTTCCAAAAGGAGGACTTGGGGGAAAGAGTAAAGTCACCCCCAGTTGTATGCAACTGCCTAAGTTGCCTTGTATATAACATAGGCAAATGTTACACTGCTGGGAAAAAAGCAGCTAATAGCTGGCTGGCATTCTGGGTCTTGATCCTGCCAACTCTATGTTAACTATACTAGTGTGCCAGCATAGCTTTTTAAAAAAAATCTATTTGTCTTTGTTAAAAAGGCAGATTTACAAAGAGAAGGAGAGACAGAGATAAGGATATTCCATCCACTGTTTCACTCCTCAAATGGCTGCAATGGCCAGAGCTGAGCTGACCCAAAGCCAGGAGGCAGGAGTTTTTTCAGGTCTCCCACACGGGTGGAGGGCCTCAAGACTTTGGGCTGCCCTCCACTGCTTTCCAGGCCGTAAGTAGAGAGCTGGATGGGAAGTGGAGCAGCCAGGACATGAATCAGCACCAATATGGAATGCCAGTGCTTACAGGTAGAGGATTAGCCTATAGAGCCACTGTACCAGCCCCTTTATTCTCTAACATTAATTATGCAAGGGGGGAACGAGTAAACTGCTTCCACAACTCATCCTGGTCCTTTGGCTAGGCTGGGATCCACTGCAGGACGTTAACATGGGCACAGCTACAGCCATAGGCCGCTTCAGATTAGGCCATTGCACTGCATGGAATAGGGCCGGGGCTTAAAGAACCAGGGCTCCTTGGACCAGGTTGCAGTACCCACTGTGGGGGGAGTCTCACCGATGCTATATGTTGATAAGCATTTTGTCCCTTCATCTCACCTTGGTCTCAAAGAGGTAAGGATCTCCCACCTCAAGTACCAGAACCTATGGATATGTGGTCTGGCATGGGTGCGCACATTCAATGATTAGACCATTTGTGCAAAGAAGCCAACACCATCTCACAGTAATGATGAAGATGTGGGAGACATAGCCATTGACACTGAGTGCAAATTCTCCAACTTGTTAGAGGGATCCATTAGATGATACAGAGTTTCAGATCCAGCTCAAGCAAGCCCTATGTCCCTAATCAACAGGAAATGACTACAGAAGATGAGATGAAGGTGCACCCTGGAGCAAGCCTTTGAGTAAGAGTTGGGAATCTCTGAGGAGGAAATGAAATGGGACAAGTGTGGATAGCTAGCTAGCTTGAGGTCATGACCTAGACCCCACACTCCCCCTACTCTTTGTAGTGCCATCAATCAGTGACCCCTCCCCCAGGATGTACTTCCTGTCACCAGGGATCTGGGGTGGTATCATGAAACCACTCCCCTTCTCAAGATTATATGAAGACTGACAATGTGGAGGGGAGCACTCTCCTCCCCTCTCCTGCACTATTCCCCTCCCAACTCATTCCACATGCCAACATACATCTGTGACCAGTTCACCTAAACTTAAAACAGTAAGACCAAGATAGAGACATGGCCTTTTTGACCTGACCTCAGAAATCCAGAGTTGCCACTTTTGCATAGCTTCACCCACAGTTAGGAGAAGGGATCTGGATAACACCTCCTTAAAAAGAAAAATTGATCAATTTCTTTGAAAGAAAGAGAGCTCTTGCATCCGTCTGGAAGATCTCTTTCTCTTCCTTTGCAAAAGTGCCTTTCAAATAAATCTTGTTGTTGTTTTGTTTTTTTTCAATTGGAAAATCAGGTTGTCAGATTTACAGAGAGAAGGAGAGACAGAGAGAAAGATCTTTGATCCACTAGTATATTCCCCAAGTGGCTGCAATGGTCACAGCTGAGCCAATCTGAAGCCAGGAGCCTCTTCCAGGTCTCCCATGTGGGCGCAAGGCTCCAAGGTTTTGGACCGTCCTGGACTGCTTTCCCAGGTCACAAGCAGGGAGCTGGATGGGAAGTAGAGCAGCGAGGACACAATTCAGCACCCATATGGGGTCCTGGCACATGTAACAGGAGGATTAAGCATTAGGCTATTGAGCTGGGCCCTCAAATTTTTGTTGAAAATAAAATTAAATAAAACACGACACAGGGGTGGATGTTGTGTCAAAGCAGATTAAGGAGCCACTTAGGCTGCCCACAATACCATCAGAGTTCCTGGTCCGAGTTCAGGCTGCTCTGTGGTTTCTGTCTGGCTCCATGTCAACGGGCCAGGGGACAGTGGAGGATGGATTCCTGCTATCCACATGGGAGACACAGATGGAGTTCCTGACTCCTGGCTTTGGCTTAGGTCAACTCTGGCCTTTGTGGGCATCTGGGGAGTGGAACAGAGTCAACTCCATCTTTGACATAAAAGCAATAATAAATCTTAGACAAAAATGATACGATGTTAAGACTTTTAATCTATTGTTAAATGGAAACGGCTGGTTGAAGGCGATGTATAATAAGCTGCATGTTGATTTACAATATTTTTTTCCTTGGGGAAGTATTCAAGAAGCTAATGCAGCATTTCTCATGGGCCAGCCCAGGGCTAGGCACTGGAGAGCATCAGTAAGAGGGAGCTGGCAGTGGAAGGTGCCTATAGCATGATGAGGCACACACACACGCATGAGCTGGGAAGCCATTCTTTGGCGACTGTCTGCACACAGAAGATGACATTTGTGTGTAGAGAAAAACAGTCAGACAAATGAGGAGGGCGGGGGCACCGTCACAGAGGCTGACTCCTTCTGTCAATCACCCTTCACTTGTGTTGCTGGTGGCTCTGGGGGAAAAAAAAAGAATGTATTTATTTATTTGAAAGTCTGAGTGATGGGCAGGAGTGAGAATAGTGAGAGAGAGAAAAAAATTCTTCCATGCACTGTTCATTCTCCAAAATGGCTGGAAATGTTGGAGCTGGATCAGATTGAAGGCAGGAGCTAGGAACTCTATCCCGGTCCCTCACGTGGGCAGCAGGGGTCCAATGACTTAGGGCAGCTGCTGCTTTCCCATACCTGAACTGGATGTGGAGCAGCTAAGACTCGAACCAGTGCTTGTATAGGGTGTTGATGTCACAAGCAGAAGCTTAGCTCACTGAACCATAACATCCGCCCCAGCTGGTGGCTGGTTTAGGAACAGGGATGTGAGTGGTACTAGCCAAGATGAGGGGAAGAGAAGGCTAGGGAGCTCCTGGAGTGCCTGATAAACAGATCACATGTTTCCTCCCATGGATGCTGGCTGTGACATTCAAATTTGTGGCCAAGTCCTTCCAAGCCCCAGGAGATTCCACCTTAGAAGGACTCTGAGCTGGAGGGTGGCAGAGAAAGGAGACAGAGAGCTGGCTCCTCCACATTTTTGAGTTCCTGATTGCACAGCGCCTGGGGCCCTTGTGGTCTCTGTGCCAAGCGAGACAGCACATCTCCTGTTGGTTCCCCCCAGAGTGAGTGCCAGATTCTGTTACTTGCCTCCAGGAGCACACTGACTACTGCGGAACATTCCAGACTCCAGGAGTGGATGAGGGGGTGGCTCTAGGGACACAGGGTGGGGAGGAATGCTGAGAGCTGGCAGGGGTGAGGCTAGTGCAGGGGCGGGTCATGACAGGACTATGCTGTCCAAGGCACCAGGACTTGTGCTTGAGAGCAAAGGGAGCCGGTCAGGTCATGCCCATGGCTAGGAACGGTGAGACCAAGAGCGGTGAGCACAGGGGAGGCTTGGTGGTGAATAATAAGTGGGCAAAGGCAAGAAGCCCTGTGTCCCCTGCCCAGTGCTCGCTGGACTGTAGTCTTCCTGGTTTTTGTTTGTCTGATTCTTTATTTAGTGGAGCCATTATTAAACCTTCTACTGTCATGCAAAGTTTTAAATTCATTAAAAGGAATAAATAAAATGGGGCTGGTGTTGTGGTACAGCAAGCCAAGCCACCACCTGTGTTATAGGCATTCCCTGTGGAACCCGGTTTGAGTCCTTGCTGCTCCACATCAGATTCAGCTCCCTGCTAATGCGCCTGGGAAGATGACCTGAGTAGTTGGGCCCCCACATCCACGTGGGAGACCTGGATGGAGTTCCAGGCTCCTGGCTTCTACTTGGCCCCATCCCAGCAGGTGTGATCATTTGAAAGGTGAATCAACTGATGGAAGACCTCTCTCTCTCTCTCTCTCCTCCTGTAATGCTAACTTTCAAATAAAAGGATAAATCTTTACATAAACCCTATGGCACTGAGTAGCCATATGGGTGGGCCATGGTGGAGAAGAAATGGGGTGAGGTCTCCCCCAAGGCAACTGGCTTGGGCATGTAGAGGAATGGGAATCCAACAGCAAAGCTTTGTGTGGGAGGTCAGGAGCTGAGTTTAGGTTAGTGAGGGGAGGCCCCCAAAGGGTGGCCTCCGCTAACAGCGTGACTGGCTTTGGGGGCTGACCCTCCACCATCGGATAGCATCTTGGCAGGACAGCCATCAGTCTGGATGAAGGATATAGCATGATGGGAGCCTGACAGTGCAGGCTCCTCTGCCGCCT
Source organism: Ochotona princeps (assembly GCF_030435755.1). Lineage (NCBI taxonomy): Eukaryota > Metazoa > Chordata > Mammalia > Lagomorpha > Ochotonidae > Ochotona > Ochotona princeps. The sequence goes on from NC_080833.1 coordinate 43,593,500, forward strand.
GAGCCAGCAACTCATCCCCAAATGCAGTTCATCTTCCTTCCCCAGGTGCCTCTGAACTGGGAGCCTGAGCAAGGGCTGAGGGCAACGAGGGCACTAGGGAAGGGATTTAAGGCCCACTATGGTGGTTCAACCAGCTAATCCTCCACCTCTTTTTTTTTTTAAGATTTATTTATTGTTATAGCAAAGCCAGATATACAGAGAGGCAGAGAGGAGGAAAGACAGAGACGAAGATCTTCCATCTGATGATTCACTCCCTAAATGGCCGCAATGGCCAGAGCTGAGCCTATCCCAAGACAGGAGCCAAGAACTTCCTCTGGGTTTCCCATGTGGATGCAGGGTCCCAAGGCTTTGGGTCGTCCTCGACTACTTTCCCAGGCCACAAGCAGGAAGCTGGATGGGAAGCAGAGCTGCCAGAATTAGAACTAGCACCCATATGGGGTCCTGGCATGTTCAAGGCGAGGACTTTAGCCACTAGGCCCCTGCGCCAGGCCCAATCCTCCACCTCTAAATGCCAGGATTCCATATGGATGCCAGTTCCTGTCCCAGCTAATCCATTTCCCATCCAGCTTCCTGCTTGTGGCCTGGGAAAGCAGCAGAGGATGACCCAAGGCCTTAGGACTCTGCATCTACGTGGGAGACCAAGAAGAAGTTCCTAGTTCCTGGCTTCAGATGGACTCAATTCTGGCCATTGAGGCCATTTTGGGAGTGAACTGGTAAATGAAAGGTCTTTCTGTCTCTCTTTCTGTCTGTAACATCTGTCTTTCCAATAAAAATAAATTAAAGAAAAAAGAAAGAAAAAATAGGGACAAAAGCCCTAACATAGGGGTCATCAAATAGCATGCTCCAGCAGACCAGAGCCATGGCGTTTAGGCTAAACTTCCACCTGTGGTACCAGCATCCCATATGGGCACTGATTTGTGTCCCAGCTGCTCTACTTTCCATTCAGTTTCCCTGTTTATGGCCTGGAAAACAGTGGAGGACAACCCAGAACCTTCAGATCCTGCACCCACCTGGGAGACCCAGAAGAAGCTTTTGACTGCTGGCTTCAGAGCAGCTCAGCTCTGCCATTGTTGTTATCTGGAAAGTCAATGAGCAGATGGAGAATCTTGTCCTCTCTGTTTCTCCTCTCTGTAACTCTTACAAAGAAAAAAAAAAATACCTTGGAACCTCCTAGAATAGAGGCGAGTCTCAGAACATTCACGGTGAAAGTGGCAGTAAGAGGCAGAGACTCTTGCATCCCTGGCTGTGTCTCCAGCAGGTCAGTACACGGCCATTCCGGGTTGCCCAGACACCAATGCCCAGCAGGGATCCACAGGCCCTGCAGGGGCAGCCTCAGAGAAGCCTGGAGCAGGGGGCAGGAGGCTGCAGCCTCCTCATTTTCAGTGAAGTGCTGTCACTGACACCAGTGAACCCCACAGAAGAGGAAGTGGACATGGAGGATAAGCAGGGGACACCTAGGAGACTTGATGAGACGTGGGCCTCCGAAAGGCTGTGTGCTGGAGCCTGCCACCTGCTCTCCAGAGCCACTCCCTAGTGCTCTTGCCAAGGCCTAGTGCTACAGCTCTTGTCTCTAATCTGAAACCTAAGTCACCACAGTCTTCCAGAAGGTTCCTTTTGGGCTCACATTTGCTGTAGTAGTCAGATTCTATTGCTTCAGACCAAAAAACCCTAATGGATACAGTGCTTGGAGTCATAGAGAATGATCTCAAAGACAGTTGGGGACAAAAAACAAGCCCTTTTTCCTGTTTGATTTTTTTTTTCTTTGAGAGGCAAAGACAGGCAGATAGAGCTTCCATCGCTGGTTCACTCCCCAGATGCCCTGGGTGGCTGGGATTGGGCCAGGTAGGAGCTGGGAATTAACTCAATGCAGACTTCCTATGGGGCGACAGGAACCCAGCAGCTTGAACTGCCGTCACCTGCTGCCTCCTAGGAGCTGCGTCACCAGGAAGCTGAAATCAGGGATGGAACCCTGGCAGTCTGATAGGAGCTGAGATGCCTTGACAGCTTCTTGGAACACATTCCCCCATCTGTGGCATTTTTAGAAAGGTCCTTTGACAACACGTGTCTTGTGAGGATTTGGAGTTCTGATGTCCACCTACTGTCATCTGTCTGCCAATGACAGAAGTGGACCTGCAATCTCATCAAAAGTCCTGCAATTTTTAAAAAACAGGGCCTGGGGCAGGCCCTGGCCTAGTGGCCAAAGTCCTCGCTTTAAACATGCTGGGATCCCATATAGGTGCCGGTTCTAATCCCAGTGGCCCCACTTTCCTAGCAACTCCCTGCTTGTGGCCTGGGAAAGCAGTTGAGGACGATCCAAAGCCTTGGGACCCTGCACCCACGTGGGAGACCTAGAGGAAGTTCTTGGCTCCTGTCTTGAGATCGGCTGAACTCTGGCCATTGTGGTCACTTGGGGAGTGAATCATCGGATGGAAGATCTTCGTTTCTGCCTCTCCTCCTCTCTGTATATCTGGCTTTGCAAAAAATAAATAAATCTTTAAAAAAAGAGAAAGAGAGAAAAATAGAGAGTCTCTGGGTGGGTCTGTTCTTGGCCCTGATGATGGCACAGGGTTGAAGGACACAGTGAAACATGAGACTGCCTGCATGGGCTTGGGTGCACATGTGTGCATGCATGTTGACACGTGTGCAAACTGGGTCAGCTCTCCTCCACAGACACTTGCAAGTGTTGTTGTTAGAGAAATGTAACCACAAGGTGTCTTAGCAAGTCCAGAAGGGTGACAGGTGCAAATACAAAGTTTAAAGGAGATTACAAGAACTAAGTTGGAGACTACACCAGGTGGTACTAAGGAGTGAGGGAGCATTTTATTATGGAAAGTTTGCTCAGGGAGGGTGTGCCTGGGAGCAGTGGTGCTAGAAGACTGTGCAGGAGTCAAGAGGCAGATTGGGAACTCACCAAGAGTAGACAGGAGTCCGCACAGTACCCCCACGAAGGAGCTTTAGGGGCCAGTGGGGAGGGAGTCAGGAGTTTGGGTTGGCTCCTCGCTGTGAACTTGGCTGTTTGCACTTCACAGTTTCTTGTACTACCTTCAAATATGTTCTCCAAATATATTTATGCATTGATCCCTTTTCTTTCTTCCAATTATTTTTTGCTTATTTGTTTTCATTTTATTTGAAACTTAGAGGAGAGAATGGTTCTAGCACCATGATACAGCAGGCTCCGTTGCTGGCTATGACACTATCCCCACATATAATCACCATTCGTAGTCCCAGCTGTTCCACTTCTGATCCAGCTCCCTCTTAATGTGCCTGGGAAGGTGACAGAGGATGATCCAAGTACTTGGGTCCCTGCCACCTACGTGAGAGAACCAGACAGGGGCTTAAGCTCTGATGCTTGAGCTGACTCAGCTGTTGCAGCTGTTTGGGGAGTGAACTAACAGATGAAAAACCTCTCTCCGTCTCTCTCTGTAACTCTGGCTTTCAAGTAAATAAATAAATATATATTTTAAAAGATTTATTTAATATCATTGGAAAGGCAAATATACAGAGAGGAGGAGAGACAGAGGAAGATCTTCCATCCGATGGTTCACTCTGCAAGCGGCTGCAACGGCCGGAGCTAAGCTGATCTGAAGCCAGGAACCTGGAGCTTCCTCTGGGTCTCCCATGCGGGTGTAGGGTCCCAAGGCTTTGGATCGTCCTCCACTGCTTTCCCAGACCACAAGCAGGGAGCTGGATGGGAAGCGGAGCTGCGGGGATTAGAACTGGAGCCCATATGGGATCCCGGGGCACATTCAAGGCGAGGACTTTAACCGCTATGCTAATACGCCGGGCCCACATCTCATTCTTTTTAACAACATCCCATAATCTCAGTAAGCAGTCTTCTAACACATAGACTGAGAAAGTATGAAAGTTCCCAGAACTATTCAAGGTACATTGTAGCAACTTTATTATAATTTGGTATTTTTAAGTTTAGATTTATTTATTTAAATGTTGTTTATATAGGTGAAGGAACTGAGGACTCATGCAGGCCTCTGGATGGGTTGGGAAGGAATGGGGTGGGGGGAAGGTGGCTGAGGGAAAAGATCCCACCCTCCTCCTGTGGCTGTGGGCTTGTGGGGAGGAGAGGGAGATGTGCGCTGTTCTTGCTGCCAGATCACATCCCTCCAGGCGACAGAGAAGATCCCTGATTTCATCCCAGAGTCACTGATGGGGAGAAGAATGTCCTGAGGGTGTTCCTCGAGTAATCGCGATTGCTCTGAGACGGAGTTGGCTTGGTTGCACCAGGTGTGACATACCACTTCCTGTACTTGCCAGCTGTCCATGTCCGTTACGGTATGTCCAAAGCCTTAGATGCTTGGCGGAGAACATAGCCGGTAGCATTGTTCAACCTGCTCTTCTTTCCATCTTTTGGTGAGACACTCAGGCTCCTCTGTTGAATCACAGAGACCGCTGTCACATCTTTCATGTACATTTTGGTATGTTGTCTCTTACATGGAGTCAGCAATAGGGTCAATCCAAGTTCCACAACACGTGCTCTGAGGTCAGACCAGACTTGATGTAGTATTCCCTGGGGATCGAGTGGAGTGGACCCATTGGGCTGATTCCTAACAGCTTCGGCTCTCAAGTGTGCCAGGGTGTGTTGGAGGCCACTCCCAGACTCAGCCTTGCTTTGGCCAGTGAGTAATGCAGCCTGGTCGGTGTGACCCCAAAGAGCCCCAACCAGACCTGCACCCAATCTGGCCCTTACATGTGCCAGTAGGTGCTGTGTCCTGGCAAGGGTCATCCCCAGACCCTGCTCCTGTCTGTGCCAGAGGGCACTGCTGCCTAGCTGGAGAGTCACACAGCTGCCAAGCTGTGTATTCTTTCCAGACCTGATCCTCACATGCTCTGGCAGGTACTGCAGCATAGTCAGGAGACCCTGAATACCCCTTCCAGGCCCGGCCCCAGACCCAGCCTTGCGTATGTATGTGGGTGCTGTGTCCTGGTTGGGGTAACCCCAAGAGCCATAAGCAGGCCTGCACCCGACCTGGCCCTGACATGTGCCAGTAGGTGCTATAACCTGGCCCAGCCCATCCCTAGACCTGGTTCCTACTTGTACTGGCAGGTGCTTTGACTTAGTTGGGAAGACTCCTGAGGACCACTAACTGGCCTGCCCCAGATCCAGTCTCACATTCACTGGCAGGTGCTGCAGCCTAGTTGAGGGCGGCCCCCTCTAGCAGACCTGCCCCCAAGCATGGCTCTCACAAGTACCAACAAGTGCTGTGACCTAGCCCGGCCTAGTTCGCCCCAGCCTTGGCTGTTTTTTTTTTTTTAATTCATTAATTACATTGTATTATGTGACACAGTTTCATAGGTACTTGGATTCTCCCCACCCCTCCCCAAACCCTCCCACCATGGTGGATTCCTCCACCTTGTTGCATAACCACAGTTCAAGTCCAGTTGAGATTCCCCCATTGCAAGCATATACCAAACATAGAGTCCAGCATCTTATTGTCCAGTTAAGTTCAACGGCTTCTTAGGTATACCCTCTCTGGTCTGAAGACAGAGCCAGCAGAGTATCATCCCGATCAATTAAAAGCTCCAACATACCATCAGCAAAAATTTACATCATTATGGAATTAATTGACATAGTAATGAGTAACCAATATGTTAAAAATAAATGCGAGTTCTTAACCACCTTCTGTGACCACCTCATTGACATTTCAATTTTAGTTTATACACAACATATAACATACATAACATAACATGTTATACATAACATCATATCATCTTAAATTAAGGCAAACATGTGGTATTTAACCTTTTGGGATTGGCTCATTTCCCTTAGCATTATGGTTTCCAGTTTGGCCCATTTGGCCACAAAGAACTGCGTTTTGTTTTTTTTAATAGCTGAGTAGTATTCCATGAGTAGATGAACCATAGCTTTCTTATCCAATCCTCTGCTGATGGCCAGCCTTGGCTCTTATGCCAAGGTGCTTTGGCCTGACCCAGCGTGACCCTCTAGATTCCCCCATCGCACCTGCCCCATCTCGGCTTCCCTGGTTACCTGAGGTTACAGTGGCCCAGTCTGTGGAAACTCCCCCAAATCATTTTATATATGTCAAACAAGCCCTCAGTGACCACCATCCTACTCTGTACCCCGTCTCTCAGTCCCTAGCAATGCATACCTCTATAGACACACTCGTAGCAGTGGTGACGGTGTTAGGGTAGTACCAGCTGGTGTCACCCATGGTGGCATGATAGGCATTTTGCCCCTTCCTCCCAGACCTTAAAAAAAAAAAAAAAGGTGACTATGCTAGCATACTGGTATTGTTAACACAGAGTTCAGATTAACCAGGCCCAGAATGCCCCCAGCTGTTGACTGTTTTTCTCACAGAAGTGTAAAACTTGCCTAAGTACCAGGTAACCTACGCAGTTTCCTACAGCTGAGGTATAATTTGGTATTTTTTTTAAAAAGATTTATTTGTTAATTTGAAAGGCAGAATTACAGAGAAAGAGAGAGAGAGAGAGAGAGAAACATCGTTTACTGATTTACTTCCCAAATGGCCACACCAGCCAGAGCTAAACCAGTCCAAAGCCAGGAGCTTCTTCCCAGTCTCTCACGTGAGTGCAGAGATTGCCCTCCACTCTTTTCCCAGGCCATAAGCAAGGACCTTGATTAGAAATGGAGCATCCAGGACTCAAACCAATGCCCATATGAGAAGCTGGCACCACAGGATGTAGCTTTATCCAGTAAATCATAGCTCCGGCAATCTTCTTAACCTTGACAATCTGATAGGTAAAACTGGTATCTCATTGTTTTAATTTGTGTTAGTTTGATTTTAAGGGATATTGCCCCTCTTTTTTTGCTATGCTTATTGTATTTCTTTTTATACAAACAACTTGGTCATATCCTTTATCCACTTTGACATTTGCTCATTTTATGAATTTACAAAGATTACTTCTCTTTTAATGAAATTGACTTCACTTCAAAATAAATTACACTAATTTTCCTGCATATGCTAATTGTCTCTTGCCTTTGTTTATAGTGTTTTTGCCATGTGGAAATTTGAAATTCTTTTATGTTCTCCACTTCATCATTATTTTCATTCATAGTGTTAGGTTAATGTCATTCCCCAAGTCTTTGCTCATTCCTATGTTCAGAAATAATTCATTGATGTTCTTTCTTGGGACTTTATGCTTTTACTATTTATGTAAAAATATTTATTCTATTTTGAAAATTTAAAAAAGAGTATTTATTTATTTGAAAGAAAGAGAGCTCTTCCATATATTGGTTTATCCCCTAAATGATCACAACTGCCACAGCTGCTTAATCCAAAGGCAGGAACTCCATCCAGGTCTCCCGTACAGGTGGCAGATTCGAATTCTTGAGACATTTCTTGCTGCCTTCCCAGGTGCACTGGCGGTGGGGGAGGGTACTGGCCTCTTAGGAGAATATCCAGGCCTTGAACTGGTGCTCTGATATGACAGCTGGAAATCCCAAGCAGCAGCTTAACTTGCTGGATCGCAAGACTGCCCTGCTATCTGGATTTAAAAAAAAAAAAAAAAAAAAAAAAAAAAAAAAAAAAAACTTATTTATTTATTTGACAGAATGAGAGCAAGAGTGAGTGAGAGAGGGCCAGTGCAACAGCCTAGTGGCTAAATCCTTACCTTACATCCACCAGGATCCCATGTGGGCACCAATTTGTATCCTGATTGCTCCATTTCCCAGCCAGCTCCCTGCTTGTGGCCTGGGAAAGCACTCAAGGATAGCCCAAAGTCTTGGGACCCTGAGCCCACGTGGGAGACCTGGAAGAAGTTCCTGGCTCCTGGCTTTGAATCAGCTCAGCTTTGGCCATGCAGCCATTTTTGGAGTGAACCAGCGGATGGAAGATCCTTCTCTCTGTATCTCCTTCTCTCTATGTATCTGCCTTTCCAATACAAATAAATAAATCTTACTGGGTGGGGCTTCTCCCTCAGTATCTCCATTTACCTCAGATACATGAAGGAAACAATATGGAAATAATAGTCTAACCCACTTTCCTATAGCCCTTGAACCTTTTTACCCTAATTAACTATGTAAAGAATGTCAAAAATATAATAAAAAAATGAATGGGGAAAAAACCAAATAAATCTTTAAAAACAAAACAAAACAAACCAAAAAACAAAAACAAAGACAGGGTCTTTGGTTCAATGGCCAAATCCTTACCTTGCAAGCACCAGCATCCTCTGTGGGCACTGGGTCATGTCCCAGCTGCTCCACTTTCCATCCAGGTCCCTTCCTGTACCATGGGAAAGCAACAAAGGATGGCCCAAAGCCTTGTGATCCTGCAGCTGCATGCAAGACCTGCAAGAAGCTCCTGGCTCCTGGCTTCATACTGGCTCATATCCAGCCATTGTTGGAGCGTGAACCAGTGGATGGAAGATCTTTCTGTCTCTCCTTTGCTCTACAAATCTGATTAAATAAATGTGAAAAAAAGAAAGAGAAAAAGAAAGAAGGAAAAAATCTATCTGTTGTTTTATTCCCCAAAAGCCTATGATGTAGGGACAAGCTGAAACCAAAAGCCAGAAACACCTTACAGAATTCCCATGTGGGTGGCAGGAACCCAAGCACGTTCCATCATGTGCTGCCTCCCAGGTGCATTAGCAGGAAGGTGAATTAAAGGTAGACTTGAGGGGGACCAACATAGTGGGTCCACTGGCTAGTCCTCTACCTACAAATGCCAGAATCCCATGTGGGTGCCAATTCATGTCCCTGTAATTCCACTTCTGATGTAGCTCCCTGCTTATTGCCTGAGAAAGCATGATGGCCCAAATCCTTGGGATTCTGCACCTGCATGGGAGATTCAGAAGAGACTTTGGGCTTCTTTGAACTGAGTATTTGAATTGGTTCAGCTCTGGCTTTTGCAGTCTTTTGGGGAGTGAACAAGTGGTTGAAAGATCTTTTTTTTTTTTTAAGATTTATTTATTTTTGTTGGAAAGTCAGAATTATAGAAAGAAGGAGAGACAGAGTTCAGAAAGAGCCTTCTGCTGGTACACTCCCCAAATGGCTGCAATGATTGGAGCTGAGCTGAGCTGAAGCCAGGAGCTTCTTCCAGATCTCCCACATGGGCTCAGGATCCCAAGGCTTTGGGCTATCCTTGAGTGCTTTCCCAGGCCACAAGCAGGGAGCTGGATGGAAAGTGGGGCACGCAGGACACAAACTGGCACTCATATGGGATCCTGGTGGATGCAAGACAAGGACTTTAGCCAATACGCTGCCATGCCTGGATGGAAAATCTTTCTGTCTCTCTTCTCTGGAGATTTTCCTTCCCAATAAAAATAAACAAATATTTAAAAAGCAAACAAACAAGCAAACAAATAAAAACAATATAGAGGTGGGACTTAATCCCAAGTACTCTAACAAGAGACACAGACATCCTAAGCAGTGGTCCAACTCTCTGGAGACTTTTTAAATACAAATGATAAAATTTTAACCACAAATACAGGAAGGTGCTGTATCCTAGCCCATCTCGGCCAGCTTCCAGTCCTGGCCCTAATGTGAACTGATAGGCTTGGTCTGTACGCCATCCTGACTCTCTCACCTGCCAGCAGGTATTGCAGACTGGCCCAGCCCAATCAACCCCCAGACGTGACCCACATATATAGGTACTGTAGCACAGTCTGGCCTGTACAACTCCCAGCCTTGGTTCTTGTGCTCACCAGCTGGAGCTGCATCTTAACAGCGGAGTTCCCCAAGCTCTCTTATCAGACTAGCTTCCAGTGGTGGACCTCACACAACCTGACTGGGCTCACCTCCAGTCCTGACTTTCTCTGTCAGACACTGTGGCCTTCCAGACCAGCCCACACCCGTTCAGGCTCTCTCTGGTGGGTGTTAAAGCCCAGCCCTACCTGGCTACCCTAGACCCAGCTCTCATGTGGTTCAGCAGGTGCTGAAACCTAGCCCAATCCATCTCACAGCTACTGTGCCCCTCAGGAGCACTAGTGAATGCTGAAGCCTAGCCCAGTCTGGTACACACCCAGACCCAGCCCACACACATGCCAAGGGATGTTGCAGCCATCTTTAGCCTAATATACCCCCATTCTCAGCTCTCACACTCAATGGTGGGAACTTCAACCCAGCAGAGGCATCCCATTAGCTCCCCTACCAGGCCTGCTCCTAGCCACAGATATTGCACATGCTGGTGGTTGCCCTGACCCAGCTTGGCATGGCCTAACCTTATCTTGCTCTTGACATTGGATGCTGTAACTTGGCCTGGCCTTGCCCACCTCCCATCCCTGGCTTTCATGCAAGCTGGTAGGTCTGATAGCCAAGCCTAGCCCAGTATGGCCCACACCCCATCCTGGCCCCTGTGCATGCCAGTATGCTACAGTTTGGCCCTACAGAGCCAACCCAAACACCTGCCAACAAATGGAGCAACCTTACCTCACTTGACCAACACCCAGGCCTGACTCATCTGCTCACCAGTGAGAACTACAGCTAACAAAGAAAGTGTCCCAGGTTTCCTGATCAGGTCCACTCCCAGATCCAGATCTCACATGTGCCAGCAGGTGTTAGGTCCTTACCTGGTATAATCTACCCCCTCAGTCTGGGCCTTTGTGTGTGCTGGTGGATTTTGTGGCCTGGCCCACCCCACTCCCAATTCTTGGGTGTGCCTGTAGATGCTACAGCCTGGACCAGCCTGGCCTGTTACCAATCCCAGTTTCCATGAGTGTTGATGAGTTTCATGCCTACCTGGGTCTGTCACCACCCCCAACTCTTCAGCAAACCAGAGGGTATTGCAGCCTTATAGGGGTGAGCCATCATATGTCCTTAGAATCTGCACCCAGCACTCCCATGTGCTGGTTAGTGTCATGGCCCAGCCTGATGTAACCCACCCCCTGCTCCAACACTCACTGGTGGGTACTGTGGTCTATCCCTGCCAGGTAAGTCCCCTAGCCATAGTTTTTGTGTGTGCCAGTGGGTGGTAGCTAATGCCAACTAGCCCAGCTCAGGTCTCCCATGTGGGTGGGTGCATTGGTCTGAACCAGAAAGGTCTTCCAGTTTCCTCCAAACCACTTGGTCTCAGCCTTCTAGCTTACTTTGAAGTGCAGTAGCCTAACTGGTGAAAGTCCTCCAGAAATCATTCCTCATCTGTACTGTACTGTACTCCTTCAGTGGTCCCCTCTCCCACACATCCTATGCTACCCTTCCCTGAGCAATCCAGAGCCCCCGTGCCCACTAGCATTTGGGTTCCTGAGTTCAGTATTCTGGTGGGGTGGCATGTTGGCCTGGAGCCCTGCCTGCCTGCCTGGCACTCAAGCACATGCTCAGGTCTCCAGACCTGGCCCACCAGCATGCCACATCAGCATGCTGGCCCATGACCCTACTCCCCTGCCTGCCTGGGACCCAAATAAGCTCCTTGGCACACTCCACTGGCCAGGTAGAAACTGGCCATATCTTTAAAAACACTTTTTAAAAGAAAAAATAGGCAATTATGCCAGCACACTGGTATAGTTAATACATATTTGCCATTAACCAGACTCAGAATACCTGTCAGCTATTGGCTGCTTTCCTCTCAGTGATGTAACTCTTGCCTAGGTACAAGGCAACCTAGGCAACTGTCTGTAATTGGAGTCTGCCTTTCAAATAAACAAATATATATGTTTTTGATTTATTTTCTTTAAAGTTGCTGGGGACCATTGTTATAATGCAGGTTAAGCTGCTGCTTGTAATGCTAGCAACCCATGTGAGCAACAATTCTTATTCTGGCTGTTCCACTTCTGACACAGCTTCTTGCTCATGGGCCTGGGAAGGCAGCAGAAGATGACTCAAGTATTTGGGACCCTGTAACCCCTTGGGAGATCAGGAAAGACTTCAGCTCCTGACTTCTGCCTGGCCCAGCTGTGTCCATTGCAGCCATCTGGGGAGTAAAGAAGCAGAAGGAAGATCTCTCTCGCGCGCGCGCTCTCTCTCTATAACTACTCTTCAAATAAGTAAATCATATTTTAAAAGAACTGTGTTTTTTTAATTGGAATGACAGACTTACTGAGAGAAGTAAAGAGAGAGAAAGATCTTCCATCCCCTGGTTCACTCCCCAAATGACTGCAATGACTGGAGCTGAGCTGACCTGAAGCCAGGAGCTAGGAACGTCTTCCAGATCTCCCACAAGGGCGCAAGGTCCTGAGGCTTTGGGCTGTCCTTTACTACTTTCCCTGGCCACAAGCAGGGAGCTGGATGGGAAGTGGAGCAGCCAGGACATGAACTGGTGCCCATATGGAATCCCAGTGAGGTAAGGACTTAGCCACTGAGCCACCAAGCCGGGCCCATAAGTAAATTTTTTTTTAAGATTTATTTTATTTTTAAGATTTGTCTTATTTTTTATTGGAAAGGAGATGCAAAAAAAGGAGATGCAGAGAGAAAGATCTTCCTTCCACTGGTTCACTCCCCAGGTGTCCACAACCGCCAATGCTGAGCTGAACTCATCTGAAGCCAGGAGCCAAGAGCTTCTTCTGGTTCTCCCATGTGGGTGCAGGGTTCCAAGGTTTTGGGCCATCCTCTGTTGCTTTCCCAGGTCACAAGCAGAGAGCTGGATGGGAATGGGGCAATTGGGACATGAACCAGCACAAACCAGCATGAATTTGCATCCTGGGATGCAGGACAGATTAGGTTAGGCCTAAGCACGGGAACCAGGGCAGAGGACAGGTCTGGTGAGGGTTATTGTGGTTCGCTCTGACTAGGTTGCAGCTCCCACTGGTTTGCATGAGGGCTGAGTGTGCTGTGGGCAGGATCAGGCTGGGCTCCACCACTCATTGGTTTGCATAGAAGACAGGGCTGGACAGGGTTGGAGACACAACTGACCCAGCAATTGCAACTACCAGTGTGTGCAACAGACTGTGCCAGACCCTGTATTGGCAAGCACATGGAAGAATCAGGTCTGGGATCACTTCAGATGAAGTTTTTGTGGGGATCCACCCAGTTGAATCGCTGGACTCAGAATCACAACCATGGAGAGAATTACAGGTTCCATGGTCTGACTGTGGAGTGCATGTGTCAGAGCTGGGCCTGCTCAGTGGCTTAGATGGAGCAGTAGACAGCATATCCAGGTGTACATGGAAGACATGGCAGTACATTGAAGCCTGCAGAGGACACCTGGTATCACAACAGAGAGTGGAGAATAGAACAAATTGATCAACTACTCCAGCCAAGTGTTGGCAGTGAGTATTTGGGCAAACGGAGACTCTAAGGTGAACTGTCACCCAGTGGATTCTGGAGAGATTTCATCGTGCTTGGAATGGCAAGATCAGCAGTATTTCAGAACTGTTGAACTATCAAAACCTCTTGGGTAGGACCCTTGGAGCTCCCCCACATTGGGGACCCTAAGATGGTGTAAAGTGGCTGTCCTCCATCCTAGGATATGGAGGCAATTGGGAGGCTGGGTGTGGTTTCTCCCCTTGTCTCCACCTTTTCCCCAGATGCAGGAAGGCAAAAAAAAAAAGAGAGAGAGAGAGAGAATGTGGAAGAAAAAAATAATCTGCTCATGTGATTATGGGAACTGAAGGGCCATAGCTTATAGGAAGTCATTTACAGAATGGAGAGTCATTGCTTTACATAAAGCCCACTGATTCAGATGTTAATCACAAATAAAAGTACATTATTAACAATGAAAAAAAAGTGGGGAAGGCCGGGAACATGTCTCCCAATCCCTCAGGTAGGGGTGCTGCACACGGCCTGGAAAGAGGTTCTGGGGACATGTTGGAGGGGGAGCAATTTAGAGCAAGTTCGACAGGGAAGAAATAATTTCTGGGGTTTTACCATGGACCAGGCCACTACACTTGCACAAACACAAGGCAGCTGAGACAGGGTAATTTAGAGGGCAGAAACCAGAGGGCATTATTGGGTCAGGTCAAGGCACCTGCCCACATGGGTTTAATTGGGTTAAGTATCCAGCTGCCTGCCAGTACATTCAAAAGCTAGGGCTATGAGGGCTTGCCTGTTTGGGCTAGGCCACAATACCTGCCTGTGAGTGTCGCAGCAGGGGGTGGATATCAGGCAGGGCTTCAGCACCTGGAACATGAGAGAACTAGAACTGGGGGCAGAATCTGTAGGATATTTCTGAGCTCACCTCTGTGGACTGCACCACCTGATGGTTTGTGTGAGAGCTGGGGGAGGTGAGCTAGGCTGGACCACAGAACTCACCGACACTTGAGAGAGCCAAGTGTCATGGAAGGAGGCCATGCTAGGCCAGGCTGCTGCACATACCAGTACATGAAAAGGCCCAGACTGAGGATAGACTATGCTAAACAGGGTTGTGGCACCTGTTGGCATATGCAAGATCCAAAGTGAGGAGTTGGCCTGGTAGGAGAACTTGGGGGGACTCCCCTGTTAGACCACATCTCCTGCAGGTGAGTACAAAACTGGGGCTGTGGGTAGGCCAGACCTTGTTAGGTTGCAGCACCTTTTGGCATATGTTTCATTTGTGTGGGCTGTGTTTGTGCTGGTGAATACTAGAACTGAGTACAAGTCATGTCAGGCAGGATCACAGTGCCCCATGGCAAGGCAAGAACTAGGGCTGGAAATCGGCCTGGTGGCAGAACTGTGGACATTCCCCTGTAGGGCTGCAGCAACCACTGGTAAGCATGAGAGCCAGGGCAGGGGCAGGACAGGTTGGTTAAGGCAACAGCACCTATTGGCATACATGTGCACTGGATCTGAGGGCAGGCTGGGCTGAGCTAGGCTATAGTACCAATGGATGGGCAAAAAAGCCAGATGAGATACAGGACAGACAAGGTTAAGCCTAAGCCCATGTTGACACATACAAAAACCGGGGCAGGGGCAGGCCTGGTGGGGATTATTGGGGGTTGCCCTGGCTAGGCTGCAATGCACATTGGTGTGTGTGAAAACCAGACCTGTGGCAATCTAGGTTGGGCTAGGCCACGGTACTCATCAGTTCACATGAGGGATGGAGCTTGGTGCAGAACTGACCAGGTAGCTGCATCTACCAGAACATGAATTTTACTGGTGCAAGTGACAGGCTAAACCTCACCCTACACCGACTTGTACACACACAAGTCAAGTCTGACATTAACCCAGGCAAGATTTCTTGAAGGACTCCTCAGCTGAATGACTGGACTCTAACCCTGGCTAGGGAAAAATCACAATATATGAGGTCTGACCTTAAAGTAAATGCATTGACCCTTGACACTTTGTTCCTTAATCAACTAAATAAGATTATTAAAAATTAAAAAAAAAATAAAGTAAATGCATTGGGACCTCCTCAGTTGGTGATGTCCATGTAGTGGACAGCACACCCAGATGCACACAGGGGACATGATGGCCAGCTGAACTAGGCCAGCAGAGGATGCGGGTGCTTTATCAAAGGACAGACAGCAGAACAGGTTGGACAACCCTCCTGGCCAAGCATTGCAACAAGTGTTATGTCTGTGGATACACTAAGGTGAATTTCATCAGCCTATAAAGCTCAGAAAGATTTTCTCAGCCCTATTGGAACAAAGTCAACAATATCTCAGAACTATCAAAAACACTCAAGTAGCACCCATAGATAGAATATTCTGGGCCCGGTGCGATAGTACAGTGGTTAAGGTCCTCGCTTTGCATGCACCGGGATCCCATATGGTCTCTGGTTCTAATCCCGGTGGCCCCACTTCCCATCCAGCTCCCTGCTTGTGGCCTGGGAAAGCAGTCGAGGACAGTCCAAAGCCTTGGGACTCTGCGCCCGCGTGGGAGACTTTAAAGAAGCTCCTCGTTCCTGGCTTCTGATTGGCTCAACTCCAGCCATTGTGACCACTTGGGGAGTGAACCATCAGATGGAAGAACTTCCTCTCTGTCTCTCCTCTCTGTATATCTGACTTTGTAATAAAAAACCAAACAAACAAACAAACAAAAAAAACAGAGAATTAATCTTGTAACTGCTACTAAGGGACTACACTACTATAACAATTTGGGGAATAACAGGTGGGGGAGGGTTAGAGAGGAAAGAATGTGTATACCTACAAAATTAAAATATAAATATTTTAAAACACACAGAAAACCCAATTGTAGTTAGATTAAATACAATGAGTTTTTTTTTTTTTTTTTTTGTCTCCAGAGCTGGTCCTGGCTCCTGGCATGGCTGTGTCCGGGGCCACAGCTACCAGGCTCAGTGCTGATGTCATGCCCAGATGACCACCAAGGGGTCCCCACTTGTGTTCCCCAGCTCAGGGATTCCTATGAAAAATGCCGCATATTACTCCTGGCAGCTCTACCAAGAATTCCAAGTTTTTCCTCCCAGTGGCCCAATCAGGATCATGTGATCATTTTAATTCCAATCACTGCTCTTAGGACAACTGGTCCACCTGATGGGAACCAGTCAGAAAGCAGACTGAGGGCTTGTGAGGAAGAGCAGGCAGTAGGGGAACTACAGGTCACACAGTGATGTGTGTGCAGCCACCCTGACTGGAACTTCTAGAATGTTCCATGGACTACTCTGCTAAAACCCTGCCATTCAGACATTTGTGTGAGATACATCAGCAGCTTTGTGCATGTGTGCACATGTGTATGTGTATGTGAGTGCATGTGATGTGAACATCCCTTAGGGAATGCCCATTGGTGGCCCTTGCCCCGCCACTCACACTAACATCTCTGGGAAATCAATTCCTAGGAACTCTTCAGTTTGGATAATTCAGATACCCATGTTTGAAAAGCACAAAGTTTTTTTTTTTTTTTTTTAAGACTTATTTTTATTGGAAACAAATGGTGACAGCGGCCAGTGCTGAGATGATTCAAAGCCAGGAACCAGGAGTTTCTTCTGAGTCTCCCATGTGGGTGCATGGTCTCAAGGGTTTGAGCCATCCTCTATTTCCTTCCCAGGACACAAGCAAGGAACAGGTCCCAGCACGATAGCGTAGCGCTTAAGGTCCTCAGCTTGAACACGCCAGGATCTCATATGGGTGTTCCGGTTCTAATCCCGGCAGCCCCGCTTCCCATCCAGCTCCCTGCTTGTGGCCTGGGAAAGCAGTGGAGGATGACCCAAGAGTTTGGGACCCTGCACCCTCATGGGAGACCCAGAAGAAGCTCATGGCTCCTGGCTTCAGACTGGCTCAACTCCAGCCGTTGCGGCGGCTTGGGGAGTGAACCATCGGATGGAAGATCTCCCTCTCTGTCTCTCTTCTCTGTATATCCACCTTTCCAAAATAAATAAATAAATAAATCTTAAAACAAAACAAAACAAGCAAGGAGAAGGATCGGAAGTGGAACAGCCAGGACACAAACCATATAATGCACCCATATAGGATGCTGGCGCTTGCGGAGAGAAGGTTAACCAATTAAGACATTAAGACATCGTCCTGGGCCCTTTTCCTGTGTCTTTATAAATATGACTTTCGAATAAACAAATACATATTTTAAAAAGAGAGTGCACCAACTCACATCTTCATAGGTATCACAGTTAGAAACATAAAATGTACAAAATATTTTGAGAAAAATATTGCTTCTTATTATGGAAGTGATTTGTATTCATTTTTCCCCAGATTTTTTTATGTAAAAGGCAGACTTACAGATGTTCCATCCACTGGTTCACTCCAAAAATGGCCACAATGGCCAGAGCCGATCTGAAGCCAAGAGCTTCTTCTGGGTCTCCCACGCAGCTACAGGGTCACAAGACTTTGGACCATCCTCTGCTGCTTTCCTAGGTCCCAAGTAGGAAGTTGGATGGGAAGTGGAGCAGCCAGGACATGAACCAGCACCCATATGGGATGCCGGTACTTACAAGGTGAGGATTTAGCCATTGAGCCATCATGTCAGGCCCATGGAGAAGTTTTTGTGTGATGGACAGAATAGGTCTGAAGGGCGTTCACTCAGAGAGTAAAGAAGAAAAGCTGTGCTCCCAGCTGAGGGTGGGAAGGGGCCCATTTTGTGAAAGTCAGTTACACACCAGATGTCTTGTATTCCTTCTGGCCTGCCAGATAGATGAGGCATTCTTATTCCCATGTGACAGATAAGAAAACAGAGGGACAGGGCAGATAAATGCCACCAAAGCCATTCAGACAAGGGATTCAAAGCCAGATCTATCTGAAGCTTTTCTTATCCATCTTGAGGAACTCCCAGATAATCCTTATCAGTTTCCGCTTGGAAATCCAAATTCTTTCTCCAGTCCCAGACCTCCCCAGCTGTGTCTTTCTTCAGAGATGGACACAGGTATCCAAGAGAAGGCTGACGAGGAGGCCACACTGGTTAGACAGGCCTGCTGGCTGGGTCCATCCAAGCCATTAGTGGCCTCTTCTCTCCTTGGCTCACTCAGGCCTGTCTCATACCATCTGCACTCACTTCCCTTCTTCTGTGCCTTTTGATGCCAGCTTTCTGCTGATATACCTATCAGATAATGCCCTAGATATTTGGGTTCCTGATACCCACATGAGACCCTAGTGGAGTTCTGTGCTCCTGGCTGTAGCCTGGCCTGATCCTGGCTGTTGTGGGCATCTCAGGGAATGGAACAGTGAATGTGAGATCTCTGTCCTTCCTTCTTTCTCATTCTATCTTTCAAACAAACAGATGATTCTTAAAACAACAAACAAACAAACAAACAAAAAAACAGTACAGAAACATTTGTCTCACCCACCTTTCTCCATGCCTCTACCCTCTCCACCTTAATCAGAGTCCCACATGGGTGTGCATCCCTTTCAGCTACATAAACAATATTAAAAATAAAATTAAAAATGGAGTGCTTGCTCCCTAGATATAGAAAAGGGAATTCCAGGACTGGCACGATAGCTTAGAGGCTAAAGTCCTCGCCTTGAACACGCCAGGATCCCATATGGGCACTGGTTCTAATCCCGGCAGCCCGCTGTCCATCCAGCTCTCTGCTTGTGGCCTGGGAATACAGTCGAGGATGGCACAAAGTCTTGGAACCCTGCACCCGCATGGAAAACCTGGAAGACCTCCTGGCTCCTGGCTTCTGATTGTCTCAGCTCCAGCCATTGCAGCCACTTGGGGAGTGAACCAGCAGACAGAAGATTCTCCTCTCTGTCTCCCCTCCTCTATGTATATCCATCTATCTAATAAAAAATAATTTTTTAAAAATATTAAAATCTATTTCCTGCTTAAAAAAAAAGAGGGGCATTCCAAGCTAAAGGGACAACAAGTGGCAGAAAACACTCATCCTAGTCTTGCTTCCCACTTTTTTCTTTTCTATTTAAAGGTTGATTTGTTTATATTAGAAAGGCAGAGACAGGAGAGAAAGGAAAAGAGAGAGAGAGAGAGAGACAGAGAGAGAGAGACAGAGAGAGCTCCAACCACTGGTTCATTCTCCAGATAGTCACAATGGTTGGAGCTAGGCTGGTCTGCAGCCAGGAGCCTAGAATCTCTTCTGGATCTCCCACATGAGTGCAAGAACCCAAGGACTTGGACCATCCTTCACTGCTTTCCCAGTCCATAATTAAGGAGCTGGACTGGAAGTGGCGCCATTGGCCCTGTATGGGATGCTGGCACAACAAATGGAGACTTAGCTTGCTATGCCACAGCTCTGTTTCTCCCCTTGCCCTCCACCCCCATCTTTTTCTGAACGGTTTTTATGTTTGGAGTGATTCTTTCTCAGCTTCCCTTGCAGCAGGAAGACAAACATGTGGCCTAGGCTCTGCAATTACGCGAGCTCATCTGGCACCTCTGTTCTGAAGGAACAAGGCCTAGAAGAGGTTACAGTCTGCTGCCACAGAGGGTGGCAGCCACCTCTGGCTTGGGATCAGCCCAGCTGCATGGTTGCGTTCTGCCACAGGGGCAGCATCTGGTACGGGTGGCAATACTGGGGGACATGGGAGTTGAACTGCTAGTCTTTGGTTACTGCAAGGTAACAGCAGGACCTCGGCTGGTCAGGTATGTGGATTGTCCCCAGAAGTGGTGTCTAGGAGCCAGCTCCTCTTGTTCTCACGGTTCTCCTGGTTCTCTTAATTCTCTCACAGGTCGCTGGGTTTCTGTTGTAGCCTTGACTGACACACGGAGGGAGGCATGTGCCACAGTGGCTGCTGAGAGAGTGAGTGGCAGGCCTAGGTGAGAGGTGAGTGCACAGGCATTGGGGCTAAAGACACACAAGGCTGTGCTGTTGTGGACCTCAAAGGAGCATGGACACAGACTTGGACAGCATAGTGCTGGGGGATCCTTATCTTCTCCTTTTATTTTTTTTAAAGATTCATTCATTTATTTAAAAAATAAAAAAAGATTTATTTATTTTATTACAAAGTCAGATATACAGAGAGGAGGAGGGCCTGGTGGCACCATGGCCTAGCGGCTAAAGTCCTCGCCTTGATCATGCTGGGATCCCATATGGGCACCAGTTCTACTTCCCATCCAGCTCCCTGCTTGTGGCCTAGGAAAGCAGTCGAGGATGGCCCAAAGCTTTGGGACGCTGTACCCGCGTGGGAGACCGGAAGAGGTTCCTGGTTCCCAGGTTTGGATAGGCACAGAACCGGCCGTTGCACTCGGATCATCGGATGGAAGATCTTCCTCTCTGTCTCTCCTCTCTGTATATCTGACTTTTTTTTTTTTTAAGATTTATTTATTTTTATTACAAAGTCAGGTGCAGGGTCCCAAAGCTTTGGGCCGTCCTCGACTGCTTTCCCAGGCAAAAAGCTGGGAGCTGGATAGAAAGTGGAGTTGCCGGGATTAGAACCGGCGACCATATGGGATCCCGGTGCGTTCAAGGTGACGACTTTAGCTGCTAGGCCACGCCGCCGGGCCCAAGATTCATTCATTTCTATTGGAAAGGCAGATTCACAGAGAGGAGAGACAGAGTATGATAGATGGTCCATTTGCTGGGTTACTCCCCAAATGGCTGTAACAGCCAAAGCTGAACTCAGAAGCCAGAAGCCAGGAACCAGGAACTTTTCCAGGTCTCCTATGCAGGTGCAGGGTCCCAAGGCTTAGGGCTGTCCTCCTTTGTTTTCCCAAGCCACAAAGAGGGAGCTGGGTGGGAAGTGGAGCAGCCAGGGCATGAACCAGTGCCCTTATGGGCTGTTGGTGTTTGTAGAGGGAGGATTAGCCAATTGACCCATTGCACCAGGCCAGATCCTTATCTTCTGATTCATAGAGATCATTTGAAAACATTTGAAAAAGGGACTTGCACTGAGATGCACTTGGTCCATGTTCTATGCTTCACTTTTCTCATCTGCAGGATGGGAGGCAATCATGGCTACCCTGCCCAGTGTCCTGAGGGTTACATTAGTCTCCAGAGGCACACAGCCCAGCACAGGGGCTAGCATTCAGCAAGCACTGTTACAACGGGGAGCCTGTGCTGGGATCTAGGATGAACTCTCTGGCCCTTGTTCTGCCACAACTGGGCCCTTGAATAGAACGCTTTCCCTCTGGCTCCAAGCTGCATGCTCTGCTGCCTGAAATGTAACGGTTGGATCCGACCTCGTTTCCCTGTGGGTCAGCTCTGCTCCGTAAGCCAGGCTTCCTGCCAGGCTTCCAAGGGACTTGGAGCTGAATCCAAACCAGGTTCTGTCACCTGGTAACCTCTGGCTGACATAGTGGGCTGCCCTGTCCTTGGGCTGTGAATTTCGTTGGTCACCTGGGCTCCGGCATGTCCTCCATGCCTTCTGGCTACCCTGTGCCTGCCTTCTCATCTTCAACCTGTCCTGGGCCTCTCCTCTCTATCCTGCACTCTGACATCCGAGTTTGTGCCCCTCATTCTCCTTCTGTCATCACTCATGCGGCCATCTGTACCTGGAGCTCTGCCCTGAGTTTCAGGCCTGCATGTCCACCTCATACCTCTCATGCCCTGGACCTGTGGCCCCTTCCCTGGATGGCACCACCATCATCCACTCAGACATCTTCAGCAGAAGCTCTGATGTCATTGTGAACGTCAATTCTAGTGTTTTGGAAAATATTTATTTTATTTGAAAGTGAGGGTGGGAGAGAGAGAGAGAGAGAGAGAGAGAGAGAGAGAGAATCTTCCATTGGCTGATTCCCTCCAAGGGTGGCTGCAATTGTAAGGGGCTGGACAAGCCAAAGCCAGGAGCTTTGTCTAGGTCTCCCACATGGGCGTCAGGGGCCCAAAGCATTTGAGGCATCTTCCAATTGCTTTCCTAGGCTTTTAGCAGGAGGATGAATCAGAAGTGAAGCAGCTGAGACACCAGCTGGCTCCCGTTCAGAATGCTGACCTCACAGGTGACTACTGTGCCTGCTCTGCCACAACAGTGACCCCTCTCAAATCCAATTAGTCATCTCTACATTCCCCGCGTTGTCTGCCTCAGCCCAGGCTGCCTCTCTCCCAGGAGCTCTGCTTTTGCATTCTCCCTGGCCTTGGAGACTCTGGGCTCACTCATGGGCTCTGACTCATGGGTGCAAAGGTATGTTAAATATCCAGGAAGGCAAGTTTAGTTTAATATTCTAAAATAGACCAACATGATTTATCACTTTCACAGAACGAATGTGAAACATGACTATTCTAGTAGTTGGGGGGAAAGACATTTGCTGACATTCAACACTAGGTCATAGTAAAATCCCTAACCGATGGAGGACTAGAGGAGGTCTTATTTCTGTGATCTGAAAAGGGATTTTCATAAAAATCCTCTAGCTAAAAATCATATTTAGTATGAAATAATGAATGCTTTTCCTCTGATGTCAGGATAAGGTAAAAATTTTTCAGTCACATCATTTTTGTTCAACTATTATACTAATGATTCTAGCCAGGATTGTAAAATAAGAAAAAGTCACGAGAGGCACACATATTGAAAAAGAGTAAATTGTGGGGGCGGGGAGCGGTGTTGTAGCATTGCAAGTAAAGCTGCTGCCTGCAATGTTGGCATTCTTTATGGGCACAGGTTTACATCCTGGCTGTTCCACTCCTGATCTAGCTGCCTGCTAATAGTTTGGGAAAACCAGTGGAAGCTATCCCAGGTGATTGGGCCCTTGCCCCATGTGGGAGACCCAGGTGAAGCTCCTGGCTTCAGCCTGTTCCAGCCCTGGATGTTGTGGCCATCTGAGGGCTGAACCAGTATATGAAATAAATCTCTCTCTCTCTCTTTCTCTCTCTCTCTCTCTCTCTCTCTCTCTCTCTTGCTATGGCTATCAAATAAATCTGTTACAGAAAAAATAATTTTTTCATTATTTTTGGTGGTATGATTTATATACACAGGAATTCCAAAAATACTTATGTTAAGTGTTGGGATTAATTTATCAAGGTTGCTAGATATAAATAAATACACACAATTAATATAGAGTGAGTGTTGCAGTGTAATAGGTTGAACCATCACATGGGATGTTGGTATTCTAAGTCAGAGTGCCTGAGACCAAGTCCTGCCTCTATTTATAAGCCAGATTCCTGCTAATGTACCCAGATAATGGCCCAAGTTCTTGGGTCCTGGCCATCCATGTGGGAGACCTAGATGGGATTCTGGGGTGTTGACCTTACCCTGGTTCAGCCCTGGTTGTTGTGAGCATCTGGAGAGTAAGCCAGCAGACAGAAACGTGTGTGTGTGTGTGTGTGTGTGTTCTTCTCTGCCTTTCAAATAGACTAATCTTTTTTTGGGGAAAAAAAATTCTTTGGGTGTAGAAGGTAGTCATTGTTGCAATGCTAGTGTCCACCATGGGCACTGGTTCTAGTTCCAGCTGTTCCACTTCCATTCCAGCTTCTTGCTACTGTGTCTGGGAACTCAGGAGAAGCTGGCCCAAGTGCTTGGGCCCCTGGACCCATGAGGAAGAGTTGGAGGAAGCTCTTGCTTCCTGGCATTGGTCTGCTCGGCCCTGCCTGTTGCAGCCATTTGAGGAATGAGCCAGTAGATGGAAGATTTCTCTCTTTCTTTGTAGCTCTGTCTTTCATATAAATAAATAAATAAATATTTTAAAAAATTCTTTAGAAAGTAATTTTGTGTCTATATACCAGCACTAAACAATTAGAAAATGCAATTTAAAAATAATTACATTTATAATAGTATCAAGAATGTCAATTGTGCAAGATTAAATGTATTGAAATATGTATAAGACTCTTATAATGAAAACTTTAATTATTGCTTCAGGATACAAAAGAAAGCCTAAATGAATAGAGAGATAGGTCAGGAATTGCAAGATTCAGTATTGCTGCAATGCGAAGTCTTTTCAAATTGGCATAAAGATTCCACGCAGGGCAGCAGTGGACGAGCTAGTCAAGACACCTTTGGGACATGTGCAACCCCTGTTAGTGTTCCTGGTTTGAGTCCTGGCTCCACATCTGATTCCTGGTTCCTACTGTTGCATGCCCTAGACGGCAGCAGGTGATGATTCAAACAGCTAGGTCTCTGTGACCATGTAGGAAACCCAGATTAAGCTCCAGGTTCCTGGCTGCAGCCTGGCCTAGTCCTGGCTGTGGCAGGCATTTGGACACTGAACCTGTGAATGGAAGATCTCCCTCATCTGTCTGTCTATCTCTCTGCCTTTCAAGCAAATAGAAAATGAACTTAAAAATTAAGAAAACAGGGCCCGGTGTCGTGGCCTAGCAGCTAAAGTCCTCGCCTTGAACACCCCTGGATCCCATATGGGCGCCGGTTCTAATCCCTGCAGCTCCACTTCCCATCCAGCTCCCTGCCTGTGGCCTGGGAAAGCAGTTGAGGACGGCCCAATGCTTTGGGATCCTGTACCTGTATGCGAGACCTGGAGGAGCTCCTAGCTCCCGGCTTCGGATCGGCACAGAACCGGCCATTACGGCTCACTTGGGGAGTGAATCATCGGACGAAAGATCTTCCTCTCTATCTCTCCTCCTCTCTGTATATCTGACTTTGCAATAAAAATAAATGAATCTTGGGCCTGGCGGCGTGGCCTAGCGGCTAAAGTCCTCGCCTTGAAAGCCCCGGGATCCCATATGGGCGCCGGTTCTGATCCCGGCAGCTCCACTTCCCATCCAGCTCCCTGCTTGTGGCCTGGGAAAGGCAGGAGAGGACGGCCCAAAGCTTTGGGACCCTGCACCCGCGTGGGAGACCCGGAAGAGGTTCCTGGTCCCGGCATCGGATCGGCACAGTACTGGCCCGTTGCAGCTCACTTGGGGAGTGAAACATCGGATGGAAGATCTTCCTCTCTGTCTCTCCTCCTCTCTGTATATCCGGCTTTCCAATAACAATAAAATAAAAAAAATAAAAATTAAAAAAAATACATGAATCTTTAAAAAAAATTAAGAAAACAGACTGGGCCCAGCACCGTGGCCTAGTGGCTAAAGTCCTCGCCTTGAATGCCCCGGGATCCCATATGGGCGCCGGTTCTAATCCCAGCAGCTCCACTTCCCATCCAGCTCCCTGCTTGTGGTCTGGGAAAGCAGTTGAGGACGGCCCAAAGCTTTGGGACCCTGCACCTGCGTGGGAGACCTGGAGGAGGTTCCAGGTTCCCTTCTTCGGATCGGCGCGCATCGGCCCGTTGCGGCTCACTTGGGGAGTGAATCATCAGACGGAAGATCTTCCTCTCTGTCTCTCCTCCTCTCTGTATATCTGACTTTGTAATAAAATAAAAATAAATCTTTAAAAAAAAAAAAAGAAAACAGACTGGCATGTGGCATAGTGAGCTAAAAGCACCAGCATGCCATGCCTGAGTGCTGGCTCAAATCCCAGTTAGCGTTTCTGGCTTCTGGCTTGGGCCTTCTGGGGAATGACAGCTGATGGTGGAGATTTCTTTCAGTCACTCTGCTTTTCAAATAAATAAGTATAATATCTTTCAACAAACAAAATTTTTAAAAATCCTTAGTATTATTGTTATTTATCCATTTGAGAGCCGAAGAAAAAGAACTTCAGTCCACTGATTCATTTCTCAAATACATCCTGGTGGCCAGGGACTGGTCAGGCCAAAGCCAGGAGCTGGAAACTCAGCAAGGTCTTTCACCTGGCAGCCTCCGTGTCTGCCTCCTGGGGTCTGCACCAGCAGGAAGCTGCACTCAGGAACCTGATGCAGAGATTCCAGCACAGCACATGGCTGTACCAAGAGCTGTTGTCATGGCTAGACTAAATGCCTGCCCCCAAATTTTTCTTGCTATTCCATATTATTCTATCAGCTTTGTGAATTATGTTTATGTCTGATCACTTGATTTTTAAAAAGATTTATATATTTTTATTGGAAAGGCAAATATACAGAGAGGAGAGACAGAGGAAGATCCTCCATCTGTTAATTTACTCCCTAAGTGGCCGCTATGGCTAGAGCTGAGCTGATCAGAATCAAGGAACCTAAGGCTTCTTCCGGGTCTCCCACATGGGTGCAGGGTCCCAAGGCTTTGGGCCGTCCTCGACTGCTTTCCCAGGCCACAAGCAGGGAGCTGGATGGGAAGTGGGGCCACCAAGATATAAATTGGCACACACAGGGTGGATGCAAAGTGAGGACTTTGGCCACTAGGCTACCGTGCCAGTCTTAAATGTCTTAAAACAAAACAAAATAACACAAAAACTCCAACACTTGCCAGCACATTTGGAGCTGGGGGCAGGTTGGGCCAGACAGCCTTACCTACCATTGCGTGCATGGGCATAGGGAATGAGTCAAGGAGGGCTGCTTTATCTGCTGGTATGCCCAAGAGGCAGGTCTGAGGACTGGTCCAGCAGAGGTTCTTAGGTGTCTCCCCAACTACATCACTGTACTCAATCTCCAACCTCAGGGAATACCACACAGAAGTGTGGTCCAGTCACCTCCATTACTGATTACCATGTAAGAATAAAGAACGTACCCCAGGGCCCGGCGCGGTGGCCTAGCGGCTAAGGTCCTTGCCCTGAACGCGCTGGGATCCTGTATGGGCATCGATTCTGATCCCGGCAGCTCCACTTCCCATCCAGCTCCCTGCTTGTGGCCTGGGAAAGCAGTCAAGGATGACCCAAGGCCTTGGGACCCTGCACCCCAAGTGTGGGAAACCTGGAGGAGTTTCTAGGCTCCTGGCTTCGGATCAGTGCAGCACCAGACGTTGCGGTCACTTGGGAAGTGAATCATCGGAGGGAGGATCTTCCTCTCTGTCTCTCCTCCTCTATGTATATCTGACTTTCCAATAAAAATAAATAAATCTTAAAAAAAAAAAGAACGTACCCAGAAGTAGATGAAAGACAAAAGAGTTGGCTCCTCTAATCCATCAAAGGGTAGAAAGAAAAACAGGTTGAATAGCACTGAAGGCCAACTTCTACGGCTAGTACCTATGTCTTTGGGCACTCTAAGGCAGATATGGACAGCCAACAGGCCTTAGAAGTAATTCTTACCTTTAGTAAAATGAAGTCAACAGCTTCAATACCACTCAAGTAACACCTTCAGGGCATTCTTCTCCTCATTGGGGTCCCTAAGGTGACACCCAAAGACCATCTCCATCCCTGGGTGCTGCAGTAGTCTGACAGTGGCACACAATCTTCCTTCTGCCCCTCCTGCCCCCACCTGTGACACAGGAGGGAAGGCAGGAACTTTTCTCCCACCCTTCCAGCCTTTCTGTATCCTAACCAGTGGTCCACATAGGTCTGCAATCCCCTCGCCTTTGTCATAAACATTACGAAATTAAATGGAAAAAAAATTAAAAACCCTCAACCTCAGTAGGCTTTGGGCACAGTGCATAACACATCAGTTGGAATACCTGCCCCCCAGCTTAGCTTCCTCCCACTTCCCACCCAGCTGCCTGCTAGTGCACACCCCAGGAGACAGCAGGTACTCGAGCCCTGCCACTCCTGTGAGAGATCCCCATGGAGTTCTTGCTTCCTGATTAGGGCTGGTCCAACTCTGACTTATGAGCATTTATGACTGAACTAGTAGATAGAAAATCTCTCTTTCTCTCTCTCTCCCTCTTTTTGACACTTCACCTTGCAAATTAGTAGATCTTACAAAAATTAAACAGACAGTAATCAGAGTTACAGCACAGTCGGTTAATCTACCACTTGCAATAGTGGCATCCCATGAGTGCTGGTACAAGGCCCAGCTACTACACGTCTGGCCCAGGTCCCTGATAATGTGTCTGAGAAAGCAGTGGATGGTGGCCTCCGTGCTTGGGTCCTGCCACCCATGTGGGAGACCTGGATGGAGTTCTGAGACCTGGCTTTGGCCTGGTCCAACCCCGTGCCTTGCAGCTATTTGGGGAGTGAACCAGAGGGTGAAAGATATTTCCCTTTCTGTCACTCTGCCTTTCAAATGAATAAATAATTAAAAAGAAAAAAGAAAAAGAAAGTTAGAGCACCTGCATCTGTATCCAAGTGCCTGATTTGAGTTCCAGCTACTCTTCACCTCCAATCTAGCTTACCACCAAGGTGCCTGGGAAGCGAGGGGCAGTGCTGTAGTACCCGGATCCCTCCACCATCACAGAAAGCCAGTGACTGGCATTGGCTGTTACAACCATTTGAAGAGTGATCAGCAGGTAGAAGGTGATGGATTTTTCTCTCTTTGATTTTCCCTTTCTCTCTGTTACTCTGCCTTTCAAATAAATATACATCTTGAGAGGAAAAAAAAAAGATAACAGTGAGTGAAAACGTAAACCAGAGACTGGAGATGATATTTGCAAGACACATACCAGAAAAAGAATTCATGTGCAGGATATTTAAAGAATTCAAGCACCCAGAAAAAAATCTATTCTAAAAAAGAAAAACAAAAAGAAAACAAACAGGCAAGAGACTTGAGCAGACATTTCTGAAATCATCAGTAAACATATGAAGTGCTTTCTATATTACTTATCAATGAAAGGCAAACTAAAGCTCCGATGAAATACTGTTTTGTGTCTACCAGCAGGGTTGCACTGAAAAGAGTGGATATTCTCCAGTGTTTACAAGGATATGAAGCAACTCAAATGCTCATTCATTTATTAGCAGGTGCATAAATTGTTACCACACTTTGCGGAACTGATAGTATCTATTAAAGCTAAATATATATACACTATATCCTGTGTCTCAAGGGTTCCACTCTTGGGCCTATAGCCAACAAATATGAATGTGGAAGACAGCCTTGTGGCACAACCAGCTAAACTGCTAGTTGGGATGCCCACATCCCACATTGTAGTGCCTGGAACTGAGACCCACCACCTCCTCCTTTTCTTTTCTTTTTTAAGGTTTATTTTATTTTTATTGGAAAGTCAGATATACAGAGAGGAGGAAAGACAGAGGAAGATCCTCCATCTGCTTATTCACTCCCCAAGTGGCTGCAATGGCCAGACCTGAGCCGTTCCACAGCCAGGAGCCTCTTCTGGGTCTCCCATGTGGGTGCATGGCCTCAAAGCTTTGGGTCGTCCTTGACTGCCTTCCAAGACCACAAGCAGGGAGCTGGATAGGAAGCAGGGCCACTGGAATTAGAACCAGAGCCCATATGGCATCCTGGCTTGTGTAAGGCGAGGACGTTAGCTGCTAGGCCACTGATCTGACCCTTCTCTTCTTTTCTTGAAAGATTTATTTAGTGGCCACCATTTCTTCTGGGAGTACTTGAGGACAGCAGGCCTATGGGGGCCTAGGGGTATGGGCTTGCAAGGGCCCTGGGGGATGGTGCCAGTGGGGGCATGCAGGTTCCTGGAGACTCACGTCCATGCAGGCAACAGTGAGCCTGGGGATTTCCCCACATTCCTGGTCCCGGGTGGGGTGAAATGAGAGGAGGGGAGAGCCCTAGGTTAGTCTACTGGCCTGTGTGCTGGTGGACCGGGCTTAGGAAACTTTGAATGGGCCTGTATCTCAAGTGTGTGGAGGGTTAAGGTCCCAGGCCAGCACATTTGCCAGGAGTTTGGGACTCTAGTGGGTGGGCAGAGCTGCAGCCCATCACACCACCCCACCGGGAGACTGGGCTTTGGAAGACTGGGCTTCAGAAGGCTGGGCTGGGAAAACCATGTGCTCCTGGGCGCAGTGACTGTGGATTGATCAGGGAAAGGGGCAAGAGGATGTATGGAAGGGAAGACTGTTGAAGGAGTATGTTGCAGGTGAGGAATGACATCTGAGGGACTTCCATTGATAAGGCCATGTATTTGCATGTAAGCATGGGGGGCTGAGACTGAGGGGTTTGGAGGGGGGAAGCTATAGGACCTTTTTGGGTCACACTTGAGCTGGGTTAGTTAGCATGGATCACCATCAACCACCACTCACCGACACACACTACAACTAGGGCTGAGAGCCTGCCTGGCAGGACTAGATCACAGTAGCTGCCAATGAGAATCAGAACAGGGAATGGGTAATGCTAGGCTGGGCCATGGCACCAGCATGTGAGAGAACCAGGTCTGTCTGGGAGCAAATTCTGTGGGGGA
The DNA here is from genome assembly GCF_030435755.1 of Ochotona princeps. Classification (NCBI taxonomy): domain Eukaryota; kingdom Metazoa; phylum Chordata; class Mammalia; order Lagomorpha; family Ochotonidae; genus Ochotona; species Ochotona princeps. The sequence goes on from NC_080833.1 coordinate 43,623,580, forward strand.
TATGTCAGCCCACTCCTGTGGAACTACAATTTCTGCTGGTTTGCTTAAGAGCTGGGGTTAGGGCCTAGCACGGTGGCCTAGCAGCTAAAGTCCTCACCTTGAACACACCAGAATCTCATATGGGTGCCGGATCTATTCCTGGTGGTCCTGTTTCCCATCCAGCTCCCTGCTTGTGACCTGGGAAAGCAGTTGGGGACAGCCCAAAGCCTTGGGACCTTGCACCCATGTGGGGGACCCAGAGGAAGCTCCTGGCTCCTGGCTGTGGATCGGCTCAGGTCTGGCCATTGCGGCCACTTCGGGAGTGAATCAGCAGATGGAGCATCTTCCTCTGTCTTTCCTCCTCTCTGTATATCTGACTTTGCAACAAAAATAAATAATAAATCTTTTAAAAAGAGAGAGAGCTGGGATTATTGATAGGCTGAACTAGACACAACCATGGAACCCTCTATCATGGGTGCTGGAGTTGGGAACAGGCCAGGCTTGTCAGGCCGCAGTATCCAAAGGTGCACCAATAACAGGCTGTGGGGTGGGCTGGCCTGCAACATCCAGCAGCTCATACAAAGGCTGGGACAGAGGGGGCAGACTATGCCAGGTAAGGATCTAGCACCTACCAGCACATATGAGATCTGAGTCTGGGAGTGGGCCTGCTGAGGAACTTGGGAAACTCCCCTGCTGGGATATAGTTCCTGCTGGATTCAGGCCTGGGTATTGTGATTCAGGACTGGGTGTTGGTTAGGCCAGGCAAGGTAGCTTCAAGTATGTGAATTGGTTTTGGATGGGGGTGAACCAAGCAGGGCTGGGCCAACCTTTGCCCCCTGGCATGTGCAGAAGCCAGGCTGGAGTATGGATCATGCCAGGCAAGGTTATCACATCTACCAGTTTGCATGAAAGCCAAGGATGGGAGTAGACTGGGCAGGGCTAGGCTGCAGCACCTGCCAGTGAGAGTTGGAACTGGGGGCGGGACAGACCAGGCCAGGTGGCAGCATCCTCTTGGGGAAATTCCCTGCTGGCAGGCCCCAAGAACACAGAGGGAGTGAGGGTACAGTGTTCTTCAGCTGCAGAACCACTGAGGTTTGTCTGATGGAACATACCCATTATTGTAAAGTGAGTACAAACTTAGATGGACTAGGAAAAGGGGAAGGAGAAAGAGCGGTCCCGAAAGTCCTCCCACCCAAAAATGATGCTGTAATTGGTTAGAAGGCATGTCTATCCCTTTAGACCCTCCAGTCACATCATAGGTCACATTCCACATGCATAACTGAAAGCTGTGCCTCAGGTCATGGGTAGGTAGGCAGTGAGTCATGCCCACCAGGTAGCTGGCAGAGATCCAGGGATGCTTTCCAGCAGCATCCAATGGCAAAGGCCAAGATGGGGGGTGGAATATGCCGAGTTAGGTCACAGCAACCACAGCACATACAAGATCTGTGCCTGGGAATAGGCCTGGTTGAGGAGCTAAGGGGACATACCGGCTTGGTTGTGGTTCCCACTGGTGATCATGAAAGCCAGAATAGGGGTGGTGATCTGCTCTGGCTATGGCTGCAGTGTCCCTCGGCATGAGTGTGGACTGAGTCTGGGGTGTGCCAGACTGGGCTAGACTTCAGCACCCACTGGTGCTCGTGAGAGCCAGAGTGGGTGTATGATGGGCTGGGCTAGGTCTCTGCCCCAGCTGAACCACGCGAGAGCTAGGTCTGAATGCAGACCAGCTGTGGCTGGGCTGTAGCACCCAACAGTATAAACCATTTGGGCAAGGCCACTGTACCTGCCAGGATAGGAGGTAGGCCAAGTCAGGCTGGGCCAAGGACCCACCAGTGTGCACAAGATCTGGGACTGGGAGGAGACTTGACAGAGGAGCTTGGGGAACTCCTCTGTCAGGATGCAGTCCCTGCAGGTGAGCACAAGAACCAAGGCTGAAAGCAGCCCAGCCCAGGCCAGGTTACAGTACCCACTGGCATACATGGGGTATGCTGGCAAGTCTAGGGTGGGCCAGGCCAGGTTACAGTACCCACTGGCATACATGGGGTATACTGGCAAGTCTAGGGGTGGGCCAGGCTGGGCCAGTTCACAGCACCCACTGGCAGTTATGGGAACCAGGATGGGGTACAGGACAGGAGGGGTTGGGCCGCAACACCAGCCAGTTCACATTAGGGCCTAGTGGGACTGGAGGCTGGCTGGGCGGGGCTAGGCTGTAGCACTTGCCAGCAAATGCCGACATGAAACAAGCCATGCCAGACTGGGCCGCAACTCCCACCAGAACATGTAAGACCCAGGGGTGGGGGGTGAGCTGGTAGGCGGCTCCCTTGCTGGGCCACTGCTCCCACTGGCGAGTGTGAGAACTGGGACCAGAGGCAGACCAGGCCCGGCAGGACTACAACATCTGTTGGCCTGCAATGTGAACTGGCTTAGGGAAAGAGCCAAGTTGGGCTAACCGACTGTATCCACTGGTACATGCATGAGCCAGAGTAACAGCAGACTGCTTGGACTTTGTCACAGCATCAGCTAGAAAATCCTTGACTGAGGGGCAAGCCCTGTCTAGCTTGATTTTAGAATCGCCTGGAAAGTGCAAGATCCGTGGCTGGGACTGGGCCCAGTAGGGAAACAGCGGGCTTCTCTTTGATAGGCTGCAGCTCCTACTGATGAGCATGAGAACCAGGGCTGGGGGCAGGCCTGGCTAGACAGGTGGAGACACATGCTGGCATGAGTGTGGGCTGAATAGTGAGGTTGGTTGGGTTGAGCTAGGCTTCAATGCCCATTGACGTGCTTGAGAGCTGAATGGGATGTGGGACAGACTGGATCAGTCTACTGTATACACAGATCAGTCTATTGCATGCAGAGGAACCAGGGCTGGGAGCAGGTCTGGTGGTAATTACTGGAGGTCACTCTGACTAGGTTGTTGCGCGTGAAGGTCAAGTGTGTGATGAGCAAGATTAGGCTGGGCCACAGCGTACATTAGTTTACGTAAGAGACGGGGCTGGAGACAGAGGCAATACAGCAATTGCAAGTGCCACTATGTGCATAAGCTGATGTAAGTGATGGACTGAGCCAGACCCTATACTGGCAAGTGTATGCAAAAGTCAGGACTGGGATCACTTCAGACAAGGTTTCTTCGTGGATCTCCCCAATTGAACCTTTGGACTCGGAATTCCAACCATAGAGAGAATCACAGTATCTGTGGTCTGACCGTGGAGTGCGTGTTTCAGAACTGAGCCTCCTCAGCAGAAGAGACAGAACAATGGATGCCCAGACGCACGTGGAGGATATCGCAGCCCACTGGGGTCTGCAGAAGCATTCTGGTATCATAGCAGAGAAAGGTGGGCAGAACAAATTGGTCAACTACCCCAGCCAAGGGTTGACAGGAAATTTCTGGGCAAATGGAGATTTTAAGGTGGATTATATCAGTCAATGGACCTTGGAAGGGTTTCCTCATCTTTGGACTGGTGGTGAGATAGACAGCATGTTAGAATTATTGAAACCACTTGAGCAGAATCCTTGGAGCATGCTCCACACTGGCGCTGTCTGTTCCCCATTCCTGAGTACTGAGGCAGCTGGGAGGCTGGGTGTGGCTTCTTCCCCTATCTCTTTCTCTTGTCTCCCCTCTTCCCCCAGATACAGGAAGAAGAAAAAGGAAATTTGGAAACAATAGTCTCACTTTCCCCTAATTGTTGACCCTTCTCACCATTATCAAATATGTAATATCATCAAAAATAAAACTAATAAAAATTTACTTGGTTTAAAAAAAAAACTCTCCTGCTCATGGCTCCATGTATATAAAAAAAAAAAAAAAAAAAAAGATTTATTGGGCCCAGCACGATAGCGTAGTGATTAAAGTCCTCTCCTTGAACGCCCCAGGATCCCATATGGGCGCCAGTTCTAATCCAGGCAGCCCTGCTTCCCATCCAGCTCCCTGCTTGTAGCTTGGAAAAACAGTCGAGGATGGCCCAAACCCTTGGAACCCTTAACCTGCGTGGGAGACCTGGAGGAAGTTCCTGGCTCCTGGCTTCAGATTGGCTCAGCTCCAGCCATTGTGCTCACTTGGGGAGTGAACCATCGGACGAAAGATCTTCCCCTCTGTCTCTCCTCCTCTCTGTATATCTGCTTTTCCCATAAAAAGTAAATAAATCTATTTTTTTATGGGAAAGTCAGATATACAGAGAAGAGAAGAGAGAGAGGGAGGTCTTTCGTCTGATGATTCACTCCCCAAGCAGCCACAATGGCCAGAGTTGTGCTGATCGGAAGCCAGGAGCCTGGAGCCTCCTCTGGATCTCCCACATGGGCACAGAGTCTCAAGGCTTTGGGCCGACCTCAACTGCTTTCCCAGGCCACAAGCATACAGCTGGATGGGAAGTGGGGTGGCTGGGATTAGAACCAGCACCCACATTCAAGATGAGGACTGTCGCATTCAAGATGAGGACTTCAGCCTCTAGGCTACCATGCTGGATCCTACTTAGAGTGACAGAAAGAGAGAGACAAAAAGAAGGATCTTTCTGTCAATTGCTCGGCTTCCTCAGGGATTGCAACAGCTGGCCAGGCAGAAGTCAGTAGCTTGGAACTCCATCTGGATCTCCCACATGAATGCAGGGACTCACCTGAAGTCATCCTCCACAGCTTTCCCAGGCTCATTAGCAGGAAGCTGGTTCAGAAATGGAGCAGCTGGGACTCACACAGGTGTTGCTTTGATATAGGATGCTGACAGATTAACCAGCAGTGCCACAATGCTGGCCTCTGCTTTTGGTCCACTTTCTGCCAATGCACACCCTGGGAGGCAGCAGGTGATGTCTCAAGGACGTGAGTCCCTGTCATCTGGGTAAGGAGAACTGAGTAGAGTTGCTGGTTTTTGCCTTTGACTTGCCCCAGGCTCTGGCTGTTGGAAGCATACATGGAGGGAACCAGCAGATGGGAGATACGCATTTTCTCTCTCTCCTTTCAAACAAATAAATTAAAAAAAAAAAAAAAAAAAAGATAGGGCCTGGTGTGATAGCATAGTGGATAAAGTCCTCACCTTGTACGGCCTGGGATGCCATATGGATGTTCTAATCCCGGCAGCTCTGCTTCCCATCCAGCTCCCTGCTTGTGGCCTGGGAAAGCAGTTGAGGATGGCCCAAAGCCTTGGGACCCTTCACCTGTGTGGGAGACCTGGAGGAGGTTCCTGGCTCCTGGCTTCAGATCGGCGCAGCACTGGCTGTTGTGGCCGCTTGGGGAGTGAATCATCGGAGGGAGAATCTTCCTCTCTGTCTCTCCTCCTCTCTGTATATCTGCCTTTCCAATAAAAATAAATAAATCTTAAACAAACGATAAATGAGTGTGTATTTTTCCAACAAAAGAAATGCATAGCTGAAGCCAGGACTGTGGCAGAGCGCAGCGGCTTCAGTCACCACCTGTGACACGGCATGCAACATGAGCACTGGTTTGACTTCTAATTCAGCTTCCATGTGGAAGACCCAGATATAATTCCACGTTTCTGGCTCCTGGTTTCAGCTCAGCACAGCCTGGCTGTTGCAGACATAAGGAGTGAACCAGCAGGTGGAAGATTCTCCCATTCCCCTGCCCCACCCTCCCGCAATTGCCTTTCGAATACATTTTTTAAAAAATTGTTTAATGTATAGGCATGTTCAATGCCCATAGAAGCATATATTCCTAATGATCAAAGGTTGGAAGCAGCTCAAGTGTCCACCATCAGTAAAAGGGACAAAAAAAAAAGATACGGTGCATTCACACGGAGCATTACAGAGCCATAAGCAGGAACAGAATGTTGCCACAGGCAGCAACACAGATGAATCTCTTGAAGATAATGTTGGGCAAAAGAAGCCAACACAAACAAGTTTATACTATATTTGGTTTTATTTTTAAAAGATTTATGCATTTGTATTGGAAAGGCAGATCAGATTTATGGAGAGAAGGGGAGACAGAGAGAAAGATCTGCTGTCTGCTGGTTCACTCCCCAAGTGGCTGCAAGCAGGGAGCTGAATGGAAAGTGTGGCAACTGGGACACAAACTGGCAACCATATAGGAAGCTTGTGCTTGAAGTGGGAGGATGAGCTGATTAAGCCATTGTGCTGGGCCCTTCGTACTAATTTGTGCTGTGTGATTCTACACACAGAGGCTCTCTGACTTATAATGATGCAACTTAACGATGTTTCAGCTTTATGATGGTGTGAAAAGTAGTAAGCCTTCAATAGCAAATGGACGTCAGATCTGAGGATGACTCTTTCTCCTGGGTGGATGTGTGCAGTACCGTACTCTCAAGTGACTCTGGGCCTTGTAGCTCCTGATGTTGCCAAACTGGGCACTAATATAAGTATTCTGAGCACAATAGTAGCAAACTACGTTACGGTGTTCAACAGGGTGAGTTTATAACATGTATCATCAACAGAAGATGAATGTGTTTGGATGTGGCTGTAACCTAAGCTGGGAAACATTTGAATGTGAACTTGGAACACGGGAAATTCAAACTTAAGATGATAGAAATCGGGCCCGGCAGCGTGGCCTAGCGGCTAAAGTCCTCACCTTGAATGCGCCAGGATCCCATATGGGCACCGGTTCTAATCCCCGCAGCTCTACTTCCCATCCAGCTCCCTGCTTGTGGCCTGGGAAAGCAGTTGAGGACAGCCCGGAGCTTTGGGACCCTGCACCCATGTGGGAGACCGGGAAGAGGTTCCTGGTTCCCAGCTTCGGACTGGTGCAGCACCGGCCGTTGTGGTTACCTGGGGAGTGAATCAACGGACAGAAGATCTTCCTCTCTGTCTCTCCTCCTCTCTGTATATCTGATTTTGTAATAAAAATAAATAAATCTTTAAAAAAAGAGGGTAGAAATCAACATAGCCTCAAGATGGAGGAAGTCAAATGTTTGTAAACTATACTTCAATTTTAAAAAATGAAAAAGCCTAGACTACCAATGTCCTTCCATGGCTGCCCATTGCTTACAGGAAAAAATCTAGATATTTTTTTTTTCTTTACAGCACTGATCACAATTGCAGTTAGCTCATGTTTGATTTCGACCCATCCCGTAACTAGATGGTAAGTTCCACAAGATTAGAACCATGATTGCACTTTCACTGCTATAATCCCATCTTCTAGAATAGTCCCTGGTGAAGAGCAGGTGGTCGATCGACATACATTTTTTATAAACTAATGGATACCTCATGGCTTTGTCTTATTCTAGCAGCAGCACTTTTGAGTTCCATCTCCAGCCTTTCCTCTTCAGGTTTTTGGAAACTTTTGGTACTCTTCCTGCCCTCAGAGCCGTTCACAGTTGTCCAACAGGCTGTGGTCTCAGCTATACCCAACCTTTGCCAGTGCAATTCTGGAATGCTCTTTCCCTTTCATCTATCAAATGCCTGTGTGTCCTCTGGCTACTTTCATGTGAGTACTTCCCCAAAACTACCCCTGTGATTCTTCCTTCACATGCATGAAACTTGAACACACTACTTACCATCTTGTCTTTATTTCCAGGGTCCCCACTCTCTGACTTGGAAGAGCTGACACACATGGACTCACTCTCCGTGTTGGTTGTTCTCAAGTAACACCACTCTCTCCCCATGATCTGCTGCTCCCTACTCTGGGTCCTGGAAAGCTGACTTCCACGGGTTGTAGATTCCCCAGTGGGAGAAAGGAGGGAGGAAGGACTGTCAAGCTCACCTGCCCACCCTACCTCTGCAGTCACTGTTCCTGCCAGGTGCCCCCTCCATTCATTGGCTTCATTGGCACTGTTTCTTCTTTTCCCCTTCAGTCTTACAGGTCAGACCTGCATAAGGAAAAACAGGAGTTCCCATGTCCTTCACAGAATCATCACATCTTTGTGCTTAACTGGAGAGTTTTCAAATAGTCTCTTAATAAAAGTGGTGAGAGGGCCCCATGGCGTGGCTTAGTGGCTAAAATCCTGTGGCGTAGCTGCTAAAGTCTTCGCCCTGAACGCCCCAGGATCCCATATGGGTGCCGGTTCTAATCCCGGCAGCTCCACTTCCCATCCAGCTCCCTGCTTGTGGCCTGGGAAAGCAGTCAAGGATGGCCCAAAACTTTGGGACCCTGCACCCACGTGGGAGACCCAGAAGAAGTTCCTGGTTCCCGGCTTCGGATCAGCACAGCACCGGCCATTGCGGCTCACTTGGGGAGTGAATCATCGGATGGAAGATCTTCCTCTCTGTCTCCTCTCCTCTCTCTGTATATCTGACTTGTAACAAAATAAAAATAAATCTTTAAAAAAAAAAAAAGGTGATGAGATTTCCCACACTTGGAGGTGTACAAGCTCTGGAGACAGAAAATCCACTGACTGCAAAGAGGAAACACATTTCAAAAGAGTTGGTGGGGTGCAGCTGAGGTTCTTGGCTTTACAGGCTTTTCTAGCCCCAAGATTCTGAAATTCTCTGACCAGGAGTCAGAGGCAAGAAAACAAAATCTCTAGATTTAAGCTCTGAAGAATGAACAGGTGTTAATCTTCACATGAACTCAATATATTTTAGTGCTAGACAGCTCTTTTTTCCCCCCAAGCTTCTTTATTTTTATTTGAAAGGCAGATTTCGAGAGAGAAAGTGAGAGACAGAGATTTCCCATTCAGTGGTTCACTCCCCAGAAGTGGAGCAGTTGACAGAATGCTGGTATCACAGGTGGAGGTTTTACCCACTATACCACAATGCTGTTCCCACCTTTGCCTTTTATTTTTTTTTTAATAACCCTGGCATCCCGTGATAGAATGAAATGTGGACTTGGGCTCCCAGGTTGCCCACATCTCTGCACTCATCCTCTGAGTCATGAACATTTCTGCCCTTATTAGATCCCCAGCTACAGGGGAGTGCCATCCCAGCCTCCACCTGCTCTCCTCGTTCCCATAACTCCCACCACTCCCATCCAGAAACGGGGGATGCTCCTTATAAGAGGCACTCCCATGCAGCCCACTGCACTCACAGGAAAGTACGTGGTGCACATGGCCCTTCCCCCCCGCCACACCTTCCCTACCAGCCTCTGCCTTCCCCTGAGCCTGCTCCCCTCTCGTGGGACATGCCCACCATGCTGGCCCACCTTCTGTCTTTGTCCCCACATAGCCCAAGCTTGTCCGTGCTTTTAGAGCTTGGCACTGGGACTGATCCGTCTGTCTGTCTGGCAGGCAGTTCCTCCAGATGGTGGCATGTGACTCACTGTGCAGATGCCTGTGGGGGTTGCCCTCACTGGCCTCACTCCAGCTCAGCACGGACCCCACCTTGCCTGCCTACCACGTGTGAGGACACTGGACCCTGTGTCACCCTACCCTACCAGAATTTATCACCTGTTGAAAAACTGCCATTGTGCTGTTGCTTCTTGACTCATCTGTCATCTCTTGTCTATGCCCTGGCCCGTGAGTGCCATGAGGGCTGCTGCCTGGTGCTCTGCTATGTCCCCAGGGTGCATGATGGCGCCTGGTACATAGCTGGTGCTCACTAAACATGTGTAGGCTGAACAAATGTGTATGTGCAAGAGTGAGTGGGTGAAGGAAGGAATGGCTGTGTGAGGCACGCTTGCCTTTCCTGTTCTCCCCTGCCCTGCCTCCCTTCCCAGCCACAAGCCCCTAAGCCCCAGCACAGGCCCCCTCCCCCATGTGACCCCGCTGAGCTGGGGCCTCCAGGGAGGATGGAGCCTGCAGCCGTCTTGGCTGCTTGCCCTGTATTGATCAAAGCTGGGAGGCTGCTGGCTGAGGTCTGTCCCGGCCTGGGCGGGGTGGGGGGGCGGGGCAGTGCAGAGGGATCCTGGCTGGTTTGTGGAGGACTTGCCTGGGGCAGAGCTGTATTGAGAGAAAGACGCAGCTGCTTGGGGGAGCTGACAGCCCCTCTTCCTCACACCTCTCAAGGGAGGACAGGTTAGCCAGGCAGGAAGGTGGGGGGCGGTGGTCAGAGGTTGGGGACCTTTGAGATCCCTCCCTTGGGGGTGGAGTAATAGGCCACCGTGCAGGACCTGGGAGTGGCCAGAGTCACTCATCACAGCTAGTCCTGATCCTGGGGTCCCAGGAGAGGCACGGCCAACAGAGGTGCTGTGGGACAGGCCTTTCCTGCAAGTCCTGATCCCACAATGAACAGCAGGGACCATCCCTGTGTGGCTAGAGGTATCTTCAAGCAGAGATGAGGAATGGCTCTGTCGGCACTAGGGGTGGAAGCCAAGCACCCAGGTGCTGAGGCAGGTCAGGTGAAGATGATGAGGGGGTGGATGAGGCGCCACCCTGACCTCAGGCGCCCAAAGCCCAAGGCTGTGTATACATATGAACTGGGCTCAGACATACTACCATTCGCTAGGAGACTGGACAGTACAGGGGATGAATTGAGCAGAGATGGCCTAGAGGAGTGCATACAGGAGGTTCTCTCCCCAGAAGTGGAGCAGCTGGGACACAAACTTTCAGGAGGTGGCCCTTAAAGCTGGGTACATTTTTCAAAAGCAAGAGATACTGGAAAGAGGCAGGGAAGCAGGTGTGGGGTACAGTTGGAGCCAAGACCTGGGGCCATCTGTGCTGTTGCCCAGCCAAGGACCATGTGCCATCCTGGTCCGTAAGCCCCAGATCCCACTTGCCACCCACTTGCCACCAGTCCCCTGCCTGCCAGGTGAGCATTCGAAACAGAAAGGATGAGGCCACTCACATCAGGATCTCCCCACTGCCCTCAACATGTCCTGTTGTCAAAGAACTTGAATGTCAGAGATTGTTTAAGGCCTGCTGTGTGCCTTTATTTCTTTATATGGTTATTTGAAAGGCAGAATTAGAGAATTTTCCATTTGCTGGTTCAGTCCCCAAATGGCCACAACTGCAGGAGCTGAGCTGATCTGAAGCCAGGAGCCAAGTACTTCTTCGGGGTTTCCCATGTGGATGTAGGGGCCCAAACCCTTGGACCATCCCTCACTACTCTTCCAGGCCAGTAACAGGGAGGTGGTTGGAAGTGGAGCAGCCAGGTCTCAAACCAGTGTCCATATTGGTTACCAGTACCACAGGTGGTAGCTTTACTTGTTTCTCCAAGTAAAGCTTCTTCCTTTTTACGGAAAGGCAATTGGAGACTCAGAGATCCCAGGGTGTGACTCAGGGACCACACTGGAGCTAATTTCTTCCCAGTCCTGGGCAGAGCTGCCCCGATACCATAACACACTCCTGCTCACCCCCTTGCTGCCTGGCTCGCTCTGAAAGCTCGGGCCAGCTGTCTGTCTAGAGACAGGTGTCAACGCTCAGCGTGGATGCCAGCTAGCTCTCCACACAGGCAAGCTGGGGCTGGGCAGGTGAGTGTCTTCAGGATCTCCGAATACTTGCACAGATGTTCTCTGTCACAGCTGTGGCCACAGACTGGGCCAAAGTTACAGTGCTCATTAGGCAGATGGGGAAACTGAGGCCTGGAGAGCAGAGTGGTGATTATGGGGTTCTAGGATTGATTTATTCTGCATGTGTCCACTGTGTGCTTTACTCAGTGGCAGGCTTGGCATGGGAAGAGACCGTTGCCACTTGGGGCTCTCAAAGCCCAGTCTCCTTGCCAATTCAGATCAGCTACAGCAGCCATGCCTGGCCGTGGACTCCGGCACAGGAAGCATAGGGACTGGTGAGCTACAGCAGGACTTTGGGGGTAGGGGTGGGGAGTAGAGTGGGGGCTGGAAGGAGCATGTTCCAGGCAGGGCCCTGGCCAGCCTCACGTTTCCCGCCGGTCAGCCAGAGCTCCTTCCTGGAGGATTTAAGACTGTGTTGAGCAGTTGTTTTAAATTTCCGGGCAGGGGGCTGCTGGGGCAGTGGTGGAGGGGGATGTTGGCAGGGACTGCTGCAGGCCGTCTGGGGTGTGGGCCGCTATTTACCAGGGCCCTTTGCGGGATGTGGCTCTCCAGGCTGGGGGCTCCCGCAATTGCTTCCAGCTGGGATGGCAGCCAGTGAGGAGGAGCCAGAGCGAGGGGCGTTGTGTGTGTGTGTGTGTTGGGGGGGTGCCAACACTAGGGTGGAGCCAAGGGGCACCAGGGATCCCTGGCAACCCAGGGTGCCCTCGGCCTCCCCAGGTGGCTGCTCTGGCTGGCCCATCAGACCCCGGGAGGCCCTCCTAGGACGTAAATGTATCTATAAACCAGGATGCATCCGGACTGCATGGCCGGGGCTTTCTGGCCTTTATGCACTTAATCTTTCATTTCCTCTCCCTGCTTCATCTCCCTGCTCACTTCCCCTCTTTCCCGGGAGGAATTGCTGGGCTTCACCATGCATCCCCTCCCCGCCCCCTCGGTGAGGGGAGGGCGCTCAGCCCCTCTGTGAGAAACAGCGACTTGCATGCACAGCTGTCTCAGCCCAGACCCCGGCCACCCATCGCCCGGACCACAGCAGAAGCCAGTAAATGTGGCCGGCCACAAGGTATCTCTGCTCCCACACGACAGCTCCTTAGCTGGCAGACAAGACCATGGGACCTCCCTGCTCACCCCAGCTGCCGCCAAAGAGAAGCCCAGACTGGTGGTGTCTTGCTCGCTCTGCTGCCTCCTTGCCACCCCGAGCATTCCTGGTGCTGGCTGAAGGTGCCCACGGGTCCTGATTCCACCCACACATCATGCCAGATACCTGCCTCCCAGCAGGGGTCAGGGTCATCCCATGTGCACTTGCGCCTTGCTTTCTGTGAAAGTTAAGGGCTTGGGGTTGGGGCAGAGTGAGTTAAGACTTTGCCTACGGTAGCAGCATCCCATATGGGTGCCTGTCTTAGCTACTCCACTTTGATCCAGCTCCTTGCTTATGGCCTGGGAAAGCGATGGAGGTTGGCCCAAGTCCTTGGGCCCCTGCACCCATGTGAGAAACCTGGAAAAAGCTCCTGGTTTTTGGGTTCAGATGGACTTAACCCCAGCTATTGTGGTCATTCAGCGACTGAACTGGTAGATATGGAAGATCTCTCTGTTTCTCTTTCTATAACTCTGCCTTTCAAATAAAAATAAAATAATACATTTTAAAAAGGAAAAGGAAAGAAAGTTAAGGGCTTGTCTGCCTGTTCCTGTTGGCTTCTCAAGCCTGTGGCAGAGAAGATGGTCAAAGCTTTCTCAGTTATATAAAACAACACCTCACTGTAAGGAGAGGGAGGCACCTGCAGGTTCAGAACCATGCTCCTCTGACCTCAGGAATGATTTTGTGCCCTGAGACCTGGAGCTAGATTCTGGATGCATGGCTTGTCTCTGGTACCCTGCACCTGGCTGGGGTTTTGGCTCAGGAGATGCCTCAGAGAGCATGCCCTCTGATTCTTCCCCCTTTGTTTATACAAGGGTGGGGGGCAAAAACCAGAGAGGGATGGGTGCTCACTCAAGGCCATGCAGTAAGTAAGCACAGAGTTGGGTCCCCTTCTTGTAAAACAGACCGAGAAATCGGCTGATGAAGGAAGTGTTTGGCTGGGAGCCATGAAAGGGGGTTCAGCCCTAACGTAGCCCAGGCCTAACCTCAGACAAGCCATGTGACTTGGACCCCCGGCTCCTGCCACCTCCCCTATCTGATTTCCTTCCTACTCATTCTGATCTTGGGGTAGGGAGCTTCATTTGAAAGCAGGGCTCTGCTCCTTTAAGGCCCCTCCCTCTCTCCCTCTTGTCTGCAGAGCCTCCCCAGAGAGCTGGGCCGGGACTGGGGAGTGTTGGGGGGTTGGGGTGGAGGGGAGGAAGAGGTGGCAGGTCCCAGCTGCAGAGAGTGACAAAGAATGTCAAACATTGTCCCTTTTGTTCTGAGGGTGGGTGGGGCTGGGAGTTCTGGGCTTTGAGTTCTGGGCCGGGATGGTGAAGGGAAGAGGGGCAGGGCTCAGCATCCCTGCTTGGCTGAGATGCAGGAGGGCAGGATATGAGTCCAGCGAGGTGAAAAGGGCAGGGACGTGGGCGTGGAGGTGCTCGTCCTGCCTCAGTGTGCTGTGGCTTCACCAGCAGGCACAGGCAGTGGAGGGTGTGTGTGCTGGTTGTGGGGCTTGGGGGAAGATCACTTGCTTGGTCCCTGAGCAAGGTGATGGGAACCCTTGCAGGCCTGGGTGCCGCAGTCATACTCACTGCATTTTCTCCTTGGGTTTTGTTCCACTCTCACCCACCCTCTGTGCCATCCTCTCCCAGGCCTCAGAAAAGCCCCATCCTATTTAGCAGGGAGGACAGTGAATGCACTCTGGTTACTTTGGCTAGGGGACTGCAGAACTGGAGTTTGCAGTCAAATCTAGCTCCTGGCTCCAAAGCTCAAGTTGAGGCATTGTACCCCGGGGACGTTGGTAACTGGATAGGCGCAGCCTGGGCAGGTGCAGTGACTTGCCTGGGGTCACCTGCAGGTTTAGGACAGGGGCTGGCATCAGTCTCTCCAGCTTCATCACAAATCAAACTCTTCCTCCAGGGTTCCATGGAAGTTTCTGAATACACTAGAACAAAGCCAGGAAGGCTAGCTCCTGAGTGGTTGGGCAGCTGCAGCTCTTCTGTCCAAGGGCTCTGCCTCGGAGGCCACAGAGGCCAAGGCAAGCATACTGAACAGGTGCCCAGTGAAGACCAAGGCCATCTGTGGCTGCTCTCCTTGCATCTTTGGCCTAGGTGTCAGACTGGCCAGCTTCATGGCTGACAGCAAGTAGTCTTTGTCCTGTCCATTTGTCAGTCTTGGATGAAGTACTCACCTCCTTGCCTCACATTGCCTGAGTGAAGAGGCTAGACCAGGGCCTGGAAGGGCTCAGCTAAGCACTGGCCAAGCAGCCACAGGGCAGTGGGGCAAGCAGGTGCTGGTGGATAGAGGACTTGTCTTGAAACTGAGGAGTACACTCTTCTCCAGCTGTGTATTTGGGAGTACCCCAGGAAACCTGGTAGATCCAGGTTGGCCAAATCTGCCCCCACCTTGGGATCTCCCTACACCTGGTTCCCCTGAGTCTATTCCACCTCCACCCACCTGTGCCCCCTGCCTTCCCCCAACAGAGGCTGCAAGAGGAAGGTGACTCCTCCAGCCAGTGGCCTTGAGAACTGGGACGCTTTCAGAAGATGCTCAGGCCCTTTAAAACTAAATAAATAAATAAAGTGAAGACCAGATTTAAAGTCTTGCCTGAGCGCTCCCAGCCCAGCTTCCCCTCCTCCCCCTGGAGCTCTTATAGCCCCCACTAGCTGTGCCCCTCCCGGGCCTGCAGCCTTGTGAGGGAGCGGGGAGAGCGGGAAGAGCAGGCCTCCTCTGTGCCTGCCGCACTGCGTTGCCTACTCTTGCCTACTCGACCCCAAACATTTTTCCCACACACACTGAAGATCCCCATTCTTAGAGGATGCTGGAGGGCAGAAGACCAGGCTGCTAGGGGATGGGATCTTGCCCCATGCAGGCAGTTGCAGGGCTTGTCTTTTGCACCTGCCAAGGATCTGGGTGCAAGTTAGCAGACATCATGCATGCGGAAGGGGCCCCATGATAAGCTCAGATGCCCCATTCTCATCTACAGCGAGAGACTGAGACTCCAAAAGGCACTGAGTCTGCCGGGGGCTCCACAGCAAGCCAGTGGGGTGTGTGCAACTATAATGAATATAAGCACGAGATTCTTTCTAGTCCCACAGGGACTAGGAATGGATGCGGATGCAACACAAGCAGGGCACAGAACTCAGGGCTCTGAGAAAGGAGATACGGAAGCCTTGGGTTCCCAAGTGGCCCCTAACCCAGCCTATGGCCTGTGCTGGAGTCTTCTTGGAAGAGGGGATTTCTGAGAGATGAAGGTAGCAGGATATGGACAGTAAGAACCAATTAGGGAGGTATGCTCAAGCAGGAGAGCGTTCTCTGCAGGAGTAGAGGTGATGGGGCCAAAGTTACAAGTTCTAGGCAGGTCTCCCATGTGGTGGCAGGGATCCACCTGCTGCCTCCCAGGGTCTGCATTAGCAAGAAGCTGGAATTGGGAGCCAAGAACAGAAACCAAAGAGACTGACAAAGTGGTTCAACTAACTAATCTTCTACCTGCAAGTGCCAGGATTTCATATGAGCACTGGTTCTAGTCTCAGCTGCTACACTTCTCTCTGTAAATCTGCCTTTCCAATAAAAATAAATATATCTAAAAAGAACAGAGCCAGAAAAAAGAGATGGCCATCTCAGGCCCAGCACAGTGGCCTAGGGGCAAAAGTCCTCATCTTGAACGTGCTGGTATCTATATAGGGGCCAGTTCTAATCCCGGCGGCTCCGCTTCCCATCCAGCTCCCTGTTTGTGGCCTGGGAAAGCAGTGGAGGATGGCCCAAAGCCTTGGGACCCTGACTCATGAGGGAGACCCAGGGGAAGCTCCTGGCTCCTGATTTCAGATCAGCGCAGCACCAGCCATTGCTCTCACTTGGGGAGTGAATCATCAGATGAAAGATCTTAGTTTCTGTCTCTCCTATCTGTATATCTGCCTTTCCAATAAAAATAAATCTTTAAAAAAAAAAGAGAGAGAGAGATGAATGTCTCATATCTGCTGATTCACTCTGAAGCCTGTCTGAAGCCAGGAGACTGGAAATCAATCAGACATTTGATGGCTGGAAACCAGCTACTTGAGCCATCATCTGCTGCCTCCCAGGGTGCACTTTAGCAGGAAGCTGAATAAGAAGTGGAGCTAAAGGCCAGTGTGTCACATGCCCTGGCTTTTCTGCTCCCTTACAGCTTCCTGGTAACGCACCTTGTAAGAGAGTGGACCCTTGCCACTCCACATGCAAGACCAGGATGGAGTTCCTGGTTCCTGATTTCAGCCTGGCCAGCCCTGGCCACTGTGGCCATTTGAGGAGCAAATTGACAGGTGGAAAGTGCTCTCCCTCTCTGCCCTCCCTCCCCTATTATTCTATCTTGGAGTAACTTTCTTAAGATTTTTTTTTTTTTAATTAAAAAGGAAGCTTTATAGAGAGAACAGACAGAAAGATCTTCTGTCTGCTGGTTCACTCCCGAAGTCGCTACAACAGCCAGAGCTGAGCTGATCTGGAGCTAGGATCCAGGAGTTTCCTCCAGGTCTCCCACGTGGGTGAAGGGTTCCAACGCTTTGGGTTGTCCTCCACTGCTTTTCCAGGCCACAAGCAGGGAGCTGGAAGAGAATTAGAGCAGCTGGGACATGAACTTGCACCCATTTGGGATCCTGGTGCAAGCAAGATGAGGATTTTAGACACTAGGCTATCTCACCAGGCTCCTTAAGGATTCTTAAAAGAAAACAAACAACAACAAAAACAAGTGGAAATGGGGGCAGGCATCTAAAGCAAGGATTAACCGCTGGGACAGTTACCAGGTCACGTACAAGAGAGTGTTAAACATACTGGTTTATGGTTGTCAGATAAAATAAACAACATCCAATAAATTTTAATTTCAGATAGCCCCCCCCCATGGTGGCCCAGCTGATAAAGTCATCCCCTTGAATGGCACCCAGGGATCCCATATGGGCACCGGTTCTAATCCCGGCAGCCCCGCTTCCCATACAGCTCCCTGCCTGTGGCTTGGGAAAGCAATCAAGAACAGCCCAAAGCCTTGGGATCCTGCACTCGTGCGGGAAACCCGGAGGAGGCTCCTGGCTGCTGGCTTCAGATCGGCATAGCTCTGGCTGTTGTGGTCACTTGAGGAGTGAATCCTTGGACAGAAGATCTTCTTCTCTGTCCCTCCTCCTCTCTTTCCAATAAAAATAAATAAATCTTTAAAAATTTTTTCAGACAGGTAACTGTAGCTACCTTTTACTTTCAGTGTATTGTATATCATAATTGGGATATGCTTACACTAATGAATGATTCCTGTTACGTCTGAAATTCAAATCTGAGTTGAAATTTAATTTAAACATACTTTTACATTTAGTTCTGATGGCTTCCTAGCAGCTGGGCAAGTAGCCTCTCCTTTCTGAGTTCCTCATCTGTAAATGGGTTTGATTCTGTCAGTGGCAGCAAGCAGAGAAGGTGGGCTACAGGCAAGGGAGGAGGGGCTGGGCCAGAGTGGGCGTATGCAAGAAGAGTCCAGAGGCAAGGGCAGGCTGCGGGTGGTGGCTGGAGGGAGATGGAGATGTCTGGGGACCACACTTGGACTCACTGACCCACTTGTGGTCCAGCAGGGTGTGCAGGGTAGGAACACTGGGTCACTGAAGGCTGCCGCTCTCCAGTGCTGTGCAGGTCACAGTTGGGGACAGGGCTAGAGACAGGGTAGCTGGCAGGAAATGGGAGGAAGGAGATTCCCGAGGGGGAACAGCAGGAGTGGGAGGCTGAGGGGTGTGAGAGTTGCAGCTCCTCCTAGCACCCCCGTGGTACGCCCCCTGTGGTTACTACCACCTCTGGGAGTGGAGTTTGGGAGGAGCCGGTCCTGGTTGCAGCTGACCCCAGTCCCTGGTAGTACCACCCTAGGTCTGCCTCACTTCTGAGTACTGGAATTTGACTTTATCTCCCAAAGGTCACCTTGTCCATGGCCCGGGCCTGAGGGTGGGCATTCCTCGCATTCCGTGACTCTCACTGGAGCTGGTAGGCCCCAGGTCCAAGGCTGCTCAGCTCCTGGCCACATGCACAAAAAGCCTATGGAGGTCCCTGGCCCAAGTTCAAATCCCAGCTCTGCTCTCCAGGCAGCTGCTGATCACAAGGCATGTCACCCCTCCTTTCTGAGCTACACAGGCTCACCTGTAAACTGGGAGTGACAGGCTATCAAGGGTGTGGATAGTCTTTAAGAGCACCTGCTGCTGCACTTGGTGTTCAGTGCTCTCCAGTGCTAACTCTTCCTCGTGCCTTCTCTAACCTCTGCTTCCTACTTTTCTCCTAAATAAAAAAGACAAGGAGAACAGCATCTTCCATCCACGGGTTCACTCTGCAAAATCCTCTAACAGCTGGTCCTGGGCCCAGCCAAAGCCAGAAGCCAGGAGCTCCACCTAGATCTCTCCAATGGGTGGCAGGGACCCAAGCGCTTGCACCACCCTCTGCCACCTCGTACGGTGCACAGTAGCAAGAAGCCAGGACTTGAATCTAGGCACCTGTGCGTGGGATGTGGGTGACCCAAGTGAGGTCTTCATTGCAGTGCCAAGCACCTATTCCTGTTTCTTCATTTTCAAGAAAGTAATACTACCTTGACAAGTGAGGGAGGTGGTAGGGTGGGAGGACTGCAAGAGGCAGGCTGGAGCCGGAAGCAAAGTTGGAGGTGACCTCAGCGGGTCAGGGAGCAGACAGAGTGACCACCACTGCAGCCCTGGGAATCTGCAGGCTGCCCCGAGGGCCCTGTGGGGAGGGCACCCTGCAGCAGCAGCGGGTGCCCTGTGCGGCACCCTGTCTCCCTAGCACCGTCTGGATCCTGGCCCCAGGCTTCCTCTCATGGTGAGGTGGAGGTGGGGCACACAAGGGGGTGTACTGTCTGGGACCCAAGTTCAACATTCCAGGTCACATTCCACCTACCTGGGATCTGGAATTCCTTGCCCCAAGGTCTAAGGCCTGGGGTATCTTCCTAGTGGACTGTGCTATAGGGTGCATGCAAATGGAGCTGTTTGGAGGGAATTGGGTGAGATGTGACACGTACCTAGGACATGAGGCCAGGGTCCACATGCATGTACCTGAAGTTAAGGAAGACGTGACTAGGAAGGGACCTGGGGACCTCTCACCCTGGCATGGGGGCTGCACTGTGAGGGTAGGCTGCTCTGTAGAGGGAGCTGGTCATAGCCCCAGGAGGACAGCAGTAACCTTTGACCCAGGTGTGGGTCAGCTTCACTCACAGGTTCCCAGGCCCACATCCAGACACCCGTACTCCTCTCTCTGGGTGTTTGGGGGACTTTGGAGCCCGGTCTGTGAGATAGGAGGGCTGGAGATGAGGCTGGCTGCTCAGGGCTCAGCAGCCCAGTATGTTCTGATGGGAACTGAGCTCACCCGAGTCCTCACAGCTGCCAACAACAGGGCTGGGAGAGTTGAGCAGGACACACCCTCTCCTTGCATCTTTCTGCCCTGTCCTCACCCCCCCAGCAATCCTCTGCTGGGTCCAGCTCAGCAAGAGGCCATGGCAAGACCAGGCTGTGGCCTCACTTCTGGAGGATTCCACTGGGCCCTCGGAGAACAGTGGCTTCCATCCCCTCAGGAGGGAATTTTCCATCTGCTGGTTCATTCCCCATTGCCCCTTTCCATGGTGGCATGATCAGGGCCTCCACACTTGCTGGTTTCCCCAGGGAACACGCAGGCCCTGGCAGGATTGCCACCATGCAGACTCGATGGCTTCCATGCTGACCCCTCCAAAGCCCAGGCCTCCGGGTGTCCTTGCCCCCTGGCAGTGGGGGTGGAGGCCTGGACACCAGCTTGACCTCACACTTGCAGCTGATCACCCTCTGGCTCAGCCTGGTCCTTCACCCCTACCTCTGCCCATGGGTATCCATGCCCACCCCAGCTGCAGGCCCTCGCTCTGCCTGCTTCCTCAGGAGGAAGCTGTCTCCACCTAGCTGTGCCCTTCCCCTGCTCAGACCTCACTGGCCTCTCCCAGGCCATTTCCCACGCTGTGGCCAGAATGTTCCTTCAGCATGCAAGAGGCCACATCATACCTTTGTGCAAAACTGCCTGTCTAGTGCCCTCCAGCAAACAGCCAAGCCCACCACCCTCCAGCGGCACTATGAGCTTCTATGCCCACCTCCCTGTCACAGCTACTGCTCCCCCCACCCGCTTAGTCTCTCTCTTCCATTTTTCCTTCCTTCCTTCTTCCCTCCCCCTCCTTCCCTCCTTCGCTACCTTCCTCCCTTCCTCCCTCAATTCCTTCCTTCTTTCCTTCCCCACAGTTACAGAGAAGAAAGTAGGAGTTCTTCCATTTGTTGTTTCATGCCCTGTGGCCAAACAGGCCAGGAAAGAGTCAGGAGAGCACAGCTTCTTCTAGCACTCCCCGTGGGTGCAGGGTCCGAACCACTTGGGCCATCTTTCGCTGCCTTCCCAGGCACTTTAGCAGGGAGCTGGACAGGCTTTGAACAGCCTGTACACAGAGGCTTGACATGTGTGTTGGTCCCTTTGCCTATGTTTTCTGATGGCCACTTCTAACATTACAAACAGCATCACCTCTGGGAGCCTCCTCAGCTGTCCTCAAGCTGCATAAGGACCTTGTCACTTCTCCCTCTGGGGGCAGATCTGGCAGCCCCCAGCACAAGTGATCATAGCGGCTGATATTTATGGCCCTTTCTCAGATCGCCTCCATGTTTTAGATACCCAACAGGTTAAGCCAACTGCCTGGGGACACACTTTATGGAGGGGCAGCCTCCTGCCACAGTGGGTGCACACTGAGGGGGTCTCTCAGTCTCCACCGATAGAACACAAGGTCCCTTCTGAGCCATCGCGATGGATACCAGAGGAGCCCCACGCCTGGCACTAACTGCCCTCTGGCCGTCACGGGGCTGAGCGAGCCCCAGCCTCCCTCCCAGGCGAGCCTGGCTTGGGGCGGCCCAGCTGGGGCGGGCTGGGGGCCAGATGGGCTGCCCAGCGGCAGCCAGGCCAGGCGGGCGGGCCGGGGCCGCGCGTTGCCATGGGGACGAGGGCGGCGGCCCCGCCCCAGCGGGCGGGGGAGCAGGTGGCGGGACGGTGTGCAGGCTGGGGGGAGGGGCCGGAAGGGGCCCGCGGGGTCGGCTTGCCCGGCGCCCCGGCTCCTCCTCCTCCCCCATTGCTGTTCCCTGCGCGACCCCGGCTCTGCCAGCGAGCTGGAAGCTGAGGCCCGTACACCGGGGCTTCTGTCCAGGTTTAGGTTCTGACCGCCCCTGGGGATCTTGGATCAGTCATCATCTTCACCTGCCCACTCCTTACACATCCCTGCCTCAGTTTCCCCGAGAGGGAAACAGCAGCCCAGAGATGAAGAAGGACCGGTTTAGGGCCACACCGCCTGTGGGAAGCAGAGGCAGACTGGGAAACCTACTCAGTGCTCCACCGCTCACCTCCTGCCTGCCACAGCCAGCCACGAGTGGCTAAGGTCAGCTTGGGGTGGGGCAGGCACATTGCTGGGGGAAGAAAACAATGTTCCCCTTTTTTGTGTCCTGCGAGATGCAAGAGAGCTGGCCTTGGGAAAGGGGGGACCTTCTGAGCTATGACTATAGTGGTCTCTTCAGGGCTGCCCTGGGTATGGCACACAGTTCTGTGTTCCTGTTGGAGCCTCCTGCCTCCTGCCTCCACCCCAACACCCCTTGCCCCCCCACCACTCAACTCAGCAAACCAAGGGCTAGGTCAGTCAGGCTCCCCTTAAGCTGGGCCTCCTGTGGTCCCAGCCCCCATTCTCAGGGGAGGCCCGCTTTGCTCAGGAAGAAAGCCCCTTTCTCCTTGTTCCTGGAGGACTCATTTCTGAGCGCTTGGCCTCAGATCTGGCGTCGAGGGGGTGGCTCTGAGCGGGCTGGGCTGGCCTCCTTGTGGCTGGTACCCTGTTGCCATTGCTGGCGACAGGCCCTGCTACTGCACGCCGTGGGTGGGGAGGTGGCTCTGGCTGAGGCTGGTAGAGGTGCAGGGGAGCAGGCAGAGGCAGGGTCTGTGCCTTTAAGGTATAGCTTACTTCACACACACACACACACACACACAGTCTCTCCTGCACATAGTTGCAGACACACACACACTCTCTCTCTGCTCTCCCTCCTTCTCTCTCCCCTTTTCTCTGCACACGCGCGCACGGGCATACACACACACACACACACACACACACACTCTCTCTCTCTCTCCCAGGCTCAGCATCCACACTCTCCCTCCTCCTCTCTTGCCCAAGGTCTAGTTTTGAAAAAACATGGGTGATGGGAGGGGTAGGGGCCAGGAATCCTGACCTAGAAAATGGGCCCTGCCTCCTGCATCCCTTCTCAGGCCAGGGGTGGGGGGCGGGAAAGGGGTCCTTATTTTTCAGGTTGGTGTCAGTGCCCAATCCCCCCATCCCTGTCTCCCTCCCCCACCTCAACAGCGCTGGGGTGGGGATCCCAACTGCGCAGGGAAATGGAGGACCTTGGAGAGGGAGCAAGAAGGGGCTGCTTGGCCATGGGCCCAGTGTGTTGGACCAAAACCCAGGCCCAAAGGAGGGGGAGGCTCCCCCAGCTCTTGCAAGGTGGGGCTCCCTCCTAGCACAAAGGAAGCAGATATGGGGACAAAAGGAGTTAACAGGGCTGGCACTGTTGACCTTCACATGAAGGGGCCCTGGGTTCTTCGTGGAAGCTCTCTTTACGCTTCTGGTCAGACCCTGGGCTAAAATTCTTCCCGGAACTTGTCCTCCCGCCTGCCTGCCTGCCTGGGGAGGGTTCTGCTTTCTGCTCCCCACTTCTCCTGGGAGCTGCCAGGATGGGAGGGAAGGGACTCAGAGCCTCCAAGTCAGAGTGTTCACCCTGTAGCGTCCCCCTCCATCCCGGAGTGCGGCACTCCAATGAGGGGGAAGCTAACCTCAAGGTATCCACCCAGGAAGAAAGCTTTCCCAGCCTCCACCACCTGAGCAGAGAAGAGTTCCTGTTTCTTGCCAGCATTGGGCTTTCTAGGCTTTGAACACGTGCATAATTTAATAAGTAGGTGTGTACCTGACCTGTGGCTATTGCTTTTCTCACAGTCTCACACCCTGTCTGTCTGCCTGCAGTGCTGCCGGATGAGGATCGCCTGTTAGGACCTGTGACGCGTGAGCTCACACCGATGGCTCACTGTGGCTTCCATCTCCGTGTTCCTGCTGTTCAACTTGGCCTTCCTTTTGCCTCTCAGAAATCTTTGATTTTTTAAAGATTTATTTATTTATTTGAAAGGCAGAGAGAAAAAGAGAGAATCTTGCATGCTATGGTTCACTCCCCCAAAAGGCTGCAACAGCCGGAGAACCAGGATTTCCATCCGGGTCTGCCACGTGGGTGGTAGAAACTCCCGCACTCCACTCATCTGCTGCCTCCCAGGTGCAGCTGCAGTGAGCTGGATGGGAGGTGCGGGGCACTGCCATCAGGGGTGCAGGCGTCCCAAGCAGCAGCTTCACCTCCTGTCCCACAGCACCCACCCCTCTCAGCCCTGCAGGAGTACATGCACCTATGAGCCGTGACCTATGGATGGTGTAGCAGAGGAAAAGCACCTCATGAAAGGTGGGTGTCAGAACTGTAAGCCAACATGTCTGGCCTTCTGGTCGGCAAGGCTTTGGGGAGCACTTCCTGGTGCCAGGACTTACGCCTTGTCTCTCAATCTGTAGAGAGGATAAGTGCACAGCTGGCTGGATATGGTCTAGGGTCCCTGGTCTGAAGGTCACTAGGGAACCTAAGAAAGCTGGGATTGATGTCACAAGAAGCCCTGCCCCCAAGAAGAGTCAGCCAGGGAGACAGGGCCCTGAAAGTTGGCTTGGCAGGACCCTGAAGAAGCGTAATCACATCCCCACCGGGGAGCTTCACTTTTCCTGCAGGGTGAAGGTGGGGGGTTCCTTACAGATCTTGGGGCTCACAGCCCTAACAGCTGCAAGACAATGCTGCTTGGGGGCCTCCTGACAACTGCTCTCAACTCTGGCTTATGCGTGTCTCAGGGTTCCCTCCGTAAAGCACTTCCCCCATCCCAAAATAAGAGAATGAATTTGACCCTGGCTTAAGACCAGCCACCCCAGCTTGGGGTTCCGTCCTTACCACCACGACACAAGGTGTATGATCAAGGCATTGAAACTTGCAAAGGAAAATTCTTTGGTAAACAGAGTTGGTTTCATCATTCAACACCTAGTGAAATGCCCACTCTCGCTGTTTTGAAAAATATACCCTGGGCAGTTTTAATGGGGCAGCTAAGATGCGATCTGGGGCAGCATGCATCCTCTATTGGAGTGCTTGGGTTTAAGGCTTGGTTCCCGTTCCGGTTCCAGAGCTTCCTACCCATGTGCACCCTGGGAAGCAAGTGATGGCTCAAGTACTTAGGTGTTTGCAACTCCTGTTAGACGCTCACACTGAATTCCAGGCTCTTGGCTTCTGCCTGGCTCAGCTCCAGCAGATGTAGGCACTTACAGAGAGAACCAGCACTTGGGAGAACTGTCTGTCTGTCTCTATACCTTTCAAAAACAAAACTTGAGAAACTGGACAGCAGTACTAATCTCGCTCTCTCTTTTTAAAGATTTGCATATTTTATTTTAAAGAGTTATTTATTTTTATTGGAAAGGCAGATCAGACTTACAGAGAGAAGGAGAGACAGAAAGAAAGATCTTTCATTCCCTGATCACTCCTCAAGTGGCTGCAACTGCTGAAGCTGAGCCGGTCCAAAGACAGGAGCCAGGAGCTTCTTCCAGGTCTCTCATGTGGGTGCAGGGTCCCAAGGACTTGGGCCACCCTCCACTGCTTTCTCAGGCCACCAGCAGGGAGCTGGATGGGAAATGGAGCAGCCGGACTAGAACTGTCACCTGTATGAGACGCTGGCGCTGCTGTAGGTGAAGTCTAGCCTGTTGAGACATGGCACCAGCTAGTCAAGTCAGCACTGGTCTCGAGTTGCTGTCTGAGGAAAATGACAGGAGTTCTGTGAGGAGTTGGCATTGCCCAGGATTTGTCCAAAGTCTGGTCTTGGTCCTGCCTTCCAGGCTGCTGCCCTATCTGCTACCTCCTCCACTTGGTGCTTTTCTTATATTTTTGAAATTTTGTTTTTGATGAGGTTTACATCATTGATTAGGGTGGGAAGGAACGGTCGAGGATTAGGGAAAAGTGAATGAGACCATTATTTCCACATTTTTCTTCCTGCATCTGAGGGAAAGGGAGATATAAAGGGAGAAGCCACACCCAGGCTCCTGACTGCCTCAGTACCTGGGAATGGGGAATGGCTACTCCTACTCGATGTCATTCTAGCATTCCCGATGTGGAGCATGTTCTGAGGGTTCGGTTCAAGTTGTTTCGATAGTTCCGACATGCTGTTGATCTCACCAATCCAAGGATGAAGAAATCCTTCCAAGGTCCGTTGGCTGACATAGTCCACCTTAGAGTTTTCATTCACCCAGAAATTTGTTGTCAAGCTTCACTGGGGTAGTTGTCCAATTTGTTCTGCCCATTTTCCTCTGCTCTGATACCAGATGTTCCCCGCAGGCTCCGATGGACTGCCGTATCCTCCATGTGCATCTGGATACACCCCCAACTGCACCATCTTTAGTAACTGAGGAAGCCCCGTTCAGACACATGCACTCAGCTGTCGGTGCTGTTTTTTTTTTTTTTTTTTAACTCTGTCTTGTGACACTTTATCTCACAGAGAATCTGCATTGGTGCTCAACATGGAAAGCCGGTGTGCATTTCCAAAACCAAGGTAAATATCAATGCAATGAAAAGGAAGCAATTCTAGCTTGCAAAGAAGCCTTACTCTTTGCTATGGAATCATAAGTCAAGGTGTGTTCAAGACAAGTTGGTCCCAAACTGAACCTTCTTTCAACTTAACCAGTATCATGTCAACACAGATGAGGCTGAGGTCAAGAGTGATCTGTATGAAAGGCACAGTGATAGAGACAGAGAGAAGGAGAAGGGGAAAGGCATCTTCCATCTACTGGGTCACTCCCCAAATGACTAACAGGCCAGGGTCAGGAGCCTGCAGCTCCACTCAGGTCTCCCACATGTGTGCCAGGGAGCAATCAATTGGACCATATTTAGCCGCCTTCCCAGGTGCATTAGCGAGAAGCTGGATCGGAAGCAGAGCAGCTGGCAATCAAACTGGCATTCCAATGTAGGATTGCAGCATTGTAAGTGATGGCTTAAACCACTGTGCCACAGCACTGACCCCAAGGTTCCACCTCTGTGTGCCTAGGACTGGGGATCCCTTGGCCTCATCTCCCACGCTCTGGGACTCAGTCCAACCCCTTATGTCCAGGACAAGACATGCTCAAGGTTATCCACTGAAGGCACAACGCAGTGCCTAGAAACTTCCATTAGGTTGTGAATATAAATGAATGGAGCCAGTGACCAGGTTGCCACTGCATCTTGCAGCCTTGTCTCTGCATTAGCTGTGCCTCTCTTCTTGGGAGACCTTATTTATTTATTTATTTTTTAAAGATTTATTTATTTTATTACAAAGTCAGATATACACAGAGGAGGAGAGACAGATAGGAAGATCTTCCATCCGATGTTTCACTCCCCAAGTGAGCCGCAACGGGCCGATGCGCGCCGATCCGATGCCGGGAACCTGGAACCTCTTCCGGGTCTCCCATGCGGGTGCAGGGTCCCAAATCTTTGGGCCGTCCTCAACTGCTTTCCCAGGCCACAAGCAGGGAGCTGGATGGGAAGTGGAGCTGCCGGGATTAGAACCGGCGCCCATATGGGATCCCGGGGCTTTCAAGGCGAGGACTTTAGCCGCTAGGCCACGCCGCCGGGCCCGGGAGACCTTATTTTTTCCAGATTTATTTTTATTAGGTAAATGTTCCAGAGAGAAGGAGGTACACAGAGGAAGATCTTCCATCTGCTGATTTACTCCCTAAGTAGCTGCCATGGCCAGAGCTGAGCTGATATTGAACCAGGAGCTTATTTTGGGTCTCCCACGTAGGTGCAGGGCCCCAAGGCTTTGGGCCATCCTCCACAGCTTTCCCAGGCCACAAGCAGGGAGCTGGATGGGAAGTAGAGCAGCTGGGACATGAACCGGCACCCATATGGGATGTGGCACTTGAAGGGGGAATATTAGCCAGTTGAACACCTGCACTGGGCCCTGGAAAGATCTTTCTTCCTCTTTGAGTCTCCTGGCTTTCAGTCACTTCCTGAAACCCTGCTCAGATGCAGCCTCGAATGCAGTTTCTAGGAGGCTTACTCTGGAATTTCCTGGAAGAGTGAATCCCGCTATTGAGTCTGCAGATACCTGACACTGGTGTGATCCCGGTCTGACTGTGTCCTTCCCTCTGCTGTGCACCTTCAGGGTGCTCTCACAGCAGCCACACTGCACAGTGTGGTTGGTGAGCACCTGGAGCAGGCCCCTGGATTGAGCACGTTGAGGTGCAGAGTCCACATCTTAACACGTGCCGTCCTCTGGCAGCCAGCCCTCCAACCTCCCAGACCTGGAATGGTGAGCCAAGCAGGCTGGCCCCAGCTGCAGAGCCCCTGAGGGTCCTGGTGTGTACCCGGCACGTGACCCACATGCAGTGTGCCGTTAGAGGTAGTGACCATGACCTGGAACTCCAGCTTCCCAATCTACCTCCGCTACAGGCCGTACACTGCTTCCTCCTGCTTCCCCCTCCACCCTCTGGGTACCTCTTCCCAGGCCCAGGCTGGATTCCAGATTCCAGGAGCCTGTTCTCTCTGAGCCTTACTCTGTGCACCCCCATCCCCCAGCACTGACTGGCCTGGCTTCCTGGAATTTGTCCTCTTAATTGAAACCAAACACCGGGGCTCCTCCAGGGCTGTGCCCCAGAGGCCCGGTGGGTTTCTCTTTTCCTCCCAAGCTCCCTTCCATGGCTGGGGGTGGGGTGCTCAGTGCTGGGCTGCAACTGGGAAGGGGGCGCTTCTCCTTGCAACCTGTGGCCTCTCACAGGCACTCAAGGCCTAGAGGGAAGGTGAGCCAGCAAGCCAGCAAGTCAGCAAACCAGGGAGTGGACAGGCCAGAGAGTGCCCTGGTGACCTGGGGAAGTTGCAGGAAAACCATGCCAAGGGCTCTGGCACAGAGGGTGGGACTGTGAGGGCCAGATCCTTGTGGGCCCTACTGGATGATGATGGAAAGTCACCTGGCTTCTCCGTGCCTCAGGTTCCTCAAGTGCAGAGATGGCGACATGTGGATCCTACCTCACAGGAGCATGCAAAAGTGTGGCCAACCTACTGCATCCCGAAAGGGCCATTATAATGGGTGCTCAGTGGGTGAAACGTGGGCTGGGTCACCAGGGCCAGCAAGAAAATGGGTCTGCATAGTTGGAGGCAGGCAGGCCTGAGAACCTGGGTGGGGGTGCGGAAGGAAGTGGTGGGAAAGGTCTTTCAGGGGCAGCACATGTTTGTTGAACAAAGGCCTTCGCTCCGCTCCACTGTCCACAAACCCGACGGGCAGGCAGCTCCCGCGCTCCAAACCCTGGAACACAGTCTCAGGGCAGTGTGCTGCCCTCAAGGCTGGGGTGGGCACAGTGTGAACTGATCACTGCTGTGCCAGGGAAACTGCTGCCCTGCAATGGCCTAACCCAGGCTGGGCAGAGATGGCTTTGCAGAGGAAGTCGCTGAAGAGCAGCAATGGAGGGCAGCGAGGCAGGGAACCCCCAACGGCCCCCCATGCACTTCGACCTGGGCTTGTGATGCACCCTGCCGCCTACCAGGTCACAGGTCCTGCTTGAGTGCAGCGAGCAAGGCTCGGAGTGGAGCAGCTCAGCCTGCCTGGCTCCTCCCCGGCTCCTGCCCTTCCCTGCTCCTCTCGTGGTGTGTTTGCCTCCAATGTCTGGGAGCCACAGTGCTGTCCTGGAGACAAGGAAACCACACCTCCCAGTGTGAATTCTCCAGCAGCCACCACTCAATAGAAAGAAAAGACACAAGTGGAGTTGCTTTCAAGAATATATTTGATTCAACCCAACAGATCCAGAATATCCTGCGTGGATCATTAGTGCCAGGCACTGGTGGTCAAGTGGGCTCCCATGGTTTTAGACGTTAGGTCTCTAGAAGCCAGCCCGTGGATTCCACTCAAGTCCACTCAGGTGGGACTGGCTATGTTGCAGGAGTTGGAGGAGACGGTGTCCTTGTTCACATTGGGAAGTCAGGGGTCACCACGCTGGATGGTGCGGCCCTCGGGCCGGGCTGTGCTCAGGCAGGCATCCTGTAGTTTGCATTTTTTTCCTTCTGTGGCAGTGGCGGTGAGAGGGGCGCCCCAGGTAGAGGGCACAGCGTGAACAAAGACGCAGAGGCATGCAAGAACAAAGAACATTCAGGAAGAGCAAGCCCTCTGGTGTGGCTTGAGTGGAGGCTAAGGCAGCTTGGAGGAGCTGGGCTGCCTATGTACCTGGAGCCGGGTCAAGAAAGGCCTTGAATAATGTGCTAAGGAATTTGGACTTGGGCTGTGTGGGCAACACGGGTCATTGTTTATTTATAAGCAGAGGAATGTTGTATTCTGGTGAAGGCTTCTGAGAGAGCCCTCCCGCAGGCAGTGGGGAGGGTGACTGAGAAGGAAAGAACAGCCAGAAGCTGAGGTGGCTCTGTAGGTGGGCAGGCACAGGGCTGTAAGGGCCAGGCGGGAACCTGCTGCGGGGCGGCGAGCAGGCGGACCTCAGGACTTGCAGAATGGCTGGCTTGCAGGCAGAGGGACTCAGGAACAACCCCCAAGTTTCTAGCTCCTTGGGCCGATTTTCTGAGCCAGCATGCTTTGGAGGAAGGGACCCAAGAGTTCCTTATGAGGAGACAGTGCAGTGGCACACAGGCTAAGCCTCTGCCTATGACATTGGCATCCCACAAGGGCACCCATTCGAGTCCTGGCTGCTCCACTTCTGATCCATCTCCCTGCTAATCCATCTAGGAAAGCAGCAGAAGATGGCCTGAGTGCTTGGGTCCGGGCACCTGCACGGGAGACCTGGAAGATGCTCCTGGCTCTTGGCTTTGGATCAGCCAAGCTCTGGATGTTGTGGCCATTTGGGGAGTGAACCAGTGGATGAAAGATCTGTCTGAAACTCTGCCTTTCAAATTAAATATATATATATATATATATATATATTTATATATTTTAAAGAAGTTCCATGCTGACTTGGAGCGATTAGCAGGACGTCTTGGTAAACAAGACCAATAAGTAGTTAGGCTATACCTGGCTGAGGGTTCACAGGTGGCCACCCCTTGTCGCTGCTCTGTTTCCAAGCCAGCCTGCTGCTGCTGTGCATCCTGGGAGATGACTCGGGTGCTGGGGACCCTGCCACCCACATGGGAGACCTGGAGGCAGTTTCTGATTCCAGGCCCTGCTCTTGTAGCCATTTGGGGAGTTGCGGAGTTAGTCAGCAGATAGAAAACCTTCCCTCTGCTTTTCAAATAGATAAATAAATCTTTTTAAAAAATGTTCACAATTGATGTAAGTGAGCTCCTTGTTGCCTGTGGCATTCAGGAGGGAGCTGGTATGGGAACCTTAGCCCAGGATGTTGAGGAGGGGCTGGGGGGAATCCTGGGGAGCTTCTGGCCCTACAGTGGGGTTGCCTGGACGCGGTCTATAGGAGATGAGCCTGTTGCTGATTGGGCAGCTTCATGGCAACCAGGTGCTCTGCTGTTTTGAACCCTCACCCACAACCGGGAAGTGGCACAGGGTGCAGGCGCAGAGGCCAGTTTTGGGGCAGGCTCCAACTCAACCACCCCAAGTGGGTAAGTGGCTCCAGGTCCTCTTGGAACCACAGAGTCAGAAGTGTCCTCACCTGGCTGACCCAGGGCTCTGCCTGAGGTCACATGTCAACAGGTGGGCTGGGGCTCCATTGGGGTCTCAGCCCCCTGGAACCCGTGTCTCTCCCGGTGCAGGAGCCGGTCTTCCACATGTAGCTAAAGGGATCCGAGCTCTTTCTAATTAGGAGGATACAAAGAGAAGTCAGACAGCCGCCCCCACCCACGGTTAGGAGTCTAAGTGCTCCCCAAATTACACAGCGGATGCCAGGGCTCGGGCAACAAGACCCAGCTTGACTGCCGTGTGGTAAGCAGAGCCAGCCCCGGCTGGCGCTCAAGCTTCACAGCCTCGCTGCTGGTGCACGGGGCCTCTCACCATCACATCCAGTCTCTCCCTCCAAAAACATGCTCCCAGCTTGCGCAAGACACACCCAGTGTCATTAACCCTTGTTTGTAGGAGGCTTTGGGTGGAGTGGGGTAGGGGGCCAGCTTGGGGAGAAAACTGCTTGTCCCTGCCAGGCAGCTGTGGTGCAGAAACCAGGGGTGGTGATGCTCGGGTGGGGGACCCCTGGCCCCCTGCAGCTTCCTGGCATGCAACACTCCACACACTTCCCTTAGGGCCCTGACATTTTCTTCCCTGTTTTTGCAAACTTCAGCAGCGGTGCCTCTCTTGCAAAGTCCTTGTGACCCCTCCAGCCCCCATTCCCATGGTGCCATGCCAGGCACCACTGGAACCAGAATGTTCTGAATCCAAGCTTTCTCCTCTGACCCACACCCCCATGTGCAAGGCCCTCGGTTGCCCCCGCATCTTGCCCTGTCTTTCCCACGCATGTTTTTTTCCTCTCTCTCCAGCCTCATGTCACCCACATTCTGATGTCTCTCTGGCCGCCCTGGAGGTTAGGGCTCCTTCCCCACCCTGGGGGTGTGAGAGCTGGACAAAGCCCCACTTCCTGTGTCTCCCAGGCACCATGCGCAAGCCCCAGTCCCCCCACCGCCTCAGCACCCATTCAGCTGCTCCCTCTGCTCCATCCGCTCAATGGGCCAACAGCAGCGTGTCAGGAGCTGTGCTGGGCATCTTGGAAACTGATGACACGTGGATGCTCAGGGTAAGCGTTTTGAGAGTGGCGAGGTTCAGGGGCTCCGAGTTGGGGCAGAAGGGAGAGAAGCAATGGGCTGTCGCCAGGCCTCTCCTTGCTGGTTTCCTGTTTACTGTTAACAGCTGCCCATCCCACCCAGAGCACAAATGCCCAGGCGAGCCTTGGTATGTTTTCAGACTGGCAGTTCAAACACAAATGTGAAAGCAGGCAACTTGAAATCCACCTTCAGCTGCCTGGAAACCTTACAAAAAGCCCCCCTCTCCTGGCAGTCCTGACCCCCACACTCACTCCAACTTCTACCCTCCTCTTTCCCCCACTGGAGGACATATGGCTTCTTACAGTTTTTGTTTGCTGGCAAGGGGGAAAAAACCACCCAGGCTCAGTGTGGAGGGTTTTTCCCTTTTTTTTTTCTTTATTAAGCATCAGGAGGCAGAGCAATCTGCTTGCAGATACTGTACGTGCATAATTAATAAAATCTCATCATTTATTTATAAAGACACACGAGGAACTAGAGAATTAGGGCTATCCCCATCGTACATGAAGAGCGGGGGAAGAGGAGTGGGAGGAAGATACTTTTTGAACATCACATCTTTCCCAAAAAGTGAGGCTCTTCATCCACAAGCAAGAAAAAGGCACACGCGCTTCACCCAAGCAGCCACTGGGTGCCCAGCAGGCATCGGGAAGGAACCCTGGGCAGGAGATTAAAAAGAAGGACCGGGCCTTAGGGTGCGCCCACCACCACCCACCGTGCCGGCCTGGGATCGCTGGCTAGGGAGCAGGGAAGGCTGGAGGCGCCGAGGAGGGAAGCCGGGATGGGGCTTCACGAGGTGGGGCCTAGGGGACAGTCACCCCCCTGTGCGCCCCTACAAACAAATCCAAAGAGGTGGCTTCTCCGGCGCCTTCCTAGGCAGGTCACACCAACTTGATGGGGCGGGGGGTTTTGCCTGGGGGACCCTGCGTCCCGGGGCCAACCCTACAATATCCATACCCCGACTTATTATATAATAGCCCCTGAGACCAGCGAGCCGGGGGTCAATCCCTGGCAGTTAGGATGGAGTTAGGATGGGTAGATGGACCTCCTTCCCGCCCCCCACCAACCCCACCGCGCCCCGAGCTCTCTTGGCCTTTTTTTTTTTTCTGGAGCCATGCTTTAAAATAGAAAACAGGCTTAAGCAGGAATCAACCCCCTAGAAGGGGGGGGAGGTTTGGAGGGTTTTTTTTTTTTTTTTTTTGCCCTCACCACCTCTCCGAAGCGCAAGTAACTCCTGCGACGGAAAGCTCGGCCTTCCGAGGGCGCTGGGCTCAGCGGGCTGCGGAGGCCCGGGAGGCCCGGGGGTGCTGGGCTTTGGGGGGCGGCCTGGGCAGCAGCCCCCGCAGGGTTACCCGGGCGCGTGCAGGGAAACGTCTCAGCAATTCCAGCGCCCGAGCGCCGCGCGCGGGGGGCGGGGGGGGGGGGGAGCGCGGCTGGGGAGCCTGGAAACCGCCGGCGGCCGCGCGGCTGATTGGCCGAGCCGCCGCCTCGGCGTTCCAGCCAGGCGCCCCTCCCCCCCGCGCCGTCCACCCCGGAAGGAATTTCCTCCTCTGGCGGCCGCTATTGTTGTCCGCCTGGGCTGTTTGGGTCGGATCGCGTAACCATAGTATCCAAACTGTGTCCGCGCGGGGGCCCCGGCCTGGGACCCCGGAGCTGTCCTCCCCACCCCCGCCCCCCGACAAGCCCTGCAGCCCACCCCCTCACACACTTTTTTTTCCCTTATCATGACTTCATCGGACACCGGGGAGCAGGGGAGGGGGATGGGCCTGGGGGGCGGTGGTGGTAGTGGCGGTGGTGGCGGGGAGCTGGCCCGCTTCTGGCGGCCCCGACTTGGGGAGATGTTTTCAATTAGATTTTTTTTTTTCAAATCGGCTTGGTGGGTTCGGGGCTTTTAAAATCCGCCCCCCACCCCACCCCGCCCCATGGAGCCGTTGGAGCAAACTGAATGGGGTTTCTCCCCTGCGTGCACTGGCTCCCTTCCAGCCCCTGGCTGCAGGCTTCCAGCTTCGGGGTGCGGAATGGGGAGAGCGCGGGTAGGGGCCCCCAATCGCAGCTCCCTCGGATGGAAGCTGTGTCCCGGCCTCCGGGCCTGGCCTGCGGCTGCTGCTGGCGGTAATCGTGGTGGGGTCTCTGGAGGTGGGTCTAGGGGAGGCGCTGACAGGTTCTCCGGGGGGACAGCCCCCCTGCACCCCCGGGATCCTTGCAGCGGACCTCCGAGAACCCACACCCCCGCCCGCGCCAGCAGGGTCCTCCCGCCTTGGCGACGGAAAGGCGCACGGACGCCGGCCCCGCGCGCTGCGCTCGGCGGGGCGCGGGCAGCGAGTCCGCACCGGGCAGGCAGCGGGCGGGCTGCGGCGCGGCGCGGGAGCCCCCGGGGCTGGGGGCGTCGAGGGAACCGTGTCTGTGTGTGTGTGGGGAGGGTGGCCCCGCATTCCCAGAACTCGGTGTTCTTGGGCGCTCGCTGGGGCGGGGACGGCGGCGCGGCCCAAGGTCGGGGCAACACTGCCCCCTAGAGGCCGCCGCCGGCGGGCAGCTTGCAGCCCGGGGGTTTTGGGGTTTGAGGGGTTCTCGTCTTGGGACAGCATCCTGGGTCGCGGTATTTCAGAGGCCAGGCTGGGTTGGGGTGACTGCCGATCCCCTGAGCAGGCTTCCCCGAGGGTCAGTTCTAGGGACTGAGGTCAAATGATGGGGGGGGGGTTGAATTTCTGCTCCAGAACTTGAAATCCTGGCAGGTGATTAGGTGCATCCTGCTGATTCTCCCTGACTGGGCCTTGAAGGTGTTAGGGGAGATGCCATCTTGGTGCAGCTGGGGCAGTCGAAGTCCAGAGAGGGAGGCAGCTCGCCCAGGGTGGTGAGTTGGGACCTCCGTGCAGAAGCTCAGCGTTCTGCTCTGATGCCCCAGGGGGCGTTTCCACGGCCCTGCTATGCTGTGGCAGGGGTGGGGGAGCAGTTCTGACCTTCGGGGTCCCTTTGCGGGGTCCAAGCCTCTTAGCTGTTGCCTGTGCACCTCAGGGTCCTCATCTCTAAAATAGGGGGTGGTGGGTGACCGCGTGGGCCTCCTGCACTGCTGTCTGCTCCCCCTGCTTCCCTCTCTCCGGTTTCGGGGGTTTGCCAGCCTGCCTTCCTCCTGCCCGCCTGGCTCTCCCTCCCTCCCTCCCTGCTGGGCTCTCACAGCCGCCCCTCCCCTCCACTCCTGGCAGGCGCTGTCGGAGGCTGGGGAGGGAGAGCAGGGTGGGGAGCCAGCCAAGCATTGAGTCAACCCCTGGGGAGAAGAGGGGAGCAGGCGCTGTCGGAGGCTGCAGCTTGCAGGTTGGGGTGCGCGTCCTGCAGGTTATTGGTGTCCAAGGTAACTGCTGTCCGAGAGCTGGCTGCTGGTCGCCTCCCTTTCTTCCTGGAGACAGGGCAGCTGCCAGAAGTCATCTTCACTCCTCCCTCTCCCTTGCCACCCCTGGGGCACCCAGTCAGGTCCCTTCTCCCTTCAAGTGTGCCCAGCCCTCTCCTTCTCTGGAATCAGGCCCCCGACCCCCACCTGCTGGTCTCCCAGGTGCTTCAACGCCCCTCTCCCTTGGTCCCTGCCTGCCCTGAATCTGGCCTGCATCCAGCACTGCGGCATGTCCCCCCATCTCATCACCACCTGGCCTGCTGTGACCTGGGCTTGCCCACCGTGCAGCCTCATTTAGGGTCCCTAGTGCCATCACGTGTGATTTCCCATAACTCCCAGACACTAAAGATGATGTTCTGACAGGTGGTCACGTGCTCAGGTCCACTTGCCAGGCCTTGGGGAGACAGGCCAACACTAGCCTTCTTTGCAGGCTGGGCAGGGGATGGTTGCTGGCAAAAATGGGGTTTTCAGTGAACCCTTATTGGGGTAGAGGGAGGAGGAATCTTGGAAAGCTCCCTGGAGGTGATGCTTAGGTTCAGTCCCCAGGGTGGGGTAGGAATTGGTCCATACAGAGTCCTGGAGAGTGAAGCCTGTGGACAGGTGCTGGTAGCTGGAGCTGAATCCTCAGGATGATATGCTCAGTGTGGGTCAAGTGTGAGGAATGCAGGTGACCTGCGTGCTGGCCTGAGGAGCTGGTGATTCCTGTGCAGGCTTCCAGGAGCCCAGGGGATGGGGTGGTCCCATGAGGCCCTGCTTCCAACCCTTCCAGGCCAGCAGCCACTCGGGGGGCATTTGAGGCTCTGATGGCCCACCCACCCCTCTGAGCCACCACTCTCTTTGCCCCCTTTAGTCCAGCTAACTGAATAACTTGCAGTCCCCCCAGTGCTCTAAGTCCCCACCACCCCTCAGGTCCATGGCTCACACTGTTTGCTCAGCCTAGGAGCATGCTTCCAGCACCCAAGCCTCTTGCTGTTGGCTTTTTTTTTTTTTTTTTTTTTTACAGCAAAACCACTTTCTCTCTCTGCCTTCCTCCCTTCCTTCTTCCCTCTCTCCCTCCCTCCCTCCCTCCCTTCCTTCTTTCAAGATTTATTTTTATTGGAAAGGCAGATACATAGGAGGAGAGACAGAGAGGAGGATCTTCTGTCCCAATGGTTCACTCCCCAAGCAGCCACACAGCTGGAACTGAGCCAATCTGAAGCCAGGATCCAGGAGCTTCTTACAGGTCTCCCATGTGCGTGTAGGGTCCCAATGCTTTGGGCTGTTCTTGACTGCTTTCCCAGGCCACAAGTAGGGAGCTGGATGGGAAGCGGGGCTGCTGGATTTAGAACTGACACCCATATGGGATCCTGGTGGGTTCAAGGTGAGGACTTTAGCCACTAGGCTATTGAGCTGGGTCTGTTGTTGGCTTTTTTAGGATGTCAGCACTCCTTCCAGGAAACCCTCCTTGGTTGACAAAGTGGTGTTTACATATTCCCTTGTGTTTGTTTTGATTACAGCCCAGTGTCACCCCCCCATCCCTCCTGCAGCTCATAGAGGCTGGGCACAAGGCAGGCAGTGAAGAAGATCCTGTGGCTGACTGTAGGGACAGGTGCCACCTGCCTGCTATGTGCCCACTACGTCTCATGTGGAATTGTCTCTTGACAGCCCTTGAACTTCACATTATCTCATTTCTTAGACTGAGAAACGGACTCAGACTGGTACTGACTCTTGTTGAAACTCAGTGGATTCCTTGAAGCTCTTGAAAAAAATTTTTTTAATTTGCAAGAGTTACACAAAGAGAAGGAGAGACACTGAGAGAGAGAGATCGTCCATTTAGTGGTTTCCTCCCTAAATAGCCACAATGGCTGGAGCTGGGCTGATCTGAAGCCAAGAGCCAGGAGCTTCTTTCCGAGTCTTCCATGTGGGCACAGGGTCCCAAGGCTTTGCGCTGTCCTCTGCTGCTTTCTTAGGGCATTAGCAGGCAGCTGGATCTGAAGAGGAACAGCCAGGATACAAACCAGCACCCGTATGGAGTGTTGGCATTGGAGACAATTATACAGTGATGCCGTCACCCAAAAATTATGACTTTTTAAAAATTTGTTTATCTGGGAGGCAGAGAAAGAGACATCCAAAGCACTTCCCATCAACGGATGCTACGCAGCCTTGGCTGAACTGTACTAAGGGTCAGCAGCCCAGGTCTCTTGTGACTGGAGCCATCTCAAGTTGCCTCTGAGACTCTGCATCACAGGGACCCGCCAGGAGCCAGGGCCAAAACCTGAATCCGGTGCTCCTTCTGGTTTGGGCTGTGGGTGTCTTAGCTGCCGGACTAAATA
The DNA here is from genome assembly GCF_030435755.1 of Ochotona princeps. Classification (NCBI taxonomy): domain Eukaryota; kingdom Metazoa; phylum Chordata; class Mammalia; order Lagomorpha; family Ochotonidae; genus Ochotona; species Ochotona princeps. Next base: position 43,661,431 of record NC_080833.1, read on the forward strand.
CCCACTCCTGCACACATGAGCTTTTAGAAGGAGAGAAATATGCAGGCTAAAACGTGTGGTTCCACATGTCCGAAAAGGAAACAAAGCTTTTTGTTAGTATTTTGTGTATATTTTTATTGGAAAGGCAAATTTACAGAGAGATAAGACAAAGATCTTCCATCCACTGGTTCACTCTCCAGGTGGCCCAATGGCCAGAGCTGAGCTGATCTGAAGCAAGGAGCTAGGAGCTTCTTTTGGGTCTCTCACATGGGTTTGGGGTCCCAAGGTCCTGGGTCATCCGCCACCTCCCTCTGAGGCCACAAGCAGGGAGCTGGATTGGAAATGGAGCAGCTGGCATCCATGAGGGATCCTGGCACTTGAAGGGGGAGGATTAGCAAGTTGAGCCATTGCATTGAGCCCTTTTGTCAGTGTTTTAAAGAGCAAGAAAGGGAGAACATAGTCAATGAGAGGTCAGAACAGAACTTGACATGTGTGGTCTGCCTCTGTTAGCCCCTAGTGGCTGACTTCACTCTGGTCCCCTGGGCCACCCAGGAAGACTTCCCAGGAGAAAGAGGTCCTTCCAGAAAAGGGACTCCAGGTGAGTGGGCAAGTCCACGGTGCATCAAGGGCAGAAGCTTAGCCCGCTGTGGTGCTCATGAGAGGAGCGCAGAGAGGACTAATGGGAGCTGCCCAGAGCGTTTGGGTTAGATCAGGGGAGCTCCGGAGGGTGACAGCGTCAGGTGGAGGAACCAAGCGCAGTGCTCTGCAACAATGGCCTGGGGTGAAGTCAGGTACATTGGCCAACACCTGGCTCAATCCTGGCACTGCTATTCCTTGCATGCCCAGAGTGTGCCTGTGGGTGATGAGGAGCCTCTGGAGACTTCAGCTTTGGCCTCTTTATGGACCTGCCTCCTGGGATTTATCCCAAAGATGGGATGAGCGCATGCAAAGCTCAGAGCAGGTGCCTAGCTCCCAGTAAAAACATAATACTGGGCTTGGCAGCGTGGCCTAGTGGCTAAGGTCCTCGCCTTGATCCCATATGGCCGCTGGTTCTAATCCCGGCAGCTCCACTTCCTATCTCTCCTCCTCTCAGTATATCTGACTTTGTAATTAAAACAAACAAACAAAAAAACCCCATAATACCTGTTGTGCCTCTTGCTCTGTTCTTTCTTTCTTTCTTTCTTTCTTTCTATCTTTCTTTCTTTCTTTCTTTCTTTCTTTCTTTCTTTTTCTTTCTTTCTTTCTCTTTCTTTCCTTTTCTCTCTCCCTCCCTCCCTTTCTTTTTTCTTCTTTCTTCGTTTCTTTCCAATCTATCCATTTTTATTGGAAAGAGATCAGATGTACAGAGAGAAGGAAAGACAGAAAGATTCTTCCTCTGCTGGCTCACTCCCCAAATGGCTGCAATGGTTGGAGCAGAGCTGATCTAAAACCAGGAGCCAGGAGCTTCTTCCAGGTCTCCCACATGGGCATAGGACCCCAAGGTCTTGGATCATCCTCTACTGCTTTCCTAGGCCACAAGCAGAGAGCTGGATGGGAAGTAGAGCAGCCAGGACATAAACCGATGGCCATATGGGCTCCCAGCACTTGCAAGGTGAGGATCTGGCCATTGAGCCATCGTACTGGGCCAATCTTCCTTTAGTGTGTCAATTGCTGTGATGAAAGGTCCAGCCTGGACTTTTGGGGGCCCTGGGTACCACAGGTCCCCTTGTGCTGCCCCCACCCTCCCCCCACCCCCACTCTGTGCTAATTGCCCTGGCGGCCCAGCATCCTGGCTTGCATCTGTTCTCTCTGTCAGGGACATCACAGCTGCTCCGGGTGCCATGTCTGGCAAATGAGTCCTTGGCCAAGCACCCTGGTTCATGTGCCTGCCTAGTTTCGTGGGAGAAGGGCTCTGGGGGAGCCAGGGTGTGATTACTGCTGTAGGACACCCACCTCCTTCATTTCCTGGGTGGTGTTAGGATACTTGTCAGACTGCCTAAGCCATTCTCCTTGCCCTGACTGGCAGGAAATGAGAGCTCGTGTCTCCCATTTGCTTGCTAGCACTTAGCAATATCTACTATGATCATTTTGTCAGTGTGAACATTTTTTTTTTATAAATTCATCTCTCTCTTTTTTAAAAAAGATTTATTATTATTGGAAAGCCGGATATACAGAGAGGAGGAGAGACAGAGAGGAAGATCTTCCATCCGATGTTTCACTCCCCAAGTGAGCCACAACGGGCCGGTGCGCGCTGATCCGAGGCCGGGAACCAGGAACCTTTTCCGGGTCTCCCACGCAGGTGCAGGGTCCCAAAGCTTTGGGCCATCCTCAACTGCTTTCCCAGGCCACAAGCAGGGAGCTGGATGGGAAGTGGAGCTGCCGGGACTAGAACCGGCGCTCATATGGGATGCCGGGGCGTTCAAGGCGAGGACTTTAGCTGCTAGGCCACGCCGCCGGGCCCAGTGTGAACATTTTTTAAAATTTTTTTTTTGTATTTGAATGACGAGTGACAGAGAGAGGGAAGTTTTAGAATATTTCTCACATGGCAGTAGTTAATCCAGACTGGTCTGTACTTCCTGGCAAGCTGCCCTGGTAGACAACACCTATTGGTTTCCCGCACTCAAGCTGGAACGCATCATCTGCTCCACAAATTGGCACAGTTGTGGCATGCATGAGTGAGAGTTAACAGTTCAGAACAGTGTGGTGTCAGCAGAGACCAAAAGGGCCTGGGAGACGGAGGAGGCTTCTCATCTAGCCTGGGAGATCCACGAAGGCTTCCTGGAGGAGATGATACTGCTCTAAGTCCCTGAGGAGGGCTGGGCACTCAAGAATGGTACCCTCCTGTGGGTGCTGCTTGCTTGTTCTTGGCCCAAGTGACTTCCAGTAGAGCCAGCCCCATATCCATTTTCCTGGATACATATTCCATATCCACTTCCCTGTTCCTATTCCGACTCTTTCCTGCCTCCCTCCCTCTCTGGGCTTGAGGCTGCCTCCTCCTGCCTCCCTGACCTTGGCTCTGGCTGGAGAAAATGAAGTCAATGGGGAGGGAGGAGTTGACAAATAGAAGGTCTGGTAATTGAATTTTTTCCCCCTCGCCCTCTCTCCACCCCCCAGAGAGCTAGAGGAATTAGCTCTGTAACTCGGGGTTTTCCTGAGTGAGGGGCTGGGTCTGCGGCATCACTTCCCCCGGCCTAGGCCAGTGAAGAGGGAGGAGAGAGGACTGGCGTTCATGCCCAGATGGGAGTGAAGGACCAGCGAGGGCAGGTCTGCGGGCAGGCTCCCTGCCCGGCTCCTATATTGCCCTATCAGAATGGGGAAGGGCTGGCAGGAGCTTGGTGTTTAGTGTGCCGGTTGCACAAATCCAGGGGCTCTTGGGTCTTTGGAGCTGGAGCCCCTTTTCCCCAGGATATTTGGTTGGAGTTTCTGTAGTTGGGAGAGGGCTGAGTGGTAGGGTGGCCAGCCTGCCAGGAGCCCAGGAGGTGAGCCTATGGTGAGCCTGTTGCAGATCCAGCCAACCTGCAGGACCTGACTTCTAGCACGTGATCCACTCAGAGTCTTCTGTCAGCAAGGAGGGGGTTGGTGGAGGGGGAGCACTAGTTTGGTTACTGACCTGGGGCAGAGGCAGCCCAGATCTCACCAGCTTTTAGCTGGCCCTCTGACAGTAGCATCTGTTGTTGCCTCAGGAGGAAGAACCTGCAGCTCCGAGGAGACCCTGGCTCCAGGTCACAGGCTCGCAAGTGGCAGTGCTGAATTCAGACCCAGGGGACTCTGGACCCTTAAGGTTTCTCTCCCCAAAGGCTTGGGGACTGGTGCAGAGGCAGCTGGGGACAGGGGTGGGGTGCAGAGCTTGGCCCTGCAGGCCTGGAAGGAGGTGGGCATTCTGGGTCTGCCCCCAGACCCCTACCCTGCCTCAGAGAGGTGGCTGTTGGGCTTGGGGCTTTGGGAGCCTTTGATTATTCAGCTAATGTTCCAGCACATTTTTCCCATCCCATAATGAGCTGTTTCCACCAGGGGGTGTCTGCAGAGCAACTGTGGCTTCCGGCCACCAGCTGCTGGCAGAAGGAGCAGGGAGGCGGGGTAAGCTCCGCAGGAGACTGGGCACTGCTGTGGCCCCAGGCAGGGGTGAGGGTGCAACGTCTGGTTTGAGATGTCAGCCCCTAGTGAGGCTCTGGGAGACAGAGGAGGAGGAGACCAGCCCTGCTGCTGTGGTTGGATTTGAACTCTACTTTTCTCCCTGGGCCCCTGCCTGGCTTCCCATGAACAGCCCTGAAAGGGAAGCCCCCAGCCCCTGTGTTCTGGTCTGGATCCCCGCTTCCACCACTGCTCTGCAGATGTCTGAGGTGCCTGAACCCAGCCTGTCTGCCTGCTGCTGCAGCCTCCCTAGAGCTGGCATTTCTGTGACTTGGTGTGATACTCACAGGTAAGCTCCAGCCCAGCCAGCCATCTTCAACCCATGACCTCTGAAGAACTCCTGTGCCTCAGTTTCCCATTTAATAAAATTAGTTATTTGGGGACTGGCATGATGGCTCAATTGGTTAACCTTCCCCTTTTAAGTCCAGAATCCCATATGGGCACTGTTTTGTACCCTGGCTGCTCCATTTCCTGTGCAGCTCCTTGCTTATGGCCTGGGAAAGCATCAGAGGATGTCCCAAAGACTTGGGTCCCTGAACCGACATGGGAGATTTGGAAGAAGCTCCTGGTTCCTGGCTTAGGATCGGCTGAACTCAGGCTGTTGCAGCCTCTTGGGGAGTGAACCAGTGGATGGCAGATCTTTCTCTCTGTCTAATCCTTGTCTCTGTAAATCTGCCTTTCCAATAAAAATAAGTAAATCTTTTAAAAATTATTTGAAAGGCAGAGAGGGCTTAGTACAATAGCCTAGCAACTAGAGTCCTCGCCTAGAACGCGCCAGGATCCCATATGGGCACCGTTTCTAATCCCGGCAGCCCTGTGTCCCATCCAGCTCCCTGCTTGCCGCATGGGAAAGCAGTGGAGGATGACCCAAAGCACGGAAGAAGCTCCTGGCTCCTGAATTTGAATTGGCTTAGCTCCAGCTGTTGTGGCTGTTTGGGGGTCTAACCATCAGAGGGAAGATCTTCCTCTCTGTCTCTCCTCCTGTCTGTATGTCTGTCTTTTCCATTAAAAATAAATGAATCTTAAAAAAAAAGAAAAAGGCAGGCCTGGCACCATGGCCTAGTGCCTAAAGTCCTCACCTTGAACACTCCAGGATCCCATATGGGCACTGGTTCTAATCCCTGCAGCTCTACTTCCCATCCAGCTCCCTGCTTGTGGCCTGGGAAAGCAGTCAAGGACAGCTCAAAGCTTTGGGACTCTACACCCCCGTGGGAGACCTGAAGGAAGTTCCTGGCTCCTGGCTTCGGATTGGCGCAGCACCGGCCATTGCAGTCACTTGAGGAGTGACTCATCAGACGGAAGATCTTCCTCTCTGTCTCTCCTCCTCTCTGTATATCTGACTTTGTAATAAAAATAAATAAATCTTAAAAAAAAAAAAAAAGAAATTTCTAATCTGTGTCACATTATCTGGGGCTGGGCCAGGCTGAAGCCGGAACCAGGAGCTCAGTCTGAGGTCCAGTGTGGGTGGAAGGACCTGAACACCTGAGCCACCCCTGGCTGCCTCCTGCAGTGTGCCTCAGCAGGAGGCTGACATCAGAAGCAGAACCAGGACTGGAACCCACTGTGATCTGGGGTGGGCATCCCAAGTACTTAACCACATTGTCCTTTTGAAATGGGGACCAAGAGCCATGTCCTCTGGGACTGTTGTTAGAATCCTTGGTGGCTTGCTGGGCTCTCTAAGGAGACAGAACCTGCTGATTTTGAGGTGCATCTCTTGGACCGTGTGTGGCAGTGGTCCCTACTTGCCCTGTGCATGGCAGAGGCACATGGACCCCATAGGCCTGGAAGGGCCCTGCACCTGCCTCCCACAGGCCTGGCCCTCACCTGCTGGCCCACCCAGGGCAGAGGCTTCCCTCCCTCCTTTCCTTTTTCTTTCTTTCTAAGATTTATTTATTTATTTGTTAGGCTGACTTACAGACAGAAAGAGAAGGAAAGACAGAGCTCTTTCATCTGCTGATTTGCTCCCAGATGGCCACAGTGGCCGTTCTGGGCTGGTCCAAAACCAGGAACTTCTTCAGGGCCTCCCATAGGGGTGTAGGGCCCAAGGACTTGGGTTGTTTTCTGCTGCCTTCCCAGACTGGTTAGCAGGATGTGGCTCAGAAGTGGACAGCCAGACTCATACTGATACCTATATGGGATGCTGGTGGTGCACATGCAGGCTTAACCTGTCATGCCACGGCACCTAGAACAGGTGGCATTGATGCCCAGGCTTTGAATGACATACTTCATCTTTTCTTCTCACCAAACGTGTGGCCTCCGGAGCCTGGGCTCTGTTCTGTGCTGGTTAGGCTACCTGCCCAGAGGTTAGAGCTGTCCAGCTCAGTGCTTGCTCAGACAGACCACATTTGCTGTCACTGCTCTTCACATTGGTGAGGGTCCCACTGGAGGAGAAGCAAAGAGAAGGCAGCAGGAATTGGGGGTTGTGCACAGGCAGCTGGGTAGAGGGAGGAAGACAAAAGGCATAGGTACAGGTGTGTCCTCTCCTGCTTCCGGTCCTTGAAGTAGATAATGTGTCTCAGAGAGCATGCGCAGACTTCGACCCATCTTCTTGTTTCTTCACCCAGGCTGGGGAGCTTGTACTTGACAAAGGCACTGGGAGCCAGGTGATCCAGGCAGCGCCAGCACTTGAAAACGTGGAGGAGGGGAAAGCATGTGGCGCAGCAGTGACGGTGCTCCTTGGGATGCCAGCATCTGAGTCCCAGCCCTGGCCCCACTTGCCTTAAGCACTCGGGTTCCTGCTGCCCATGTGGGAGACTGGGATGGAGCTCCTGGCTTCTGTCTGGCCCAGTCCTTTGCAGGCAGTTAGTGAGTGAACCAGTGGATGGATGGAAGGTCTCTCATTCCTCAGGCACATCCCACCCACCTTCCAAATAAAAATGTAAATGTATTTGAAGATAAGAGATGCCTGGTTGTTTCATGCTGCAGATCAGATTAGCCCCAGACTCAGAGGCATTAAACATACATGTGTTTGCCCTCAGGCTCTGTGGGACTTGCGGCTGGCAGTGCAGGCCTGCAGGGCCCCACCCTCAACTTGTAGGCCCCCAGGGCGAGTGCAGGTGGCCTCTCAGAGCATGGTCAATCTTCTAGCCAATCTCTCTCCTTTTCTTGAATCTATCCAGTTCTAGATCATTGGAATGTTCCGGAGAGCAGGTGACCAAATGAATCAGCACATCAGTGGTTCCTGTTATCAGTTTGCTGGATGGGAATGAAGGAAAGAGGGAGGAGGGAGGAGTGGCTGGGACAGTTCGTAGAACTTTGCCTTTGCCTCTAGAATCAAGACTATGGGGCTGGCAGGGTGATGCTGGTATCCCATATGAGTGCTGATTGGAGTCCTGGCTGCTCCACTTCCTATCCAGCTCCCTGCTAATGTGCCTGCGAGGATGACAAGTGGCAGTCCAAGGACTTGGTTACCTGATACCAGGTGGGAGACCTGGATGGAGTTCCTGGCTCCTGGCTTCTGCCTGGCCCAGCTGTGGCTGTTGCAGTCATTGGGGAATGAACCAGAGATACATCTCTCTGTGTCCTTCTCTGTCTCTTTACTGTCTTATTTTTAAAAGATGTATTTATTTGAAAAACAGGATTATGGGGGCGTGGATTCCCCATCTGTTGGTTCACTTCCCAGTGTCCACAAAAGTCAGGGCTAGGTCAGGCCAAAACCAGGTGCCAGAAACTTCACCCGAGTCTCTTGTGTGGGTGTGGGAGCCCAAGCTTTCCCCAGGTGTGTTATGAGGGAGCTGGATTGGAAGTGAAGCAGCCAGGAATTGAACTGGCAGCCAGATGGGATGCAGGCATTGCAGTGGAGGCTTTACTTGCTGTGTCACATCACTGACTCCCAGTCTGCTTTTTGCAGAAGTAAATTAAGAAATAGAAGTTTTAAAAACAAAGCCAAGATGGAGCTATGTTCGTTCTTGTCCTGTGGGACCAGCCTGACCCTGCGGCTATCCTGGCCAGGACCCCTGGGAGCAGAGGCCAGAGAGATGGGCAGAGATCCTGACAGTGCTCCCAAGAGTTCTTTGTGGGTTTCCCAGGTCCCATCCCGTGCAGGTGCAGTGGGATCCAGCGACTTGGGAAAAGGTTGGGATCTCTATCTGATAGTGTCTTCTGACCCAGCCCATGTGTTCCTTTGTCTGCCTCACCTGACTGTCAGAGGGCTTGGACCCACCTCGAGTCCTGAGCCCTGGGCATGGTATAAGTGGAGACTGCTGACTGGTGACCCCTTTCCTAGGGACAACGATGTTCTGTGGTCAAGTTGAGATGGTACCTCTCTCCCTTCTTAGTGCCTCCCCCCCTTCTGCTCAGGGCTTACCTGATACCAGGTGGGAGACTAGTGAGCTAGTGAGCTGCCCATGTTCCCTTCTGGGGCCATTGGTCTCTAAAGAGATGACCATTCCCAAGCTCAGCAGCCACACACAGAGGCCAGTCTCTGCCCCTCCATGGCCATCCACAGTGGGTGGGAGAGGGTTGTCTGCCTCTGCTTTACCCCAGCTGTGTAGCCTTGGGCAGATGCCCTAGCTCCTTTGTGCTACAGTCTCCTTGCCTTACCTATTCTTTGCTGGGTTACACGGAGACAAAAAAGGAGGGTGTGGCCTGGCTGAGCGGAGTGCTTGGCACAGAGTGGGCTGCGTCTCACCTCCATCGAGGGGAGCACCAGGTCAGTTCAGCGGACTGATCCACCGATTCCCACGTATTGTTAAGTGTGGCTGTGTGCGAGTCCATGTGTGCTTGTGTGTGTGTCCATGTGTGCCTGTGCACACACCACGCTTACAGGCCTGGGCGTGCCCCTAAGTGTGGCTCAGTGTAAACAGAACCGTGCGTGTGTGCACATGTGCGTGCTCAACTGTGGCATCCTTCATGGAAAGCTGCCACTGTGCTTTATGATAACAGCAGTCACTGCCACTGCTCTGTTCCCACAGCCATTAGGTTGCCTCCCTCCACTGTTGGGGGTGGGGAGGAATCGGCCCCTGCCCGGCACGCTGCGTGAGCACTCGCCACCCCGCTCTCTCACCATATGCCTGTCTTTTACAGTTCTTTAGTGCATGGTGCTCATCGAGTGGCTAATTAGCTAAATGAATTAATTGACATCCATACGTGTAATTAGCAAATGGTTATAAGCAGCTATTCTCCTTGGGATGTCTAAAATGTCTAAGGGTCAGATGCTGGGGGGCTGCTGGAGGGAGTAAATGAGAGATAGCAACAGCCATGGAGGTGTGGGGAGCAGCCTGGGGCATTCTGCCAGCTCTGGAGGGCCTTCCATGGGAGGTACGGTTTTGGGGGAGGGAGGAAGCATCTATGAACTTGACAGGGGAAACTGACACAAGCACTGGGAGCCTGGAGACCTGGGGTCTGGCCCCATTTAAGTGACTGTCTCTGTGTGTTCCTTTCCCTCTCTGGGCTGCAGTTTGGGCTTCTCATAAGAATGGGTGGGACCTAGCTCCCTGCTTGTGGCCTGGGAAAGCAGTTGAGGACGGCCCAATGCATTGGGACACTGCACCCGCGTGGGAGACCCGGAAGAGGTTCCTGGTTCCCGGCTTCGGATCGGCGCGCATTGGCCCGTTGCTGCTCACTTGGGGAGTGAATCATCGGACGGAAGATCTTCCTCTCTGTCTCTCCTCCTCTGTGTATATCTGGCTGTAATAAAATGAATAAATCTTAAAAAAAAAAAAAAAGAATGGGTGGGACCTGACTAGGCTGCAGCTCCCACTGGTTGATGTAAGGGCCGAGTATGTGCTGGGCAGAACCAGACTGGACTGCAACACCCATTGGTTCCAGTGGAAGACAGGGCTGGAAGCAGAGCCAGCCCAGCAATTGCAACCACCAGCTGATTGGGGTGATGGACTGTGCTGGGCCCTGTGCTTGCTAGAACATACAAGAATCAGGTCTGGGAATACCTCAAAGTTTCTTTGGAGATCTCCCCAATCGAACTGCTGGACTCAGAACTCTAACCAAGAAAAGACAGAAGACAAAACAGGTCAATCATTCATCTCAGCTATATGTTGGCAGCGAAATATGGGGCAAACAGAGACTTTATGATGGACCATATCAATCAGTGGACGACCTCATCGAGCAAAACTGGCAGCGATTCATAACTGGAGAACTATTAAAACCACTTGAGCAAGGATCTCAGAGCATGCCCCACATCTGGGACTTGGGGTGGGCAGGAAACTGGGTGGGGCTTCTCCCTCAATATCCCCCTTTACCTCAGATACATGATGGAAACAATATGGACATAATAGTATTACCCACTTCCCTATACCCCCTGAACCTTTTTTTTTTAACCATAATTAACTATGTAAAGATTGTCAACAACAATACAATAAAATATATTAAAAAAAAAAGAATGGGTGGGACCAGCAAGTCTCTGAGGATCTTGCTGGCTCTGAGAGTCTTCCTCCCCCTAAGCCAACCACCCACGGGGCTATGCAGGTGGGTGCTGAGCCTCTTCGGCTTTCCCGGGCATGCCATCCTCCGCTCTAACATGGGCAGGTTCTGGCACGTGCTGTGCCCACTGTTCCAGATGCCCCAATCCACTACTCTAGCTGAGCAATGCTGTTTAACAAAATCCCTGTTATGTTGGTACCACTTATCCGGGCTGCCCCTGAGTAGTCCTCTGGCCATGTGAAGCTACTTGGAGTGTGTCCTGTGCAATGGGAGAGCTGGATTTAAGCAATTTATATATTTACCTTTCATTTTATTTGGGCAGTGTGTTGGTGGTGGGAGCCTCAGGAGGAGAAATCTCTTTCATCTGCTGGTTTGCTCCTCAAATGCCCACAACAGTCAGGGCTGAGTTGGGGTGAAGTCAAGAACCTGGAACTCAATCAGGATTTCCCATGCCATTACCTCCTGCCTGCCAGTGTGCACCTTAGCAGGAAGCTGCATTGAAAGTGGAGTAGCTGGGACTTGAAACAGGCTCCCTCACAGGGGATGCGAGTGTCCCAGGATGCATCTTTTTTTTTAAAAAAAGATGTATTTGTTGATTGATGATTTTTACAGTTAATTAGGGTGATAAGGGTCAATGGCTACAGGAAGGTGGGTGAGACCATTATTTCCACATTTTCTTTTTTTCCTTCCTGTATCTGGGAAAAGGGGAGAGATAAGCGGAGAAGCCACACCCAGCCTCCCAAATGCCTCTGTATCCTGGGATGGAGAACAGACACCCAAAACTACCCCAGGGTCCCTGATGTGGGGTATGCTTCGAGGGTCCTGCTCAAGAGACTTTGATAGTTCAACAGTTCTGAATTACTGCTGATCTCACCACTCAAAGCAAGAGGAAATCTCTCCAGAATCCACTGGTTGACATAGTTCACCTTAGAGTTTCCGTTTGCCCAGATATTCGCTGCCAACACTTGGCTGGGGGCTGTTGATCAATTTGTTCTGTCCTCCTCCCTCTATTATGGCTCCAATATATTGTCATATCCCAGGATGCATCTTTTTTAAAGATTTATTTATTTTTATTGGAAAGTCAGATATATATAAAGACAGGAGGAGAGACAGAGAGGAAGATCTTCCATCTGATGATTCACTCCCCAAGTGACCACAACATCTGGAGCTAAGCCAATCCGAAGCCAGGAACCAGGAGTTCTTCTGGGTCTCACTCACGGGTGTAGGGTCCCAAGGCTTTGGACCATCCTCCACTGCTTTCCCAGGCCACAAGCAGGGAGCTGGATGGGAAACGAAGCTGCCGGGATTAGAACCGGTGCACAAATGCGATCCTGGCGAGTTCAAGGCGAGAACTTTAGTTGCTAGGCCATGGCGCCGGGCCCCCCAGGATACATTTTTTTTAATAATCCTCTTTCCTTTCTCTTTCTTTTTTTTTTTTAAAGATTTGTTTATTTTTATTGCAAAGTCAGATATACAGAGAGGAGGAGAGATAGAGAGGAAGATCTTCCATCCGATGACTCACTCCCCAAGTGACTGCAATGACTGGTGGTGCTGTGCCATCCGAAGCCAGGAGCCAGGAACTTCCTCCAGGTCTCCCATGGGGGTGCAGAGTCCCATAGCTTTGGGCCATCCTCGACTGCTTTCCCAGACCACAAGCAGGGAGCTGGATGGGACACAGGGCTGCCGGGATTAGAACTGGTGCCCATATGGGATCCAGGCGCGTTCAAGGCGAGGACTTTGGCCATTAGCCATGGCGCCGGGCCCCCCAGGATGCTTCTTAGGGGCTTTGCCAAGCACCTACTTCTAATTTATTTACTTTTAATTCATTTAAATATTCATAGTAGCCAGTGACTATGCAGCTCAAAATGCTTTAGGATTCAATTTATTCATTCATGCAACAAAGTCACCGATTACCTGTTTTGGTCTGACATTGAGGAGACTGGAGAGCAAGCAGGTCCGACCTATACCCTCAAATTGCATGTAGAATGGGAAGGAAGAGGAGAGAGGAGGAGAAAAAATATAGATCAGATCATTAGCAGTTAGAGTAATATTTCAGAAACAAATCAAACAAATCACCAAGGAGCTGAGATAGGCTGGAGAGCCTGGGAGACTGCATGTGGATAGCTGGGGAGACCCCATGCTTATGTCAAAGTGGCAGAGGTCATGAGGAGTTAACAGCTTAACAGAAACAGCTTAACAGAGAGAACTATTAAAACCACTTGAGCAAATATCTCAGAGCATGCCCCACATCTGGGACTTGGGGTGGGCGGGAAGAAACAGCTTAACAGAGAGACAGAGAAACAGCTTAACAGAGAGACGGAGCGAGCGAGAGAGAGAGAGAGAGAGAGAGAGAGAGAGAGAGAGAGAATTCAGTTTCACTCCCTAAATGCCTCTCATGGCAAGGACTGGACCAAGGTCAAAGCTGGGGACTGGGAGCTCAACCTAGGTCTCCTATGGGGGGAATGTGAGAAACAAGAACAACTTACTTGAGCCACTGCTGCCTCCTAAGATATGCAGTAGCAGGAAGTGGAATCAGGAGCCAGAGCCTGGTATGGGAATACAGGCATTCTAGTGTGGGTGGTGGGCATCTTAATCACTAAGCCAAGCCACCACCCTGTTCTTAGTACTGCAAGGAGGACCTGTGAATGCACCACTGACGTTTTCAGGCATCAGTGATAACTATAACACATTGATATCTGTCATGTCCCATAACTTCCTCCGTCTCAGCCCCAGACCAACGTTTGCACTACCCCAGGAAAGCCAAACCTGTGCACTGGGTGGAGAGAGGAAGGATAAAGCATGGTTGGAGAGAAGTAGGAGGCTCTGGGGTTTCCTGTGCAAATGAAAAGAAGGGGGAAGGAAATGAAAGGCCAGTTCGTTGGGTTGATTTATGCTGCTTGATGGGTTAAAATACTGCAGTGAATCACAGGAAGATGTACAAGTATCACATATGAATACAAATGCTTTTTAAAACAAAGATGAGCCCCAGGGATGGGGGATCTGGCGGGCCTTGGGTCTCCTAGTGGGTCCTTGAACTCTCCTGCAAGAACATGTACTACTTAATGAAAAAGGCAGAGCAGTGGACACAGACCCTGTTGTAAAAGGAGAGTATGGCAGCACATTTGGTGCTATAGCAGAAGAAGAACAGAACTGGACAACTACCCCAAACAAACAATGACAGTAAAAAATCTCAATGAAAGGAGCCAATAGACGTTGGGAGGGTGACATCATCCTTGGATCGGTGAAACCGGCAGCGTTTCAGAACTACCCAAATCACTTGGACAGAACCGTTGGACATCATCCTTGGATCGGTGAAACCGGCAGCATTTCAGAACTACCCAAACCACTTGGATAGAACCGTTGGAATATGTACACACTGAGACTCTGGGTTGATAGGAGATGGCGGCTCCTCATCCCAGGGTACTGGAACATGTAGTCATGAGTGGTTTCCTCCTTTGTCTCTTCCCTTCTCCCAGAAACAACAAGAAGAAATGGCAAAATTGGAAGCAATGAGTTCACCCTAAACCTTAATCATGTAATTTTTATTAAAGATTTATTTTAAAACCACCCCCCCAAAAAACAAAAACAAAGCTAATATCACCATGGAATGTATGAGTGAACTGACTGTACTATGGGTTGTAGTTAATAATAATGTATCTGTATTAGCTCATTGATGGAAATAAATCTATCCTACTAATGCAAGAATTAATATTAGTAAAAAAATGTGTGGTAGGGAACAAGTGGGGACTTTGTATTGTGTATTTTTTTATAACCATAAAGTTGCTGAAAGAAGTCTACTAACTGACAGAAAAATACATGGTTAAACAAATGAGGAATATATCAATATAAAAGATGGTGACGTGTCTAGAACCCAGGGTTATGGTTTACACTGCTGAGAGAAAAGCAGCTAATAGCTGAGGGCATCCTGGGCCTGGTTAATGCCAAAATCTGTGTTAACAATACCAGTGTGCTAGCATAGTTGCCTAGCCTATTCTATTTTTTTTCTAAAGATATGTGGGTCTTGCTGGGTCTGTGAACCCCAGGGGTGCGGGGGTCTGGCGGGGTCCAGGTTGCCTGACCTGGGTCCTTAGGCCTGCCTGCATGGTGGGTACTGGGTCCGTGAACCCCAGGGCCAGGGAGTCTTGGGGTCCAAGTTAGGTGACCCTGTGTGCCAATGATGTCAGGTGAAGTCCACGGGCTACCTGGTGGTGCACTTGTGGGGTGGCAAGGGGTCTAGGGGATGGCACAGGTGGAGGTGTGCAGGGACATGAGGGTTCACGTCCAGGACTGTGGTCTGAGTGTAGCATGCATGTGTCAGAACTGGTCCTCCTCAGTGGAAAAGATGGAGCAGTAGACGGCATGCCCAGATGTACATGAAGGTTATAGCAGCCCATTGGGGCCTGTAGAGGACATCTGATACCATAGTAGAGGAAGAAGGGCAGAACAAATTAGACAATTACCCCAACCAAGTTTGACAGTAAATATCTGGGCAGATAGAGACTCTAAGATCGATTATGTCATCCAAGGGACATTGGAAGGATTTCCTCATTCTTGAATAGGTGAGACTGACAGCATGTCAGAACTATTGAAACCACAGAACATGCTCCACATTAGGGACTCTGGGTTGATATCAGGTAGCCGTTTCCCATCCCCAAATACTGGGGTAGTTGAGAGGCTGGGTGTGGCTTCTCCCCTAATCTCTTTGCTTCCCCCAGATACAGGAAGAAGAGAAAGAAAATTTGGAAACACTCTTTCCCTTAACCCTCAATCCTTCCCACTCTAATTAACTAGGTAAACAAAAATTAAATTTTTTTTAAAGAATCAGGGAATATGATTAATAAGGTTATGTCAATAGATTCGAATTTTTTTGATGAGGTGTAGAAAGACACAAAGGACCAAAGCTTATTCAAGAAGAAACAGACAACTCATAAGCTCTGTTAAGGAAACTGAATGTGTAGTTCAAATGTTTTCCACAGGGGCCAGTGCTGTGGTTTATCAAGCAAAGACATTTCCTGGAGTGGCAGCCAACAACCCACATCATGACTATTCAAGTCCCTGATGCTCCATTTCTGATCCAGCTCCCATTTAGTGGCCAGGGGAAGCAGCAGGAGACGACCCAAGTGCTAAGTCCTTGCATTCATGTGGGAGACCCAGAAGAAGCTCCTGGCTCCTGATTTAAGGATGGCCCAGATCCTGCCTTGTGGTCATTTGGGGAGTAAGCCAGCAGATGAAAGTTTTTCTCTTTTTCCTTCTCTCTGTAGTTCTGCTTTTCAAATAAAATAATATTTTTTTAAAAGTTCTTACAAACCTGTTTCACATAACAATGACTTCACTGCTGAATTCTAGCCAAATAAAATAAGTTTCCTTTAATTTTAAGCAGTAAAAAAAAATTCAAATCTCTTTTGGAAAGGAGAAGATAAAGGTGGCTGGCATCACTTTCAAATTGATACCAGATAAAAATATTACAAATAAGAAAATCTGTAGAACAATATTCATAAGAAACAGATACAGAAATTCTTTGCCTAATCTTTGTGTTGGGGAATCTCAGGAGTCTCTGACCAGTAGACCACCCAAGCAAGCAGGCAGGGATGTAGCATGGCACACTTAGCAATGAGTCCCTGGAAACAGTTGGAAGGATGTGTGTCCCTTTATTGGCAATTTAGTACAAGCTTATATAGGGTAAGGCAGGGAGGATAAATTTTGGGGTGGCAACAGTACATCTATAGGGTAAGTTGTCATTCTATAGAGTATATGATATATTACAAGCCTAGCCACCAATCAATCTAAAGGTCACGTACATGCCTGGTGGTCACATATACCGTGGGGTGCACTATGTAATCCACCCACATCCTGAAGTTGTTTATGAGAAACTGTTTTTTGATAAGGGTAGGTTAGGGGAGCAGGTGACCCAATTACCAGAAAGTACTCAATTACCAGAGAGGTAATTGGGGGAAGCAGGTATGTTGGGGGCTCTGGCCTCACCTTAGGCCAAAACCCAGGGGCCTCCAGGTATCTACAAAGTCCAAGCAGCCTCTAGGTGTGTACCAAGTTTGTGGGGTCTTTAGGCAAATGCCAAGGCCTGGGGAATCTCCAGCTGTGTGCCTAGTCTCAGAGGTCTTTAGGCGTCTTCTGAGGTCAGGGGTCTGTAGGCGTGCTCCGCGAAGCAATGGGATCTTAAGCACCTGCTGAGGTCCCACCCCAGGACCTCTAACCCTTAGCATAGGCCAGGCAGGCTGAAACCCATCCTGGCATTGGTTTGCCCACAAATCTTAACAAATCAAAATCGTTTCCCTTCGGGCTCATTCCCATACCTTGTCCCGAGGCCTACGATGGTTTGCACCTGCACTGCACATGTATAGACTTTTTCTTGTCATGAAAGCAATACCAAGTAACCACTGGTTACACTGTATCAGATATTACAAGTAATTGAAAGATGATTTAAGTGTAAGAGAAGATGTGTGTACATGCAAATATTATGCCATGAAAACAAACAAATAATAAACAAACAAACAAAACCCTTACTTTTCTTTTACTGAGAGGCAGGGAGTCAGAGACAGACCGGGGGGGGGGGGCGGGGGGGAAGATTTGGAGGGAGCAGGAGGGCTTGGGTATGGGGGGAGAGGAGGGGAGGGAAGGGGAGAGAATGCGACTTCCCAAATGCCTGTAACAGCCAGGATTGAGTCAGGCAGAAGCTAGGAGCTTAGAACTTAACCCAGGTCCCCCAGGGATCCAAGTACTAGAGCCACCGCTGCTGCCTCCCTTACAGCACACCAAGAAGGAGCTAGCCTGGAGAGCAGGGCAGGACTCAAATCCAGGAACTCTGATAGTAAGTGGGGGCATCTCTAGTGGGGTCTAAACCCTTAGACCAAATGACCTCCCAGAGCCATGCCATTTTACAAAAGGGATCCAAGCATCTGTGGATTTCGGCATCCGAAGAGGTCCCCGAGATATTCTGCTTCGGGCCCTAAGGAATGGTGTGTATCTCAATAAAACTGGAAAAACAAAGTTTTAAAAAATATATTTTAAAGGTTTATTTATTTGAAACTAGAATCTCTCACATGCAGACAGACAGAGAGATCGAGAGAGAGACTCACTTCACAATTGGCTCCAATGGCCAGAACTGGGCCGGTCTAAAACTAGGAGCCAAGAGCTTCCTCTGGGCCTCTCATGTGGATGCAGGGGCCTAAGCACTTGGGCCATCCTCCGCTGCATTCCTAGGTGCATTCGTAGGCAGCTGGGTCAGAAGTGGAGCAGCTGGGATTTAAACAGGTGCCAAAGTAGGATACTGTTATTGGAGGCAGTGACTTTATTTGCTATGCCACAACTGGCCCTAAATTATTTTTTTCAGAGTCAGAGACACAGGTTCACATAGAAATACAGAGAGAGAGAGAGAGAGCGAGAAAAGGAGAAAGAGAGAGATATGAGAGAGAGAGATGGAGAGAGATTGTATCCTTTGTTTGACTCCCTAAATATATGCAACAGCTAGGCCTGGGCTGGGCCGAAGCCTGGAGCCAGAACTCAGCTCAGGTCTGCCATGTGGGTGGCAGGGATCCAATGAACCAAGGCATCGACACCTGGTGCCTCCCAGGATTGGCAATACGAGCCAAGGACAGGACTTGAATCCTGGGCACTCTGATGCAGAAGTCTAGACTGCAAGGTTCCTTTTAAAAAAGATACTCTGAATATCTATCTATCTATCAAAGATTTACTTATTTTTACTGGAAAGTCAGACATACAGAGACGAGGAGAGACAGAGCATAAGATCTCTAGTCCACTGATTCACTTCCCAAGTGACACGGTGGTCAGCCAAGCTGATCCAAAGCCACGAGCCTCTTCTGGGTCTCCCACATGGGTGCAGGTTCCCAAGGCTTTGGGCTGTTCTCGACTGCTTTCCCAGGTCACAAGCAGGGAGCTGGATAGGAGGTGGGGCCACCGGGACATGAATCTGTGCCCATATGGGATCCTGGGGTGTGCAAGACAAAGACTTTAGCCACTAGGCTACCGTTCTGAGCACCTCTGAACATCTTTAGATTCATGATTTTATTGCAGTATCACATTAAAATGGAGCCACAGCTGATGCCAGCCACAGCCACCCTACCAGCAGAGGAAGGTCTCTGTCTGTGGAGCCTACCAATCCCAAGGGCTTCCGGTGTCCCCCAGTGCATCCCATCTGCACTTGGATGTGCTCTGGGATGTCACTTGCTGCTGCTGATGCTGCGGGTGACCCTGACCTGGCAGCTGCCAAAGCTTATCTTAGGGGTGTGCCTCCTCCTCAGCCTGCTTCTCTGCACCTTAACATGCTCAAGCAAGGGACAAAGTCCCCATTTCTGTGGCACCCCTGGGGGGCTGCTGGGCGTGGCCACTCAGCAGTGCAGTGGGAGTGGTGGGGAGGACCACCTGGCTCCTCTTTCTGCCATGACTTGGTGTGTGTTTCTGGGGGGGGGGGTTGGAAGGGTGGGGGCCACAGCTCCTACGAGCACCCCTGTGTTGTGTCAGCTTCCTTCTGAGTCTTCTACATTAGCCTGTTGCCCACTACGAACACGTGTGCACCTATCTAAGCCTGTGACGGTTTCATTCAACACACATGTCCTATCATGGGTACAGCCACATGACACACATGCTAGGGAGGGCATTGGGCCCACATTTCATACTCCAAACACTTCATATTCCACAGAGCAGCGTGGGCCATGTCTGCATTTCCTCTGTGCTGCTGGAAACCAGGAATTTTTTCACCTTGTTGCTACTATCAACACCCAGAAGGGCCAGGGCAGCCTTGTCCTGCTCCTAACCTCACCTCTGCGAACAGCGCAGGACTGGGCACACAGTAGGTGCACAATAGAGCTGTGGACCAAGTGCAGGTACTGTATTTTAGCACTAGCAGGGGCTGAGTTGGCATTTACAGGCAGGCTGCTGAGGCGTTGCTCTGCCTGGCCCTGCCAGGTGCACCGCCCACCGCCGCCTGTCCCTCCGCTCCGGCGAGACCCGGGGACCGAGCCCAGTGCGCTGCGCAGTCCACCAGGTAAGATCTTGGTAATAGGCAAGTCTGGAAGCCCCAGCAGCCCCACCCCCGTCGGGGAGGGCACTGGAGCAGCCTGGTCCGGAACTGGTGGGGCCGTTCCCGCCTTCACTTCGGCAGGCCGCGCCTCCTCCAAGTTTTCCTCCGGGTCTTCACTCAGAGGCCGGTTCCCAAACCCTCTTCGCGGATCGCTCCTCGCACGCCCCCAGCAGGCTCCGGGACTGCCTCCTCGAGCCGTGGGAATCTGGAGCCTCCCCACCGCTGGGGTAAGTCCTCCGTCCCTGGTTTCTGCCCGAGCCTCCAGCTTCCTCCAGCCTCTGACCTGCGGGGGAGACCTCCGGGCAGCCGCCAGCGCACGCTTGCCTGGCGGGTTGGGGCCTGAAGCATTCTGGGATTTGAGCCAGGGTGGGCCGACATCTCCTTTGCAAGAGGCAGGTGGCTGTCAAGGGCGTGGTCTGGGGGACCCGTTCTCGCTGCAGAAGCTTGATTAGGCCCAACACTACAATGCCTGTTCGTGAAACCAGGTCTGAGTCCCCCAGAGGAGTGGGTGGTGGAGTTGGGAAGCAGGACGCCCTGGCTGTGAGCAGTTCTGGGCAGGGGCCAAGTCCAGAGTCAGGCAAAGGCCAGATACCCGCAACCACGCTGCCAACTGGGGCAGTAAGAGGTGGTGAGAGCGGGGGATAGAGGGCAACCGGGCTTGGGCTGGGCTGGGTGCAGGGGCCCAGGACTGGGCTGCCACCTGTTTGGCCCCTGGGACTTGTTCTGTGCCTGCATTTACACCTCGCTGATCTTCCTCCTTAACTCCCTGACCAGGTCACCTCCACTTCCATTCCTGTCACTACTCCTTCCTTTGTTCCTCTCTTTCCTCCCTCCCCTACTTAGCCCACAACTTCCTTTATTCTGCCCAATCTTGCCCAAGAGAGCCCAGACCCACAGGGAGGTCTGGCTGGAAGAGCAGGAGAGCTGAACCATCCCAGCGTGTCTGTGTTCCCTGCACCCTGTGTTTCCTTCCTGAACTGGGTCACAGCTGCCCAGTGCCTCTGCCTCATTTTCTTCTTCGTTCCTTTTCTGGCCACTTTCTCTGCTTGTGTTATGTTCCAGGCCCTAGAGGGGGACAGACTACTCTGATGGATCTGTCCTATCCCTACTACCATCTTGTTCCAAGTCAAAAGGGGTAAAGGAGCACAGATCTGCCCACGTGGAAAGCAGAAGTTCAATTGGCTAATCCACTGCTACAAGTGCCTGCATCCCACGTGGGAGCTAGTTCATATCCCAGCTACTCCACTTCCCATGCAGCTCCCTGCTTGTATCTCGGGAAAGCAGTGGAGGATGGCTCAAAAACCTTGGGATCCCGCATCTGTGTGGGAAACTCAGAGGAGGCTCCTGACTTCGGATTGGCTCAGCTCTAGCCATTGCACTTGGGAATGAGCCAGTAAATGGAAGAGCTTTGTCTTTCCTCTGTGTAAATTTACCTTTCCAATAAAAATAAACTAAGAAAAATAAAGAAAAGAAAAAAACACCAGGTGGGATAAAAGGCGAAGAAGAGAGAGGAGAGAGAGAGGCTGTAAGCAGAGAGAGAGAGAGAGAAGAGAGAGGAGAGAGAGAGAGGCTGCAAGCAGTTTCTGGCCCTTGGAGGTAGCTTGAGCGGATGCTGTCAGCCGTCTCCTCTTGCCCAATCTGTGATTGCCTGGGGAGGCTAATGCCCCAGGAGAAGGAATTCCTGAATCTACTCATTCTCTCCTCCACATGTTTCATCATTGCTTTCATTGCTCACTCAGGCACAAAGCTTGGCTCCAGTAAAGACCCAGGTGATCCAGAGGAGGCTTTTTGCTCTTGTGAGCTCTTAGTCTGATGGGGAAGACAGACCTTGCGTAGAAATGGAGGTTATTTCATTCCCATTAAAAGAAAAAAAGGGGAGGTCCCTTTATGGTAGCCTAGTGTTTATAGTTCTTGTCTTGCACACGCCAGGATCCCATATGGGTGTCAGTTCTAATCCCGGCTGCTCCACTTCCCATCCAGCTTCCTGCTTGTGGCTTGGGAAAGCAGTTGAGGACGGCCCAAAGCCGTGGGATCCTGTACCTGTATGGGAGACCTGGAAGAGGCTCCGGGCTCCTGACTTTGGATCAGCTCAGCTCCGGCCATTGTGGCCACTTGGGGAGTGAATCAGTGGACAGAAGGACTTTCTCTCCGTCTCTCCTTCTCTCTGTGTATCTACCTGTATCTACCTTTCCAGTAAAAATAAATAAATCTTTTAAAAAAACACAAAAAACAAACACATTTGATTGTATTGGAAAGGCAGAGTTACAAAGAGAGGAGAGAAGAGAGAGATCTATTTGCTGTTTTACTCCCCAGGGGCCACAATGGCCAGAGCTGGGCCAGTCTGAAGCCAGGATCCAGGAGCTTCTTCTAAGTCTCCCACATGGGCACAGAAACCAAGTACTTGGCCCATCCTCCATTGCTTTCCCAGACCATTATCAGGGAGCTGGATCAGAAGCAGAGCATCTAGGATTTGAACTAGTGCCTATAGCGGTTGCCATTGCTACAGACAGAGGTTTAACTTGTTAGGCCACAGTCCTGCCTGCCCCTTCCTTGTAGTTTGGTCACTGAGTGGGGAGGTAGAGCTGTGGTGTGGGCCTGGAGGATTAATGCAAACATTGGTCCTGCACCCAGGAAAGAATTATGTGCAGCGAGAAGGCTCTGCATCCACAGGCCCTGGGAGGCAGGCTCTTTCCTGGCCTTTGCACTGAGAACCCCGGGTTTGTCCTATAAGCTGGGGAGTACGTATTTAGCCTGAAAGTTGAGGCCTGCCGCCCCAAATGACCCACATTGGAATACCTTGGTTCAATGCTTGGCTCCAGCTTTTGCCTCCAGCTTCTTGCTAAGCCAGACGCTGGGAGGCAGTGGCAATGGATGACTCCACCTCTGCTATTCAGTGAGGAAGCCCTGGAAGCAATTCCTGGTTCCTGGTTTTAGACACTTGCCGGGGCCCTTGTGGGTGTTTAGAGAGTGAAGCAGCACCTAGGAGCTTGCTTGGTGTGTTTTCCTGCCTTCTGATTAAGTTTTTAAAGATTTGTAATTAATATTTTTATTTGAATGGCAAATTTACAGGGAGAAGGACAGAGGGAGAGAGAGATCTTTATCCCCTGATTCACTCTCTAAACAGTCTCTAGGAGCCGGGAGCTTCTGGATCTCCCACGTGTGTGCAGGGGCCCAAGGCTTTGAGCTTTTCTCTTCTGCTTTCCCAGGCCACAAGTAGGGAGCTGAATGGGAAGTGGAACAACTGGGACTAGAACTGGCACCCATATGGGATTTCATGCTGCAAGGTGAAGTATTAACCTATTGAGCCACTGTGCTGCCAACACCAACCCCTCCTTAAGTACGTCTAAACAAAACAACAAACAAGAGTGCCGAATGTGGAGTTCTCTAGAGGAGGCTTGGGCAGATGAGTGTGAAGCCCTTCGTGGGGAGCAGTGGTTACACGTGCTCAGGGTTCAGCTCTTGTTATTAGTTTGCGCTTATCATCTGGGGGACTGTGGACCTGTGACTTTGTACAGTATGCAGAGAACTTAGCATCTTGTGTCTTCCAGAGGAGGCCGTGTGGGGGACGTGCTCACACAGCAGTGTCCACGGGAGGAGGCTATGGTGGCAAGGTGCAATGACTAACTCATGATGATGATGGTGACAGGGATATCATGTCAGGTTCTGCCTTCCCTGCATTTGGGCTTCCTCCTTCCCAGGATGCTGTCCTTGCTCCCGGCTTCCCGGAGAACCACCCGGAATATCATGTTCTGGGGGTCCTGTTAGAGATGCTGTGCTAAGACAGTGTCTCGCAGGCTGCACTAGAACAGTCAGGCCCTCCTGGTGGCTGAAGTTCAACAGCTACAGGCACACCCACCTCTTCCCGACCACCTGCCTACTGCAAGTCTCAGTGTTCAGGGCCTGTCCAGAGGCTTCTGTCCTAATGTGGGCAAGAATGTTCCAAGAGTGTTATTGAGTGATCTTTATTATTCTGAGAGGTTGTTGGCTCTGTTACATCAGAGGTGCAAGTCTTTCTAAGGCCTGTTGGTTGTCTGTGCCTATCTCAGTGCATGCACAAACCAGGTGCTTGTTGTAGAGCCTGTCCTGGAGTGTTGTTCAACCTGTCCTTCTTTCCATCTTTTGATGAGGTTCTTGAAGTCTCCTGTTGGCTTAGGTGAGCTGGCCATCTTGCCTTTCATGTGCATCTGACTATGCTCTCCATTCTTTTTTTTTTTCAATTTTTGATAATTCATTTTACTTTTGATGATGTTTAGCTAGTTGAGGGGGATGCATGCTAATGTGAACCATCAATTACGGTGGGGAGGGCCAAGGAATAGGGGGGATATAGACGAGACATCTGCCTCCAATCTCCTTTTTTTTTTTTCTGTATCTGCAGAAAGTTGGGAGAGGAGAGGAGAGGGCCGTCCCCAGCAGCCCAACCACATCATCAGTACCTGGGGATGGGGATGGCCATCCAATGTCATCCCAGGATCCCCAGTGTGGCACATGTTCCGATGGTACTGCTTAAGTGTTTTTGATAGTTCTGAGATGCTGTTGATTTTGTTGGGATTGGCTCAGCTCTGACTATTGTGGCCACTTGGGGAGTGAATCAGTGGACTGCAAATCTTCCTCTGTCTCTCCTCCTCTCTGTATATCTGCTTTTCCAATAAAAATAAATAAATCTTTAAAAAAAAAGATTTGAGGCTAGGAGTGGGCCTAGTAGGAAAGTTGTGGGCACCACTCTGATGAGCTCCAAGGTTGAGGCACTCCTTCCAAGGAGTATTTGTTGATACAGTCCACCTTAGAGTCTTGCTTTCAAAGCTTGACTGGGAGAGCTATCCAATTTGTTCTGCCCTCCATGGTACTAGATGTTCTCTGCAGGCCTCTGATTTGGTTGGCATGAGCATTAGAGTGTGTCATCCATTGCACAGGACTCAGCAACTGTGGAAACCCTGTTCTGACACAGGTACTCCATGATCCTGTGATTTTCACCATAGTTGGAGTTCTGAGTCTAGTGATCCAGTTGGGGGTTCCCCAAAGAAGTGACACCAAAGGTGACCCAAACCTGACTCCTGCGTTTACTAGCCAGTGCAGGGTCCAGCTCAGTCCATCACCCATATCAGCCTATAAACACACTGATGGTTGCAGACACCTGGTCGTATGCTCCATCTCATATGCAAACCAATGGATGCTGTGGCCCAGCCTAACCCTGCCTACCACACTCTGCCCTCACGTGTACCAACAAGAACTGCAGCTTAGTTGGAGTGACCCCCAATAACCCCATCAGGCCTGCCTGGAGACTTGGTCCTACTCATGCCAGTATATACAACAGACTAGTCCAGTCTGTCCCTCATCACATCTAGCTCCTGCTCATATCAGTGGGCACTGGAACCTAGCTCAGCCAAACCGACCCCACTGTCCAGCTCACACTCATACTGGTGGGTGCTACCACCTGTCCAGCCAGCCCCGCTCCAGCTCTGGTTTTATGCTCAGCAGTGGGAGCTGTGGCTCATCAGAGTGGTGCCCACAACTTTCCTACTAGGCCCACTCCTAGCCTCAAATCTTTTTTTTTATTGGAAAAGCAGATATACAGAGAGGAGGAGAGACAGAGGAAGATTTGCAGTCCACTGATTCATTCCCCAGGTGGCCACAATGGTCAGAGCTGAGCCAATCCGGAGCCAGGAGCCAGGGGCCTCTTCTGGTCTCCCACATGGGTGCAGGGTCCCAAGGCTTAGGCTGTCCTCGACTGCTTTCCCAGGTCACAAGCAGGGAGCTGGATGGGAAGTGGGGCCGCTGAGATTAAAACTGGCACCCATATGGATCCATATAGGATCCCAATTCATGCAAGGTGAGGACTTTAGCCACTAGGCTTCCACATAGGGTCCCCTAACTCCAGATCTTGAACTTTCCAGGTGGTTCTATGGTCTAACCTGACAGAACTTGCCTTCAGTCCCAGCACTTGCCTGCTGATGCTGTGGCAAAGCCCAAGCAGTCTGCTGTTGCTCTAGCTCAGCATGTACCAGTGGATACAGGCATTTAGCCCAGTCTGGCTCTCCCCCTAATCCAGCTCACATGCAGGCCAACAGATGTTGTAGCCCTGACCAGCCTGGTCTTCTCCTAGTCCCAGTTCTCACGCTCATCAGCAGGAGCAGTGGCTTATCAGGCGAGCTCCTCTGCTCCCCTACTGGGCTTGCCCCCTTTCCCAGGCCTTATGTGTGTTGGTGGTAGCAGTGGTCCAGACTGGCATGGCTTGCCTTACCTCGGTATCCACCAGTGGGTGCTGTAGCCTGGCTTGGCCCAGCCTGCCCCCAGTTCAAGCTCATGCTGTTGGGTGCTACAGCCTAGCCCAGCCCAGCCAGCCTCCAGTCCCACTCGGCCCTAATGTGAACTGGCTGGTGTTGCGGCCCAACCCCTCCTGTCCTGCACCCCATCCTGGTTTCCATAAGTGCCAATGGATACTGTGAACTGGCCCAGCCTGGTCCACCCCTAGACTTGACCCCCATGTATGCCAGTGGGTACTGTAACCTGGCCTGGGCTGGGTTGCTCCCAGCCTTGGTTCTTGTGCTCACCTGCAGGGACTGCATCCTGACAGAGGAGTTCCCCAAGCTCCTCTATCAAGTCTCCTCCCAGTCCCAGATCTTGTGCACACTGGTGGGTTCTTGGCCCAGCCTGACTTGGCCTACCTCTTATCCTGGCAGATACAGCGGCCCTGCGCGACTGGCCCATACCCATTCTGGTTCTTGCTGTTGGGTGCTACAGCCTAACCATGCCTGGTCTACCCTCAGACCTAACTCTCACATAGTTCAGTGGGTGCTGAGACCTAGCCCAGCCTGTCCTACACCCACTCAGACTCTTGCAAACACTAACAGAGCATCAGCTGGAGCCTAGCTCAGGTGACACACCCTAGACCCAGTCTACACTCATGCTGAGGGATGCTGTAGCCATGTCCAGCATAATTCACTGCCCCCATTCTGGCTCTCACTCTCAGCAGTGGGAACTACAGCCCAGGAAGGGCATCCCGTTAGCTCCCTGACCAGATCTTAACCCTTAGCTTCCCATCCAAGCCACAGATGTTGCACGTGTCAATGGTTGCTCTCACCCAGTCCGCATAACTCATCACTTGTATTGGGCTTCGCTATCAGATGCTGCAGCCTGGTCTGGCCTGGTCTTCCCCCATTCCCAACTCTTGCTGGTGGGCGCTTCAGCCTAGCCTTGCCCAGCCTGCCACCATCTCTTTCATGGCTTTCATGTAAACTGGTAGGTGTGATAGCCTGGCCTTGCTCGAAATGACCTACACCCCTTCCTAGCTCCTATATATGCCAGTGTGCTACGGTTTGGCCTGGCCTTGCCTGGTTTGCCCCTTCCCCTACTCTTTCATCTCTCCCCACCGCCCCCTGGCAGATCCAACCCACACACCTGCTGACAAGTGAAGCAGCCCTGCCTGGTCTGACCAACACCCAGCCTTGACTCAAGTACTGATCAGGGCCTGGCACGATAGTGTAGCACCTAAAGTCCTCGCCTTGTATGCACTGGGATCCCATATGGGCTCCAATTCTAATCCCGGCAGCCCCATTTCCCTGCTTGTGGCCTGGGAAAGCAGTCGAGGACAGCCCAAAGCCTTAGGACCCTGCACCGCATGGGAGACCTGGAAGAAGCTCCTGGCTCCTGGCTCCGGATTGACTCAGCTCCAGCCATTGCAGCCGCTTGGGGAGTGAATCAACGGACGGAAGATCTTCCTCTCTGTCTATCCTCCTCTCTATATATCTGCCTTTCCAATAAAAATAAATAAATCTTTAAAAAATGCTAATCAATGGGAGTGACAGCCTACCAGAGGAGTTCTCCAAGTTCCCTCACCAGACTAACTCACAGACCCAGATCTCACGCATGCCAATGGGTGCTAGACCTTACTTGGCACAGTCTGCCCCTTCTATCTCAGCCTTTGTATGTATTGGTGAATGTTGCGGTATGGCCCACCGCGATCCAATTCCTTTTTTTTTTTTTTTATTAATTACATTGTATTACATGACACAATTTCATAGGTACTGGGATTTCCCCCCCTTCACCCCAAACCCTTCCCCCATGGTGAATTCCTTCACCTTGATGCATAACCACAGCTCAGGTTCCATTGGGATTCCCTAATTACAAGCTCACACCATACAGGGTCCAGCATCCCACTGTCCAGTCAAGTTCAATGGCCTCTTAGGGAGGCCCTCTCAGGTTTGAAGGCAGAGCCAGCAGAGCGTCACCTCTATCAATTAGAAGCTCCAACATATCATCAGAACAATCCAGGTACGATGAAGCTGGTGCAGAGTCCACTGATTGACATAGTCTATCTTAGAGTTTCCCCTTGTCCAGTTTTCCGCTGCAAGCATATAGCTGAGGTGGTTGATTGATGTACTCCATCTTCCATCTTTTCTTGGTTAATGTTTTGATTCCTCCATTTTGTTCAGGGGAATCCCCAAAGAAACTTTGAGGCATTCCCAGTCCAGGCTCCTACATGTACTACTAGTAAGCACAGTGCCTGCCACAGTCCATCACTCCAATCAGCTGGTGGTTGTAACCCCTGGGTTGGATCTATTCTGAGCCCCGACCTCCATTGGAACCAATGAGTATTGCAGCTCTCCCCAGCTCTGCCCATGACACACTAGTCCCTCACCTAAACCAGTGGGAGGTGTGCTGGTTGGGTGTGCATTCCCTACTGGCACAGGCCATTTCACCTTGGCATTTTGTGTTTTGTACTGTTTTTTTTATTGCAACCAAACCTGGCCAGGCCCCCACACAGTTCCAGCGCTTGGACTTACCAGTGGATGACGTGAACTGACTCAGCCTGGTCTGCCCCAACCCGAGCCAAATGTATGCCAGTGGGTCACTTTCCAAAGCCTCTTCTGGGTTGTTTACCTCCATGCTTCCTGCGTTTATTTGTAGGGTCAGTGTCCTGTCAGAGGAACTGTTCAGATTCCTCCATCCGACCCCTTCCTGGTGTCAGGCTTCACGCATACCAGCAGGTCCTTCGGCCAGCACCGCTCTTCAACCCATTCTGGTTCCTGCTGTTGAGAGTTTCAGCCCAGCCACGGCTCGTCCATACCCACATATATCTCATATATGACTCAGTTGGGGTTGAAACCTAGCCGAGCCCGTCCCACATCTATCCTGGTCCTCCGGAGCACCAAACTGTGTTGCGGTCTGATCCGGCACGGTGCGTCAAGTCCGAATCGATATTTGTGCCAAGGGATTACAACTGTGACCCAACCAGAACTCAGCCCCCTTCCAGTTCCTGTGCCCCTTAGTGGTAAGCTCCACCCAGCCAAGGGCTCCCCCAAGCTCCCCAACCAGGCCTGTTCCCAGCCAGTGTTAAGTATGCCAGAGGTTGCTCTGGGTCAGCCCAGCACGCCCCATAGACTGTCATGCCTCCTGCATAGACTCCACCGGCCCTTCTAAACCGTCCAGTGGGGTCAGAGTTTCCAGGGGATTGGTCCACGCATACCTGACACATTCTAGCCCCGAGTATGGTTCTCGAATGCCAGTCAATGTCATAGTCCTGTCTTCCGCACATCCAATTCTTGGGTGCAGCTGCAGGTGCTGCAGCCTGGACTAGCTCAGCCTGTTCCCAACCCCAGTTCCCATGAGTGTTGGTGAGTTCCATGGTCATGCCTAGCTCAGCTCATCACTACCTCCAGCCTTTGAGCAAGCCAGCTGTTATGGCAGTCCCACAGGGGTGAACCCATAATCCCCCACAGATTCTGCTCTCAAACTCAGTTCTCTTGTGAGCTGGTTAGTGTCATGGTCCAGCTTAACATTGTCCACACTTGACCCTGACACTTACTGGCAGGTACTGTGGTCAAACCCTGCCAGACAGGGTCCGAGCTATGGCTTTTGTGTGTGTCAGTAGATGGTGGTTGATACCAACAAGTCCAGCTCAGGTCTCCCATGTGTTTGGGTATATTGGTCTGGCCCTGAGAAGTCCTCTGGGTTCCCTCGTCTAAGCCACCCAGTCTCAGCCCCCTTAGCCTGATTGGTAAAAGTCCCCCAGAAGTCACTCCTCACCTGTCACGTTCTCCCTCAGCAGTTCTCCCTCCCACACATCTCCAGACCCATTTCCTTGAGCAATCCACAGCCCCCCATACTCGTTGGTGTGCAGATATCCAAGTCTGGTCCTCTGGTGGTATGCTGTGCCAACCTGGATCCTACCTGCCTAGCCAGAGCTCACACACGCTGATGCATGGGTCCTCATACCCTGTCCACTGGCATGCTGGCATCTGCCCCCCACATATCTTTAAAAAAAAAATAGAATAGGCAACTATACTGGCTATGTTAACTATGTAGTTAACACAGAATTGACATGAACCAGGCCCAGGAGTTCCACCAGTTATTAGCTGCTTTTCTCCCAGCAGTGTAACACTTGCCTAGGTACACTGCAACCTAGGCAGTAGCCTGCAGCTGGGGCTGTACGCTCCATACTTACAGAGTCAGCAACCAAGGTGGCCTGATCTTGCAATATGGGCTCCAAGATCAGACCATATGTCTATGTGATTTTCCTTGAAGTCAGGGATGAGCTCAGCCATCTAGTTTGGGAGCTCCCTAGGAAACCTCACCTAGGAAGTCTTTAGAACTTGCCTTTGTGTGTGCCAGTTGATGCTGGGTCAGGCTTAGTCTGCACCCTGCACCAGCTGATGCATACACCAGTAGGTGCAGCTGCATGATCAGTCCCAGCCCCAGCTCAACTGCCTCATGAACCAGCAAGTGCTGCAGCCTAGCCCAAGCCAACCTACCCCCAGTCCCAGTTCTTGCCAGTGGGTGCTGTGGCCTAGCTTGGCACCTCTAGCCCTATCTCTTGTGCCCATACTCAAGTGTCTTTGCCCAACTCAGTGAGGCCCTCTGGATTCCCCCTTCTGATTCACCCTGTCTCAGCTCCCTCGATTAGCTGAAGATACAGTGGCGCAGGCAGCAGAAACTCCCAGAAATCATCCTATATATGTCAAACAAGCCCTCTGCGGCCGCTTTTCCATCCTGTCCCCAGTCCCTCACTCCTTTAGTAATACACACCCTCCCCATGCACTTGTGACAATAGTGATGGTGATTGGGTGACCCACAGTGGCATGGCAGATGTTCTGCCCCTGCCCCCTGGTCTTTAAAAAAAATAGAAAAAATCTAATAGGTAACTATGCTGGCACACTGATAGAGTTAACACAAGTGGCATGAACCAGCCTCAGAATGCCTGCTGGCTGTTGGCTGCTTTTTTCTCAGCAGTGGGACACTTGCCTGGGTACAAGGCAACATAGGCAGTTGCCTATAGGGATGGGCCACACTTTTTTTTTTAAGATTTATTTATTTTTACTGGAAAAACAGATTTACAGAGAGGAGAGACAGAGAGAAAGATCTTCCATTTGCTAGTTCTCTTCCCAAGTGGCCGCTACAGCCTGAGCTAAGTTGATCTGGAGCCAGGAGCTTCTGGCTCTCCCACATGGGTGCAGGGTCCCAAGACTTTGGGTCATCCTCTGCTGCTTTCCCAGGTCAGAGGCAGGGAGCTGGATGGGAAATGGAGCAGCTGGGACATGAACTGGTGTCCATATGGGATCCCAGCGAGTGCAAGGCCAGGATTTTAGCCACTGAGCCATCGCGCCAGGCCCTGGGGCACACACTTAATGCGTTCTTGTGGGGTGGGCTGGATGGTGCTTTGGACTGGGGGTTGGGAACAGATATTCTAGACAATGTCTCTGCGTATCACCCCTCCACCACCCTCTGTCCAACTGCGGGTCAATGGTTAGACCAACCTGGGTGTGTCTTGGCCCTTAGGGTCCTCTGGAGAGATGGAGGGCTGGGACCCACAAGTTTTCTGTGTTTTTGCTGCTTCTGTATGTGTGGTGTGACCCCTGACATCAGTTCTGAATGCCTGCCAGGCAGGTGATCTCGGAGTGCTGGTGGGATGAGCTGTCCCTGGTCTGGGTTGCTCTCTGTAACTGTCCAGGAAATCTTGTGTCGCCTGTTCTGTGGCTTTCAACATGGCGAGTGTTCCTCATTCTCCGAGGTTCCTTGAAGCCTAAACACTGTGGCCAGGCACTCCAGACTCCCCAGAACAAGTCCCTGGCTTTCCTGCAAGATGAGTGTCCTCACCTCCTTTAACTGCAGCCTGTTATGTCTCACCTGTGTAGTCTTCCAGGCAGCTCTAGTACCACTTCCTTTGGGAAGCCTTCCAGAGTGTCCCAGCCCTCAGTGCCTTCTGTTAAGTGTCGTGCAGTCTTTAAGGTGGGACTTTAGCTTCTCATTTGTAGATGCAGAATATTGACAGGTGACTGACTCACTGAGGGCAAGGCCTGAACTCACAAGGAAGGCCACTTCACTCCTTAACTTCAAAGGAGGCTGGAGAGGAGAGAATCACATGCCATGTTAGTGAGAGCATCAGGTCCTGGGGTGCAGGCTAGCTTAGCACACAGGATGCTTCAGGACACACACACGGCTCTGGCTCCTGACTCGGCCTTCCTGTGTGCAGCCTGAGAGACAGCAGGTGGTGGCTCACAGAGCTGAATTCCTGCTGCCCAGGACTCTGGCTTTAGGCTGGCCCAGTCCAGGCCATGGCAGGCTGGCAGGCATGAGGGGGGCAGTGACCCAGCCAATGGGGTCTCTTTCTCTCTTTTAAAAATAAGTAATTTCAGGCCCTGCGTGGTAGCCTGGTGGCTTAAGTCCTTGCCTTTATCCCATATGGGCACTGGTTCTTGTCCCCTGTTCCACTTCCTATCCAGCTCCCTGCTTGTGGCCTGGGAAAGCAGTCGAGGATGGCCCAAAGCCTTGGGACCCTGCACCCGTGTGGGAGACCTGGAAGAATCTCTTGGCTCTGGCTTTGGATCAGCTCAGCTCCGGCTTTTGTGGCCACTTGGGGAGTGAACCATTGGATGGAAGATCTTCCTCTCTGTCTCTCCTCCTCCTCTCTATATCTGACTTTCCAATAAAAATAAATAAATCTTAAAAAGAAAGAGTAAGTATTTTTTTAAAAACAAGGCCTTTCACGCAGGCCGTGCCCAGAGGAGATACCAGTGGAGTAAGGGTTGGAGCTCTCGAGATGATGAGGTACCAGGGAAAGGGAGGAGGCTGCTGAAGCTAGCTAATCTGTCCAGAACATTCTGTACTCGCCTGGGGCACAGCACCTTCCTTCCCTGAGGGAACCTTCCTGTGGGCATGCCTGAGGACCAGCAGGAGGCTTGGTGTGTGGAGGAGCAGGTGGTTATTATGGGATGATATCATTCCCTACCCTCCCACTTGTCTATCCCAGCTCTCTCCCTTCATGCTACAACACACATGGCTCCCTTCCCCATCACCTTCTCTTAACCACCAGCCACTTAATTATTGGCTCATCCTAAGTCTGATGTGAGTTTTGGCGAACTGGTCCCCCAGCCTCTGGCAGCAAGCAGTGAGAGGGAGAGGGACAAATCCTGGGAAGGCTACAGAAGGGCCAGGCTGAGACTCCCAGGCGCTGCTTCTGGAGGTCACACTGCCTGCATAAGAAAGTGAGGGTGTGCTCCAGCCAGCAGCTGCAGCAGCTGGGGTAGGCAGGGGGTGCTCCCCGCAGGCTGAAGGCTCCTAGCAGGTGTGCCTGGTAGCTAGCTGGCTGCAAGGTGCTGCTGCTCCCCGGCCATCGCCCTGCCGCCTCCAGCCTGACCCCTGGTGGACGGATGGAAACCGGTTGCCCATTTGCCACCGGCCGGCTGGAGCTGGGTAGCTGGAGCCACGCGTGCCAGCAGCCCCTGGGAATCATCTCAGAGCCAAGACACTCCGTGGGGACCAGTGACAGGGGCTGGAAGTGCGAGTGACCGGAATTTGACCGGGGTTGGAGTGGAATGAGTGCCCACCCAGCCAACTGGCAGGAGCCGTCTGAGCAGGGGTGTAAGCAGCAGGGGGGCAGGGGTGATAGCAGCTGGGTGGGAAGGGGGGCAGGAAGGGGGAGGCGAGAGCTTGGGGAGGAGGAGCCGAGGAGAGGCAGCGGAGCTGGCCGTGGCGGTGGCTGCATTTGGAGCCGGAGCTGGCCGGCCGTGGCTCAGGTGACCAGCGACTGTCTGGCAGAGCCGTGGCTCCTTCCTCAGCCCTACAGACGCTGCTAAAGGGAACCGGCCAGCCAGCCACGATGATCCAGAGTGTCGGCGGTCACCTGCGAAGGGTACGGAGGGTGGCTGCGCTGGCAAGGGCAGGGCACTGGTGGCTGGGGACTCAGAGGAGACTGGTGCTTCTGATTCAAATCCTGGGTTCTGCAGCTTGACTCACCCTTCCCACGGGCCATTTTTCACTTCTCCATGGAAGGAGCACTCACAGCGCCCCCCGGCCTGAGTAGTACACGCAGCAATACCCCCAGTGAAGCCCCCAGCTGGGACTGGCTGAGTGGTGTGGGATCGCCCTCCGAGAGTTGCTGACTTCTGCAGCAGTTGTGTTCCAGGGTGCTGGTGTCCCCCCACCCCCTGCCCCGGAAGTTCTGTGCAGGTTTCTGCTGGATGCTGGAGGCCCCTCCCTGGCCTTGTGGGGTTTCAAGCTCAGGGCTCTGGGGTGGATGGGAGCCGTACAGGGGGCGTGGCAGAAGCAAGTACAGGACTGCATGGGTACTGTGGGAGAGTGTTGGGCAAGATGACCTTGGCGGGAGGTCTCCCTTGGCACCTCCCAGCGGGGACTTTGGAGTTGAGATTAGGAGCTGTGGCAGCACGAGACAGCCCCAAGCACTTGCTGGCACGGGCTGGGTCCTTGGGTCTGGGAAGTGGGGGAGAGTTCAGGACAGTTGGGCAGAGGTTGCATCGGGCATGGAGTGGCTGTCCTTGTTGGGGGTGGAGGTGGAGGGGGGCAGGATGTTTTCACTCAACTCAGCATCCTCAGCCGCAGGCAGGCACTTGGGGTCCTCCATCCCCCTCCAGCTCACTCTGCACACTGGAGCAGCTCCTAAAAGGTCAAGGTGAGTATTCCTCACCTGCTGGGACCTGTAGCCTGACCTTCACATTCCTCACTTTGTCCCTGGGGGTCTTGACAACTGAGCTCCTATCTGTGTGTCCCTCTCTGTCCCTCGCCCTGACCCCTCTGCGGCACCACTGCCCGTGCTGTGCCTGCTGCCAGGCCTCCCTGTACATCTCCTAACCTCTCTCCCTCAGCAAGTTCCTCTGAGCCCTGCGAGCTCAGATGCTGCCTCCTCTTCTGGGAAGTTTTCTGTCTTTCTCTCAGTCCCAGGAGTCTCTGGGTCGGCTCTTTCTCAGGCTGGCTGGTGTGCTGGTTGCACACATCCATCTCTGCCCACAGTCCATGAGCTCCAGATGTAGCTGGCACAGAGCGACACGGCCAGAGGCCAGGGCATGCTCAGCGAATGAATGGGGCAGGGGACACTGCTCAGGAAGGTCCAGGCTGGGACTGAGCCCCTGGGAC
This sequence comes from Ochotona princeps, assembly GCF_030435755.1. Classification (NCBI taxonomy): domain Eukaryota; kingdom Metazoa; phylum Chordata; class Mammalia; order Lagomorpha; family Ochotonidae; genus Ochotona; species Ochotona princeps. Next base: position 43,696,316 of record NC_080833.1, read on the forward strand.
TCTTGCTTTGCAGCGCTTTTTTTGTGCCCAGTTGGATTCTTAGGTCACTGGGGGAGGGGCTGTGAGTTTATCGTCTCAGGAAGATCACAATGTGGTCACATCTTTGCAGATATGGGCTGTCTGACGGGGCTCCGCACTGTGTTAATGCGGTCAGTTCCCTGCTGTGCGGGTGGGAGGTACTGTTGTCATCTTGGATAAGGAGAGGGAAACTCCGAGAGGTTTGGCAACTGGTTCAAGATCACACTGTGGGCAAGTGGCAGGGATTGGATTTGAGCTCCACAGTTTGAGCTCTTAACCATGTGAATTTCAACCCACTTTCAACCATTGAGGCTGGGTGTCAGGTTGGAAGCTGGGTCTGTGAGGACATAATCCAGCACCCTGGCCTTGTGGGCCACCTCTGGACTATTGCCCGGTTGGCAAGAATCCTTTGAGTTCCCTGGCTTCTTTGTGAATTTCCTTAGCTCCTCTGGAATACATGAAGATTTCTGAATTCTTTCTGGTTTGGTAGCAGAGCTATTTGTTAATAAAAACTATAGATTTGTTTAATTTATCTGAAAGGCAGAAGGACAGAAGCCTCTGTTGATTTACTCTCTGATGCCTGCAAAACCCAGAGGTAAACCAGACTAAAACTAAGAGCCCAGAATCCAACCCAGCCCATGTGGCAATGAGTCAGCCACGTGTGCCATTACCATTGTATCTCAGAGTACACATTAGTAAAAAGTTAGAATTGGGGGGACGAGGCAGCTGTATTTGGAATGTGGGCATCCCCAGGGGACATCTAAACCACTGTGGTGGACCTGGCATGGTAGCCTAGTGGCTAAAGTCCTTGCCTTTCATGTGCTGGGATCCCATATAGGTGTTGGTTCATATCCTGATTACTCCACTTCCCTTCCAGCTCCCTGCTTGTGGCCTGGGAAAGCAGTAGAAGATGGCCTAAAGCCTTGGGCCCCAGCTCCTGGCTCTTGGCTTCAGATCAACTCAGCTGCAGCCATTGTGATCACTTAGGGGAATGAACCAGCAGATGGAAGATCTTTCTGTCTCTCCTTCTGTCTGTAAATCTGACTTTGCAATTAAAAAAAATCTTTAATAAACAAACAAACTGCTATGGCAAGTGCCTGCTCCCCAAAGTGCTTATTTTTTTTTTAAGATTTATTTATTTGTATTGGAAAGGCAAATCAGCTGTACGAAGAGGAGAAACAGAGAGAAGGATCCTCCATCTGCTGGTTCACTCCCCAAGTGGCTGCGATGGCCTGAACTGAGCTGACCTGAAGCCAGGAGCCAGGAGTTTCTTGTGGGTCTCCCATGTGGGTATAGTGTCCCAAGGCTTTGGGCTGTCGTCGACTGCTTTCCCAGGCTACAAGCAGGGAGCTGGATCAGAAGTAGAATAAGTGGGACTGAAACTGGAGCTGTAGCACAGGATGCTGGCATTGTAAGTAGTGGCTCCCTCCCTGAGCTTGGGTCACGCTGCCAACCCAGGGGCTGCGTATCACCACAGCAGAGTGTGTGCCCGTGCTCATGAACTCACAGATCTGCTTGCTGTTCCAGAGTCCCTGGAAGGGCCCCGCCACTTCACCTTGAACTTGAGACACTGGAGGGGCTCCCCTCACCCTCCTTCCCCAGCCTCACTGTGGGGTCTAGGCCCAAGCCTGGGGTGGTTTTGGCCATGTCAGGTGTGCTAGAATCTTCTGTTCACTGTAACTCTCATGGTGTGATCTGGGGCCAGGTGTTTTCCTCTGTGGGCTTCTATGTGTTAAGTGGCCCCCCAGCCCTCCTTGACTTTGGCAGGGGGGAGGAGGGTCTGAATGTTTGAAAAATTTGCACCTCTCCCTGAGGGTGGTCCTGACTATGAAAGGCAGAGACCCACCTCCTGCAATGACCCCACTCCCACGCACAGTTCAGGAGCTCTAGAACTATGGAATGAATGAGTGGCTGTGGGAGGTACTCCTGTACAACTTCCTGGAGGAAGAGTAAGGCTCAAACTTTTTTTTTGTTGTTTTTTAGTAAAAGGTGAAAGATTTATTTGATCTAAAGAGAAATCAGAGTATGGGGGCTCAAACTATAAAAAATGTAAAAAAACATTGTTTTATGTTTATTTGAAAGGCAGAGTTATAGAGACAGAGAGGGGTGTTCCACCTGCTGGTTCATTCTCCCATAGCTGAGCTGAGCCGAAGTCATGAGCTAGGGACCTCTTCTGGGTCTCTCATATGGGTAGAGTCCCAAGGATTTGAGCCATCCTCTGCTGTGTTCCCAAGTCATAATCAGGGAGCTGGGTGGGAAGTGGAGTAGTTTGGACATGAACCGGGGTCCCTATGGAATGCTGGCACCTTAGGTGGAGGCTTAGCGTACCATACCATGGTGCCAGTCCCAAGACTCAAACTCCTAACTTCAGTTCCCATCAGGAGTCACATGGAGACCCTAGTTTTGGCCATAGGCTATCAGCTTCAGTGCTTTGATCTGTCTGGGAACTCTTCTTCTGCTTCAAAATCCAGCTCAGCTATCACTTCCATGGGGTTCCCAACCTGGCCCGCTCCACAGTGAATGACATCTTGGGGTACTGTGCCGACTGCACCTTCTCTCTCCCTAGGTATGTACTGAGGGATGTGCCTGGACAGGTGCTAGGTGGACCTAGCATCCGCCGCCCCCACCCCCGCCCTGCCCCTCCCCCAGGTCTCATGGAGCTGCAGCAAGTGGGAGGGAGACAGCACAAAGGCAGGTGGGCATCGGTGACACCGAGAGCCGCAGCAGGTGTTGTGGATCTAGTCACGACAGGAGTAAATGCCCCGGGAGGCTAGCTACGTGTGGAGTGCACGGACTCACCCTCTGGGAAGTGTTTGGGGTTGTGATGCCCCAAGGATAGATGAATCCAAGACAGAGAGGTTTCGTAACTTGCCTTAGGTCACACAGCTAGCCAGTGGCTGTGGCCTACAGGGACCTGTGAGGGGGAGGGAGAGTCGACAGTGAGCAGACACAGGAGGCACTGGGGGAGGAGTAGGGCAGAGGAAGTATAGCGTGTTCATCTGCAGGCGCTGAGAGGATCCCAGCTGCTGAGTGAAGGCGTAAGTGTGTGAGTGAGGGACGTTGTGGCTGTGGTGGTGGTGGTGGGGCTAAGATGAGGCTGGGAGGTGCTGCAGGTGGTGTGTAGGGGGGTGACCTGGGTCTAGTGGGGGAGGCCTGGGAGGCTGGAGCACTGTGGCTTGTGTTGTCCAGGACTGGGAGCTCTGGTCTGCAGACTTAGTGTCAAGGCATGCAGTCTCTGCCTCCTTGAAACGCATCGCAGTAGCTCCTCTTCTCCCAGGGGCTAGCAGGCTAGCAGGCTAGCACTGTGGAGGTCCCCGTGGCCTGGCTTCCTGCTGGCTCCTCTTGGCTCCCTGGCGCAGGTGAGGCCCACAGGCTTGTAGAGCTGGTAAGACCTAGAACCCTGACCTGTCCTACTTCTGGCTGGGAAGGCATTGGAGCTTTGGGTACCCAGAAAGTGGCTTCACTGTCCCAGCATCCTCTGCTCACGCTGACATGTCACTGAACTGACTCCCCACCTATAGCACTACCCCTCATCGCTTGGTCTGGGCAGGAGGCCAGGTCAAGCTGTCTTTGCTGGGGGCTTTGGGGAGCTGCCTGCTGCTCTACAGGATGGTGGCAAGGACCCGGGAGCTGGTCAGAGATGCCACCTCTGGCGGCTTGAGTCCCATGGGTGGCCTGACCTGGGTCTGTGAATACCTGCACATTTTGGCAGGATTGATGGTGCTGGAGGAGGGCAGAGTTTGGCACATCACTGGCCATGGTAAAAATTGTTCCTTAAAAAAATGATTTATTTTACTTGAAAAGCAGCTTTTACAGAGAGAAAGAGAAGGAGAGACAGAAACAGAGGTGGTCCATCTGCTGGTTTTCTTTCCAGGTGGCCATAACAGCCAGAGCTGAGCCAATCTGAAGCCAGGAGCCAGGAGCTTCTTCTGAGTCTCCTATTTGCATGCAGGATACCAAGGCTTTGTGCCATCCTGTGCTCCTTTCCCAGGCCACAAGAAGGGAGCTGGATAAGGAGTAGGGTAGCTAGGCAAGCTGGCACCCATACGGTATGCCAGTGCTGCAGATGGAAGATTAGCTTGCTACTATATTGGCTCCATTTATTAATTTTTGTTTAATTTCATCTCAAAGTCAGGTTTCTTTATAAGTTACTTATTTATTTATCTTAATAAAGATTTATTTATTTTTATTGGAAAGTCAGATATACAGAGAGGAGGAGAGACAGAGAGGAAAATCTTCGGTCTGATGATTCACTCCCCAAGCGACCGCAATGGCTAGAGCTGAACTGATCCGAAGCCAGGAGCCAGGAGCTCTTCTAAGTCTCCCACATGGGTGCAGGGTCCCAAAACTTTGGGCCGTCCTCCACTGCTTTCCCAGGCCACAAGCAGAGAGCTGGATGGGAAGCAGAGCTCCTGGGATTAGAACCGGCGTCCATATGGGATTCCTGGTATGTTCAAGGTGAGGACTTTAGCTGCTAGGCCACTGCGCCGGGCCCTTTAAAGATTTATTTATTAGAAAGCAAGAGTTATATAGAGAAAGAGAGACAAAGGGAGAGATGGTTCCATCTGCTAGTTCACTCCCCAGATGGCTGCAGTGGCCAGAGCTGGGCCAGGACAAAGACAGGAACCAGGAACTTCATCTGGGTCTCCCATGGTGAAGGGACTCATGGTGGCCGAGGCCCAAACACTAGGCCATCCTGCACTGCTTTCCCAGGCCTTAAGCAGGGAGCTAGGTTAGAGGTGGAGCAGCTGGGACAGGAACTGGCACCCATATAGGATGCTGGTGTCAGAGGAGGCAGCTTTACCCACTCTGCACAGCAGCAGCCCCTGCTTGGTGGTTTAATCATGGCTTGGTGCTCAGATGAGATGGTAGGGAGCTAACTTTCTGTTGAGTAGCTGCTAAGTGTAAAACTTTCCATCAGCTCTACAGGCTACCAGCACTGCCTGCCTTTACAGATAAGAAAACCAAGGCCCTGGCCTGGACTCCCTGTGGAGCAGTCAGGGCCCTCAGAGTCAGGTCTAAGCCTGGCTCCAGCTGGCGCTGGGGCTCCACTTCCTTGTCCCAGGCTGACCTGGTAGGGCCAAGGCACTGACATCTCTGCCTCGTGCCTGCTCTGCTCTGTGGCTCCAGGGACAGATGGTGCTGCCAGCTGGTCCCCCGCCATCTCCTTTGCTGCAGGCCCACGTGTCCTGCTGTTCCCTGGAGCAGCCTCCTTGCAGGTAGAAGGCCGCGGAGGGCAGAATGGAAAAGGCTAGAATCCTGCACTTGCAGTGGCGGGCAGGGAGATAAATCTGATGATGCTTATCCTCAGGTGCTCCATCTGGATGGAAGGCAGAGGTGCAAGATGACCGGCAGCAGCACAGTGTGGCCAGGCTGTGCCAGAGGGAAGCCTTGAGGTGTCCTCTACCCAGCGGTGGGGTCATGGCAGGCTCCCTGGAGGAGGTGACAGTCTTAAAAAACTTTGCGGGATATGGATGCAAGGGCCAGGCTGGGAAAGAGTTTGTTTATAGGGAAACAATGGGTGCGGGACTTTGGCAATGACACCGGGGAGACAGCCCCTGTCTGCGTAATGCGTATCTCTGGCTGGGTTTCTTTGGTAGCTGGGATTTACCTCCAGCAGACAGGAGTTGTTAAGAGAAGCCCTCGGAGAGGCAGCCTGCTAGAAGTAGCTTTGGGAGCTAGGTGCAAAGGCCCAGTTGGCACGCCTTGCCTTGCAGTCCCAGCTCCTTTGTTCTCACAGGGTCTCAGGGATGGCTACAGAATGTTCTGGATGTAGAACCATGGTCTTGTGTCTGTGAGGGCCTGGCACATAGTAGGTACTCAAACAGTTACAGAGTGCCGGCTTCGGCCCTGCCAGTGTCCTCACAGGGTCTACCCTGGCCATCCAGAAGTACCTGAGCTGAGCTGAGGCCCAGAGACCCAGGGAAATGCAGTCTGTGGCCTGGGGTGCTGGGTCTCCCAGCTTCCTGGCCAAGACCATGTCTCCTTTGCAGCCTCTGGAACAGGTTGTGACCTGCCCCCAGGGCGTGGACCAGTCCAGGTGTGGCCCTGGGCCCAGGATCTCTGGTGAGAGGTCAGGAAGGGGCGTGGCTCCCAGGCCTCCTTTGGGGTGCTGCTCAGAGTCCTGCAAGAAGCCGGTGGATTTGTTTGGCGCTCTGGCACCTGAGGGAGGGCGCAAAGCAACCCTACTCCTCCCTCCTCAGTTCCTCCTCCGTGAGCAGGGGTAGGTGTGGGGTGTGGGACAGATGAGAGTCTGATTCCAGCCTCAATTTCCCCACCATTGAGGGTATGTGTATCGGCAGTGGGGTGAGGTGTAATGGTCCCTAACACTTGAGCCTGCTCAGTGATGGGCAGGTTAACATCACGCTGGCATCTCTGTAGAAGAGATGAGTATTAAGGGGTCAAGGGGCTCCCCTGAAGGCTTTGAGAGCAGATGGGGACATGGGAAAGAGACCTGAGAGAGAGAGAGAGAGAAGGATTAAGTGAGCTTGGGGCCAGGCAAGCATAGTTTTGTTTCTCGCCTCCCACCTGGGCCGCACCCTCCCAGGGCTTTGGAAGGTGAAGGTACAACTTCAGCTTGGGAAGGCCAAGAAGGCATGGCCACGCAGGCTATGGGAGGTCAGGCCAGCCCTCCTTAAGAGGTGTGGCGGTGGTGGCAGTGTTGGCGCTGGTAGAAGGGTCATTACCTTGGACAGCAGAATTGGAGGCAGCGAGTCCATGCTGGGCCATCTGCTCTTGCTCCAGCCAGTGTCCCTCTTGCAGCACGCCTGGGGTACTTGGAGTCAGAGTGAAGTGCAAGCTCTTGACTCTGTAGGAAGCCTGTGGGCGGCTCTTCCCTTGTCTGCTGAGTTTCTTTTCCCTTCCCTGTAAAAGGAGGATTCTTGTTTCATATGGAATTGATCACCTGCACTTAGGAGGCGCATGAGGAAGGGCACCTGTCACCCTGGGAAGGGACCCTTGAGTGCCTGTGAAGGCAGTGTTTGGGCACCTCGGGTCTTGCAGGCACCAATTCAGGGCACCCCCTTGGACTGGCAGGGCCCTGTGAGCAGGTCTCTTGTTCTGCTCCCTCCCAGACTCTAGGCAAATGAAGCCTCTTCCCATCCCCATGTCCCATTCCCCCGCTGCTTGTCCCCTTCCACCTGTTGCTTATAAAAATCTCTGAGCAACTTTTCACTCTGTGACCTCTTAGCCTTTCCTTAATCTGCTCCAGCTGGACTCCTCTTCTCCCTCCTCCCCGCTTTCAGTGGTCCAATCACACAAGAACATCCCTCCCACCTACCCAGACCTCCTGGGGCAGGCTGGCTCCTTTCGGGAGAACTGCTCCCTGCTCCACTGTCTCTGCAGGCTCCTCCTGGACCTCTCAGCATCACAGGGGCATGCACACCTCTTGTCTGCCAGCATTCCTTGTACCATGCTCACTCTAGCCAACAGGGCTACAGAACATAGTGGTTCACAACAACCAGCCTTTCAGTGTATCTGGTGATTCTGTGGGTCTTGGGTTTGGGCAGGGCTTGACTGGATGGCTCTTCTGCTCTACATGGCATAGATGGAGGTTACTGGCACATAAGTACAACTGGGGAGGCGAGGGTGCTGGGATGGCTGCACTGGGCCATGGGCTGCTGCCCAGGGCACCCCCCTGTACAGCCGTCTGCAGTCTGAAGGTCTCAGGGGAGTCAGATTTCCCAGCTGGCAGCTGACTGCCCCAGAGTCAATGTTCCTGGAGGCCTGGGCAGGAGCTACAGGAGTCAGTGCTGGCTGGCTGATATGTCCCTAAAGGGGTCTTGGACTCAAGGGCTGGGCGGGGGGGGGGTTAGACTCTGCCTCTCATTGTGAGGAATACCCAAACTGGCAGCCAGACCACAGCATCCCCGAATCTTAAGTATGCTTATCTGCTGCTGGTGTCTCTGGGTGGGAGGGGTGGGCTCCTTGACCTTTCGCGCTAAATAATTCACAGGATCTTGCGACTCCTCGATGTCATTCCTGGTTTAGTTCTCCAAAGGGGTTCCACAACTCCGGAACCACAGGAGTTACCCATTTGGTCCCTCGTCTTTCCCTTGCACCCTAGCACCCCCAGCACCTCACACAGTTGTGCCTCCTTCTCATTCAATGAGATCATAGCTAGGCAGCTCCTTGGCTACCCAGCCTCACCAGCCCCATCCCCTTCCACCACTTTCTCTCTGTCATAACCCCTGGGTTTGCTTTCTTCTTGGCACTCTGAAAACATGTTCTTGTTGCTTCTGCCCAGGAGACACGAGCCTGTGTCTTCAGTACTGTGGACCCAGCACCTAAATGGATTGAGTGAGAGTTTTCAAAAAGGTCCATGTTGGTCCCTGCCTGGCCAGAACTGGCCTCCTTCTAGCTGGATTCATCCCCGTGTGGTCTTGGTTTTAATACTTTGCTGGGACTCCTGCTGCCCACCCCCTGCCCCAGCCTGTTTGCAGCCAGGCTCCTGTAGCCTGTTGTCTGCTTGTCCATCCTGGTCCTGGCCACTCCTGTTCCCTCTGATTCGTTCCCAGGCCTGGGCCTCACACCACTTGCCAAACCCCTGTGAGTCATTCCTTCCCTCCCTCCCACTGCTCACCGCAGCGTGAGGCCTCCAGCAGCCACAAGGCCCTCTTTGGTTGCAGCAGGGCTTGTCGCTGTGGACTTTGTGGATAGATGAAACTGTGAGGTTGTGTTTGCATCAACAATTACTCAGCTAGTGCCACCCCAGCATGCAATCAACTTAAACAAATGACATAGCAGCAGGAAAGCGAAACATGGGTAACAGGCCCAGTCTTGTGTTCATCTATTTGGTTCTGGAATTCCATGGGACACACTTTTAGGGCATCATGGGCAAGCCTGAGTATGACTGGAATGGAGCAGGTAAGTGTGGTGTTCCACTGCAGACACTTCCCAGGTTCAATTTCAGTTTTTACAGTGTCTCTTCCTGGGGCCTGGCAGAGGCTGGGAGTGTGAACTTCTGGGTGTGGATGGCTGTGGGTGGCCTCGGGAGCCCACAGCAGAATGCTGGAGTTCTAGTCTGTGCTCCAGCGTCTTGCCAGTGCAGCTCCTGGCAAGTAGCAGTGATGGCTCAAGTCATGGGGTTCCTGTCACCCTCACTGGAAACCTGGACTGGGTTCCCAGCTCCTGGCCTTGAGCAGGCCTGCATGGGGCCACTGGACAGCGAACCATGGTGGAAGCCCAGCACTTTGGTTCTTGGCTGAAATGAAGCTCTGGTGGTAGATGGATGGATGGTGTGCCCAGGTGGCCACGCTGGGTAGGAGGCAGAAGGTGAATGTCATTGTCACCTGATCCCTGCTACCTTGCAGGGGGTTCCTTCCTCACTCAGATGATTGCCTTTGTCCTTTGATAATACCTTGGCTTAAAAATTTTATTTGAGAGGCAGAGAGTGAGGGAGGAGAAAATGTTAGCTCCTACCTACTGTCTGGTTCATTCCCTAGTAACCCTGTCCAGGCTGGGTCAAGGCCGGAAGCTGGGAACTCAATCCAGATTTCCCATGGTAATTCAATGCCCTGAGCCATCATTGTTGCCCCCAGGATCTGCGTGAGCAGGAAGCTGGAGCAGGGACTGGAACTCCGGTACTGTTGTGTTAAGTCAGCATCTTAAATGACAGGTGAAATACCTGTCCCTGCCTCCATTGATTATGATTGGTTATTGTTATTCTTTTGAAGATTTGCCTTTTTAATTTGAAACAGAGAGAGTGAGAGAGATCTTTGATCTGGTTCACTCCCCAAATGACCGCAAAGGCCAGGGTTGGGCCAGACAGCAGGTGGGAACCTTAGGGGCTTCATCTGGGTCTTCTTTGGGGTGGCAGGGGCCTGACAGCAGAGTACCACAGTTGGCAAGCGCTTGTTTTATGTCAGATCCTATTGCAAACCCTTGTATGCACCATCATAGCCTTACTAGGATGTTCTTATTCCCATTTCATGTATGTGGATGGAAAGGTTCAAGGCTAGGGAGGAAGCAGGGCCCAGACCCAGCTCCAGCTGAGCCCCCTTCCTGCCTGCGCCTGGGCCTTCCTCTCTTTTTCTTTCTTCTCTCTCCACCTTTCCCCTATTTCTGTCTTGTAGACTCAGATTTCTCTGAGACGGTGTGGACATGCAGAGTTAAGGTGGGACTGGGGCAGGTATGATGAGGCACCTGTGTAGCCGAAGGGCATGGGGCCAGGCAGGCGCCTAGGACGCAGCTAGGTGCTGTGAAGTTGTTGGTGCACCTGCTTAGGATCCTGGCCTCTGGCCAACTCTGCAGATGTGGCACCCTGGGGCCTGCAAAGCAGCCTTACAGGATGGGACCTGTTCCCAAACCTGCTGCACCCCTTGGGTGGCGTCACGGAGTGCCTTGGGTGCAGGAGATTTCCATGCCTGCACCTGCCAGCCACTCCACCCTGTTTAGAAACAGCTTTTTGAGCATGTTGGGGAAAAAGAAAAGTCGTTGTGTGTGCAAGGGTAATTGGATGGCGTGGGAGGTAGGAGAGCTCTGGCCCTGGTGTGGAGGGTGGGGAGGTGGCAGAAGGTGATGCCTGAGGTACCCCTTGTTCTGGGGAGGGCGAGGACACCATCCCTCCATGGGAGGGGCCTGTGGGGACCTGGAGGAGCAACTGGGGGTCGTTTCTTTGAAGGGCCTATAGGGCTGCTAGGTTCCTGGTGCAGGAAGTCCCAGCTGTGACCAAGCTCCTGCGGTAGGAATGTATGTGGGAGGAGGGGGAGGCAGTGGGGTGAGGGGGAGGGGAAGGGGAGAATTGGAAGGGGGCCCCTTTCCTGCTTCTCTGTGTGTTTATTCGTTCTTTTTGCTTGGTTCCCTACCAACCTCTATTTTTTCCCTCTGACCTCATCCTCCTTGCTCGCCCTTCTCTCCTCTCCCTGACTCTGCCCCTTCCACTTCCATAACTGCTCTCACTGCACCTCCTTTCCTCTTGTCTCTCTCCCCTTGGCCTCCTGGGGGGATTGGGGTGCCTGGAGCTGCTGCGCCCAGTTCTAGGGTAAATGAGGTTGCCGGCAGGATGGAGGGCCCGTCTGGCCCACTGCCTGGCCACCGTTGCCATGGTGACCCAGCCACATGGCAGGCAGTGGCCTTGGCTGCCTGGCAGGGCAGACCGAAGGCCTCTGGGAAGACAGAGGCTGGGTCTGCCCTTGCATGGCCTCCAACCAGCCTGATTCACTGGCTGGGGCTCCTGTGTGCAACCAGCTTCCTTTGAACACGATTTTCATGCTGGCTTGGCCGCTATCAGAGCTGGCTCAGCCAGCTCGTTCTAACACCATTGGGCCCCTTTCTGGGGAGTGCTGCGTGTAAGGGTTGGTGGGCAGCTACAGGGAGCAGTTGCGTGGGTTGCGGGATGGAAGGGCAGGGTCGGGCAGCCTTGCTTCTCGGTGGAGATATTTCCATTGGGATTCAGGGTGGGGACAAGGGTGGGGCAAACAAGCCACTGAAGTGGGGGGATGGCAGCTGGCAGTTTTCAGGTGACTGAGAGCTTGCCCCATCCTCCCTGACAGTGGCCTAGTGTAACAGTGTTCTGGAAGGCTGGGTGAAGGGCTGCTACCCTCTCTGCCCCCTTCAGAGGTGAGGGTGGACAAGCAGGGACACTGTTCAGGAGGTATGGAGCTGGCCCTGCCAGCCTGGGTCAGGAAGGGCAGTGTCCCAGATGCCTGGGCTACAGCAGGGCCCCACCAGGAGAAGCAATTAGAGTCTCAGCCTTGGAGTTCTGTGGAGCTGGGTTCAAATCCAACTCTGCCGTTTGCAGGCTGTGTGTCTGTGCGACTTACCCTTTCCCGGCCTCCGCTTCCCCCATCTGTGAAATGGGAATAGGTGATAGGGCCGTGTGATGATGAAGAGAGATTGCTTATGGAATGCTTAGCACACGTGGAAGGTGATTGTTCCCCATCTCTCCTGTACCCCCACCTCTCTTGATGTTGTGGATTGAGGAAGTTGAGCTAAACACTTGCTATGTCCTGTGGGTGGCTGGTCTGGCCACACTGCCATGACAGCATCCAAACGACCCAGAGGAAGGGGAGTAAGAGTATTGGCTGATGTGAACCCCAAGTTTATCTGGCCCCAAACATTCTTCCCCTGTCCCGCAGGCTTTGGCTTTTAGTCACAGCCCCTGTGGCAGTACCTCCTGGCTAAGCCCTGGTCCCCCACATGGGTTTTCCTCTAGCCCTTGGTTGGCCCATGGGGCTGGTCAGCTCTGCTTTTCAATGAGGGTTCGCAAAGCCCTTCACTGTGTTCCTGCCTTTGCACCCTGGGGTGCCCTTGAAAGGTTTGCCCATGGTTTGGTGGGTGAGGGAGCTAGTCCCTAGAGAGTCCCAAGTCATTGACACCTCCCTCTCCACCATTGCCTCCCTTCTTAGCAATTCTGTTTCCCACCATGGGAAGCAAGAGATGCTGAGCATGCATTCAAGATCTCAGCAGGCCCCACTGCTGCATCCTCCCTGGCCTCTGTGGACCTAGCCCTTTGCTATTGGCCAATCTCCCTCCCACATGGAAGTGGGTGGTCAGGGTATGGGGCAGGGGGACTTGTTCTTCTCTAGGATGAAACTGCTTTCTAATCACTTAAAACCCTGGATAGAGAGACTTTTGTGCCTCAGTTTCTCCTGCATATAAGTATGTAGGTATGACCCAGAAATGGCTGCAGGGTCGGTAGAGGAGGGAGCTCTGTGCTCCTTCAGGAATGGGGACTGCTGGGGACTCCAGTACAGCACCTCTGAAAGCTGTGCACTTGGTAGGAATAGCTGCGTGGTCAGGAACTGCCCTCTCCACTTGTTTGGGCCCCTGGGGCTCCTCAAAGTGACCCAGCAGGAGAAGGTGTCAGGTTTCAGAGGAGATTATTTTTACCACTGGGGGTGGAGGGAGGCAGGTGATGTCTGGCTGGGTGAGAGACTGGGCTGGCAATGGGCCCCATGGCACTTGTTCTCCCTGCCTGTATGGGGTGACACTAGTGGATGTTGAGGACACACTGAGCAGATCATGTCTTTGGTCCCAGCAAGCTGGCCTCTTTTCTCCCTGGCCTTGGGTGTAGCAGGCATGAGGAGAGAGAAAGAGAGAGGCTCTTGCTTTGTGGTCTTCTGATTTGATGTCACCCAAATAGGGCCATCACTCAGCGGACCACACTGCAGAGGTGAGGAGCAGGCTGGCAGGAGCGGAGGGTTGACTGGAGAGTGTGGTGGAGCAGGACACATGTTCTAGGCAGAGGGAGTGGCACAGGCCAAGGCCCTGGGGCAGCGGTGCAGGGATGAGGCATGTGAGGAACTGAGAGAAGGCTAGCATGACTGGGGGCGAGGGGAGGGTGTTGGCTACCTCCTGGGGGCTTCTTGGTGTGAGCTCGACAGCTATTAAGTTAAGTGTCCATTTGACAGATGAGGACGTGAAGGCCCAGGGAGCTTGTGCTACCCTTCCCCCCTCCCCCCTGCTGGCTCCTCAACAGCACATGCACTGGACTCTGTTTTTACTCTTTGCTTAAAATATAATTGCCCTTTAAATTAAATTTAAATTAGTATGTTGACCTGATATTTGTCTAAGGTATTTTCACTCAAGAATTAAAATTTTAAGATGAAATCCCTATAACAGCAAAATAACCACTTTGTTTTTTAAAAAATTTTTCCAGGCCCAGCACCGTGGCCTAGCCTCTAAAGTCCTCACCTTGAATGCGCCGGGATCCCATATAGGTGCCGGTTCTAATCCCGGCAGCCCCACTTCCCATCCAGCTCCCTGCTTGTGGCCTGGGAAAGCAGTTGAGGACGGCCCAATACTTTGGGACCCTGCACCTGCATGGGAGACCTGGGGAAGTTCCTCGCTCCTGGCTTCAGATCGGCACAGCACCGGCCGTTGTGGTCACTTGGGGAGTGAATCATCGGATGGAAGATCTTCCTCTCTGTTTCTCCTCTTCTCTGTATATCTGACTTTGTAATAAAAAATAAATAAATCTTAAAAATAAGGAAAAATTTTTCCTTATTTTTAAGAGATTCATTTTTGTTTATTCAAAAGATGAAGTTACAGATGGAGAGACAGAGAGGTCTTCTATCTGTTGATTCATTCCCCAAATGGCTGCAATGGCCAAAGCTGGGGTAGGCCAAAGCTGAGAGTCCAGAGCTTCTGTGGGTTTCCCAGGTGGGTGCAGGGGCCCCAAAGCCTTGGGCCATCCTCCACTGATTTTCCATGTCATTGGCAGGAAGCTGAATTGGAAGTGAACCAGTTGAGACTCTAACTGGCAGCCATATGGGATGCTAGTATTGCAGTCAGAGGCTTAGATCGCTGTACAATGCTGGCCCCACCGTCCTCTCTCTATACTTCTCTCTTTCTTCCTGTCTTTTACTATTTTCCACAATACATTTTTTTATAGATATAGGGATTCATCCCTTCCCTCCCTCCCTCCCTCCTCCACTTTGCTTTTTGAAAAAGATCTATTTATTTATTTGAAAGCCAGAATTAAAGAGGAGGGTCAGAGATCTTCCATTTGTTGGTTCAGCCTCCAAATGGTCACGTTGGCTCTGGCCGATCCAGGTTGAAGACAGTAATTAGAAGTCCACTGAGATTGCCCACATTAGTGCAGGGGCTTGAGCACTGGAGTCATTTCCACTGCCTTCCGCGGCACGTTAGCAGGGAGCTGGATCAGTAGCAGAGCAGCTGGAATTTGATCCAGCACTCATACGGCATGCTTGCACTGCCAGCTGTGCCACAGATGGACACCTTTTATGTTGAGCTTCTTGAAGAACTTCCCCTCCAGTTCCCAGTGGCCCGAATGCTTTATACCTCTGCCAGCAAGGCATGGGGATTCTGTTTGCTCCACATCTTCAGTGACACTTGGTGTTTTCCATGATTTTGACGATGGCCATGCTAGTGGGCTCACTGTTGTTTGTCATCCTCGCTCAACTTCCCCATGGTCTCATGTGGCTGATGAGCTAACAGAGTTCCTTTTATATCTAGCTTTGCTGAGAACAGGTAGCTGACTTGGAGAGGCCCCTGAGGTTCTGCTTACAGAACAGACTGGGCTGGACCGCATAGGGTGGCTCTTAAGCTCTGAGTTTGCTTCCCTGTTCCCCTTCCTCTCCAGACATGGGTCTAGGCAGGACCAGGGATGGGAGGCCAGCATCCTGCTCTGGCCATTGTTGGGGGGCTCTAGGCTGGGCTGTCGGAGGGAGGGGAAGGGCCATCCTCCAGCAGCCTGTGATCAGCCCACCCCAGGTGTGGCCATGGACTAGACTGCAGGGCCCTGCTGTCATGACTGTGTGATTTGGGGTGGTTTGTTTCTCTGTATTCCTCTGAGCCCTGGTTGGAAGACTCTGTCTTTCAGGGCCACAGAATGGGAACCTGGGTGGCGGGTGGCAGGTGTGGGCTTGGCCCTAGCTCTGCCACATTTCCCTGTCACTCAGAAGTGATCCACCCTCTCTTAGCCTTGATTTGTTCATCAGTACAAGGGGTAGAATGATAAAACAACCCAGGGGAGACCCAAGAGTGGCTGAGATGATACATCTGGGAGCTTCCAGCATAGGAGCTGGTACCCAATAGGTAGGTGCTCACTAAATGTTCACTAAATGAATAGCCACCTGAGGGGTGCTTACTAAGAAATATTGGTCCAATTTTGTGTCCTTTTAACTCCCACATTTTAAAAGGAATTAAGAGCCAACACATTCTGCATCTAGAGGTAAGCTCATATTCACAAGGCACTAGGAAACATGGCTGAGCTTCTGGAGTGAATATGTGATCTAATGTCACAGCACAGCCTGGCTCAGGGATAGCTGCTCCCTCTTGAACCCACTGCTACCCCTTTTTGCCTCGTCTACTGGGAACCTCAAGGCTCATGCTGTTCTCTATAGTACAGCTGGATTCCTACCCTGAGGCTGTCCTCCCTTATTTGGTTCCTAGCTCGGTGTTTTTGTATTTCAGCTCCCAGCTCCCAGTGTGTGTGTATGTGTATGTGTGAGTGTGTGTGCCTGTCCCGTGTGTGCGCAGGCTGTCTCCGAGCCTTTTTTGGGAAGAAGGCAGGGAGCAGGCTTGGCAATGTTGACAGGTGCTCCTGTCCTGCAGGGTGGCTGTGGGCTCTGAGTGGCTGGGCACTTCACAGGGCCTTCACAGCGCTCAGACAATGAGGCCTTTCATAGGTCCTGGCCAGTGGCTCTGAAAGTTGGGCCAAAGGCTCCCCACTCCCTCTGCTCAGGGCCTGCCTTCCTGTCCCCACACGCTTTGCAAAGATGCAGCAGTGAGAAGCAGGGGAGGGCAGTTTCACGGAGTTGAAGCCCTGCCCTCTCATGGCTAGCTTTTGAATTTTCAGGAACGTTTCCCATGGGTGAGCAAGTGATATGGCCTGGGAGCAGGCCCTGTGGGATCAAGTCCCGGCCCAGCATCCTGCGTGGACTGTGGCTGGGGCTGCCCGGTGTGTAGGAGCCCAAGCTTCGTTCTGTGCAGCTAACATGCTCCTGGGAAATCTTCAATGCTTCCAGGAGCTCTGGGTGCTTCACCCCTGTCACTGTCACTGCTGCGCTGACCCTGGCAGGCAGATACTATGTAGATGAGGAAACTGAGTGGCTGCCTGTGGTCCCTTGAGTTAATGACAGAGCTGGGTTCCACCCCAAAATCTGCGGCAGCTCCTGTGGAGGTGAGAGTCTCCTCTGCATGCGGCCTGCTGGCCCAGGCAGGGCCTGCAGTGACTGGGGTCCCTCAGCTAGGTATTCATGGCGGGACCTGTTCTGTCCAGAGGTCTCCTCCTTGGTCCAGCCTCCATGCTCTGGAGAGAATCCCTCTTCCTCTGCCTGCATCTATGTACTGCCACATGCACCTGCTCCCCTTCACCACAGCATTCACATCACCTAAGCCCCCGTTGCTTCTCCATTCTGCTCGTCCTTGAGGCCTCTCTGCAACTCCTGCTTCTCCAGGGCTTGGCTCTGGGGTTCGTTCTCCTGCCCGTATCCTGCACCTGCTGTGTGCTAGGCTTGGGTCCCTGTCCTGCAGGAGCCTCTGTCTCATGGTGGAGAAAACTGTGAGAGCAAGGGTGTCCCAGTGGGGTCAGTGCTCAGAGAGGGGACCCTCCCTAGGGAAGAAGTGGGGAAGGAATGGAGAGAAGGAGGAATGGCCAGTGCAGAAGACAGGGCAGATAACAGGGTCTGGCAGGGCAATATCTGTGTCCAGGAAGAATAGCAGCAGTGGGTGTGGTGCTCTGAGGGGCTGCATGTGGTCTGGAGCTAGGGGGTCTGTGGAGACTGGCAGGGGATACTGAGAGCAGTTTGGAACCCTAGAGGAGTCTTGAGTAGGAGAGGTACCTAGTGAGGCTGTGTGAGTCCTGTAGGGGAGGAGCCATGAGGAGAACACACCCAGGTCTGCCTGTGGGCCTGGTTGCAAGGGGTGTGGCTGATGCTGCGGTGGCACCTTGCTCTCTGGGAAGGTCCCGTTGATGCTGGAGACACTGAAGTAAGTGACCAGAGGCCTGTGACAGCTATGGGAATAGGGCAGGGGTCGGGTGTTCGAACCAAGTGTACAGGGATCTGGGTCACTGGGACATGGGTCCTCACAGGGTGGACAGGCAGACAGCCTGCTGTTACACAGCCTGGCGGGACTCTGGCCTGGGGAGATCTGTCCTTGGATGCCCCCAGCTGAGTCCTGCTGGATGGGCCTGGGCACGGTGGCCTCTGATCCTGCCTGAGCCAGTGGGTCTGCACCCTGCTCTAACTAGGAGGAAGGATGCAGCACAGGGCCCAGGTCCAGATGACAAAGCCTGGCAGGCCTGATGCCAGCGCCTGGCACAGCTGCTGTCTGAGTGGGCACGTCTCTGCCCTGTAAGTGCCCTTCTGTTCTCCTTGCCTGACCTCCCGATCAGCTGTCTTGGCTCAGCCTGGATGCCACGGGCCCTGACTCCATTCTCCCTTGCCTGCCTTAGGAGGAGTGGACCGGCTCCTGGGCCCCATTGGCTCAACTGTGCCCGGGCTGCACACACGCCTGCTTCCTGGGCTAGCTGCCCACCCTCCTGGGGACCGGGAGACCTGATGTGGGCATGCTGCCTGAGCCCAGAGAGGGAGGTGGTGTCTGGGAGCCTGGGTCCCTGGGGGCTCCAGCCCAAAGGCAGTGCAGGGGTGATGAGGTGCTGTGGGTACTTGCTGGGGAAAGTGCAGTACTATTCCATGTGACCAGGCAACCAACTGCAGCTCTGTTCCACATGCCACACCCCAGCCTGGAGCCAGGGCTGTGGGCTACCTTGCAGAGTGGCAGGTCTCCCTGCCCACCTGGTGAGGGACAGGTGTGGCTAGGAAGGGAGGAGCCTTGCTCAGGATCACCTGAGAGAAAGGGCCGTGATTTAAACTGAAAGCTGTTTCCGACTGACCCCCAAAACAACTTTGATGAGATCCTCCTGGATGTCCAGTCCTTCCAGGCCTAGTTTGTACAGTGTTTGACCCACGGCCTTGTGCAGTGAGGGTGCCTGGTGCAAAACAAATGAACCAACAGACGAGTCACAGATTCGTTTCTTGGCACACAACTGGGCTCCTGTTCCGTGGAAGGGGTCAGGAGGCTCTTGGGAGTAGGCAGAATGAGAGCACTGGAACTCAGGCAGCTGGAATGCTGGCCCAGGGCTTTTCCTGTCCTCAGTTTCCTCATCTGTGAAATGGGTCAGCAGTCTTTGACGCTATGGATGTGAATAGGCTGAGGGAGCAGAGGCCTTGTGTGTGCAGCCTGCCTGTGTGCATGCCTAAACCTCGCAGACACCCTTAGACACTCTGCTTCTCCATCTCAGCTTGCCTCTCCTGTTTCTTTGCCTCTCTCCAGGGCCTCATTCTGGAATGTTCTTCCTAGAACACCTGGCTGTGAGAGGTGTGAGAAGAGTGTGGGTGAATGCAACTTGCCTGGAGCTTCCCTCAACATGTTTTCATTCCCGAAAAACCACCCACCCACATCCGTGCCTGACTGTGGTTACCATGGCAACAGGTCCTGGTACTTGGACCACCACAGGCTTTGACACCTGGGAGAGCCTGCAGACTGGGCAGCCCGGCACCCCTCCTGCCCCTCCCCTGGGTGCCTAGCGCTGCAGACCTGGAAACCCCCAGGCTTTTCTGGGTTATAGACTCCATTCAAATCCTGGGCAGTTTAGAGGTCCATGACCTTGACTGCATCAGCTTGGTGAATTTGGAATTCATTTTCAGTTGGCGCCAGGAGGCTTATGGAGGGGATCTTGCAAAGGGTAGAGACTTCCTCCTTCTCCCGCCCCACTCCCAGCAGGTGTTGCCTGACCCTGCTGCAGCTATGCCAGGCTCACTGCAGGGTCCCCCTGCCCTTCAGCAAAGCTGTGTGGTGGTTGGGAGTGCAGGCTGTGCAGCCAGACCTCTGGGGCCTGGCTGGGCCTTGTGCCTCCTTGGGCCTCAGTCGCCTCATCTGTAAGGTGGGGATGATGATGTCCCTGTGTGCTGGGTTTGCTGGGTGGATTGAGTCAAACGAGGGCACAGCAAGGGCTGACGCTGTGGTGCTGTGCACAGTGGTTCCTGCTCACACCCCACTCCAAGATCTGGCTTCACTTTCTGCTGTTCTCCTATAGTCAGTAGAGGCATCAGAACGTTCAATAGAAAACTTCAGAAATAAACAGTTCAGAAGATCACACATGAGGTTTGACATCTGCTGTCCGCCTGGGAGCTGACGCTTCCCCCTGTGTGGTGTGTAGATGGGGAAGAGCCAGGTAAGAGGGGGTCGCTGTGCTCTGTAGTTTCAGGCCTCCTCATGCTCACCTGGGCGTGAACCCCTCAACCACAGTTGAGGACCCCCACCTGACCTTGCTTGACTTGGTGCCACAGATTGACATTGGCCTTGAGAGCTGTTGCAGCTCCTGTGCCTGCTGATCTGAGATGCTGCTGCTGACTGACCTCTCCAACCCCTGTCTCCCCCAGGGCTTTGCCTCTGTGTTTTCCAGCCGTGCCTCCCGGAAGTCAGCTTCCCGAGCGGGGGATGCTGCCAGCGCCATGGCAGAAGATGAGGGCTACCGGAACCCCACCGAGGTGCAAATGAGCCAGCTGGTGTTGCCCTGCCACACCAACCAGCGTGGTGAGCTGAGCATTGGGCAGCTGCTCAAGTGGATCGACACCACCGCCTGCCTGTCTGGTGAGGCTGCCCTCCTGACCCACCCCCCTGGGACCAGTCTGTCTGCGCCGAGCTCAGGCCTCCATGTCCCGAGCTTTCCCAGCGTCCAGTGAGTGCCACCCTGGAACCTAACCCTGTCCACCTGCCTGATGTGCCCTGCCTGCCCTGTCTTGCTAGTCCTGTGCCGTTTTGGTCCCTGCTTCAACCCAGCACAGCCATAATTGGGACCCTTCAGGACTGGCCTGCAATTGCCCTGGGCAGAGCCTGCCACTGCAGCTGAGCTGAGCTGAGCTGAGTTGGTGCCTTGGCTTACTCACTCGGTTGCCCCACTGTTGTCCAGCCCCACTAGGAGCTCACAGCCTGGGGCAAGGCTGGAGGTGGAGGGGGTCAGGGGAGTGGGACACAAGGAACTGATTGATGAGGGTGTGTGAGCTGGGTCTTGAGGGTGATAATGTCATTGGCCAGGAAAGGAAGATGAGTGAAGGTTCTGCAAGCAGAATAGCGTGGCATGGTCACTGGCTCATTTGATAGTTGCTAACTGCTGTGTATGGGAGACCAGAGCACAGCACTGGCAAAGACCCTCAAGTATCCTCCACAGGAAGGGAAGGACGACAGGCAGGTGTCCCTTGGGTTGGTTCCAAAGCTGCCCTGCAATGGGTCAAGTCCCTTAAAGGGAATGGCCTTGTACTGGCTGTCTCTTGCACTATAAGCTTAGCTTTGAAAAAAATCCATTTATTTGAAAAGCAGAGAAGCAGAGGCAGAGAGAGGGAGAAAGAGACTGATCTGTTATATGCTGGGTCACTCTCTGGACAACTGCCGGCACATGGCTGTTCAGGAACTCAGAACTCCATCTGGGTCTCTCGCATGGGTAGCAGGGCACACACATGGGCCATCTTCTGCTGCTTTCCCAGGCACATTGGCAAGGCACCGGATTGGAAGTGGAGCAGCAGGGGCTCGAAGCAGCTCTGCTATGTGAGGTGCTGGTATCCCAGATGACGACTTAATCTGTTACCTACTTAGATGACCTCATGTTGCTTGCCTTTTCATACAGTACAATGCAAACACTCTGCATGGAGTTAGTTGTTAGGGAGTATTTAGGGAGCAATGACAAGAAAAAGGTATGCACTTGTTCAACACAAACATTTTGTTCCATGGTTGATTGAATCCATGGATGCATAATCCACAGAGAGCAAGAGCCAGGGCAACTGCATTGATGCAACAGAGAGCTGGAGGGCTGGGTACTAGCCAGGGTGACCGTGACCTTCACTGGGGTGACTGGAACAGCTGACATTTGATCAGAGGCCCGTGTGACACAGAGAGGCTGCTAACATCCACCTGTTTCTGATGCCAGCGGAGAGACATGCCGGCTGCCCCTGCGTCACTGCCTCCATGGATGACATCTATTTTGAGCACACCATCAGGTGAGTGACCCCTGCCTACCTCCAGCCTCCATCTGGTCTCCCAACCACAAACCTGCAGCCTCTGTTCCAGACCAGTCAGCCTGTGTGCCGCCTGAAGCCAACTCAGCTCACCAAGAGCCTTTGGGAATGGAGTGGCAGCAGCAGCTTTAAAGGGACAAGGGCTGTTGTACAGGCCTGGAGCCATCCTGCTGCTGGCCTGCTGCTGGATGCTGCTGTGGCTTTCTATGGCTGCAGGTGTGGACTGGGTGTTGCCAAGACAGCATTGTAGATGCTGTGTGGTTTTGGGGGTCTCTGTCTACTTATCTGCAAGTAGAAGGGGTTCAGCTTGGTCTGTGAAAGTCTTTCTGAGCTTGGATACTCTTTGCGTGTTCCTGGTCACAGACTGCAGGGGGACACCCAGATGAAACATGGTCAGCCTCAGCTTACAAACCTCCAGGGACAGCAAGCTCATTCCCAATGTGGGCTTTCTTTTTCTTTCCAGTAAAGGCCACTCTTACTGGTAGGCAGCTCTGTATGAGCCTACCCTAGCCATTGCTCCATGCAGCTTTGCCCATATCTCACTGTCCTGTGTCTGAGTGTCCTTGGCTTAGGACAGCCTACAGAGGCAGCATGACTCTGACCCTGTTCTTGTACTCATCTTTGGTCCCTGGGCCCACTATGCATCAAGAGCTCTTGCAGGATGGTTGGATGTCCTGTGTGTCATAGGTGAGGGGGACATTGGCCCAACCCCTGCATAGGTTCACTCTGTGCTTCATATTTCCAGGCCACAGCCTGTGCCAGGATCACATATGTAGGATTCACTGGAGCACAGTCTGTGTGTCCAGCAGCCTTAGTGTGCGGCGAAGTCGAGGCACAGGCATCACTGCAGTGCCGTGCTGGTATGGCTCTGACGTGGGTGCCGGGTCATCCTTTTCCAGTGTGGTTGAGGGTGGTTGCAGAGTTATGGGAAGATTGTATCTCTGAAGGCAGAACAGAGTTTTCATATACCTCTGCACCTAGTTCCTCTGTTACGGACATTATACATTCGTAGGATACCTTTGGCGCAGTTAATAAATAGATGTATTTAATACATAATTTATTTATTTGAAAGGTAGAGAGGGCCCGGCGGTGTGGCCTAATGGCTAAAGTCCTCGCCTTGAACGTCCCGGGATCCCATATGGGCTCCAGTTCTAATCCCGGCAGCCCCACTTCCCATCCAGCTCCCTGCTTGTGGCCTGGGAAAGCAGTCGAGGACGGCCCAATGCATTGGGACCCTGCACCTGCGTGGGAGACCTGGAGGAAGTTCCTGGCTCCTGGCTCCGGATTGGTGCAGCATCGGCCATTGCGGTCGCTTGGGGAGTGAATCATCGGACGGAAGATCTTCCTCTCTGTTTCTCCTCCTCTCTGTCTGTCTGACTTTGCAGTAAAAATAAAATAAATCTTAAAAAAAAAAAAAGAAAGGTAGAGAAAGAGAGAGAGATTGTCTGTACCCTGCTTCACTCCCTTAGATGGCCGCAACAGCCAAGGCAGGGCTAGGCCAGGCTGAAGCCAAGAACCAGTAGTTGTATTTGGGTTTCCCCCATGGGTGGTAGGGATCCAAGCACTTACACCAGCATTTGCTGCCTTCCCAGGTACATCAGAGGGAGCTGGATCAGATGTGGAGCCGCTGAGGTTAAAGCAGTGCTTTGACATGGCATGCTGGCTTCACAAGCAGCAGCTTAATGCACTGCCCCACAATGCCAGCCCCAATAGATGTTTTCTAAATTCTTTTTAAAAAGATTTATTTTTATTGCAAAATCAGATTTACAGAGAGGAGGAGAGACAGAGTGGAAGATCTTTCGTCCCATGATTCACTCCTCAAGTGGCCACAGTGGTTGGAGCTGAGCTGATCCGAACTCAGGAGCCTGGAGACTCCTCTGGATCTCCCATGCAGGTGCAGGGTCCCAAGGCTTTGGGCTGTCGTCTACTGCTTTTCTCAGGCCACAAACATGGAGCTGGATGGGAAGCAGGGCCGTCGGGATACAAACTGGTGCCCATATGGGATCCTGGCATGTTCAAGGCAAGGACTTTAGCTGCTAGGCTATTGCACCTGGCCCAGTTTTTTTTTTTTTTAAAGATTTATTTATTTTATTACAGTCAGATATACAGAGAGGAGGAGAGACAGAGAGGAAGATCTTCTGTCCGATGATTCACTCCCCAAGTGAGCCGCAGCGGGCCGGTGCGCGCCGATCCGAAGCCGGGAACCAGGAACCTCTTCCAGGTCTCCCACACGGGTGCAGTGTCCCAAAGCTTTGGGCCGCCCTCGACTGCCTTCCCAGGCCACAGGCAGGGAGCTGGATGGGAAGTGGAACTGCCGGGAATAGAACCGGTGCCCATATGGGATCCCGGGGCATTCAAGGCTAGGACTTTAGCCATTAGGCCACGCCGCCGGGCCCTTTTAAAATTCTTGTTGATTTTGTTTGGATCAGGCTGAAGCCAGGAGCCAGGGTCTGCCACGTGGATGGCAGGGACCCAGGTACTTGAGCCGTGACTTGCTGCTTCCAAGGGTGCACAGAAGCAAGGAATTGCAATGGGAAGTGGGGCTGGGACTCAAACCCTGGCACTCTGAGGTGGGTTGCGGTATCCCAAGCAGCATCTTGGCCGCTGTGCCAAATGCCTGCCCCACTGGGCCAGCTCTGAGATAGTATTTTGTATTGAATTTTAAACACATTTACAGTCCTCAGAATAGCATAATATGTTTATGTTGTGAGTTTCTCTCATGTTACAGATGAAGAAACTGAGTCACAGAGAAGTAAGTTGATCATTTAAGGCGGTACAGTCGGTGTAGAGAGCAGGATGTACTACTGGACAGGCAGTTTGGCTCCAGAGCCTTTGTTGCTAACCAATGGGCTGCATTTCCTAGATGTTGGGGTGGGGGTGGGTGGGTATAGAGTCATAGTGGTTGGTCATGGAGTGGCTTCCTGGAGGAATTGTGAATGGCTTCTGGTACCAGCAGCATGGTGCTTTGGAGGGCTATGGAGCCAAATCTGGGCCAGGGATCCAAGGACCTGAGCCATCTTCCACTGATCTCCCAGGAGCATTAGCAGGAAACCGGATTGGAAATGCAGCAGCTAGGACTCAAGCCAGCACCCATGTGGGATGCTGGCACTGCAGGCAATGGTTTTACTCACTGTGCCACAGAGAGGGCTGCAAGGCAGAGACCCCTGCTCCAGGCCTGGGGTAGGGGTGGGTGGATGAAGAAGCAGAGGAACCTGGGAAGTCGGGCAAGCTGGGAGGAGCTGGAGCAGCTGGCTGCTCCTATGAAAGCTTTTTGTTCATTGGTGCTTTGGCTGTCTATAAATATTTTCAAGTCTATTTTTAAGGGCTAAGAACTCTTGTTAAGCACACCACCACCACCATTACCATGCCTCAAAAATGAATAACAACTTTTCACTAGTACCAATATCTCACACTTTCTTATGAATTTTATTTTTAAAATTTAAGCCTTCTCTTTTTAAAAAAGGTATGAATTTAATTAATTTATTTGAAAGACAGAATTAGAGAGAGTGAAAGATCTTCCATCTAGTTTACTTTCTAAATGGCCACAATGGCCAAGATGGGGCCAGGCCTAAGCCAGGAACCTGGGACTTCATCTGGGTTTCCTGTATGGGGGCAGGTGCTCCCTGCTAATGGTCTGGCACCCATAAGGGATGCCAATATTTTAGGCAGTGGCTTAACCCGTCATTCCACAATGCTGGTCCCTATTTGTAAACTAAACTATCATGCATGAGAATACTTCAGAAAGTCCATGAAAAATACAATTAAAAGATAATTTTATTCCATTGCAAAAACATTGAACTCCATACTTTTTTTCATAATATATATTTGCCATAAACTTTAAAAAAATGTTTTATGAAAAAAAACAAGAAATTAACAACGACACAAAGAACATAAAAAGAAAGCAAAATAAAAATTAAAAAAAAAAGCAATGAAAAAAAAAGTTTCATGGAACTGGCACAATGACTCAGTTGGCTAATCCTCCACTTCCAAGTGCCATAGGGGTGCCAGTTTATGTCCTGGCTGCTCCACTTTCCACCCAACTCCCTGCTTGTGGCCTGGGAAAGCAGCAGAGGATGGCCCAAAGCCTTGGGACCCTGCACCCATGTGAGAGACCCCGAAGAGGCTGCTGGCTGTTGGTTTTGGATTGGCTCAGCTCCGGCTATTACAGCCATTTGGGGAATGAATCAGTGGATGGAAGATCTTTCTATCTCTCTTTCTCTCTGTAAATCTGCCTTTCCAATGAAAATAAATAAATCTTTATATATATATGCTTCATTTATACAAGAACAAAACACAGTGTGCAAAGTATTTACATATATATTTTTTTGAAGGAATACTAGATCCAAGATACCCTCCCAAGGCTAGGCTCTTGCCAATGTGCCTCCTGGCTCCCCAGTCATCCATGTGGGAGACCCAGAATTACACTGCTGACTCCTGGTTTCAGCTTCAGCTGTTGCAGGCATTTGCAGGACATTTCTCTCTTTCTTCCCCTTTAAAGTAAATATAATGCATACATACATATATCAAAATTTTAAGAGATCCAGCAACCACATTTATTTTAGCCATATTTGCATCCTGACTTGAGTAAGAACAATAAAATAAAAATTCATGGAACCAATACTGTTAAGTCACTGCCTGCAATGCCAGCACCCCGTATTGGCCAAGTTTATGTCCCAGGTGCTTCACTTCCAGTCCAGCTCCCTGCTAATGCACGTGGGAAAGCAGCAGAAGATGATCCAAGTTCTTGGGTCCCTCCACTCACATGGGAGATCCGGAAGAAGTTCCTGGCTTCTGGCTCCGGCCTGCTCCAACCCCAGCTGTTTGGGGAGCAAACCAGCAGATGGATGATCTCACCCTTTCTCTGTGTCTAACTGTCTTTCCAATAAGTAAAAATAAATTAAAATGAAATGGCACAGAGATCAACAAGTAAAACAATATAAGCTAAAACATAAAATTGTTTATTTCTGGGATTGTCTAATATCTGTGGATGGTGGAAGTGCGGCTGTGGGACAGGGAGCTTCAGATAAAGGTCCCTTGAAAGTTTTTTCTCTTGCAAAATTTGATTGTGAAAACTTTCCAACGTGGAGAATGGAACAATGTGGTAATCACTGCTGAGATCCAATAACTGAGACTTTGCTAAACTGGCTTGATCTGTGTAATGACAGGTAAGTACACCTGGTCACTCCCACCTCCCTTAAACGGTCCAAGGGTAAGTTGCAGGGATGGTGGTCCTTCGTCCCCCAGTGCGCGTCGACCTCTGTGATGGTAGGGACAGAAATGATCAGAAATCAGCAAGGTCTGGCCGGGTATGCTCCTAGGCTTGCTAGAGTCCCTGCTGCAGCTTCCACCCAACTGACCCTGAGAACTGTACCTAGTAACCATGTGTTCTGTATACTTTATGAGCAGTGAACTACACTCAGGCAAAGTGGCTCCCCCAGGGCCATGTGGCTTGGCTCGGTCCCAGGCACATGTGCACCTCCCACTGAGCCAAGTGTGGCCCCTGGCAGTGGACCCTCCCTAGGCTTGGGTATGTAGCTGTGCTGTTTGAGAAGGAGTTGACCTGGTTCTCCATGCCACTGAGCCAAGGCACAGAGGTGAAAGAACATCTCAAGGTCACTTAGCATTGGAGGCAGCCAGCACGCTGGCTTCCTGCCCTCCCCTACCCTGGGGACCTCCACTGCCTCCCGCAGGGGTGGGACAGGCTATGTGCTCACTAGGCATGTGTGTAGGCATAGCTGTCATGCTGGGGCACACGCTGCAGCTGGCACAGGCAAGGCTGGTGCTGTTGGAAGGATCAGCCTGGAATCCTCCCTCACTTTTTAGCTGGATGAGCTTGGGCACCTAGCTTCACTTTCCTGAGTTGCCATATGCCACATATACCTGCCAAGCTCAAATGGGGTGGGTACCCTGTGTCTGGGGCCCTTTGCGCCCTCTCTCATAGTGCCTCCCCTTAGGGGACACTCAGTACATGCATTCATGGACCCCTGTTGAGGCAGACCCACCCTGTAATGTGTGCTGGCCCTGAGGAGTTGGTGAGCGAAGCACAAGGTACTTATGGGTCATGGGGAGTAGGGGTCAGGCCCCTGGGAGGTGGGGTGGAGCTCAAGGAGCCCCTGGAGAGAGCTTAGGGGGAAGGGGGGGTTGGGATGAGACCACCCTCTTCTTGGCCTCAGCTTCCCCACCTGTGCAGTGGGTGCAGAGCTCTCTTCCTACTGGCTTGCTTGGAGAACTGCAGATGCAAACATGCCTTCCGGGCAGTGATGTCCTCCTGCCAGTCCCTCCCCCAGGCCCCTTCCCTGCAGGGAGCAGGTCCTGTCCCTCCCCTTGTCCCCCCGGAAGGCTCACTTCCTGCTTTCCTCTCTCCAGTGCTGGACAAGTGGTGAATATCAAGGCCAAGGTGAACCGGGCCTTCAACTCCAGCATGGAGGTGTGTGGGGCAGCACCACCTGGGGATGGGTGGGTGGGGCGGGTCTCTTCCTCTTCTCTCTTCCTCTCAGCCCCCGACCCGGGCTCACCCTCCCTTGCATAGCCCTATCAGGGCAAGCAGAGCTCTGCATAGCAGGGCTGGGCAGAGCCTTATGATCTTGTCTGATAACTCCGTAACTCAAAAGGGAAAATTGAGACCCAGGAGGGGCAAGAGACTTGCCTTGGGTATCTGAGCCTCGGTTCAGCAGCCACATGGCTACAGGGATAGAAGGAAGGCAATGTTGTGTCCCCAGCCTAGAGGCTGAGGGGCTAGAGCAAGACCACAATGGACTGGAGCTCACTGGCTGAACTTCAGGCCTGTCTCCATATCTGTGGAGTAGGAGCGTGCTGATACACAGGGTGTGTGGGTGTTGAGGGGGACCCCAACAGGACTTCAAGCATGTCTCCTGAGGGACCACTGGGACTGGATAAGCAGATCCTCACCACACCACCCTGGGTGTCCCCCAGATTCCCAGGTACCTCCTAGTTTCCTCTGGGAGGCAGTCATCCTTACAGTCTGGCCTTCCATGGGCACAGACTTGCTTCAAGCCTCTCTCACCAGCTAGTGGGAGGTGTGTTCACTCCTGGGTTACAGATGGAGAAGCTGAGACCCAGGCAAGGGAGGTGAGTTACACAGGGTTTCCCAAGGAACTGGGCCAAAGCCAGAACCACCCGCAGCTCTCTGTACCCCCGAGACCTGGCTGGCAACTCAGACGCACCAAAGGGCCTATCCTGGCTTGCTGTGGGACTTCCTGTTACTTCCATCTTTATTCCCTCCACCCTCTTCTTCCTCTCCAGGTGGGTATCCAGGTGACCTCTGAGGACATGTGCTCTGAGAAGCAGTGGACCGTGTGCAAGGCCTTGGCCACCTTTGTGGCCCACAGGGAGCTCTCCAAGGTTGGTGGCTGTACCTATTGGCTTGGCGTTGCTCTGGCATCTGGGACCCTTACCCTGGGGCCTGGGCTGGGGTGAGGAGGAGTCAGGGAGTGGCAGAGGGGTTGAGGAGGGGGTGCTGAAGGGTGACCACAGCC
This sequence comes from Ochotona princeps, assembly GCF_030435755.1. Lineage (NCBI taxonomy): Eukaryota > Metazoa > Chordata > Mammalia > Lagomorpha > Ochotonidae > Ochotona > Ochotona princeps. The sequence continues at coordinate 43,725,312 of NC_080833.1, forward strand.
CCTAGAGGAGGGCTCACTCCCCACCATGACCTGATCCCACCCCTTCCTCCTCCCACGAAAAGCCCTTGCTCTCTCTGCTTTCTCTTCTTCAACACATGGAAGAAGAGTTTGATGTGCAAGGTCATAATGACAGAAAACAGGAAGATGGGTACAAAGAGGAGTGGGAGGTTTGTGGCCTTCAGTGGGGCAGCCCAAGGCCTCTGGGCCCCTTCAGGAAGCATATCCTGAGCACGTCTGTCCTACGCCCTGGCCAACAGGTGAAGCTGAAGCAGATCACACCACGGACCGAGGAGGAAAAGACGGAGCATAGCGTGGCGGCAGAGCGCCGGCGCATGCGCCTACTCTATGCTGACACCATCAAGGACCTCCTGGCCAACTGTGCTATTCAGGACGGTGAGCAGCAGAGACCGTGGCAACTTGTCCCCAAAGCAGGACCTCTATCCACTTGTAGACTCAAACCTATCACCTCAAGTAGGCCAGGGAGAGGAGAGTGTTAAGGCTTCGTGGCCAGCTCCCAGGAACCCTGGGGACCTCCAGCCAGGGCCTACAAGCCTCCCATGCACAGGGCCAGGGCACTGCCTCGGAGGCCAAGGGTCGTTGTGCCAGCCAAGCACGGATTCACTGTTTTAGAGACTTGTTTCCTTTCCCCACTTTTTTTCTTATCTGGGTTTGGGTCAGGACATCCTCAGTGGGCCTGCAGTGACAAAGCTGCCCAAGGACTCACTTCTCAAAATGGAGCTGCATCATGAACTATCAGTGCACAGGTGTGTGTGTTTCTGTGTCCCCAGGACACAGAATAAAAAGCAATACTCCTCGACCCGGACTCAGATTGGCTAGCTAATCCTCCCCTTGCAAACACTATGGGTGCCAGTTCATGTCCTGGCTGTTCTACTTCCCATCCAGTTCCCTCCTTGTTGCCTGGGGAAGTAGTTGAGGATGGCCCAAAGCGTTGGGACCCTGCACCATGTGGGAGACCCGGAAAATTTCCTAGCTCTTGGCTTTAGATCAGCTAAGCCCTGGGTGTTGCGGCCATTTGGGGAATGAACCAGTGAAAGGAAGATCTTTCTCTTTCTGTCTCTCCTCCATAAATCTGCCTTTCTAATAAAAAATTAAAGGGTCCTCCGAAAGGTAGCTCCTGTTTACGGAGTCTTCCCAAAAGTAACGCCTCCTTATTTAGGCACGATGGTTGTTATTTATCCTTGTCCTGTGCCATTTGTTTGTTTATTTGAAAGACAGAGTGAAAGAATCATTTTTTCTTTAAGATTTATTTATCTTTATTGGAAAGGCAGATTTACAGAGAGGAGAGACACAAGGAGAAAGATTTTCCATCCTCTGGTTCACTTCCCAAAGGGCTGCAATGTCTGGGGCTGAGTCAATTTGAAGCCAGGAGCCAGGAGTCTCTTCTTGGTCTCCCACATGGGTACAGGGTCCCAAGGCTATAGGCTACCCTCCATTACTTTCCCAAGCCACAATCAGGGAGCTGGATGGGAAGTGGAGCAGCTGGGACACAAACTGGTACCTGTATGGGATGCCATTGTTTGCAGGTGGAAGATTAACCTATTGAGTCACTGTGCCAGGTGAGAGAGAGAGAGAGAGAGAGAGAATATGAATCTTTATTTACTTTTCAAATGGCTACAATGTCTGGTGCTGGTTCAGGCTGAAGCCAGGAACCTGGAACTCCATCCCGATCTCCCATGGTGGTAACAGGAACCCAAGTGCTTGAACCATCTTCTGTTGCCTTCCAAGGAGCATTAGCAGGCAGTAGGATCATAAGCGGAGCATTTGGGACTTGGGCCAGTGCTCAAGTGGCCACTTAACCTGTTGCACCACAGTGCTAATCCCTGCTCTCTGTTTCCTGTGCCTTGCTTTGCCTTCTGAGAGTATATCTTGGAGGTGGCTGTGTCTCCGGACACAGAGGTGGACACTGAATTTCACAAAAAGAGGAAAGGAGTTCTGAATGGAGAGCATTGTTTGGGCTAAGGCCCAGAGGGGGCCTTAGATCTGGGTGACAACATTGAAACCTACAGGAGGAATCTGAGAACCCCGGGGGTGCTGTTCTGCTGCCCAGGGTGTGGAGAGAGCAGCCTGAACTTGTCCATCTCAAAGAGAGAAGCAGGCAATGCCTCAGAGAGCTGGGCTTGGAGGTCGGGACAGGAAGACCCAGCTCTTCCTATAACTATCCAGGGCTCCTTGGTCTTTGACCATCCCAGACTGTTGTATTGGCTTGTGTTCCGGCTGCTCCGCTTCCGATCTGTCTGCCTGCTAATGTTTCTGGGAAGGCAGTGGAGAATGGCTCAAGTCCCTCACATCTGCCCAGTCCATCCAACTCTCCTCTACCCCTCCCATCTGACACCTCTCTATGCAGGGGTCAGTCCGATGTGTTGGCCTGACATCTGGGCCTTAGGACTGGCTGTCTGACCTCACGATTGTTCTCCCTTTACTTGTCTGAATGCAGCTAAGCCTAGACCTCACGGCAGCCTGGGAATACCCTACCAGTTCTCCTGTCTGCATTCTGTTCCCCTTCCCTGGCTGTGAACTACCCATCTTGGCTGGCTCATCCCTGAACAGGACACTCTCCTTGGAGATGGGAGATAGGGACAGGGGCATGTCCCTGAAGCTCCAGGTCCTGTTCTTTGTCCACCTCTCCTCCTGGAGATGTCCCTGTGCCGGGGCAGCCGGAGACTGGCGTGTGTTTGTGTTTTGTGAGTTGGAGCCATACACCCCATGGCCACCCTCAGCAGTTGTTTGGGGTCACTTGGCTGGCTGGCCCCTCACAGAGGAGGCAGGGGAGGTCTGGAGTGACAGGGGGTGTGGTCACTTGTTTTGTCCAAGGTCATCAGCCTCTGTGGGCCACAGGTGGGGGCAGAGCAGGTGTATGTGCTGCCTCCTGCTCTGTGACATGCTCATGCCCTCCCTCGTCCCATGTCCTCCCACTCCTCCTGCAGGGCCTGCCTGAGCCTCAGGTGTGCTTGGTGCTGAGTAAGGTGGGGTTCTCGGGGCTGCCCGGTGCTGGGGTAGACAGCTGTCCTTGGGAAGCTTCTCACCTCCCTGCTTCCCTCGCTGGGCCCTTGTCACCGTCAGATCCTGAGAGCAGAGACTGCGGCCGCATGGTGCCGGCCGAGAACACACGTGTGGAGAGCGTGGAGCTGGTCCTGCCTCCCCATGCCAATCACCAGGGCAACACCTTTGGTGGCCAGATCATGGCCTGGATGGAGAACGTGGCCACCATCGCAGCCAGGTGAGGGCCGGGCAGGCCACCTCGCTATCTGTCTCCTCCTGCTCCCCTTGCTTCTCTCCACCCCCTCCACCCTCCAGCCTGGGGTTAGCATTCAGGGCATCAGTGGCTTGGCTGCGCTGGTAGAGTATACCAGCCTTGGGGAACCAGAGCTCCCTGTGGCTCCCATCGTCTACCAGGGCAGCATCAAGCCCCTTGGTTCCTTGCTCTGACCCTGCCTGCTTTCTTCCTAGTGTGTGCCAAGTGCATGCTGTTCCCTGCCTCTGCCCTTGCCCCGGTGCCAGCTCCTGCTGTACATCCTCCACGATTGCTGCTGACATGTCCTTCCCACCTCTCCTTGCACAGTACCTTCTCCCTGTGTGTGTGTCTGGGGTAGGAGCTACATTAAATGTCGGCATCTCTTTTAGGCTCAAAATAACTGACATCCACTGACACACTCTCAGACTTCCACGAGTTTAAACTTGTCTTTCTCTGTCCCTTCCCACCCTTTCCTAGCAGGTGGGCTCCTCCTCATCCCTTGGAGCTTGGCCCATTCAGTCTCCTGCGCCTCCAACCCCATGTGAACCATGGCAGACAGTGCACCAATACTGCCATTGTGGGCAGCCCTATCTAAGAGTGCCAAGAGATGCCAGAGGAGGGAGGGTGTCTGGATGGTTCAGGAAGACTTGCTGGAGGAGGAGCGCTTCAGCAGGTCCCTAACAAGCGGCTCTGGATAAGGGCAGGGATTCCAGGTAGTGGGTGTGGTAAACGGTTAGGAATAAAAGTTGGAAGAAACATGGAAAGGGTTCATCTGAAGCTTAAGGTTTTGTCTGTCATTTCAAACTCCGTATATGGACCTCAGTATTACAAGCTGTGAAATGGAGTGTTAGCTCGGTGTTCTGAGCAGAACTGCCATGGGACTGGCTCAGAGGACAGACTGGGTCTGAGAATGAGGCCCAGGGAAGGGTGGGGGTGGGGAGTTGGGTAGAAGGCTGGTCCAGGTAGTGACTGAGCTCTGTGTCCTCACCCCTGTGTCCCCAGCCGGCTGTGCCGCACCCATCCTACACTGAAGGCCATCGAGATGTTTCATTTCCGAGGCCCGTCCCAGGTGGGCGACCGCTTGGTGCTCAAGGCCATTGTGAACAATGCCTTTAAACACAGGTGAGGGGCTGGGTGACTGGGCCCCTGCAGCCCAGGCCCACATGTGATGCTAATCTTCCCTCCACTGTAAGCTGCCCTGGTTCCCGCTCCTGACTTCCTGGCTACCCATGACTGGGACAGGGTGCTTCCTTTGGACTTGCTCCACCCCTGTGCTCCCTGCCATCTCAGGTCGTAGCCTGTGTCTGTGGCTATCCACCCATTCCCTGACACCTGCACACTTCCCTGATGAGATCTGGACAGTATTTGGTCATTTGTCAAACCCTTCTCCAGCCTCCTCCTAAAGCCGTTAGCCCCACCATAGCCCTTGTTTTTGGGGTGCAAGCCGACACCTGCTCCCAGGAAAGCTCACTTGAAGTCAGTCTCTGAATGTGACTGTGGAGACTGTGGTGTAATTATCCAGAGTGGAGGATCAGAGCCAGGCTGCCTGGCTTCAGGCCCACCTCCTACTGGGGCCGGTTACTTTATGCTTCTGAGCATCAATTCTTGCCCATTTGGAAATGGGGCTCACCCTGACCTTCTTGTGGCTGCCAGGACTCTGAAGTGTCACTATTGTTCACTGGTGGAAGGCCTGACAGCTGCTGGCACTGCTTCTGTGATTTGGCCTTTGACCCGCACGCATCCTGTGGCCACCCAGGGAATGCTTTCCCTGCAGCTGAGAGGCCTGGTGCATAGTCTGGGTTCCCTTCCTGGCCTGTTATGGGACCTTGGGCCACCTATGGTGTATAGTGTCCACATTCTGTAATCATAGGCTGCTGTTGTATGATCAAAAAGGGGAGACAGACACGATGCAGCCACTGGGCTGCTCCCGCCCTGCAAACCTGTGTGTTGAGCTTCCCTCTCATTAGGCCATGTCCCACCTCCGTGTTGCTGGCCTTGGCAATGCAAACTGCTCATAGAAGCCTTTGCTTTCCTGAGTGTTGCCTCTTTGCCAAGCTGTTAGCCCACGAGGCATGGATGGGATAGGATTATTAATTTTCCTGTCCCCCAGGACTGGACCCAAAGTAGGTGTCCTGACTCACTGAAAGAAAGGGCCAGTTCTGGGTATCCTGCCTGGGAACTCTGATCCAGGTGGCTGGGAGAACTGTAGGTGTGCTGGTGCACACACATACATGTATGTGCATGTAAGTGTGTGATTGTGCATGTATAGGAGTGTTGTATGTCTGTGGATGAGTGTATGTGCACACATGTACCTGCATGTATGAGTATGTATATATGAACATAAGAATGTGCATATATGTGCAAGTATATGTGTGCAATGAGCATGCATACATTGTACTGGTGTGTCAGTGTGCATATACATGTTTATGCATGCATATGAGTAAGTGTGCATATGACACATGTGTGTGCGCATGCTGGTATGTGTGCATGTGTGCTGGTGTGCATGCATATTAATGTTTAGAATGTGTGTGACTGTATAAGGATGCATGTACTGTATGAGTGTATGGGTGTGCCCATGTATATGAGTGAGTGTGTGTATGAGCATGTGCTAGTGTGTGAGTGTGTATATGTACATGTGTGAGTGTGAGAGTGCATACCTGTGTGTCTGTGCCAGTGGCTCTGTGGCCCCAGTGAGGGCTGTTCCACATGGTCACATGCTTTCCCATCAGCATGGAGGTGGGCGTGTGTGTCGAGGCTTATCGCCAGGAGGCCGAGGCCCACCGGCGCCACATCAACAGTGCCTTCATGACTTTTGTTGTCCTGGACGCCGATGACCAGCCCCAGCTGCTGCCCTGGATCAGGCCTCAGCCTGGGGTGAGTGGGCGAGTGCCCCGCTCCAGCACTGGCTCCAACAGGCCCTGGGAAATGGGGGGACCCAGTCCTGCCTTCTGGTGGGGCCCAGCTAACCACTTGGAGGGTCCCTGATTGTGCCTCTGGGGTACCCCTTAGGTAAGGTGGGCCCTTTGTTCTGTCCACCTGAACTCAGGATGCAGAATGCAGTGTTGGGGCCTGGACTCATAGGCTTTCTCAGGAATGAGGGTGTCTGCCTCCTGTGTGCCCTCTCCCTCCCTGGGGAAATATTCGCTACTCACCTGCTTGCCCTGAGCTGGCTCTGCAGCAAGGAGCTGGGTGGTGACTGGAGCCAGGTCTCCTGCTCACATGGAGGAGATGATTGACAGTGTTATAGAGAAGGTGGGCTCTGGTCATCCTGCGACCCTGACCAGTTTCCACCACCGAGGGTTGTGGTGGGCATTGGATGGTGTTTTACATGGTAAGAACTCAGGAAGGGTGGATGGTACATGGCAAGTGCCCTGGATGTCGGGCCACTGGGAGTGTCTTTACAGAGCAGGCAACTGAAGTCCAGTAAGGGGAGGGGTCGCCTGAGACTTTGAAGAATGCTGAGGCTGCCCCTAATTCTCTGCTGCTTTCCCACTCGGGGAAAATTTTCCAAGGATGCCCCAAGTTCCACTTCAGGGTTGCAGGAAAGGGGCATAGCCAGGGCGGAGCTAGCTGCTGGCCTGCCCCCACCACACCTGTCCCTGCTTCCTCCCCAGGATGGTGAGCGACGGTACCGAGAGGCCAGTGCCAGGAAGAAGATTCGCCTGGACCGGTGAGTGTGGGCTGGGTGACAGGGATGGTGCTGGGTCAAGGCCGGCCAGCTGTGATGAGCCCAGGGGCACAGGCATGGATGCAAAGCCAGGACCTCTGACTCTATGCCACCTATCAGCATGGCCTCCTGGCAAAGAGGTCTTAAGACCCATTGTGTAGTTGACCACCATAAGGACTGAGGGGCCTGAGCAGCAGAGTAAGGATCTTAGTGGTGTCTGGCTGATTTTTGATTCATGGACTGTGAGGGCCAATGGGCAAAGTGAGGCAAGAGCATCTTGGACAGGAGGTGTGGTTATGCAAGACATCAGCCCGGTGTATCTGACTTTGCTGGGAAAATGTTTTACAAACTTGAGAGTGCTGTGAGCATGCATGCAGTGTTCACAAGCTGGAGTCAATAGGCAAATGTGTGGTTGAGCAGCATTTGATATAATCCCAGTGTGCTCTCTGAAGCAGGGCCCATTGCTGATTCCATTTCACAAAAGGAAGCCGTTGAGGCATGAGGCTGAAGTTGCTTGGATGGGACTGAGCCTTGAGCCTGCCGCTCTTCCTTGCCGACTGGTTCCCAGCCCCTGAGCAGCTAGCTGCTGGTTTGCCATGCCAGGCTTGTGTGTTCTTGGCTGCTGCTTCCTGTGTGCCCAGCTGAGTCTGAGCCAGGATGCGGGGTGCAGACCAAGGCCTGGTGCCCGCCTATGTCCACAGAGATGGACTTCCCAAGAACCCACCTGGTCCCTTCCTGTCCTCTTAGGAAGTACATCGTGTCCTGTAAGCAGACAGAGGTACCCCTCTCTGTCCCCTGGGACCCAAGCAACCAGGTAAGGCCCTTTCCTAGCGGGGTCCTGGCCTCCTCTGGTTGCCCTGGTGGGTGGGGAGGATGGCCTAAGGGGAGCTGGCTACCTCTTCCATGCGTCTCTGGTTCTTAGAGTCTGCAGGGAGCTTCCCATGTTCCCCTGTTGGACAGGAGGATGCTGAGACCCTGGGCAGGTGGTGGGTCACATGGCAGGACTGGCTGAGCCTGGGTGGGCCTCCCTCCCTGACGCATTTGCGGGGCCTTTGTCATAGCACTTACCCACTTCACCGTGTCGGTTCCTCTCCCAGCTGCCAGCTTGGCCCTTGGGCAGAGAAGACCAACATCTGTGTGCTCTCCACAGGTGTACCTGAGCTATAACAATGTCTCCTCCCTGAAGATGCTTGTGGCCAAGGACAATTGGGTGCTGTCCTCAGAGAGCAGCCAGGTAGCCCCCTCCCCACCCCCATCAACTCTCCTTTCTCTGGCGAGGCCCAGGGGCCATCAGGCACCTCTATGAAAGAGGCCTTTCTGACAGAGTTGGTGATCACACAACCCACCCAGCTACAGAAACACGCCTGCTCCCAGGGTCTGGGGAAGATAAACCCAGTCTTTCTCTCCCGCCAGCCCCCTTCCTGTCCACCACGCCCTCCCTCTCCCCCAAGCCTACTTGGACAAGTCATTCCCAGCCTGCAACATTAGGGTTCCAGAACATGGTGGCCTCAGTCCCTGCTTTTCAGAGTTTCCTGTCCCTTTGGGCTAAATGCCCTCAACAGCCCATCTGCTTGGGGATGTAGTTGAGGCTCAACAAGGTGGAAACCCTTGTTGCTGGCCACACCACCAGCTAGTGGCAGCCATGGGCCTGCAGCGCCAGCTTGCCTGCAGTGTGGTCTGGGGGGCATGGGATGAGTCTCATTCTGCCCATGCAGGTCCGCCTCTATACCCTGGAGGATGACAAATTCCTCTCCTTCCACATGGAGATGATGGTGCAGGTGGACGCAGCCCAGGCCTTCCTGCTGCTCTCAGACCTGCGCCGGAGGCCCGAGTGGGACAGGCACTACCGGTAAGGAACCCCTGCTCCTGCCAAGCTGCCTCCTGCCCCAACACACTCTTACTAGCTAGGCTTTGAAGGGGTTGTGGCTCAGGAGGGGTGGCCTGTTGGTTATGTGATAGGTGGGGGTCAGGGTCATGGGCATCTTGAGCCCTTAGGAAGGGACTGAGCCTGGAATTGGAACAGGAGCCTGTGTTTAAATCCTTCCTTAGAAGGTGGTGGTCTTCTGTTTTCCCTCCTCTTCCAGTGGGAATGTGGGAACTAGGTCATGGATGAGCACTCAGGATTAGATGAGTGACTTTCCAACCATGCTCTGTGGAGTTCTACACTCTCCAGGGGACTGAGGAAGTGATTGGGGGTGGGGCCGGAAGGCTGAGGGCCCTGGTGAGCTCCTTCCAGGGTCAGGCCAACTGATAGAATGGCCAGTTTGTCCAGTTAGCCATGTTGGCTGATTCCTCTTATTAATATGCACTTGAATAGAGCAAATGACTATGAAAAGAAATGTTATCCCTTTGAATATATGCATTCCCCAAATTCTTCATATAAATATCTTCTCCTTGAATTTATTATACATATTATATTTTAAAAAATATTTCTTTGAAAGACAGAGTGGCAGAGAAAGTGCTTGGGTCATCTGTTGCTGCTTTCTCAGATGCGTTAGCAGGGAGCTGGGCTGGAAGTGGAGCAACCTGGTCTTGAACCAGTGCCCATATAGGTTGCTGGCATCACAGACCATGGTGAATCCATTATGTCATAATGCTAGCCCCGTGGCTTCCTTTCTGATCAGTCATCTTAGCTTCCTGTCTGTATCTCACTCTTTCAGAGCAAGTCGATTCAGCAGTTTATACACATACTTACCTCTTAAAGTTTTTTTTTTTTTTCAAAAGTGCTGATTTGCTTAGAAAAGGCTATTCTAAGGGCTAAGTGTTGGTTCAAGTCCTAGCACTTCTTGCCTGAGATCCAGCTCCCTGCTGATGCACCTGGGAAAATAACAGAAGATGGCTCCTGTGCCATCTGTGGGATGCCTGAGGGAGTTCCTGGCTCCTGGCTTCAACCTGGTCCAGCCCCAGCCATTTTGGTCATTTGAGTGAACCAACAGGTGAAGATCTCTGTTTCTCCCCCTCCCCTCTCAAAAGCTGCCTTTCAAATAAATAGATCTTTTTTAAAAAATCCAAAAAACAACAACAACAAAAATTAAAAACACAAATGCCTGGCCTAGGTAACCCTAAGCCTGCTGATGGTGCATTCTAGAAGCCAGAGGGATGTCTTGGGAGTGGATGTTGGGTAGGCAGAGGGGTTGTGTATGTGACAGGGAGACTTTTGGAGGAAATAGGCTGTTGTGGGCCTTGAAGGCCATCTGAAATCTTGATAGTTGGTGGTGTTCTGCAGGTAATGGCTTCAGGGAAAAGAGAACCCCTAGCTTGCTTCCTCCTCCTCCATAGCTGCTCTGCTCCTGGGGCAGCCCCCTAGAGCAGGGCAACGTGGGACAAAGGTGATGGGGTTGTGAGTCTGCACAGGAAGGTCTTGTGTGTTGACATATGTCTACGTGTGTTCAGCTAGGCATAGTCTGTGGGGCCTGGGAGCTTAACTTTGCCACCCAACAACCTGGGCACATCCCAGCCTGCCACCTGAATAACTCTGTGGCCAAGGGCAGTGTATTGCTGGAGTTGTGGCCCCCTCCTCTGCAACGTGGGGGCATGAGGAGTACCTGCCACATGTGGCCTCATGGAGCTGCAGTGAAATGATGCTGGAAAGGCACTTAGAATGGTGTCTGGCATGCGGGGGCTGCTCTCCGAACATCAAAGACAGCAACTAAACAGTCCTGCATCTTTGTGGGGCATGTGCACCTGCAGACAGGTAGACATGCTCAGGTCTGTGTGGCGCTCTAGGTGTGCCAGTGTGTGCACCTATGTATGTATGTAGATCCCTGCCAGCACGTGTTTGTCTCCTTGTCTACGTATGCACACATGCTCGTGCTTGTCCTGGCGTGGCCATCCACTCCAGTCTAGGTCAGTGCCCAGAAGAGCAGTGGCTGGGGAGGCTGCAGCGTACCAGGCTGCATAGACCTGCCTGGTGTCCTGAGCTCCGGCCTTCTTGCAGGAGTGTGGAGGTTGTGCAGCAGGTGGACGACGATGATGCCATCTGTCATGTAATCAGTCCCCCACTTGGTGGAGACCCCAAACCCCAGGACTTTGTGATCTTGGCCTCACGCCGCAAGCCATGTGACAATGGGTGAGTGTCTACTTGCAAGGGAGACAGGTGCAGCATGTGCGGGTATGGGGCGGGGTGGGGGTACAGCAGGAAGGCCTCATCTCCCTTCCCCTCCCAAGTAAGGGCACCTGCTTGGATCAGAGCTTTCCTTCAGATAGCTGTGGGACACCCTCACCCACCATCAGGCCCTGCTGGTCTTTCCTGGGCTGCTGTGGTCTCACCAAGGGCATGTACTTCCTTGGAGCCGCTGTGCCTTAAAGCAGGCTCTGCCTTGGGGCAGTCACAGACAGGACACCTCTTCCATGTGGGGACATCTTGGTTCCTATTCTCTGAAAACCACATGTCCCTTCAGGGCAGTGGGCCTGACAGCCATGCCAGGATATACTGCATCACTCCTGCTGGAGACAAGGGAAACGATAGACTTAAAAGCACAGGACTCCTGCCCTGAGTGGCCACCTGGGCTCCTCTGGGGCCTTGGCCTTCGCTGGACAGAGCAGGTTCTCACCTTCTCCCATGCTCCAGGGACCCCTACATCATTGCCTTGAGGTCGGTCACACTGCCCACACATCCTGAGACCCCGGAGTACCGGCGTGGGGAGACCCTCTGCTCTGGCTTCTGCCTCTGGCATGAGGGGGACCAGTTGACCAAGGTGAGAGAGACCCGGGGGTCCCTTCTCCCCTGCCCTGGCTCCCACCACACCGTGTGTGTGTGTGTGTGTGTGTGTGTGTGTGTGTGTGTGTGTGTGTGTGTGTAGTGCTCAGAGCTCTAGCCCGACACGGCCAACCCCAGGCACAAGTCTTAATCTTTGACATCCCCAGCTCCTCATTTTGAACAGGATTTAGTGTTGGGCTTTGGTGTTTCAGTCACTATCTTCCAGGGCCCTGCAGCTGGTGGGAGGATGCCCAGGACAGTGCCATGTGCAGGGAGCCCTGCTGGAGGAGGGCATCCCTGGTGAGCATCCAGATTCTTAAGTGATCTCCAAGTTTCCAATGAGGGGGGACTGTTTATTGTTCTCCCAGGGTTGGGGTAGTAGGGCCTGCCTTGGCCCCTGTCCTAGGCCACAGGTTCCCCAACCCTGGCTCAGCTTGCAGGTGGCTCTCTTCCTACAGGTGTCCTACTACAACCAGGCCACCCCTGGCGTTCTCAACTATGTGACCACCAACGTGACGGGCCTCTCATCTGAGTTCTCTGCCACCTTCAAGGCCTGTGAACAGTTCCTCGTCAACAACCGCAGCGACCTGGCCCCCAGCCTCCAGACTCTCTAAGGCCCTGCCATGTTCCCAGGGACTTAGGCACAGTGTGTGGAGGGAGGCAGAGGCTTTTATTCCTTCCTGTCTCCCCCCCAGGGTGACAGCCTTGACCCGGGGGTCCACTAGTCCAGTACTCCGGCCAGTCAATCAGTGTCTGCCCACATCCTAGGCCAGCAAGTCCTTGCGATACTCCTGGGGCAGTCTGTAGTAGACACGGGTCCTGTCGACGCTTCTGGCTGCCAGCAGCCCCGCATGCACTGCTGCATCCTCGCCGTCCGAGGGGCTATGGTACACTGTGACCGTGGCCCTTGGAGAAGCTGCCAGCAGCCTGGCTACAACTCCGGCCGCACTCTGGCCCAGGGGCCTGGCCTGTAGTTGGAATGACACTGGCTGCCTGAGCCCCTGGTATAGCTCCAGCATGTCTGTGAGCAGTTGCTCCCCATAGCCACTGCCAAGCACTTCCTCTGGCCAGCTCGGGGCCACAGTCACGTGGGGAAAGACCTCAGCCACAGCTGTGAGCAGCTCTTGGCCGGCCATATAGCCGGGGACTGTAAAGCTACCATGGGAGATGATGGCCCCAACCCACACAGGCCAAGGCAGGTGGTCCAGGCTGGAGAGGCGTGCCAGGATGGCCAGGGATGGCCGGAGGGCTCTGGGCTCTGCAATGTGCACATGGATGCCCCAGCGTCTGGGGAGCATGGCCAGCTGCATCAGGCACGACTCAAGAGGGATGGCAGCATTGCCTGCAGCATGTACGGTGGGCATGGGATCTTCAGCTGTAGTTTCCTCAAGGCTGACATTCAATAGGATCATGCCTTCTCCATCTGCAAGAACCAACATGCCTTAAGTTCAGGCTACTGTAGGGACCACAGCTGGGAGTGCAGGGGGAGGCCAGGGACAAGGAGTTAGTGTCCACCCCCCATGCCCTGGGCTCTGCTGATCTGGGTGGTTCTGGGTGCCTGTGATGTGCCTGTTACTTGTCAGACTGACACGATAAATGTCTATCTCTGTGCTTACCTCTGTGTGATGTGACTGGAGACCCTCCAAGGGTGCCAGGACCCCATGCTCTTGACACTGCATGCCTTCCTTTTGCACCCCAGGTACACAGTGCCCAATATGCAACTTAAATGGACTCCCCTGATGCCATGGCAACAGAACCCCAACTTTCAGGGAAGAGGGGTATCCCACAGTGTCAGGTGCCACACGGCTGGCTTCAGGCCTTACCTGGGAGGGTGACTTCCGCCAATCTTCCATGGCCCTGGACTTCTGGAAGGAGCCATTCTACACCCAGTCCATCACCCCCGGGTGCCTGGAGTATGGGGATCAGGCTGCCCCCTGAGTAGTATGTTCGTTTCCGTGTGGCATTCACTGTGGGCTCAAAAATGCCAAGATGAAGTGGCTGCCATTCATATAGTGCCTTCGGTATGCCACGGCACTAACCTGTGTTCACTAAGGTTTGCTGTGACCCGTAGGGGAAATGAGCTGTGAGGAACTGCATGTGGGGTTTGGAATCGGCCAGATGCCATCTGCTGGGACCATTATGCATGTCTCCCCAGCCTTACTTTCCCTGTCTAAGAAAGGGGACCCGAGCTTCTTGTCCTGGGAAAGCGCAGATAGCCGACTGCGGGGATCTGGCTCTCATCAGGAACTCTATTCCTTGTCCCACCCACGTTCCTGCCCGGTGCCCACCAAGCCTGCCCTGTGCAGAGGGCTGCTGCCCCACACCACCCTTTCCCAAGTCCACTCCCTACAGGCCTGCTGCTTGAACTGTGACCAGATGGGCTCGAAGAGGTCATAGTAGATTTGGTGAGTGGCACAGTTGTCCCGGATGTAGAGGAGGTCATCCACAGTAATGGGGTCTATTGTTCCCTGCCACAGCGTCAGGCTGTACCTGGTCCCAGAGAGCGAGATGGCCACTTAGTACCTGCCTGACCCAGCCACGCCCTCCAGCATGACTGCAGGGGGCAAGAAAGGTAGCTGCTATGACTCCACTTTTGGAGCAGGAGCCGTGAAGAAAGAAGTTGTGAAGGGAATAGCATGGGGAATCCTGTATATGGGGTGGGGCCGAGGGAGGAAGGGCTGTAAAGCTGGGAGCTGAATGGGGTGTTTAGAGGACCTCTCCATCCCTATGGGGCAATCATGGGGCAGCTCCAGGGGCACAGCTGGCTCTCATGGGAGAAAGCTTCAGGGAGCCAAGCTATATCCCAGAATCCATGATTTCCAACAGGCACCAAAGGACCTACCCACAGAATGGTGGTAGTGAGCAGCCAGAGGCATGCAAACAGAAAGGACAAGTGCACTAGTGCCTGGGGGTGGAGTAGGATCTGCAGCCTGGGAGTTTTTACCTGTCCGACTGGGCCAGCAGCCAGCTGAAGTGAGGCCAGGCAGCCCTTGCCATGACCGCCCGCACGGGGAAGGTGACTTTCTGCTGCAGTGCGCCCACCAGCCTGTGCATCTGCTCTATCATGGCCTGGGTGTACGTGCTGTTCGGGAGCTGGGGCACATAGAGTGTGGTCCAGCCTGGAGAAAGGGTGATCTGAGGGTACTTCTCCTGGACCAAGGCCAGGAACCTGCAGAGAGATGGGGATGCTGGGATTTTATGGTAGTGCCAGCACGCAGGAAGTGCCAGGAAGAGGAGGGGCCTATTGGGTCTATGAAATGAGTGCAGAAACAAAGTCCTAAAGAGCAGAGGTGGCTTTTTCAAGATGTTCCCCCCCCCCCAAAACTAGGTGAGCTTTGGAGCAAGAGGGGCCTGGATCAGCATCCCATATTGGCACCAGTTTGAGTCTGAGCTGCTCCACTCTGATCTAGCTAATATGGCTGGGAAAACAAAGGAGGATGGTCCAAATGCTTGGGCCCTATACCCAAGTGTGAACTGGAAGAAGCTCCTGGCTCCTAGGATCAGACTAGCCCAGCTCCCTCTGTTGTGGTCATTTGCGGAGTGAACCAGCAGGTGAAAGATCTCTGTCTTTCCCTCTCCGTTTCTAGAATTCTGTCTTCCATTGCACCCGAGACACACACTCAGCATTCACCATATTCACCATATTAGCCTGTCACAGTTAGCTCTCCTGTCTGCAAAGTAGACAGAAGAAAATGCCACCAACCTGGCAGCAGAAGGGACAAATCAGATCTGCTGCTGCCTGCTCTCCGGCACTTACACTCCACTTTGCCTGTGCACTGCAGAGCACCACACAGCTGGTTCAGGACTGTGCTCAGGTCTCAGGAGCTTTGGGGACAGAGGCCATGCTTTGGTCTGGGACTGCCAAGAGGACTTGGCTCTCTGGGAGTCCATAGTGCAGTAAGGGTGACAAACCTATAATAGTGACAGCCCAAGAAAATTGAGAGTGGGGGAGGTGGCATGGTGATTCAACAGGCTAATCCTCTACCTGCAAGTGCCAGCATCCTATAGGGATGTTGGTTCTTGCCACAGTTGCTCTACTTTCTCTCCAGCTTGCTTATGACTTGGGAAAGCAGTGGAGGATGGCCCAAAGCCTTGGGTCCCTGTATCCACCTGGGAGACCCAGAAGAAGCTCCTGGCTCCTGGCTCAGCCTGGCCCTTGTGACCATTTGGGGGAGTGAACTAGTAGTTCAACAAAGGCGTTGGGGACCAGAGACCCCGAGTAAGTGCCTTGATGGACAGGGCTGTTGGGGAGGTTCTAGTGATGACTGGGGGGTGGCGGGGATGATTAGATGAGTTCATTAGGAAAGCAAGGAAAAGCATCTAAAGTGGAGGGAAGGTGACGCTGCACGGTGGACTGAAAAGCCCTACGGTGCCTTCCTGTGTTTGATGAGAAGCGGGCTGGGCACACTGGGGACACTCACTGGGTAGCATTGATTTCGATGGGCAGCGGCACGTTGGGGCCCCTTTGGATGTCTGCGTTGATCCACACGGGCCTGCGGACTTTGCCCTCATCTGTCAGCTTCCGCAGGAGGTCCAGGGATGGGCCCACGGCCTTGATGCTCTTAAAATCCAGCTTGATGCTTTTGGGAGCTGGCAAAGGAACCAGGGAGATGTACTTGCCCAGGCATGAGGCACAGGAAGGGAGAGGTGTGTGTGGTAGAGACTGGGGTGGGGGAAGGAGGCATGAGGACTGGTAGAACTAACCAGAGAAGGGCCTGGTCCCTGGAACCCTCGCCCTCCTTCCCCTGAAGAACCTCAGCCAAGGGCTTGAACCTGGGGGTGCTGGTATGTCAGAGGCAGAAGCAGACTGCTCTGTACTGAGGCCAGTAGGGAGCCACAGAGGATTCAAGCAGGGGAGTGGCTGGACCACCCAAACCTAGTGGAAAGAAACCTGGCCAATATAAAGATTTGATGTGCTGGCATGGCATGAGGGTGGCTCAGGGGTTAGGATTGGCAGGTGCCATGGCTGAGGATGATGAGGGAGAGTGACACATGTGGACTATGCTGGGGATCTGACCAGCCAGCAAATGGACAGGCAGGTGGGGGTGGAGTTTGACTTTGAGGCTTTTCTAACCCAGGAGGGCACCTCAAGCACGTGTAGCACCTTGCACACGGCTCTGTGCTTCCACATCCTCGCCTCACCAGGTGGTGTCTGGGCAGGAACACCTGGCCCTGCATGCTCATCCTCCTGTGGCCTTGGCGGAGCCTGGCTGGCTGGAGGGTGGAAGGGGAAAGCCATGGCCATGAGTAAGCGAGGCTGCAGAGTGGATTGTCACATGGAGAGGATCCCTGCCTGAGGGCCAGAGGCTGGGGAGCTAGGGAGGGAATGGGAGGGGGACGCGGGGAGTCTCACCCCGCTGGGAGAAGGCCAGCACAGTCTCCAGCCAGTGTTGCAGGGTGTTGTCGCTGTAGATGTCTGGGGGGTGGGCCATGATGGGGACCCCCGTCTCGTTGACTGTGTTGAGTCCTTCCACATTGACATCAGCCTCCAAGACCATGATGTCGCCTGGTGAAGAAGCAGAACTCGCTCAGTCTCTTTCCTTTCTAAATTGTTTTTCTTGTCATGAAAGTTCACATGTAACAAAACATTTGAAAGCCACAGAAAAGCAGCAAGAAGGTAATACCTTTCTTATTTTTTTTTTAAAGCTCTACTTGAAAGGCAGTCTGTCTCACACCAGAGAACTTCCATCTGCTAGTTCACTTTCCAGATGATAGCAATGACCAGAGCTAGGCTGGTCTAAAGCCAGGAGCCAGGAACCTATGGGACTTTCTATGTGGGTGCAGGGGGCCTAAACACTTGGGCGATTTTTTGCTACCTTCACAGGCACATTAGTAGTGAGCCGGATGGGAGGTGGAGCACCCAAACTCAAAGTGGTGTCCAAATGGGATGCTGCTGGCAGAGGTTTTGCTTACTATGCCACAGTGCTAGCCCCAAGCATTTTTTTTTTTTAATCTTTAAATGTCATGCAGTTGACCAAAGCAGGTGGGCATCGTTTGGTTCATGCCCTTAAACATTCAGACTATGGAAGAGCTTAGATCTTTCTATGGGAGGAAGACTACAGAAAGTCATGCAAAGCACATTGGATTTGAGGCAGTGTCTTGGCAAAAGTGAAGAGAGGGAGGACTCTTAGCTTAATGCAAGGAACATCATAATCGGGCATCAAAAGGAAGGACCTTCTTTCTGGTGCCCCCGTCTCTGGGCCATCTTTCCCTCGGGCACAGTCCCTTCCATGTCCCTTTGTCCACAGAGCCAAGGGGATGAGTGTTCTAACTGCATCCCTGGATCACACCATTTCCTATTCTAAACCAAACTCCAGACACACCCATGCTGCCCTGAGTCAGCTGCCCAACTCCCTGCTGTGACCTTCAGTCTCATCTCACGTCCCTCTGTCCTGCACTCCCTGGGTGCCAGCCACTTCTGTGCCCCTCCATGTTTAGGAGCATGTGGGCCTCTTTGAACTGCTGGCCCCCAGGTCTGACCTGGAGCTAGGGGGTGGGGACTGGGGCTCTCTCAACGTGTTCCCCTTGGAGGCCCTGGGCCTGCAGAGGAGTGGGGTGCCAGTCTGGTCCTCCCTCTCTCTTGGCCCCTCCCTGCAGCTCTTGCCTAGCAGCTCTCTTCCCTCATCAGCCTCACCAGGCCACCTGCTGCTCATCTTCTAGTGTTGGCTGAAAGCACCACTTCCTCCAGGAAACTCCCCAGCTGCGGCTGAAGTTCGGCCATGTTGCTTCCTGTTCTCAGGCCATGCACCTCCCTTGAGTGCTTGTTCGGCACTGGCTCGGCTAGAGTAGGCTGCCACTTCTAGCTGACCTTCCTTGACTTTCCTGGTGCCCAGATGCTAACGGGCTGAAAGATGCTTCAAAAACAGTTGCACAGAACCAGCATTGGGGCATGGCAGGTTAAGTTACCACCTGTGTCCCATATGACCACCAATTTAAGTCCTGGCTGCTTTACTTCTGATCCAGCTCCCGGCCAATGGCTTCAGAAAGTAGCACAATATGGCCCAAGTTCTTGCACCCCTGAACCCATATGGGAGATCTGGATGAAGCTCTCGGCTCCTGGCTTTAGTCTGGTCCAACTCCAACTATCGTAGCCACTTGGGGAGTGCACCAGTAGATGGAACATCTCTTTCTCCCTTTCTCTAACTCTGCCTTTCAAACAAATTAATTGATCTTTTTAAAAATTTAAGGAGAGTATACAATGAACAACTGAGTGTATCATTGGTAGATAGGTCAAGACCACCCAGATCCATGTCCAGAGATTTGTACTGGCAAAAATTTCTCTAAAGTCAAGGGATCCAGGGTAGCAGATAGACACTGGGTCCCGGCGGTTCCTGGCCCCGAGTGCTGTATCCCTCTGCTTTAATCCTTCCATCGTCCCTTGCATTTGGAAGGGTTGGGACCAGCCATTGTCCTCATGGGAAAGATGAGGATGGGAGACATGGGCATCTGGGCATGTTGCAAACCATGGAAGACCTGTGCACACCATAAGCATCGTCATTTACCAACTAAATGCAGGTTCCTTTCTTAATTGGAACTCTGGATCACCGGGGAATGCAGTGAGAGAGTTTGAGGGACTTGGGGTTCAGCAAGACTCAGGGGAGCCAGGTCGAAGGGTACCTGGGCAGAGAAAGGAGCAGCTGAAGAGGAGGGTTAACTGTGGTCGGGGGTCCCGGGGCATTAGGTTACCTTCCAAAGCTGCTGCCTCCCCTTAGACTCCACGAGCTCTCTGAAGACAGATTCTGAGTTGGTCTTTCTACAGCCTTCCTCTTGCACTGGATGAGCAGGATTGGGTGTGCTTGTGGGGGGTGGGGGTGTTGGGGTTGAGGAGGAAGGCAGGTAGGAGCTGTGTTCAAGAGGTGCTTCACCTCCCTGCAATTGCTCCTGGACCCAGCTCCTTCTTTAAAAAGCCTCAGTCCTGGACTCTAAGTTGTTGGTTACGGGGCTTGTGCTGTGGCTTGCAGATAAATTCACAGCCTGCAGTACTGGCATACCATATGAGTGCTAGTTCGAGTCCCAGCTATTCCACTTCCAATCTACCTCTCTGCTAATATGCCTGGGAAAGCAGCGGAGGACAGCCCGAGTTTTTCGGCCCCTGCCACCCACATGGGAGCCCTGGATGAAGCTCGTGGCTCCACTGTGGCCATTCTGGCCATCTCGGTAGTAAACCAACAGATGGAAGCTCTCTCTGTATTTCTAAATTTTTAAATAAAGAGATATTTTAAGTGTTGGTTGCTTTCCAGAGGCTGAACCTAGAGGCTGACTGGCTGGGGTGGGGGCACTAAAGATGAGGTTCCTGTGGTTGCAGTTGGAGTTCTGTGCTGGGGCCCAGACAGGAGGGAAGGAATGCTAGTGTCCAGCGGGAAGAGAACAGGCAGGCTTGAACCCCTTGCTGTCACCCTCCCTGGGAATAGAGGCAGGAGAGCATAAAGGTGAGAAGACCCTACCTCCCTGTCCCAGCCCTTACCCTTGGCCCTCGCTACATGTCTTCTTTGCCAGCTGTTAATGATTATTTACAGGGAAGTACCTGGACAGTCCAGAGGCCCTCTGCTGTGACAGTGTAATGGCTGATAATGACCTCCACCACTCTCACAGCTGGCCTGGTCTTGGGACAAAGCACAGGGTTGCCACCAGTCCACATTCTGTGTGTGTGGGAGCCAGAGCTGCAGACAGGTTAGGTAACCGCTCCCCAGGCACCTGTTGCTAAGTAGCTGGTGGCCTCCCAGGCCTGTGCCCGGCCTCTCTTTGCCACACCCATGTCTTGTCTGCTCTGAGCTAGTGGCTCTGTCAGCCACACTCTGCCACCTGCTCCCCATCTCAGCATGGCATCACCCTCTTTCCAGAGGCCTGCTCCAGGAACCCAGAACCCTCAGGGAGAAGGCTGGCCTGGGGTCGTCTAGGGAGCCCTGGAGCTAGACCACATGGTGCCACTGTCCATGGAGCCCCTTGGCTTTTTTTCTTGGCCAAGGTCCCAGGTCAGTGGGGGTTCTGCTTGCTCCTCCACCACTCCATGGCTGAGCTGGGTGCAGCAGGTCCTCCCTACACTTCTTGTGGACACTTTCCCTTAGCTGAATCCTCCTCCTCTGCCTGCTTTCCCCAACAACAGGGAGGGTTCTGTCTTTATCATCAAGGTTCATGTCACCTTGGACAAGACCCTGTCCTTAGCTGGAGTCTAGCATCCTTATCTGAGTGGGAGGGCGGGGAGTCTTGATTGGGCAATGGTTTATGGTATGGTTCTGGGGCCAGCTGCCCAAAGCATCACCTTAGCGATGACTAGAAACAGGTGCTCAGGTCTCACCCAGAATCATCAATTCAGAAGCCCAGGTCGTGGGGCTGGCATCCCAAGCTTCAGAAGCAGGTTCAAGCTGCAGGCCATGCCTTTCATCTTTTGGGTTTATCAGATGTTGGGATGCTGAGCATGCCAGTAGGAGTCAAGCAGATGTGGGGCTCAGGGCAGAGGACCCTATGTTAACTTGCCCACCTGCAGAGCACGTGGCTTGAGTCTGTCATCTAACTTCCCTGACTTCCACATTCCCTCTGTGACAGGCTGCAGGGTGTCACATGCATGTTCTACATGATGCACCCTGTCTGGTGGCTGCCTGAGTCACACTCACAGGATCTAAGTGGGGCCTCCACAGACTTCTTGCTGCAGGGCTGGGGGCTGCAAGTTCAGATACTCTGGCATCCTTAGGCTTGGTGGAAGGCAAAGGGTTCCTTGGCAGGGATGGTTGGCACCCCCAGGTTGAGGAAGTGGTGGCTGGGGGAGGCAGCATGGAGTTGACCTCTGGCTTCAGTATTGATCCTAGGCCACATATGCTTTGTCCCCACTGAGGAACCCTTAAGCCCCATTTCCTCCTACAGAGGAAGGTGAGTTCCCAGCAGTCTCCATCCCACAGTGCCTCCCCTGGCCTGTGCTTTCTCTTCCCTCTCCCCTTGGCCCAGCCCTGGCCTGTTCCAGTCCCAAGTCCCAGTAGGTGCACTCACTGTTCAGGGCATCTTCCATCTGCTGTCGGCTGTTGGCTGCGTGGTACCAGCTGACTAACAGGCCATCCTTGCGGTTGATCTGGCCCAGGCTCAGCAGGTAGTCCAGCATGTCAGCATCGGGGCGGCAGACTGCATCATCCGTACAGTCTGGAAGGAAAGCCAAGGGGGCTTTTAACCTGAGTCTTTGCCCCTGCCCGCAGCACCCTCCCTACACTCCCACTGTGTGTCCAACACCTGATCCAGCAGAGGCTGCGAGACAAAGAGCCATCAGTGCTGCAAGACAGGGGAAGGCATTGGCTCCTGGGACAGCCAGAGAAGGGGACAGGTCACAGAGAAGGGACATTGAAGGGGTCCTTGAAGGATGGGGATGGATCTAATGGAAAAGGGAGAATAGTGTGCTGGAGCCACCAAAAAGAGTGTGGCTACCAGGGAAGTGTCTCCTGTTGGGGGAGAGCAGGATCAAAAAGAGGGCTGAGATCAGGTGGCAAGTGACCGTGAATTCCCAAGGATCTGGGCATGTGCTGGGGAAGCGAGGAGGATTCCTGATGAGATCTTGCTGACTGCACAGTGAGTGTGTTTCCTGGGAGAAGCAGGCCATGTAGCAGAGGGACTGTGGGCACAAGGGGTTCCAGAGGGGCATCAGGCCTCAGAGGGCAGAACTATGAGAAGGAGGCTAGCAGGGTGAGGGTGAGAGGCACGGGAGGGGGTGAAGAGTGGAGGGTGAAAATGCAACTTTCCAGGTTCACCCAGAGAGAGTGCAGAGATGAACAGGTATGAGGAAAGGAAGTGGAGGGGTCCCTGTGAGCCCTGAAGACACTGGAGGATCGTCTAGACAGCAGGCCTAACTTTGGAGACCCCAGCAGCTGGCCAAAGGTGAGGCAATCGGCGTGGCCTGCTGAGGTGAGGTCTGGCATGGCTGGGGATGGAGGAGACGGATAGAGCCTTGCCGAATGGACTGGGGGTACGAGGGAGAGAGGACAGCCAGTAGGAGTGGGTTTAGAGCCTTGAAGGGGGAAGGAATAAAGGAAGGGGGAGCCAGGCAGGATGGCCCAAGAGGAGACTCCTACCTGGTTGGGTGCCACGCGACAGCGTCAAGCCCAGGACCAACCCAATGAGCACCACCACAGCGACACTGCTCCCACCGAGCAGCGCCCACGACGTGGAACTGCTCAACTTGCAAATCTTGGAGGCCATGAGGACCCCTGAGGATGTCCCCTCTCAGCTCTCAGCAGCCCCCGGCCACAGCTGGGATGGAGTCACAGATGCAGCCTGGTGAAACGCCTCTTCTCCTAAATCCCCTCTTCCAGAAGCCCCTCCTCCAGAGACTCCTCTTCCCTCCCTGTCCCTCTCCCTCTTCTCCAGAATCTTAACAGGTCAAGCAGAAAATCCTGTCACCTCTAGAATGACCTTTGAACATGGTTAGAGGAGGTGCCAGACTGAACTCCCGCCCTGCCTGGGAGCTGGGAGACCAGGGAACCGGCCTGGCTCTGCTTACTTTCTGTGAGTTCTGGAGCAAGTCTTTGCTCCTCTCTGGGCCACGTGGCACTCTCTCCCTCCCTCCTGCCATTCCCCGCCCCTCCATTTTGGGATAGAAAGCAGCATGGGCTGCCTTTTCTCTGCCTCCAGGGCTTTCTGCCCTGCCCCATGTAATCCCTGGGCCAATGCAAGGGTTGGTGACAAAACAGATTAGATCTGCCTGAGGGATGCGAATTCCTCTGCCCTTCAAGATTGCAGCTGATAGGCTATCTGCCTGGAGTGGAACTGACAGTCCCTGACACACCAGCTTGGGTCACTGCAGGGTCAGCAGGTCCAGGACGGTGGGCTGAGTCACACATGCTGGCAGAGGGGCTCTGGGAGGGGAGCCCTAAAGTGCGAGTGGAGCCAAGAATCTTGAAGAGATAAACTTCATGGAGGCGTGGAGGAAGAGGCATCAGTGGGGTGTGGGTGGAGGGGCAGGATAGGGATGGGGAAGGGTGGTCATTTTGGACCAAGGAGGCAGTACCATGCTGAAGGAGCCACAGCCAGTTGCCTTGAGGGGCTGGGTGTGAGTGCAGGCCCCTGTGCGAGCAAGGCCTTGGCTCTGAGGCCCTGAGCTGTCTTCCCCCTTGGCTGGCAGGGAGTCTTGGAGGAAAGCAGCTTCTGGAAGGAAGACAGCCTTGCCTGCAAGGATGCCAAGCTCAGAGATACTGTCTAGTGCAAAAGAAGCAGCCAAGCAGCAGAGCAGCCGTACAGCCCTTTGCCACACACAATGCTGGGCTCTGGGGATGTCCCCCCAAACCACCCCTAGTATTTTGCTGGGAAAGAGAACCCAGGGGCTGTAGGAGGCCCAGTTTGGCCTGCAAAGTGGCAGTGGGTGTGAGCAGGACTCATGGGACTGGGCCAACAGGGCATTTGGCAGCACTTCTAGCCTCCTAGGGTGGGTAGGGGGCTTTCAGAGGAGGTCTGACCTGAGCTTTCTGGCAGAGAGCAGGGACTGATGGTGAGGTGGGGAGAAGGCAGATTCCAAGATGACTTGAGTGTGGGAGGTTGGGGGAGGAGGCTGAGCAGGTCTGGGTCACACTGATCAAAGAGTCATCCCCTGTGGGGTAACTGTTGGAAAGGGGATTCCGGGAGCTGGGAAAGGCCTGGCTGCCTCTCCCACCTGGGCCAGCACGCTTTAGCCCTGTCCAAGGCTGTATTGCCGCAAACCACAGGACTCGTCCTTCCATGGTCTCCAGTGCAGCCAAAGGCCTGTGGAAGATTGAGGGTCAGTCTTGCTATTTTTGCTACTCCCCTGACTCTCATTCCCAAAACATACTAGAGGGGAGATGAAACTAAAGCGTGGTTAGATTTGTGGAGTGTTTTGATCTGGTAACGCAGGAGGCTCTGAGTGTCCCCTTCCTATCCCACCTGCTTGCCCCCTGCTGTCCCCCAGGAAAACCCACTGCAGGGCAGGGCAGTGCCACCTGAGTTCCCACAGTTGAGAACCAGCTCATGGTGATTCACATACTTTCTGGGGCCTGCTGGTCCCTGGGGAGAATCTGACACAAATCCTGCTTGTTAGAATCTTAGAATACTGCTGTTGGGTCAGTTCTAGGCTCAATTGACTAATCCTCCACCCCCAAACATTAGCATCCTATTTGGGTGCCAGTTCCTGTCCTGGCTGTTCAACCTCACATCTCGCTCCCTACTTGTGTCCTGGAAAAGCAGTAGAGGATGGCCCAACTCTTTTTTTTTTTTACTCCCCAAGATTTATTTAGGGACCGGCATGATGGCCTAGTGGCTAAAGTCCTCACCTTGAATACACAGGATTCCACATGGGTACCGGTTCTAATCCCGGCAACGCCACTTCCCATCCAGCTCCCTGCTTGTGGCCTGGAAAGGCAGTTAAGGACACCCAAAGCCTTGGGACCCTGCACCCACATGGGAGATCTGTAAGAGGCTCCAGGCTCCTGGCTTCAGATCAGCTCAGCTCCAACCATTGTGGCCACTTGGGGAGTGGATCATCAGATGGAAGATCTTTCTCTCTCCTTCTCTCTGTACACCTGACTTTCCAATAAAAATAAATAAATGTTTTTAAAAAGAAAATTAATTTGCTTCTTATTTGAAAGAAACAGAGAGAGTTTCTATCTACTGGTTCACTCTGGGTCTCCCACGCAGGAGCCAGGCAACTGAGTACCTGAGCCATCACCTACTGTCTCGGAGTGTGCCTGAGGAGGGAGCTGGTGGCAGGACTGGAGCCCAGGCACCCTGACATAGAATGTGGGCATCCAGACAAGATCTTAAATGCTGTGCTAAATACCCACCCCTTATTCTTACATTTCTTTAAAAGGTTTATTTTTATTGCAAAGTCAGATATGCAGAGAGGAGATCTCCTGTCCATTGATTCATTCCCCAAGTGACAGCCATGGCCGGTGCTGCACCAATCTGAAGCCTGGAGCCAGGAGTTCTTCCAGATCTCCCATGTGGGTGCAGACTCCCAAGGCTTTTGGTCATCCTCCACTGCCCTCCTAGGCCACAAGCAGGGAGCTGGATGGGAAGTGGAGCTGCAGGGATTAGAACCGGTGCCCATATGGGATCCCTGTGTGTTCAGGGTGAGGACTTTAGCCACTAGGCCATGCCGCCAGGCCCTATTCTTACATTTTTAAGCCCTGAATTTTTTTTTTTTAATTGAAAGGGAGAGAGAGATGTAGAGACAGAGCTCCCATTTGATTGTTTACTCTCCAAATACCTGGAAAATCAATCAGAAAACTCAATCAGAAATCAATCAGTCAGAAAAGCAATCCCCGACTGCTTGAGCCATCACTGCTATCTCCTGGTGTGCACTAGCAGGTGGTTGGAATTGGGAGAGCAGAGCACAGCTGAGACTGGAGTCCAGAGACTCCCTTATGGAGGGCTGGCCAACAGGCATATTAACTACTATTCCAAATGCCCATCCTGCATTCCTAAATTTGTAAGCCAGATAAGGTAATACCCAGCTCCTTTCACAAGGCTCTTTTGCTCTCTTCTGCCTCTTGTTTCCACTAAAAACAGCCTATGATTAGGCTGAGCCCACCCACCTGGGTGCTCTCATCCCCAAGTCAGCTTAAGAACCAACATCCTGATTCCTCTTGCTGCCACAGGCCCCCAGGACTGAGGCCTGTCTGGTTGCCATTGTTCGTTTAACCTTGCTGGGCTTGCTTTCTGTCTTTTCCAAGCAGTTAGGGCTGTGCTGTATACAAAAGGGAGCAGGTGGAAGAGTAGAGAAGGGAGGTGAGATTGTTCAGTTGGCTAATCCTCTGCCTGCCAATGCCAACATCTCACGTGGACTGTGGTTTGTGTCCCAAGCTGCCCCACTTCCCATCCAACTTCTGCTTATAGCCTGGGAGATCAGTGGAAGATGATACAAGTTCTGGGGCACCTGAACCTGCATGGGAGACCTGGAAGAAGCTCCTGGCTCCTGGCTTCAGATTGGCTCTGCTCCAGCCGTTGCAGCTGCTTGGGGAGTGAATCATCAGATGGAAGATCTTCCTCTCTGTCTCTCCTCCTTTCTGTATATCCGCCTTTCCAATAAAAATAAGAAACAAATCTTTTTTTAAAAAGATTTATTCATTTATATTTGAAATGCCAATTTTTACAGAGAAGGAAAGACAGAGAGAGATCTTCCA
This sequence comes from Ochotona princeps, assembly GCF_030435755.1. NCBI lineage: Eukaryota > Metazoa > Chordata > Mammalia > Lagomorpha > Ochotonidae > Ochotona > Ochotona princeps. The sequence goes on from NC_080833.1 coordinate 43,752,038, forward strand.
CCCACTGGGTCATTCCCCAAGTGATCGCAATAGCCAGCGCCAATCTGAAGCCAGGAGCCAGGAGCTCTTCCAGGTCTCCCACGCAGGTGCAGGGCCCCAAGGCCCTGGGCCATCCTCAACTGCTTTCCCAGGCCACAAGCAAGGAGTTGGATGGGAAGCGGGGCAGCTGGGATTAGAACCGGGGCCAATATGGGATGCTGGCACATGCAAGGCGAGGACTTTAACCACGACGCTATTGTGCCAGGCCCAAATGAATAAATCTTAAAAAAAAAAAAAAAAAGGCAACGCAGCTGCAGCATGCAGGGTCCAAGGGTACCTGCATTCCTGATGTTCCCTCACTGAGGTGCACCAGGTAGATCATCTTCCTGTGCCTCCAGGTCCTCACTCATGCCCTTGTTGGGCTGACAAGAGCTCTCCCAGATCAGTCTCAGGACAGCACTTGCTACAAGGGTACTCTTCAGCCAAGAAGAGCTGCCACCACAGAGGTACTGGTAGCTTAGAAATCTGCAAGTTGGCCTCCTACTTTTCTCCCTGTAAAGGTTGCTTTTCCTCTGCCGTGGGGACATGGCATCTCACGCCACAGCTCTCTTGGTGATTGATGGAACCACAACCCATCAGGTTGGATGTCTGGGCTGTGCACACACCAACTGTACAAATGCTTCGCTGATCATACCTTTCCCAATCACACTCTTGAGACCACCAAAGCCAGAGTGACTGGGTTTACTGCTCTTGGAATCTGATACCTAATTTCATTTCAAAAGATTGGAGCCAACCGAGGTCTGCCCTGCTGGTGCTGGATGGGGTTACCCAGGGGAGGATGGGAAGAAGCACAGCCACTCCAGGCCTCTCAGATGAGAAGCTAAAATGCTTGTGAAACTGAGGCCGAGGCTTGTGTGGTCAGGCATAAGGTCTGGGTGGACATGTGGGAGATAAGGGTAGAGAGTGGAGTTGAACCCAAGTAGATTTTTACTTTAAAAAAATTTTTATTTATTTGGGCTCAATGCAACAGCCTAGTCCTTGCCTTACATCCACCAGAATCCAGTATGGGCACTGGTTCATGTCCTGGCTGTTCCACTTCCCATCCAGCTCCCTGCCTATGGCCTGGGAAAGCAGTTAAGGACAGCCCAAAGCCTTGGGATCCTGCACTTGTGTGGGAGACCCAGACTCCTGACTCCTGACTTCAGATCGGCTCAGCTCCAGATGTTGCAGCCACATGGGGTGTGAGCCAGCAGACGGAAGATCTTTCTCTGTCTCTCCTTCTCTTTGTATATCTTCCTTTCCAATAAAAATCATCATAAAATTTTTATTTATTTGAGAGAGAGGGAAAGAGAGAGGAGAGAGAGAAAGCTCTGCCACCTGCTATTTCACTCCCCAAATGCCTGCAACATTTGGTGAAGTTGAAGCCAGCAGCTGGCAAGGACAAAACTACTTGAGCCACCACCTGCTGCCTTCCAAGGTACAGGAAGCTGGACCTGGAACTTGGACCCAGGTATTGTGCAATATGGAGTTGGCTCAGCTTGCCTGTCAAATGCGAATTCCTGATAGGTAGGTTTTATAGAAGTGAGGGCATTGTGGGGCTGTGTCTAGGAGCTCAAATCTATTGGGAAGGACACGGGGCCCACTGAAGCATCTCTTGCTACAACTCCCAGGGAAAGGAGGCAACTGGAATTGGCTGCCAGCATGAAAAATGCAAACAGGGCACCTGGGTGGGTGTTTTTCGGTAAGACACTTTCGGATCTAGAAACAGACGGCATTTGGGAGGTGGGGGAAGGGTAAGGCAGTGTCAAGAGTACTTACAGCTCCCGAAATGGAGGAAGCAAGATGAAGAGAAGCCGGGAGCGAGCTGGAAGGAGCAACAGGTTTTGCAGGGAGCAAATGAGCTCAGCCTAGGAGTAGGCGATTTGAGCGTGCAAGGAGATAAGAAGGTGTTTAGCCAAGAATTTTACTGAAAGAAGTTCAGGGACAGAAACTCCTGCACCTACTGGACCAGGCAGGCATCTTGGGTAGGACTGAGAACCCCGCCTGCACTCACACTGGGCTTCCCTCTCACCCGTAAACCCTCAGCCTTGGGATAATACATCTCTGGGCATGGGTTCTCTCCCAGCAAGCCTCGGTAGTCCCTGAGGGGGAAGGGCAGAGGAGATGCACCTAAACTGCCCTGAGGCAGAGGGACAGAACCCAGTTGCCCGGGTTAATCATTTCACCACCTTAATCATTTCAGGCGTCCAGTTCCCCTAAAACATCCTCCCACTGAAACCCGTCATCTTATCTATAGAGAAGCCGCCCAGTCTGAAACCTAGTCCACTGGATTCCTACACCGAATCAATACATTCCTTCTGATACAAGACGGGCAAGGACACCTGGGCTTGAGGGAACAGGCTCTAGGCTGGCCTTGCATTCAGTACCTGTTTTCTCATTTCATTGCCCACAAACTGACTTCCTTGAAAACCTCTCTCTCTTTTTTTCCTTTTGAACCCTCTTACAGACATGGGCTCATATCGAACTAGCTGCCTTCACAGAGGGTGTGCCCCAGGCTCGGGTGCCAGGCATGTGAAGGTGAAGATGACCTGACCTCTGCCAGGTGCTGCAGGAGCAGAGGAGGACGTGTCAATGTGGTCGTGGGGGATGGGATCATGTAGGGCTTCCCAGACATGATACCTGCTGGGTTGTGATGGATGAATAGGAGTTTTCTATGCGATATCAGAAAGATGGGAGGGGAAGGGCCTTCTGGATGGAAGGGACCTCACCCACAGGAAAGGCACAAGGGTCATAGAAACGTAGGCCAAATTGTCCAGAAATGGAAATCATTCAGGAGACAATGATGGACAATGCGAAGAGGGATCAAATCCTGCAGTGTAATGAACTCCTATGAACAGAACTCCCGATGAAGCAAATGCAAAGAACCATGCACTTTTATTTTAATTATTTTAACTGGAAAGTCAAGTTTACAGAAAGAAGGAGAGACAGAAAGATCTTCTACCCACTGGTTCACTCCTCAAGTGGCCACAATGACCAATGCTGAGCTGATCCAAAGCCAGGATCCAGGAGCTTTTTCTGGGTCGCCCAAGTGAGTGTAGAGTCTCAAGGCTTTGAGCCATCCTCCAATGCTTTCCCAGGCCACAAGAGGGAGGGAAGTGGAACAGTTGGGATATGAACCAGTGCTCGTATGGGATCCTAGTGCACGCAAGGCGAGGATTTTAGCTACTTGGCTACTGCACCGGGCCCAGAAACATACACTTTTAAAAGCTGTACTTAGTCAAGAATAAACAAAAACAAAAACAAAAACAAAAAACAGAACAGGGGTGGGTCTCAGCATGGGGAGTCTCATGCCTGGATCCCAAACTCCAGCCACCACCTGCATGTGGTGAGCTGTCCCTGGGCCAGCCTGGGCTCCAGGGGCTGCTCCCTTCGGGGTGAGTACACCAAGGGGGAAGTCTCCGGGGCTGGGCTGGGCAGGCCGGGAGGTCCGGGGACCCACCCGCCGCTCTCATTGAGCAGTGGACAGGATTGGGGAGGGGTGCAACCTTGGGCCTGGGGGGTTAAACTTCCTGCAGCCTCTCAACTGTGGGTAGGTCTCAGCACAGAGCGTTTCACGCCCGGATTCCAGAAGTCAGCCACCACGTGCATGTGGTAAGCTGTGCCCGGTGGACAGTGAGCCATTTGGTGCCAGGCTCCACATGCTGGCCACCTGGCCGGGACCTCTGGGGTTTTGGTTCTTCGAATCGCTGCTTAGGTAGCTCCAGGTTGAACCCACAGTGCTTCTGGGATGTAAATCAATCCTAAAGATTCCCAAAGACAGTAACTCTTGCTCTGAAGAACTTGTAATTACTTAACAATGCTGAGTACCAAACACCAGCTCATGCAAAAGCTAAGGCTCAGAGCTTGTCCAGCAGGATCATATCCTATTACCTGATATGATGATGGATCAGCAGACGGGTCACATTAGGCAGGGCCATGACATTAACTAGCATTCGAGAATCATATCCGGGGGTAGATTCTATGGGGGATGTGTGGGCCAAACCCTGTGGAAATTCTAGTCCCACTGATTAGCTCAAGAGTTGGGCGGTGATGGACTAAGCTAGGTGTGACCAACGAGCTTGCCATCAATCACAGGTAAAGGAACCCACAAAAGTCTGGACTGGTCAAGGCAGCAGCACCTGAATGTGCATCCTGAATAGGGTGTGGGGTGGGACCAGCTACAACATTTGCCAGCTCATATGAGGCCAAATGGAAGGTCAGACTTCGCCGGTACCTGGCCTAAACCCAATGGCATGTATGAGAACTGGGTCTGGGAGTAGACTAAGTGGGAGAACTTGGGAAACTCCCCTGGCGAGTCATAGCTCCCACTGGTGAACATGTGGTCCAGACCTCTGGGGGTTGGACAAGCTGGGCAAAGTAGCTCCAATGGCTGGCTAATGTGTCAATTGGTAATGGAACGGGTGTACTGGGCAGGACTGAGCAAACCTTAGCCCACAAGTGAAACTAGAGACCAGGATGGAGCACAAGTCATGCCAAGCTAGGCTCTTGCACCTACTAGTCTGCATGAGCCAGGAACGCTAAGCCACAGTGTCTAAGGCAGGGGCCAGGACAGGTGAGGGGCTGAGCCAAGCTGAGTCAGAGCAACCACTGGCATGCGCATGATCTATGGGTGGGAACAGGCCCAATTGGGGAGCTAAGGGGACACCCTAACTGGGTTGAGGTTCCCACCAAGGGGCACGTGGGCTAAAATGGGGGCTGTGTTCTGATCAGGAAACAGTTGTAGTCTCCCTTGGCACAAGTGTGGACTAGGACTGGATGCACCAGGCTGGGCCAGACCCCAACAACATCTGGTGTCATGGAGAACCAGGGTAGATGTGGGACTGACCAGGCTAGGTCTCAACCCCTACTGAACCATGTATGAGCCGTATGTGGGTATGGACGAGTGAGTCATGGCTGGGCTGAAACATCCAACAGCAAGAACCAGCTTGGGTTGAAGGCCAGTCAGGAAAAGCCACTGTTCCTGCTAGGACAGGAAGTAAACTGAGTAGGGCTGGCTCATGGACCCCCTGGTATGCGCAAAATCTGGCACTGGGAGAAGTTCTGATGGAGGAGCCTGGGCAACTCCTCTGGCAGGACACAGACCCTGTGGGTAAGCACAAGAAGCATGATAGGAAACAGCCCAGAGTAGGCCATGGAAAGTTTCCCACTGGCATACATTCGGCATGAATCAGGGGCAGACCAGGCTGAATCAGTTCACGTCATCCACTGGCAAATCTGAGCACCAGAACAGAGTGTGGGTCGGGTCAGGTTCAGTCACGACCAAAACCAGTCCACAATACAGAATGCCAAGGTGAGGTTGCCTGTACCGGATGTGAATGCAGCACCCATCCAGCACACGTGAGAACCAGGAAGGGAGGGGGCAGAGCCGGCAGGGGGAATAAGGGGGGTTCCCTTGCTGGATGGCTACTCCCAGTGGACAGCGTGAGCTGGGATGTTGGCAGACCAGACTAAGCAGGCTACAACACCTGTGCGCCTCATGTAGTCTAGATCAGGGAAAAGCCAGGCTGGGCTGATTATTCCTACTGGTGCAAACAAAATTAGAGTGGGTGAGGGGTGTTTGGGCTCAGCTGCAGCATCAGATGGCAGAAGCTGGCACTGGGGGCTAATTCTGTCAAGTCAAACCACAGAACCATCTGGAGAGTGCATAATCCGGGAGTGAGAGAGACCTGAGAGGGAAATAATGGGCTCCTCCCTCTTGGGTTACTACTGCCACGGGAGGGCATGAAAACTAGGACAGGGGCTGGGATGGCTAGACAGAGAGGCACTGAACAACACCCGTGAGGGCTGGATAGTTGAGCTGGTTAGATGGAACTAAGCTTCAATACCCATCGACATGTACTAGAGCCAAATGGGATGTGCAACAGACTGAACTAGTCTGCTACACATACTGGCAAACCAGGGTAGGGGGCGAGCCTGTTGGGGGTTATTGTGGGTCGCTCTGATTAGGCTGCACTGGTTTATGTGAGGGCCGAGTATGCACTGGGCAGAACCAGGCTGGACTGCAACACCCATTGGTTCCAGTGGAAGTCGGAGTTGAAAGCAGAGCCAACCCAGCAACCACCAGTGGATCGGGGCAATGGACTGTGCCGGGCCCTGTACTTTCTAGTACAGACAAGAATCTGGTCTGGGATCACCTCAAAGTTGCTTTGGGGATCTCTCCAATCAAACTGCTGGACTCAGAACCCTAACCATCAAAAGAAGACAGAACAAGTCAATCAACCACCTCAGCTATATGTTGGCAGTGAAAAACTGGACAAATGGAGACTCTAAGATGGACTATGTCAATCAGTGGATTCTTCAATGACCTCATCGTGCTTGGAGTGGCGGGATTGGCAGCAATTCAAAACTGGTGAACTATCAAAACCACTTAAGCAAGTATCTCTGAGCATGTCCCACATCTGGGACTTGGGGTGGGTGGGAAACTGGGTGGGGCTTCTCCCTCAATATCCCCCTTTACCTCAGATACATGAAGGAAACAATATGGAAATAATAGCCTTACCCACTTTCCTATAGCCCTTGAACCTTTTTACCCAAATTAACTATGTAAAGATTGTCAAAAATAAAATAAAAAATGAAAAAAAAACCAACAGTTTTTTGTGAAAAGTATTTTGTGAAAGTGAAAGCAGGAACCCTGAGAGGGAAGCCATGCTCTAGACTGATGTCTGTCACAAGAAACTGTGCCCACCTCGAGCCCTGGGCCCCAGCAGATGGCCATACAGGTCAGAGGGGCGAGAGAATGAAGTCTGGGAGTCCTCTCAGAGCAGGGACCTCAATAGCATAGGCCTTCACAGAGGGGATACTGTTCTGCCGAGAGTTTAAAAGGAGACCCACTGGCCAATTTTGACTTTGAAGCCTGGTGGGATTTGAAACCATCCCTGTAAACATTGTTAATAAGGGGTGAGGGTTTGGGTGCAGCAGGACATTGCTTGGGACACCTGTGTCCTTCTCTATCAGGGTGCCTGGGAGTGAGTCCCGTCTCCACTGCCAATCGAGCCAGCGATGGCCCAACATGTGGACCTGTCATGCACATGGGAGATCCAGATGGAGTCCCAGACTCATGGCTTCTTCCTGGCTCATCCCTGGCAATTGTGGGAATTTGGGAAGAGTGAATGGCAGATGGAAGAACTAACTCTCTTTCTCTCTTTCCATGTCTGACACTCTGCCTTAAAATTAAAAAATAAAAATTATTAAACAAAAGTTGTCTTCCACATAGATATTTGCTCTAATTTTACACTGCTTCTATGGTCCAAAAGCTCTAAATGGTGCAAGTTAATTTAAAATGGTCTCATACCAGTGACTAGCAGGAGCACTGCAAAATCAAGTTTCATCAAGAGGAACATAGCAGGGCCATTGCACTGACTCAATATACTACTCTACCTTTACCAAATGGGCACTGGTTCACTTCCCAACCAGCTCCCTGCTTGTGGCCTGGAAACCAGTGGAGGATGGTCCAAGCCTTGGGACCCTGTACCTGTATGGGAGACCCAGAAGAAGCTCCTGGCTTCAGCTCAGCTCAGCTCCAGCTGTTGAAGCCACTTGGAGAGTAAACCAGTGTGTGAAAGATCTTGCTGTCTTTCCTTCTCTCTATAAATCTGGCTTTATAATAAAAATAAAGAGATATGTAAGAATTCTGAGGGGTTGGCGTTGTGATGTAGTGGGTAATGCATGTTCTAGCTATACACTTTTTTTTTTTTTAGCTATACACCTCTGATCCAGTTCACTACTAATGAACCTGGGACAGTAGCAGCAGCAGATGATCCAAGAGCTTGGCTCTGGCATCTCTGTGGGAGACAGGAAAGAAGCTCCTGGTTTCAGCTTGGCGCAGCTCTGGCTGTTGGGGCCATGCAGCGAATGAGCCAGTGGTTGGAAGATTCTCTCTCTCTCTCTCTCTCTCTCTCTCTCACTTCTCCTGCTTTGTGAAATAAGTAAATCTTTATTTAAAAAGAAATCTGAGACAAGGTTCTAAGGAAAATGAGCGATTCACAGTCAGCAGTCTTAGAACTCCTAAAGACAGCACACACGGAAGCAGACAGGGAGCGTACACAGCAGATTAGGTCCACAGCCTGTATGATTCAAGACGGAACAGGTGTTGGTGACGTGGTGCTTAAGCTGCCACTTGAGATGCCTGCATTCCCCACCAAGTTCAAGTCCTGGCTACTCTGCTTCTGACCCAGCTCCCTGCTGATGACCCAAGTCCTTGGGTGCCTGCCACCCACGTGAGAGACCTGGATGGTGTTCCTGGTTCTTGGTTTTGGTTTGGCCTCACTCTGGCTGTTGTGAGCGTTATTTGCAAGATATTTTTCTGTTTTTTCCTCTCATTGCCTTTCAGATAAACTTTTTTATAAAATTCAAATTATTAGATAGAGAATAATACAGCCAATGAAAAATTTTTAAAGTGAAAATATGATCCGGGCCTGGCATGGTAGCCTAGGGGTTAAGTCCTCATGTTGAACACACCAGGATCCCATATGGGGTTCAGTTCATATTCCGGCTGTTCTACCTCCCTTCCAGCTCCCTGCTTGTGGCCTGGGAAACCAGTCGACAGTGGCCCAAAGCCTTGGAATCTTGCACCTCTATGAGAGACCTGGAAGAAGCTCCTAGTTCCTGGCTTTAGATTGGCTTTGGACTGACTCAGCTCTAGCCATTGTGGCCACTTGGGAAGTCAATCATCAGAGAGATCTTCTGTCTGTCACCCCTTCTCTCTGTAAATTTCCACTAAAAATAAATAAATATTTTTTTAAAAAAGAAAATACGATCCAAAATGAAAGTTTGAAAATGTGAACCAACTATATTGAATGGTCACACAGATTTGAGACAGAACTGAAAATAATTTCCAGAAGTGAAAAATAAAAACTCAGTGATAGGGTTCAGTACTAGATAGAGTGGTGATTATAGAATTAGATAAGATTAAAAAATGATATTTAGAAGCTAACTTAGAGGTGCCAAAAAATAAGAGAGAAATAAGAGAGAAGACAGTGGACAGAAAGGACTAGCACAATTTCACAGGCACTACAGGAGAGCAGAAAAGCAGGGTAAGACATTCTCCAATAGTTCTAAAAAAAAAAAAAATAGAAGCACAAACTGTTGGCCAACACCTTGGGAACCATAACGAATCCCAAGTAGGAGAACTACAATAACACCCGTACTTCTGTAGACAGAATGACATCACAGGCCACCAAGTGAACGACATTAGAAGTTGTCAGAGAGGATAGTCTGATTGCCAACTTGTGGCAGACTGGTTTCTTCTTTTTTTTATTGGAAAGTCAGATTTACAGAGAGAAAGATCTACCGTTCACTGGTTCACTCCCCAATGACTACAACAGCCAGAGCTGAGCTGATCCAAAGCCAGGTGCCAGGAGTTTCTTCCAGGTCTCCCACACGGATGCAGGGTCCCAGGACTTTGGGCCACCCTCGACTGCATTCTCAGGCTACAAACAGTGAGCTGGAAGGGAAATAGAGCAGTCAGAACATGAACCAGCATTCATATGAATTCCAGCAGGTGTGAGTTGAGGTCTTTAGCCACCTAGGCTACGGTGCTGGGTCTGGCATACTGGCTTCTTAACAGAGCTGGGGGAGGTCAGCAGGCAGTGACATAGGAGCTTTATTATTATTTTTTATTTATTTATTTTTTAAATCCATTTTATTGTATTGTTGTTGACAATCTTTACATAGTTAATCACAGTTAAAGAAAGAAAAAGAAAAAGAAAAGGTTCAGGGGGATAGGGAAGTGGGTAATACTATTATGTCCATATTGTTTCCATCATGTATCTGAGGTAAAGGGGGATATTGAGGGAGAAGCCCCACCCGGTTTCCCACCCACCCCGAGTCCCGGATGTGGGGCATGCTCTGACATATGTGCTCGAGTGGTGTTAATAGTTCTCCAGTTATGAATCGCTGCCAGTTTTGCTCGATGAGGTCGTCCACTGATTGATATGGTCCATTATAAAGTCTCCGTTTGCCCCATATTTCGATGCCAACATATAGCTGAGATGAATGATTGATCTGCTCTGTGATTAGAGTTCTGAGTCCAGCAGTTCGATTGGGGAGATCTCCAAAGAAACTTTGAGGTATTCCCAGACTAATTTCTTGTATGTTCTAGCAAGCACAGGGCCCGGCACAGTCCATCACCACAATCAGCTGGTGGTTTCAATTGCTGGGTTGGTTCTGTTTTTGGTCCCGACTTCCACTGGAACCAATGGGTGTTGCAGTCCAGTCTGGTTCGGCCCTTACATCAACCAGTGGGAGCTGCAGCCTAGTTGGGGCGACCCACAATAACCCCCACCAGGCCCGCCCCCTACCCTAGTTTGCCAGCATGTGTAGCAGAAGACCAGTCTGTCCCCCATCCCATTTGGCTCTGGTACTTGTCAATGGGTATTAAAGCTTAGTTCTATCTAACCAACTCAACCATCCAGCCCTCACGGGTGTTGTTGAGTGCCTCTCTATCTAGCCATCCCAGCCCCTGTCCTAGTTTTCATGCCCTCCCACGGGAATAATGACCCAAGAAGGGGGAACCCACTTTTCCCCTCCCAGGTCTCTCTGTCCCGGTTTATGCACTCTTTATGTGGTTCTGTGATTTGACTTGACAGAATTAGTCCCCAGTGCCAGCTTCTGCGGCTATGCCCAAACATCCCTCACCCACTCTAATTTATGCTTGCACCAGCAGGAATAATCAGCCCAGCCTGGCTTTTCCTTGGTCTAATCCACATGCAGCGCACAGGTGATGTAGCCTTGCTTAGTCTGGTCTGTCTCTATCCCAGCCCACGCTCTCCAGTGAGAGTAGCTGTCCAGCGAGGGGACCAGCCCCTTAATCCCCCTGCCGGTTCTGCCCCTCCCTTCCCGGATCTCACGTGTGCTGGTTGGGTGCTGCACTCATATCCAGTACAGGCAACCATGCCCTGGCATTCCATAATGTGTACTGGTTTTGTTGCGACCAAACCCGGCCCATCCCACACTCTGTTCTGGTGATCGGATTTGCCAGTGGGTGACATGAACTGATTCAGCCTGGTCTGCTCCTGACCCATGCTGAATGTGTGCCAGTGGGAAACTTTCCATGGCCTATTCTGGACTGTTTCCTATCATGCTTCTTGCGCTAACCTGCAGGGACTGTGTCCTGCCAGAGGAGTTGCCCAGGCTCCTCCATCAGAACCCCTCCCAATGGCAGATTTTGTGCATGCCAGGGTGTCCTTGAGCCAACCCTACCCAGTTCACCTCCTGTCCTAGCAGGAACAGTGGCTTTTCCTGGCTGGCTTTCACCCCATTCTGGTTCTTGTTGTTGGATGTTTCAGCCCAGCCATGGCTCGTCCATACCCACATACAGCTCACGCATGGCTCAAGAGAGGAGTGAGACCCAGCCTTCACAATCCCACATCTACCCTCTGGTTCTCCATGACACCAGATGGTGGTGGGATCTGAACTGGCCTGGTGCATCCAACCCCAGCCCACACTAGTGCCTTGGGTGACTACAACTGTTTCCTAGATAGAATGCAACCCCCATTCTAGCCCACGCGCCCCTTGGTGGGAACCTCAACCCAGTTGTGGTGTCCCCATGCCTCCCCAACTGGGCCTGTTCCTAGCCGTAGATCATGCGCCTGCCAGTGGTTGCTCAGCTTATCTCAGTCCCTCACTTGTCCTGGCCTCTGCCTTAGACAGTGTGACTTAGCGTCCTTGACTCAAGCAGCTACCTAAGCAGCAATTCAGACAACCAATACCCCAGACTCACCCTGGCCAGGCGGCCAGCAGGCAGAGCCTGGCACCACATGGTGCACTGGCCCCCCTGGGGGAGGCCGAGGACTCGTTCACTGCCTTGTGGCAGTGTCTTTGGCGTGAGCCCCCAGCATTGGGTCCGACCCGGCAGGGGCACCCCCCACAGCTGCCACACTGTGAGGAGCGGCACTTGCCCCCGATCCCAAGGCCCGAACCCCTGCCAAACTCACCCTGCCACAAGATATTAGCAGCTGGGCGGAGTTAGGAATTTTAACCCAGTTCCCAAGTTCCCTCATGGCGTACTTACCCTGAGGGAAGAGCTCTCTTGGGTCCTGGGGGAGGCCGAGGACTTGTTCACTGCCTTGCGGCAGTGTCTTTGGCGTGAGCCCCCAGCATTGGGTCCGACCCGGCAGGGGCACCCCCCACAGCCGCCACACTGTGAGGAGCCGCACTTGCCCCCGATCCCAAGGCTCGAACAACATAGGAGCTTTAAAAAAGATATTTATTGGGCCCGGCGGCATAGCCTAATGGCTAAAGTCCTCGCCTTGAATACGCCGGGATCCCATATGGGCACCGGTTCTAATCCCTTCAGCTCCACTTCCCATCCAGCTCCCTGCTTGTGGCCTGGGAAAGCAGCTGAGGATGGCCCGGGGCTTTGGGACGCTGTACCCACTTTGGGACCCTGCACCCACGTGGGAGACCCGGAAGAGGTTCCAGGTTCCCAGCTTTGGATCGGCGCAGGACCGTCTGTTGCGGTCACTTGGGGAGTGAATCATGGGACGAAAGATCTTCCTCTCTGTCTCTCCTCCTCTCTGTATATCAGACTTTGTAATAAAAAATAAAATAAATCTAAAAAAAGATATTTATTAATTTGAAGTGTAAGAATACAGAGAAAGGAAGAGTTGGAGCGGGTAAAGAGATATGTTCCATCTGTTGTTTCACTCCCCCGATGGCTGCAATGTTCAGGGCTGAACTAAGCTGAAGCTGGGAGACTCTTCCAAGCACTTGGGCCATCTTCTGCTGCTCTCCTAGGTGCATTAGTAGGTAGCTAGATAAAAAATGAAGCATTTGGGAGTTTACATTTAAGGAAATGATAAATGTGACATTTTAGGCAGAAGGAGATTGATTCCAGTTGGAAAGACTGAGATTTGAATTTTTAAAAATATTCAGTCAAGATATTGATGAGGGGCTGGTGTGATGGCTCAACTTGTTACCTCCAAGTCCAGCAACCCATAAGGACACTGATTTCATGTTCTGGCTGCTCCACTTCCCATACAGCTCCCTGCTTATGGCATGGAAAAGCAGTAGAAGATGGCTCAAGTCCTTGGGTCCCTGCATCCACATGGGAGACCTGGAAGAATCTCCTGGCTCCTGGCTTTGAATCTGCTCAGCTCCAGCCATTGCAGCCATTTGCAAAGGGTACTAGCAGATAGAAGATTGTTTCCTCTGTTATCTCTTTCTCTCTGTAAATCTACCTTACTGAAGAAAATACATTAAAACCTAGTGTTAAATTGAAATAAACACCAATCACAAAAAAGTCATGATATCGAATGGTGGTTTTTATAAAATAGAAGAGGATTAAAATAAGGAAAAACAGCCACCTAGAGTTGAGAGCTGGCTGATTGGACATAGTCGTGTATGATGCTCGTTTGTCCATTTGTTGGCTTGCTTTATGAGGGAGGATTACACCATTCATTTTAGCCTTTGCTATGAAATACATTACTTAAATATTAAAATGATTAGATAAGCCCTAACAAATACATAGACCATGTGACTGCTCAACAGACCAGTCATCCAAAAGGAGGTAGGAACTGAGAGAAATGAAAATGAGAAAGGAGGGATTCTGGGTTTGGGAAGGACTAGTTTAATTTGTCAACATGATGTAAAAGGAGGAAGCAAGCAGGGGGAACCGACGGTCAGCAGAGGGACAGTGTAAAAGAAGTGATATCTCACAGACATGATGTTGAATGGTGACCGTCAGGCACACAACTGCTATGTGATGGAATTCCATTCAGGTTCAGAACAAAAGCAGGCAAATCTAAATCACTTCTAACAGGAAGTCAGCATAGGGGTTACCTGCAGGGGGATGGTGAGACTGGGGAAGGGTCCACAGAGAGCTCCTGCTAAAATCTCTTTAGATGTGGGAGTGCCCACTTCATGAAAGCTCACCCAACGTGGTATGATATGTGCACCTTTCTCAATGTAGGGGGAGACATTGAAGTGTCGGAATCCAATAAGTGGTTGGGCTGGGCTCTCTTGTCATGGGAGGCAGGAGACTAGCAGCAGATAGCACCTGTTCTGTGGACACTATGCTGAAAACTGGACCAAAATCTGATGAGGGCTTGAGTTATGACTGAAAGTGTGGGGTTGAAAGGGCAGAGAAGATTTGGAGGCAAAGTTGAAAGGTCATGGGGCTGGTGCCTTGGCATAGTAGATGAAACCAACTTCCCCCCACCCCAATATGGGCACCAATTCCAGATCTGGCAGTTCTACTTCCTATCCAGCTCCCTGATAATGTGCCTGGAAATGCAACAAAAGAATGCTTAAGTCCTGGGGTCCCTGCACCCACATGGGAGACCCAGAAGAAGCGCCTGGCTCCTGGCTTTTGGATTGGCCCAACTCTAGCTGTTGCAGCCATTTGGGGAGTGAACCAACAGACGAAAATCTTTCTCTCTCTCTTGCTCTTTGTAACCTGCCTTTTAAACAAAGATTGGAAGGTGTCGTGAGTGGCTAATTACCTGCAGGAGGCTGGAGAAGGAGAGGGAGGGGCCAGAAAGGGTCCTTGTCATGGCCACTCAAGAATGGGGTGGGGGAGAAAGAAGCAAGTTTAAGGGCAGGGTTTTTGCTGGGCCAGAGGAAACTTGGCCACATTTGTAGAGCACAGGAAGGAAGCAATTGAGAGGGCTGTGGATGCCATAAGGATCCTGGCACAGCAGGAGGAGTTGAGTTTCAGGGACCAGGGATGGGCAGGAAAGGGGTGGGCAGAAGGGGTGGAGGACAGGGAAGCTGACATGGACAGGAAGGGTTTCAAGAATGTTCCTGTGAGTTGCATCCCCTGTGCCAGGGCAGGGGACTGCATCTGATAAGGCTGGTTTAGACTATCCCGAGTCACTGACCTGGGAGAGTGGACAGCGCCACTCTCGTGTCAATGACGCCCTGGGAAGTGTTCCCATCCAGTCCCTGGTGTTCATAATTAACTTAGTCATTGCTCATGGTGAAAGCCATGCTCCAAGTCCTTTTCTTATCACACAGCCCTCCATCCCCCATCCTCACACTCACTCTTATCTGAGCCTGGATAACTAGGCAGGGTGGAGCTGGCCGAGGACATGGGGGCTGGCAGAGATAGTCTTGCTGCCTCATGACCTTCAGCCAACGGTCTCTCTCTGGGGGTCTGTCTTCCTCATCACATACTACCTGGTTCCAAAGCTCATGTCACCTCAGGATAAATAGAGGTTCAAGGTACAAGAAGCTTTTGGGGGGAGTCTGCCTGCCAAGAGGAGAGAAAGTAGGTCTGCATTTCAGAGAGGGCCTTTGCAGGCAGGTAGAAGGAATTCAAGGTAGAGTCCACCTGCGCAGGCAGAGCAGGAGAGGCCTCATTGGTTGGGACCTAGAGCTCATGGTGACTTCATAAAGAATACAACACCAGCCTGGCAGCGGGGGTGGGGTAGGGGACCTAGGTAAGCTGAGAGGCGGCTCTTGAGAAGTCCCAGGGGTGGGGGCATCCTCCACAGCCTATTACCACCTTGACCCCACCCCTCGGGGTGAAAGTCTCTCCTCCCTCTGGCTGTAAGCCCACAGTTAGAGCTTCCGACCTTTGGCTTAAAGCTGAATTCTGTTCCCAGGTGGATGTCCCTGGTGGAGGTAACACATTGACCTTTACGGGCAAGACGTGAGAGTTTGGTGGGTGGTGCTTGTGGGCAGTTGCAAGGGAGGAGAATGCGAATGCCCAGGGAGGCAGTACCAGGCACTAGGGCAATGAGAAGGCAGAGACTGGAAACCAAACTGTCTTTCTCTCAGGTCCCTCTTTCTCACCCAGAGGGAGGCAGGTGAGGTGGGGAGGGGTGCTTGTGGAGGCTGCTATGGGCCCAGAGCGGCTTTGACCGCCACCTGGTGAGGTATGGACATGGATGCTCAGAGCTGTGGGGCTGCCTGCCAGGCCTACATGGTGGCCACTGAGAGTCTGAACAGGTGTCAGTTTTAAGGCCAGCCTGGGAGATTGGCACCCTAGCTGGGCATCAGAACAGCTGTCTTATTCCCAGTGAACATTTCTGAATGTTTTCTCTACATAAGAGTCCCAAGACGGCCAGAGCAAGTGGAGGATGGAGAAGGATACACATCCATGAGAGAGACTTGTGCCTGGCCATCTCTGTGGTCTTGTGGGGGAGGCTGTGGGTTTGAATCCTGTTTCTGCCACTTGCCAAGGATTTTTTAAAACTCAAGGAACTTTAGACCCTTAAACATTCTGAATGAACACATAGTACAGGAGGATAATGACGCTTGTCTTGAGGCATTTTCATTTATTCATTCATTCATTGCTTTGCCCCATGAATGTTTACTGACCTTCCCCGTTTGCCAGGCCTTGTACTGTGCCTTGGGAATACAAGGCTAACAAGACGGCTAGACACGTACCACACTGATTTTTGGAATGGAGCTATCCCAGTAAACAGCGAGCCCCTGAAAAAAGGGATTGCATGAGGAGGGGGCCTCACCCACATTTGGAGGTCTCAAGAAGACACAGCTAAACTAGCGTTAAAATAAAGGAATTGCATGTTAACCAAAGGCACAGCTTGAAATTCAAGTGGGTGGTCTTAGAGAAGTCTACAGGACCAGTAGAGGGGGTTCGCAAAGGTCGCAAGGCAATAGAGCTGCCAATGTTCTTGAGGCACTGGAGAGGTTGAGAGTGGGTTGATCATGGGGTGGATGAAGGGCATGGAAGGGAATGGACATAGCTGGGGAGATGGGGCGGGGGGCCAGGCCTATGGGCCAAGGACCCATGCCAAAGCACTGCAGATATCAGACGGGATCAGAAGTACCTCCACCGGTGGCCTACCACCAGCTGCGGGGTAATCCTTTGGGAGACAGCGGGTGAGAAAAGAGTTTGCTAAAAGAGACACAAAAGGAAAGCCCCTGAATGTGAGGCCTGGAAATCTGTTTTTTTTTTTTAAAGAAATACATGAAGCATCCACGCCTCTCAGTCTGAGAATCTGTGAGATGTCACAGAGGGATTGGAAGAGGGGTGTCATGGTTAGATCTGGGTGACTTCGCCTTCCTCTGAGGATACCCTTACATCCCCTAACTCCCCAGGTGCCAGATCTAGGACATGTAGGTGCCAGCCCTCTTCTCTGAGCACCTGAGCAATGAGTGCTTCTTCCTTCTGACCGCCAGACTCTGCTGAGAAGTCTGTTTCATTCAAATTGGTGTTCCCACCGAGGTAATGCTCTCTGGCTGCTTTGAAGGGATGTCTGTTTTCCAGCGTCTCCACTCACTGTGAAGAGTTGGGGGGTGGATTTCTTGACCTGTTTTCTTGTTTGTTTGTTTGTTTGTTTGTTTTGCTTATTTTCCTCAGTCTGTATGCTTAAATCTTCCACTGAATTGAGAAGGTTTTCAGCCAGTGCTGGCTTGAATGTGTTTTAATACTTTCTCTTCTTCTTTTGGATCTCTAATGTTAAGAATTTAAATATTTTGCTACTGTCCCATGGATCTCTGAGTTTCTTACTGTTGCTTACATTTAGTTATTTTTTATCTTCTTTATCTCCACTATTGAAGCCATCCATCGAAGCTTTTTTTCCATCAAGGCTTTTTAAAGTCAGTTATTAGGGTGATGGATAAGAGAAGGGATTGCTGTTCAATGGGTATAAAGTTTCAGCTACATTGGATGTGTAAGTTTTAGAGACCTAAACATGGTGCCCAGAGTTAACAGATGATATTGTGCATTTTAAAGTATGTTCAGAGCCTAGGTCTTGTGTTAAGTATTCTGAACACTCGGGCATACAGGTAACACAAAAGAACACAAGAACATTCTAGGGGGTGATATGATTAGCTCCTTAATTGTGATGATGGTGGCTTGCATGCATACATATGCCTAAACTCACTAAAATGTGGAATACATTAAACATGAACAATTTCTTGGTGTATCAACTATCCTTCAACAAAACTGGAAAGTTCAGTTATTGTATTCTAAATAACTTTGATTTTAATTTCAATTAAAGGTCTTTTGAAGAACTTATTTCTTTGTTCAGATTTTCTGCTTTTTCCCACTGGTTTCAACAGGGTTTGCAATTGCTATTCATGAAGACAGTTTGAAAAATATTTTTTAAGATGTATTTTATTTTTATTGTGAAAGTCAGATATACCTACAGGAGGAGAGACAGAGAGGAAGATCTTCCGTCCCATGATTCATTCCCCAAGCGGCCACAACGGCCGGAGCTGAGCCTATCCGAAGCCAGGAGCCTGGAGCCTCTTCCAGGTCTCCTATGCAGGTGCAGGGTCCCAAGGCTTAGGGCCGTCCTCAACTGCTTTCCCATGCCACAAACAGGAAGTTGGATGGGAAGCAGGGCTGCCAGGAATAGAGCTGGCACCCACATGGGACTCCAGCGTGTGCAAGATGAGGATTTTAGCTGCTAGGCTATTGAGCTGGGCCCAGTTTGAAAATCTTGATCACAAATTCCCACATCATTCATCTGTGTCAATGGTGGTGATCTTTTCTCAAGATGAAAGTCTCTTAGCTTTTAATGAGTGACTTTTGCTGCATGCTTGCCATTTTGAATAATATATTAAGATATTCTTGTTCCTGCTTAAATCTCTTTAACGTCCGTCTGCTGAAGGGTAGGTGCAGGTCCTGGTCCACTTGTGAGAGCTGCAGTCCAGCGGTAGCTGTTGGAGCCCTGGTTTGCTTCACCTTTCTGCTGTGACCAGGGCTTGTGTTCACTCCTGCTGGTACTGCCCGTTGCAACAGAAGGCATTTTCCTGGGTCACCTCCTAGTACTGGTAAACTGAGAGCTGTGGAGTCTGTTAAGTTTTATGCCACTGAATGTAGGGCCCAGAGATACAGGGCTCCTCTGACACAGCTTCTTCTTCTTCTTTTTTTTTTAAGATTTATTTTTTATTACAAAGTCAGATATACAGAGTGGAGGAGGAGGAGAGAGAGAGGAAGATCTTCCATCTGATGATTCACTCCCCAAGTGAGCGCAACGGTCGGTGCTGTGCCGGCCCGAAGCCGGGAACCAGGAACCTCTTCCAGGTCTCCCACGCGGGTGCAGGGTCCCAAAGCATTGGGCTGTCCTCGACTGCTTTCCCAGGCCACAAGCAGGGAGCTGGATGGGACACAAGGCTGCCGGGATTAGAACTGGTTCCCATATGGGATCCCGGGGCTCATTCAAGGCGAGGACTTTAGCTGCTAGGCCACTGGCACCGGGCCACAGCTTCTATGAATAGATTGTTCTGTGTTGCTCCAGGGAAAGGGTAGGGCTTAGGGCACCCTACTGGGACTCCCTGTTGGTTGGGCTTCCCCTGGTCCCACACCTGGAGAGAGCAGACTTTTTATCTTATTTTATTAAAAAAAATTTTTTATTGGAAAGTCAAATTTACAGAGAGAAGGAGAGACAGAAAGATCTTCCACCTGCTGGTTCAATCCCCAAATGACTGCAAACTAGCATCCGTATGGGATCCTGGAGCTTGCAAAGCACGGACTTTAGCCACTGCTGAACCATTTGGCTATTTTCAGAAGGAAGGAGCAGAGAAAAGTGAATCTACCCTCTCTTAACCATCATATACATTACAGATTGTGGCACAAAAGACATGGCATGAAATTGCTGCACATTCAGAACAATCATAACATCGTGGAGTCACCATCGCCACCCACTTCCAGGACACTCTTGTCACTTCACAAGGAAACCCTGGGCCCTTGGCAGTCGTTTCCTGATCTGCCCTTGTCCACACCACTGCCAGTCTTTTTTTCTTTCTGCTTTTTATCTGCTTTCTGTCTCTGTAGATTTGACCATTCCGGACATTTCATAGAAACAGAATCCTCTAAGGTTGCGGCTGAGTGCTTTCACTCAGCATCATGCTTTCAAAGTTCATCCGTGCTTAGCATGTGCAAGTACTTCATTCCTTTCATGGCTGAATCCTTGCTAGTGTGCGTGTGTGTCATGTTCATCTGTTGGTTGGTGGTGTCAGCCTTGGACCTTAGGAAGACTGCTGTTATCCACACGTGTGGTCAGGTTTGTCTTGGGATATGTGGCCAGAGTTTTTGGATACACACCTCAAAGTAGACTTAATGGATCATATGATGATTCTGTTAACAGTCTTTCCCCATTGACTGTTCTTTCCCCCTCATCAAATGCTTTTCTCTAGCTCCACTAATTGCATACTACTGAACGATGTGGTAATCACATTGGATACCATTTTTTCCCTCAAAGTTTTTTTTTTTTTTTTAATATTTTTGAGTGGTAGACTTCGAGACTGGGAGAGAGAAAAAGAGAGAATTTTTCATCTGCTGCTTCACTCTCCAAATGGCTATAATGAACAGCACCGGGTCACACCAAAGCCTAGAGCTAGGAGCTTCATTTAGGTCTCTCACGTGGATGGCAGGGGCCCAAGCACTTGGGCAATCTTCCACTGCTGTTCCAGGCACATTAGCAGGGAGAGGAATTGGAAACAGAACAGCTTAGACTTGAACCGGTGTCAGTATAGGATGCCAGCAACTGGCTAAGACCAGTTGGCAGCTGTGGTTGTCACTGTTCAGCTGCTGTCACTCACGCAGCGTTGAGGGCTTCCCTGGTGGTTATAGAACATTAAGAGAACAGAAGGAAGTGGGGAGGGAGATCTGATCATTGGAGAATAGGGAGGGTGAGCCTCGGTTGAGACCTGCGGCATTCCTCCCAGCAGCCTGATATTTACCTGGTGCATCCTGAGGGTGGCCCCTATTATTGTCTTCCCCAGCTCAGATCAGTTAGGTTTGCCAAGGTCATACTCAGTGCATCATAGGCTACATTTAGCCATCTTTATTTTTATTGGAAAGGCAGATTTATAGAGAGCAGGATAAAGAAAGATCTTCCATCTGCTGGTTCACTCCCCAATAGCACCAATGGCCAGAGCTGAGCCAATCCAAAGCCAGGATCCAGGAGCTTCTTCCAGGTCTCCCATGCGGGTGCAGGGTCCCAAGGCTTTGGGCCATCCTCCACTGCTTTCCCAAGTCATAAGCAGGAAGCTGGTTGGAAAGTGGAGCAGCTGGGACATGAATTGGTGCCTATATAGGATCCCAGCAGTTGCAAGGGGAGGATTAGCCAGTTGAGCCATTGTACTGGGCGCTGTACCTAGCCATCTAGGTTGAACATACCTACCATAGGTAATGATGGCCCATGTGAGAGTGTGTGTGTATGTGTGTGTGTGCATGCCCACCATGGGTGGTACAGATGAACATGGGAGAATCCAGGCTGTTTTTATGTAAAAAAAGAAAAAAATATATATGAGCGCAAAATGAAGTCTAGGGTTTTGGAAAAGGACTGTGAAATCAGACACGTGGAAATTTGTACTTCTTTAGTTTCCAGGTGAAATCATGTGCTGCTGGAGAGGGAACACTTGTTAGCTGCTGGCAGATGGCATGCTGTGTGTGAGCCACTTGCTGTGTGTCTGACTTCTGGCAGCCCACGGTGCTTGGCAGACAGTGTCATTTAGCTAGGGCCTCCCGTGGGCCACATGCTCTGCACCAGGTGCTACACCTCGGCACCTTGGGTGGACTTCTAGGGCCAGGGCAGGAGACCCTCTGATCCACATTCACTGAGCTAGTGAGAGGATGTGGTAAGAGCTGAACTCAGAACAAGGTGTCTTTAGTCTCCAAATCTTTCTGATAACTAAGCTGCTAAGATGCACAGCACACTGGGTAGCCTAAATGATGTAGTGAATGAGCCAGTGCATGAAGAAATCAGAAGGGGTGTGGAGGGGATCTTGGCTGCCCAGAGGGCTGGCAGAGTGAGTGGCCTTCCCTCCTTTTTATTTTTTTTAAGATATATTTTTAAATTTTTATTGTAAAAGTCTAACAGAGAGAAAGAGAGAGAGAGGAAGATCTTCTGTCCCATGATTCACTCCCCAAGAGGCCGTAACAGCTGGAGCTGTGCCTATCTGAGACCAGGAGCTCGAAGCCTCTTCTGGGTCTCTCACGCAGGTGCAGGGTCCAAGACTTTGGGCTGTCCTCCACTGCTTTCCCAGGCCGCAAGCAGGGAGGTAGATGGGAAGTGAGGTTACTGGGATTAGAACTGGTGCCCATATGGGATCCTGGCGCATGCAAGGTGAAGACTTTAACCTATTGTGCTGGGGCTATTGTGCTGGGCCTGACCTGACTTGCCCCTCCTTGACTTACACTTCCTTGTGTATACTGTGGGGCAGGTGGTTGTGTATATTTTGTGTGTGTGGGAGTTGGCTAACAAGTGTGTAGACCTGGGCCATAGATAGTGTGTGTGTGTGTGTGTGTAGATGGGAGTTGGCTAACAGGTGGGTATATCTGGCCTATAGCTGCTCTTCCTCTGACTCAATTTCCTCTGTATCTCCCCCAGGGCCCTAGTCCTGCTTAAGAGCACCATGCATGCAGGTGAGCTGCTGCTACAGGTTCTGTAGCAAGTTCAGGTGATGATGGGAGGGTTAGGAAGTTCAAATAGTTGGGGTGCTAGATTGAAGCAGGCTGTTTTTTCAAACTGCCCAGTGTTCTCCATGTAGCTTGCCTCACCTGGAGCGGGTAAGCAATTAAGGACTACAAGCAGCTCTGCACACAGCCTTGAGAATCAGTGCCAGTGTTACTTGCAGAGTAATTCTAGCAACCTAAGGTGGTTTGTCTCTGGCTTGGAGAGCCTTAATTGCCCAAGGCTCAGGGATACCTGTTGGTGACCTTAGGTCACCAAGTCACACGCAGCTGGCCAGAAATGAGGTAACACAAGAGGTTATTCCTCTTCCTTTTCTGCCTTATGTGGCTTTTTTTTGGGGGGGTCTCCCAACTGTGTCCTGGCCCCTGTGCTATGACCTGGGGATGCCCCAGGGATGCAGCCACAGACATAGTTTTTGATGCTACAGGGAGCCAAGACTTGGCAAACAGTAGTTGGAGGAGAGGCCAAACCAAGGGCCACCAGCTGAGAGGCAGCAGACTGGCCAAGTGAGAGAAGCCCAAGGGATAAGGATGGGAGCCTGGGAGCCCCGAGGGGGATGGCGTGAGATGAGGCTGGACATGGTCACACACAGGTGGTTGTCACAGCACTGGGGCCAAGGGAAGTGGGGAGCTGTGGTAAGGTTTCAGCAGGTGGGAGAGCCTGGCTGTGTGTCCTTTCTTTCTCTCCCTCTCAGGAGCACTGCAGGAAGTACAGCAGTTGGCCACTGGAGAAAAAGGGGCAGCATTGAGAGCTCTGGAGTGGCCATGGCCCTGAACCCAGAGGCAGGTCTGGAGCTTCAGGAAGACCCAGCGATGCCGCCAGGTCTCCATCCTTGTGGGGCCCTGGGTGTGGACTCCGGCGCTGGTCCTGGGTACAGCCTGGACATGGCCTTCATTCCCACCTTAAACCCACCTCCCAGTCCTCCCATGGCTCTCACTCCAGACCTCAACTCCACCCTGACTCCTGGCTCTATGAAGGCCCTGGGCCAGGAGTCAGATCACAACCCCAGAGCAACCGATAACAGAGCTGTGGCTTTGGCCTGGCTCCAGAATGCCACTGCCCTTCCTGATGAAGCCCTGGACCTGGACTTGAATCATGTCTCACAGTCCAGCTCCCAGGGGGCCCAGTGTTCTGCCTCCAGTCCTGCCTTGAGTGCCGGCTCCCCTGAGGCCACTGGCCAGAGCTCAGGAATCCCCTCCGGACCAAATTCAGAGGAGGCCTTCAAGATTCTGTCCAGCAGGGGTTTTGATTTAGGGCAGAGTAACTCTAATCCTTCCAGACCTGAAACAAACCCATTCATAAGGTCCCATTCAAGAGAAGCCCTGGTCTTGGGCCACTGCATCTCCAGGCCAGGTTCCAAAGCACTTCTTCTCCCAGCCTCCAATACTTCTCTTGCTCCCAACTCCACTCAGCGACTCAGCGTGGCCTCGAGAAACATCTCCAAAGTGGAAGTGAACGTAGCCCTGGCTGCCAGCGGGACAGTCCCTTTGGCCACCCATAACCTCTCTGGGTCTATTTCCAGAGGATCCTTTGGGACAATCTGGAGATCCAGCTCCAAAGGCACCACCAATTTGACTTCCAGCAGCCCTTCCAGATCCGACTTGAACATGACTCTCACTCAGGCCTCGAGTGTGACCCTGATTCCTGGCTCCAGCGATGGGATCAGTTTGCACTCAGGTACCCACGGACCCCTCACCACCCGCTCTCCGCCCTCGTGCATGACTCTGATCCTAGGCTCCAACGAGACCCTCAGTGTGGGCTCCAGCCTCATGTTCAGTGACACCTCGACCTTGACCCTGAGCAGCCAACAGGACTACTCTGAAGACAACAGTAACCGCACTGTGCCCCTTGAGGACACTCTGGAGAACTGGGGCGAGAAGGCCAGTATGGAGGTGGGCCATTTCCCACTAGGGCTCCCCACTGCCAACACTGGGGACAGGGACAACTTGGCCTTCCACAACATCCCTGAAGGTGAGTTAGGCATGGATGGGCAGCAACCATGGAAGTCTGCATTTGGATCTATAGGGCAGGGAGGGGAACATAGAGGAGATAAGAAGGGAGTGGCATTGCAGCAGGTAACTGGCACTCTGCCTCTGCCAGTTGTGTGACCTGGGGCAAGCTACTAAACCTCCCCGAGCCTTCATTTCCTTACCTGTGCTATCACCATATGATAATACTTCTACTCTCTCCAAATTATAAGCCTTCCATTCAAAATGCACCCTTTTCTTTCTTTCTGGTGTTTCTGGCCCAAGCTTGCTCAGTGACTCAGGCAGGCTCCAGGCTAGGCTCAGCGCTATGGGGAAGTCCCTATGTGGCAGATCTCTCCTGGTGCAATCAGGCCTGGAGCCTGTGCCTTGCTCCTGGCATGCAGGAATTCTGTAAATCCACCTGTCAGCTTGCGATGCTGCAAATGTCTTGGGTCAGTGGTCATGCGCTTGTGCTTGCATCGATTTAAAAACGATGACCACGACTTTACGTATTCCCATCTGCTGAAGTGAGAATTCCCTTTCCAATTCTCCTCAAAACTGACTTAGCTATTAGAGTTGTGTTTCTCCATACGCCTTTTAGAATATCTAGGTCTTCCAAAAAAAAAAAAAAAAAAAAAACCTTTGCTTTTTATATATGAGAGTGTTATTAATTTATCCATTTATTTAAATGTTCCTTATGTAGCATGTGCACTTTATTAAGAAATTTTCCATAAAGGGCCCGGCAGTGTAGCCTAGCGGCTAAAGTCCTCGCCTTGAGCGCCCCAGGATCCCATATGGGCGCCAGTTCTAATCCCGGCAGCTCCACTTCCCATCCAGCTCCCTGCTTGTGGCCTGGGAAAGCAGTTGAGGACGGCCCAATGCATTGGGACACTGCACCCGCGTGGGAAACCTGGAAGAGGTTCCAGGTTCCCGGCTTTGGATCGGCGCGCATCGGCCCGTTGCGGCTCACTTGGGGAGTGAATCATCGGACGGAAGATCTTCCTCTCTGTCTTTCCTTCTCTGTGTATATCTGGCTGTAATAAAATTAATAAATCTTTAAAAAAAAAAGAAATTTTCCATAAAGATCTAGTACATTATCTGATGACTAATCCTAGAAATGGTTTTTTTTGCTGTCATAACTCATTGTTTTAAATTTAAAAATTTTTTTTTTTACGTGAAAGTCAGAGTTACACACAGAAAGGGAGAATCAGAAAGATCTTCCATCTGCTGGTTCATTCCCCAAATGGCCACAATGACCGCAGCTAAGCTGATCTGAAGCTGGGAGCCCCTTCTGGGTCTCCCGTGGAGGTGCAGGGGTCCAGGGATTTGAGCCATCTGCTGTTGCTTTCACAGGCCATAGTGGGGAGCTGGCTGTGAAGGAAGTGGACATGAACTAGCGCCCATGTGGGATGCCGGCACTTGTCGGCGGGGGAGTGATCCCTGGTTGCTCATGACACCATAGAATTTTTTTTTCAAAAATTATTTACTTTTATACAGAGAGGAGGAGAGAGGAAGATCTTCCATTTGATGGTTCACTCCCCAAGTGACCGCAACGGCTAGAGCTGAGCCAATCTGAAGCCAGGAGCAAGGAGTTCTTCTGGGTCTCCCCTATGGGTGCAGGGTCCCAATGCTTTGAGACATGCTCGATTGCTTTCCCAGGCCAGCTGGATGGGAAGCAGGGATGCCGGGATTAGAGCCGGCGACCATATGGGATCCCGGCATGTGCAAAGTGAGGACTTTAACCACTACCACTATGCTATCATGCCAGGCCCTGACAGCATAGAATTTGTGAGGTGGACTCATTGCTTGAGCCCTTGGTCCTGCCACAGTGTTGCCAGAAAACCACTGGGATGAGTCAGGGGTCATGTTGTGGTGATTTTGGACAGTAGAGATTGAGAGTAGAAAAAGTGGAATTTTATTTAAGTAAGAAAAAGAGAAGCTCAGAACAAATTGATGGGAGGGGCTGGCAGAAAGTGACCAAGTCTCAGGGGTTCACCATTTTGTGGTGTTTGTATGTCTTTACCATGTTGTATCTGCAAGAAGCAAAGGTAGTGGTGGTGCGTTAGTTACTGGGAGAGTCGGGGGCAGTCTTTTCCAGCTTGCTTTTATGGAAGCCCAGATCCTATCATGGAAATCTCAGGCTCTATTATGGCTGAGACGTGATAGTGGGGCCTCCATCTTGGTTTGGTCAGTGTGCAGGTGTTGGCGAGGAGCCGTGCCATGATGCTAGTCTGGCCTGCTGCTAATCTTCCTGGCTCCCTCCCTGGAGGTCTCTGTCCTGCCCTGGTGAGATGCCCCATTGCTCATCCCAAGTTCCATTCATTCACCTGCACAATTTCAGGCTTCACAGAGCAGCCAGGCCTGGCTGTTACACTTTCCCTCCAACTGACCAGGGGAACACCTTCCCTTTTTTCTTTTTAATTTTCCTTTTAATACTGTTTACGAAGTTGGGAGGGATGCATGCCTATGTGGGTCTCCGATTAAGGTGGGGATGATCAAGATCTGGAGGACGGTGGGTGAGACAAATTTTTTTTTTTAAAGATTTTTTTTTTATTATTATTAAAAAGCCGGATATACAGAGAGGAGGAGAGACAGAGAGGAAGATCCTCCGTCCGATGATTCACCCCCAAGTGAGCCGCAATGGGCCAGTGCGCGCCGATCCGATGCCGGGACCAGGAACCTCTTCCAGGTCTCCCACGCGGTGCAGGGTCCCAAAGCTTTGGGCCATCCTCGACTGCTTTCCCAGGCCACAAGCAGGGAGCTGGATGGGAAGTGGAGCTGCCGGGATTAGAACCGGCGTTCACATGGGATCCCGGGGCTTTCAAGGCAAGGACTTTAGCCACTAGGCCCGAGACAAATGTTTTATTGTGTTTTTTTTCTCCTGTGTCTGCAGTGGAAGGGGAGAGAGCCACTCCTTGCTGTCAAACTGTATCAGCACTTGGAGATGGGGCAGACATTTGATGATGCCTTAGAGCCCCTAATGTGGAGAAGAATGTTTTGAGGGTGTCACTTGAGTGGCTTTGATTGTTCTGAGATGCTGTTGGCTTTGTTGCTCCAGAGTTGAAGAAATCTTTCCAAGGTCAATTGGCTGACCAAGTCAACCTTAGTACATCCACAGGCCCAAAAACAGGCTGCAAAGCTTGGCCAGGAGAGTGGTAGAGCCTGTTCTGTTCTCCATCTTCTGACAAGGCACTTGGCATTCTTTGGCCCAGATAAACTGGCTGTCATGTCCCCCGTGTGCATCTGGACATGCTGTCCACTGCACAGGCATCAGTCACTGAGGAGGCACAGTCCAAACACATGCACTCCAAGGTCAGACCTCATATCTTTTCTTTTAAAAAGATTTATTTTATTTTTATTGGAAAGTCAGATATACAGAAAGGAGGAGAGACAGAGAGGAAGATCTTCCATCCATTGATTCATTCTCTAAGCGGCCACAACGGCCAGAGCTGAGCCTATCTGAAGCCAGGAGCCTCTTCCGGGTCTCCCATGCGGGTGCAGGGTCCCAAAGCCCTGGGACTCCATTGACTGCTTTCCCAGTCCACAGACAGGGAGATGGACGGGAAGCAGAGTCACCAGGATTAGAACCGGCACCCACATGGGATCCCTGTGCATTCAAGGTGAGGACTTTAGCTGCTAGGCTACCATGCTGGGCCCCGGACCATATATCTTGTGATCTTCCCTGTGGCTGAGATTTGACTCTTGTGTGTACCAGCCAATTCAGTGGTAGGTTCAGTCTGTCACCTGCACCAGGCAACATACAATGGTGGAAGCAGCTGCCTGATCAGTTTCACTCTAAGCCCCATCTCTCATGGCATCCCTTCAACATGACTCCTATCATTCTCGGAGCCCTCTCCCTTGACTTTAGTGCCAGCAGTGTTGGGCTCATCCTGGGCTTTCCATGCCCAAGAGCTTCCCAGAAATGACCATTTCTCCAAGGTGTCTTGTTCATTTTAGTGGAGAATGGTGTTTAGAAACCAAGATCTTGGTTCTAGCTTTGTTCCCCTCTTCCTTTGGGTTCCATCTGCCAGTCAATGGGCTATGTTCTCCCAACTACACAGGCATGCCACACCCCTTTCCCGGATGGGAAGAATGAGGCTCAGGGAAAAGAAACAAGTCATCCCAGCTCCCTGCTCTTCTTGGGGCTTCCCTTCAATGCCCTCATGAAGGCGTCTCTTGTATGCCCCTGGGCCAATCACTATGGCTGGGACCTGGGCACTCTGATCCAGCTGGAGTTCAGGCCCCCCAAATGGAAGAAGGGCTGATGGGTGGAGCTTGCAGAATCCAGCCTTGCCAACCACACAGAATGAGAATCCACTGTGGAGACAGAGGCTCTTTCACTAACAGGAGGGGAGGGTGAGCTTGACAAACAGCCCTATACCTAGTAGGGGTTAAGTTAGAAATCGGGGTAACTGCTGAGAGAGGGCAAGAGGGCATGCATGGGAGGGTGCAGTGGCTCCTCGTCCAGTATGGTGGTCAGCAGAGGCTTCTCTAAGGGGTGGCAGGTAGGCAGAGACCTGGAGGAGGGATGCCCAGGCAGGGGAAAGCATTTGTACAAAGGCCTGAGGAGGCTCCTGGGATGGGAGTGTGGGTTGGCAGCTGGAAGAAGGCCAGATATGATGAGAAGGGGTGAGGCTGGGCACGGGGGCAGGGAGGAGAGATGACAAGGGAGGGCTGACCGTGAAGGCCCTGGCAGTGATGATGGAAGCGGGGCACCTTGGAAGGATGTTAGCGAGGGCAGGGGACCGAGTCCGATGTGCACATTGTGGCTGTTGCAGGAAGGAACATGCCGGAGTAGTCTGGTGGGGGAGGGGAATGGGACTCCGGCACCCTGGGCACGCCATCTGCTTCTCTTTCTCTGCCCTCTCCTCCTTGGACCAGGAGCCTTCAGTGAAGTGACTTCACGCCTGACGAAGGGGCCGGACAAGAGAGAGGTTGGTAATGGGAGGGCTTGCCTCCTGTCCAGCCTGGCAGCTCTGCAGTTCCTCGCACCTTCACCCAGCTGCTCTTCCCTCCCAAGTGTCCCTCGCTGCCTGAGGCCCTGTGAGCTATCCTCACGCCTCCACCTTCTTGTTTGTTGCCTGTACTAGCTCCCTATCCCAGTCCTTCCTAATCACAGCTGTGTCCTCAGCCTCTAGCGTGTGCTCGACTCCCTGTGGTGTGGAGTGAGATGAACTAGAGGGGAGGGGTGAGGCTGGAGCAGCTGCCACGACCCCTCACCTTCCAGGGCCTCTTTCCACATCATCTGTTATTCTTCCTTGTCTAGCTTGGGCTGCCTTGCAACATGAGCAAGCTGAAGTCCAGAGTGATAGAGTGGGCCAGTACCTGGCTCAGCATGGCCTCTGCAGCGCTGCCACTGGCCACTGCTGGTTGTAAGGGAACCTGTCCCCTTTGCGGAAGGCCTGAGAGGATCTCACAGCTGTCTTTAGCCCCTCACACTCCCCATGGCTTTAGCCTGCTCTGCTTCCTGCACTACATGAAGTTAATTTTTCTGGTTCTCTTTTGTTCTTCTGCTGTAAGCTGGTGGGAACTAACAGACTAACTGTGCATGGATTCATGTGTCCCTTTTCTCAAGGACAAAATGCTATGGCCTGATCTTTCAGAAGTGGAGTTTCAAGACCAGAGGTTGGGACCCTTTCCGTCCCTCCCTGAAGGTGACTGGAAAGAACGAGGTGCTTTGCAGCCCTCCTCCAAATACTGGCTTCCAGGATTCCTCCTGACCCTGGGTTGTTCCAATCCATACCCCACTCTCTAGTTCTTCTGGTGACATTGGGGCTGACAGCTAAGGCTGATTTGCCTATAGATGCCAGATCATTTTAAGAGGTACTATGTGGGCGGCCTTCCAAGGACTGGGTGTGTGGGGTTTCCATTCTGTGGTTTTTGCCTTCCGTTGTCCCCTCAAGGCGGACAAGATGAGCACCCACCAGGAGAAACAGGATCTGCTGGAAGCAGGAGAGAAGAAGACCATGATGAAGAAGATGATGGTGCGGGAGCCACATGTGGGTCTGTGGCATTGGTGGGGGGACCAAGATGGACAGCTCTCCAGCTCAACTGCTGATGGGACTTGGGGCAGGGGGAAAAGGACAATGGGGAGCCAGGACTGGGGACCGGAGTCACAGTTCTGCCTCTGTCTGCTCTCCACTTGCTCTTAGGGAGCTGGGATGACTTGTTTCTTTTCCCTGAGCCTCATTCTTCCCATCCGGGAAAGGGGTGTGGCATGCCTGTGTAGTTGGGAGAACATAGCCCATTGACTGTTCTGCTGCTAACTCTTGGGCACCTCAGGCTGAGTTTTTATTTTGTAATGCATTCCCTTCCCCCTCAGAAAGTCTTCCTTCCTCGCCCCATTGCTGAAAATAGTCTCCTCTCAGTTAAGCTATCCACATGGAGACTGGCCAGAAATGAACACTGAGCTTTCCAAATTTATACCTGACATGGTGTGTCTCAAAGAGAAAGGAAAAAGAATTCTTGTCCCATCTTATATCTGAGTATCTACTGTGTGTAGGTGAGGGTGAGGACTTTTTCAAGATATTCAAACAGTTTCCAAAATTGGTGCCTGGTGGTCCTCGCTTGGGGCCAGTGTGGGCTCTGACTATGCCTCCCATCATGAGGCCATGGGAGACACTGTTTTGCAGGACCCTGCCCATGCCATGTGGGCCTGTGGCTGGCCAGGGCTGCGGTGCTCTGTGTGCGGGCTCAGAAAGGGTCTCTGGCCCCTTGGAGGGAGGCCAGGCAGGATGCAAGGCTGACAGGGAGTTCAGCCCATGCTGGCGGGCACCTTCTGCTGTCACCCATGATAGCAGGATGGTTTTGTTTGGGTGGGCTGCAGCAGCTCCACCCCCTCACGGACCCCTCTGCGATCCCCTGCCCAGAGGCAGATCCAGGAGGAGCCGCAGGATTCGCTCTCGAGTTCCGTCCGGTGGCAGGCCATGGAGACCCTGACACAGCTGAGGTACCCCTCTCCGGCCCTTCTTCCCTCTTCCCGGGGCCCCATCTGTCTCTGTGTTGCACTCCCTTTGCTCCCTTGGGCCTTTCCTGGCCCCATACCCAGTCCCTGTCCTTTCTGCCGATATCCCCCACTTATGTGTCGTCTAAACCTCCCCTCCCATTCCCCTGCCTGGACCCAGCGACCTCATCACCCCAGCCCTGCAGCCTTAGCCCAAGACCCCATCCCTGACCTGGCACCCTTACGGTTTCTGTCTCCCAGTCACACCCAGCCCAGCCTGGGCGTGCGGGAGCGGTCGGAGCTGGTGAACACATGTGTGCAAAGCGTGTTCTCCCTGCCCTCTGTGCAGGCCATGCAAGAGAAGGATGAGGCCAAGGCCGAGGCCATTCAGGTGAGGCAGGGCACTGTGGGGGGTAGGGGAAGGCATAAGTATTGCTGGATGAGGGGCGAGACTGGCCAGGGACATCAGAGGCCTCCGGGTGTGAGAGCCGCTCTGGGTTGGTGCCTCTGCTTGAGCAGCTGCAGCCTCGGGAAGCTCCCCCTCCTTCTCTGCCACATGTCCCAGGCCAGCCCAGTGCTCCATACTGCACAGATCCTGGAATGGAGGCATGGCCCAGGTGGTGCCAAGGGTCTCGTTGGTAGAGCTGAAAGATCAAAGAGCTTGTTAGCTGGAGGGGCTGGCAGCAGGAGCAGACAGAGACCTGTGGACAGGGCCTGCTTGGTGACCTCGTTCAAGGGTCAAGGCAAGACTTCTGGGAGAGGGAGAGTGAACCAGGTCACACATGAGGGAGCTAGGTCTTGCAGTGCATGCACAGAGTCTCAAGAAAAGCAAGGGTACCTCCCCTGGGGCAGAGGGGCATCTATGCTGCAGTTCCAGAGATGACCAGCAGAGCGCAGTGATGCACAGTAGTCAGCAACTGGTGGCCCACCAGGTAGGCTGTGAGGTTTACGTGGTGTGGGTGCTGTCACCCTAAGGACCACAGCTCTGAAATGTGTGCTTACCCTAGAACGCTGGTCAGTGATAACTGAGGAGGCAGACTGGAACCTGAAACCTATTGCTCAGTTTAATATATGTGTATTGCCTGCAGTCAGGACTGTGAAGTAGCCCAGAGATGAAGACTGTGAACAGAGAGGAGGGATGGCTCCATTAAGGGATAAGTTGGGAAATCTCTCTGGGTCTAGGAATGGCAGCACAACAGAGAATTAGAGATAATGCAAGCGAGAATGAGACCCTCTCCTTTGGCTAGGACGTGTGCCTATCCATCCCTAGACTGTTCATAACAATTGAAAATCCCTTTGTGGCATGACCTGGGAGAGGTAACCCCTCATTTGCAAAAGGATAAAAAGAACATGAGACCCAAGTAATTTGGCACTGTGTACACCACCAGGCAGCATGCACTGGTCCCTGGGACAGTCTCAGTGTATGGTGGCCCCCTAAGGTGAGGGGAGCAGGACGTGGATGCCTCATTTGTCAGTTACTGATGGACCGACTGCAACCCGTGGGAGGGAAGCCATTTGTCTAACATCATACATCAGCTCATTGGAATGGCGAGATTGGCAGCAATTCAGAACTGTTGAACTATCAAAACTGCTTGAGCAGGACCCTCGGAGCATGCCTCACATCGGGGACCTGGGATGGGTGGGGGGGCTAGATGGGGCTTTTCCCTGTTTCTCCTCTGACCCCAGATACAGGGAAAAATGATGACATTATGTGGAAACAATGGTCTTACCCACTTTCCTGTAGCCCTTGACCCTTTGTACCCTAATCAACTAAATAAGATTATTAAAAAAAAAAAAAAGAAGAAGAAGCTGCTAACATCATACATCAGCTTGCCTTCAGAGCTGGGACCAGAAAGCAGTACCCCTTCTCTTGGCTGCACACAGAGGTTGCCTGGGGCTGGCATCAACTCCAGGGAGCCCCTCGCAGCCTGGGCCTCTCCTGTCCACAGATCCTCTACCATCAGACCCTGGATGCTCTGCAGAAGCTGCTCAATGCCCTCTTCATTGAGGACCCCACTCCGGCCGGGCTGAAGAGCATCTTGGAGGTGTGGGGGGAGTGTGGGGGCAGGGTGGGTAAGGTGTGAGGGGGAGAAAAGGCAGAGGAAGAAAATGAGCAGGAACTGAAGGGGGAGCAGGGTAGGACTGGACCTACAGGAGTGATTTGACTTCAGGGTGTTCTCTCGGGGCTGCTGGATTCTCACCCCGTCATGCTCACTGTCCCTCACACAGCTTCAGCTGCCCCTACTCCTCTGGCACAAGCTGGCTTGAGTCCCTTTGTCCCCTGGCAGCAGTTCTGAGTCTTGTCCTATCCCACAGCCTCTGGGCCCCTGGATGAACTCTGGAAAGGCACACGAGCGAGCACGGGCTGTGAACAGCAATGTCTCTGTGTTGAACCACACACTTCTGACCCTGCCCTTCTTTGTGAGTGCTTCTTGGGAGGGGTGAACACTTTTTTTTTTTTAAGATTTATTTACTTTTATTACAAAGTCAGAAATACAGAAAGGAGGAGAGACAGAGAGGAAGATCCTCCATCCGATGATTCACTCCCTAAGTGAGTGCAACGGCTGGTGCTGTGCCGATCCGAAGCCAGGAACCTGGAACCTCTTCCAGGTCTCCCACGCGGGTGCAGGGTCCCAAGGCTTTGGGCCATCCTCGACTACTTTTCCAGGCCACAAGCAGGAAGCTGGATGGGAAGTGGAGCTGCTGGGATTAGAACCGGCGCCCATATGGGATGTTGGCGTGTTCAAGGCGAGGACTTTAGCCACTAGGCCACGCCGCTGGGCCCGGGGTGAACACTTCTAACGAGAGTCCTCTCAGCTCAGAGGGTTCTGTCAGGGTCAGACTGTGCAGCTCAGCTTGCTGACTGTACAGCATTACTGAACCTACATGACTCGGGCCCTAAGATTACGACTCCAACAGATGTCCTCAGGGTTCCCGGCGCTGGGTCTTCTCCTGGGGAGGCTCATCCTTCGCATTGGAGACCCTGATGAGGAGATTGGCCGGGAGGCTCTGGATGGCATCATCATCCTCTACACGATCCTGGAACTCCAAAAACGTAAGCCCTCTGATCCACTTCCGGCAGTGACTTGCTTGCGAATCAGCTACAGCCTTGGCCAAAGGCACAGGCTGATGGAGGATGCTGGTGTAGGGTTCAGTGGGGATAATGGAAACTGGTGCGAAACTGTGGTCCCCGCAGAACCACGGATAGGGGCCTCCAACAAGCCTGTCTTGATGTAAGCAACACTTCTTTTTTTTTTTTTAAACATGTATTTTTATTACATTTCCTTTTTTTAATTAATTACATTGCATTATGTGATACATTTTTTTATGCACTGGGATTCCCCCCACCCCTCCCAAAACCCTCCCCCCACAGTGGATTGCTCCACCTTGTTGCATTTCCACAGTTCAAATTCAGTTGGCATTCTTTCATTGGAGGTATTTACCAAGCATAAAGTCCAGCATCTTATTGTCCTGGTAGGTTCAATGGTTTCTTGGTGAGACCATCTCTGGTCTGAAGGTAGAGCCGGCAGAGTATCATCCCAATCAATTAAAAGCCCCAACATAATATTTCCAACCATTTACAACATTATGGCATTAATTGACATGGTATTGATTAACCAATATGTTAATAGGGAAATGCAGGTTCTCAACCACAACCTGTGACTTCTTCATAGACATTTCAATTTTGGTTTATATTCAACCATGTTCTATACACCTTAAAATGGCTTAGATTGCTATTCATCTGTCTCATGCCTATTTTAATTTTAGTCTTTAGCAGTTTATAGCATTGAAGCATGATTTCGCTGAACCTGGCTGTTTTTCGGGTGGTCTAACTCTATAATTCTAACAGGACATGTGTCAACAGTTTAGGTGAGCATGTTTAGGAGGGGTGTGCAGAGAAATCTTCCACACCCCAGTTAGGAGTAACTAATCTTTGTGTCCCACCCAGTGAGGTATAAGTGCATCCCCGTTGACCGTTTCCTGTCTGTTTCTAAGCCTTCCTTGTTGTTCTCTGTCTATCTATTCTAGTTTTGTTTGTTTGTTTGTTTGTTTGTTTTGAGGGGTTTCTGGAGCACTCCTGATGGTCATTACGAGAGGGGGTGGGGACCCAAAGTTGGAATCAGGCAAGGACCAGAGAAAGCTCCTCTCCCTAGTCCCGAAGGAAGTTTACTGTTCTTCTGTTTCTGCGGACCGCTCAGGGATCCTGGTTGTTGTTCTGATGACCTTGGATCCTGCAAGGCAGGACTTGGGCTTCTTCCATCCCATGTGGTAGATCCAAATGGGGGTGGGTGACCTCAGAGTTCTTGGTCTCCGAAGGCACTCCAATTCCCCGTGGCAGTAGGGATGTAGTCCTAGGTGCTCGTACTGATAGTCCTTGGTGAGGATCCAGGAGTCTTCAGGGTTGGGATAAAAGCCTCCTCCTGTCCGCCTGCTCCACTCTGGGGACCCCTCCCTGTAAGCAACACTTCTATCTAGACTTTTCCTTACCCTTTTAAGTTTAACCCGTGACTTTCGCTATTACCTTTCCATGTTACCAGATACATTCTTTGATTCACTGCTCAAATGGCTGCAACAGCCAGAATTGAGCTGATCCGAAGCCAGGAGCCTGGAGTTTCTTTCAGCTCTTCCATGTTGATTTAGGGGCCCAAACACTTGTGCCAATTTCTGCTACTTTCCCAGGCCATGAGCAGAGAGCCAGATTGGGAGTAGAGCTGCTGGGACTTGAACTGGTACCCATATGGGAAGTTTGTGCCTCAACTACAGCACAATGCCAGTCCCCTTACAAGGGCTTTTAGAGGGGTGCACATCTGGCACTATGGTTAAGATACCACGTGAGATGCTCACATCTTAGATCAGATGCCAGATGTCAGTTCTAGTGCAGCTTCCTGCAGGTGCTGGGAAACATCAGACGATAGTTCGGGTAGTTGGGTCTCTGGCACCCATTTGGGAAGATCCAGATTCACTTCCTAGCATCTGACTGGGGCCTGACTGACCCAATCCTAGTTAATTTAAAGATAATCTCACCCGGCTCTCACAGCCTCTGGTCCAGCACAGCAGGCAGGCTGTGTACGCTGGGAGTGCTCAGGCCCTGGAAAATGATCTAGCTTTGGGAATGAGTGCAAGAACAGGCGCTTGTGCCCCAGGGTAGACCAGTCACACTCCTTAACATGCTTTGTGCAGAGGATCCAGACCCAAAGAACATAGCTTTTTAAAAATTTTATTTATTTATTTATTTATTTATTTATTTATTTATTTATTTATTTAAAGTTAGATTTACAGAGAAAAGGAGAGACATAGAGGTAGATCTACCATCTGCTGGTTCACTCCCCAAGTGGCTGCAAAAGCTGGAGTTGAGCCGATCTGAAGTCAGGATCCAGGAGCTTCTTCTGGGTCTCCCACGTGGGTGCAGGTTCCCAAGACTTTGGACCATCCTTTATTGCTTTCCTAGGTCACAAGCAGGGAGATAGAGGGGAAATGGAGCAGCTGGGATACGAATTCATATGGGATTCTGGTGCATGCAAGGCAAGGGCTTTACTAGGCTGTGATGCTGGGCCTGAGAATATTGTTCTTGAATCCTGAAATACT
Source organism: Ochotona princeps (assembly GCF_030435755.1). Taxonomy (NCBI): domain Eukaryota; kingdom Metazoa; phylum Chordata; class Mammalia; order Lagomorpha; family Ochotonidae; genus Ochotona; species Ochotona princeps. The sequence continues at coordinate 43,788,910 of NC_080833.1, forward strand.
CAGTGGAACTCTTAAGTATTGGCTGAGCAATCAGGATAATGATGGTTCTAGGTGTGGGAGGGAGACAGTGACTGGCAAGGACAAGCAGGAGGGGCTTCTGGGTTGCTGAATCAGCTCTGTTTGCTAACCTGATGCCGGCCACATGGGGATGTTCACTTCTGTGAGAATGGATCACTCTGGTTCCTTAAGATTTGAGTTCTTGGGTTTAATAATAATAATAATAATAATAATAGTAAGACAGATGGCCAGGCCTCACTGAGAAGGTCTCTCCTTGCAGGAGCCAGAGATAAAGAGGAAACCAACAAGAAGGAGTTGTATGAGAGCAACAAGCGCTTCCTGGGGCCCTACAACCCCGTCAGCCCCTGTCAGAACATTCTGCGTGTGATCGCGGTGACTGCCCACCCCTACCCAGCACCCCAAAGCCCTTGCAGCGGCAGGGAGGCGAGAAGGGATGGTGCCCCTGGGTCCCAAATGCCTGCTCCTTGCCTTCCTGTTTACAGGGCAGGTTAAGTAAGGTCTCTTGGCTGCCAGCCTTCCCCAACCACACCAGCATGGGAGCCCATCCTAAGTGCCGCTTCCTCCTATTCCTCCGGTCATTGCCATGGCCCATGACCTGTGGCCTCTTATTCCATGATTCATGTCACGGTCCTGGTCGCCCTTGTCACCCCTACTTGTGTGGCTGCCCCCCCCAAAGGATCCAGCACTCAGGTCCAACACCCGAATGTGCGTGACCCCCTGCAGTCAGGCTCCCTCGTACCCATGTGTCTGTGTTTCAGGAGTTCGGAGACTTCCTGGGGCCCCAGCAGGTAAAGGACCTGCTGCTGGCAGCCCTGGAGGGGCTCAAAGGCAGCCCAGAGACCCCGGGGAAGGACTCCGGGGAGATGGTGCAGCTGGCCTCCGAGGTCACCCTCAGCTCGGTCCTGGAGTGGTATCGCCACAGGGCACTGGAGGTGGTAAGACCTGGGGGTGGAGTGCAGGTTCTGGGCTGTTACTGGGGCCTGAGACACACACATGCACACACGCGCGTGCACACACACACACACCAGGCACCTGCCGTTCCTTGGGACAGCCTGCCTGACCATGTGCAGTGTGGTGGAGGTGTGGGTCTCTTACCCCGGGCACCAGGGAAGGGCAGGGCTGGGATGGGCCTCCCACATGGCAGGCCTGTCTCTTACTACCCAGCTCCTGGAGTGACTGGAGCAGGGAAAGTGGCACCCATCCTCTCCACCCCTACCTCCTTGCTCTCTCCCTTCTTTCTCCCTCCTCCCCACTGCCCCTCCCCACTCCTCCCTCCTGCCTGCTCACAGCTCTCCCCCCACCTCCCACCCCTGCTCTGCCCCAGATCCCAGAAATCATGCAAGGGATCTACATGCAGCTAAGCCACATCCAGGAGCCCCGGGCCCGTGAGGTGGCCCTGCTGCCCGTCTCCCTCCTTGCCAGCTCCTTCATGACCGAGGTTGTGGTGGCCCTCCTGATGTGTCCCCTCCCGCTGGACAGGTACCACGTGAGAGGGGGTCATCAGCCACAAGTCGCCAGCCCCACCCTGGACTGGGAAACCTCCTCCTGCCCAGAGAAGCCCCTTGCCCTTCCAGACGGCTCCTTCTGGGATCCTTAGGCTTTGGGTGCCCACCCAGCACCCAGGAATGCTGTTGGGTGACAGCACTGGGAGTTAGCGTGGCTTCTACATTCTCACCACAGCCCCATTCTGGAGATGAGGAGACCAAGGTGCAGGGGAAGTTTCTTGCTCTGAACACTCGTTGAGCAAGCAGCGGAACAAGGGCCTGCTCTGGAGCTGACAGACTCTAGGCCCAGAGCCTGCTCAGTGATGCTGTAGGGAGGAGACCTGAGTGTGTGTCCCGACTCTGCTCCAAGTAGCCTGCTTGCCCACTCGGGGCTTCTGTTTTCTCTCATAGACCAAAGGAGAAAATAATTTCTGTTTTCCCTCACCAGGCAGTGGCCATGGCAAAGTAGTGCAGCCAGCTAAGTAAGGTGCACACTTGGGATCCATGTGGGGGAACCTTCCGCACCCACTGCCTTGAGGGTGCAGTGGGCAGAGGGGATGGAGGCCTGATGGTGGCCCATGTGGCTGGCCTCAGCCTCCCAGGTCAGGAAATGCCTTGGCTTGTTGAGCGTCACTGGAGAATCACCATTCAGAACTGCACACACGCAGAGTGCTCTGGGAGGGACAGTGGTGTCCTCTGTGGAAAACAAGATCACTCAAGGTGGAGACAGCCCTGAGGACCCACTCCATCCTCTCACCTTCAAGAACATCATAGTTTCTGACTCTTTCGCCTGCCTGGGGTTTGCCTCTCGCAGCCACTAAGCACTCAGACATACAAGCTGTCCTGGAGGGCCACACTTGGCATCACAGGATCTCCTCCCAGCAGTGGTCCCAGAGCTGGCCTAGGAGTGAGGCCAGCCAGTTCTACAGTGCTCATCATTTAAGGTGGCTCTCTCTCTCCTAGAGGACACACCTGCACTGGCACCAACCCCAAAGCAAGGGCCTCCTTAAAGCGTGCACCCTGCCTGAGTCACTTTCCTCACCCCTGGTGTTGACATTGAGTCTAGAAGCTGGTCTCTCGCTCTCTGGCCTCCCAAGTGAGAGAAGGTGATTCATAGGGCAGGTGTGGGTGCTATGATGGTCAAATCAGTGTGGGTCTCCCCACAATTGCTTCCATGTGCCCAGTGGGACAAATCCAGTTAGAGTACCTGGCCCTGACCCCTAAAACTTCTAGAGTTACTGTCTAGTGTCTCCCTGTCCTGATACAATGTACAGATTTACCTCCTTTGCTTTGCTGCCCTAAGCAATGTTACCTAGCAACGTAGTTGGCATGCTATCTTTCTCAGGTTTCTAGGGGAACAGAGCTGGGCGATGGATGGAAGGTTCAGCCCTGCTGCAGGAGGAAAATTAGTTTTTAACCCTTTGGTTTATGCACTCATCAGTCTTTTCTGCTTGCCATGATGGGAGTGCTGCAGGCTGGCATTTGGCAGGCCATGTACTGTCCCCATCAGGAGTCTGCCTTCTGAGGGCCAGGGGTGGGTAGTCGCCACCTAAAGGTGGCAATAAGGGTGATACTCAGGCCCCAGAGGATTCTTGCTCCTTGGCAGATCTGGTCATGCCTTGTCCTGCAGCTCCTCAGGCCTCTCTGAGCCTGCACATTTCTTGCCAACATGTGCCCACAGATGCCCCTGCACTGACTCTGTACCTTGCCCCTTGAGGAACTACGTGGGGCTAATTGGGTTAACTCTCTCCCCACAACTCTTGGCAGCAACGGGGCAGAGATGTGGCGGCAGCTGATCCTGCGCAAGCCCAGCTGTGATGTCCGCGACCTCCTGGACCTGCTGCTGACCAGCTTGAAGGAGAAGCCAGTCACCAAAAAAGGCCGGGCCTCCATCGTGCCCCTGGCGGTGAGGACCAGCTACCTGCTCCCATCACTGCCTCTGCACCTGTCCGTCCTCCCCTGCCCCTTCCTTGACTGGGCTCGGCATGCCTGGCTTCCTGTGCCCCCAAGTGTGCGGCCTTGGCCAGGTGTCTGACTTCAGGCTCTTGCTGAAGTGGACACGAGCATTAGCGCCCTCTTGCGGTTGATAGCGGCAGCCTGGGACAGTGGACATAGAAGGATGCTCCAGCAGCCACAAACTAGGTTCTGGTTTTGCTGTGCTACTGGGTGAGCCCCTTCATCCTCCTAAGGCTCAGTCTTTACACCTGAAAGTAGACAATAGTGTGGGTTCCACTACTGATGGTGTCCCACAAGCACACTGAATGTGCAGGTAGCCTGGACTCGCTTTTATTGCGTGTCCTGATAGATGGTTTGGGCAAGGTAGCACCTAGAGCCCTATATACAATCCCTGGGGGCTTTTGAGCACACCCTAGATGCTTTGCTCTGGATTCAGTCCTTTGCTTTGGGCTATGAAAGTGTGTAAGGGCACTGAGTCTGTGAAGCTGGCCTTAGCTCTGGCACCACCTCCCACTGTGAGCACAGGCTTCCCTCTGCAAACTGAGCGGGTGATGTGCCCTGCCTGGACGGCCCCACTGGCTGAGATAGCACACACCTGTGGGAAAGCTTCTGCCCCTGTAAGCCACAGCTCTGCTGTCAGATTTCATTCTTATTCAGCCCCCAACAAGTCACTTGTCTCCAAGGGGACCCACCAGGGTTCAAGTTTCAGCTCTGTCCCCAAGGGTCTGGGTGATCCTGGGCAGTCAGCTCCTGCTCTGTGCCTACCTTGTCACAGGTAAAATGGGATCAAGCCTTTTACCTCTCTGCAGGTGAGGAGGGGCCCTCCTTGGGGACTCCTCCAGGGATTCTAAGCTCAAGGCCATGGGACAAAGCTGCTCAAGAACAAGACGTACGCAGAGAGCCAGAGGCCTGGGCTGTGGGCTGGGCATCCAGGCTGACTGCAAGCCCAACCCCGGAGAAGTAGCAGGGTGTGAGTGTGGGTCCTTAGTCACGCCAGCAGCCTCCCCTCTTCCCCCAGGCGGCCAGTGGCCTGTGTGAGCTCCTGTCAGTCAACAGCTGCATGGGCCGGGTGAGGAGGATCTATCCGCAGCTGCTCCTGGCTCTGCTCATTCAGGTGCATTACCACATCGGCCTCAACCTGCCGAGCCGTGTGGCTCCCCGCAAGGATGCCAAGTGCACCAAGAATGAAGCCCATCCTCCAGTCTTCGTCCCTGTGCGGTAGGTTCTGGTCCTTCTCTTCACCCCTCTGCCCCACACCCTGCCCTCTGCTGGCTCTGACAAGGACAGGGGACACCAGCAAGGGGTTCCCTATCTTACATGTGTTTAAGGCAACCAATCACTAGATGTTAGCTTTGGGGCCAGAAGAGAAAACAGAAGCACACAGTTAGTAGAACAACATGTAAGAACTGAGCTGTGTGTGGACACCTTGTGGATGCCAGGACAGAACAGGCCTCCCCCACAGAGTCCACCACCATTGAAGTTTTCATCCTCACTCCCCAAAGAGAGTATTTTTAAAATATACATTTTATTTATTTGAAAGGTAGGCTGATGGAGAGAGTGGGAGAGGAAGGGAGAAAAAGAGAGAGGTTTTCCGTTTACTGGTTCACTCCCCAGATACCCAGAACAGCCAGGGCTGAAACCAGGAGCCAGGAATGCCAACCAGGTCTCCTACGTGGGTGGAAGGGCCCAATCCCTTGGATCATAATCTTCTTGCCTTTCCAGGCACAGGAGCAGGGAGCTAAATCATAAAAGGAATTATCCGGAATTCAAAATGACATCTGATATGGTGGGTGCCCCAAGCAGCCCTTTGACTCACTGCACCACAAAGCCTGCCCCATGATGTTGTTTATATCAGGTGCAGGTCCAGGGCCATCATTTTCTTCTTCATGATTAGGTGAAATAGGCAATATATACCTCTGGGTGTAAACTCAGGAGCCATCCTCCAGCCTTGTAGTAGTCTTTCTCAACTCTGATGAATCACTTTACAAAGCAAAGGGGTTGGTTTAGGTTTATAGTTCTGATCCAAGGACAAGGGCCTGTGTCTTGCGTTGGCCTTCCTGCTGGCAGAGACCCAAGGTGGCACGGGCATCACCGGGCAGGTAAAGCAGTGCATGTATGTGTTTCCCCCGGTCTCTCTCACAAAACCTCCAGAATCCGTTCACAGGGTTTCATCTTGATAACTGTATCTAATCTTGGTCACCTTGGAACATGGAGTAAATGCCCATCCTTCTAATACCCCACAATGGTGGCCAGGTTTCAATGTAGAAATCGGCAGAGACACTCTGCCTTCATACCTAAGCTACCATCCCCCTCCTCCTCCCTCCTGTCCCACACTGTGACCCACACCATGGGTTCCCCCAAGCTGTGCTGCTTCCATGCTCTTCCAGAGGCAGCCTGTGCAAGGATTAGCACATGAACTGATAGTCTCCATTTTTACACAGAGGTAGCATCCCCTTGCCTCATTATACATTGTTGCGTTTATTGCACAGGTGTCTTTCAGATAGTTACATGCTGAGTCTCCTTGCTTTTTTGTAGCAGGTGCACAGCAGTCCTACCTACAGTGTGCCACAATGTATACTGTCAGGCTCCCTCTAGTCTTCGTAACAATGCAGCAGTGACTAAGTCTGCTTGCTGCACACAGGTGCACAGGCTGTTACGGGTGGAGGAGGAAAGCAGAATGGGCACAGCAAAAAGGCTGCTGTGTTAAATGTGGAGGTGGCATGCAAATGCCTGCTAGAGAGGTTCCTCTGCACTGAGTGACTAAGATGAAGCGATTGCTAAAGTTCCTAGCACGCCAATGGCCACCTCCACCTCCAGGGGCTGGGGTGTCTGTTTCCCCACACTCTGGCCAGCACAGTGGGTTGTAAGATGGTAATATTTTAGCCAATCTGAAGAGTTGAAAACAGCAGGATTTTGCTGGAGTTTTGTTTGCTGATTTCTCTTCCGAGTGAGGGTGGGGCTTAGATAACATTGGTGTTTCCATTTCTGTGAACCATGGGTTCTTGCCAGTTGCCCAGTTTCATATAGGACAGCTGGAGGTGTCTTTTATCACTGTGTAAGAGTTCGTTACATACGAAGGAAATGAATCAGTTGTTTTTACTTGTCCATCACTTAATCCGTACTTATTGTGTGGTCCTCAGCCCTTCAGAAGTTTAGATGCTTTTACACAGCGAAGTTTCTCAGTCTTATCCTTTCTGATTCCTGGTGTGTGTAAGGCTCACACAGGAGTGTCTAGGAGGGCTGAGGACAAGCAAACTGGGCCTGACCTCAGAAAGTTTTGGATTCAAACCCATCACTTAGTCCTTTGCACTTGCGTAAATTGAGTTCACCCCTTGGTAGCTGGTTTCCTTGCCTCTAAAATGAGTGATTCCTTCCCCCATAGGTACATCATGAGGACCAGATAGTTCAGTACCCCAGTGCAATGCTATGTGTAGTCATGTGTTCTGGTTCCAAGTCCCCTCATGCCTGTAGGTGCTGGCTAGAGAGCCCTTGACCAATGAAGTGGGGCAGGAGGTGGGTGTTGTGGGAAAGCAAACACAAGGACAGGGTGGGTCAGGCAAGAGGCGGGCACGTTGTGGACAGGGTGAACTGAGGCAGGCCATGATATCCAGCACAAAGGGCTTCGCTCAGCCAGAAGCACAGCAGGAGCCAGGAGAGAACCTGCATGTCCATCTCAGCTCCGTGTCCTGTAAACATGTGTGAGGTAGAAAAATCTGAGATGGGCAAGTAATGGATTAAGGTGACTAGAGAAGCCACAGACAGTGCTAGGGTGTAGTGGACTAAATGGTGCTTCCCAAAGGTCCGTCTACCTGGAACTGTGGCCTTATGTGGAGAAAGGGTCTTTGCAGGTGTTCATTAAGGATCTTGGGTAAGAGCATCCTGGATGAACCAACCAGGCCTGCATCCAATGGCAGGTGTGCACATCAGTTGAGAAGAGGTGCAGATACAATGGGGCAGGATGTGAAGATGCACTGGGAGGGTAAGGAAGTGAGGAGATGGGGAGGGTGTTGGTGCACACGGGGATGGGTTATGGTGGTGAGGGTAATGTTAGTTCTGTACACACCAGCCCTGAGACCCATGCTGCACCCATCAGCTCTGCTGCACCTGATTAGACACAACCTGGATCCCCGAGCCCTGTCCATAAGAACAACATGTGTTCAAGGTGTACCCTGTCCTGGACCCCTGAGAAAACCTACTAGGAGTGTGAAACCTGCAGTGTAGGAGTCTGGGAGCTAACATCCCACCACTGCAGGCTTCTTCCCCAAAGCATCAGCTCTGCATGTGTGCTGTCCCTGGCTATATGTCCGAGGGCTGCAGGACTGCCCAGGCTCTGCCACCTGGAACCTCTGAGCCAAACCATTCCCTGTGAGCTCTGGGCTATCCCCACACTGCTGACCCTGCACCATCAAGTCACAAGAAGAGTGTGTACAGATGCCTCATGTGCCTGTGTTGAAGGAGCCAACACTGGCTGTGGAAGAGAACAACCCTTCTGCTCCAGGCAGAAACCAACCTGATGCCTCAGCCGAGCCACTCAGTCAAGTTGGCCCTGGAAGGAGATGGAGGATGAGGAGGCCCCCTGGGCCTGCCACTCTCTTCCTGCCTTTGTGTGTAACTGAGAGGCATTGCTGCCGTGGGGACTGTCCCCAACAGCACACACATCCAAGAATTAGCACAGATGCTGAAGGCTTGCCGAAGCCCCCTGGGCCACACAGGATCCCAGCCATTCAAAAAGCAAAAGCAGGAACATGAGGAGCAGTCCCTGAGGACTGACTATTTTCTAAATTTGCTCTTTTATCTGGAATCATGAGACTCCTCCTTTCCACTGGATGCATTTGTCCGTGCAGGTGCATAGTCAAAGCTTGAAGCCAAATGTGAGGCTTCTGGAAAACTATGCTGAAATGTAAGCTTACTTTCACATATTGCCATCTTTAGCTGAATAAAGATTTATAGAGCTACAAAGCTCTCTCTGGAATACACTTGTCCCAGATATATGAACACTAAGTGCCTCACCAGGTATACAGTAGGAGGTCAGTAATGGCAATGTCCTTGGGTAGTGCTTCTTGAGCTCATGTGAGAGTCAGAGAAGCACTGAGCCCCAGTCAGTCTGCAGGGTGCAGAAACTCCCAAGGGACTTCTGAGGGGTGTCTGGTTTAAGAGTCACACCTCCTGCATCCTGACCTTGGGACTGTCCAAGGATCTGAGCTTCCACACGCCCGAAGCAGGGGAGAGAACCGCTCGGCCCACCCAGCTGTGGCGGGATGGGAGGCAGGACGTGGGAGGTGGGTAGGTAGCTCTACTTCTGTTTCCTCTCTGGTCTCCAAAGCCAGGTGCCAGGTGTAAAAGGCCTCCCTGGGTGGACACACTGACTACCCTGTCTTATGAGCCTGGCAGTGGTCACTGTGAGAGGGGCTGGCCCCAGCCTACCTGGAGCAGGGGCACCTGAAGGGCCTCTCACCCTTGTCCCCACAGCTGGGTGGTGAAAGTGGTGAAAACGCTGCTACTGAAGATGGGCTGCTCCTACGAGGCCACCTTTCTGGAGGACCAAGGTGGCTGGGAGCTCATGGGGCAGGCGGAGAATCACCACCGTGGAGTGTCGCTGCTGGCTAGGTGAGCCCAGGACTCTCAGAGAGGTGGCTCACATGCCATGGTCCTTAGGTGCTATGAATGGAGTCCCCAGGTCACACTGCCAGGAGGCAGCCGAGCTGGGAAATGACCCTCTGGCCTAACCTGGAGCACTTCCCCAGCCATGCAAACTCTTGCCTAGGATTTCCAGTGTCACAGCTAGATTCCCATTCAGCAGCCTTCCCACTGCCTTCCCCGAAACTCCTGCCAGGGCTGCAGAGCCTGAGGGACCTCTTCCCCTGTGCTACCCCAGGGCCATGGTGCACTATTCCTGTCAGGAGCTGTGCCGCATCCTCTACCTGCTCATCCCACTTCTGGAGCGCGGTGATGAGAAGCACAAGATCACGGCCACAGCCTTCTTTGTGGAGGTAACCACCGGGCTCCAGGCGCAGGGTGGGGCTTCTGCTCAGAGCTTCCAGCCACATCACTGGCTGCTCCCCTGTGCAGGTGGCACAGAGCCTTTCCAGGAACATGGAGACCCATGAGTCCTTTCCTTCCTTCCTTCCTCCTCTCTCCATGCACCCTTCCATCCTGTTCTGTTTTTTTTTCTTGTTTTGTTTTTGCCCCAGGTTACCCCTGACACCCCAGGCAAGCACCACTTTTGTCAGGTGCCTCTGTGTGCTAGGCACCAGAGCTACGAGCTTGACTTCGATGCCGCCCTGCCTGGAGGAATCCTTGGTGTGGCAGGGTACACCAAGGCTACCCCATGGATGGCATGGGTGCTGGGCAGAGGTGAGCCGAGGGAATTTGGCAGGGATAGCCCCATGGAGGGGAGTTTCACTGAGAGGTGATATCGTTGCTGGTTCTAAGTGCTGCCCTTGCTCTGGGCACTGGCCTGAACTTCCTGAGCCCCAATTCCTTTCCTCCTCGCTCCCACACTGCTGCTCAGATGCCCTGCTGTGGGTTACAGGAGGAAGCTGAGGTGCACACTTGGGATCTGAACTGTAACATCTGAGCTCTGAACTCTCCATCTGCTTCTCTCTCTCCCTCTGCCTTCTTCCTCCTCCTCTTTTTAGCCATTTATTGGCTTGAAAGACAAAGTTACAGAGAGAGAGAGATCTTCCATATGTGGGTTCACACCTCAAATGGCTGCAGCAACTGGGGATGAGCCAGGCCAAAGCCAGGAGCCTGGGATGGAGCCATTTAAGTGTCCCATGTATTAGTAGAGACCCAAGCCATCTGGTGCTGTGTGCTCTAGGTGCTTGAGCAGGGAGCTGGGTCAGAAGTGGAGCAGCTGGGACTCTAACCAACTCTCCATCTAATATGAGATGTTGGCTTTGGCATCCCAGGTGGTGACTTAACTCACTGCACCACAGCACTGGCCCTTCAGTCTCCTAGTGTTTTTAAGAAATTGTGGTCAAACAGTCCCAATATAAAGCTTGCCATTGTAACCATTCTGCAGTGTGCAGCTCAGTGGCATACAGCCATCATCTCCCTCCATCTCAACGTGTTCACCTTCCCCAACTATAACTCAGTACCCCCTGAACACTCCCTCCCCATTCCCCTCTCCCTCCACCTGTCAATTGTATTCTATTTCCTGTCTCTATGACCTTGCCTGTCTTTGACCCCTCACAGATGTGGAATCAGACACCATGTGTTCTTTTCTGTGTCTGGCTGTGTCACTTGACATACTTCTGAATTTTCCCACACTGTAGCATGTATTGGAATTGCTATGTTCAGGCTGAGCACTGTTCCAGTGTATGGACACGCCATATGGCTGTTCACTTGCTGATGGACATTGGAGCACTCTCCTTCATCACCATACTAGCCTGCTTCTTGTGAACTCATGGTTGTCACATGCAGGTGGTTCTTACTGTCTCCTCCCTCAGCTCCTGCAGCTGGACCAAGTAAGGCGGATCCCAGAGGAGTACTCCCTAGGGCGGATGACTGAGGGCCTGGGCCACCGCGACCCCATCATGAAAGTGCTGTGCATCCGAGGCCTGACAATCCTGGCCCGCAGGACTGATAAGGTGAGGAGGCAGCATGGAGAAAGGCCAGCCCGGGCTGGAGGGAGGAAATGAGGGATGGAGAATGTTGGTCACCCCCATCTCTGAGCCTGGTGCCTGAAACTAGAGCCCATTTCTGTCCCAACCTCAGTTGTTCCATGTGTAAGATAGGTATGGTTCAATAACCCCTAAATATTTTCTTCTTTGTTAAAGCATTGGCATTTCAGATTTTTCTTAGCGACCCAAAAGATGTTGAGGACAGGAAGAACACAGGGTGGTAGTAGTTACTCCCACTTTACAAATAAGAAGCGGCAGTGCAGATGGTGCATCATTGGTACCCAGGCACTGCTGCAGCTCATGAGGTGGTAGGATGCAGTGACAGGAAGTGGGGAGCTAACAAGGCAAGGCATGATCTGCCTAGTGCCAGGGAGGGAACAAGACAACAAAGGACCTCAGTGACTAAGGCCAGGAGGAGTGCGGGAGGCCCTCTGGCTTTGGGAGCTTGCGAGAGGGGATTCCAGGTAGGGGGATAGCGTAGGCAAGGTCTTGGGTGGGGGGTTGGGGGGGGAATTAGGCCATTAAGTTCATCTGGGTGGATGTGAGGCTGCCACCTCCCAGGTAGGCAGTACCTCTCTCAAATGCTGCTGGCCCACAGATGGCCAAGGTGCAGGCCCTCCTGCCCTCCATGGTGAAGGGGCTGAAGAGCATGGATGGGCTACTGGTGGTGGAGGCAGTCCACAACCTCAAAGTCATCTTCAAGGGACAGGACCGGAAGCAGACTGACAGCTCTGTCTATGTGGAGATGCTACAGGTCCTGCTGCCCCACTTCAGTGACGTAAGGAGTCCCACGGGGGAGGGGACAGTGGGGATTGACACAGTGGCATGTGGCGGGGACATTGGGGGCAGGAACAGATGCCACACCTGCCAGGTGCTGGACAGGCTGGGTCAGTTCAGAGGAGGGTCTGACAGGTCCATATCCTTTGTAATCAAGTTTGCATAGAGAAGCTTCCTTGTTTAGCTGCTTCTCATGGAGGGAGTTCTTGTTGGAAACTGAAGCTCCCCAGAGAAGACGGTCTCATGGTGATGGGTTCCCCCAAGGGAGCACACATATTTTCACTGGTCTCAGCAGGAGGAGGCATTTTTCTGCTGGTACTAGGGTACTTTTGAGGTGCTTGGCTGGGTAGAGAGACTAAAGCTCCAGACTGAGCCTTGGGGTGAGGGGAACCAGGGTCCCAATCAGCCGTACTGGTGGCCTCAGCTGTTCTTCACCTGAGAGTCTCTGGGGTCTGGAGGGCCCTGCAGAATAAGGGTGTTTGGAAGGAAGGGCAGCCCTGAGCCCACCCTCTGTCCCAGGTGAGAGAGGACGTGCGCTCTTCCTGCATCAACCTGTATGGCAAGGTGGTCCAGAAGCTGCGTTTGCCACGTGTGCACGCTGTGGAGCAGCAATTGATCAGCACCTTGGTGCCTCTGCTGCTCGTCATGCAGGAGGGCAATGCCAAGGTGGCTCAGGTGAGTGAAGAGCGAAATGGCTGGGGATCAGGCTCTACTCTGCCACCGGGTCACCCTTGTAGAGAGCAAAACAGCAGGGCAGTGACTTTGGGTCACATGTTTCCTGAGGGCCACAGGGCAGGAATCCTCCTCCCAAAGGCTGATCTTGTTTGCTTTGGAAGTGGAATTGGATTTACCCAATCCAGTTTTCTTTCTTTTTTTCTAAAGATTTATTTATTTTTATTTCAAAGTCAGATATGTAGAGAGGAGCAGAGATAGAGAGAAAGATCTTCCTCCGATGATTCACTCCCCAAGTGAGCGCAATGGCCGGTGCTGTGCGGATTCGGAGCCAGGAGCCAGGAGCCAGGAGCCAGGAACTTCCTCCAGGTCTCCCACATGGGTACAGGATCCCAAGGCTTTGAGCTGTCCTCGACTGCCTTCCCAGGCCACAAGCAGGGAGCTGGGTGCCAACACAATTTTCTTTCCTTCAAAAGTTATTTATTTGAAAAGCAGATTGATACACACAAAAGGGATGAGGGAAGGAGAGAGAGAAATTGATTCTATCTGCTGGTTCACCCCCCAAATGGCCAAAAGGCCAGGTCAAAATCAGGAGCCAAAACTCCATCTAGCTCTCCCACATGGTCCGTCCTCCACTGCTTCCCCAGGTGTGTTCGCAGGGAGCTGGGTTCTAAGTGGAGCAGCCAGGACTCGAACTGGCACTCATGTGGGATGTCGAGGGGGGTGAGATCTTGGGCAGTGGGTTAATCTTCTAAGCACAGCCCTTTGCTGTGGTAACTCCCACCCATTCTTTTCCTGGAACATCTTTCTGACACTTGGAACTGCAGGGCTCTGGTGTTTTCTTCTTACTGCCGCCCCTAGAAATGCATGAAGACCCTGTTCCGCTGCTCGTGCCTCATGGCGTGGGATCTGCCAAAAAGAGCTTACAGCCGGAAGCCCTGGGACCACCAGCAACAGGCTGTGGCCAAAATCTGCAAGTACCTTGTGAGTGCCCCCTGGGGAGGCCGTGGCCATGTGGAGGGTCACTGTTGTCCTCTCTGCCTACTCTTTGCATCTGTTGTGCCTGCTTCCTTGGCTCCCACGTTGCAGTTTGGGCTCTAACGCAACTGTCTCCACTCTGACTCCCCTCCCAGAGCCAGGCCTTGCTCTGGAGGCTCAGGTGACTCACCCCTGATGGCCCACTGTCTTCCCCAGGCAGCACTGTCTCCCAAACTCAGGGCCCTCCTTTCCCCCTTACTTATCTTTTTAATTACAAAGTTTTATTATAAATAAGAGGCAAAGCAACTGGCTGACCAGCCAGCTGGCCAGCCGAGACCAACACCCATTACCAGAATGCAGCCTCCATTTAAAAAATTTTTTTTTAAAGATTTTATTCATTTTATTACAAAGTCAGATACACAGAGAGGAGAGACAGAGAGGAAGATCCTCCGTCCGATGATTCACTCCCCAAGTGAGCCGCAATGGACCGATGCGCGCCGATCTGAAGCCGGGAACCAGGAACCTCCTCCAGGTTACCCACGCGGGTGCAGTGTCCCAATATATTGGGCCATCCTCGACTGCCCTCCAAGGCCACAAGCAGGGAGCTGGACGGGAAGTGGAGCTGCCGGGATTAGAACTGGCGTCCATATGGGATCCCGGGGCTTTCAAGGCTAGGACTTTAGCCGCTAGGCCACGCCTCCGGGCCCTGCATTTAAAATTTTTTTTAAAAAGATTTTTATTTTATTTGAAAGGCAGAGTTACAGAGAAAAGGTGGGAAGGAGAGGGAGAGAGAGGTCTTAGAGCTGCTAATTTGCTCTCCAAATGTCCACAATGGTGGGGGCTGGGCCAGGCTAAAGTTAGGATCCAGGAGCTGCATCCTAGTCTCTTACATGGGAGCAGGGCCCAAGGACTTGGGCCATCCTCCACTGCTTTCCTAGGCCATAAGCAGGGAGCTGCTTTAGAAGTGGAACAGATGGGACACGAACCGGCACCCATATGGGATGCTGGCACTGCAAGCAGCATCTTAACTCATTGTGCTTCAATACCAACCCTGATTTCTTTAAAATATTGACTTCTTATAATTTTATTTGAAAGACAAAGATAGACAGATAGGAGAGAGAGAGAGCATTCTCTAGTTTATTCCTCAAATGCCTGCATCAGCCTGGTCTCAGCCAGGACAAAGCCAGGAGTCTGGAAATCAGTTTGGGTCTTCCACATGTGTGACAGGGACCCATTACTTGAGTACCTGCTAGCACGCAGAAAGCTGTATTCAGGAACAGAGCTGAGAGTCAACACAGGCGCTCCTCCAAGGAATGCAGGCGTCCCTTGTTGTGTTGTGACTGCTTGTGTCAAACACGTGCCTGATAGTTCTACTCTTCTCTACTCCCAAAGCAGAAATCCAGAATCACCCCAGATTCCTTCTTCTCTATCTGTGTGTTATCCATCTTCATGATCTTAAACCGTCCTGACCCCAATCTTCAGAGTGCATAATCAGTCTGACTTCTGGCCAGGGATATCTCTCAGTGGGCCCTGCATCCAACATCCAGCCTGCCAGGGGATTTCACAGACTCTTCAAGAATCTAATTTACTTCTTTGAAAGGCAGAGAGACAAAAACAGAAAAAAATGGGTAGGGGGAGAGATCTCTCATCTTTTTCTTTTTTTAGAGATTCATTTTTATTGGAAAGGCAGATCAGATTTACAGAAAAAGGAGAGACAGAAAGAAAAATCTTCCATCTGTTGGTTCATCCCAGTGGCTGCAATGACTGGAATTGAGCCGATCTGAAGCCAAGAGCCAGGAGCCTCCTCTCGGTCTCCCAAGGCATTGAGTCGTCCTCAACTGCTTTCCCAGACCACAAGCAGGGAGCTGGAACAGAAACAGAGCAGCTGGACATGAACCGGCATCCATATGGGATCCTGGCACATGCAAGGCGAGGATTTAGTCACTGAGCCATCCCACCGGGCCCAGCTTTCATCTTCTGATTCACTTCCCAGAAAGTACAATAGCTGGGGCTGAGAGGAGGAACTCAAGCTGTGTCTCCCTCATGGCTGCCAGCATCACCTACAACCTCCCAGGGAACACATTAGCAGGAGGCTGGAATCAGGACTGGAACTCAGGCACTGATAGGGGATGCACGTGTCCCAAGCAGGGTATCTTAGCCCGCCTGTAATTTATCATCACTTTACAGAAGAAAAGAAAATCAGAGGGCATGCCAGGCTTGGGTGGCTAATTCACATACATGCAGTGGTCTGTGCTCCACCACGTAGATAGGGATTATGGGCGACATGGATGGCAGGGGGAGGGAGCACGCAGCCTGCACTAGCCAGGCCCACCAGCTCCACCAGAAAAACTAGAACCTGCATTCTTATGACTTTAATAGAAATGAGTGTAGCTTGTTTAAAGTGCCATGCTGGTCACTGTTCCGCAGGTGACGTGGCCCATGGCTGCCACTGTGACTGCTGTGTTAGACCCCTCCAGGTTCTCAGTTCTTTCTTTGCTCTCCAGACTATGGTGGCTTTGCTCATCTGGAGGTCAATGTCCAGCCTTAGTTTTCAGAAGGGGTCAGTAAACTGTTCATTCACTTGTTCATTCATCGGACACTTTCTATGTGCCTGCTGCAAGCAAGCCAGGAGCTGTCTGGGGTTAGCTGAGTGAGGCAGGCTCCTCTCTCGCAGGAGCTTCCCATGCACTGGAAGAGATGGTGTCATAGTCACAGCACATGTCCCAGGCATCATGACCAGGGACATGCCTGCTGTGGGCAGTGGAATGGGCTCTGCTCAGGGTGGTGGATTATGACTGTGATGACCTTGCAGGCCAGGCCTGGGAGTTGAGAATTTGACATGCAGGGGTGGGTTCAGGTTGGATTTGTCTTCATCTTCATCCACAGCCTCTGATCTGAGCTAGACACCTGCTTCCAAACTACCCTTACTGCTTGTTACTGCTTGTTTTCAATTGGGATGCCCCAAGCCCTGCTTTGCCACTGCCCTGTCAAGAATGAATGCTGCCTATGCTTTTCCAAGCCCCTTTCCTGTCTGGTTGTCAAGGCCTTTAAAGATCCCCAACTTGCCGGTTTGTTCCCTATTGCTCAATGGGGTCCTTGACCCCAGTCAGCCCTGAACCCTTTACCCGCTGTGTCCCTCGCATGTCCCTTCCCTTTGCAGCTCGGGCTGGGTCTCCAGTTGAGCACTCTCCCTCCAGCTGCTGCAGGGGCATGGATAACGAGGCATCTGAGGCAGGAAGGCAATAGCACTGACCACCAGCAGCTGCTAAGGCTGAGGGAAGGGCCACGGAGAGGTATAGGAGGCAGGGCCAGGGCCTGGTTTCTGGCCTCAGAAAAGGTGGCTGGGTGGTTTAATCCCTGTGGGGCCAAATGATGTGAGGTCTCTTTGCCCCAGGTGAACAGCTACCGAGACAGTGCCTTCACGTTCCTCAGCCAGAGCCTGGAGTATGCCAAGAACCCGCGGGCCTCCCTCCGCAAGTCCTCAGTCATGTTCATAGGTAACCTCACAGCTTCAGTGCCGCCAGACAATTCCTGTTCCTCAGTGTGTTTCCTCGCAGGCTGCCAACCCTGCCAGGATCTGGGGGACTGTCTCCCCCATGGTGCAGAGCTTGGCAAGGGGACAGTCATGATGCCCTGAATAGGATGGTCTTCCCTCCTCTAAGATCACGGTTTAGGAAGCCAGCCACAGGCTATTCTCAGCTTGAAGCCCTTGTGCAGTTCACAGCCTTGGCAACTGTGTAGAACAGTTGCTTGCTCTGGAGGACAGCAGGTGTCTGGCATCTGTTTCATAGACTGTGGTGGCTGGGGTCGAGCAGTGGGGTGAGAATCCCACCCCCAGCACTCCCTGTCCTCCCAGCTACCGATCTCCTCCCAGAGCCACGTGCCCTTCACCAGGGCCCTGAGGCCTTATTACCAAGAGCAGGGACTATCAGCACCTCTCTCCCACTCATCTGCTGCTCCATGTCCTTGGTCACCCATACATCTGTCCATTGGCTTTGAAGACACTGGTTGATCCCTACTCTGTGTGGGGCTAGCAAAACAAAACCTTCAGTAGGTGATACTGACAGGGCCAGGCAGGAGGGTGGCTGGTGCTAGGACCAGCACTGGGATCCAGCCTCATGATCGGTGCCTGCCTCCAGGGAGCAGTGTCTGTTTCCTAAGAGGCTGATATTTTTCTGTGTAAAGATATATTTTTTAATTTATTTGAAAAGCAGAGTTCAGAGAGAGAGAGAGAGAGAGAGAGAGTCTTGTATTTGCTGGTTTGCCCCCAAGTGGCCACAATGCCCAGTTGGGCCAGGCCAAAGTCAGGAGCCTGGAGCTTCTTCCAGGTCTCCTGCATGAGTGCAGAGGCCCAAGCAATTACGCCATCTTTTGTTGCTTTCCAAGGTTACATTAGCAGGAAGCTGGATCGGAGGTGGAGCAGCCAGGTCTTGACCAGGTGCCCATATGGGATGCTGGCATTTCAGGCAGAGGCTTATCCCAATGCATCATAATGTTGGTCCTGGGGGCTGACTTCCTTAACTGTCTCTTCAAGTTCATAACTCTTCAAAAGGTAGTATTGTGTACCCTGGTTCGTCTCTGTGCCAGGGCTGGGGTTAGGGCCAGGGCAGCAGAGCTGGACAGAGCCAGGGCTGCCCACAGACAGCTTCTAGCACAGTGCACTGACTTCCACCTTGTTTGGGTCTTAGCTCTCTTGTGAGACTTTGAAGAGAGTGTGAAGCCTCCAGTGGGAAGTGTGTCCATGCCAACAATTCCCCATGCTGCTTTAGGGTCCTCAGAGTCCGCCCCTCCCAAGCTCATCATCAGTGGCTCCAAGGTGAAAATGGGAAACAAAGATTCATAAATCACAAGTAACATACAACACAGGATAAACAGAGAAAAACTCGTAGATGCTCTAGGAATCCAGAGCGACACCTAACCTAGCCCAGGGTGGGGACAGGAAGGATTTTCCCCTGGAGCCATCAGTACACTCAGCATTCGAGGACAAACAGGAAATGGCCAGGAGAAGTGAGGGCAGGGCCTCTGGGAGATCTGTTTAGGCCCTGTGGGTACCAATAGCTAGAGCACAGGCTGAAGCAGGCAAGGTTGAGCAGTGTGGTTGAAGGCTCACAGGTGGCAGATCCTGCACACAGCCCAGCTGAGGGTCAGCCCCTCCAGGGCTATCACTGGAAGCCTTGCCCGGCAGGTGGAACAGGTGCCCTGGGTCCTCCCAAGCAATGGCTGCTCTGACTCCCTGGAGAAGTGGGCAGCTGAGGCAGCACCTTCCCATACCATATCTGAGAGCCCAGCCCCGGGGCCACACCATCACAGTTGGCTGCTGACCAGATCCTGCCCATGTTCTGATGCCAGCTCTGCCTATAGGACCCCTCTTGGAGACTCTGCCTATTGTATCCTCACTTGTGGGGCTGAAGAAGGTGCCAGCGGGGGGCAGTTTCTCTGGGGAGTGTGGTCTGAGGGGGGCTGGTGGGGATACATTCATCTCTTGGGTTGTGCTCAGGGTCCTTGGTCCCCTGCATGGAGGACATAATGACGGAAGAGCGCCTGAAGGAGGTGAAGTCAGGTGAGTGCATCTGGCTGCCGCTGTGGGGGAGGGGAGGGAAGGGAGGATGGATGGGGGCGGGGAGGGCAGGGACACACCCAGACCAAGGTCTTTAGCTCAGCTAAGTCACCCAGGGTCTTTACACACAGTGAGGACAACGTGAACTATCCCGGGGTTATAAAAGACAGAACGTGTCGCCCACGCTATGACCTTTACAGTCTTCACAGTCTCATTAAGGACATGAGGCTCCAAATAAGACCCCCATTTAGTGGAGGGGGGACAGGAAGATGGGGTAATATTTCAGACTCTCCAGGGTATAACTGGAGAAGCTGGTGAGAGCATGCAATAAGTAGGGTGGGAATCCAGGAAGGCTTCCTGGAGAGGGCAGGTTTTCGGCTTCAGGCCTTTGAAGGATGTAAACAATTTGAAGGCAGGAGAGGGAGACTAGATGAGAGGATGCTGGGTAGAAGATGCCTAAGCCAAGGCCTAGTGGTGGATAGGAAGATGAGGTGGGGGGAGACCCCTGTGGGGGTCTGAACATGTGACCTGTCCTCTTCTCCTGCGAGGCAGCACTGGAAAACCTGAGGCACGACCCCGAAGCGTCGGTGTGCATCTATGCAGCCCAGGCCCAAGAGCACATCCTGGCCAGCTGCTGGCGGAACTCCTGGCCGCTGCCGCATGGGGATGCATGGGTGTGTGACCCGGCCACCACGCACCGCTGGAGCCCCAGCTGTGAGAACCTGCCCACTTCCCACCAGCGGCGCTCCTGGATTCTGCAGGCCCTGGGCTCCTGGAAAATATCCCTGAAGCAGTGACCACCCCAGGCCCAGCCTTACCCTCTATAAATGCTGTGGGGCTTACCTCTTCTGCTGGAGCTGGAGTGTGTCCTCTGAGGGGTGCAGTGGGCTCTGCAGCGGCTGCTCTGCTCCTCCCCAGGCATGTGGCCAATCAGGGAGGAGCAGGGCCTTCCTTAGATGGCTTAGGCAACAGAGATGTCTACCTCAGGGAAACTGAGGTTCAGTGAGGACAAGTGGCTTGTCCAGGGCCGCAGTGCCAGCATGCCTGATGGACAAACAGGGATGCTGATTTGGGGGGGACCCATAGGGAAACGGAAGGAGAGGGAGAGAGATGCCTTCCCTCCACTGACATCAGCACACCCTAGAACTTGACCTGTGCACAACCCTGGCTCATGGCCATCACTGACTGGGTCCCAGAATTCCTGGCCTGGACCACCTGCTCTGGGCACCAGGGATGTGGATATGAGCAAGACCAGCCCCAGTGTGTGTATAATTCAGGAAATCTCCACCAGTGGTGACTCAGCCCCTAGTGAGGTTTAATCATATCTGCCTGTGACACTATGGGATGCTACCAATGCCAAGAGGGCAGAGACCAGAGGTGCTGCAAAGCACAGCACAGCCCCTGCAGCCAAGAACCAGATGGTCCTAATGGCAAGAGGGCTGAGGCAGACACTTGTTGATTTTGTTGAAGATACCATGAGCAGGGTAGGGAGGTATGGGGGCCATGGAGTCCAGAGGAAGGTACACAGACCGGGAGGGGGCTGGGTAGAGATGGCCTATCAGGGAAGAGCCCTTGTTTTCCACTCCCACCCCTTCTCCACGGGTTTAGGAAAGATACCCACTGATGAGCATGTGTGGAGGGAAGATGGGGTCTAGAGTGAGGGGGTAAGAAGGGCAAGGGCAAGGTCATGGCCTCCTTGGAGGTGGTGCCATCTGGGTGACATAAATCACAACCAGAAAGTATAAAGTAGGCATGTAGGCTGCTAACCTGGAGAGACTGGGACACATGTCTGCTGCTTCGCTTCGCTTCGCTTCGCTTCGCTTCTCTTCTCTTCTCTTCTCTTCTCTTCTCTTCTCTTCTCTTCTCTCTCCCTCCTTCCCTCCTTCCTTCTTTATTTCTATTTATCTGAAGGCAGAGTGACAGAATGAGGATGTCTGTTCAGCGTTCTTTATGGTGCTCTGGGGTGGAGGCAGCTTGGGAACCTGTCCTTGGGGAGTGGATGCTGGGAGGTCCCATGCAGCAGTCAGAAGCAGCAAGGTGGGATACAGTTGTCACCGTGGACAGGATCTAAGGCCTGGTGCAGGATGAGGAGTCTATGGGATGTGTCTCCACAAAGGGCTTCTTCATATTTGGCAAGTGCATTGCCAAACAGAATACTAATGAGGGTATGAGGAGGGCTCTGGGGTATAAAGCAAGCCTGTGAAAAAGCGGTGTGCCCCAACAGTGGCACGAAAGGGCTGGGGATGATGGGTGGACAAGGGCAAGGACAGGCCCGGCCACACACTGCCCGAGTGGTGACCTGGACTCTGTCAGGGGCTGGTGATGGTGGTGGAGGGGTGACAAAGTCTGGGGAGCCTTGAGGGAAGAGCAGTTCCAGGCTGACAGGAGGGAGGAGGGAAAAGGTGGTGTCAAGGATGGCATGTGGGTTAAAAAAAAAAAAAAAAAAAAAAAGGATGGCATGTGGGTTTCTAGATGGGTGACTGAGCCATGGCGCCCCCACAAGGAGGCATAGACTCTGGACCAGGAGCAGGCTCGGTGAGAGCAAAGAGCAGTGTAAGAGTCTGGCGTGGACACAGTGAGCTGAAGGGACTTGTGTGGCATACTAGGTGGTGTCTGTGAGGTGTTGCTGTCGACTGCTTGCTGTGCCCCCGAAGGTTCTGATGTTGCAGTCCTAATCCTGAGTATGATGGTATTAGCCAGCGGGGGTCCCTTAACCAGGTGATCAGGGGTCAATGAGTGGTATCTCGGCCCTTAAGAGAGACTCCAGAGAGATGTATGTCATGTGAGGACACAGGGAAAAGGCAGGAAACGAGCCCTCAGCAGACACCCAATCTGCCAGTGCTGGATTTTGCATATCTCTCCAAAACTGTAAGGAATAAATGCTGTTTATAAACCATAAAGTCTAAGGTTTTCTATGACAGTATACTGAATGGACTTAAGGCAGGTGTAGGGGTAGAGGCTGGTGGAGAGGACTAGGATAGAGACAGATTGGGAATTTGCCTGTGTACAGTGGCGTGGGCTGTGGAAGATATCTCTGTGGGTTAGGGTGGTGGGGACGGTGACTGTGAACATTGTGGTATAAGGGGTAAAGCCACCACCTAGACATCAGCATCCCATAGGAGTGCCGGTTCATGTCCCAGCTGCTCCACTTCTGATCCAGCACTCTGCTAGTATGCCTGGGAGAGTAATGGAAGATGGCCCAAGTGCTTGGGCCCCTGCACCCATGTGGGAGATCTAGATAAAGCTCCTGGCTCCTAGTTTTAACCTGGCCAGCTCTGGTCGTTGCACTCATGGCGACCCATTTAGAGAGTGAACCAGCAGACAGAAGATCTCTTCTCTCCTCTTCTGCCTCTGTAACTGACTTCCAAATTAAAAAAATCTTACCCTGAGAAACATCTACTCTAAGTCCCTGCCAAGCATGAGGACCCCAAGACATTGATCCCATAACCATCCTACAATAAATAGTTGGTCAAGGCCATTGGGATTCTGTACCTGAGGGAGTAAAAAACAGGATGGCTCATTCCCACAATCCTTCCCATTGTCAACAAGACCCATAGTGTCTCACCATAGCCTGGTTAATCATGGGAATTCTTGCCTGCTTTCTACAGTCAAGGACACAACACGGGGAAAGGCAGGATGGGCCTTGCTCAAGGTGACACAAGGGAACCAGCAGAAGTGCAGGGTGCAAAGATCTCCCAAGTCCCACACCCAAGCCCTCCCACCTAGAGACACTGCCATTTTCTGTGGCCAGAGCCCAGGCCTAGGGTGTTCCTGTCAAGTGACAGCTGCTCTATTCCAGGTGGGATGGCCTGGGAGCACAGCTGAAGCCGACTGCCTCACACACTGGCCAGGGCCCCTCAGCAGCCTCCATCCAGGAAGTTCCAAGAGTACTGGACAAGCTCCTTCCATTTTCTGAGCCTCCCTATGGGCTTCTACCTCCTTTTCTTATGTAGGGATTGAATAAGAAAAGGCAAGCAGGGCCTGGCACGATAGCCTAGTGGCTAAAGTCTTCGCCTTGCACACTTCAGGATCCCATATGGGCACTGGTTCTAATCCCGGCAGCCCCAGTGGCCCCACTTCCCATCCAGCTCCCTGCTTGTGGCCTGGGAAGGCAGTCGAGGACAGCCCAAAGCCTTGGGACCCTGCACCCACGTGGGAGACCTGGAGGAAGTTCCTGGCTCCTGGCTCCGGATCAGCACAGCACTGGCCATTGCGGTCACTTGGGGAGTGAATCATCGGATGGAAGATCTTCCTCTCTGTTTCTCCTCCTCTCTGTATGTCTGACTTTGTAATAAAATAAATCTTTTTTAAAAATGTAGAAAACAAAAGATGAATTGATTTTGGAGCAATAAAAGTATTTTATTTGGGTGAAGAGTATTCAAAAGCTTATGGAAAATGCATATTATGGAAAAACTATTGATTTTTTTAAAAAAAACCCTCCATTTTAAAAAAGATTTATTTTATTGGAAAGGCAGATTTACAGAGAGATGGTGAGACAGAGAGATGTTCCATCTGCTGAATCACTTTCCAAATTGTTGCAATTGTCAGAGCTGAGCCAATCTGAAGCTAGGAGCTTCTTCTGGGTCTCCCTCACAGGTGCAGAGTTCCAAAACTTTAGGTTGTCCTCTACTGCTTTCCCAGGCCACGAGCAGGGAGCTGGAAGGGAAGTGGAGCAGCCAGGATATGAACTGGTGAACATATGATCCCCATGCTTGCAATGTGAAGGATTAGCCAATTGAGTATTCATGCTGGCTTCAACCTTTTTCTGTCTTTTTGTCTTTTTTATTAAAGATTTATTTTCAGTGATGTTACATAGTTGAGAAGGATGCAGGCCCATATGGACCGTTAATTAGTGTGGGAAGGGTCAAGAATTAGGGGAAAGTGGATGAGATTCTTGTTTCTAATTTTGTTTTTCTTCTTCCTATATCTGGGGGAATGGGAGGAGAAAGGGAAAAGTTGCACCCTCCATCTAACCGCATCAGTACCTGGGGATGGGGAACGGGCATCCCGTGTCATCGTAGGGTCCCCAATGTGGAGCCTGCTCCAAGGGTTTTCTGCTTAGGTGGTGTCGACAGTTCTGAGAATAGGAAATCCTTCCAAGGTCCATTGGCTGAGAGAGTCCATCTCAGAGTTTCCATTCACCCAGATAACTTGCTGTCAATGCTTGCTGGGAGAGCTGTAGGTTTGCTGTCCATCCTCTGCCGTCGTATTAGATGTCCCCTGCAGGACCCCAATGGACTGCCATATCCCCCATGTGCATCTGGGCATGCCGTCCACTGCATTGCCTTAACAACTGAGGAGTCCCAGTTCAGACACAGGTACTAAAAATTACTTATCTTTTAATTCCATTTAGAAATACCTTCGGTTGGGAACCCTTCCTGACCCTCGTCCCCCTGGGCCTTTGGCTCGTCTAGCTGGGTTTGCACCCTGCCTGGTCATTCTAGTGCAGCTCAGGCGCTGCTTAAGTCTGTATCAGCCCTCGGCCGGCAGCTGCAATGCATGGACGGTCCAGCTGCCTCACCTGGGCTGGAGTTCCTGCTTCCATCTCAAGCTGAGTGGTAGGAAGGGTCAAGTTCAGGAACAGACAGGTCTTCCCAGAAAACCCTGCAGGAAATCCCATCCTGACACCCGCTAAGGCCTGGGGACCACTGCCCCTGCACCTCTTCTCTTCCGCTCTCTTCCCTCAATCCCTCACCTCCGCAGCCCTACTTGTGCCCTCTGCGGGGAAAGTCTTGCACTCTCGTGCGCCTCGGCCTTGCTGAGCCTGCCTGTGCCTACGCCCTGGGCTCTGGCTCCCGCCTCAGATCCCTCAGACACCTGGGTCATCCACTGACCGCTTCCTCTCATTACCTTAGCAACGTCTAGCCGGCAAGCCTCACTGTGTTCACCTTCGGACCCCAACCACCGGAAACACCACAGGCGCTCCACCCAGTGTTGCTTGACAACAACTGAGTGAATGCAGTCAAGGCGGGAGCTTGGGGAGGGGTGGAGGCTGCGGCCAGGACCCCGGAGGTGCTGGTCAAGGGAGGGGCGGAAGCGAAGCGCGGGCCTCGGCCGTGCCCGCCCAGGCCGCCGGAACCTTGGACGAGCGCGTTGGAGCCACCCGGAGGATTAAGGGGAGGACGCCCCGTGCTGCCGGAAGGAGCCGCGCGCGTCCCGGCCTCTGGGGCGCCGCGTGAGAAGCCCGGAGCTGTCATGGAGCGCTCTGAGCCAGACGCTGCCGACGACAACGCCATGGACTCGTTCCTGGAAAAGTTCCAGAGCCAGCCTTACCGCGGCGGCTTCCGCGAGGACCGGTGGGAGGAGGTGGGCGTCCCGGGGCTTCTGCACGTGTATGCGGCGCTCGCCCGGACGCCGGGGGGGCTGCCTGACTCGGGGTAACTCAGGCCCAGATCCCTGTTGTTGCGGGCGGAGGGATGGTTTGTAGCTGAGTGTTAAAACGGGCCTGGAGGCCGTGAGGTAAGTCTGAATCCGTGGGGACGTGTCAGAGTCACGGGTTTGGGGTCAGGGCTGCGACTCTTCCACTTGCTGCGCTGATAGTCAATTACTTGGCTGCTCTGATCCCGTTCCCCCCCACCCCCCCCAGAAGCAACAATCACGTGGACTTGGGGCAGAGATGAGGTGGTGGGTGGATTGTCAGGAACGTCAGAGCCCCCAATGAGTGGGAACCACCTGAAGGAGTTGTTGTGATATTACTCCCCACAAAAGAGAGTGTTACAAAAGGGAAACCGAGACCTGTAGAGGCGATGCAGCTGATTACGATGAGCTGCAAATCATGCTGAGTAAGAAAGCACCGATGATGAGTGGAGCTGCAGCTACCCAATACGCATGTCCTTCACTCGGCTCTTTGTGTTCTCCAGGAATTTGATAAGATCCCCCTGTTCATGAAGAAAGCGCCCACAGAAATTGATCCCCAGGAGAACCCGGACTTGGCCTGTCTCCAGTCGATGATTTTTGATGAAGAGCGATCTCCAGAAGGTATCCTGTTTGTGCGGAATGGGGTGTGCTGGAGGACGACCAGGCGCCACCTGAGCTGCCTTGTCACTCACTCCCCATTCCGCTCGCGTGCCTACTGGGCGTTGGGGGTTGAGGACAAGAAAGACGCAGCTGCTGCCCTCGAAGGGCCAAGTTGTTCTGTGGAATCGGGACAGTTGTGTGTGCTTGGTGCCTACACACAACTGTAGATTGCTGTTCTAGTGAGGGCTGTGGGAACGCTGAAGGGCCGGAGCAGCTGAACTGAGGCTTAACAAATTTTTAAGCTCTTACTGGAAGGGGGCGGTACAGATGGAACACAAAAAATTTGTACTCCAGAGAAAAAGCGAAAGCAGCGATCTGCTTCTCCCGTTAAGCTTTTTTTTTTTTAGGGTGGGGAGATAAATACATAGTCATTTTTCCTGCCAAATGTTTGAGTTTGCATGACTTTGCATCTCCATGTTAATTTACATTTTTATTGTGCCATTAATTTTGGTTAATTTTGGCTTCTTCAGAGTTGTCCTCTGTTACATTAGTTTTTTTTTTTAAGATTTATTCATTTTATTACAGCCAGATCTACACAGAGGAGGAAAGACAGAGAGGAAGATCTTCCATCCGATGATTCACTCCCCAAGTGAGCCGCAACCGGCCGATGCGCACCGGTCCAAAGCCGGGAACCAGGAACCTCTTCCGGGTCTCCCACGCGGGTGCAGTGTCCCAAAGCATTGGGCCGTCCTCCACTGCTTTCCCAGGCCACAGACAGGGAGCTGGATGGGAAGTGGAGCTGCCGGGATTAGAACCGGCGCCCATATGGGATCTCGGGGCTTTCAAGGCGAGGACTTTAGCCGCTAGGCCCCGCCGCCGGGCCCCTCTGTTACATTATTATATGATTTAGAATCTACTTTTATTTATTTTTCTTAAGTGGAAGGTAGTGATTATTTCTCCTTCTCTTTGCAGAACAGGCCAAGACCTACAAAGATGAGGGCAACGATTACTTTAAAGAGAAAGACTACAAGAAAGCAGTGATTTCGTACACGGAAGGTTTGAAGAAGAAATGTGCAGATCCTGATCTGAATACCATTCTCTATACCAACCGGGCAGCAGCACAGTACTATCTGGGTAATAGATTTCACTGATGAATCATCTGAAGAGTTAACTGCTGGTCGAAGCCTCTATGATGACTATTGGGAAGCATGGGAGTATCAGAAAGAGGGGCTGCTGAATCCCAGAAACCTATACAAAAGGTTGCTTATTCTCATTCAGCTCTGATCTTCCAGATAAAGATGACAAAAAGGACAATGGGATGGAGTATATGATTCTTACTGCTTGACCACAGAAAAGGGACGGAGAGACAGAAAGATCTTGCATTTGCTGGTTCACTCCCCAGATGGCCACAACAGCTAGGGCTGAGCTGATCTGAAACCAGGAGCCAGTAGCTTCTTCTAGGTTTCCCATGCAGGTGCAAGGTTCCAAGGCCCTGAACCATCATCCTCTTCTTTCCCAGGCAGGGAGCTGGATGGGAAGTAGAGCAGCTGGGGTATGAACTGGCACCCGTATGGGATCCCAGCACCTGCAAGTGGGAGGATTAGCCAATTGAGCCATTGCACTGGGCCCTAATATTTTTTTCCTGGCTGCTTCTCTCAAGGTTGGTATGATTAAGGCCATAGAGATCTTTGGGTGAGAGCACTGTATAATGAGAGGGAGAATTTCTCAATAAGTTTTTTTGTGGGCCCTGTAAAGTAAAACATTTTTCTTCCATGAGGTGGTCTGGGCAATGGTGCTGCTTTGTGGGTGTTAAGTGCACATTCACACCTCAGAGGGGTTGGGTTTCCTGACTTTTGTTTGTTCCATCTTCACACAGTTCTAACACCAGGCTTCGGTTCATGACTTTGGAGAATGCTGACTATTTGAGTTGCTTAGGTGCTGTTGACTAGTCTTGGTTGTGTTAGAACTGTGTTTCTTATGTAAAATATAGAGAGGACCTCGGGGTGACATCAGGCGTTTTTGAAAGGCTGGTAGGGAACAGTGCCTGCAGTGTAGACAGAGTGAGTCTGTTGGGACTCATCTCATCTGAGTAGTTTCTCCCCAACCACTTGTCTGCATGATGTGGCCTGTTTCATTCTGAATCAAGGTGGTTCGGACCTTGGAGCCTACTGGGGCCTGCTAACAAGGTTTTGCATCAGCCCAGGAAGGGTTCTGATGAGTACCAGAAACTTAGTGTCCTCCCTGCTGGGAGAGTACATCTTCCTTCTGTAGAGAGCTAGAACTTTGTTCGGGATGCCCTGGCATCCAAGAGATGAGTGAGCCCTGACCTGTGTGTGAAGCAGCTTCGTTCTTTTATTTATTCAAGTGGTAGTTGTGAATGAAGCATTGACTTCCTGTTAGATATTACCCCATGCATGACAAGAGCTACCTACCTGGTTCCCGACGGGGAGGGGTTTAAGAATGCGGTTCTTAGGTTAAGGAGCCTGGAAGTGCCTCATAAAGAAAGAATTTTGTGTGTGACCCCAGAGGAGCAGATGTGTGATTCTCACTCCAGTCTGTAAGTGATGTGTTCCTGCTGCAGCTGGCTTAGCACTTTGATGTTCGCTTTCATGACCTCATAGCTACAGTGTCTGAGATAAGTGAGGTTAGTGTCTTATCCCTAACAGATGAATTAAGTTTTGAGTAGTACAATGAATCATCTAAGCATATGCAGTGCTGGGATTAGGATGCAGTCAAGGTTGTTGGTGAGAGTTAAAATAGAGAGATGGAGAAATGTGGAGAACATTTCTAGAGAATGGACAAGATGCACTGATTCAGGCTGCTGGAGAAAGGGGCATCTGAAATGAAGCTATGAGGAAGAGTAAGTGTTATGTAGAAGCAGCTGGTGAGGACATTCCAGCTGGGAAGAGAATGGGGCTTAGATAAGTCTGGGAAAATCAGTGTTTCAAATGGAAGAATGAGGCAGAGGAGATGGTGAGATAAGCTGGAGAGATAGCTGGGTCACGGGGACTGGTCGGTATGAGGAGGAGCTTGGATGTGATTGGGTCATCAGTGATGAGCCATCAAAGGTCTTGTGCAGGCAGTTAGCTTGCATTTCTGTAGATCTGCAGAAGGATCATTTTAACGGGTTATAGAAAGGATGGATTTGGAGAGGGAAACTGAGAAGGCAATGGCAGAGGATGCAGAGAAGAAATGGACTCAAGAGAAATGACGTTGGTCAATGCAGTTGGCATGTTGAGTTAGGGAGAGATTGGAAGGACTTGCTGGTTTCTTTTTTTTTTTTTTTTTTTAAAGATTTATTCATTTTATTACAGCCAGATATACACAGAGGAGGAGAGACAGAGAGGAAGATCTTCCATCCGATGATTCACTCCCCAAGTGAGCCGCAACCGGCCGATGCGCACCGGTCCAAAGCCGGGAACCAGGAACCTCCTCCAGGTCTCCCACGCGGGTGCAGTGTCCCAAAGCATTGGGCCGTCCTCCACTGCTTTCCCAGGCCACAAGCAGGGAGCTGGATGGGAAGTGGAGCTGCCGGGATTAGAACCGGCGCCCATATGGGATCCCGGGGCTTTCAAGGCGAGGACTTTAGCCGCTAGGCCACACCGCCGGGCCCAGGACTTGCTGGTTTCTAGCTGGAAGATAGTGGCACCACCACCAGAGAGGGGGCTCTGGAGGGAGTAGCTTTTAGGAAGTTAAGGTAGGATGAGCAATAATAGTGAGCTTTCTTTGGGTATGTCTGGTTGGAGGTGGCTGTGGATGGTTTGGGAAAGAGTTGGCGTGGAGGTTTATGGTCATAGTCATCAGCAGGAAGGAGTGACCGGTGACGCGTAGAGTGGCCAGAAATCTCCCAGGGAAAATGCACAGCAACAAAAAAGAGTGGCTGAGTAAACTGACGAATCACCAGTGAGGAAGTTGTGGATGAAGTGGCCAAGAAGAGAAATTGCTCAGCAAAACATGAGGTAACCTAGAAAATACTGTATCACAGGTGTCTAAAAATTCAGCTTCAAGGAAAAGTCACTACAACAGAGAGAGAATGACCAAATGGTTTCCTGTTCCAGGAGGCCATTGTGAGTATTTCCATAAAACTGGTGCAGGGGGAGGCCTGGTACAATAGCCTAGCAGCTAAAGTCCTTGTCTTGAACATGCCTGGATCCCATATGGCGCTAGTTCTAATCCTGGTAGCTCTGCTTCCCATCCAGCTCCCTGCTTGTGGCCTGGGAAAGCAGTTGAGGATGGCCCAAAGCCTTGGGACCTTACACCCACATGGGAGACCTGGAAGAAGATCCTGGCTCCTGTCTTTGGATTGGCTCAGCTCCAGACATTGCGGCTGTCTGGGGAGTGAATCATCGAATGCAAGATCTTCCTCTCTGTCTTTCCTCTCTGTATATCTGCCTTTACAATAAAGATAAATAAATCTTTAAAAATAAAAAAAAACAAAAATAAAACTGCACAGTAGCCAGGCTTGTCTACTGTTGTGAACAAAATTCTGCTCTTCACTGCACAGAGTGCCGGGCTTCATATGCTTGTAAAATACAGCACTGTCGGGTGAGTGTTTGGTGCAGCCGCTAAGATGCTGCTTGGGATACCTGCGTTCCAATCCCACCTCTGCTTGCTGTTCCAGCTTCCTGCTAATGTATATCTGGGGAGGCAGCAGGTGATTGCTCAAGAACTTGGGCTCATGCCATGTATTTGGGAGAGCTATGCTGAGTTCCTGGGCCTGTAGCAGCCCAGGGCCAGCTATTGCAGGCTTTGAGGAATGAACCCATAGAATGAGGATCTCTGTTTTTCTATCTCTCTGCCTTTCAAATTAAAAAAAAAAAGTTTAAAAAAAATCTAAGTTGTTGAGTTAGACATATGCACATCTTAGAATTTTTATTGGAAAAGTAATACACAGGCCCAACACAATGGATCAGTAGCTAAAGTCCTTGCCTTGAATGTGCCAGGATCCCATATGGGCACCAGTTTGTGTCCTGCTGCTCTACTTCCCTTCCAGCTCCCTGTTTGTGGCCTGGCAAAGCAGTAGAGGAAAGCCCAGGGTCTTGGGACCCTACACGCACATGGGAGACCTGGAAGAAACTTCGCTCCTGGCTTTGGATCGGCTCAGCTCCAGCCATTGTGGCCACTTGGAAGTCGATCAGCCGATGGAAGATTTTTCTATTTCTCCTTCTCTCTGTAAATCTGCCTTTCCAATAATAAATTTTTTTGAAGGAAGAAAAAGTGATATATAAATGGCCTTTCAGTTTAGCCAGGATGATGCTGCTTGGGATGCCCACCTTCCATTCAGAGTGCCTGCCTCCAGTCCTGTCTCCTCTGCTTCCAATCCAGCTTCCTGCTGGTGCTCACCCTGGGAAGCAGCAGGTGTTGGCTCAGTACTTAGGTCCCTGCCGCTTACCTGTGAGATAGGGTTGAGTCCCGGGTTCCTGGCTTCTAGCCTACTCAGCTCTGGCTACTGTGGGCATTTAGGGAGTGAACCAGCAGATAGGAAATCTTTGTTTTTCTACTTTTTAAAAAAATAAATAAGTGAAAACTTAGAAAAATTATGTTTATTGTGACAACTATGAAAAATATAGAAAGATTGCTGTCTCACCACCACAGCTGCACGCCCACCACTCCACCCTGTCCTTGCATATGTGTGTGCTATGAGTCAGCAGATCTTGAGTGGTTTTTAGTTGTTATTTAAGATTTTATATATTTGGGCCCAGTGGCGTGGCCTGGCAGCTAAAGTCCTCGCCTTGAAAGCCCCGCGATCCCATATGGGCGCCGGTTCTAATCCCGGCAGCTCCACTTCCCATCCAGCTCCCTGCCTGTGGCCTGGGAAAGCAGTGGAGGACGGCCCAAAGCTTTGGGACCCTGCACCTGCATAGGAGACCTGGAAGAGGTTCCTGGCTCCTGGCATCGGATTGGCGCGCACCGGCCGTTGTGGCTCACTTGGGGAGTGAATCATTGGACGGAGGATCTTCCTCTCTGTCTCTCCTCCTCTCTGTATATCTGACTTTGTAATAGAATAAATAAATCTTTAAAAAAAAGATTTTATATATTTATTTGTAAAGCATAATTACAGAGGGAAAGGGACACACACAGAGCTCTTCCATTGGCTGGTTCACTCTCCAAATAACCCCAGTGGCTGATGCCAGGGACTCAGACCTTCATTTGGGTCTTCCTTGTGGATGTAGAGACCTAAGCATTTGGGCTTTCTAATGCTTCTTTTGAAGGTGCGTTGTCAGGGAGCTAGATCAGAAGCAGACAAACTGGTGCCTGTCTGGGATGCTGATGTCCCAAATGGTGGCTTAACCTGATGTGCCACGTTCCAGTCCAGAGTGCTTTTATTATTATTATGACTGTAATGTTATTCACAGCTAAGTCGCGTTGACTGTTTTCACCATTTTCTTTTTTCCAACGAAACTGTTTCTTAAGTCAGTCACTGTCTTGATGATGTTTATTGCTTTCATTGTGCCCGTCACTGATCCAACGTGAGGCTTTCCCCCCATTTTCTCATTCTCTTCCTTGTCAGGGTTTCTCTCCATTGTGCCATATTGGTGATTCTCTTGGGAGCCTTTTGAACTGGTCTAGTCTGTGTTAAACTGGATGTCTGTTGTCCTGGAGTCACCCTTCACCTTCATCTGAGAATTCTGGTTGCTTCTCGCTCATGTTTGATCTGAGTGCCCTGGGTCCTGCAGTTCTGTCCTTCCCAGTAGACTTTGTTGCTTTTGGTGGAACACATTTCTTTAGCTCCCTGAGTAGGGAAGAATTAAGAGCAGATTTTCTGAAACTCGAGTATATAGGCTGCTTTTCGTGTTTGTGAATAATGCAAAAATGAACAAATACCATGAAGTTTTCCCAGTAATTCTGCTTCGTTGAGAACAGGATTTGGAAAACTATGGCATGCAGCCATGTCTGGCCCCTGGCTTGCTGTAAATGAAAATACTTTTACTTTTTTAAAGGAGAGGGAAGCACATGCTTGCCCCAGTGGCTAGTACACTGCTTGGGATGCTCATATCTCAGAGTACCTGGGTTCGAATCCTGACTTCACTTTCGATTCCGATTTCTTGTTAATGTCCACTTTGGGATACAGCAGGTGTTGGCTCAGTATTTTGGTCTATGGCACCTGTATCAAAGGCCCAGGTTGAATTTCTGGCTCTTGGGTTTCACCTGGCCCAGTCCCAACTATCGTGGGCATTTGAGGAGAGACCAAATAATGGAAGATCTCCCTCTCTCTCTGCATGCCTACCTGCCTCTGTCTTTGCCTCATAAATAAAATAAATAGACAAATTAACTAAAATAAGAATGTGCAGTAGACTACATGTGGCCTACAAAACCTGAAATGTTTACTCTCTGGCTCTTTATATAGAGAGAAAAGTTTTATAGGAAAAAAAATGGGCTAAAATTTTGGAAGTGAGATTGGTAAGAAAACCTCTAAATAATCATTACAGAGGAAAGTGGAAATTAGTAGAGGTACCATGCCCTCCTCCCAGCTTAGATTTTGTGTGTGTGTGTGTGTGTGTGTGTGCGCGCATGTGAGAGATAGTGAAACCACTTAATGTACTTCTGTGTGCATCTGTATATCTGGTTTTGTTTGTTGTTTTAAAAGAATAGACTGTTATGTGCATGGAATTCTCAACCAAAACAGTACAGCACAGACATGCTACCATCTACTCATTCTTTTTAATGGTTGCAAAGTATACATATATCACAGTTTTTTTCATCTTTATAAAATTAAAGATATTTGAGTTATATCTAGCTTTCCACAGTGAAAATTGATGCTGAGTTAATGTGCTTCTATATTCTTGCATATATGAGCAAGTGTTTTTGAGGATAATTTCCAAGAAGAAAATTGAGTCACTGTGTATGCACAAAAAAGCACGTTTATTTACCCTGAGTGCCCTTCTCCCATTTCATCACTGGATATTGGCTGAAGTTTTATGTTAGTCACCTGAATGTGCTAATCCTTAGCGATGGTGAACAGCTTTCCATGTGCTTACTAGCCGGTTACAGTTTGTTGGATTGCCTGAGGTTGTAAACATCTCAGAGGCTCTTGATGAACACAACTCTGTTTTTTCTAAAGCGTGATTTCTGTTTTTCCAAATTGTACAAGAGTATCTTTGTCACCACAGGCAAACTTGTGGAAGCATTTGATCTTAAAACGTGTTATCTCTTTTTCTAAATGGTGTTTTTGGCAGGCAATTTTCGGTCTGCTCTCAATGATGTGACTGCTGCCAGAAAGCTGAAACCCTGCCACCTCAAAGCAATAGTAAGAGGTAAGTGTCACAGAACAGAGTAAATGTGATTGTCAGTGTGCCAAAAGTTGACATTTAAGCTGCTATTAAGATGTCAGGAGACTAATGAAGTCGCCTTGTGTTTGCACTGATGTTAACTTCCTGTTCTTTATCAAGAGTATGCACCACTGTAAAAAGAATTCCTTAGATAGTGACCTAACCCTTTGTATTTTAAGACTCTGTAGAAAAATTGAAATTCCTCATTTTAAATTAACAAGGAATAAAATTAATTAAAACAAAGCAGCTCCAAAAACCACATTCTGGTATTTTTTCCAAATTAGCTGATTAAAAGACAAGATCTTCAAATGCCATGTTAATATTAATTAAAAGATAAATTATGGGACCTTTGCTGGTAACTCTAATGTTGAGATGTTCTCTGATTATTTTTTTCCTCTCATAGTCTGACCTTTCTATGTAATAATAGTGATGGTATTACTTTTATACTTCACCTTTTCTTTGAGGTGCTCAGAGATGCTTTGCAAACTTTAATTTATTCATCACATATTAATCTTCCTTATATCTCCATGGACCAGCTTCAAAGGCTTTATTGCAGTTAAGCCTTTTTAGTCATGGTGAGGGAATGCTAAGGGGTGCGTGGCCCTCACTGGAGGCAAGGGAGGTGCCAGATTGAGCATGGCAGATATGTTCAGTGCGACCCAGTGGGATTCTTGGGCTGTAGGGCTGTAACCCTTGATTCAGGGTCAGTTTGACTTCTCCGTGTGATCTTGAGAAGACGTCCAGTCCTAGTTTACTCATCTCTGGAAGATGGGGCAGATTCTCCTTCTGTCTTAAGTCCTTAAAATTTTAATAGTTTGGATTTTGTGGAAAGTGCAAAGAGGCTAAGTGTATTAGTCACCTTGATCAGAAGGAGGGTGACTGAGGTTGGCAACCATGAAGAGCGGCATTAAGGTAGACTGACCGCTGCCCTCATGATTGGCTAAGGCAAATTCTGCCATCTGTCTCTCTCGTTCATGCTCTCTCTCTCTCTCTCTCTTTTTTTTTTAAGATTTGTGTTTTATTTTTATTTGAAAGGTAGAGTTAGAAAATGAGCGAGGAAGAAACATATATACATACATATATGTATATACATACATACATACATATGTATATATACACACACATATACAGAGAGAGAATCTTTGAACTGTTGGTTCCCTCTCCAAATGTCTGCAATGGCAGGAGCTGAACTGATCCAAAGCCAGGAGTGAGGAGCTTCTTTTTGGTCTCTCATGTGATGCAGGGACCCAAAGACATAAGCCATCCTCCATTGCTCTCCCAGGCCATAAGCAAGGAGCTGGATAGGAAATGGAGTAGCCAGGACTTGAACTGCTGGTGCCCATATGGGATGTCAGTGGTGAAGCAGGATCCTAGCCTACAATGCCATGACTGCAGCCCTTCTGCCATTTCTCCTTTAAAAATTATCTGAGACTGGCTTTACTTTTGCTACTTGAGCACTTTGCTCCTGAACTCTGGAATATTTGGTCTTTTGTTTAAGGTTTAGCTGGTGAATAAGAGGGCCCAATTGCCAGCCCAGATCTGACTCCAAAGCTTGAACTGTTTGCCACCAACCTACAGCCTTCACTACAGCCATCACTACTTTAAGAGTCCTTAATGCCAGGGACAATTATAGGAGTCTAGAGCTGGATGACTACACGTGTTATTCTGATCTACTATTGAAAACCAAGTTACTCTTTGTTCAGGGACCATGGCACAGGGGCTTTATCTTCTGTTTTCCCCTCAGGGTGACAGCTAGTAGATGATAGGACTGGAAAGTCTTGCTCAAGGCAGGATTTTTCTTTGTGTATTGTTCCTGGATCCTAAGGATGTTGGGTTCTGCAGGTGCCTTGTGCCATCTGGAACTGAAACACTTTGCTGAGGCTGTGAACTGGTGTGATGAGGGGCTGCAGATTGATGCTAAAGAGAAGAAGCTTCTGGAATTGAGAGCTAAAGCGGACAAGCTGAAGGTTGGTACTAATTAATATTTTAATTAGCCTTCTCCAGGTTGTGTTTTTTTTTTTTTTTTAAGATTTATTTATTTGTATTGGAAAGGCAGATATACAGAGAGGAGGAGAGACAGACAGGAAGATCTTCTGTCTAATGGTTCACTCTCCAAACAGCCGCAATGTCTGGAGCTGAGCCAATCCAAAGCCAGGATCTTCTTCCAGGTCTCTCACATGGGTGCAAGGTCCCAAGGCTTTGGGCTGTCCTCGACTGCTTTCTTTTTCGTTTTTTTTTTTTTTTTTTTTGCTTTTTGAGATTTATTTGTAATAAAATAGTTCAGACAAAATAAAAAGCGCTGAATATGATACTTTGGGTAATTCGGTTTTCTTTGAAATTTGTTATTTATGCAATGATAAATATATTCTACATGTGAATATAGATATTAGATTTTGTATCTTTTTTTTATATATTTTTTTATTCATTGATTACATCGTATTATGTGATAAAGTTTCGTTGGAACTGGGAATCACCCCACCCCTCCCCCCACCCCTCCCCCCACCCTCCCTGCGTCCTCGACTGCTTTCCTAGGCCACAGGCAGGGAGCTGGATGGGAAGTGGGGCTGCTGGGATTAGAACCAGCACCGATATGGGATGCTTGTACGTTCATGGCGAGGAGTTTAACTGCTATGCTATCACGCCAGGCCCCTCCAGGTTGTGTTTTACAGGCTGTTATAAACTATTTTGCTTTGATCATCTGCTGGATTCCTGGAAGTCCTACTGAGAGATTGTCTTTTTAGAATCTGATTTGGAGCTCATCCATTATGAAAAACTTGTTCACACAGGCTGAAAGAGAAAGGGGATATAGAGAGCAGGGTTATTTTGAAAATTCAGCTCCCTGAGGCAGTAGATGGAAGTTTGGGGAAAACAGTCGGCTTACTAGAAAGCTTGAAAGGTAGAGCTGGGAAATGGCATTGTTGTAGTGACTTTGAAAAGTTCCAGTATTCCTGGGCATCTGAAAGGTGAGGTGAGCACCCAGGACCATGTATTAGCTCAGAAAAGACCTGAGAAGACCAACCAGGTTTTAACTTTTCTTGACCTGGAAGTTCTGTGCAAGCAGAAGATAGGAATTGGTGCCATGGAGTAGTGGGTTAAGCCTCTGTCTGTATGGGCACCAGTGTGAGTCCTGGATGGAAGTGAAGACTGAAGTAGAGGATCTGCAGCCTCCTGGGGAGAAAGTGAAGATATGCTGCAAGATGTACACAGAGCCCTTGGCAAAGACTGGATGGAAAACCTACTGGCTCCAGGCATTGAAGCAAATCTGTCCAGTCGCTAGTTAAAACTTACTAGTAGAGATTTCTGTGGATCAAGAAGGAATACAGACAGCACAGAATTAATTCAGAAAATCACTAAACAAACAACAGCAACAAGACATACAATGAGAATTGAGAGAATCTGATTTTTTCCAGGATTACCACATTATTTCTAGTACTGTTTTCAATAAAAATCATAAGGCTTGCAAAGAAACAAAAAAGTATGGCCTGTGTTTTGGGTGAAAAGCAATTGGTAAATCCGTCCTTAAGACAGCCAAGACATAAAACTTAATAGACAAAGGCTCCAGCCAGCTAATTTAGTTATGTTCTGGGACAGCATTTGGAGAAGTGGTTTAGTTCTGCTTGGAATGCCTGTATTCCACCATAGGAGTGTTTGGGCTGAAATCCTGGTTCTGTTTCAAATTCCCACTTCCTACGAATGCATATCCTGGGAGGCAGTGGTGATAGCTCAAGAGATGGGCCCCTGCTACGCATGTGGGAGTCCTGGATGGAGTTTCTGACTTCTGGGCTTGGTCTGACCCTCTTTGGGCTGTTGCAGACATTTGGGGAGTGAACCAACAGGATGAAGAACTCTCTGTCATCTATCTCCCAAATAAAAGTAAATATGGGGCTCGGCAGCATGGCCTAGTGGCTAAGGTCCTCGCCTTGATCCCATATGGCTGCAGGTTCTAATCCCGGCAGCTCCACTTCCTCTCTGGCTCTTCTCCTCTCAGTATATCTTGACTTTGTAATAAAAATAAAATAAATCTTAAAAAAAAAAAAAAAAGTAAATATGTAAAAATGTTAATATATGTTCTAAGAATGAAAGGGAACTGTCTAAATAACTAACCTGTATGTTTCACTAAATAGAAAATATCAATAAGAAGAAATTATTTTTAAAAACTTAATAGAAGTTCTGTAGTTGAAAAGTACAACATTTAAAAATCTACTAGAGAGAAGTTAATACAGTGCTTAGCACACAGAAAAAAAAAATCAGGTTGTTCGTATGAGATTGGCATGAACAGAATGTAGAATGAAAAGAGAATAAAGGTGAAGGAACACTGAGACCTCTGGGTGCTGCCAAGCATTCCAGCACAGGCATAAATGGAGATCTTAGAAGGAGGGGAGAAGAAATAGGGGCAAAAGAAAGTTCAAGAAACAGTGGCTCTACTTTTCCCAGATTTGATGGAAAACCAGTAATCTCTACACCCACAGCTATCATAAATCCCAAGTGCAGTTATCTTAAAACAGTCTACACAAAGGCACAGAAGAATTCAACTGTTGAAAGAGAATCTTAAAAGTAGCCTGAAAGAAATGACTCTTCATATGTAAAAGACTTCAACAAAATGAGAAAAATCCTTAGAAATAAATGTAACAGGGGCCCGGCAGCGTGGCCTAGCGGCTAAAGTCCTCGCCTTGAAAGCCCCAGGATCCCATATGGGCCCCGGTTCTAGTCCTGGGCAGCTCTATTTCCCATCCAGCTCCCTGCTTGTGGCCTGGGAAAGCAGTGGAGGACAGCCCAAGGCTTTGGGACCCTGCACCCGCATAGGAGACCCGGAAGAGGTTCCTGGCTCCTGGCATCGGATTGGCGCGTACCGGCCCGTTGTGGCTCACTTGGGGAGTGAATCATCGGATGGAAGCTCTTCCTCTCTGTCTCTCCTCCTCTCTGTATATCCGGCTTTCCAATAAAAATAAAAAAAATCTTTAAAAAAAAAAAAAAGAAAGAAATGTAACAACAGTAGCATAAAACCGACAGGAATGTAAAACATTGAAAAGAATCTAAATGGAAAATACCTAGGCTCGGGCCCGGCGGCGTGGCCTAGCGGCTAAAGTCCTCGCCTTGAAAGCCCCAGGATCCCATATGGGCGCCGGTTCTAATCCCAGCAGCTCCACTTTCCCATCCAGCTCCCTGTCTGTGGCCTGGGAAAGCAGTGGAGGACGGCCCAAAGCTTTGGGACCCTGCACCCGTGTAGGAGACCCGGAAGAGGTTCCTGGTTCCCGGCTTCGGATCGGCGCGTACTGGCCATTGCGGCTCACTTGGGGAGTGAATCATCGGACGGAAGATCTTCCTGTCTGTCTCTCCTCCTCTCTGTATATCTGACTTTGTAATAAAATAAATAAATCTTTAAAAAAAAAAAAAAGAAAGAAAGAAAATACCCAGGCTCACGAGTTGGACCTTATAGTGATACTGTTAGAGTCCGGGCCAAAGCCCCCGGAGGTCAGGGTGCGAGCTAGTCTAGTCAGTCCCCAGAGAACGACAAAGAGTCTCTCTGGTAATGCAAACAGAAAACAGAGTTTATTGCGCCAGCATGCTGGGGCCAGACCACACTTGGGGCACACAGGCCAGCCAAGCCGGGCGGTTGAACCCCAACAAGCCCAAGACAGAAGCTTATATAGGCCCTTTTGGGCTGGGAAATACATCAAAAGTAACAACCTTAGACATGTTAATTTTTTATGGCCTTCAGGCACAGGCAGCCTGTTCTGTTCCCATACCCATTATCTGTATGGCTCAGCCCATCCTCACACCCTTATCTTCCTCCTGTTCCTGGGACCAGAGAAGAATTGTGCCCTTTCCTTCACAAAGTTGCAAGGCAGCAAAGAACAGTTTTATCGCTAAGGCGGAATCCTCCCAAAGTCCAGGCACCTCCTGGCCTAGCAAAGTAGCAGTTTTTCAGTACAAAGGAATCTCACACTGCCTAACAATAACATTTTACCCACACTGTAACAATACCACTTCCCAAATTGACAAATCAAGTCAATGCAAACTGCATCAAAACTCCAAATGGCTACATTGCAAAAATTCACAGGTTGATCAGAATCTTTGTGTAGAAATCCAGGGACTTGGAGTGGCCAAACAATCCTGGAAAACACTTTCTAATTTCAAAACTTGCAGCAAAGGTATAGTTACCAAGGCAGTGTGCTGCTAGTGTCACAGGTACTAACAAGAAAAGTAGACACATCCAGCATTACTAAAAGTAAAAACTTTTTGCTTTAGAGGATGCTATTTCAAAAGTGAAAGGACAACCCACAGTATGTGGGAAAATACTTGTAAATCATAAAAAGAGATTCTAATTTCTCAATAATAAAAATGAGCAAAGGATCTGAGCATTTTCCCAAAGGTTACACACGAATGGCCAGCAAGCATAGAAGCAGTTCTTGACAGCAGTAGTTAATTAAGAAATGCAGATCAAAACCACAGTGCGATACCATGTCAAGGCCACTAGGATGGATATAGGGTTTTTTTTTTTTTTTAAGATTTATTTTATTTTTATAAAGGCAGATTTACAGAGAGGAGAGACAAAGATCTTCCGTCTGCTGGTTCATTTCCCAGTGGCTGCAATGGCTGGAGCTGAACCAATCTAAAGCCAGAAGCTTCTTTTAGGTCTTTCATGTGGGTGCAGGGTTCCAAGGCTTTGGGCCATCCTCTGTTACTTTCACAGACCGTAAGCAGAGAGCTAGATGCGAAGTGGAGCAGCCAGGACACGAACCAGTGCCCAAATGGGATCCTGGCACTTGAAAGGCAAGGTTTAGCCACTACGTCATTGCAGCAGGCCCTACAGCTATTTTTTTTTTTTTTTTTAACAAGAGAAAATGCTGCAAGGATGTAGAGATTAGAACCCTTATATGTTGTAGGTGGGAATGTAAATGGTGCAGTTATTTTGGGAAACAGTTTGGAAATTCCTGAAAATGTTAAACCTAGGTTACCTTATGATTCAGCCTTGATACTGCTGCCTGTACACCCAAAGGATTGAACACAGGTATTCAAGCAAGTACTTGTGTGTGACTGTTCCCAACAGCACTGTTCACACAGTAGCCAGAGGGTTGAGACCATCTCAATGTCCAACAGCTGATGAACAGGTAATGATATGTGATGTATCTATCAAAAACAGGGTTTTTTTAAAATCTTTTTAAGATTTATTTATTTTACTTGAAAGGCAGAGTTACAGAGAGAGGGAGAGTTCATGCCCCAAATGGCTGCAATGGCCAGAGCTGGGCCAGTCCAAAGCTGGGTACCAGGAGCTTCTTCCAGGTCGCCCGTGTGGGGGCAAGGGCCCCTGGACTTAAGGCATCTTCTGCTGCTTTCCAGGTGCGTTAACAGGGAGCTGAATTTGAAGTGGATCAACTGAGGCTCGAACTGGTGCCCATGTGGGATGTAGGCACCAAGAACAGTGACTTTTTTTTTTTTTAGATTTATTTATTTTTATTGGAAAGGTAGATTTACAGAGAAAGAAGAAGAGACCAAAAGGTCTTCCATCTGCTGGTTCACTCCGCCAGTGGCTGCAACAGCTGGAACTGAGCTAATCTGAAACCAGGAGCCAGGAGCTTTTTCCTGGTCTCCCACATGGGTGCAGGGTCCCAAGGCTTTGGGCTGTCCTCTACTGCTTTCCCAGGCCACAGCAGGGAGCTAGATGGGAAGTGGAGTGGCCAGGACACGAACTGGTGCCCATATGGGATCCCGGCAGGTGCAAGGCGAGGATTTAGCCACTAGCCTACTGTGCAGGGCCCTGAAACAGTGGCTTTGCTCACTATACATTAGCACCAGTCCTGAATGTATTCTTTCCTAATCAAGAAATAAGAGTTGCTGACACATGCTGGAGTGTGCATGGACCTCAAGAACACTGTATGACATGGAAGAAGCCAATAAAAGGTCATACAGTGTATGATCCCATTTCTGTGAAACATCCAAAGCAGTTAAATCTGTAGAAACAGCAGGTTTCCAGGGTGGGTGGGTGTTTGGGGTTACGTTTTGGAGTATTGAAAATATTGTGGAACTAGGTTGAGCTGATGATTGTACAATACAGGAAATGTGCTAAGTACAACTGAATTATATACATCAGCATGGTTAACAGTTAATTTTATGTTACATGAATTTCATTTTAATTAAGAATTCAAATATGTTAGCCAAATAAAAGACAAAATTATCATAGATGAGATTTAGTAAAAAAATTAAAATATTCTGGTCTACAAAATATAAGACACTGAATGGGTGAAAGTAATTGTAATATATATCTAACAGAATTTTATCTCCAGAATGCATAAAGGAATCACTTCCATGCAAAAAGGACAGACCAAAACTTAGAAAATTTTGTGGCAAAATATACAAATACTTCTAGGGCCATGCAGTAGCCTAGTGGCTCAAGTCCTTGTGCTGGGATCCCATATGGGTGTCAGTTCATATTCTGGCTACTCCACTTTCCATCCAGCTCCCTGCTTGTGGCCTTGGAAAGCAGCAAAGGACGGCCCAAAGCCTTGGGACCCTGCACTCAATGAAGACTTACAATGAAGACATGAGAAGATATACAACATAGTTAGTAGGAATTCACAATTCCTGGAAATTATTAAAGTTTTTTTTTTTTAAAAGATTGTTTCCCAGGCCACAAGCAGGGAGCTGGATGGAAAGCAGGGCCACCGGGATTAGAACCTGCGCCCATATGGGATCTCAGCACGTTCAAGGCAAGGACTTTTAACCGTTACACTATCGCATCGGACCCAAAATGATTAAAGTTTTAGACTGTATTAATGAAGATGTATAGCAGCTGGAACTCTCATACTTTGTCTGTGGGACAGAAAATGGCAAAACTACTTGGGAAATCCAATGGCGGTTTTGTACGCCTATCCTGTGACCTCACCATTTCACTTCTAGGTATCTACCTAAAGGAGATGAAGACATGTTCACAGAAGACTTGTATAAGAAGGTGGCCTGTTCTGTTTACCACAGCTCAGAAACAGCTTTTATGTCCAGTAATAAGATATTGAATCAGCAGATTGTGATGTAATCATGCCATGAAATATTACTTGGCCATATAAAGAAATTGGTCAGTGATGGGAGGAGGAATTACTGCGAAGAAGCGTGAGAAGAGTTTTTAAGGCAGCGTGTTCTCTGTCATCATTGCCATGAAGTATAAATGATCGCATCCAAGTGTGTGCTTAAAATTGTTCTGCAAATTTTACCTCAACAAAGTTAAGTTGTTTAAAAAGGAAAAGCAGTGTACTCAAGTGTAGGGTTCCTTTTAACCAGTGGGCATCCCCTTCTGTGGGGCCTGCCAGGATCCCACATTTCAGGTGAGCATTGCATCCTCCCTTGCACCCTATTCATCAGAGTGAAAACAACCTGGCAAGGGTCCAGACCTGTCTGTGTGAGTCATTCTCTGGTGTAGAGCAGACACTGTTGGCAGGTCTGGTTCAACTGGGAGGCAGAATTGGACATAGATGTACAAGGTCCTTGCAGTGAGCCACCCTCAGCAGTGTGATCAAACTCCCTGGCCTTGGGAGGATTTGCACAGCTCTCCCTTGGCAGACGAGGCCGGAGAGGGAGTGGCCAAGGATTATTAACTTGGGTTCCTGAAAGTGTAGTCTTACAGTAAAGGAGCTGTGTTGGCTCTTAGGGAGAAAACAAGGGATGATTCAGGCCATTTGTTAGAGCAAGTGTCAAGAATGGGGCCACCAACTAAATCCAGCTGTTTTTACACATTCCATGAGCTAGATATCTTTTTCACACTTATAAAAGGATTGCAAACAGGCACAACCAAATAATCCGCCACAAAGACTATATGCAACCCAAAAAGCCTAAAATATTTATGATCTAACCCTATGTAGAAGAAAATGTTTTGCTGATTCCTCTTAATCTACCATTCTGAGAGTAAGAGCCAGGTTGAGTAGATGGATGGTCCCTTTCTCTCAGGGATCATCATTGCACAAAAGGTCGTGCCTTTGGGTTTTTGCAGTGCATTGTCATTGTCTAACCCCAGCCAGAGAAGTTGTGGTTCACCATAGGGTGCTCATGTACCCTGGAGACAGACCTCCCAGGGGGCATGCTCTTGCTCTGTGACCTGCACTCTGTTCACACCAGCAAAGCAGCATGGGACACACCTCTTCAC
The DNA here is from genome assembly GCF_030435755.1 of Ochotona princeps. NCBI lineage: Eukaryota > Metazoa > Chordata > Mammalia > Lagomorpha > Ochotonidae > Ochotona > Ochotona princeps. The sequence continues at coordinate 43,833,336 of NC_080833.1, forward strand.
TTGTCTATAACCCCTAGTAGATTTTGGAGCTCCTTGGCTCCAGGGACTAGGTATAAATTCCCATTACCTCCAGACCTGATACCTAGGGTGTGCTTTGTAAATGTTGAGCTGACTCTGGCCCTTGGCATCCCTTGGCACAGGAGCATGGGTTGGCTGGAGACCAGAGGTAGTAAGCTGGGAACAGGTGGGGGTACCAAGAAGAAGTGTGTTCCCCGGAGTTGATGGGTCGGATCTCTTTCAGCGCACTCAACAGAGGGATCTGAGGAAAGCCAAGCTGAAAGAACAGAAGGAGCAGAATGAGAATGAGGCTCTATTGGAGGCTGTCAAGGTGAGTTCTCAACCCTTGAGCCCTCATGGTCATGCGGACCCTTTTACAACTCCTACCAAGCCTGTTGGGAAGCTCTGCTGGAATGCTTTCCCTCAGGGAATGTGTCTGTTGTCCACCTACTTCCATGCAACAGAGTGACAAAGGCCCAGTGTTGTACCCCTGAGTCAATGGCCTCCTCCACTGTGCGCATGTGCCGTCTCAGGAACATCCTGAAAGCTTGCGGGAAAGCTTGAGGGAAGCCTTACCTTATTACGTGTGGTGCAGCCACCTAAGCGAGGTCTTGCTTCTGCTGTCCTAGATGATGCGTTAGTATCTGAGAAGTGAGGAAGCCCCCTGCAGCCAATGTGTGTCAGCCCAGGTCCTTGCTCCTCACCACATTCTGCTCCTCCTGAGAGTGAGATTTTGACGATATGGCTCTTCAGACTGTGACACCAAAACCCCACTCTCCCTTCCCTCTCTTCCCTGTAGTTTGAAATGATTGTGATCTGACCCAAGGCCTGCTTTAACCTTGAGCTGAGCAAGTCACCCATTTAACTTGCCTGCTCTTCACAGGGGGCTAATAGCCAGGAGGCTGTGCAGTAAGTTTTTGATTTCACTTTGTTCAGTGAAATTATGCACCCATTGAAGTCACTTGTTGACTCTGAGGACTAAACACTACTGAAATAGGCTCCGTTAGCCCTTCCCCAGGATGCATAGTCTTAACCTGAACCCTGTAGCAAGAGCTTGAACAGCACAGGACTGCAGACTTTCCCTCTAATCCTCATTCACTGTGAGGGATTTGGTGATTTTCTTAAGAATATTGGAATGCCCAGACATTTGCATATAGACTTAATTTTTTATTATTATTTACTATTATTAGTTTTTAGTTCTCTCCTTGAATCCAACCCTTCATCTTAAACTTTACATTAGGATTTCTGTCAACAGTGTACTAAGCCATACACGCAAGCCGTGTTTTTGCTGATGAGTGAAGACACAGATCAGCAAACCTCGTCAACACAGCCTTGTCTATTTATGTTTTCCCTATTGTTGTTTTCACACAACTGTGGTAGAGTTAATTAGTTAATTTCAACAGGCCATTTGGCCCATCTTTAGGAAACATTTGCCCATCTGTGACTGAGGGATCTGCTCAGAGGTAATTCTGGTTCATGATTCCCCTTCATGTGCTACCTTAGGAAGTCCCGTGCTCACACGGAAAAGGTGATCCTGCTCGTCAGATCTTTGGTTTATCTCATTTCTGTGAGATATTCAGATTTAAGTCGATGTGATATTCCATGTCTGAGCTGAATCGAAACATCTAGCATTTCTGTATAGCCATGCTCTTGATGTCCTTGGTGCCCTTGCACATGCTGCAGCTTGTGGTAGGATGCTGTGCCCGTCCCTCCCAGCTCTCTGCTTTGTTAAGGTCTTTGTTCAAGGTCTAGCATTTTCCAGTCACCTCCAGCCCCCAGGTGAACTGATTATTCTATTGTCCACAGCTCTGCAGTTTAACTCCTTACTTTACATAATTATTTCCTTAGCTGTCTTCCCACCAGTGTGGCTGCCTGGGGGCTTGAGGGTGGGCACACAGTTCATCTCTGTGACACAGGGTCTGGTGCAAGGTAGATATCTTGGTGCGGGTGAGTTAAACAAGTGGTGCCTCCAGTGTGCCAGACCTCAGGGATAACAAAGGGGAACCATGTGTAGAGCTGGCCCCGGGGAGCTCACGTTGTTTGACTTGCCCTGTTTCAGCAATGGGTTTGCAGCGCCCCTATATATACGGGGTGTGTGTATGTGTTTGTCTTTAACCCAGGCTAGGAACATCAGGCTTGTTTCTGACGCTGTGAACCAGGATGAGGACTCGGCCCCAGCAGATGATGGGGAGCTTTTCCTGCATGGACTCAGCTCTAATAATCTCTGCGGAGCCCGACTGAGTCTGGATGACCAGGGCAGGCTGAGCTGGCCCGTGCTCCTCCTGTACCCTGAGTACGCCCAGTCAGACTTCATCTCAGCTTTCCACGAGGACTCCAGGTACTTCCTTGGGCACTGCTGTCAGAAGAGGTGAAGCCTGCATGTCACGTTGCACGTTCTTGTCTTCTTTGTGAATTGCTGTCTGGGTACTGATGTGGGAAAACAAATGGTGAGTCATTGAAACCTGTTGTATTCTTAGGTTTATTGATCATCTGATGGTGATGTTTGGTGAGACTCCGTCTTGGGACTCAGAGCAAAAATACTGCCCTAATAATTTGGAGGTAAGTCATCTTTCTGAACTAGAACTTTGTGCTCATTAAACAGAAAATCTGGGGCTGGTGCACTGGCTCAACTACAAGTGCTGCCATCCCATACCGGTGCTGGTTTGTGTCCCAGCCGTTCTGCCTCCCATCCAGCTCCCTGCTTGTGGCCTGGGAAAGCAGTAGAGGATGGCCCAAAGCCTTGGGACCCTGTACTCACGTGGGAGAACCAGAGGAGGCTCTTGGCTCCCAGCTTTAGGTCAGCTCAGCTCTAGCCATTGTGGCCATTTGGGGAGCCAACCAATGAATGCAAGAGCTTTCTGTGTCTCCTCTCTGTGAATATGCCTTTCCAATAAAATTCAATCTTTAAAAAAAACAACAGAAGCTCCTTAACTTCCCCAACCCAGTCCTGCCAACCAGTGTTCTGCTTTCTGTTAGATTCGCTGCTCGCCAAAATGTTAGATTTGCCGGCCACCAGGGAAAGAATAACTAGCCAAATATATGAAAAGAATCTAGACGGCCTTTATTTCAGGGAACCACGGTCACGGGCTTCTCTTCGCCATGCAACAGAAAGACAGGCATGAAGGAGTGGGCTGCAGAGGAAGAAGAGTGTGGAAGAGACGGGGAAGGGGCTTTTTATACTCTCCTTGACATGGAAGCTGAGACGGGGGTCGCCTCGGCCCTTATTGGTGGGGGGATATGGGTCTGTGCCCCTCATTGGGGCAACGGTTGTCTCACTGCCTGAGGGACCTGCCAGAATGCCGCCATCCGTTCCGGGTTTGGTTGGAGGCAAACTCCGCCCTTCTCTGGCCACCGGGGTAGCCATCACTTTCTGTCACCCTGAATTTGATTCTTCAAGGTCCCATCCTTGTAAGAGTAGAACCAGGCAGTATTTGTCTTTTTGTAGGGTCTTCAAGGTTCACATATACTGTAGTGTGCTTAGATTTTCTTTCTTTCTTTTTTTTTTTAATTTATCTTATTTTTATTGGAAAGTCAGATATACAGAGAGGAGAGACAGAGAGGAAGATCTTCCATCTGATGATTCACTCCCAGAGCAGCTGCAACGGCTGGAGCTGAGCCAATCCAAAGCCAGGAGCTCTTATGAGTCTCCCATGCAGGTGCAGGGTCCCAAGGCTTTGAGCCATCCTCAACTGCTTTCTCAGGCCACAAGCAAGGAGCTGGATGGGAATCAGGGCTGCTGGGATTAGAACTGGCCACCCATATGGGATGCTGGTGTGTTCAAGGCGAGGACTTTAGCCGCTAGACCACTGCGCTGGGTCCTAGATTTTCTTTCTCAGGTGAGATGCTGTTCCCCTGCTGGAATGCAAAACACCTCTGCATAACTTACAGTATAAAGCACTTGTCGTTCTGTAGTTTCTGGGGAGTAGGATGCCATCATCCCTTAATGCTTCATCCTGTATCCTTACAACAAGGGCGTTTTCCTTCATCATCCTCAAATGGCTCTCACAGATAGGAAACTAACATTGATACTCTAACCCTTAAAGCCCCAGACTCCAGTAAGCTTTCAGAAATGGTCCTGTTGCAAAGGAACCCACTCAGAATGGTTCATAGTGTGAGTGACCATGGCCCTGGGCACCTTTGGTGTAGAAGAGTTCCTCACACTCCTCAACTCCCCTTTGAAGGCTGCAGCCGATTGACTGTCGGCTGACCTCCCGTCTCCGTGTGACTGATTATGTCTGTGTTTGGCTAGAATGCCAGAGAGTCAGGTGGTGCAGGATTTCCATGTGTCCCATATTGGTGATGGCACTCTGGCCACCTGGGGTGGCGGGGCTGCCAAGCTGCACAATGTCATGGCTCCTTCCCTTTCAGAATTTGTGACTGCTTGAATGCCTTCCCAGTGCTGGCAGCTCAGGGGTAGAGACTGTGAGGATGAGTGTGTGTGTAAATACCTGAGGTCTCACTGTCATCTCCAGTTTTTTTTTTAAAAATGTGTTTGACAGCCCAAGCGAGACAGCCCGAGAGAGATCACCTGTCCGCTGGTTCACAGCCCAGGTGTCAGCAACAGCCATGGCTACGGCCAGGAGCTCATTCTAGGTCTCCTGTATGGATGGCAAGATCCCAATGACTTGAGCTGTCACCTGCATTAGCAGGAAGCTGGAATGGAGAGCAGAACCAGGACTCAAACCCAGGCAGTGATATGCAAAGCGGGTGACCTGATTGGTATTTTAACTGTTAGAATAGATGCCCACCCCAGCATCTCTGATTTTAATCTAATACTGTAGGGTTTGTTGTCACTCTTTCTTTATCTGTAACAGTGCTTTATTCTTGATATCTCTGTGTGCTTTCTCAGTAGCCCTTCCCCTGGCACCTCCCTCACCCTTTTTGCACTCTGGTTCCCCACGTTAGGGCGGCCCAGCCTGGTTCCTTCCTCAGCCTGGCTGTCTCTGGCATCCCGCACCGCTCAGCCACCCAACAGGAACATCCTCACCCTGTTGCCTTCTCAGCTGAGTGGGGTTTGGACACCCCATCCTGGCTGTTCCCCAGGCATGACTAGCCTCATCATCCTTCTTGGGCTCTCACACTGCTTGGGCTGGCCACTCCCAGCACTGGCTGGTGTGCTGTGCTGTTGCTGTGCCGACAACCCCCACTCCTCGCAGCCCCGTGCACAGAGACCGTCTGGCATGCACAGACCCTCTTCATGCCACCTTAGCCCTCCTCTGAGAGTGGATGGCATCCTCCTTATAGTGTCCTGGGAGGGGCTGCATGCACAGCCTGGGGCTGTCCGAAGGGCAGTCGGCTCACACACGTGCAGCTGTTTGAAGGGCCCTTGGCTGCTGAAGCCCCTGGCTGTGTTATTCATGCTCCTGTGCTCATCTTGCAGGTCTACTTTGAGGATGAAGACAGGGCAGAGCTGTACCGGGTACCTCCCACAAGTACCCTGCTGCAGGTGCTGCAGCACCCCAGGTGAGTGACCTCGGGGCTGGGGAGACCCAGGAAGACATGCAGGCTCCATCTCAGGCATCTGCCAGCTCCTCATTATATCCTGTCCACCCTCTCTTCTGCCCTGGGACAGACACATCTGGGCCATTGGGTAGCCAGGCTGCAGCTTGATGACAGCCCAGCTACCCCCAACCACCACCACCACCACCACCAAGTGAAGTGAATGGAGAGAAAAGCTGCCTGACTTTGTGTCTGAGACAGCTGGATGTGTCCCCCTGCCTCCTTGTAGCCTCATCCCCTGAGGGCGAAGAATGCAAGGGTGTTGGCGCTGGTGGGCAAGCCTGCGGGGCTGGGGTTGGTGCTGATGGCTCTGGCCCACCTGCTTCTCCCTGTTTGAGAGCACAGGAACTTCAAGCTCATCCTCACAGGGCTATGTGGGGTCACAGGGGGCTTAGGTCAAACGTGCAGAACAGTGTGGGGATCAGAAGCTCACAGCAAGCCTGAAGTCAGAGGGGCTGGACGGTGTGGCTGGGAGCAGGTGAGGCACCAGGACTCACGGGGTGTCCTGCTCAGTAGGCAGCCAAAGGAGATTTCTCAGATCGAATCAGTACCTTCCTAGGTGGCATTTTTCTCTGGTTCCTCATCTTCCTTCCTCTAGTTTATGGTCATTTCTTTTAGCTGTTCACTTTCTCCATTGTAAGCAAATTACCAGGAATACTATTAAGACCTGAGGTTCATTCTACCTCATCTCCAAAACCAAAAGAGAAATCTAAACAGAAAGCCAGCGGACGGAAATGATCACTTGTTTCTAAGTTGCTAACCCAGACAGGCTCTCCAGGACCAGTTCCTGGTGGCTGTAGACCCTAAACAGAATGGAGCCAGCAAACAGGCCCACTGGGCACTCCTGGAGGCCGCGGTCCTTCTGCCTTCCTATGGCAGCAGCAAACTGCATCTCTTGGCTTTAGCCCCCTCCTCCTCCCTCCAGTGAAGGCCAAGTGCAGAGCTGGCATCTTCCTGGAGTGCTTTCCTGATTCCCTTCCCCGCAGAGGAGCGGGGCCTCCCTGGTTAACGCCGCAGCAGCTGTTCCTTGCTGTCCTTCCCTGGCTGCCTATCTTCCTCCCCCACGTACTGCACTTGAGAGCAAGGGCAGTGCTTCTCATGTTTTGTTTTTTGCTTCATTTTAGTCTCCGTGTTTTCAGGTTAGGGCATGGCTCGTCCTGAGCACTCACTGAATGCTGAATGAGCATGTGAAAGCAGGTTTGGGTGTGGCCACAAACGCGCTCTGTGCTGGAAGCCTGCCTCCAGGGAACCGGCTAAGCTGTCAGGGAGCAGGTCATGCTCATTTGCTAGGTTTATAAACAGCCAAACGTGCTGCACCTGTCTTTGAACGACCACTCACGTCCCGTGGCCCACCTTGAGTGCTGGGGGAGCCACGGGTGGTGAAGGTTGTAACACAGTCAAGCCCTTCTCTTGTATTGCATCCACAGGTACTTCATCAAAGCCCTGACCCCTGCATTCCTGGTATGTGTTGGATCCTCTCCGTTTTGCAAGAATTACTTCCGGGGCAAGAAGGTACACCAGGTGAAGTGACGCAGCCTGGCAGTGGGAGCCAGGCCCTCCCAGATCTTGTCCCTCACCTGCCTCCACCTGGAACCTGCTGGACACACGGCCTGAGGCCAGTACTGTGTGTGTCTGGCATGATGAGGGGGACGAGCTGCAGGCTTTTCTGAGCCACAGTTTCTCTGGCCCAACTGCTGACAAACTGACAGACCTCTGTGCCTTGTCCTGGCATCCATGGACACCACCTCTAAGGGGCTCCACAGCAGGGTCCCAGCAGCCAACCCATAATCTGCCGGCTGCAGAGGCTGCTTTGGGATTCAGTGCTCAGGTACCATGACACCACAGGGCTACCCCCCTCGAGTGCACGCAGCAGGAACTGTTCTCACTGGGGACCTAGCGGCTGCGAGCCCTGACTCCAGTGTTTTCTGAGCACTGGGGTAGGGTGGGAGGGCGCTGTTTAGAGGCCCTGTGGAAGCCTTGGGCTGAGATGGGGCCACCCCATCTGTGCATTTCTGGAATTTTAGACTGGGACATTTGGTACTGGAAAGTTTGCTGATTTCCTTCATCTTTGCACTAGAACTGGGACAGACTCGGTCAGCCATTGGCCTCTGAGTCCCCATTCAGTTTTTATTGTTTATGATTTTGTCTTTTCAGCTATAATCCCTTTTTCCTTTTGCCTGTGGGTTATGGTTGCGTCTGTAACTGGGGGATTTTACTTCCTATAGCTGCAGAGGGCTCCCTGCAGTGCCCACTCCCTCCACCAGGGGGAAGCCTCTTCCCTGCTCCGCGCCTGTAGGGCTGTTGACCCGGCCCTGTCCACACCAGCTTGAGGGCTGTTTTATGGTGGGCACATGTTCCTTTCCCTCTGCAGTGAGAACACATTTCCTGCGGAGGGCTCCTCCTTCACTCGGGTGCCCAGTGTAGCTGAGCCGCAGCAGCTGGCCTGCAGCCCCCTGATTGTTCTACGAATGAGATCTTAATAAGCACTGAGATTTGAGGGTTGTTTGTCTCTATAGCAAATCTGACTAATACATCATTAAACTCAAACCAGCTGCTGGCCTCAAGACGGGCTAATTAGGAGGTTTGTGTTGTGTGCACTGTTGTTTGGGGAAGAGAAACTGCCTGTGGAATATTCACTGGGAATCAGGCAGCTTGCCTGCAGGTACAGGCAGTGCCAAGCCAGCCACTCTGAGCCTGTTTTTGGCCACAGTTAGACTTTTCTCTCTTATTGCCTGGTTAGGGACTCTTCACCCATTGGTCAGAACTCAGAACTCTGTGTAAAAGGCCTAACTTGTATTTAGTTAATTGAGAGGGACACAGGAAGGAGCATGTTAAGGCACTGCCTGCAACGCTGGATGCTGGAATCCTGTACTGGAGCACGATTCAAGTCCTGACTGCTCCACTTCTGACTCAGCTCCCTGCTAATGCACCTGGGAAAGCAGTGGGGGATGGCCCTAGTCCTTGGGCCCCTGCACTCATATGGGAATGCTGGATGGAGTTCCAGGCTTCTGGTTTCTGCCTGGCCCAGTTCCAGCCATTGTGGCCATTTGGCAGTGAACCACAGATGAAAGATCCCTCTCCCTTGCCCTGACCCCCATCACTCTGTCTGCCTTTCAAATAAGTACATCTTTTCTAAGAAAAAAGACATTACATGGAGTTACCATCTGCGGACTCACTTCCTGAATGCCCACGGAGGCTGGCTGGGGCTGGGCCAAGCTGGAGTCTGCAGCTGGGGATGCCTTCCAAGCACTCACTGCCTCCCCTGGGCTTGGGCACTGAGCTGAAGCCTGAACCTAGGCCCTCCAGCTTTGCCAGATGCCCACCGCAACAGACCTGACACCTGATAATACCGGCAGCCACATCCTGTTGAGGTGCTCCCCCTGGAGCTTCACGGCAAGGAGTCCTGGGTTGCAGGAGCACTGAGAGAGTGACATGAAGTGGGAGGGAAGAGGCCGTTCTAGGTGAAGCCCAGAGGCGCCGAGGATAACCACTGCCGACTGTGGCCAGGCCCGTTGGACATGGTGGGCACTAGGGCCGGCAGTAACTGGTGGGCCCAGGGTCCATCTGCATCCAAGCTCTGTGGATGCTGACACTCCCCGCAGCCCAGGCGTAGTGTGAAATATGTAGACTCTGAGCCAGCACAGCAGGCCTCCAAGCACAGCTGTGCCACCTACCAGTTGTGTGATGCTGGGCACTCCCCTTGAGCTCATGTGCCTCAGTTTCCAGATCCATAGGAGTGTCAGCAACATTACGGGTTCAGAGGATTAAGGGGATAGCCCCAGGCACTGGTTATGTTCAGGTAGCACTAGTCTGTGGCCAGCAGGTGCTGTTTAGCGATGCCCTCTGCCTGGCTGAGGGACCTCCCAGACTGTAGGGTGAGCCTCTCCATCAGAGGCCCAACCCTCAGGAGTTGTCTGGCTCCCAGAGATGAAGCCAGCCTGAAAAGGGCCCTGGCTTAGAGTCCTGGGTAGAAAGCCGGAGGCCCAGTGCCTGGAAATTGCCCACTACCAAGTTCCTGTCATGTCTGGGCCTCATGTAGTCCATCTAAGAAATGGGGACACTATATTAGGAAAGTAGCACATCCCTGTAAAGTGCATTGTTTATGTAAGCAGCATGAAATGTGAGCCTCCACCTGTAAGGTTGTGTTCAGCCAGCACTTGGCCTTGTTCCTGATATCCCACAGGCACTAATATGGATTAACTCTGCCACAGAAGGCTGTGTGCAAGTCACCACTCTGAGCCCCAATATGACCATCTAAGTTGAGGCAAAAACACCACCAAACCTGGGGGATCAGGAGCACTATGGGACGCAGGATGGTCAGTGCCATAGCCTGCTGCCCAGCATACCCCAAGCACTCAGGAACCCTAGGAACCTAGCAGAGGCATGAGATAATCCCAGTCCTTCCCGAGACACACCTGAAATGAATGCTGCCCTGGTGCATGCCCCAGAAGGAGGCGAGGAAGGCTGGGAGCAGGACCCTGAGTGGCCCCAGGGCTCCCGCCCATGACCTTGGCATCCCTTAGGGCAGTTTCTTCAGAGGTCTGTACCAGCTGCTGCTTAAAGGGTACAGGGAGAGGCCAAGCTGAACCCTCAGCCTACAAGCTGAAGGGCTGCCTTGTGCACCCATATATGCTGGCTCCACTCAGTCCTGGCCTCTGCCGGCTTCTTCCTCCCCACTGCCCTCACCAGCTGGACCATGGTTCTCACACACCATACTGCTGCAGTTCCTATGCCTGTGCTCAGGTCTGTCTGCCTACTGCACCTGCCCCAAACTTCCCTGCCTGCCAGCTGAGCTGGCCCCTCCATCATGCCCAGCTCCATCCTCACCCTCCAGACACCTGTCCTGGCTCCTGGAGCACTGCCCTGCACTCAGGTGTCTGCCCACCCCCCAACCCCAGCAGGTAAGATGGGGATTCGTCTCAGTGCCCGGCACCTGACACAGTGGGAGCTGTGTGTATGTGTGTGTGCTGGCCAGTGCCCTGAGTGGGTGGATGGCTGAACAAATGAAGCAGCTAATGAATGAAAGAGTAAAGCAGTGTCCTGATCCTGGACCCCCACTTGCTCACACAAGCATCAGCAACAGCATTCCCAGACTGAAACCCCACACAGCCACCTTATACTTCCAGGAAGGCTGCTCACCTGCCAAGCCCACAGGCATTGCCTCCTCTAGGTCCTGTTGTCCTTTCTGGTTGCCAGCACATGGAGGCTGAGGGAGGATAGGGTGGCAAGGGTGCACCTGGCATTCTGGTGTTTGCATGCTCAGAGTGCAAGGCCTCCCTCCAACCTGGGCTTTCTCAGGGCTGGGCCTTGCAGCCTCTGACCTGCAGAAGGAAGGACTAGCACTTGACTAGGACCAAGTCTTCCTCGTACCCAGCCCAGCCTGCTTGGTGAGTGTTCTGGTCGGGTCCACAGCACCAGATCCTCAGCCCAGAGGCCCTGCAGCTGCTGCAGGTTTTCAGGAGCCAGGACAGAACTGAGTGCATTCCAGGGCTCTGGATGCACTGCAGGGGACCAGCAAGACTGCTTACATGGGAGGTGGGGTTAACCCCTGTCCCACTGTGCCCATGTCTTGGGCTCCAGTAGCCTGCACAAGGACTTAGGCCTCTCTGGCCTCGTTTGTGGGGGTAGGGGATGGGGAATGAAGGGCCAGGAAGGAGGACAAGGACAAGGCATCTGCTCCTGTATCCACACCCCTAGATGGAGGGCAGAGAGCATCTGCCCTCCACCCTCCGGACCCCTCCCTGAAGGAGGCAGGGCCACCTAACTTCTGTCTGGTTGCCTTTGTATTTTGGTGCCAGCTGGAGAACTGGCACCAAAAAGCCCTGTGAACCCACTGCCAGCAGGTGCACAAGCTAGGAAGGGGTAGATTCTGACCAGCATTCGCTCTGAATCCCGGCACTGTGTTAACCAACACACTTGGGTGCTCTTTAAATGTAGCAATCACCCTCTCGAGTCCATGATCTCAATTTTATAGAGAAGGTAGGGGCACACCGTCACTCCACTAGTGGGTGTCAGAGCTAGGATTTGAACCCAGAACCTCATTCATTCCTCCTCTCTAGTGTGCCCTTAGTCTGTTTACTTGGGAACATTTATCCTGTACCTGTTACAGACCAGCCATCAGTGCCTTCAGTGTCACACTGTTGAATGAATATAATGGATCTAGCCCTGGCCTGGGACCTGCTCAAAAGAAGAGACAACCACACCATGTCTGCCCTTGCCCTTCTCTGAGCCCTAACAGCCCCCTTCCCTCATCTGTGTCCTGGGTGTGTCATTCAGGGTCATTCAGGACCTGGACACTCACCACCTCTCCAGCTGTCTGAGGCCAGCCACCCTGGATGTGATCGGCTGTAGGGCAGGAGGGTAAAGTGGCCAAATGCCTGCACTCCAACCCCAGCTCCGGCTCACCAGCTGCAGGCCCTGGGCACGTGGTGGAGGCTCCTGTGCCTGTCTCCTGGCCTGCAGTGTGAGCAGGCTAACAATGCCTTCCCCGGCAGCTGCCAAGGAGCTGGAGTGAGTGATGTGAACCAAGGGAATCAGAGCTTGCCCCACACGAAGTGTTCGATCAGTGACTCTTAGTTTTTCTTTTCCCAGCTTGTCACACTGGGTCTTTGCACATTCTCTTTCATCTGCCTGGACCATTCTTACTCCCAATTTCTCACCTCTCTCCAACCCCAAATGTTTTCCTGTCCTATGTAACACCTACCTTTCAATCTGGTTCTATTGCCTCCTCCAGGAAGCCCTTCCTGTCTGCTTGCCCCACACCTCCCCTTAGCACCGTACCATCACTATTCTCATCATGGGACATGTCTCCTGCACTTCCGTACCAACTGAGCCAAGAACCCTGAGCCTTGTGCTTATTCTGCCAGGGCCTACCTAGCACCACACTTGCTCAGCACCTGGGTGGTATACAATGGGTATTGGTGGGCGGCAAGATGAAGAAGTGGGTTATTCTGAACGTCCAGGCATAGTGACATTCAAAAAAGAACTGGGGAGGAGGTGCCCGGTGAGGAAGAAGCCTTGCACATGCACACTGCAGGGTGTGGCATGCTGGCCTGGCCGTGACCACAGTGGCCATGGCCAAGCACTCAGGCGTCATGTGGGTGGGCTCACCCATGACACCACCCCCAGAACCCCAGCCCCAGCAGTTGGTTCTGCAGCACAATTCTACTTGCATTCTACTGGCAGAGAGGCTAGGTAATCCACTCGTGGTGAGCTAGCTGGTGGAAAGCAGAGCCAGGACTTGAATTCAGGACTCTGCTGAGCCCTTCAGGAGATGGCAAGACCAGCCCCTGCCTCTGAGGATGCTGCAACAGACTCAGGCACCCTTGCCCTGCCCATTGCAGCCCTGCAAAGTCTTGATGCCCACGGGGTCAGGCAATGTCCCCAACCCAGTGATAAGGATCTGCGACCTGCACAAACCCCAACTGAGTCCCCACACTCCCTCAGGCCTCCTGTCAGCCAAGGGGCTTTGTCTTTGCGGCCAAGTTCAGCTCTTGCATGGGGCGTCCTCAGTTCTGATTAACTACTGAGTGCCTCCTGTTCTTTCTCCTGGTCCCACAGTCAATTAGCTAGGGACCGTTAAGCTTTTTTTTTTTTTTTTTTTTTTTTAAAGATTTTAGTGTTATTGGAAACCGAATATACAGAGAGGAGGAGAGACAGAGAGGAAGAGCTTCCATCCGATGTTTCACTCCCCAAGTGAGCCGCAACGGGCCGGTATGCGCCAATCCGATGCCGGGAACCAGGAACCTCTTCCGGGTCTCCCACGCGGGTGCAGGGTCCCAAAGCTTTGGGCTGTCCTCGACTGCTTTCCCAGGCCACAGGCAGGGAGCTGGATGGGAAGTGGAGCTGCTGGGATTAGAACTGGCGCCCATATGGGATCCCAGGGTTTTCAAGGCGAGGACTTTAGCTGCTAGGCCACTGGCACCGGGCCAGGACCATTAAGCTTTAACAGTGCAGCTCATTAGCAACCTTGGGTCACCTGCATGAACATGGGGCCTAGCTGATGCCAGCCCGTTCTGCTGGCTGGCTCCCAGAGCACCAGCCTCCCCTCTGTGCCAAGTATCACTTAGGATATGGATGGCTGCCACTTCCCAGGCACTACCATAGACTGGCTGCAATGGTCCCCATTTCACAGACAAGCACACTGAGGTGCACAAGATTGTGCAGCTGTTAAATGGCCCAGGCAAGCTAACTCCAATCTCATCTGGGTCACTGTCATTCTCTTAAAATTAAGGAACATACTTTGTTGGCTTTCCTAATGTAACTTAAACTTGCCATAACCAAAATATTTCCCCATTTTCTACGTGGAATTTCTTTTTTAAGTCCTTTTGATAGCTCTAAAACAAAGGCATCTGCAGCCGTGGCTATGTAACAATCCATTCCAAAAAGCATTCTGCCATCTTGGCAGGAAACGTGTTGGAGCAACTCCTTGGAGACCTGGCATTGAAGCAGTTAAGGAAATGGCAATTTTGGCAGATTTCTGCAAAGCTCCTTTACTGATAGCTCAGCAGGTGTTTCCTCCATTAACATGGAATATTAATGGAGCCTTGATTTATATCCTAAGCCTGATTTTTACTGTGGTCTTGTAGCGCACCAGCCTTTGTCCCTGGGTGTTAATTCCTTGAAACAGTTCACAGCCAGGACTGCTTCTGCATCTCCCCAAGGGATGAGCAGTGAAAATGGCCTGCACCTGCTGATGTGCCAGGATCCTCAGTGCTTCCGGCTACAAGGCAAGAGGTACCTGCGGTGAGATCTGCAGCATGTGAGCTACACAGTATGCATGTATCTTTTTTCTCAAAGGAATGACAACACAGCACACACCTCACCAAATTTTGTTTGTGGCTTTCCCCAAGGAGGCAGTTAAAGCATTCTCCCTGCGCAACAAACAGAATCCGTGCTCACATGGCAGGCTGTTCCAAGTTGCTCCAGCAAGGGACGAGTTTGTCAAATGCACACCAAGAGCTAATCCTGTCCTACATGAGAGCTCGGTAACCCCAGGCTGCCCTGCAAAGCAGGTGCCAGCAGCATCTCAGCAGGGACAAATGTGCCGCACAGACAGCAGGCCATTTGTCTCAGGCCATGTCCCTGGGAAGTGCTGAGTCCAGGACTGTCTCTTCGTGGCTCTGATCTCCCCCATCATGCCGTCCCTGACTAGTAGAAACAGTGCTGGGTTAGTGATCAGGACTCTGGCCTTGGGCAGGTTGCTGCCTTCCTCCAGTTCATCCCTCCATTTACAATAGACCAGGCATGTTTTTCAGCTCAAAGGCTGACTCAGCTAGTCTCCTGAGGGGATGTGATGCTGGGCCTCACCAGGCGTTCCCCACTTAGCATGGGGCAGCTCATCCCAGCTTCAGGAACCATTAAGCTGGCTTTCCACATATACACACGCTTATGGAACAAAAACTTAGTTAAAAATCTGACCGCCAGCTCCAAGCCTTAACAGCTGTGTCCTTCAGTAAACTGCTTAAAGGGAGCCTCAGTTCCAAGGCCTGGAAACTGTATCTAAATGTGCCTCATAGCATGGGCCTGTGCAGGCCCTTCACACATACAGGACAAGAGTTCACTTCCTCTGCAACTGCCCAGTTTCCAGGAGGCCTGGAGAAAGCCACTCTGCAGTCACCCAGAGAACTGTCCGCTTCCAGTGCCCTGGCTGTGCCACTCCAGCCGGAACCTCAGGGAGGTACGCAGGGGGTGGGAGGGTGGTGCAGTGTGTAGCCAGCAGAGGCACCTTCTTGTTGCTCTAGGTTCACTCTCAGCCACCTCTCCTCCTAGCCTGAAAATCTGCAGTACTGCAGGGGATTCCTGGGCCCAGGAATCTGCATTGGGAAACCTGACTGTGTGCTTGGGGGTGGGCTTACATCCACAATAGTAGGTCTCCAGGAAGCTGCTTAACAGGAGAGTCAGCCAGAGAGCAGGGTGCACGAGGAAACAGCTCAGGCTCCTGGCCCAGCATTCAGTGGGCAGCCCGTGGACAAAACAAGGCCCTACTGGGACACCAGGAGGGAGGCAGAGGGAAAACCACGCCCAGGGGCCATGGGTCAGGTGGCCAGAAGCTGGTGGTTTTTATGTCTGACCTTGCCAGATTCTTGTTGGACCTGGATACATAATGACCTTACAGGGTCAAAGATGGAAAAGCTGGCCCTGCCCAAGTGATTGTGGATGAGCAATGGGACTGGGCGGTGGCTTGCCATGATAGCTCCAGTCCATTCCCAGTTTTCCGCGGGATTCTAGTGGAAACACTCTCCCCATCATGGCTCTGAGATCTGATTGCACCCAGGGCCAGATCCCCACAGCCACAGAAGCCTGCTGCTCTCCCAGTGGGAAGAGACCTTTAAAGACACATCTTCCCAATCACCCTTTTTTTTTTTTTTTGCGATGGGGAAAGAGGTGGGTGAGGGCAGCACAGAGTAGAAAAAGGAGTGTCTCTGGATTTTGACGCACTCTAGAATCACCTGGAAAACTTTAAACTTTCGGTGTAAATAGCAGGTGTCATGTTACCCTTGCTGCGAATGAACAAGCCAGGCGCGCTGACTCCCACATTCTGACTTTATTGGCTCAGCAGAGTATGGTCTCAGGGCTTGTGCTGCCTCAGCAGGGTCAGGCTCTGCAGGTGGCTTTGGCGGCAGCAGCCAGCACTTTCAACTCTGTGGGAGGTCCGGATGACAGATGGCCAGACAGACCAGATGTCCCCAGTGACAACCTCCCCAGTGACACCATGAAGACCAAATCTGGTTATATTTTCTCAGGTTACAGATGGGGCAACTGAGGCAGCAAGGGACCATGTCCAAGTCACCAGGCAGGGCGGCAGTCACCTCACTGCTTCCTGCCCCCCCACTCTCAGCTCAGCTTTGCAGTGGAGGGGCCCTGGAGGGTCTGCTCCCCACACACAGTACAGCCAACAGCCCATGATCAGATTGTGTGTATGTGTGTGGGGGTATCCCTTTGGCCACCAGTCATGGCCATCCAACACCTGGGAAGCTCTCGGCCTCTCAGCAGAGGCCTAAAAAAGGAGTGGACATGGCAGCCTGGCCAGTCCAGAAAGAGGGACTGAATTAAGGACTTTAAATACAAATGATGTGACATAAGAATGGGCTACAAACCAGCTTCCCCAACAAGGGCTCACGGTCCATGTCTGGAGAGATCAGCCTAGGCAAGGAGTGCGCGAGCATGCAGTGCTGTGATGCAGTCAGGGCTGCATGGTGGGTGGCTAGACAACCTGCACTTGGGCCAGTAAGTCCAAGACTCCCTCCTCAGAGAGGAAGAACGACTCCCCAGTATTCTGGCACCAAACCTCCAAGTGGGCAGGCTCCTCCAAGGCCCGCCTGCCAGCAATCACCACAAAGGGGTAGCCCAGCTTGTTGGCATCCTTCAGCCTATTTCCGATGGTCAGGTGGGTCCGGTCGTCCAGCACGACCTCACCGCGGAGCTGGGGCACTGCCTCCACAATGCGATTATACAGGTGCCCTGTGAGCTCCGCAGCTGCTGCCTCCTTGCTGCCCTTCTTAGGTGGGATGAGGCACACTTGGTACGGGGCCAGCAGACTGGGCCAGCGTACACTGTCTTCTGTAGCTAGAGCTTCAATGGCAGCAGCCAAGATCCTGGTCACACCCAGGCCGTAGCACCCCATTTCAGCCAGGCATGGCTTGCCCTCAGCATTGGTGAACTGGGCTTGGAAAATGGAGGAATACTTGGTACCCAGGTAAAATGTGTGCCCCACCTCAATGCCCTTGGTTTTGGTTAGTGGGCCCTGGCACTTGGGGCAGTTTGTCTGGGAGGAGTCCAGTGTTTCTGTGTTGGCCGCAAAGCTGCAGCTGGGACAGACCGCCAGCCGGTCCTCCCCGATGTCCACTGGCAGCTGGAACTCATGTGACATCGTGCCCCCGATACTGCCTACGTCCGCCTGGGCCTGCACGACCCTCAGCCCCAGCCTGTGGAAGAGGCTGTGGTAGGCATCACACACTAGGCCATAGGTGTGCTGCGCGGCCTCCGCAGACGAGTCAAAGGTGTACAAATCCTTCATGTAGAACTCCCGGCCCCGCAGAAGCCCAAAGCGGGGCCTGGGCTCATCCCGAAACTTCCTTGTCACCTGGTACAGCAGGAATGGAAGCTGCTTGTAGGACAGATTCTTCTGGGAGGCAACCAGGGCTGTGATGACTTCCTCATGAGTGGGCCCGAGGCAGTACTCCTTGCCGTGTCTGTCTCTAAGTCGTAGCAGCTCTTTGTCCATCAAATCCCACCGCTGGGTGGCTCGCCAGAGCTCCGCCGGGCTGAGGCTGGGCAGGTCGACCTTCTGTCCCCCAACGGCCTGCATCTCCTGGTCTATCACTCGCACAAGCTTCTCCAGGGCACGGACGGTGTACGGCAGGAGGTGGTAACAGCCAGGGCTGGCTGGGGCAATCAGGCCCACCTGCAGCATCAGCCGTTGGCTCTTACAAGTCAGCTCGCCAGATTTGCCCTCCTGGGAGAGCACCTGGTCTTCGCGCAGGTTCTGTGCCTGGAAGATGCGAGAAAGGAGCAAGCGCTGTCCCTTCCCTGAGGCGCTGTGGTGAGACCTGCAGGGAACACGTCCCTGTAACTGGCGGCTGCCGGCAGCGAGCACGGCCAATGCTCTGCATCTTGCTAGCAGCCCTTCCATGGGAGCTCAGCTCGAGAGGAACCGCACCTGGAGCAAAAGAACCACGTGGAAATAAATGCAAGTTTGTGTTCCAACACCCTGAAGGCGTCGGCTCAGTGTGGCCGCCAGCACACTCTCAACACAGCTGCTGATTCACACATGAAAATCTTCCCATTTCCAATATCCTATTAGATCACAGCTTTACTTCTCAGTACCTCTGAATTCCTTTCAAACAAAACTTAGTAATTTTCTAATTATAGAGACCTAACAGGCAGCCAACATGGTACACAACCGGTTAGGCCGCACGTTGTCTATGATGCTGGTATCTCATACGACCACCAGTTCAAGTCCTGGTACTCCACTCATGCCTAGAAAAGCAGGTGAAGAAGGCCCACATGCTTAGGCCACTGTGCTCATGTGGGAGACATGGATAGAGTTCTAAGCCCCTGGCTTATGCCTGGGCCAGCTTTGGCTGTTGTGGCCAACTGGTCAACTGGGAAGTGGACAAGTAGACGGCAAGTTTCTCTCCCTCTCTCTAACTTCTTCCCACCCTCTCTCTAAGTCTGTCTCCAAATAAACAAACACAAATTCTTTAAAAAAAAAAAAAAAACTTGTAAAAAGATTCATTTTATTTGAAAGTCAGACAAGCATCCATTTGCCGGGTCACTCTGCAAATGGTCATCAGGGCTGAGGCTTGGGCTGGACCAAAACTGGAAACCAGCAGCTTCTTCCAGGTCTTGCCCATAGTTAGCAGCGCCCAAGTACTTGAGCTATCTTCTGCTGCTTTCCCAGGTGCACTAGCAGGAAGCTGGATTGGAAGTGGGGCAGCTGGGACAGCTGGGACTTGAACTGGTGCCAATATAGAAACTGGCATCACAGGCAACAGCTTAACCTGCACACCTCAACAACAGTCCCACTACATTTTTTAAAAATTAAAAATCTAACAGGGTGAGCGTTGTGGTGCAGCATGTTAAGCTGCTGCCTCAGATGCCTGCATTTCATCTGGGAGAGCCAGTTCAAGTCTGGGTTACTCTGCTTCTGATTCAGATGCCTGCGAATGGGTCTAGAATACCAGCACAAGATGGTCCAAGTGCTTGGGTCCAGGATGGAGTTCCTGATTCCTGGTTTCAACCTGGACAAGCTCCAGCTGCTGCAAGCACTTGGGAGTATAAGCCAGCAGATGGAAGATCCTTTTTCCTTCTCTGTCACTCTGCATTTCAAATAGATAGTCTAAAAAGAAAGAACAAGTAGCATCGTGTGGAGAGATGTCATTATGTGGTGACTGCACGGGCTGTGGAATCAGGCAGCCTGGGTTCCAGTCGGGCTTCCCTCTGGCTGTCCCCCGGAGTGGTCTAGCACATGGGTAAAATGGTCACAAAGGTAGCTCCTGCCTTCCAGGTTTACTGCGGGAATTTGGAAGAGCGGGGACAAGTTCTTAGAATACGACCTGGGACTTAACTCTGAACTCATGCAATGTTTGCTACTGTGGGGTGGGCAGCAGGGTAATGGCTCAGGCATCTGCCAGTTACTTGGAAGGCTCAGATGGAGTTTGGAACTCCAAGCTTTGGACTGCCCCAGCATCCAAATGTTGCAGACATTTGGGGATTAAGCCAGAATGAGAGAACTCTTTCTTTGTCTCTCTGTCTTTAGATACAAAATGAAGATAAATACATTGTCTAAAAATCAGGGGGAAGGGCCGGCTGTGGTAGGATAGTGGCTAAAGTCCTAGCCTTGCACCCCTGGGATCCCATATGGATGCCTATTAGGACACTGGTTTGTGTCGTGGCATCCCCTCTTTCCATCCATCTTTCTGCTTGTGGACTGGAAAAGCAATCAAGGACAGCCCAAAGCCTTGGGACCCTGCACCGGCACGGGGGACCAGGAAGAAGCTCCTGGCTTCAGATCAGCTCAGCTCTGGCAGGTAGGTCACTTGGGGAGTAAATTAGTGGATAGAAGATCTTTCTCAACTCTTCCTCTCTGTATATCTTTCCAGTAAAAACAAATACACAAATCTTTAAAAAAAAAATCAAGGGGAAAACAACTTTCTGCCAAGCTACGGACAGGGCCCCTTGATTGCCACTCCGAATCCCAGCTGCACGGTGCTCCCAGCACTGACCTCCACATCCTCCACTACCGGCCCCACCACATAAGCACCAAAACGGTTCATCCTTTGATCCAAACACAGCTCTTCCATGTTCCGATCCTGCCACGGCCTCAGCTCCCCACTGCAGGCATGGGCCAGCCTTCCCCAGTACCAGGCACCTGAACTTAACCACTTACGCTTCCCTTCTTCCCAGCTTTCTCCACCCCTCACAGCTGTCCCCTCCACACTCCCACCACACACACGCCCTGAAGGCAGCCTGCACTGGAACAGGTTTTCCAATCAACTCTGACATGGTAAGAAACCGTGTGTGTGCCAGGCATTGGGAGTGACTGTCTCCCATCTTAGCTCTCCACCCCTGTATGAGTCTGGCACATTTTTCCACTTCAGGAGCTGGCACCACACCTGTAACTGACATTCTTGTGTTTCCTGAGGAGCAAAATCGATGACTGCCAATGATACGATTATTGGAATAATTTAACTAAGAGCTTTAAACCCTCTCCCCTGCAGTTGGCTGCCCGTTCCCAGTCTCCTCAGCCCACACATCAATGGCATCACCGCAGTTTATCAAGGTTGGCCACAGAACACACAGCCACCACAGTAACAAAAGCGTCCCGGGCTTTAGGCTCTGCCAGAGGGCCTCGGAGACATCCAATCGCTACCAAAAAGTGCCTAATCCGTGCGAGCCAGTCACCTCTCCAAGCCCAGTGTTTTTGTCGAGATCCTCCGATCCGCAGGTGCCCCTTAGGCCCACCAGCAAGGCTGCACACGGAGCCACGCCTGAGATGCCTTAAGCTGCTTGCTAGGCACAGAGGGCGGCTCTGACAGGTGAAGCACTTGTGGCAAGAGGCGGGCAGTGGCACACCTGTAAACCACGTCCCCCCCTCTCCCGGACCCGCACAGCGTCCGACAGCAATGGAACCCTCGGGCCTCGCTGCCTGCCAGACGCTGGTCCGGGCACGCCCCTCTCCGGACCGCGGCACCTGCGGATCCCGAGGCCGCTTCCAGGCCCGGCCCCTCTAGCTGCTCCGAGACCCCAGCCACCCGCAGGCCGGCCAGGCGGAAGGGCTGCCCTCGTGGTACAGCCCAGGAAACCAGACGAATACTCCGCAAGTATTTATGTGGCCGACAGCCCGCCTCAGCTGCAGCCAGCGACACGCGCGGGGCTGCCCCGGCCGCCGCGTCCTCAGAACGCCGAATGCCTTCCCTCAGCCACTGCCCGGCTCGCCCACCTCGGGGGAACCCACGCTCACCCACCTCACCCCGAGCGGCCGCGACGCCGGCCCAGTGCGCCTGCGCCAGGCTCCCCAAGCCCCACCCCCTGCCCCTTCCACCAATCCCAAGCCGCATTCCCAGCGGCGACGGCGCAGCACTGTGGCCCACCCCCACTCTAAACCCGCCCAAGAGGGTTTCCGGAAGTTTGGCCGAAGATAGAGAGCGCGCCGGTCACCGTTCGGGAAGTACCTTCTAGGATCTAGGGAGGTGTAACTCTGTGGTCAAAGCTGACTGCTCAGGAGGTGAGTCTTCAGGAGGGGGAAGGATTGGGACACTCTGGTGTTCAGTAAAAACAACTTTCAGGTTGTGATATAGCTGGAAAAAGGCCTAAAATATTTATTTATTTTAAATGTTCTTTTTAAGATTTATTTATTTTTATTGGAAAGGCAGATGTACAGAAAGGAGGAGAGCGAGGAAGATCTTACGTCTAATGATTCACTCCCCAAGTGGCCGCAACGGCCTGTGCTGTGTCATTCCGAAGCCAGGAGCCAGGAGCTCTTCCGGGTCTCCCACATGGGTGTCAGGGTCCCAAAGCTTTGGACCGTCCTCGACTGCTTTCCCAGGCCACAGAGAGGGAGCTGGATGGGAAGCGGGGTTGCCAGGATAAGAACCTGCCCCCAGTGGGATCCCGACGCTTTCAAGCCAAGGATTTTAACTGCCATGCTATCGCGCGCCAGGCCCTATTTATTTTATTTTAAAAAGTTACATAGAGGGGTTTTCTATCTGCTGGTTTCCTTCCAGATGGCCACGAAGGCCAGGGGCGGGTCCTGCAGTATCAGGGCGAAAAATTATACAGTGAGTGTATCTGTTGGTCTCCAGTCGGGTTAGATTGACCCCCCTCCTCTAAGGAGAAGCAGGTCCTGGCAACTGAGCCCCATGAAAAATGGAACCAATTTCCAAGAAGTTAAACTGTAACTACAACTATAGAATTGCTCATTTTGGCTGTAACCTGCTTATTGTAGCTTGCCAGTGTAAAGGTAAGCTCATTGCCCTGGCAGCTCGCAGCTGTCCCCCTTAAACCTGTTCTGAATGGGAGCAGTTGCCAGCTGGCTAATCAGGACTCCCCAGATTCTGAATTGGTTGTACACATTTGAATGCGTGCGGTGTGCCCCGTAACTCTCCAAAACTGGGAGCCAGGAGCTTCTTCAGGGACTCCCGTGTGAGTACAGCAGCGGAAGCACTTGGGTCATCTTCGACTGCTTTCCCAGGAGCATTAGCAGGGAGCAGAATAGAAAGTGGAGCTGCCAGGACTCGAACTGGTGCTCATATGGCTGCAGGCCACAGCTTTATTCACTACACTATGATGTATGTGGGAAAAAAGAACTTTCTTACCATGCCCAAGACATATTTAAAGCAAGGCTCAAACTTGATTCACAAAATATTTGTTGAGCTGAGCGCGTTTCAGGTATAAATCGCTGTTGTAGTCACTGAATAGTTCCCAGAAAGACGAATCCTGGCATTCAGTACTGCTTGCATTCTAGAGAGGAAACAGCCAGTAAGCTGTTTAAGTGGGGCAGAGTTTAAAGAACTCAATGATCAATATGAATACTGTTGTAATACAATTACTTATTCTAAGACTTATTTAGGGGTAGGGTGTTGGGGCTTAGTGGGTAAAGCTGCTGCCTGCAATGCAGGCATCCCTAGTGTGTGTGGTTCTAGTCCCAGCTGCTCTACTTCTGGTCCAGCTCCCTGCCTATGACCTGGGAAAGCGGCAGAGGACGGCCCAAAGCCTTGGGACCCTGCACCCACGTGGAAGACCCAAAAGAGGCTCCTAGCTCCTGGCTCCTGGCTTTGAATTAGCTCAGCTCTAGCTGTTGCGGCCCTCTAGGGAGTGAATCAGCAGATTAATGATCTTTCTGTCTCTTCCCTCTCTCTGTAAATCTGCCTTCTAGTATAAATAAATAAAAATATTAAAAGAAAAAAGTCTGACCATGGACAGGGCTGTGGTTTCCTTACTGAGATGCCCACTGGGCTGGTCAGGTGCAATCTCTCTGTTATCTTCATTAAACATTGCTGTCTCACTTATACCACTCCTCTCTGTCCCATGTCTGAAAGTCTTTATTGTGCAAAGGCAAGAACCTGTGAGCAGCCGATCCCAAATAACATTTTGTTATATTTGAAGGGCAGAGAGGGCTCTCCCATTCACTGGTTCACTCTTCAAATGCCTGAAATAGGGCTAGGCTGAGAGTTGGGAACTCTGTCTGGGTCTGCCATGCAGACTCAACAGTTTGAGCCATCACCTGCTGCCTTCCAGGGTGTGCATCAGAGTGGTAGAATGGGAACTAAACGTGGAACGCAAACCCAGGCTCTCAATATGCAGTGTGGGCATCCAAGAGGGGCTTAACTGCTGTGCCTGTCCCACACACGGTACCCATTTATTGCAGTATCATACTGTACCTCCCAATATGTATGATTGCTATTCATCTAAAAATGTTTTAATGTAAAGGACATGGAAGTGCTAACTAAGCTGATCTGATCATTACACAGTATACACAAGGTATTGACTGATCACCTGGTATCCCATGGATATGGATAGTTAGCACTGAAAAGAATTGGAAGCATCTTAAATAAAGACAGGATCCATAAGAGAGATGGTGTGAAGTGGGATCAAGAATGTGCCTAGGGGAGGGACATGACATGGGAAACCAAAGGTCACTGTGCGACAGAGTGGTTGGTCTGGGGGTGGGGCTGAAATCCATATTGCTACAGCTTCTAACAGAGACCAGGCTAGGGGTTCTTGACCTTGACTGCAATGATTTACCATGGACACCCTGCTCTTACCAGGCCCCAAGCTGGGCCCTAGCCTCAGTGTATGATGTGGCTCCTAGAATGGCTCTAATGTGCACCTTGAGTTCTGTGGCTGGCCCCAGGGAAGGCACCTGACAACCTGGGGAGAATGGTTCCAGGACATGGTGCATACTGTTCTCGGGTACAGCATGCAGTTGGCATCTGCCTATCCGAGACAAAGCTCGGGTGGACGGCAGTAGTGGAGCCCTCTGTTTCAGAGCATGGCTAGTCCCACACAGCCAGCATGGTGGCAAGAGCTTTGCTCCAGGGGGTCCAGTTCCAGAGGGTTCCCCAGGCAAATATACCTCCCTCACCCTCTATGGACACAGGACAGAGTCTTCAGAATTCCCAGGACCCATGTAGCCAAAATAGCTTTTTCTTCTTCCCTATTCCCTGAGCATGAGTTGAATCTTTTCCCAACCTGGAAAAGATTAGTGTCCCTGCACCCCAAGGTGTCAATTATTCCTCAGTTAGCCATGCCTGGGGCAGTATGGTGTGAACAGACCTAATGACTAGCAGTGTTTGCACGCTGTGTCTTCAGAGCCCTTACTAGCAGTAACTGATTCATGCTCCTGGCCCAGAGGCTAAGAATGACCCCTGGCTGCATTTTGTTGTGAGTTTGCAGAAAGGAAGCTCTGCAGCCTGGAGTCCCAGACCCAGCCAGGAGTCATGGTCGTAGTGTATTTGCTTCCCATTGAGCATGTCCAAGGAGATGGAGACCCCAGGGTTGTAAAGGTGTGGGATCTAGCACTGTGGCTGCTAGCCACTTCCTATGCAACCTTTCAACGGCTCCACCAAGCAGTAATTGATCAGATGCTTGAATTCACAGAATTAAGTCCCTATGAGTCTCAGAAATGAAGGAGGGAAGGAAGGAAGGAAGGAAGGAAGGAAGGAAAAGAAAGGAAAGGAGGGAGGAAGGAAGGAAGGAAGGAAGAAAGGAAAAGAGAAGCAAAAAACAAAACAAAAAACAGAAAAATTCAATTGTTCACTTATTCACCATCAAAAAGAAAATGCGAAGAATCGGTTTTTGGAACACAGCTTGGTGTGAGGAGTGACTGGAACATGCACCCTGAAGGCTTCAGTCATTTTGAGTCTGTACCGTATTTTCTTCCAGTTCAGATTATCTACCAATGAGATGTAACCTTATGAACCCCACCCCCCCATCTCTCGGCCCCTCCCTAATCCCTGCCCACTTAGTCTGTGACTATCTCAGTCACCAATCCCTGGGGCCTGCCCACAGCCCCTCCCAACCAAACCAATCCCCTTGCCCCCAACGCCTTCCAGGCGCAGCTGGGTTGTATGAAATGAACCTCCACCTGTACTGTTTTCCCCTTTTTACTTGGCTCTCCCCCACATTCCCTTCCATTTTGCCCCCTCCCCTGCCCTGGCAGTTCTGCCACTCTGGCAGGAGACGTTTCCCTTCTTGTTCTCTCCCCCTCCACCCTCGCTCCTGTTCTTACCCTGTTGGAATAAAGGACCTCCTAAGCACCTCACTGCATCTCACTGCATCTGGCTTTTTGGCTTGCAGTAAACTTATCGTGAAAAGAAGACATGGCTGCGGGAAATTAGCTCCGCGTAAAAACTTAAGTGCACCTAAAAACTAACACTTGGAATGTCCACATCCCTGTTGGAGAGCCAGGGTACCCATCATGACCCTGCTTCCAATCTACTTCCCAAATGATGTACCAGAGAAAGGAGCAGAAAATAACCCATGTGCTTGGGAAACATCCAGGTAGGTTTTGGCCCAGCTCTGACTGTTGTGGACATTTGGGGAGTGAATCAATGGGTGAAAGATCTCTCTCTCTCTCTGTCTCATTCTGCCTTTCAAATAAGTGAATCTAAGAAGGAATAAAAAAAAGAGAGAATGGGAGAAAAGGAAAGGAAAACAAGAAGAAAAATCCACACATCTTGGTGTCCACAGTCCTGGGGACACAGTAGGCATTGGTGGTCTCCATGGGCCAGCCTGAGCACTTCCTTGGGGCTGTCCCAAATCCTGCTTTTTCCAGTATCCTCAGTACAGAGCAGAAGACACACGGCTTAATGCTGGGCCTCAGCAAAGGGCCTTCCTTGTATTTGGCTTCTGGTCTGCTGCATCAGTCAATCCAAGAGCGACGACTTTGTCTGCCTCCTGCTCCTCCGAGGTCAGAGCCATCCCAGCCCCTGAGCCCATCGCCTGGCCCCTAGAGGGACTCCCAGAGGAGTGTGGAGTGCATATACAAACACTCCCTGGCCTCCCAGAGAGGCTGTTTCTCAAATGTGTGGACCTGCTGTCCAATGGCAAGAAGCTGTGAAGAGGGAAAAGCAGAATGTAGGAAGGTCAAGTTCATCCCCAGGAGGAGGAGGCTTGGACTCCAAGGCTAGGGAGGAGCCTCCCAGGGCTGCAAGGAGGACAGAGAAGACTTGTAGTGAGAGGGTCAGAAGGAAGAAGGCTGGCAGAGTTCTGATCAGCGCCCAGAGCACCCCCAGGCAGCATGAACACACAGGTGGGAAGACAGCCCAGCTGGAAGCAGCAGGGCCTGCTGCACTGGCTCCTCATCCCCCCACTGAGACCACTGGGAGGAGTGGGCCTCCCTTCTAGCCCCCAGATGGGATGCCAGTATCACAGGCAGTGGCTTTACTTACTGCACCGTAGTGCTGGCTCCTCAATAGCAACCTCTTCAGGAGCTCTTCCTTGAAGCTCCCACTGGCAGGGACCCTCCTGTCACAACTGTGTCTCTGAAGGAATAAACAGATCTCTGTGCAACTCTTCCCTTTATTTCCCACTTCCTGCATACTCATGGGTGAGATCCTCGATCTCCCTGAAGTATGTCAGATCCCATGCCTTTAAAATAGTAGTAACGTTTGTTTCAGAAAACTGACGAAGGTGCCGTGGGCTAGCTCATGGAAAAGGCTTCCCACGGTGTTTTGCACATAATGCTGATTCAATGATGATTGCCATTATGATTAGTATTGAGATTCAGGATAGTGTTCCTGGCTGGTCAGGTCATGCGGCAAATACAAACAACAACAAAAAAAATCACCTCTTTGTCCTCACTACACTGGGGCGCTTAGAGGGCAGGGCCAGACCATGTACATCCGCAACTCTGGGGCTGCATTCTGCACACCGTGACTCTCCAGAACAAAGTTGCTGAGTTGATGAATTGCTAACTAATTCCATCACTTCGTAGTAATGACCTTCTAGTAGTGAAGTTACTCTTGCAGCCAAGGACGACCTTTCCAGCACCTGCTATGGGTTGACTCTGCAAAGCGCTGGGCACAACCAGGCTATAGGGCATTGCTCTGGGTGTGATTACAGAAGCTGACCTGGTAGCTGTCAGCTGGATGAGTGATGGAAACTCAGTTCTTTCCAACAAACTTGTCCTCTGGTGAACGATTTGGTTCAGGTGTGCATGGGGGTGAAGAATAAGACATGGAGTCCACACCTTGCAAAGCTGTCTGCATCCAGGCACACCATTTCCAACTCCCAGTGGCCAAGTGATTTGGAAAATGTGACTAGACCTCTCTAGCCCTTGTTTGTGCCACAACATGGTCCCCAGCCTTTGCTTAAAGTGCTAGGTGATCAAGCAAACAACATTTTAAAAATAGTCAGCTGGAAGTGCTGTATGAATGCAAGTGACAGAAATGTCCCCAGACCATGCCTTTGGAAGACAAAATGTGCAATGAGATAAGCACTGATAAGTAATGATGTCAGAGGATCTATGTAAAGACTTGAAAGGTGGGGCTGGTGTGATAGCTATACTGGCTAATCCTCCACCTCCAAGCATCAGCATCCCATATGGATGCTGGTTTGTGTCCCAGGTGCTCCCTGTACCACCCAGCTCCTTGCTTATGGCCTGGGAAAGAAGCAGAGGATGGTTCAAAGCCTTGGGACCCATGCATGAGAAACCAGGAAAAAGCTCCTAGTTCCTGGCTTCAGATTGTCTCGGCTCTGGCCATTGTGGCCATTTGGGAAGCAAACCAGCAGAGAGTTGTTTTTTTTTTTGTTTGTTTGTTTTTTGTTTTTGTTTTTTTTGTATTGGAAAGTCAGATATACACAGAGAGAAGGAGGGACAGAGAGGAAGACCCTCTATCTGTTGATTCACTTCCCAAGTGCCCGCAATGGTTGGAGCTGAGCCGATCCAAAGCCAGGAACCAAGAGCCTCCCCTGGGTCTCCCACGTGGGTGCAGGGTCCTAATGCTTTGGGCCATCCTTGATCGCTATCCCAGGCCACAAGCAGGGAGCTGGATGGGAAGTGGGGCCGCCGGGATTAGAACCAGTGGCTATATAGAATCCTGGTACGTGTAAGGTGAGGACTTTAGCCGCCAGGCTACTGCACTGGGTCTAAGATCTTTCTGTCTCTCCTGTCTGTAAATCTGACTTTCTAATAAAAATAAATAAATCTTTTTAAAAAGACTTGAAGGACGCTGCCACCTTGTGCTCGATGTGACATTTGTTGGTGTTTGAACCACAAACGGCCTGGTGTCTGCGGTTTCTCTATCCAGTGGCTTCCACCTAGCATACGCATATACCTGCCCAGCCCACACAACTCCTCACTTCTTCTCCTCTTTCATGTCTGTGCTGAGTGTCTCCTTTGTTCATGGCACTGTCTGCCACCCTGTCTTCTCACCCTCAGCACTCCATTGCTCATCTCAGTGGAATGCAGTGGCCACAAGGGCGGGGATTTTCATCTGCTTTGGTCACTGCAGTTTCCAGTGGGACCAGACAGTAAATATTTTAGGCTTGGTCGGACGCAAGGGTCTTTGTCACAGCGATTCAGTTCTGTCATTGTCAAGCAAAAGTTGCTGTAGACATAGGCAGTCAACCGAACAGGGCTATGTTCCCATAAAACTTTCAAAAAAAGGGAAGGGAGTTGAAAATAGCTGGTGGGCCCAGACTATTGCCGGACACCTTGTAGATATTCACTGAGTGAATTAGCTAGTGGATAAATGATTTGATGAGCGCAAGCCATCAGTATGATGCCTGGCACACAACAGGTACTCAAGAGACATATATTCCTTCCAATTAGTTCCTACATCATATTAGAAGCACAAAAAAAGTGCTGTGGCCACAACTCCTGTTGGGTAAGACAGAATTTCAAGGGGGCTGTATTTTTGAGTTGTCTGGGACAGAACCATAGAATGTGTGTGTATCTGTGTGTTTGTGTATATGCTGTGTATGCATATGTATCTTTGTGTCATGCAATGCATGTATGTATATGCACAATGTTATATGTATATATATGCATACATTTAAATATTCACGTGTGTAGGTATACACATGTTTGTGCATGTTCATGTATGTGTATGCATCTGTAGGTATGTATGTGTTTTAGTTATATGCATTTGTGTATTCGCACATTATGTATGTATGCATTTTGTGTATATGTGTATGTATGTGTACACTGTGTTAATGTGTGTGTCTGTGGATATGTATATAAGGTATGTATATATGTATATATGTTTGCACACATTTGTGTGTGTGTGTATATATATGGATGTGTGTGCTTTAAACAATTGGCTCATATAATGGTGGGGCTGGAAGGCCAGAGTCTGCAGAGAGCTAGGGAAGAACCAAAGTCGCAGTCAAGTCCAAATACCTTCTTGCTTGGGATAGGTCAGCCTTTGTGGTATTCAGACTGAATGATGCTGGCCCACACTAGAGGAACCGTCTCTTTCACTCCATGTCCATGGATTTAAATGTTAATTTCACCCCCTAAAAATACCCTCACAGAAACACCCAGAACAAAGTTTAAGCAAATATCTGGGCACTGTGGCTGTCTTCATCTGTTACTTGAGGCTGGTGACTTGTAAGGGACTTGAATGTATTTCTCACCATTCTGGAAGTTCAAGATCAAGGCATGGTATTCAAGGTCATAGCAGGTATTCAAGAAACATTCTGCTGCATCTTCACAGAGTAGAAGGGGTTGAGGGGGCGGATGCTGCATCCTCCAGTGCAAAGTGCCCTCTCTGAGACCTCTTGGCAAGGTGCTCACAGAGCAGGAGGCCAGAGGACCCCCCTACACACGATGATTGAATCACTTCATGGAGGACTTTAAAAACCTCCCCTCGGGGGTTGAGTTCCCATGTTTGAATGTTGCAAGGACAGAGCCAAGGTAACCCTTATAAAAGGCTGTCTCTGGGTGAATGCTCCTCTACAAGACCTTCAATCAAGGGTTCAAGGGCAAGAGGTTTCCTTGAAGCACTATAAGGAGTGCAGAGAAAATGAGGACAGGAAGGAAGGGAACTCTACCGGTGTGACTGTGCACAGGTGAATGCTGTGGGCAGCTGGGCCTCCATCCCACTGGTGACATCCCAGATCAGGTGTGGGTGTGCTGCAGACTTGTCCTAACAGCAGGGCTTCGAAGGTTGAGGTCTTCATCCCCCAGTTTCCATTCACTTTTGGTGGAGGGCTGCTCCCCAGAGCAACTTGGACTGAGAGAGAGGGCCATCAGGTACAGAAAGGGGCAGAAGCTGGCAGTAAAAAGGGCTTGGATGAACACCTTGGAGATCAAGGGCAGCCAGGGTGGGAAAGTGGGGGTAGGAGTAGGGGATACGAGTGGGGCCTTAGGTAATCTTGGAAGATAAACCAACCACTGTGTTGTTCATGGTACTGCTTTTCAATTCAGGTCTTTTTTGACTAAACATAACCCTACCTGGGACAGATATTAATAGCTGTGCCAGCAGACAGGCAGAGACCATTTCCTTTCCTTTGGGCCTGTTGAAAATTTTCCTGGGTAGGGCTCTGATTGGCCCAACTTTGGTCTGGGGGTGGGGCTTTATGATGGACAGTCTTCACCACCACCCAAGGAAGTGGAGAGCTATTTGTAGCAGGGAGGGAGGTTACAAATGTCACATTGAATTTCCACAGTAGTAGCGCTTTTATTTATTTTGTTGCAAGTGAAAAAAAAAAAAAAAAGAAACTCACAGAAGAGCTGCAGCTTAATGAGACAATTTGCATGGCCAAATAGAACAAGTTCCACTCCTGAGCTACTGACTGGAAACACAAGCTGGAAAAAGTCAACCACATGTTACTGTTCGGTTTCCAGGGCCCTAGAACAGAAAGTAGTCTTAGTTTATTCCTTCTGCCTTCAGGGTAGTGTAAAGGGACCTCAGGGAAGTTACTTGTCCTCCCTGAGCCCCAGTTTCCTCATCTGTAAAGTGGGACTGGAATGAATGCACAGCTCATGGGCTTATGAGGAGCTGGGGTAAGGCATGGGAAATGGCATGCACCAGGGTTGGCTAGGGCAACCCTGTTCTCGGTCTTTAATGATGATGATCGCCTTCTGGGAACCTTCACAGTTCAGGTACATCATCCTGTGGCCACCTGGCAGTCAACTGGAGCTCTCCTGATCACTGCTGCTGCACTGGGGACACCCCTCCACCTTCCCTTCCTCTAACCACCAGAATGCTGCTAGGCCTCCCAGACCTGGGAGGTAGGAAAGGTGTACAGGCAGATAGAGGAGCAAGAGATGAGAAGTCAGGGCAGGTGCAGGCCAGATGTGCAGCCTGTGGCAGCTGTATATGGAAAGGTGCGGGGGTGGCCAAAAGAAGACCCCATGTCTCTGTCTCCCTCAGTGAGCCCCAGATAGCAGCCCCACAGAACTGGGGGCGGGGGTTCTTTTTTTTTTAACATATATTTTTATTGCACTTCCTTTTTTTTTTTTAAACTAATTACATTGCATTATGTGATACATTTTTTTATGCACTGGGATTCCTCGGGGCGGGGGTTCTGACTGCAGGCATGTGCAGTACCCAAGATCTCTTTCAAGCTGCTCATTTTACTGCTGAGTCAGAAAGGGCTGAGTGTCATTAGCCACCTTCTTCCTCCAACAAGGGAAAAGGCAAAACATGGGGAAAGGAGACATTTCACTTCATTGGCCCCCAACCACCACTGTATGGGGGTTCCCTGAGGGCCTGATGGTGGGGAAGGAGGAATCCTGTGCTGCTGGCATCCAATCTGTGCAGCCTGGAAGCCAGGGTGAAGTAGCCAAACTACTGAACAGCTCACACAACTGTAGCAGGTGCCCTTACGGAAAGAATGTGGCCAACGTACTGTGTTCAAGTCA
This sequence comes from Ochotona princeps, assembly GCF_030435755.1. Lineage (NCBI taxonomy): Eukaryota > Metazoa > Chordata > Mammalia > Lagomorpha > Ochotonidae > Ochotona > Ochotona princeps. The sequence goes on from NC_080833.1 coordinate 43,865,653, forward strand.
TTCTGTTTATTAGGGTCTGTTCTGGGTGAGCCCAGAAGGTGAAATTGGGGGCAGAAATTATAGGAAAGAAAGCTTCAACTCAATAAGAACGCAAATTCAGAAGACAGAGACCTGGTTGGAAGATGGATTGATTCCCACATGAGGTAGAGATCTGTCTGTATGCCAGGGGCCTGTGAGGGCTTAAACCCTCTTTCCAGAACTTTGGTTGTAGAATTGGGTCTCCTCTCTAGATGGGGAGGCTGGAGAAGACAATGACTGAGATTTTGTCTGTCTTGCCCTCTGTGCCACCGTTAACATGCCTTGCTCACATTGGCCCAGCAGCTTTCGGCTGCCTGGTGACGGCCACAGAGAGAGGAGTGGCCTGGAAGGACAAGGCGAGACTTAACTTCTTGGTTGGAATTATGGGCTCATTAAGGCTGCCACTCTGCCAGGCCCACCCTCTCAGCCCAGGAAGTCCTGTTGCTTCAGGTGCGTGGCAGCTGTGCTGGCATCTGCCTAGGTCCAAGTGTCCTGCATCAGAAAGATCTTCCACTCAGAGAAGGAGCAAATATCTGGGCACTGTGGCTGTCTTAACCTGTTACCTGAGGCCGGTGACTTGTAAGGGACTTGAATGTATTTTTTGCAACTGGCGTGGAGGTCACAGTCCTGGAGGACTGCCTGGATGGGCCTGCTGAAATAGGATAGCCAAGTCCCATGCCCCAGGCGAGCCAGGCCTTCCTTTTCAGGGCGGGGCTGACAAGCACCACCCTGAAAACCCTGAAAGGTGAGTGATGGGATGATGTGGCAACTGCTCCTATAGGAGGCGCTTGGAGCTGAGCACTTAGGGGATGGAAATGGCAGGAACAGGTGCAATGAAGGAAAGTGCCGGCGCAGACAGAATGGGACTGAAGTGACAGGGATCAGGCAGTACTCTCCGTACATGGGGAGGAGGACGCAACCTCTGGCAGGGAGGGGCAGCTGCATAGGGGACAGATCAAGGTTGTTCTGGCTCAAACCCTGGCTCTCCATGGATTTAGCTGTCTGGGCTGAGTGTCTCTTGAGCAAGAAAGGAGGATGGCTGTGCTTACTGACTGGGACAGGGAGAGAGTGAAACCAGGTTGCATGCGGGAGGTACTCAGCTCCAAGGAGGAGGCAAGGAGAGGCTGGGAAAAGGGGCTTCTTGCATCCTCCTGGCTTTTGGTTCACCCATAGACATCTCCGAAAGAAGCTATCACAGTGCTTGTTCCCCATTTCTATGATCAGTGTGAAGGAGCGCATCCAAAAGGAAGTTTACTGACAGGAGGGGGAGGCAGTGCAGGGAGAAACGCTTGACCTTGGGGACAGGAAAGGCAAAGAGGGAAACAGGGGAGAGGCAAACTTCATCAACCACTAGACTTTGCCAGAAAACTGGCTTGAGTTCAGTTTTATTCTATTTCAGCAAGGAGGAAAATTCACAAGTCACAAATTGAGAAGGAATGGGGTGAGGTGGGAGGGGGAAGTGGACATGCTGTGTGTGCTGCCTGCTGGTCCCTGCTGCGGGATGTAGGGAACATCATGCAGAGTGGCGATCCAACCTCAGCCAGGAGGTGGAATTCAGGGGTCTCAAGGTGGGCCGTGGTGTCTGCCATGCCACCATTGTAGTGTTGTCTCAGTGGCTATCATTTGTTACAGCCCACGTGACAAAGAATACACAACACTTCATGCTTTACTGCTGGCCAGTTTATTGGTATTTTGCCAAACCTGAAACAAAGGCTGAGATAAGTTTGCAGTATGGGGTGGAACAGCTGGGAAGTGCAGCTTCAGACAAGCTACTTTCCATCCATGATTCTGGAAGAAGCTGGAGGATGGGGGTTCCGAGGCACTGTACTTCAGTCTGTCCCCCATCCATCAACAGACTCGTGCATGATGCAAGATCAAGGCTGGCCTGCCCCGACCGAGGCTAAGGACCAGGTCGATGAGCAAAGCCTGGAGCATAGCTCTTCAGAGAAAGGGAAAGTTGCCAAAGACATTTAAGGCATCAGGGTCCTGGTGCTGCCATTATGTACAACCTGGACTCCAGCAAGACCTTCAATTGGAATTTTGGTTTCAATTAGTTCTGGCACGTGGGTTCACAGAATTTAAGCCTTGGTGGCAATCACAGTCCACATCCTTGACAAAATTTTGTGTCTCAGTTCTCTATACTTTCCTTTATTCTCATACAGAAGCTCCAAGCATAGGAGCAGGTGCCACTTCCTAATAGGAAGTAGGCATTTGTTCACAGACTCCATTTCAGAGAGTCAGACTACAAGGCTCAAGTTGGGGGCTGCTGGAAAACTGATAAGCAGGCAGGGAGGAGCCCTGGGCAGGCAGGCTAAGGCAGGGCCTGTGCTTTGATGGGCCTAGCTCCCTGTGCCAACTGCCCTCTGCCTGCACTGCAGGATGTGGAACCACTCACCAAATTGAAGAGGTTTTCTTACAAGGACAGAGAGGGCTTTTGGCGAATCCACCAAGGGGTCCTGGGCCTGGGAAGGGGACTATCACTACCACGGAGGCAAACATTTTCTTTGGCTCAGGAGACAGCTATCTTGGTTTCTTTGTAGATCCTGCCTTCGGGTTGGTTGAGTATGTTCTCACCTTCCTGGGCTCTCAGGAATGGGGTCCTGGAAACCGCTGTGCTGGAACAACGCCCCCATGCACCGTGTGGATCTGATCAGCTCTGCTCACTCAGACACCGACCCATGGCAAGACAGGGCCCTTAGCGAGCGCCTAGAGGTGCTCCAATCATCTGTGGACGGGGTGGGGTCCGCCAACTCACCAGGAACACGACCGGCGGCCCCGTGGAGCCCCAGCAGCATCCCCCTCGTGCTCCATGGTCTCAAAGAGCAGCCGCACCAGCGCCAGCCGTCCCTGAGCCACCAAGGCCCGGGCCAGCCCCAGAACCTCGTAGGTGTGGCCTCGCCATACGCGCTGCAGCTCTTGGCGCAGGTGCGCCGCGGGGTACTTGTCCTGGGCCTGGCGCAGCCAGACATCCACCTCATGGCCCAGCTGGGCGTCGCTCAACTGAGCCTGGCTCCACTGCGCCAGCAGCACCTCCAGCAGGCAGCCGAAACCCTCGGTATGGCAGGAGCCCGTGTCGTCCAGTTCCACCGCACGCTTGAAGCAGGCCGCAGCGTTGGCCTCCTCGCCCTTGATGCGCAGGCACTTGCCCCGCAGCAGCTGCAGCTCAGGCAGCGAGGCGCCCAGCTCCGATTCGCCGGCCTTGGCCAAGAAAACCAGCGCCTGGTTCAGCGCCGCCTCGTCCACCGCTAGCAGTTCCTGCATGGCATCCACGCCCATGTAGTAGTAGACCTGCAGCGGGAGCGGCGGGCTGAGTTGGCCTCTGTACAATCCCCGGAGCTCATGGCCCTCCCTCCGCCCCGCTCCCTTTCACAGAGAATTTTGTTCCTGGACGATGGAGACCCCTGGATTCCAGGGTCAGCCTCTCCGTTCTTAGCCATATATAACCTTGAGTGAGTCCCTCTGTCGACCTTACTTTTCTCATGTGTAAAATTAGAATATTGTTGAACCCTGGTCCCCCACTGCTGCGGTGCAGCAAGTCCCGCCTTTATCTGTAGCACCGGCATCCCATAGAGGTGCCAGTTTGAGTCCTGGCTGCTCCACTTCCAATCCGGCTCCCTACTCATGGCTTGGGAAAGCAGTGAAGGATGGCCTGAGTGCGTGGGCCCCTGCACTTGTGCGGAAGACCCAGAGGAAGCTCCTGTCTCCTGGTTTTGGATCAACCCAGCTCCAGCCATTGCAGGCATTTGGGGGGGGGGGGGGTAGGTGAACCAGCAGATCAAAGAGCTCCCTCTCCTTTGCTCTCTATAATTATATTTCCAATTTAAAAAATTTAAGAAAAATTAGGATATTGTCACTTCTAGGTACTTATTCCTGAGCTCAGTAATAATAATGATGATGATGGTGATGATGGGTTATACTGTGTTTAGGATGAGCCAAGTCCTGTTGTAAATCTGTTCTTATTTAGTCCTTCTCTTGGCTGGAGGGGTGGGGACTGTTCCCCGTGCACAGGGCCCAGGCTCAGCCTGGCAGGAGTAAGGTTTTATCAAACCGTGAGCTCCTCAAGTCAGAGGCCGCCTTACCTGGCCAATGTCCACATAGGTCTTGAGGCCTGGGCACACCTTGACCACTTCCTCCAGGTCAGCCTTGGCGCAGGCCAGGTGGTTCCTGTCGGGCATGCCCCCGAGCCCCGCCTTGGCCCGCTCCAGGTCATGCAGGTAGGCCCTGAGGTGGATCTGCAGGCAGGATAAGCTCAGGGGAGGGGTGCCAAGCAGGGGCCTCTGCCAGGCTTCCCCCCACTCCCCGACACTGGGAAGTCAGGCTTCGTCTTTGCAGCCAGCAGGAAGTTCCTCAAGGTGACAGCTCAGAGGCTAACGTCCTGGTGTAGTATCGCTCCCTCTCTCTGGCCTTGGTGTCCCTGTGTGCCTACTGAGGGGGCTGGGGATGAAATTGGAGCCCCTGCATCATTTGCTCATTCATTTGATAAAGGCTGAGTTTTGAATGTACCCCACCACTGTGGGCCACATGATTTTGAACACATAGCAACCTCTGGGAACTTCTTTTTCTTTAAAACAAAACAAAACAAACAAACAAAAATCAGTTATTAGCATCTTCCTTGAAGGCATGCCCGTGATGACTGGGGTGCCTGACAGGTGCTTGGTGCCTTCACTTACTCAACAAACATTTCCCCTAGAGGTACTGTGTGCCTTGGCTGTTCGGGCTGAGAATACAAAAGAGAGCCAAATGCCAGAGTCCCCTGCCTTGGAAGAGCTTCTATTTGTAGTTGGGGACAGAGACGATGAAGGAGTAAAAAGCATGTGAGGGAAACATTAGCTCCAAGAAGAGAGTGAGCCATGTGAGGAAGCAATAAGAAGCAGGTGAGGGGTTAACAATTGCAGTGAGACGTTTCTTAACAAGAGCTGCAAGGTAGGGGAGCCAGGCAGATGCTGGGTGAAGGGCAGTGGTTCCAGGCCAAGGCCCACCCAGGCCACCAGAAGGCTGGTGTGCAGTGTGAGTGCAGCAGGAACTGGAAGCAGGGGGCCGGGAGGTTGTGGGATTCCAGCCTGCCTTCAGGGGTCACTGCAAGCATTGAGGCTTCTGCCTACTAGATCCCGAGAGGTCTCTTCCCTTTTTGGGCCTGCTCTCCTGGCATTTTAAGACAACGATGGAGTTAAGAGAGTTAATGTTGAGGTTCCAGCTGCCCGGAGGCAGGAGCCTTGGGGAGGGCCACCACCTCCTAGTACCCCTCAACAGAATAGCACATGTCCAGCCTTGCTCATGGGATCCCCATGAGGATGAAATCCAACCACAAGCCTGAGAGTGCCCCTAGAAACATGTTGTGACTTCCTATTACGATGAATGCCATTGTTACTGATATTAATAATAACCCCATCAACAGGGGAGGATTCTCCTGCTGGGCACCTGCTGGCTAAGTCATTACACAGTGGAGACCAAGACCAGGAGCAGATCTGCTGCTTGGTGGTGTCAAACATAGTGGAGAGTGGGGTGCAGATGGGTGGAGGGCAATGGACTGAATGGCTGGGACCAGAGCAGACTCTGAGCTCCAGCTTTGTGTCCCCATGCAGGTGGGACTCTGTGGTGGCTGCAGAGGGCAGGTCTGGGATGGAGGCAGCGGGCACCTCAATGTAGAACTTGCAGACCTGGATGACTCTGTAGGGGATGACCTTGAGGGACAGTGATTCAAGTCACCATCAGAGCCAGTTCCTTCTGGGCTCTTCCTATGTGCTCTTTCTGAGCCTGACAAAACTGAATGTTGGGCCCGGCAGTGTGGCCTAGTGGCTAAAGTCCTCGCCTTGAACGTGCCAGGATCCCATATGGGTGCCGGTTCTAATCCCGGCAGCTCTACTTCCCATCCAGCTCCCTGCCTTGTGGCCTGGGAAAGCAGTCAAGGATGGCCCAGAGCCTTGGGACCCTGCACCCGTGTGGGAGACCAGGAAGAGCTCCTGGCTCTGGATCAGCACAGCACTGGCTGTTGCGGTCACTTGGGGAGTGAATCATCGGCAGTGAAGACCTTCCTCTCTGTCTCTCCTCCTCTCTGTATATCTGACTTTGTAATAAAAATAAATAAATAAATCTTGAAAAAAAAACCTGAATGTCATTCTGCTTGTGGCTCTGGAAGGGGCTGGCTGCTGTCTGTACCCAAAGAAAGAGGTCGAGTCTCAGGGTGTGCCAAAGGTCTCCTAGCTCATGGTAGCAAGGCAGAACTTGAGCCAAGGCTGCCTGTGAACTGCCTCAGGTCTGCTCCACTGTGTATCGAGGATACCTCCCAGGTCCCAGGCCCCAAGCCCTGGGTATCAGCTGCTGCTGGCCCTGACATTTAGATGGGGATGGAGGCTTGCCATAGAACTCAGGGCAGAAGGTGGGATGGCCAGATTTCTACCTGGATCCATGGGATTGTGCTAGGGCTAATGTGGAAGGGCCGGCAGGCTCTCTGAGCAGGTGCAGTAGTTGCCTCTGTATGCTCTGGCATGACATGGCCATGAGCCTTGACGACTCCTAATGCTCAGACATCTGGGTGTGGCAGTAGTTCTTAGCTTTGACTTTTGTCTCCTGACCCCCAATGGCAGGGTGGGGAGGGGCTAGAAGGTGACCCACCTTGGCCCTTGTGCAGTACGCCTGCTGGTTGAGCTCTGGGTCTCGCAGCACATCCAGGGCCATGTTACAGGTGCCCATGGCCATATCAGGCTTTCCCAGGAAGTGGAAGATTTTGGCTAGGCGATTCAGTATAGGAGGCTGGTCTTTGGCAATCTCAATGGCCTAGGTGAGGGAAAAGGGTGGGAACAAACCATGTGGTTGTGCACTGGAGCCAGCTAAGTGGTATCATGTCACCTCAGTGCCCTCACCCCAGTAGCTACCCCAGCCCACCTGCCAGCTGGTCCAGTCACACCACAAGCATGACCCCCTGTCACTCAGACTCCTGGAAGCCTCACTCACTCTCAAGTTCTCACCAGGTTTGGTAGTTGTGGTCAGCAAACTCTTCCAGAGCCCACATGAACCCCTCCCACCCAGCATGTGTGCCCGCATTTTACAGAAACAGGGGAGAGAAGGGGATGACATCAGCTTCCCCCTACCCTACACTTACAAAATATGGGTTTTCCATTGGATGTGGCTGCTGCCTGTTTTCAGCAACTTGCATGGGACTGCCTCCCACCCCTTGGCCTTCAGGGGCAACTCCTAGTACAGGGAGTCATAATGAACCAAGGTGGGTCTGCTTTGAGACTGGAGAACTGGGGAACTGGGGCAGGGTTTAGGTCTAAGCAGACAAAGATGAGTGTGACACAGCAGAGCTGTGTGGGATGGAGCATGGGAGAGCTGAAGAAGCAGCAGGTGTTCTAGGAGAGGCTGGGGTTTGGCATCCTCTCCACACCCCCACCTACCCCCAGCAAATCAGGGTGGGAGTGGTGGGAGTGCGCACCTTGCCGAAGCAGTCCAGCGGCTCCGTCCCTGAATACCCACAGTCGTGCACACCCATGGGCGTGGTGGAGAAGGTGTCCTTTCTCTCCAACAGCATCCCAAGGTAGCACCAGGCCAGAGCTGCAGGAGGACGGAGAGGGACTCTAAGGAAGCAGCATGGTGGGGAGGTCAGAGGAGAGGCCCCCGTCCCACCCCCCACCCCTCCCCGCTCAGGGAGGAGAGGGGCTGGCTCTCCTGGAAGAGTCAGTCCCCATGGAGACAAAGGAGGGGCCAGTGGCCTGAAACCCTAGCAGACAATCTGGGGCAGAGGGACAGAGGAGGGCAGTGGGGACACAGGCCAGGCCCGACTTCTCCCACATAGCTGCTTGGGCTCCTGCCATGAAAAGGTGAACCCTCCCCTGCCCTGTGAAGGGGTGGGCAGACACAGGGGTGCTCTCTACTACTCCAGGTCTAGAGATGCAGCCATGGGCAAACACTGAGCATGTGAGACAACAGGCAAGGGAGAGACGGGGACTGGGGAAAGGCACCAGTGCCAGAGCTGGGGACAATCCCTGCGGCGGGCAGAGCAATCGGCCACGGTGCAGGGAGAGTAAGCAGAGTCCACGACAAGAACTCCTACCTCGGTGGTGGGGATCCGAGGACTTGAGGACCTGCCGGAGCAGGGCCAGGGTGCGGTTGAAGGCCGGCAGCCTCCTCTGCTCCTCGCTGCCTAGCTCCAGGAAGATGCCATCCAGCCTGCGGCCACCAAAGAAACATGACCATCGGCATCTGCTCCTAGTCCCCTCTGGGGGTCTGGGGAAGCCCTGGTGTGGGATAGGCTGAGCCACCTCCGCCTCTCACCGCTACCGGGGTGCCAGACCACAATCCGCCCCCCACCACACACACCAGCCGGTGCTCCCTGTCCGTCCCTTTTGAGCCTGACCTGATGAACAGTGTTGCCATGGTGAAGTACCAGCCCCTTTTCTCTTCCACCGGGACCTGCAGAAGCAGAGACTGGTTATACTACTGTGCTGGAGTGCCCATGGTGCCCCTGCTTTCTCTGAACCCCAGAGCTCTCATCTCACACACCCTTGATTGCCTTGAATAAAGCGACTGCACTGGGAGTACAGGGTGGAGGATGGGACAAGCTAAGTGCATGCCCCAACGAGGTGCCCAGAATACAGCAGGTATAGAAGGTACCTCCGCTCTGCTCCCTCCATGCTCTGTGTCCTCTGCCTGCCCCCTTCCCCACCCTGCCTTGTCCCTGCAAGGCCTGTCCTCCACTGTCCACCTTCCCTGTCCCCCACTGCCCACTGCTTCTCCCCCTTAACTCCTTCCCTCAGCTGCCACCTGCCCAGGAAAGCCTCTCAGGGCATATTGAATCCCAGGTAAAGTAGGACCCCCCTGCACTGCTTTCTCATTGCTATTCCTGCCAGGCTTGCTGTGCATTTAGACCGACTTGGGCAGCAGATAAAATATTTATGCAGTTATTTATGGGAATAGCTGCTCCTGCCTGAGGAAGGAATTTTAATGAAAACCAATCAAACCCTCAGTGCACATCAGCAGCCCTGCCTTGGGCCCCAGCCCTCCCTCCCTCTGTGATCACCTCCTGGTGCTCTCAGTTCTGCCCCCACCAATCCCTGCCATGTTCTCCTGCAGCCAGCACCCCAGCAGCTCTCAGCTCAGCCCTGCTTCTGAGCATCGAGAGTGTGAGGCTGTGGACCGCAGGCTGTGGAGATGGGTACTGAACCGCATCCTCACCCTGACCCAAACAGGCACCCAGGCTGGCTGGGGCAGTAACACAGGCCTAAATGAAAGGACTTGGCTGTGGCCCTACTCTGGGCCAGGTCTCTGGCACCCAACACACCTGGGAGGGAGCTGTTAGCCCCATGTTACCAATAAGCACATTGAGACAGAGAGAGAGAGAATTGTTTAAGGTCACACCGCTCGAGATTGTCCAAACTGAGAATCAAACTCCCTACCCTATGCTGGATCACCAAGGCCAAGAGAGTGGTGTAGACACTGGGCAGCAGATGAACAGGCCTCTCTCAGGCTGAGGATGGAGGTTTCAGGTGCATGTTGGCATTCTGAGGTGCAGTGTAGCCCAAGGTACCTTGGATGGAGGCTGGGTGGGAGCAGAGCCCTAGGGTGAGGGGTAGGGAGGAGCAGCCAGGTGGGCAGGAGCACAGAGGGTGTGATTGGGGCAGGGTGACCCAGGGCTCAGCTGCAGCTGCTCTGGGGAGCCCCGGAGTGAACTTGATGGAGGAAAGGACGTGAAGGACCTTGTGCACGGTATCCCAGGGACAGGGTGACTGCCCATGGATCTCTTCACTCTGGGGGAGGCCCGAAGATAGAATCTCCCAGCCTGCATTTCTTGTGTGTGTGGCTATAGGCTGAGCAATGAAGCCAGGAGAGCCACAGCAGGTCCCACCGTTAGGCCACCCTGCCCACCTGATGGCAGGAATGACAGGCCCAAAAATGTGAGAAGGTAGACAGGCCTATCAGAACCAGGGGAAGGGTTCTTCCAATCCAGGAGTGTTCCCAGGCTTCCTGGAGGAGGAGATACTAGAACAGGGTCTTCAAGGAGCAGCAGGCCTCACCCAGGTGGCCACCCAGTTAGCACCTGACAGGACTGTAGCTGGGATTTTGCTCAAGCCCCAGCTGGGGCTGGTCCAAGCCAGGTCCTCGGCACTGTTCTCTTGATGTTTCATTATCTGTGGCTGAGGACACTGAGGCCAAAGTAGTGAGGTGACTTACTCAAGGCCCCACATCACTTAAATCAGGACTTTAAATCCAGTGGTTTCATCACCACTCTGCTGCAGGTCCCTATTCTCAAGCTATTCAAGAACTTGCCTAAACTAGCAATACCACCACCTGGTGGCAATATGCGGGAGTTGTAAGGGCAACTCTTCAGGGCTTAATGGGACTCCTCCTTTGACATCTACAGGAGGGCTTGTGGGTTTACAGAGGGAACAAACAGGCTTCACTGTGCCTGGGCTGAAGTCCTGTCCCGGTAATGAAACTGTTCAATTCTGGCCCTAAAATAGGCTGTCTCTTTAAAAAAATTCTTCCGGTTGCAAGGAAAGCAGCTGATGAAGCTGTTCCTAGGGGCAGGCTGGTGCGCCTCAGAGCCATAAATGAAATTCAACAGGCCTCTGATGGCCCTGCCCTTCCCAGAGAAGGCCAGGGGTTGTTCTCTTTCCTGGAGAAGGGAGTTGCAAGGAAGCTCTTAGCCCAAGAGAAATTCAACTGCAGAATTTACAACTCCCAGCAGCCAGAGTTGGCTGCAGCCCAGGACGAGCTCAGCTCAGGGCACCACGGCTGGATGCCGAAGATCTGCCCTGCCTGGGGTGGGCACCCCACTGCTGCCCCAGTTTAATCTTCACCACAGTGTGTGAGCTGGGGAGGCTGTGGTCTAGAAGACTGACTGCTGGGCCCATGCTGGCCCTCACTTGAGATCTGTAGGCCCTGGGGACTGAGAAGAGAGACGGAACTGAAGCAGGGGCTTCTCAGAATACGGCCAGCTCCTCTGGGACCCTCACAAGGACACTGAAGCAGATAGCAGCCCTGACTCACTGCCTTCACCTCATCATTTCAGCCCAGGTCTCTCTGACTTCAAGTTCTCATTCTGCCCACATTAACCAGGCACAGAGAGCATCCAGTATTTGCTGAGGCCTCTGCCCACATTCCACCTGCTCCCAGAGCAGCCTGCAAAGTAGGCACCATTCCCCCACTGAGTGCAGATGGGAAAACCCAAACATGAAGGTATCCTCGGAGCCATAGGGCTGTGGTGCAAGCCCAGCATTAATAACAGCACAGTTTCTTGAGCACTTACTGTACATCGTCATGGTATCTTACATGCATTGACCCGTTTGTCTTGCTCAAGAATTACCCATGAAGTAGCAGCTGCTATTGATCCAGTTTACAGATGAAGCAATTACAGCACAGAGTGGCTAAGCAAGGTGCCCAGAGTGACACAGCTGGCACATGGCAGAAGCTGGAAGACAAGATCCCTACACTGAATTGCTGGAGACCAGTGTGTCTCCAAGAGGGGGCTCTCAGGCCCATGGGGAGCTGGCTAAAAAGACAACTTCCTGACCTGTTGCATCTGGTCCAGCCTCCTGGAGTGTTCTAACCAAGGCCCTTTCTTGCATGCTGAGGTTCAAGAGGCAGGCTACCAGGCATGGCATGATAACCTAATGGTTAAAGTCCTCATCTTGCGTGTGCTGGGAACCCATATGAGTGCCAGTTCTAATCCAGGCTGCTCCACTTCCCTTCTAGCTCCCTGTTTGTGGCCTGGGAAAGCAGTAGAGTATGGCCCAAAGCCTTAGGACCCTGCATTCATGTAGAAGACCAGGAAGAAGCTCCCGGTTCCTGGCTTCAGGCTGGCTCAGCTTCGGTTTTTTGCGGCCACCTGGGGAGTGAATCAACAGATGAAAGATCTTTCTCTCTGTGTTTCCTTCTCTCTGTGTATCTGCCTTTCCAATTAAAAAAAAAAAAATCTTTAAAGAGACAGGCAGGCTACCACTCACTGTAGCATGCCATTAAGAGTGGAGTGAAAACCAGGCTAGCAGGGGGATAAGAGGGCCCAGCACTGCCCTCTCCTGGGGAACCTGAAGGGCCAGGTTCCTACAGAAGGTGACAGAGTGGGTGACCTGGTGGAACCACATCGGAAAGGGGGCTTGGGTAGGGGAAGCCAGATGGAGAAGCCTTCTTCTCCCTGCCAGAAGTGGCCCTGGGGAAGACTGTGAGTCAGGGCTTGGCTGTTTGGAGAATTTTCAACAGAAACTTACTTTACTAGGCAGCCACTCACTGTGCTCTTTGCTGCTGAGCAGGCTGGACAGAGAGACCAGTAAGTCCGGAAGGGCAATATTTGCCTTGCTGTTTGACCTTTGTCCCTGGCCACAGCTGGACTCCACGTCTCAGTCAGGTTCCCCAAGGGCACATTTACTTTCTGGCATATCCTCAGTGCACCTTGACCCTGGCTTCTCAACTCAGCCTTGGAAGCCAGAGAACCTCCTCCTCCCCGTCCTCTTCCTCTTGCTGGACCAGGAAACAGAAATCGACAAAAATCAGCCACCAGCCCAGTCCCACAGCCCAGGGCAGAAACACCAAGATTCAAGTTCAGATCTGCCTCCCTGCAATGCCCCTGTTTTTTTCATCTCATGCCTTGGCCCGGGAAGGGCTGACTCTGCAGAAATGCAGGTCCAGCGGTAGCAGCTTTATGGTTGCATCCTGCCAGTGGGACCGGAATGTCCTCTATGCGCCCAGGAGAGGAGGGCCCCTGCGCTCCTACACACCCAGACCTGCCCATGCCCAGCCTGCTGCTGGGTTGATTGGCTGGGACCTTCTCCACTGCACATACAGCACAGTGTCCAGGTGTGCCACATAAACCTAGGGCTACCACTCACTCCCCCAGGGTCCCAGAAAGGCCCCTCGCTCAGCTTCTGCATCTGGATACAGAGTATCCTGTGTGGCCAACTCATGTCACAGGTGTGCTGGTACAGAGGGAAGGCACTGGAGGGCTGGGTGCCACACCCTGGCAGTAAGTCTGGACTGGTGTCCACATGGAGTCTGAGTTTTCAACACACGGACTGCAGGTTCCCAGGCTGCCTCCTTTAGGACACATCCCTACCTCATTGTCCCTAGTGAAACAGGGCTAGCCTGGTCTCCTCTTTTGTCCTCATGGAGCTGTCACACTGTGGCAGCTAGTCTGAAGACCCCTCCTGCCACCTGCGTTGATGACAAGCATGGCTGCATCTTCCCCACGACCCTGCTATCCTGCACCCTTAGTGTATAAGATCTCCCTTGAGTGACTGGGGGATGGGTGGCCAGATGCCACTCAAAGCGATTTTGGTTCCTGGATACTGGGAGGAGACGGGAGAGCTGGTGGCAGGGTAGTTTTGGAAGAGGAGCCAGAAGAAAATTCAGAAAATACCTATAAGACAAGAGAAGTGGCCCCAAGGCCATCAGAGGGCTGGAGCCGGGGTGGGAGTGGGCACTGTCAACATACTGCCTGGGACATCTGCATCCCATATGGAAGTGCCTCGTTCAAGTCCCAGCCAACAGTGCTTCTGATCCAGCTTTCTGGACATGGGTGTGCCCAAGAGGGTATGCCCAAGAGGATGGCCCAAGTACTCGGGTCTCCGAGCCAATATGACAGACACAAACTAAGTCTGTGGCTCCTGGTTTTGGCTGGCCCAGCTCTGACGGCTATGGGATTTGGCGAATGAATGAGCAGATATAAGAGCTTTCCCTCTCTTTCTCTTTCTTTGCCTTTCAAGTATAATGAAATATTTTTACATAAAAAACAATAAAACAGGCTACACTGGTCTTCCATCTATGTTTTAATTCCCCACAGACTTGAATCAGTTCCTGGCAGTCACTCTTGACCATGTCATTGCCCCTCACTGAGCCTCAGTTTGCTCATGTGTAGAAATAGGCTCATCACAGGTCAGATCTGCTGATGTGAGGATGAAGTGAGATCCTCTGTGAAGCGCCCCCAGCAGGCACAGAGGCTGGCTCATCATCCTGCCTTCCCCAGCTCCTCTCCTCACTGAGCCAAATCAAGCCACTCAGCATCATAGAATTGTGTACATGGGTGTGTGTGTGTACACACCTTTGTACACACAGGCAAGTATGTGTGTGTTGCTGATCTAGGGCACCTTCCCAGCATTTCCTGCCAGGTCCCTTGTCCTCTGGGCAGGTGATAGATTGGAATTCACACACCTGCCAACACCACCCCCACCCCTGCTGCTGAGACACTCAATAAAACCCAGACAAGCAAGGTGCACTGCTCAGGCTGGGTGAGCCTCTGCCCTCTCTTAGCCTGTGTGCAGGGCAGACGCACAGCACCCAGCAGTGTGCCTGCGGGGTTTGAATAAAAATCAGTGCACTGGAGTTGGTGCCATGGCTTAGGCTAAGCCTCTGCCTGTAATAAGGGCATCCTATACGGATGCTGGATCGAGATCTGGATGCTCTACTTCTGATCCAATTCCTTGCTAACATGCCTAGAAACCAGTGGGATTCTCGCTCCGATCATAAACATCATAAACAATGTCAGCAGCTGGGGAGAGCTCCTCTTCTGACAGAGCCCATGCTGGAGGAGGTGCTGGGTGCTTTCCCTCCTTCCTGACCTCTGCCTCCTTTCCCCTTGGGGCCACCCAGATTCTCATGCATGTGTGTTTATTTTCCTACCTTTCAAATAAAAACTTTCTCACTACATGCCTGCACTTGGAATGCTTCTCAATGTTCAAGGCCAAGAACCTGGAAAATTTTAATAATCCACTCTCCCACACTTCAAGACGACAAGAAAGAAATGTCTCGGAGGGGGACTGATGTTGTAGCGTTTCACGTTAAACTGCCATCTGTGATATCAGCATTCCATGTGGGCATTGTTTCAAGTCCTGGCTGTTGCACTAATGATTTGATCCATGTTAATGGCCTGGAAAAGCAGTGAAGGATGAGCCAAGTACTTGGGCCTCTGCCACCCAAGTGGGAGACCTGGAATAAGCTCCTGGCTCCTGGCTCCTGGCTTTGGACGAGCACAGCTCTAGCCTTTGTGGCCATTTGGGGAGCGAATCAGTAGATGGAAGAGCTCACTGCCCTCTCTCTCTCTGAAACTCTGATTTTCAAACAACAACAAAAACAACAAAAACTTGGAGCTAGCCAGCAGCTGGACATGGCTTTGTTAAGGAGCACTCCACAATGTTGTGCAGGGGCTGGAGGTTAAGCAGGGAGCAAGAGAGAGCTGAACCCCAACACACACCCTGTCTGGTGCCTGCCCAACTCTCACAGTCCTCCTGCACAGACATCCCAAGACTGGCATCAGAATTCCACTTTCCAGATGAGGAAACTGAGGCACAGGGAAGTGAGGGGTGATGGAGGCTAAATTTCAGCCTGGTCACCCTCGCCAGAACTCAGGCTCTCAACACCAGGAAGTCCCCAAGACTGCGTGTGCAGAGGGACAGCTGTTGAGGGCGGGGAGGTCAGGCATGATGGAGCAGTGTGGCTCTGCAATCTTCACAGTTTAAGAAAGAGAAATGGGAAAAGGGGGAGGGTCAAGGGGGGAAGTCACAGAGGCGCATGCACATGCACACAGACACACACATACACACACAGCTGTATTGTGTAGCTTTGTCAGGTCATTAGCTTCTCTGATGAGTCTCTTGGTAATCCAGGGAAGCAGCCACTCTGGGCTACCTAGCCTGGTGCTCCTTGGCCTCTGCCCTGCCCAGAGCGGTCCCAGCCCCATTGAGATACGACCCTAACTGCGGCATGTGATAGCCGCGCTCCTGGGGGCACTCACCCTCCCTCGCTGACCCTGACTCAGTCTTCATCCTCCTCAAGCCCCCTGGCCTGGGGCAACTCACACACCACCTTTCTCAGAGTTCCCCCTCTGCCTCTGATTTCCAGCGGCCACCTGGGAGGGGTGCCCCCGCATTTCTGGCCAGCTCTTTGCATACACATATCACACCTCAGCTTCACTGACCTCTCCAGTGGAGCGCATTTGACCAGCACTGATCAGCTCTGTACCCTTTAGGGCACTTAAGCTTGCTGTACCTCAGTTTCCCCATCTGTAAAGTGGCATCACAGGGTTCTTCTAAAGGCTTAAAGGTGACCAGAGAAGGCAATCATGACCATGACTCTGTGTGGTTGTGTGAAGGAGGCCTTCTTGAAGGCGGTGACATTGGAGCTGGGCTTCAGTGGCTGCAGTGTGCTTTCTAGTCCCAGGGACCAGCACTTGTGTGGGGAGCTGCGAGGCAGCCCAGTCTGGTTGGGAGAACTGCAAGCAGCTCAGAACAGCTGGGAATACAGGCCAATGGCAGTAAGAAGAGATGCAGCTATGGAGGAAGGCAAGAGTCAGACTGAAGCCCCTCTGTGAGCTTCCCCCCACCACTGGGCTGGCCTCAGTGGCTGCTCCAGTTCAGCTGTCTAAAGTTGTCACCCATTGCAGGCCCCGGAAGTGCCTTTGCACACATCACATACCTGTGGACAGTACCCTTGCTGTACTCCCACCAGCGTACTCCCACCTCATCTAGAAGCCTCCCCGCTCCCGGCTACTGAAGTGGGGTATGCCTCATTTGACTCCCAGTCCCTGTCCCTCTAGTTACAACAACAGACTCCCTGGAGCTCCACTGAGGCTAGCGTTAGGCCTGCACAGTGCACTCCCCTGTCAGTCCCTGGGATCCTGTTTTTGCATCAGAAAATGCAACTTGTTAGTGCTGTCACAGGACACAGGCTGGGGAGACATGCTGTGCCCTCGGCCAGCTGTGTGCTCTTCTCTGATGTATCCCTCTGGCTTCTGCTGGCAGAGGGAGGTCACAGGCAAGATGGGCTAAGGTGATGTTTACTTCTCTCTTTGTTCATGAGTTTCTTAAACACCTGGTCTGGCTTACAGTAAGTAACCAATACTTGTTAAGATGTTTCCCCTTCCAGGTCTAGTGGAATGGCTCAGTAGCTAAATCCTTGCCTTGCTTGTGACAGGATACCATATGGGCACCAGTTCATGCCTAGGCTGCTCCACTTCCCATCCAGCTCCCTGTTCTGGGAAAAACAGTGGAAGATGGCCCAAAGCCTTGGGACCCTGCACGTCAGTGGGAGACCCAAAGAAACTCTTGGCTCCTGGCTTTGGATCGGCTCAGCTCTGGCTGTTGTAGCCATTTGGGGAGTAAACAAGCAGATTGAAAATCGTTTTCTCTCTGTTTCTTCTCTGTGTAAATCCGCCTTTCCAAAAAAATTAAACAAACGTTAAAAAAGTGAAAAGATGTCTCCCTTCCCCATGTGGGCACTGTGTACAAGGGTTTATTGTTAGTGACAGCCCCAGACTGATATACTACAGTACCTCATCAGTGTTGGATCATCACGGAGGCCAGGGTGCCCCTCTGCACTCCAGAAGCCTTTTCTGTAAGACCGGATAATGCCAATTGTCCATCAGTCAGAGTCTTAGGGGGTGGGCAGCCTCCGAGATGGTCCCCAAGTGACCCTCCCATGCTATGTATGACCTTGTGTCATTCCTTCCCTTCAGGTATGAGGTGAGCCTGACAACTTGGTCCTAAGGAACAGAACCTGGCTGCAGCGATGGGTCATCCTGGGGGTGAGGGAACCAAGCTCCACTGGCAGCCAGCAGAGTGGCTGGGAAGCAGAGGCTGCCCTGTCCCGTGTGCCTTCAGATAAGCACCCAGCTCACAGGCTCTGAGCTCAGCTGTGACGAGATCCTTGGCCACAAAACATGCACAGTGAAATGTGCCTACTGCTTTAAGGCACCGGGTTTTGCTCTGCAGCAACTGATGACAAACGTATTGAGAATTTATCTAAGTAGTGCCAGTCCCCATGCTGCACATAGATCCACCCAGGGTACAGTCACTGACTGCCACTGTGTACCAGGCCCCATGCCAGGCATGAGGCTCACGGTGGTACCCAGCCAGACACTGTCCCACTCCCTAACACTTAAGGATGAGGATGAAAGAGCCTTGTAAATGGACAGCAGGAACCTGGAGTGGGTGTCAGATCTACCTGCAGGAGAGGTACACTGGAGTCGAACCTGGGGCTGCAGAGAACCTTCCAGGAAAAGGGCGAGCCCAGGGCACACTAAGAAGCAGCTAAGAGAGAGGCCAGGGGAGCTCTAAGGAGTCCTGGTCCATAGGGAACAAAGCAAGAAGAATGCAGCAACAGCTGGGGCTGGAAGGACAGCACACAGAGTGCCCAGGGTGCCTTGGGTGCACCTGCCAGGCGGTGGGGACTTCCTGAGGGCTGTGGCCAGCAGAATAGAACACCACGACTGGGCAGCAGAGGGAAGGATGAGGCAGAGGGTCAAGCTGCAGGGCAGGCACCCAGGGAGGATGGCAGCCACTGCATCTGAGCAGCAGGTGGCTGGAGAGATAGACTTTATAGATAGGAGGGGCAGGATGCATGGGGATGGAGGAGGAGTGCGGGGGTGGGGTGGAGTGGGGAATGTTGTCCAGGTGCTCTGCAGAAGGAAGGGATTCCACAAACTCACGCCCCTCCCAGTCTGAGGTGGATGTGGCAGTCACCTACCTGTGGCCCGTAACCCAGCGCCTTGTCGTAAAGTGCGATACCCGCTGCCAGCACCCGCACGCGCTCCTCTGGGCTAGCGCAACCCACGTCGAAGCCATGAGCATACCCCTGCTCCGCCAGGCAGCGCGCAGCACGGAGCTGCGTGTCCCCGGTGGCCTCGGGGTCTTCCGCCAGGCCCATGAGGCCAGCCAGTCGTGTGGCACATGCCTCTTCTTCTTCCTCCTGGCCCAGCCGCCCGTACACGTGTGCCAGATTGGCCCAGGCGTTGAGGTTGCCCGGGTCCTCGCGAGCCACCTCGAGGAAGCTCTCTCGGGCCTCGTCCAGCTCCTCCAGGTAGAAGGCGAACGCGCCCAGCAGGTGCCGCACTGCCGACTGCTGCAAGGCAGGCGTCAGCTCCAGCTCCTGCCGCAGGCCCTCCCGCTGCAGTTTCAGGTCCCGGGCGCGCAGCGGTTCTGGCGAGCGCGGCTCGAAGTTCAACTGCATCTCCAGGTGGAAGTGGCCCGGAAGGTAGTCCAGGTCGTCGATGAGCGCGTCCAGGTCGTCAGCCATGGTCTCCGGCTCCGCCATGACGATCCCGATGCTTCCTGGCCTCGCACCGGGCAGAAGATCGATTGTCTCGCGAGCGAGGAGGGCACGCAGAGGCCGAGGGAGCGGCCGCTTCCCAGTGCCGGGCGCCTTCTGCCCATGGGTGGGTCCTCGTGTCAGCCAGGGAGGGAGCGCCCTGTGGGTGTTTCCGCTTTCCCTGCTCAGCGGCTGTTAGGCGTCGGCATAGCACAACCAGAAAAACAGGTGCAAGCGCACAAACCCTGGGGCGAAACGAAAAAGAAACTGAGGCTCACTGGAGGAAAGGAACTTGCCCGGGTCACGGGACTGCGACTCGCCCAAGGAGCCCAGTTTGCTGCATATTGGCCGGCCCTTCTTTTCCCGTGCGGCCCCACTCTCCCTCTGGGAACTCTGTCAAGCCTGGCCTTCCTAGCTACCCAGACTGCCTTCAGTGTGCTGTACCATCGTCGCCACAGGACCCAAGTGTCCACGTTTACTATTGTTACATTTGGTCCTTATTTAACAGGCTGCCCACTTGCGGTCTCTTCATACTTTATGCTAAGCTGGGGGAAAGACCCTGGGCTCTGTGTTTGGCTTCTTCAGTCTTTATAATCTGTGATTCCTACCTGGGGGGAGGGGAAGCAGCGTTGTAGGTCAATGGCTTAAGCCTTCATCTGTTATGCTTCATCCCATGATAGCACCTGTGTGAGTCATGGATGCTTCGTTTCCGATCCAGCTCCCTACTAGTGCACCTTGGAACTCAGGAGAGAATGGCTCAAGGACCCCTGCACCCACATGGGAGACCTGGATGGAATTCCTGGCTGGTGGCTTTGTTGTGATCATCTGGGGAGTAAACCGGGAAATGGATGATCTCTAACTCTGTCTTTCAAATAAATACATAAATTAAAAAAAAAAAAAAAAAGCTCTGTTGTACAAGGTCCGGTACCTCCCCCGAGCCCAGGGGTGGCATGGCTGCTCTGGGAACACACTATCCCCCTTCTTCCCCTCAATTCCACCCTAGCCTGCACTCGTTCATCTGTGATTCCCTAACCTCTGGCGGGAGCTGGGTGTTGGAGAGCCCCTTGCTGCAGGGGTTGTCAGTCCTCTGATGATGTTTGGGTTTTGTGGCAGCTTCAGACTTGCAAGTCCCTCCTTATTCCACATAGAGCTGGGCTACTGCCACCCTTGTTGCTTCTTGAAAAATTATATGAGCAGGGACAAGTGTGTGACACTGGTAAGACTCTGGTTTGGAGAACTTGGGTCAGAGTCCTGGCCCAAGTTCCAGTCTCCTGACTTTTAAAAAACAAAACAAAACAGGGCCCAGCACGGTGGCCTAGCAACTAAAGTCCTTGCCTTGAACATGCCAGGATCCCATATGGGTGCCGGTTCTAATCCCGGCGGTACCACTTCCCATCCAGCTCCCTGCTTGTGGCCTGGGAATGCAGTCGAGGATAGCCCCAAAGCCTCGGGACCCTGCACCTGTGTAGGAGACCTGAAGGAAGTTCCTGGCTCCTGCCTTCAGATCAACGCAGCACTGGCCATTGTGGTCACTTGGGGAGTGAATCATTGGAGGGAAGATCTTCCTCTCTGTCTCTCCTCCTCTTGTATATCTGACTTTGCAATAAAAATAAATAAATTTTTAAAAACAAAGCAAAACAAGAAACTATGGTAGAGGTTGACATTTGTGTGGGTTGGGTCTGGAGTGGGCCAGGTCTGGGGACAGGTCGTGTTGGGCCAGTTCACAGCACATGCTGGGCATGAGCAAGGGTCAGGGTGGGGCACAGGCCAGGCGGACTGGACTGCAGCACCCACAAGGTCACATGAGGGCTTGGCTGAGCCAGCTTGTAGCACCTGCTGGTGAATGCCCATATTGAACCACAGCACCTGTTAGCACATGTAAGACCCAGGGCTGGGAGCAGGCCTGGTAAAGGGATTTCGGAGATTCCTTTGCTGGGCCACTGCTTCCACTGGTGTGTGTGGAAGCAGCCTTGCACAAGAGAAAGAATGGGTGGGGCAACCAGGCTAGGCTGCAGCCCCAGCCAGCAAGTGCCAGGACTGGGACAAGTCATGTCAGGTTAGACTATGGTACCTCCTACCAGGCATAAGATTCAGGTCTGGAAATGGATCTGCCCACTTCCACACTACGGGAACTGTGGGCACTTCCCTGCTGGGCTACAACTTCTGCTCATGAGAATGAGAGCTGGGGTTGGAGATGGGCTTGGCTGGTCAAGCCTGCAGCACCTGTCAGCATACATGTGGATCAGATCTGGGGGCTGGGCAGAATGAGCTAAGCTATAGCACCCATGAGTGTTCACAAGAGCCAGACGAGCTGCAGGGCAGACCGGGCTAGGCCATATCACATGCTAGTATATGCAAAAGCTAGGACTGGGGGCAGGTCTGGTGGGGGTTACTGGGGAGTCACCTTCACCAAGCCAAGGCACACTCTGGTATCTGTGAAGAGAGGGCCTATGTTGGGCCTGGCTGGGCTAGACCACAGCACCCATAGTTCATGTGAGATCAACCCAGACAAAGTTTCTTGGGGAATTCCCCAACTAGATGGCTGTACTAAAACCCTGGCCATGGGGAAGGTCACAATATATGCACTCTGATCCTGGAATGCATGCATCAGGACTGGGCCTCCTCAGTTGCTGATGCCTGTACAGTGGACAGCATGCTCAGATGTACATGGAAGCCATGCCAGCCAGCTCATCTAGGCCAGCAAAGGATGTAGAATGCCTCATCAGAGGATGGAAAGCAGATCAGGTTGGATCACTCCTGACCAAGCTTTGCAACAAGCTTTGTTGCACTCTTTCGGCCAAGTTTTGTTCTGGGTCTGCAGATGCACTAAGGTGGACTTGGTCAGCCAATAGACCTTGAAAACATTTTCTCAGCCCCAGTGCAACAAAACTAACAATGTCTCAGAACTGTCAAAACCATTAAAATAATTTCCTTGTATCATGCCTCCCCATATTAGGGTCTCTATGGTGTCATGAAATGACTGTCTCCCCTCCCCATCTCCAGGTGCTAATGTGGTTTGACAGTGGGGAGGGTTTCTTCCCCTTTCTCCCCTGAGGATACAGGAAAAAAAATAATTGAAACATTTGCCCCACCTACCTTCCTCCATGCCTTTACCCTCCCCACCCTGATCAAAGACCAATACGGGCATGCATTCCTCTCAACTATGTATAAAGTGTTAAAAAAATAACAATAACATTTAATTTAAAAATTTTTGTTATTTCTATTGGAAAGGCAGATTTGCACAGAGAAGGAGAGACAAAGATCTTTCATCCGGTGGTTTACTCTCCAAGTGGCCACAATGGCCAGAACTGAGCCAGGAGCTTCTTCCAGATCTCCCATGTGGATGCAGTATCCCAAGGCTTTTGTCCATCCTCTACTGCTTTCTCAGGCCATAATTAGCGAGCTGGATGGGAAGTAGAGCAGCTGAGACACAAACTGGCGCTTGTGAGGCTAGGATTTAGGCACTGAACTAAATCACACTGGACCCATAAAATTTTTTAAAAATTTGGTGGGGCCGGCATGTAGCATAGCAGATTAAGCTGACTCTGACACCAGCCTCTCATATGGGCACTGGTTCATGTCTTGGTTGCTCCACTTTCAATCCAACCCCCTTTTATTGGCATGTGGAAGATGGCCCAAGTACTTGAAACCCCTGCCATCCACATGAGAGACCTAGATGGAGCTCCTGGCTTTTGGCTTCAGCCTGGCCTAGCCCAGCGGTTATGGCCATTTTAGGGGGAGAGGGTGAAACTGTAGATGGAAAATCTCTGTATATCTCTCCCTCTCTCAGTAACTTTCTTTTTTCTTTCTGCTTTCTTTCTTTCTTTTTTTTTTTTTTTTAAATCTGATTCTTTACATTGGGAAGGCAGATTTTTACACAGAAGGAAAAACAGAAAGATTTTCCATCTGGTGGTTCATCCCCCAAATGACCACTCAGTCTGAGCTGGGCTGATGCCAGGAGCCAGGAGTTTCTTTAGGGTCTCTTACATGGATGGGTACAGGGTCCCAAGGCTTTAGGCCATTCTCTGCTGCTTTCCCAGGCCATAAGCAGGAAGCTGGAAGGAAAACAGAGCAGCAGGGATACATATGGGATGTTGGCACTTGGAAGTGGAGCATTAGCCAGTTGAATCATAGCGCTGTTTACTTTCTCAGTAACTCTTTCAGATAAATGAGTATAACAATGTGGCAGCATATACTTAACACAGACCAATTTATCATGTCATTCATATTTAAGTAACTGGCATCAATTACACTCACATTGTGTGCAAACATCCTCAGAAAACTTTTCCTTAAGGCAATGCCACCTTGCTGAGCCTGAATCACTATGGCCCCTGCTCATGGCACCCGAGACCACATCTCTGTCTCCTCTCTGTGGCTCTAACTTCTCCCCTACTACCACTGGTGCCTGTGCCTGGTGTTTGTTTCTTTGTGTTTCACGTATTCCCTTTGTGATGTCATCAACTGGCTGGGTGTTCAGGGCAGAGTTAAGACATAGCTTGAGGTGTCCCATCCCACACTGGAGCGCCTAAGTCCCAGCAACTCCACTTCTGTTCCCGCTCACATGGGAGACAGCCGACAGTGGCTCAAATCCTTGGGTCCCTGCCACCTATGTGAGAGACTCTGAGTTCCAGGTCTTGGTTTTGGTCCAGCCTGGCTCCTTGAAGCCATTCTAGAGTGTGGACCAGGGGATGGAAGCTCTCTCATCTCCCTGTTTCTATATCTTTCAAATAAAGTGAAATATATATTTTGAAAATCAGGAAGAATGTATTTAAGATTCATCTTGAAGTATGTAACAATTTTCCCTTTTCAAGGCTGCATACATTTCATCGCATTCTCAGATCACATTTTGTTTATGCATCACCTGTTGGTGCACACTTGAGTTCCACCTTGGGCCATTGTAAGCACTGGATGGTTGGGCAAAAGCATATGGGCAGCAGGAAAAGCATGAAAAAGCCAGCAGTTCCCTGAAGGAACCAGGTGTGTTCTAGGGACCTGTAGCCCTGTGTCAGGAGCTCCAAGAGTGGGAGAGCTGGCAGGAGTGGAGACCTAGGTCACAGCCCAACCATGTAGACTCAGCCTGCCAGAGCAGCTCATGTCGGTAGAGCCCCACCAGTGGTTTTTATGACCTGGCAGCTCTCTAACGCTGCATGTCGCTTATCCAAGGTGTGACCCAGGGCTGGTAACCTTCCATGCCTGAGCTCGGTGTTTCCTCCTCTGTCCATGGGGAGTGGGAGGAGGTTACACCAGAAAGAGTGAGTGATCAGCCTAAGTAAGCAAGTCACTGTGACGGGCAGGTGCTGAGCTGACTCACCCTGGCCTCGCCCAGCCTGCCCGGCAGCCAGCTCTCCCGGCCCACTGGACCTTGACTTGGATGCTCTGGTCACTCCTGAAGGTAGTGGGAAGAAAAGGCCTGGGGCAGTGAGAAAGAGGTAAAGAAGCTGCCAAGCGGATCCGCAGCAGCCCCGGGGCTGGCCAAGGGCTCTCCCATGCCCAGGGCTTGACTGCGTCACATCCATGCCTCACTGACACCTGGAAACAGTTCCTCCTCCTTCACCACCTGTCCAAGGCACAGCAAAGCACTGCAGCTTGGCCAGGGTCACCAGCTAGGCAGTAGCCACGCCAGGATTCAAATAATTCTCTTGGAGGATTTATGCATTACTGGGAAGTTGTTTGGGACTTACTGACTCCTTCAGTTGAGTAAACTGATCACTTTGTGGGGGCTGGTCCAACACACGCTTGCTCAGCCCCTCCCTGTGCTCCTGTCTCCTGCTCCTGATGCTAACGGAAGCCAGCTGCCACATCCTCACTGTAGTTTGGGTGGAGATTGCTTGCCTCCTTTACAGCGAAGAGGACAGAACTTCGGAGAAGGAAACGGACTGCCCAGACCCCTCAGCTGCAGCAGTGACTCAGAGGTGGGCCTAACCCACCTCTGACCGCCAGCTCAGTCAGGCAGTGGGGACGCTCTGCCAGCAGCCATGGTCATGTGCCTGAGACTCTGGCTTGGCAAAACTGCATGAGTGTCAGCTGGCAATGTCAGGGGCACTGGGAGGAGTGCATAGTGCCTCTGGCCCAGGTTTCCCTGGCTGATGCGGGACCTGGGACACATCACATCTCTCTCAACCTACCCTCCCCCCACAGCCCTTGGCAGAAATAAAGGGACGAGTGGGGCTGGGTGCTGTACACACCCACATAGCTCCCGGGGGCGGGGGTGCTGCTGCTGGGGGTGAGAACCATGCACCCTCACCTCCTGTCCCCACCTGGCAGGTCACAACTAGGTTTTAGGGTTGGGTTTGGAATTCTACAATAAGCCTTCTCGATCTGACAGGGTCAGAGGCTTCCTTTTCTTGGTGGCATGACCACACCGCAGCCACCAGGCCACTGGGGGAGCTGCCCCATCCGGGTCCCAGGCATTCTACATTATGTCTGAGGGACATGGGCAGGGCTAGTAGGGAAGGTGTGCTCCTCTGTCTTGCAGGTCCTCCCCAACACACACACCCCTTCATGCAAGCTGGGCTCCTAGGTCTGCCTCCTCTCCTCATTTCCTTTTCCTTGCCTCAGTTTCCCAACAGCACCAGGTGAACGCTGAGAGATGCTTCCTGAGTCTGGGTTGTCCCAGACCTTGGGGAAGCACACGGAGATCCAGCCAGAAGCCAGAGTCTGTTCGGCCGCAAAAGACTGAAAGCAGGGCTCTGTAGGGAACACCTAGGACTGTCAAGCCTGCAGCTGTGGACAGGCAGATCTCCAGTAAGGCGGTCCTGAAAGGGTACGGAGTGGCAGGGGAGTGAGGCGAGGCGCCACCAGCGCCTGAACTGTGTCGGGGGACGCCACGTGGCGCCCACGCAGCCGGGAGGATCTGTGTGAATCACAAGACCCTGGTTGCTGTGGCAGCGACACACAGTGCGGCAGGCGAGGGGGCGGTGCAGGAAGGGCGGCCTTGCGCGGAGCAGAGGACAGGAGCAGGCTGAGCACCCGTGAGACCATGGGCACGAAAGTGGCCCCCAAGTGGTTCAGCGGGGCGCCCTTTGGAGTACAGAGCCACAGGTGACTGCCACGATCTTGCTCCTGGCCCAGGACAGAAACTGGTCCTCATGGGCCCCCTTACCCCAGTCCAAGGGGCTGAGTTCAACCCTTGGGGATTAGAGCCTGGGGCAGTGGGGGATGGGAGGGTGCTGACAGTGAAGGGGGCTGGACTTCCTCTCCTTCACCCTGTTACCCTCCCCAAGTTCTTCCCCAACCCATTTGGGGAACACCTGCTATGTGTAGGGTTTAGAGCACTCACCTGCTCTAGCCTTTAGCAGATCACTCAGCCAGTCAGCTCCAGCGGTTTCCCTTCCTTTCTCCATATAGGGGTGTGTGTGTGTGTGTGTGTGTGTGTGTGTCCTGCCGTGCACCAGGTACAGTTTCAGGCTCAGAACTGGGAGCAATGCTCCTACGGAGATGCATTTAGCTGGGAGGAGGAGTAGGAGGGTGGGGTGCAGGGAGTGACTCTGGGAAGATCAAGCCACTTGCCCTTCAAGGCTGAGACCAGAGTCACCTCCTCTGTGAACCAACTCTCCCCACCTCCATGCCTGGAACTGCCCAAGCCTGGCCCAGGCGTCAGGCCCAGGGGCCAGGTTCTGGCCTTGACCTCTGTTCCTTGCCAGGTTTGACGTCTCGGCTGTCTACCCAGACCAGAAGAAGCAGAGCACCTTCACCGAGGCCCCGTACTCCCGGCGGCACTCTGTGGAAGTGGTGAGCTTGCTTAGCTCCTAACTCCTGCTGCGTGGTCTGGCCACCACCCCTCCACATTGCCCACCCCACTGTGTGACTATGGGGTGTGCCTGTGTCTCCCCATGCTCGCCACCCACTGCCCACTTGCCTGGCTCAGAGCTTGGCCCAGGGTCAGGATTCTTGCTACACACCAAACGGCAGTGACAACAGCCTGAGTTTGGGCTTCACGCTCAGCTTCTGCCCAGATGCCCTGGGGGCTCTTGCCTGCCTAGACTGGGGACAGGGACTAGTCTGGGATTGCACCTTGAATGGCCAAGCCTTCAGTGCCAGGTTCAATGCTGGGAGGTTGCCTTGTTACCCCAGGTCAGGGTGGTGGCGTGCTGATGACATTCTGTGTGTAGACTGATTGGTGTGGCCAGCACAGCCTTTTGCCTTGTTTCTGACTCAGGCCCACATAGGCCCAGGGACTTACAGCTCCAAGGAGACCTGCTTCAGCATGAAGAAGCTGAAGAAGGAGGTGGGCACTGGCTGGGCCCGGGCCCAGGAAGCCACACGGCTCACCCAGCTGCCTCACTTCCAGTACCAGGCCATCCTGAAGGAGAAGAAGCAGCAGGTGAGGTGCCTGGTGGCCAGGTCCCCACCCTGCCGCTTGGGGCTGGGCCTAGAAAGAGGGGCGGGCCAGGGAGGGGGGCTGGGTCGCCTGCCCATCTCAGTTGCTGCTTTCATCCTGTGCTGTCTCCTCCTGGAGCAGGGTCAAAAGCTGGGTCCAGGCTCCTACAACATCAAAGACTTCCTGCAACTGCTGAATCAGAAGCCGGGCAGCACGCGAGGCCTGCTTAGTTCTGGGGAGAAGCGCTTCCGTGGCCTCATAGGGGTAGGTGTGGTCGTCTGCCAGAGCGGCTCCCTCCCACTCTCTGCGTTGGCACTTTACCCAGGAACAACAGGAACGGCCATCTTCATGCTTGCCTCCTCCTCTGTGGCCAGGCTATCCTGCAGGGTCTCCCACCCCAGCCCCTCGGCTTTCCTGGGACCCAGCAGGGACGGGTCTGATGGTCTCTGGGTTCCCGGCCTGAAGCACATTATCTTGGAGGGGTTCAGCCCACTCTTCACGTGGGTATCTGGTGACCAGGTAGGATGCTGTGATGAAGCACTTGTTGAGTGCCACGCTCTGGCCCTGGTTTGGGGGATCCAGGAAGAGACTCTCATGCTCACACTGGAAGTGATGACAGTGAACTGTGGCTGGGCACAGCCCTCCCACACTCAGAGGAGCCCAGCCTGCAGCAGCCCCAGCAGGATGGCCCGGAGGAGAGAGCAGGAGCACAGAGGGGCGACTGCCCAAGCTCATGTTGCAGCTGGTGGCGGCTGCAGGACTGGAGTGCAAGGTGTCCTGTACTGCACCCTCCCCGGTTCTTGGCTTTTGATTTTTGACTTCCTGTGGAGAGTGGAGTCTCATGTCAGAGCTCAACCAGGCAAACCTAACACCGACTGTTTCCTCCCGAGTCTCCCCTCTCCCCCAGGCTGGCGTCTGCCTGGGGATCTTCCTCATCCTCATCTTGAGGGATCCTTCTTGCTTTTCAAAGTCCAGCGTTGCGACCTGCCGCTCCCATACTTCCTCATTGGCTGCTGAATCAATCTTTGCCTCTGGACTCTCTCCCTCCCCTTCCCCACCCCCCACCACCCAGCTCTGGCAACATAACAGGCTGCCAGAGATTGCAGCCTTCTGTGGTATTCAGCCCGTGAACTTGAAGCTTTCACATTAGACATGGGATTATGCTGGCACAAGCACTCAGCACCAGACTTGGCACTGCCTGTGAGCTCCCTGGGGGCAAAGATCATGCCCGCCCCCTATTAGAAACCTCCTTTCCCAAGTCTCTGTGACTTGGGGTGCTTACTACTCAGTCATCTGGGGTATGACAGTGCCTGGCTGGCAGGTTGCGCTGGCTCACACAGAACATGGGCCATGCGACTGCCGCTTGTCAGTGATGGGACCCTGGATGTGGGAGCTGCCTCTCTGAGGCTCAGTTTTCCCCATTCCTGAACTGTAGATGGGGCCAACTTGGTCCCATGGGGTTGCCTCCAGAATCAAGATCTTCAGGCTTTTAAAACACCCAGTGCACTACTCAGGAATCCGGCTTCCTACCCTTGGAGTTTCTCCTCCAGAATTGAAGAGAACTGAGTCGGTCCTGGCTTTGCCAGGACCAAGTACCAGCACCTAGAGATGGGCTGGCTGAGTCACCTATGGAATTGCAGCGACCCCGTGTGGCTAAGAGGTGCAGCGCAGCAGTAAAAAAAAAAAAATCCTGCTAAGTCTATATAAGGACTCTTCACCTACCATCTATATTGTGGAGCCACCTTCCTCTTTCCACCTGCCAAGAACACACTTCTAATCTGGCATTGCAAGCCCCAGATGGCCATCTCAGCTACATCCAATAGCCTCTCCTCCTGACTGCAAAGGCCTTCTTCCACCCCACCAGATGTGTGCTGCTGCTGCCCACCATGTACCAGCCACTGTGCAGGGGGCTTCACAGACATCATTCAGCTTCCTTGTCACAGACATCATTCAGCTTCCTTGTCACCCCCTGACCTAGGAACAAAATGCTTCCATCCCCATGTCACCGATGGGCACGGAGAGGCTCACAAGGCCCAGGGTTCCTCTGCTAGGAAGGTGCAAGAACCAGGATCCGAACCAGGGGCACTAGTCATCTTGGATCCAGCACTGTCCAGGGCACCCTGAGAATGGCACTTGTGTGGGTGCAGGGCTGTAAGGAATGGGACGAGTAAGGCCACTAAAGCAGGCGTCTGTCTGGAGCTACACAGCAGGCCATTCCCAGGAGAGCTGGTAGATGGTTTATCTGGCTTTGCAAGGGTCAGTGGAAGAGTGGGGAGCATACTGTGAGCTAGCTGGGGCTGTGAGATGGGCAGAGTGGCACAGGTTGGGGCAGTGGCAACGAGCTGGTGTTTTGCAGGATATGAGAAGGTGGAGGTCAGACAGACTAGGTCGGGTTGGGGTGGGGTGCAGAGGGCATGTGTAACCCACAAGGTTCCAGGGCATCAATGCTGTGTGTTGGGGTGGGGTGGGGTATCACTTGGGCACCTGAAAATTCTGACTCTTTGCAGAGTAGGAGGCCCAAGTGCTTCTTCTTGGGATGCACTCAGCCCCTTTCCCACTTGGCAGAACTACTACCCAGGTCCTGGGAATTATGGGGAAAAGGGCAACCCTTACACACGGCTGGAGGAGAACGCCTGGAACCGGTCCCATGCTGAGGGCCTCCTGTGCAGGATGAGCAACAAGCCATCCTCCTTGGCTCACCAGGTATGGAGCTGATCCAACACACAAGGTCCTGGAGGGTGCTCCCCACAACCCCAGGTCTCGGCGGGAGGAGGAGCTATGGGGAGGTTGGGACCTTGAGTGCCTCTGTTGTGCCTCCCCTCCCCGACTCCCCACACAGGGCAGTGGACTAGGCCCTGGCACCTACAATCTTAAAAGCAGCATCGACACATATGTGGCACATTCCAGCGGCACCCGTGGGCCCTACGACATCTTCTCGGGTGAACGAAGTGATCCCCTGCCTTTTGGACATTACTCGGTGCAGGTGCGCACCAGCCCGACGACCAGGTCTTGCTAAATCAACGCCAGAGGCCAAAGACACCACCCCATCTGCTCACGGCAGGCTCATGCTCCTCTCTGGGTTAGAGGAGGAGGGCGGGGTAGTGGGGCTGGAGCCCAAGGCCACCTCCTTGCACCAGAGCCGGCTGCTGGGTCTGGCTGCTCTGCTGGTTCACAACAGAGCTGAGGGGAGAAGTGTCAGCTCTGTTATATCCCGGCCTCCTCCCAACCAACTTCCACACCCCTGCCCCAGAGTGGCGAGCCCTGGTGGCCTAGGTCCCTGTGCTGAGGCCATTGTCGGTCTTGATGGCTCCCAATCTATGGGCTTGGTGTGGTGTCACACAGAGCAGTACTGTGACCCTGGGGATCGTCTTTGCTGTCCTCACCCGCACTGCTGTGAATATGCGCAGTACTCCAGGGGAATGACCAACTGGGGTAGGTGACCCTGCCTGACCTCTTGTAGTGAAATGGGCAGAGGGGGTGAATGACACTGGCTCACAGTCACACCAACCCTCCCACCCCCCACCGTCCTTACTCAGAAGAAAAAGACCAGAGAACTGATGGGTTTCAAGAGCTTCGTGGAAGAACTCAACTCTCGGCATCACAAAAGTCATGGAGTCTTCTCGAAACTTCCCCGCAATCCAGAGACGCCCACGGAGAGGATCTACTGGTCCACTCTCAACCAGTGTCCCCGGAAGCTGGTCCGTGTGCAGCCCCCTACTCCGGGAGGGTCGGGGGGGTACTCCCCGCATTTCGGGGCAGGTGGCTGTCTGTGGGTGGGGCTAGGGTTATTTGGCAGGGAGCATCCCAATTCCAGGCCTCCTCATGCCCTCCCCGCATCACTCTCATTCCCCATTCTTCACGTGAGGCCAGTGAGGTCATGGTAGGAACAGATGAGCCTACAGCTCAGGCCCCAGGGTGCTTGGCTGCACCCTTACCTCAGAGCCCTGGCGACTGAGGGGCTCCAGCAAACTGAGGCATGGTAGAGTGTGACTTAGGGGTCTGCCCTCCACAACATCTGCCTGCTTATGCCCAGAGCATCAGGATGAGGGGATCAAGTGCACAAAAAGGGTCAGGAGTGACTGGCTACCTCCCAGGGGTCTTGCTTCAAAGGGTAGCTGGGTGCCAGGACTCTTTACCTGCCTTGGTTCAGACAGACCCCTGTCAGGTCCTGTCCAGCTGAGCCTTCCTCCCCTACCCCCAGGCAACATCTGGGCCTGGCATGTGGCTTCCGCAGGAGAAGAAGTGCCAACACGTGGGCCTGTCCCCCTTCTTC
This sequence comes from Ochotona princeps, assembly GCF_030435755.1. Classification (NCBI taxonomy): domain Eukaryota; kingdom Metazoa; phylum Chordata; class Mammalia; order Lagomorpha; family Ochotonidae; genus Ochotona; species Ochotona princeps. The sequence goes on from NC_080833.1 coordinate 43,897,272, forward strand.
CTGGCCTCTAAGCGCACCAGCGTCAAGACCTACCAGGTGCTTTGGGGAGACTGGTGGAGGGGGGCAGGGAGTACTCAGACCCGCCTTGCATCCTGGTAACTGCTCTGAGTCCCAAGAAACCTGACACCCACACCTACCACCTTGTTTCTCTAAGGTTTGGGTTCTCGCACTTGAGCAGGTGTGCATGTCACTGCAGGGCTGTGTAGAGCACAGCTTGCTGGATTCTGCGGGGGTGGGGGCGGGGGTGGCTCGACACACAGATAAGCCCTTGGGCTTTATGACCCTACCTCCTTAACTTACACAGTAACTTTGGACATTGACCTTGCTGAGCAGAATTATAAAGGGAGTGATGGAGACAGAGAAATCTTCCATCCACTGGTATACTCCCCAAATTGTTACAACAGCCAGGGTTGGGCCTGGCAGAGGCCAGGGACTTCCATCTTGGTCTCGCATGTGGGTGGCAGGGACCCATACACTTGAGTCACCCCCTGCTGCTTTCCCAGGTGCATTAGCAGGGTGCCAGATTGGAAGTGGAACAACCAGGATTCAAACTGGCACTCCTATGGGATGCTGGCAGCTTAACTTGCTGAGCAACAGTGCCAATGCCATCAAATCCACCTGTTCCTGGACTCTAATAAAGAGAAAGAAAGGTGCACTGGAATGAACAGCTCTATGATTGACACAACATAACTTCATCTGTGTGCCCATGTGCCATGCCCCATCCACAGAGCATTCGGGAATATGTTTCCCATATCCAGAATCCCCACCCCCATCCCCGCAACCAGCATCAGTTAGTGTTGTCTGGTTAGAACAGCCTTCTACATTGTGGGCCCCTCCTGGTCACCCTGGGTCCTTTAGTGTGTGTCTTGCCTGCCTTCCTGTTCTGCTGCCTCCCATTGCCCCATCCCACACCTGCACCTGAGCACTGCCACTTACTCCATCGCCTCTCCTCCCTTCGTGCGAGCAGTCCCCAGCGTGCCAGCCCCACTGAGCAGGCCAGGTCCCCAGGCCTTCCCTTCTTCTCCTCCTGCCTGCAGCCCTGCAATCCTGCAGAGGAGAGGGTCTTCACACAAGGACCCCAAGTAAAATATTTAGAAAGACCAAGTGTCTGTGTTGCTTCCACAGGCCTGGCCATCTTCAAGAGAGAAAGGGCTGATGGGAGGGTTGGGGTCCAGAAAAGCCATGTGTTCATCCCTCCAGCCTGGGAGCCTGCCTCCTCTTCTCTCTGCCCCCAACTCCACTCACAGTGGATCTAGGTTCCACCAACCCCAGTTAGCTAATTACAGCATCAAGTGCTGTGTTGCCAAATCAGGTTACAATTTGAGGTTCTTGGGTTAGGACGTCACTGTATCTTTTGGGGTACATCATTCACCCCAGGACAGGTGGAAGAGGGAGGGACGTAAGACAGGCCTATGATCCTGATACCTGCCAGACTGGCTGACATGCTGCCGTCTTCCTCTCCTGGGTACAGAATCCCGTAGGCGTGGGCCGTTACTTCAACACCAGGCTGTCGGAGACCAAGGACAGAAGGAAGCGCTATCGGTCCTTGTACATGGGTGTTTGCAAGCGCTACCTCTCGGACCTAGCCCGGGACAGGCTCTTGCAGTGAGTGCTGGGAGTGTCCCCCCCATGGAGTGGGGGACAAGGGTGGGGAAAGGCTTGGGGGTTTCCCAGGCTTTGGGTGCTCTGGGGAGCACAGCTGCTGCCAGCGAATGTCAGCCAAGTTCAGATCCCAGCCATGCCACTGGCTAGCTGTGTGAGGTGGGGTGCTTGGCTTTCCTGAGTCTTGTGCCTGCAGACCACGCAAGTTGGGCCACAGGGAATCTGTTTGTTGGAACTCCTGGTAGGGATGCAGGAAGTTGCTGTGAATCTGCAGAATGGCAAGGCACGGGAATGCTGAGCAGCTTGCAAATGGCCTGCTGCTGCCATATTCTGGTACCCAAGAGGCCATCAATGGCAACCTCTTTGCAACTTCAGAAATGTTAAAGTATAGATAAGTATGCACTTTAGATTGAGTGTTTTACTCTGTTCATCATGCCAGATTGGGAGGCCTGAACTCAGAGGTAAGTCTGCTTTGCAATGCAATGATAAAATGTATGTAATTTATGTCAGTGTCAGCCCGTGCCTTCATCCTTCTTGATTGGCTTCCTGTAGTGGTGGATTCCTGAGACAGGACAGTGGGATGTCAGTTTAGACCGACTGCACACCTCTATATGTGTTTGTATTTTTCCTGCCTGCACTTAGGCACAACAGTCCAGTTGGAACTCATTCCCCCCCAGGAGCTTCGCAGGCCTCACTCCCTTGTGTCCTGACCTCTGGTTTGCTCTCTGAGGGACGTGATACATTCTGGCCTCCTGTCCTCTGCACCTGACCTGCATTTTCCTTTCTGGAAGCTTCCAGATCTTCTCTTTATTCTTCATATTCTGAAATTTCTCTTTTTTAAAAAAATTTTACTTCTTTTTATTATTATCAATTTATGATACAGTTCCATAAGCCCTTGGATTTCCCTTATCCTCTCCCCAAATTCCCTCCCCGCCCACTGAGTTCCCCTATATCATTACTATAGTATAGTTCTTCAGACACAGTCATATGTCCATTATTGTAGGCATGGACAATGGCAGCATTCTATTGTCAAGATATCGTAAACAGTTTCGTTGGGAGTCCATCTTTGTCAGGAAGTAGAGATGCATACTGCATTGTATCCTCACATCTGGATATGATAGTCTCCATTAACAGTTACTATACATCCCCTTAAATGAAAAGCCACCATACAAAATCAACAACAGGAAGAAAAATAGAAATTTTCTTTATTTTTTTTTTTAAGACTTATCTATTTTATTACAAAGCCAGCTATACAGAGAGGAGGAGAGACAGAGAGCAAGATCTTCCATCCGATGATTCACTCCCCAAGTGAGCCGCAACGGTCGGTGCGCGCCAATCCGATGCCGGGAACCAGGAACCTCTTCTGGGTCTCCCAAAGCCTTGGGCCGTCCTCGACTGCTTTCCCAGGCCACAAGCAGGGAGCTGGATGGGAAGTGGAGCTGCTGGGATTAGAACCGGCGCTCATATGGGATCCCGGGTGTGTTCAAGGCGAGGACTTTAGCCGCTAGGCCACGCCGCCGGGCCCCGAAAAATAGAAATTTTCAATGCCATGAAATTAAATAACATGCTGCTAGATATGATAGTCTCTATTACACAGTTACTATACATCCCCTTAAATGAAAAGTCACAAAACAAACAACAGGAAAAATAAAAAATTAAAAACACCATCAAGTTAAAAAAAACATGCTACTGAATGACTAATGTGTCGCTGAAGAAATGAAAAAGAAAATCAAGAACCTTCTTGAAGAAAATGATGCTACTGTATGATCTATGAGTCATTGAATAATTTAATCAGAAGAAAGTGTTTTGAAGAGATAAAACTAACAAAAAAAAATCAAAATCCATGAGATACAGTTTCCGCTGACCTTTGTTAGTGAAATGTGTCTCCTATAGGCAACAAATAGATGGGTTTGTTTTTCAATTCAGTCTACTAATCTATGACATTTGATTGATGAGTTTAAGCTGTTTACATTCAGGGTTAATACAAACAGATGGTAATTTGATTCTGTCATTTCAGCAATGGGTTGTTCATTGATTTAGTCTTCTGTTGTTATTTTATTGGAATGTTCTTCACATTTGCCTTTGGTTTTGGTGGGTGATATTCCTTTTCTGTCAAGAGAACATTTTTGAGTGTCATTTGTAGGGCAGGTTTGGAAGAGGCATATTCTTTTAACTTTTCTTTACTGTGGAAGAATTTTATTTCATTTTCAAAGATAAAGGAAAGTTTTGCTGAGTACGTTATCTTGGGCCAATAATTTTTTTTCTTTTAGAATCTGGAATATGTTGCTCCATTCTCTTCTGGCCTGTAGAATTTCCTGTGAGAGTTCTCCTGTGAACTTAATTGGTATTCCTTTATATGTCAGTTGATTTTTTTTTTTCACATGCACATTTAAGGATCTTTTCCTTATGTTCAATTGAAGAGAGCTTGATTATTATGTGTCTTGGTGAAGATCACTTTTGGTTCGGTGCCCCTCCTGGATGTTGTTTCCCAATTCTTTCTCTAGATTAGGTAAATTTCCCCTTATTATTTTATTAAATACATTTGCAAGCCCAGCTGCTCTTTCTGCATCTTATGCAACTCCCATAGCTCTTATATTTGGCCTCTTAATAGTGTCTTTCAATTCTTGAATACTTTTTTTGGTCTGACCCAGCTCTGCTTGCAGCTTTTTGTTTGTTTCCCCCTGGTGACAGGAAATAGCTTCTAATTTTGAGATTCTTTTCTGCCTCCTTCATTCTCTGTTGGAGACTCTCCACTGTACTTTTCATTTGCTCCACTGTATTCTTCATTTCTGATAGATCAGCTTTCATTTGATTCATTTCCAGTGTGACATGTTCCTTGAATTCCTTGAATGCCTTCTTTATGTGCTTCTCATTGTTGATATGAAGTTCTATAACAAGTATTTTGAATTCTGTATCCCCCATTTTCTCGATGTCTTTTCCCTTTTTTGTTTTCTTCCTTTCTTTTTTTCCTAATATATTATGAAAGTTTTTAAATATGCAACAAAACTGGAAGATGTTTTCAATATGCACCTGTATAGTCCTGACTAGGTTGTATTTCCCCTTCTTCTCTTGCTTTGTGATGTGCCTTTCTAGCTAGCCACCTATAGCCGTCCCTTTAGCCACCTGTAGATTTCAAAGGAAATGACAGCCATTAGTCTGTAAATTTTTTTTTTTTTTTGCTTTACAGTGAAAATATTCCTTGTCCAGAAAAGAGAGAGGAGAAACAGCTACCCCATCTGTAATGATAATAACTCCATATACTTGTGGAGTGTATTTTCAGTGCCCATGGCCACTTTACCTGTTCTTACCGCCTGTGATTGCTCTAAAGGTTAGGCAGCACCCTCGTTTTCAGTGGAGAAAAGGAAAGTTTGGAGAAACTAGTTTCCTAAAGTCACTATTAGTGAATGGCACATTCTGCCACGGGCCTTCTGCTGGTCCTTGTGACATGGGGAAGAGGAGGAGGGACAGCCCTCCCCCTACCTCTCCACCCCCCACCCCCCCACCCCCGTGTCTTTCAGCTGCAGATGGGGCCCTCACCCACTTCCCCAGGAGGCGACCTGGGACCCAGACCTTCTCTCCCTCTGTGAACAGCACTTTCTCAGGAGCTTTCTGGAAGATGAGGCCTAGAGGGAAGGCCAAGGCAGAGCTGGCTTTCACACCCCCATCTCCTGGTATCACTTACCTCCAGCCTTTAGAGCATGCTGCTCTGGTGAGATTTGGAAGCTGGGCAAGGAGAGATGGGGCCTCTAGGAAGCTCAGTGCATGGAGTCCCTCTCCCCCTCCCTTGCTCCCCGCCTCTCCCATTCCCTGTGCAACATATCCAGCTGGTGTTGTCATAGCGATAGCATGGTGCCAAGCAGGGACTGAAGGCCATGTTTTAATTTTTCCGCTGCTTTCTTCTTCTTCCTGTGTTTTTGGTGGAAGAGTGTAGGGGTGGAGATTTGAACGCATTCCAGAGCTGACATATGAGAAAGGAGCAAGACTCCACTCTGAGGTGGTGGCACATGCTCCTCCTGTGGCCTGGAGAGGTGGTCAGGCCTCCCCCTGAGCCCATGCAGGGAGGGACACGCCTCTTGGATGCAGTAGAGGGTGTAGGAGTTGTCCAGAGGGCCATAGGCCCTTGAGGCACAGGGGAGGGAGGCAAAGGGTTCAGGTGGGTGCTGTGAGAGAGTTGGAGAGCGGGGTAGAGGGATGGAGGGCATCGCAGGTGAACAGCCTGGGGGAGGAGGCATGAACAAGGCTGGCCTGTGTAGGTGTGGCCCTGTGGGAGGTGGAGAGTTGGAAGGTGGAGAGTATGGAGACTTGAACAAGGTGAGTCAGGAGTGGGCAGTCTCGAGGTAGCAGCCTGGCCTTGGACTGGCTCATCCAGTCGGGCGAATTCAGGAGCAAGGCAGCTTTTTTTCGGCTGCATGTGGGAGGACTCTTTGGGAAGAGCCGCTTGGAAGGCATCCAGTCAGGGTGGGGTTCACCTTTGGCTTCTTACGTCCAGATTAGCAGTTGATCAGGTCAGGAACCCTCCAAGGTTGGTTGTGAAACTCTGAGAAGGGGAGTCCCAGCCTGATGAGAGGGACACTGGTGTTGTGTTCCTAACCCACTGCTGTGACATCCACGTGTCCCCTGACCTCCTTCAGTAATGCTTTTGTCCCCAGGTATGCTTAGCATTGACAGCCCCAGGGCCCAGGGGCAGCCTGGACTCTGCCTTGTTCAGTTCAGTTCGCCCCATGGCTTCCTTCAGGGCAGCTGGGATGGCTCCCCATGCAGGGCCCTGTGGGAGTCCTGAGACAAGTTCTTGAGAGTCCAAATAGGACACAGGTGCCAGTGTGAGCTCCTAGCTGTTTGATCCCGCATGACAACACAAGACTCTCTTTTCTCAGTGGTGGAATAGCAACAGTGAAGTCTGTCTTGCAGGGTGGGGTATGTTGGAAAGAAAGCCCGCTCTCTTCTCTTTTTCCTTGGCCAACATATCCCAGCAGGGCTTTCTAAGGCTCCATGGTGGCGTGTTCAGCATTTCTGGTGCCCACCCACTGGCACCCACTCAGCTCCCAAACTGCTGTGTGCTGTCACTGCCTCCTAGGAGGACAAGGCACCGCTCCCCCCCCCCCCAATTTAGCTGAGAGTCAGCCACGTGCATGCTGGGATTGGGGAGGCCGGAGGGAGATGGCTGTTGTGTCTGAGGTCTGCACAAATCACTTCACTTTTCCCTAACTCGGAGGCTGCACCTGCTCTGGACACCTACACTGAATGTGTGTCTGGGTTTGCAGAGGGCAAATGTCTGAGGAGAGAGTGGATCAGAGTGTAGTAGAGGAGGTCAGAGGAGGTCAGATTCCACCCAGTTTGGAGATTCAGGGAGCACGGTTTAGGAGCAGTGGCATTCGAACTGGCTGTCAGACAAGGGAATCTGAGTCGGGCTTGCAAAGGCAAGAACAGCACTCATTAGGGGTTGATTGTGTGTTGGACTCTGTCCTCCACTCTGAACACCATTGCTACGGGCCTCCAGAGCCCATTGAGGTAGACGTTATCTTTATTACCCAGATAAGGCAGTGAGTTGGCAATTCAGCTGTTGCTGCCTGGTGAGGGGCTGCCAGCAACAGCCATCGATTGGTCTGCAGGTCAGGTGGGAGGCCAACAGGTCTGGGATGGTCATGGAAGGTGATCCTGACCTGTAGCTTGTTCTCACAGAGGACACTGAGTTTGAGCAAGGAAATGTACAGGCCTTTTGCAGCCCGGGCTCAAAATGCCACACTATAACTTTTAGCACCTTCTGTTGGCCACAGCAAGAGACAAGGCTGGCCCAGGCTACAGAGCCAGGGAGTAGACCACGCGTGGGGAGTAGCTTTGACGTCCCATGGCAGAGAGGACTGATTCGGGTGCCCTGTGTGGGTCTTGCAGCGGCGTCCCTGGTGCGGTCCCTGGTGCAGATGTGGCTCTAAGCTGTGTTTTGTCCACAAAGTGTTGCTTGTTTCAGAGGGGAGGGAGCAGTCAAGGTAGAGGGAAGGGCACAAGCCAAAGGAAGGAAGCAAAAACACTGAGGATGAGTTCATTTTGGGTGACATGTACATGGTGTGCAGGAGAGCAGCAGCCGGTGTGCAGGACGAGGCTGGTTAGAGCTGTGCTTGGAGACCTTGACCGCTAGGCTGAGCTGCTGGCAGCCTTCCTGTAGGTAAAAGGTCAAGGGATTTTTTTTAAGATTTATTTTTTTTTTTAAGATTTATTTATTTTATTACAAAGTCAGATATACAGAGAGGAGGAGAGACAGAGAGGAAGAGCTTCCATCTGATGATTCACTCCCCAAGTGAGCCGCAACGGCCAGTGCTGCGCCAAGCCGAAGCTGGGAACCAGGAACCTCTTCCGGGTCTCCCACGCGGGAGCAGGGTCCCAATGCATTGGGCCGTCCTCAAATGCTTTCCCAGGCCACAAGCAGGGAGCTGGATGGGAAGTGGAGCTGCCGGGATTAGAACCGGCGCCCATATGGGATCCCGGGGCGTTCAAGGCGAGGACTTTAGCCGCTAGGCCACGCCGCTGGGCCCAAGATTTACTTTTTAATTTTTTTGAAAGTCAGATATGCAGATATGAAGATCTTCTGTGTGTTGATTCACTCCCCAAGTGGTCACAATGGCCGGAGCTGAGCTGATCCGAAGCCAGGAGCCAGGAGATTCTTCCAGGTCTCCCACATGGGTGCAGGGTCCCAAAGCCCTGGGCCTCATCGACTGCTTTCCCAGGCCAGAGGCAGAGAACTGGATGGGAAGCAGGGCTGCTGGGATTAGAACATGCATCCATGTGGGATCCTGGTGTGTGCAAGGCAAGGACTTCAGCTGCTAGGCTACTGCGTTGGGCCCAGGAATTTTTTTAAGTCAAAAAATGTAACTTAATATAAAATTTATCCTGTTTAAAGGATTTAGGTTTTTTTTTAAAGGATTTGTTTCTCTAATTATTTTACTTGAACGATGTATATAGAGAGAAGAAAAGACAGAGAGAGCGAGATCTTTCATCAGCTAGATAACTCCCCAAATGGTTGTGACTGCCAGAGTTGGACCAGTCTGAAGCTAGAAGCCAGGAGCTTCTTTTGGGTCTCCCATGTGAGTGCAGAGTTTCAAGGCATTGGGCCATCATTTGCTGCTTTCCTAGGCCATAAACAGGGAGCTAAGTTAGAAGTGGAGCAACAGAGACTCAAACTGGTACCTATGTGGGATACTGACACTGCAGGTGGGAGGATTAGCTTGCTATGCCACCACACCAGCCCAAGATTTATTTATTTGAAAAGCATAGTTACAGAGAGAGAGAGAGAGAGAGAGAGAGAGAGAGAGAGATCTTCAATTTGGTGTTTCACTCCTCCAAATGGCCTCAATGTGCAGAACTGAACTGATCTAAAGTCAGGAACCAGGAGCTTCTTTATGGTCTCCCATATAAGTGCACTTGGGCAGATTAGCAAAGAGCTGGGTCAGAAATGGAACAGTGGGGGAGTTAAACTGATGCCCGTATTGATGCCGGTGCCCCCAGTGGCAGGCTTACCTACAGTGCCATAGTGCCAGCCCCGGGGATCTAAGTTTTGATGAAAGCACGTAGCTGTGCGGTCACTACCTGCACAGTGGTGACTGTCACTGCCCCTCAGAGTGTGTCCTGCTAGCTGTCATCAGTGCCGCCTCCCACTTCCTCCCCCGTGGCTCCTGGTCCCTCCAGCACGCCTCCACCTTGGCCATCCCAGGGGGCCGTACAGTCCTCGCTGTGGGATGTCGGTCTTCTATCCTATTGCAAGATACAACTGAGAGTCAGTGCCATTGCTTCTCAGCTCCAACTCGCAGCCTGTCGCAGGAGTGTGCCACCGTTTATTTGTCCTCACGTTCAGGACGTTTAGATTGTTTCCAACGAGGACAATATTTATTATAGCTGCTATCAGTATTGACCTATGTTATCATTTCTCTTGGGTAAATACATGTGAGTAGGATTTCTAGGCCATTTGGTAAGAGAAGGTATAATAAAACACTGCCAGGAGGGCAGCGCTGTGGCCTAGCGGCTAAAGTCCTCGCCTTGAACGCCCCGGGATCCCATATGGGCGCCGGTTCTAATCCCGGCAGCTCCACTTCCCATCCAGCTCCCTGCTTGTGGCCTGGGAAAGCAGTCGAGGATGGCCCAAAGCTTTGGGACTCTGCACCCGCGTGGGAGACCCGGAGGAGGTTCCTGGTTCCCAGCTTCGGCTTGGCGCAGCACTGACCGTTGTGCTCACTTGGGGAGTGAATCATCAGATGGAAGCTCTTCCTCTCTGTCTCTCCTCCTCTCTGTATATCTGACTTTGTAATGAAAATAAAATAAATCTAAATAAATAAAATAAATAAATAAGTAAATAAATAAATAAAATACTGCCAACTGGCTTTGAAATGGCTCGCAGTCTTGCTAGTATATTTGTGTAAGCAAAATATGGGAGTGTAACAGCCCTATGTCCTTGCCAGGATTTGGTATTTGTTTTCTTCAGTTAGAAAGGTTCCAGTAGCCTAGCGGCCAAAGTCCTCTCTTTGAACGCATCGGGATCCTATGTGGGCAACTAGTTCGTGTTCTGGCAGCCCTGCTTCCCTGTCTCTGGCCTGGGAAAGCAGCTGATGGTGACCCAGGGCTTTGGGACCCTGCACCCATGTGGGAGACCTGGAAGAAGCTCCTGGCTCCTGGCTTCGGATTGGCTTAGCTCCAGTCATTGTGATCACTTGGGGAGAATCATTGAATGGAAGATTTTTCTCTCTGTCTCTCCTCCTCCTCTTTGTATATATCTGACTCTCCAACAACAACAACAAAACAATTTTTTTTTTAAAGAAAGGCATGGTTACAGAAAGAGGTAAAGAGAAATTGGTTTTCTTGGGTTAGTATCTTTTTTTTTTTTTTTTTTTTTTTTAAAGAAGGCGGAGTGGTGGAGATCTTCCATCTGCTGGGTCACTTTCCAGCAGTCAGGAGTATGCCAGGCAGAAGCCAGAAGCCTGGAACTCCATCCTGGTTCTCCCGTGTGAATGACAGGAGCCCAAGGGTTTGGGCCATCCTCCACTGCTTTTCCAGGCACATTAGCAGGAAGCTGGATTGGAAGTGGAGCGGCTAGGAATCAAACCAGCATTCAGATGGAGCGCTGGCATTGTAGGCAGTGGCTTAGCTCATGAGCCATGGCACCGGGCTCTCAACCTCCCGTTGGAATGCATTTCACTATTATTTGCATTTGCACTTCTCCAAGGACAAGATGTGGAGCCCTTTTCCACACCTTCTTTATGTCTCCTCTTTGGTGACTACACCTTTTGAAAATGTGGATTGTTTATTTTTGCATGTTAAGTTTTGAAAGGTCTTTGTATATTCTAGGCACAAGTCCTTTATTAGTTTTGTGTTTTACAGAGGTTTTTCTCCCAGATATACAGGAGAATCTAAAGGAAAAGATTTTTTTGTGTGTTTTAAAAACTTGCTCTGTGGCACTGCAGGGCAGATTGGGGTAAAGACAAGGGACTGTCTTAGTGGTCCACATGCATGCTGAGGCTCTGGGCCAGGGCAGGGCAGAGGGGATGGAGAGAAGACGACTCAGGGGCAGGATGACCCACTGGCAGGTAGGAAAGACCCTTTTTATCCTGGTGAGCCCTCCCACCCACTCCCTCCTTCCCTCCTTCCTTGGACAAATATTTGGGGAGCTGGCCACAACAGTCAGTGCCTGGCTAGGCCAAAGTCAAAAGCTTCCCCTGAGTCTCCCACATAGGTTGCAGGTGTCCAAAAAGCTCTGCTGCTTTCCCTGGCACATTGGCACAGAGTTAATTGGAAGCAGAGCAGCCTGGACTCAAACTGCTACCCATGTGGGTTGCTGGTGTCCCAGACAGCGGCTTTATCCACAATGCTGACCTCTTATAAACTAATTCAGGTGCTCTGTGAAAAGGAACCAACTCCAAAAGAGAAAGCTCTCCAATTAGACTATTTCATTGGGAAGGCTTGGAGGTCCTCACTTTTGGCCTTTCACCTGAACCAGGGACCCTTTTGAAGTACCACCTGTGAATACCTGCTGCCTGCCCCGTGGGTGCCCCTTCAGGGCTGTGGAGCCCACTCCCACTTCTTTTTTTTTTTCTCTCTCTCTCTCTTTTTAAAGGGAAAGACTTACACCTGATACCAATTGGAGGTGCTATCCAGTTGTGGATTACAACTCAGATCCGACCCTTTTAAGGCCATGTGTGGACGACAGTCAGCAGCGACCACAGTGTCTGAAAGCCTGAAGATAAAGATGGCCATGGGAGGAGGGTGGGAGCAGGGAACCTTGGAGAATGACGCACGAGATTACCAAGGAGCTGGCAGAGGCGAGGGCGAGCGGGCGGGGTCACCTTTGCTGAATCATGGACCAGAGGTCACAGTGTCTGTGGGGGACAGCTGGTGTTGGGTATCTTTTGTTCTAAGACATTCATTTTCCAGAGAATCCAAACCAGTCAAAGACATGACGGTGGAAGCCAGGGAGCCGAGGGAGCGAGGCTGGAAAGCGGTCGGGACCCTTGGAAACCCCTTCTCTAAAGCCAGAGTGCTTGGCTCCTTCCTGACAGACCAACAGAAGAAGGGAGCATGCCTGGTGGTGGTGGGGGGGAAGGAATGGCATCTATCATGGGGCAGCTTTGGGATGCCACCCCAGCATGCTACTGGGAGCTCAACATGCTACTGGGAGCTCAAGCCCTGCTTGATGCTAGGAGGAGACTGCTGGTTCCTGGCTGCGCAGAAAGCAGTGGGTTGTACTCCAGAGGCAGCCCAGGCCTGGCTGCTTACCGTCAATGAGACATTGAGTGGGATAGGGGAACTGGGCTGTCCCTAGAGCAGAGGAAACTGGGGGCACTGCTGGGGTCCCTGCAGTGGATGTGGGAGACACGAAGGTGTGAAGAGAACTGTTCCCCTGCAGGCAAGGCCGCAAGGAATTTCCCGCTGCATGGCAGGACCTGCAGATGTCTCTGCAACCACCTGAAGGCAGTTCTACCTCCCTTTGCGTGGACACCGGACCACCCCGCTGAGAATGCTCTAATCTATTCAGGCATTGGTTGCCATTGCTGAGTTGGTTTTTACTACCAATGAGAGCTTAGAAGTTGATGTTGCTGATAAGTTTTGCCAAAGGGACTTTTCAATTCATGCTGTCTCTGTCTCTGCTGCCCCCGTTTGACCATCCTTGATCTTTAGGTTCCCCCCTTTTCTGTGATACATTTCCTCCCTTAACTGATTTAAGTTGTAGAATGAGGATTGTAGTAGGAATGTGTTACTGACTGATATGCAGCGTCTATTGAGAACTTTTATTGAGAGCTTTAAGATGAAACAAAGGCAGAATTATCCTTGGAAAACACCCACTTGACCATGACATAAAAAGTCTGTTCCAGCGTTGTGACTGCTTCTGTATAAATAAAGGAGACAGTTTTCTTGCATTATCCATTATGATCCTGAAATTGCAGTGGTCTATTTCTTTTCCCTCTATGCCTACTCCACACACCCTTCTTGAGTTCTGAACTCGGCTGGAACTGGATTCCAGCAGGCCCAGCCACAATGCTGAAGACACTTCCAGCACTTTCTCAGAGCATGACTGTCTCATAGAATCACTCTCTTGAAGGAAGTAAAATGCTTTCTATTCACATACAGATCATCTAGGTTGCAAAAAGTTTTTGAAATACATGCCTCATTTTTTCATGCTGCACGTGACCTATTTGAAAGTCTCTGTAGATTCAGCACAATGCTGGTCAGACACTCGGGACTTTTTTGTTTTAAGTGGAAGTTGGCAAGTGGATGATAAGGTCTCTGTGGCAATGCAGGTGATATAAAGTAGCAAGATAAACTTGGGAAAAAAGGAAAAAAAAGGACAAAATTAGGCAACTAACATTGTCTCATCTTTAGGAATTAGGAATTGTCATTGTTAGGGTAGATGAAAGGTCAGAAGTACAAGGTAGACTCCTAAAATGGGCTCATGCACATACGGAAAACTGATTTTCATTTTTCTTCTTTTCTTCCCTTTCTTTTCTTCCCCTTCTTTTTTTTCCTCCTCTTCCTTCTTCATCTAGACTAATTTACTTATTTGAAAGGTAGGTTTATATAGAGAGGAAGGAAATAATCTGTCGGTGGCTTCATTCCCCTAATGGTTGCAATAGCCAGGGCTGGGCCACGCCGAAGGCAGGAGCTAAGAGTTTCATCTAGGTCTCCCACGTGCGTGGCAGGGGCCCAAACGCTTGGGCCATCCTCTATTGCTCTCCCAGGTGCATTAACAAGGAGCTGAGGTGGGTTAGCCTGGATTCCAAGCTGGCCATAGCTTAACCCACTATTGCCATAACACCAGCCCCAGGCTAACTGATTTTCCTTCTTCCTTCCAGCCTCTGAAGATTTATTTTTAATTGAAAGACAAATTTTACAGAGAAGAGAGGTAAAAAAAAAATCTTCTATTTGCTGATTCACTCTCCAAATGGCCACAATGGCCAGAGCAGAGCTGATCTGAAGCTGGGGGCCCAGAACTACTCCTCGTTCTTCCACGTGGGTACAGGGTCCCATGAGCTTGGACCATCCTCTGCTGTTTTCCCAGGCCACAAGCAGGGAGCTGGATGGAAAGTGGAGCAGCCAGGACATGTATTGACTCATGAAATGCTTGCACCACAGGGCAGAGGATTAGCTTTCAGCCAACTGAGTGTCAGCAATGGCACAGTGCAGTGGGAAAGAGCAGTCTTAGCAACTAGCTGTGTTAGTGCTAATGAATATTCATACACATAAAATGAACTGTGATCAGCGACTTGAGGCCCATGTAAAAAATGAACTGAAAATGAATCTGTGATATTCTGAAATAGATTTAGTCTTCAACCTGTTTCCTGGCACACAATTTCTAAAACCCTTGGAATCTCTGGAGTGGGGAATGTATTTTCTGGGCTGCTGAGGTTCTAGTGTGCTCCAGGAGGGGAGCTGGTGGCCAGGGAGTCCAAGCCCTGTCGGGACCCAGGGAGGGGGAAGGGACAGAAGGTAGAGTTGATTCACAGTGGCCTGTTGATCTAACCAACTGTGATCAAAATAGACCGGGTTTGAGGGCCTGGTGCGGTGCCTAGCGGTTTAAGTTCTCACTTTGAACGTTCCAGGATCCCATATGGGTGCTGGTTCTAATCCTGGCAGCCCTGCTTCCCATCCAGCTCTGTACTTGTGGCCTGGGAAAGCTGTCTAGAATGGGCCAAAGCCTTGGGATCCTGCACCTGTGTGGCAGATCCAGAGGAACTCCTGGCTCCTGGCTTTGGATCAGCTCAGCTCCGGCCATTGCGCTCATTTGGGGAGTCAATCATTGGATGGAAGATCTTCCTTTCTGTGTCTCCTCCTCTCTGTATATCTAACTTTGCAACAAAAATTAATCTTAAAAAAAAAAAAAAAGGCTGGGTTTGAGGCGCTTCCATGCGACTGACCACACAGCAGTGCTTGGATGGTGGCATCCGAAGTGGGGACAGTCATGCGGGTCCAAGCTCTGGCCCTGTAACACCTGATGACGTCTCAAGGCAGACTTGCTGAGGTTAGGGGGCACCCGGCGGAGATCTGCTAGGGAAGCCTTGTGCTGAGTGTTGTGAGCATGAAAAACAGTCTCGGATCACATACCCAACTGGAAAACCTAAACTTCTAGAAGAAAGCATTGGAGAAATACTTTTGGATCTTGGGTTAGGCAAAAATTTTCTTAGATATCAATTTAACTATTATAGTTCACACAAATTATTAAATTGGACTTAATAAAATGATGGGTTTTACATTCCTTTAAAGACACTATTAGGAGAAGAAACAATGAACCTGGGGCTGAAAGAATATTTGCAAATCATGTTATCTGATGAAAGACATCATGTGAGAATTCATGTTTAAATAAAAACAGAGCAACAAACAACTGTGCAACAGAAATAAACCCTTGCACAGCAGAAACAGGAATGACAACAATCTGGAAAGAATGAGAGTGTCCTTGCCTCTCAACTAAATTTTGAAAATTTGCAAAAAGAAAAACTTAGCATCATGAGTCATTAAGGAAAGGTAAATCAAGGCCACAAGGAAGTGTCATTACTCATGTGTTAGAATGGCTTGAAGCGAAAAAGACTAACCCCAGCTGGCAGTGATGACAACATGGGAGTGTCCCACACGGCTGCTGGAAGTGGACGATGGTACAGCCACCTTGGAAAACAGTGTGGCACCGTGGGTTTAGCTGCCACCTTTGACACCAGCATCCCATGTGAGTGCCCGTTGGAGTCCTGGATGCTTCACTTCCAATCCGGCTCTCTGCTACTACACCTGGGGAATCAGCAGAGAATGAGCCAAGTGCTTAGGCCCCTGCACCCATATGGCTAGATCCAGAAGGAGCTCCTGGCTTCTGGCTTTGGCCTGACCCAGCCCTGGCCCTTCTAGTCATTTGTGGAGTGAACCTGTGGATGGAAGCTCGCTCTGTCTGTATAACTTTACCTTTCAGATAAATAATCTTTAAAAATAGCCATAAACCTACTGTATGACCCAACCATGCCACTTGTAAAAATTTACCTAGGAGAAGGGAAAATGTATGTTTGTGCGAGGGCTGTTCACGTAACCAGAACTAGTCACAGAGGTGCCTGGCCATGTTTCTGTTAAGAAACCTAAACTGGAAACAGCCCAAACTCTATCAGCAAGTGGTTTATCCCTAAATATGCTGAGACTAACCAACTGGCACACTAAATATGTATGCTAATTTTGTCTCCAGTTGTAATTTGAAAGAAAACAAGGAGGGGCCAGCACAGTAATATAACAAGCTAGCCAGTGCCATCCCATATTGGGCACCAATTCGTGTCCCAGCTGCCCCACTTCCCAGTCTCCTTAAGATCTGGGAAAGCAACAGAGGATGGCTCAAGTCTGTAGGTCCCTGCATCCACATGGCAGATCTGGAAGAAGCTCCATGCTCCCAGCTGTGAGCCAGCCCAACTCTGGCGGTTGACACCATTTGGGGAGTGAACCAGCAGATGGAAAATCTTTTCCCTCTCTGTAATGCTGACTTTCCAAGTAAAATTAAAAACCTTAAAACAAAAAAAAAAAAAAGAAAGAAAGAAAAGAAAGAAAGCAAACCGTTGCAATGCAGGATCCAGGCTGGGATTCTGGAACAGGAAAGGAAGCACAGGATCACAGCGCCTGTGACTCTGATAATGACTGTGATGTCGTTGGCAGAATTAGGCCAGTGTGGAGTTGCTGGTTTGGATTGTTTTGCTAGGATCGAATGGCAGATGTTAACGTTAGGGGCAGTTGGATGATACGGCAAGGGAGTTCGCCATACTCTCATCTACAACTTCTCTGTAAGTCTAAGAAATTGAAGACGTGAAAATGTCTTGACAAATGCTTTTAATAAGACCCTCTGTGTTATAGAATAAGTGCATTTCTCCAAATGCTGCTAGCAGCTGGCATTCACTAGCAGCCTTGGTTGTACAGGAAAGGTCAACCAGTGGGAAATGTTGACTTTGGACGAGAAAAACTTGTGCAACCACTTCAGGTGAGCTGGTTCTTCCAACTACTTGGCCATGAGAACAGCAGGACGTTGTGTGTGTTACCAAACTTGAGGGTACTGGGAAGTACAGCTCTCTCTACAGGAAAGTGGTAGAAGTGCCAGGGATGCCACACCCCTTGGGAGCTGCCCTCACTGTCCCTGTGAGTGGGTGTTTAAATTCTCAGCTGTCACCTTTTGTGGAAGATAGCTTTGAAGTGTGGATCCTAAGGCTGATGCTGTGGTATAGCAAGCTAAGCTGCTGTTGGCAGCACAGGCATCCCATGTGTATGCTGGCTCAAGTCTCGGCTAGTTCACTTCCAATCCAGTTCTCTGCTGATGCTCCTGGGAGACAGGGAAGAATAGGCCCAAGTCCTTGGGTCTCTGTCCCTGAGTGAGAAATCCAGAAGAAACAGTTGGCTCAACCAGGCCTAGCCTTGGCCAATGCCACTATCTGGGGAGTGAAAACAGCAGTCTGGTGACCAGGCAATAGCCTGAGCATGGCCAGCACTGCTGCACATTTTTACAAGCAGAAACTGTAGCCCGGGGGAATCACACAGCCTGCTTGCTGGAGTAAATGTAGTGAGTGGAATGGGACTTTTCAGAGAGAACATTTGGTCTCGATGCTGCTTGGAAAGATGCTCCCCATGTCAGAGTGCCTGGGTTCATGTCCCAGTTGCTTCCGATCCAGCTTCCTGCTGATGTCACCCAGGGAAGCACCAGGCGATGGTTCAAGGGCTTGAGTCCCTGTTTGCCCAGAGAGACCCAGATGGAGTTCTGGGTTCCTGGCTTCAGCCTAACCCAGCACATTGTTGTAGTGAATGAGAGTTCTCTGTGCATCACTCAATAAAATAAAAAGAAATACATGATAAGAAAGAGGCCTCTTTTGGCCATCTTGGGTTCCTGTTGCTAGCCGTGGGTGACAGTCCTGATGGCCATGAACACTGCTCAGTGCTTTCATTGGCTTTTGTACTGGAACCTACCGTTCCCTGGGGGTGAGTAGCCAGGCCTAAGACCAGGAGCACTGCAGAGCACCTTCTCATTCAGGACTCAGATCTCAGAGTGCACCTAAGATTCAGATCTGCAGCTGGCACACGAAACAGGCAAGGAGCAGGCAGCAAGGTCCTGTGAGGTCCAGCAGCCCAGTTCAGCTTCCAGGGAGCTCTGATTGCACTTCCAGGCCAGAGCTCAGAAGGCGAAGGCCCCATTTTCTGTTTAATTTTTGATGTTGTTTATGTAGTTGGCAAGGACGCTCACCCATAACGACTACTAATTAGGGTGGGGAAAGTTGAGGTATGGAGGAAGGTGGGTGGGATAAATGCTTCCAGAGTTTCTCCGCCCCCTCTTTTTTTTAATTGTTTCTGGGGTAGGGTAGGGGAAGTAAGGTAAGGAGAGAGGAATGCTCCTTGCTGCTAAACTACTTCAGTACTTGGGGATGGGGCTGTCACCTTAGAAACCCTGATACGGGAATGTTCCAAGGGTACTGAGCAGTTTTTTTTTTTTTTTTAAAGATTTATTTTTATTACAAAGTCAGATATACAGAGAGAGGAGGAGAGACAGAGAGGAAGATCCTCTGTCCGATGATTCACTCCCCAAGTGAGCCACAACGGGCCGATACGCGCCGGTCCGATGCCAGGAACCAGGAACCTCTTCCGGGTCTCCCACATGGGTGCAGGGTCCCAAGGCATTGGGTCGTCCTCAACTGCTTTCCCAGGCCACAAGCAGAGAGCTGGATGGGAAGTGGAGCTGCCGGGATTAGAACCGGCGCCCATATGGGATCCTGGGGTTTTCAAGGCGAGGACTTTAGCCACTAGGCCACGCTGCCGGGCCCATACTGAGCAGTTTTGAGACACTGTTGGTTTCATTGCTTCAAGGTTGAGAAAATCCTTCCTAGGTCAGTTGGGTGACAGAGTCCACCCTAATGCATACACTCACTCACATACTTGCTGCCAAGTCTTGGCCAGGAAAGTTGTCCAACCTGTTCTGCTTTCCATTTTCTTACATGGCACTGAATGGCCTCTGTCGGTTTAAATGAGCTGGGTGTCATGTCCCCTTATGTACCTGGGCATGCTGTCTACTGCGTAAGCAGCAGCACTCAAGGAGGCCCAGTCTCAATACATGTATTCCAAAGTCAGACCACAAATCCTATGGTCTTTACTATGGCTGGAGCTTTGAGTCCAGTTTGGGAGTCTCCCTAGATACCTCACCTGGGGTGACCACAGACCTGACTCCTGTATGAGCCAACCAGTACAGGGTTCAGTTCAGTCCGTCACCTGCATCAGCCAATGCACACACTGGTGTGTGGGGTCTCCACCACAGATTACTTTAGTACCCCATCGCTGGTGGGGATGAACCTGCTGCCCGCCACCTAGCCTCCCGGCCCACGAGAGACAGACAGACAGGGGTTCTGTCTACGCGGTTCCGATTTATTGGGGAAATTCAATTCCTTATATAGGGTAAGGAATAGCCTCAGGCCAGTAATTTCAGGAATACCAGGAGGGGAGAAACTAGGAGCCAGTTACTAGGAGCATGAATACAAAAGCCACCTCCCATAGGCCAGGGGTAGATGAGTGAAATGGCTCTGGTCAATCAGTCATTCTTTGAAACAATGTGACTCCTGCCCTGGTTCAAGCCCAGGGCTCTGCCCTTGGCCGCCATCTTGCTTGCCACAGGTAACCTAATGACCTCGACTGTTAGTCACCATCTTATTGACTTAGTGACCCCATTGTCCCTGAGCCCCACACTGGTAATTATAGCTGCCTAGTCAATTCTATCTACTGCCCCATGTCCTATGCAAACTGTTAGGTGCCACAGGCCAGTCCAACCCAGCCTGCCACAGACCTGACTCTGCACACCAGCAGAAATTGTAGCCTAGTTGGGGTGAACCCCAGTAACCCCCACAAGGCCCACCTTTGTTCCCACTTCCTGTGCATACCAGTATGTACAGAAGACTAGTCTTGTCCATGCCACATCCCATTCAGGCTCTTGTGCATACCTATGGGTGTTGTAGCTTAGTTCAGCCCACTCCACACCATGACCCAGTCTACACGAATGCTAGTGAATGCTGTCACCTTGTTCAGCCTGGTCCACCCCAGCCCTGGCTCTTATACACACCAGTGGGAGCTGCAGCCCAGCAGAGGAATGCTCGGTTTCCCTACTAGACCCAGTCCTAGTCCTGGATCTTGTAGCTCCCAGGGGGTACTGCAGTCCAGTCTGACACGACTTGCACTCTGTTCTGGCATTTGCCAGTGGACTCTGTAACAAAGCCTGGCCAGTCGGCACTTGTTCTGGTTCTTTCATGTGCCAGAAGATGCAGTGGTCTGGCCTAGTCTGGCCCTTCCCCAAACCCAGTTCACATACAGTCTGATGGTTGTTGCAGCCCTGCTCAGCCTGTCTCCAACCAGGTTCGCTTCTGGCTTAGGGTCTTGCATGCACTTGTGGGTGCTGCAGCCCAGGCTGGCCGTCTTGCCTTGGTATTCACTTGCGGGTGCTGCATCCTGGCTCTGCCAGGCCTTCCTCAAATCCCAACCCTAATATGAACTGGTGGGTGTTGTATTCCAGCACAGCCTGGTCTGCACCCTGTCCTGATTCTTGCACCTGCCAATGGGTGTTGCAGATCTTGTGCCCAGCCTAATCCACCCTCAGGTCTGACCCCACATGTACTGGCCTGGCCTGTCCCCAGCCTCAGTTCTCACACTCACCAGCTGGGGCTTCATCTTAACAGGGGAATTCCACTAGCTCCCTTGTCAGCCCAGCTCCAAGGTGCAGATCTTGTGCACACAAGTGGACATTTGGCTCAGTCTGGTTTGGCCCACCTCCAGTTTTGAACGTTCGGCAGCTGGTACTGTGGGAAGACCTAATATTAAAAGCCTTCCTGGGGTCAGTTAAGGAATCCCATGGGGAGAAGGATATTTGGTAATTTTTAGGTCTCTACCAAGCCATCTTTTTTTTCTTTTAAAAAGATTTATTTTTATTGGAAAGTCAAATTTACAGAGAGAAGGAGACACAGAAAGATCTTCCACCTTCTTGGTTCACTTCCCAAGTGGCTGGAGCTGAGCCGACCCAAAGCCAAGATCTGGGATCTTCTTCCAGGTCTCCCACGCAGGTGCAACCTCCTAGAGCTTTGGGCCATCCTCTACTGCTTCCCCAGGCCACAATCAGGGGGCTGGAAGTGAAGTGCAGCAGCTGGGATACAAAACAGTGCCCATGTAGGATCCCAGCACATGCAAGGCGAGGACTTTAGCCACTAGGCTACTGCACCGGGCCCTGCCCAGCCATCTTAATGTCATGAAAACATAGCCTCCTGGAGCCCAGTACAGCCTCATAGCCCTTGTCATCATGGCGTTCTGGGGCTGTCACCAGCAGTGACTGGCTGTTACACAGGGTGAGGCCTATGAACCAGCTCACCATTACAATCTAAGTGAGAAGCCCATTTCTGAACCACAGAAGTGTGTTTGCATTCAAGATTTTTCTTGCATTGACTTTCAGAAAACTAGCTGTTGACATTCCCATGTGGGCTAATGGTCTGAGTGGGCAGGAGGGGCTCCTCACGGAAAGAACTACTCTGCTTCAAAGAGCACATGCCAAGCCATGTACCCTGTGGTTGACCCCATAGGGCCTCACTTTCCTTTCTTTCTAGGCCTGCAGCTAAATGCTGAGGCATGGGCAAGCATGGCACCATGATATTGGGCAGCCTGTATATGTACCTGCATCGTGATGAACTCATTAATAGCTTCATTGTGACTTTTTAGGCAGCCCACTTGACCTTTCTTGGGCCTCATTTTTCTCTATGAAATGAAAATAAAGGCTTTTGTTTCTCCCAGCTGTAAGCAACTGCCTAGATTATCTCATACCTAGGCAAGTGTTACACTCCTGGGAGAAAAGCAGCTAATAGCTGGTAGACATCCTGGACCTGGTTACTGCCAAATTTATATTAACTAACAATATGCCAGCATAGTTGCTGTTTGATTTATTTATTTTTCAAAGATACATGGGGAAGGTGGCAAACGCCAGGCTGAGACACAGCATCCCTGACCTTAGGCAGGGGTGCTGTAGGTTGCCCAGGAAAGGCTGTCTGAGGACGTGTTGGAGTGGGAGCTGCTGAGGGCATGTTAGATAAGGGAGCAATGACTTCTGGGGACTTCCATAGACTGGACCATTGCACTGGCAAGTAGGCAAGGGATCTCAGAGGGAGGAAACTGGAGGGCATGTCTGGGTCAGGCAAGGCACTGGCCCATGTGGGAAACCTGGGCTGGACTAAGTAGCATTGCCTACTGCCCACTGGCACACATGAAAGCTGAGGTTGGAGGAGTATGCCTGGTTGGTCTAAGCTGTACCTGCCCACAAGTGTTAGGGTAGGGATAGGCTATATCAAGTTGGACCACAACGCCCACTAGAATGCAAGAGAATTGGAGGCAGATTCTGTAGGGGATTTGTGGACTTGCCTCTGTGGGATTGCAGCACCTGCCAGTTTGCACAAGAGTTGGGAGTAATGACAGGCTGAGCCAGGCTGAACCACATAACTCACCTGACACTTGTGGGAGCTGGAACTGGAAAGGGGCCAGACAGAGCCAGGCTGCAGCACCCACCAGCACATGCACAGTCTAGGACTGAAGGCAGACCATGCCAAGCAGGCTCATGGTACCCACTGGCACCTGTGAGATCTGGGGCTGGAAGTGGGTCCAGCAGAACTTGGGGAACTCTCCTGTTAAGCTGCAGCTCTCACTGGGGAGCATAAGAGCCAAGGCTAGAGGCAGGCCAAGCGAGGCTGGGCTAAAGTACCCATTGGCATAAATGTGGGCCAAATCTGGGGGTGGACTGGGCTGGATTAGTCCATAGCACCCATGGGTTCCCGTGAAATGTGATTTCAGGCAGAATTGACCAGGCAACTGCATCTTCTGATATGTGTCTTGGCTGGTGCAGTTAACAGACTGAACCTGATCCCTCACTGGCTGGTGCACTCAGAAGTCTGAGGTCACCTCAGATGAGGTTTCTTGGGGGTGTCCCTAACTTGATCACTGGATTCAAATCCTGTGCACAGAGAAAATCACAAGATACGAGGTATGATCTTGCAATGCATGTATTGGGACTGGGCCAGTGGCTGATGCCCGTGCAGTGGACAGTATGCCCAGATGCACAAAGGGAACATGACAGCCAGCAAACCTAGGCCAGCAGAGGATATTGAGTGTTTTGTCAGCGGATGGAGAGCAGAATAGTTTAGACAACTCTGGATACAGCAGGTGCCTGGGTCTGTGGATATACTGAGGTAGACTGTGTCAGCCAATAGAGCTTGGAAAGATTTTCTCAACTTTGGAGCAATGAAGCTGATGATATCTCAGAACTATCAAAACCACTCAAGTAACACCCTCAGAGCACTCTTCCCAACATCGAGGTCTCTAAGCTGTCATCAAATGACTGTCTCCCATCCCCGGGTATTAATGTAGCTTAACAAGAAGGAACAGTCCTCTCTTCCCCACAGCAGACCAGAATAAAGAGAACTGAAACAGTTGTCCCACCCACCTTCCTCCATATCTTACACTTGATCTTAGTCAAAAGACCCAGAAACGATCCTTCATATCTTGAGCCTCCCATCCTAACTGGAAGACCAAGGGGCATGTATCTCTCTCAGCTATGTAAAAAATATTTATAAAAATTAATTTAACGAGGGCTGCGGGAGAGGACGTCTAGCTCGGATCCCGAACCCAGTCCGCCATGTGCCCATGGCTCATGGCGGGCTGGGCCAGGGCGGTCAGTGCGCCATTTGGCGCCAGGCTGTGCCTGCTGGCTGCCCGGCCGGGGAGCTCTGGGGTGTTGGACTTCTGAATCGCTGCTGAGATAGCTCTAGAGTGACCCCACTGTTTCTGGGATCTGAGTCAATCCTAAAGATTCCCAATGCCAGTAACTCTTCCTTTGAAGAACTTCCAATCCCTTAATAATGCTGAGCTTTGAACACCTATCAAGTAAAAGATAAGCTCCGGCTTGTGTAGCAGGCTGGCACCTAATGGTCCTCGGAGCAACCACGTGCAGGTGCGTGATTTACGGTTAGGAACGGTCCCAATCTGGGATGCCACAGCTGGGATGAGGTTCCCACCAAGGGGTGTATGTGCTGGAATGGGGGCTGCGTTCTATCTAGGAAACAGTTGCAGTCACCCGAGGCACTAGTGTGGGCTGGGATTGGATGCACCAGGCCGGTTCAGATCCCAGCACCATCTGGTGTTATGGAGAAACAGGGTAGATGTGGGACTGACTAGGCTGGGTCTCAATCCCCTTCTGAGCCATGTGTGAGCTATATGTGGGTATGGACGAGCCATGGCTGGGCTGAAACATCCAACAACAAGAGTCAGAATGGGGTGAAAGCCAGCCAGGAAAAGCCACTGTTCCTGCTAGGACAGGAGGTGAACTGAGTAGGGTTGGCTCAAGAACCCCCTGGCAAGCGCAAAATCTGGCATTGGGAGGGGTTCTGATGGAGGAGCCTGGGCAACTCCTCTGGCAGGACACAGTCCCTGCAGGTAAGCGCGAGAAGCATGATTGGAAACAGCCCAGAATAGGCCATGGAAAGTTTCCCACTGGCATGCATTCGGCATGAGTCAGGAGCAGACCAGGCTGAATCAGTTCATGTCATCCTCTGGCAAATCCGATCACCAGAACAGAGTGTGGAATGGGCCGGGTTTGGTTGCGACAAAACCAGTACACATTACGGAACGCCAGGGCATGGTTGCCTGTACTGGATATGAATGCAGCACCCATCCAGCACACGTGAGATCCAGGAAGGGAGGGGCAGAGCTGGCGGGGGGGTTAAGGGGCTGGTCCCCTCGCTGGACAACCACTCCCACTGGAGAGTGTTGGCTGGGATAGAGACAAACACGACTAAGCAAGGCTACAACACCTGTGCGCTGCATGTGGACAAGATCAGGGCCACAGCATCAGCTGGCAGAAGCTGGCACTGGGGACTAATTCTGTCAAGTCAAATCACAGGACCACCTAAAGAGTGCATAAACCGGGACAGAGAGACCTGGGAGGGAAAAAGTGGGTTCCCCCTTCTTGGGTCTCTAGTCCAGTGGGAGGGCATGAAAACTAGGACGGGGGCTGGGATGGCTAGATAGAGAGGTACTCAACAATATCTGTGAGGGCTGGATGGTTGAGTTGGTTAGATAAAACCAAGCTTTAATACCCATTGACAAGTACCAGAGCCAAATGGGATGGGGGACAGATTGGTCTTCTGCTACACATACTGGCAAACCAGGGTAGGGGGCGGTCTGGTGGGGGTTATTGTGGGTCGCCCCAACTAGGCTACAGCTCCCACTGGTTGATGTAAGGGCCGAACCAGACTGGACTGCAACACCCATTGGTTCCAGTGCAACTCGGGACTGAAAACAGAACCAACACAGCAATTGCAACCACCAGCTGATCAGGGTGATGGACTGTGCCGGGCCCTGTGCTTGCTAGAACATACAAGAATCTGGTCTGGGAATACCTCAAAGTATCTTTGGAGATCTCCCCACTTGAACTGCTGGACTCAGAATTCTAACCAAGAAAAGACAGAAGACAGAATAGGACAATCATTCATCTCAGCTACATGTTGGCAGCGAAATATGGGACAAATGGAGACTTCATGATGGACCATATCAATCAGTAGACCACCTCATCGAGCGAAACAGGCAGTGACTCATAACTGGAGAACTATTAACTCCACTTGAGCACATATCTCAGAGCATGCCCCACATCCGGGACTTGGGGTGGGCGGGAAACCGGGTGGGGCTTCTCCCTCAATATCCCCCTTTTACCTCAGATACATGATGGAAACAATATGGACATAATAGCATTGCCCACCTCCCTATCCCCCTGAACCTTTTTTTTTTTTTTTCTTCTCTTTCTTGATTTTCCTTCAACTATAGTTAACTATGTAAAGATTGTCAACAACAATACAATAAAATGGATTATAAAAAAAAATAAATAAATAAATAAAAAAAAATAAAAATTAATTTAAAAAGACAAAACCTTTTATAATAGAATTGCCAGGATTAAAGAAGGTATTGCGGGGCCCGACAGTGGCCTAGTGGCTAAAGTCCTCACCTTGAACGCGCCAGGATCCCATATGGGTGCCGGTTCTAATCCCGGCAGCTCCACTTCCCATCCAGCTCCCTGCTTGTGGCCTGGGAGTGCAGTTGAGGATGGCCCAAAGCCTTGTGGGAGACCTGGAGTAAGTTCCTGGTTTCGGATCAGCGCAGCACCGGCTGTTGTGGTCACTTGGGAGTGAATCATCAGATGGAAGATCTTCTTCTCTGTCTCTTCTTCTCTCTGTATATCTGACTTTGCAATACAAATAAATAAATCTTAAAAAAAAAAAAAAAGGTATTGGGCCCGGCGGCGTGGCCTAGTGGCTAAAGTCCTCGCCTTGAAAGCCCCGGGATCCCATATGGGCGCCGGTTCTAATCCCAGCAGCTCCACTTCCCATCCAGCTCCCTGCTTGTGGCCTGGGAAAGCAGTTGAGGACTGCCCAATGCATTGGGACACTGCACCCGCGTGGGAGACCCGGAAGAGGTTTCTGGTTCCCGGCTTCGGATCGGCGCAGCATCGGCCCGTTGCGGCTCACTTGGGGAGTGAATCATCGGACGGAAGATCTTCCTCTCTGTCTCTCCTCCTCTGTGTATATCTGGCTGTAATAAAAAATGAATAAATCTTTAAAAAAAAAAAAAAAAAAAAAAAGGTGTTGGGCCTGGCGGCGTGGCCTAGTGGCTAAAGTCCTCGCCTTGAACGCTACGGGATCCCATATGGGCACTGGTTCTAATCCCGGCAGCTCCACTTCCCATCCAACTCCCTGCTTGTGGCCTGGGAAAGCAGTTGAGGACGGCCCAAGGCTTTGGGACCATGCACCTGTGTGGGAGACCAGGAAGAGGTTCCTGGTTCCCGACTTCGGCTTGGCACAGCACCGGCCATTGCGCTCACTTGGGGAGTGAATCATCGGACGGAGGATCTTCTTCTCTGTATATCTGACTTTGTAACAAAAATAAATAAATCTTAAAAGAAAAAAAAAGGTATTGAGCTGTGTGTTGCTCCAACTATGTGCTATTCCAACACTTAAGTTGTATCTTGGGCTTGAACAGCCAAAGCAGTTTTAAGGTATAGTTCCCCCTTAAAAACACATTAACACGGGCCCGGCGGCGTGGCCTAGCGGCTAAAGTCCTCGCCTTGAACGCCCCGGGATCCCATATGGGCGCCGGTTCTAATCCCGGCAGCTCCACTTCCCATCCAGCTCCCTGCTTGTGGCCTGGGAAAGCAGTTGAGGACGGCCCAATGCATTGGGACCCTGCACCCGCGTGGGAGACCCGGAAGAGGTTCCAGGTTCCCGGCTTCGGATCGGCGCGCACCGGCCCGTTGCGGCTCACTTGGGGAGTGAATCATCGGATGGAAGATCTTCCTCTCTGTCTCTCCTCCTCTCAGTATCTCTGACTTTGTAATAAAAATAAAATCTTTAAAAAAAAAAAAAAAAAAAAACACACATTAACACTCGGACCAGTGTGATGTAGCTAAATCCTTGCCTTGTACACACCAGGATGCCATATGGATGCCAGCTCATGCCCCAGATGCTCCACTTCCCATTCAGCTCCCTGCTTGTGACCTAAGAAAGCAGTAGAGGATGGCCCAAAGCCGCAGGACTGCACCCACGGGGGAAACCCAAAGAAGCTTCTGGCTGCTGATCAACTCAGCTCCAGTTGTTGCAGTCACTTGGGGAGTGAAGCAGAGCATGGATCTTTCCTTACATCCTCTCTGTAAATCTGCCTGATAAAAACATCTTATACACACACACAATCAATCATGTGAAATGTAATGAGTGGTAAAGAAACCTCCTGAAGAGGTCCTTCCCAGGAGCTTTGGGATGGGACTTACACATTCTATAGTTTAGCAAAATAACTCCCATCTCTGTCCATGTAAGCCTTATACGTTGCGGCAGCTAGGACAAGCTAAATCACTCTAACGCAACATGTAAGACCAAGCTTACATCTTGTTTCCAAAACAGCCCAGGGCAGGGTCTAGGTTGCTGAGCAGCTCTCCAAGTAGACTTTGGGCCCCTCCAACACCTGTAATCTGGTTATTACTGGCAGGTGGCCTCCCATGGGTTTTTGTTTTTATTTCTGTTCACATCCCACTGCAGAAAACTGGTTAACACTAGGGCAGGACACATTTGAGTACGCAGCCAGTGGCTTCCAAATGAGGCAGAGTCCCACAGGAGCAACTTGTCAAAAATGAGTTGATTCCAGCCAAGTGTCAAAGCCAGGGCTGCAGCCAGATCTCCTGATGCCTGTGCTTGGTGCCTCGAAAACCACAGCCCCCACCCCAGCTTTGCTTCCTGGTTCCTCCCACATCCTGTTCTCCACTTTGCAGATGGTGGGACCCTATCAACACCTGCCCTGGATCACACTGATTGAAATGAATTTCCCATTCCACATGCCTCCTGCTTTCCCCCCACTACATTTGTCCATGGGCACACGGATTCTAGGACTTTGAGCACAGGTCTGACTCGACAAAGGTTCCCCCGGAGCAAGACACAACAAAGATTTCCAGGCCATACTTTTATTTGTAACAGAAGCAGCAGCCCAGCAGCCAAAGGGACCTGGGTGCTAAATAAGCACAGCGCCTTTAGCTGCAAGAGCCTGATGGGGGAAGAGACTCATGACTTTCTCCTTGGTTCCCCTGACCAAAGAAAAATGAAGTCACACACCACACGCTGCCACACCCACCCCACCCTTCCCCAAACAATCAATGATGCAACAACCTTCCAGCTGGAGAAACTGGCTACCATTCTGACTTTACAGAAAATCTCCATGCAGGCAGAAAACACAGGGTTCTGCAGGGAGAGGCCAGCTTCTCCCGGCACCATCTTAAACCCCACCCAGGGACTGGCTGCTCACCACACCTGGCCTCTCTTGCCAGGTGAGGAGCTCCTCAAGCAACATATGAACCTGAGGCTGCTGTGACTCCCAAATACCTTTCCTTCCAAGTCCAGGTTCTGGATATCATCTGTAAACAGCTGGATTTGGGTTCCAGGAATAAGGGCGACACAGGCTGCCAGCATGTCTGGCCACAGTGGTGGTAGCTTAGGGATGGGGGTCCACTGGCAGAGTGATGACACATTAGTTGTTGGGATCCCACCTAGCTGATGCTAACCCTTCATCCACAGAAAGCAGAATCATAAGTTTAGCACCGAGAAGGAAGCACAAGGTGGGAGTGGGGTGGGCTCGTTATGAGGGCTGTTGACACATTTCACACACATTGCCAACTAGAGGCCAAATGGGTGAGGTTGGGTCTTTGTCTTCTGAGTGCTACAAGTGGATCAGCTCTCTCAGGACCATACCCAGCAGTGTGCCAGGCCTGGGGTACAGTGGGAGCATCCGTTAGCCAAAGTGTGACTCAAAGAGGGCTCTGGCACCTGCTCCCCCATGAACCTTTTTGAAAATGAGGAAGGGAGCTGGCCAGAGGAACGACCTTAAAGGAGGGATGCTCCCACATGTCCACCTGATCATCCAGGCTACATCCCTGACTCTCAATGCCAGCTTGCCATGGGGGTTTAAGCCATGGTGCCTGAGACAGCCGGAGAGGCCCAGGGGAGGCCCAGGGGAGGTTTGGTCTGTGTTCATGGAATTGACAAGGAAGCTGCAACCCATAGGTCATGGCTGCCTGAATCCCAGCTTCCCCAACCCCCGGCAGTGCCAGAAGCCTTCTCGGATTTGGGAATTTTCAACCATGGCTGGGAAGTTCTTGGGATGGAGCTGCATAAACAACCAAGCTTTCTAACACAGGGTGGGGGAAGAGGTTCCCTCTGGAACGGAATCGGAATGAACTTTTCTCTGAGTTTAGGATTTGTAAGGCACTGAAATTAACGACAGCGAGGGGCAGGTGGAGAAAGAAAATCAGGGGATGCGTGATGGGAGAACGCATGTGGCCACACTTTGTTCCAGGCCCATGATGTAAGTCCTCACAGAGACGTGGGGGCAGACTCCACCTTCCCACTGCTGCAGGGTCCATCCTCAGCGAGCCGGTTCTGGGGATAAGCAGTGGCCTGGAGGGCTGGCAAACCAAGGATCCAGGTGCCCTGGCTCCCGTTCCTGGCAGGGATCCACCCCCACTGATCTGGGTGTTCTGGGTTGGGATTCAACCTTGGAAAGTCCTCTCTGGAAGAAGTGCCTGAGGGGACTCAGTGGTGGCTGGAAGGAAGAACAGGCCTGAATATTGAGAAGCAAGGGGCAGGACACCGGCAAGGAGAGCAGAGAGAACTTTGGAATCAGACCTGGCTTTGGCACGGCACATGTTGGGCCTGCCCACCCCGCGTGGTGCCCTCCTGCTCCCCAGAGGCTGACTCAGGCAAGGGCCCTGCAGCGTTAGGACACTGCCTTCATTATTCCAGCCCAATCCGGGCACAGGTGGCCTCATGGCAGTGGGGGAGCCTGGCTTTTCTCAAGGGCTCAAGCCACAGCATCTGCATCAATAGGCAATGCTGTATCCAAGACTGAAGCAGTATTAACAGCTACCCTGCAGGGGCAGCACTGAGCACAGCAGGTGTGTGTTCCAGTGAACTGGCCTGCAGGGAGGTACTATTACCTTTCCACGGATGGAGACTGGGCTAAGAGTGGGCAAGTGACACACTACCCGAGTCACACAGCTAGTGAGCAGACCCACTAGGAACCAGACTCGGGTCTGCAGGACTCGCCAAGTCCCAAGTTCTTTCTGCCTGCCTGGGCTGCCCTGGGATGGAGGCCAGGTGGAAGCCATCGGGGCCTTCCTTGTCTGGGTGGGACTTCTGGAGGGGTTTCTTTCTGAGAACATGGATCTGGGAAAGCAGCCAAGGCAGAGCTGTGGGATGATGCCGGTGCCCCCTACGCGTGTCTCTGTGTCTGTCCATGCCAGTGGCCACGGCTCAGTGCCTAGCGGCCTTGCAGATCTTGTCGTAGACCTCAGGAAAGGCGCCCTGGCAGTCAAGCTGTTTCCGCAGCTTGTGGTACAGGGAGCCATCAAACATTTCCCAGAATTCTTCCCGGTTCATGTAGCAGTCGGCGTAGAGCATCTGGAACCTGCAGGGCAGGAGGAGGAGGTGGTGAGGGCGTGGCAGAGGCATGGGGGTTGTAGGGGGAGGCGGGAGGTGACAGCATCAGATTGCTTAGAAGGTAGGGTGACAAGTGTCCTTGTCATCAGGGGTGAGAGGGTGGGGAGATGAAGTGGCTTAGTGGGCAGAACTTAGGCTGCTGGAGTTTTTCCACTGCTCCCTGCCTCCTGACCACACCACTGGCAGCGTTCTTGAATATTCAAAAAACCATGCGTGACTTTACATGCTGGGTGTACGGACATACACAAGCAACCAGGAAACCAGGCCTGCAGGCCATGCCCACTGTCCCCCATAACTCTCTCCTTACACTTGGTTGATTATCCAGTCATCCATGCCTCCAGGTCACCACTGCCTACTATGTCCCATGGAAGCATTCATGTGTTTTCTGGAATTTTCTATGCATAGAATCCTATGGGATTCCTGGCTTCTGTCAGTCACTGCCAGTTTTCTGAGATTTGCCTGCGTTTTGTGGGACAAGGTTGGTTCCAGGCTGCTTTAAGGGACAGTTGGTCCTCCCTTCCTTCCTGGGCTTTCTCTCGGGGGACAGTTCGCCGTACCGGTCCTTCCCTCCTGAACTCTGGCCTGTCATTCTGAAGCAGTGCCCCTGAACAGACATAAAACCACGCCTGTCATTGTGGGGAGAAAAGGGGGGATGCCTGGAGATCCAGCCTGGGCACCTGGGAGGTGGGGGAGTAGGAAGGAGATGGGCAGGCAGTTCTGGCATTGTACCTGTTCCTGTCTCCCACAGCTGACGGCCCTGCTGTGGGCACTCTAAGCAACCAGCTAGTCTAGCCTGGGCTCCTGGTTCTCCCTAAGAGTTGGCTGTACTCCCGGGGGTAGGGACAGTCCCCTGTGGGCCCTGGGCCACTCACCCATGTACACTCCGGACAAACTTCTCCAGCTGCCTCATGCAGGATCTGGCTTCAAAGTGTTTTACACGTGGCTCCCCATATGCCCCGATGTCAACGTAGAGCTCAGCCTCATCTCCCTTGGGGTGTACCATGCCTGGCTGGCTGGGCAGGATGAATGGGCACAGCCAGATGGGGTAGACCTGGGGAGATCAGGGTGCTGGGCATTGGTACTTCATGGCTGGATCCCTCAGGTCCGCCCAACAGAAGGCTTCTGCAGCAGGTTCCGCAGCCCTGGCTCAGGCTGCTCATGGCTTCACCCCTGTCCGCCCAGGTCTGGCTGAGAACACCCAGAACCCACTGCCCTGAGGACACGAGCAGGGCAGTGTCACTGGCAGGCCTTCCAGCCTCCCCCTGCCCACCAGGGTCATCCCTCAGAAGGCTCGAGGCCAAGACCCCGATTCCACATTCTGGGGGGGTTAGTGGGATAGGGCAGGGCAGGCACTCACGTGGATATCGTTGTGGAAGGTATGCAGTGCTTGTGGCAGGCACTTCATGGGCACCAGCATGTCTTGCACCACATGGTGCTGCTCGTAGAGCTTGCGCAGGGTCTCGCCCTGAGTCAGCTTCAGTAGGGAGATCTTGGGCGGCACCATCCAGCCAAAGAGGTAGCGGAAGACAGGGTTGTTGCCGAAGGGGATGATGTCCTGCACGACAACGGGTAGGGGTGCCAGGATGGAAGCAGCAAGGGAGATGTCTCCATGTGCCAGGGGTCCAGGACCAGGCCCCCTAAGTGCAGGCGGCATGGTCCTGCCTAGAACTTTTAAGAGTAGCATCTGGGCTTGAGTCTCAGCTCTGGCTAGCTGTGATGACCCTGGGGTACTTAATTCTCTGAATTCAGCCTTCTTACTTGGGAAACAGGATTTTTGAGGATAATAAAAGTCTACACACAAGGCCCCTCACCTCGGGCTGGTGCCTGGAGCAAAATGAGTAGGTAGCTACCCACTGTTTGGGTTCCACCTGCTGAGGTTAGAGTGGCTGGCACAGAGCAGGTGTTCATAAACATTTGAGAAATGAATGCTTCTGAAGAGAGACACTAGGAGAGCTTAAGCAATCCCCCAAGGTCACACAGCAAGGATAGCCTTCAGCTAATTCATGCTGAGAAGCAGCCTGCTTGGATGCTTTGTTCGAAGTCTACCACTCCCTGCCTCCCGAGCCTGGCTGCTCCCCAGTGATGCCTTCACAGCTCCTCTGTCCTTAGCCCAGTTGCATTCCTGCCTCCTGGTGCTGTGCAGCTGATACACACTGAGCCAGACGCTACAGGGAGCCGCATGGCAGTTTCTTCTCTCCTCTGGCCCCTTGAACACTGCCCAGCCTGCTCTGAGGCACCTCCGCCCTGCTGGGTTGCACGGCTTCCAACTTGCAACAACCTTCACAACCCTTGCTTCCTATTTCAGGGAGAAATCCATCCAAAGGGTTTCTGGAAGGGAACTCCTGCACCAAATCACACTCCCATTCATCCGTAGCTCCCAGTCCAGGCTCCCAGCAAAAGGCAACCCCTCCACCTGAGCACAGGAGCCGGCCTCACCAGTCTGTGCCAGACTTTGCCTACAGCAGCCCTGTATCCTTTCCAATGGGTTACAAACCATGCTGGCACTTCTCCTGTCTGAAAACAACCACACATACAAACTATCTTCTCTTGAGCCTACCCCTCCCAGTCCTCCAGATAGACCCTATTTCTCTTCTTCCCGTTACAACAAGCTGCTGCTGCTTTTTTTTTCTTTCATTCTCTCCACTTCCTGTTTCCACCTCTCTCAAAGCCATTGGTTTCATTCTGATTGCTCAAAGTCAACGATGACCTCTGGCTGAGACCAGAAATCTACCCTTTCCGCAGCAGGTACAGCCCTGCTGGGATCATTGGGCAACCATACATGAAAGGATGGGATTGGAGACTACCTCACAGTGTGGATAAAAAGGAACCCAAACAGACCAACAGTCTAGGTGTGAGAGTGAACACGCTGGAGCCGGGGTTGTGGTACAACTGGTAAAATCACCCTTTTGCGACACTGGTATCCCAAACTGGAATGCCAATTCAAGTCTTGCCTGCTTTGCTTCTGATGCAGTCTCTTGTTAGTGTGCATGGAGAGGCACTACATGATGACTCAAGTGCTTGGGCCCCTGCCACACATGTGGTACACCCAGCTGGAGTTCCTGGCTCCTGGTTCAGCCTGGCATAGCCATCTGAGGAGTGAACAAGTGGATGAATGATCTCTTTCTGTCTTGTTTCTTCTTCTTTCTCTCTCATTCTGCCTTTCAAATAAACAAATCCTTTCAAAAAAGGGCAAAGGGTCTATCTATTGTAGACAGTGGCCAAACAAGCATATGCAATGATGTTCAGCTAACAGGAAGATGCAAATCCAAACCACAGTGAGACATCACCCACTCTATATCCATGACAGTGGCTCTCCAATGGCAGCAGTAACTTGAAAACCACACCAGAGCCAGTGTGGGTGAGAATGCAGATAAGCTGGCACCATCGTGCAAGCTTGGTGGAAGCAGAGAACAGGACAGAGGCTGGGGCAGGAGCGTGGCAGCTCCCCAGCGAGGTAGTCAGAGACCTGCCCCAGCACCAGTAGCCCACTCAGGATGGTGACCCAGAAGAATTGGAGACTGGCTCTCAGGCACACGCGTGGATCTGGATGTCCACGGTAGCACTATTCACACAGCCAGAAGGTCCAAGCGTCTGTGAACATGTGAGTGGGAAAACAGAGTGAGCTATACCACGGAAGCCAGAAAAATGAAGTGAAAACCTAGAAAATGTGAGGGGACAGAGGCCAGGCACAAAAGTGAAGCACTGCGTGTTGGAAATGCCCAGAGTACACAAATTCACAGCGACAGGAAGTGAACAAGGTATTGGGTCGTGGATGTGATGTTTCCTTTTGGGGTGATGAGAACATGTCGACTGGACAGGCATCAGCTGCACAACCCAGGAATGCGCTCCCTTTTGAATGGTGTGCTTGACAATGGTTCATTCTACAAGCGCCCGTTTCAAGCTCTGGGCTCCCACTGGTCCTTGATTGGGTGCTCTCCTGGGGATTCCCTGTGACTGGCCATCCCTATGTTTAGGCTCCTGTTCACAAGTCAGCTCCCCGGGGGATGAGGGAGACTTCTGGTGACCCCTCGCCCACGCACAAAGTTACTACTTCCTGGGTGTCCACCCCTCCACTCACGGAGCAGCAAACCTCTGCCCCAGCAATCATGGCCCAGCCAAGTCACCCCTTCCCCTTTTGCTTCAGCAGCCTTTCAGTGCTGGCTCTGCCTGTGGGCCCAGGCTAACTACTGCCCGGGGACCAGGACAGGGCCAGTAGGCCATGCCTGGGGTCTGGGGCAGGTGCTTGGAGGTGGTTCTTGGTTGCCTTCCAGCTCCTACCTGAGGGTTCCTTGACCCCCTGCTCAGCTGACCCAGAAGAGCCTGAAGCCACCTGGCTTACCTGTAGCTCCCAGAAAATGCTGCGTGTGTGGCGGTGGTAGTAGTGCCTCAAGGGGATGTACTCCAGGCCCTCTCGGTTTGTCTTCAGGTAGTTTTCCACATGCTTGAAGAACCACGGCTTGTAGTAACTGCCAATGCTATTCAGCTGCAATGACAGAGGGCACTATGATGAGTTCACAGACAAGTGCTGGGCACGTGCTGGCTGTAATAGTGATCCCTGGCTTGTGTTCAGCCTATCTGGCCCTTTCCAAAGTTCAGTCCTGTTCAGGAAGGATAGCCTGTGTGAATCTTGGAAGCTGGGGGAGGGGACAATCAGGCCCAGCACTTATCTCTCCAAGGGAATTAAGTTGAGTGGTGTACCCGGGGCTAGGTTCCCGGTAGTTTGGGGACTGAGTGACCCCATCCTAGCCCAGTGCAACTCCACAAGGAGAGCATAGTGCAAGGCCTCATCGTATCTGCCCTAAGGCAGGACTTTCTCCCTGCAGGTGCACTGCTGCGAGCCTGCTCTCTACGAGGCTACAAACACTGAGCATGGGGCCTGGGTCCTCCTCTTTCACTGGCCCTAGGGTCCACTGAGACCCTGGGACACCCATGTCCTCTGCAGTTATTGTCACTTGTAGGAAGTTTACCAGAACACATCTGTACACTCAACAGTCCTGGACACCCTAGTCTCCTCTGCCTGAACTTTTCACTGTGCTGGAATCTGCTGCAGCCCCTGATGGCCATGGGCTCACTCTGCTATACCCTGGGACGACTTAGCTCCTTGCATGTCAGCTTCCCCCTCCAGAGCTTCCCAGTGAGAAGCATTCTGGAAGGAACACAAGCTCCGGGGCTGAGCCCTGACCCAGTCACTAACTGTGCAACCTTGGGCAGGTCACTATCTGCTCCTGTTTCTTCATAGGTAAAATGACACTAAAAACACAGACTTCATGGGCTGGCTGTTTGGCATGGTGGGCCAACCAGGTCTCCTAGTGGAGTGCGTGTGTCGGGAGCACTGCACGTGTGTCCTAAGATGGCGCTGAGACCTCTCCTCCCCCCAGAGCTTGGCGGTACACAGGTTTCAGGAAGTGCCTTCTGATTGGCCCGTAGCTACATGCTTAGCGCATGTGCTACGCGTGATCAGAGCTATGATTGGTGTGCCTGCATCGGTGACCTTTAAGCTGATTGGACTAGGACTGTATTTAGCGGTGGGGGTTTCAGGAAGAAGCGGGCGAGAACAGGAAGACGGAGACGGACGGATGGACTGAGACGGAGGACAGAGTACGACTGGGACGGACGGATGGATGGACAGAAGAAGACTAGGGGTGACGAGGAGGTTGGGGAATGAAGCAGAGACAAACGGGAGGAAAAGGGAGAAGTCGAGTCGACTGGCTGGGAAACGGACTGGTTGGAAGAATAAAGTGCCTCAAGATATAGAACCTGGAGTGTCGGGTGAATTCTTCTGCGGGATGGAAGACCCCGGCATGCGTGGGTTCAAGTCTCACTTCCAACCTCACATCCAGCCTTTCAACCTCTTGCCAGTGCAGAACTTGGAGGCACCAGGTGATGGCTTAGGTATTTGGGTCCCTACCACCCAGGTGGGGGACTCAGATCGAGTTCCGAGCTCCAGGCTTTGGCCTGGCCCAGCCCTGGCTGTTGTGTGGGCATCTGGGGAGTAAACCTGTCGATGGAGAGTCTCTCAGCCTTTTAAACAATAATTATTATCATTACATACTTTGTGTGAGGGTTTTTTTGTTTTGTTTTTGCCTCTCACACACACACATGTGCCACTCTGTCCAGTGCAGGTGAAGGTTTCTTTCTGAGCCAAGCCCAATGGATTAAGCCAGCACATTAAGTGCTAGCATTCTACTTGGGCATTGGTGTGATCCCCAGTTGCTCTACTTAAAATCCAAATCCCTGCTAATACATCTGGGAAAACAGCAGAAGACCATGGGCCTTTACATCCCCATGGGAGACTTGGAAGTAGCTCCTGGCCCAGCCCTAGCCATGTGGTCTTCTGGGGAATAAACCAGTAGATGGAAAACCTCTCAGGCCTGGCGTGATAACCTAGCGGCTAAAGTCCTCACCTTGTATGCACTGGGATTCCATATGGGTGCTGGTTCTAATCCCAGTGGACCCACATCCCATCCAGCTCCCTGTTTGTGGCCTGGGAAAGCAGTCAAGCACGGCCCAAAGCCTTGGGACCCTGCATCAGTAAAGCAGACCTGGCAGACGCTCCTAGCTCTAGGCTCCTGGCTTCGGATTGGCTCAACTTCAACTTGTAGTTGCTTGGGAAGTGAATCATCGGATAGAAGATCTTCCTCTCTGTCTCTCCTCTCTGTATATCCGACTTTGCAATACAAATAAATAAATCTTAAAAACAAAAACAGAAAACCTCTCTTCTCTCACTGTAACTCTGCCTTGCGAGAAAATAAGTCTTTAAAAAATAAAACAAAACAAAACAAAATCCCATCACGTGGAAGGCCAGCTCTCATGGCCTTTGAGACACCCACCAGGTCAGAGGCTTCCTCCGTGGCTGACATCTGCCAGCTTCTTGTGGTGGGTGGTGTGGAGGCTGGAGGGCCACTGAGTTCTGTGGGTAAGATGAGCTCATATCCAGCTGGGAATGGGCAAAGGGTTCAGAGGAAGTGGAGAGTTGCTCAGGCCTTGTGAGAGAGGCAGGATATGGTCAGGGCACGTCAGGGAGGGACATGAGGGAAGGAAACGCACACACAGAGGTGAAAGGCTCAGAGACACCCCATCGCAGGCTCCCAAAGGAGAATCATCAGCATGGCAGCGGCCTGCATCCCCCAGGGCGCGAGTCCTTGACTGCCCCATGGCCACTGTGGCCAGGCTCCTCCCTGTCACCTTGCTGAGACTGAGATGCCTGTGGCAACCAACAGGCTGAGCACTCAGCCCCACACCTGTTAGGAGGCCAGGCCAGGGCCTGAAGGTAGAAACCTTGACTGGTAGGCTCTGGAATGTAGGCATCATAAAATGAAACCAAAATGATCTACTCATTCCTTCCCAATTACAAAAGTTGCGCATGCTGCTCTAGGAAAGGTCAAAAGAAATGCCCCATTAGAACCCTACTCCGCTGCTGGTTGGGCTGCAGAATTGTACAGCCTCAATGGAAATCAGTATGGAGAACACTCAAACAACTCAAAATCTGCATACCATATGATCCAGAAATAGCACTCCTAGGAGTATATCCAAAACACCTGTTACACGAGAAACCAGCATGCACCCCTATGTTCACAGCAGCACAATCAGTAATTGCAAAAACTTGGAAGCAGCCAAAATGCCCATCAACAGAAGACTGGATAAGAAAGCTATGTTTCATTTACTCCATGGAATACTACTCAGCTATTAAAAAAACAAAATGCAGTTCTTTGTGGCCAAATGGGCCCAACTGGAAACCATTATGCTAAGGGAAATGAGCCAATCCCAAAAGGTTAAATACCACATGTTTGCCTTAATTTAAGATGCAATGATGTCAATCTGGAAAATAGTACCTGTATATTGTAATGTTACTTCAACCTCAAACAGCCTGTATCTAATGCAATAAGATAATGTGATGTAATCTATGAATCAACAATCAATGTGAGTCAGACTGCTTCTGATCTACATCAAAGAACTGTAAAACCTACTATACTTTTAATACCCTATGTTATTCCGTAATGGGGAGGGAGAGCAGAGAAATCTTCCATCACCCTAGAATGTGTGAGGAAGACGTGAAGTATAACCTATCAGGATCATAACTGGTAACTCATAGACAACAGACTCAAATCAGCATTAGACAATAGTAAAACTACAAAAGCATATGGGGGGAATCAGGAGCAATCCTGATGACCTCTTAACAGGAGGTCATACATGTGGAACGGGGTGGGGGGACCCCAGAGTGGAGCAGGTGGACAGGAGGAGGCTTGTATCCCAACCCTGAAGACTCCCAGATCCTCACCAAGGACTACATCCCAACTGCCAAGGAGACCACGGGGAATTGGAGTGCCTTTGGAGGCCGAGAACTCTGAGGTCACCCAGCCCCATTTTGGATCTACCACATGGGATGGAAGAAGTCCAAATCCTGCCTTGCAGGATCCAAGGTCATCGGAATGACAAACAGAAGCCCTGAGCAGTCCTACCCTAGAAGAACAGTAAACTTCCTTCAGGACTAGGGAGGGGAGCTTTCTCTGGTCCTTGCCTGGTTCCAACTTTGGGTCCCCACCCTATCTCGCAATTACCATCAGGAGTGCTCCAACAACCCCTCAAAACAAGCAAGCAAACAAACAAACAAACAATCAAACAAAAAAATCTAGAGTAGATAGAGAACAACAAGGAAAGCTTAGAATCAGACAGGAAATGGTCAGCGTGGATGCACTTATACCTCACTGGGTGGAACACAAAGATTAGCTACTCCTCACTGGGGTATGGAAGATTTCTCTGCACACCTCTCCTAAAACTGTTCACCTAAACTGTTGATATATGTCTTGTTAGAGTTACAGAGTTAGACTACCCGAAAAACAGCCAGGTTCAGCAAAATCATGTTTCAACGCTATAAACTGCTAAATACTAAAATTAAAATAGACACAAGACAGCTGAATAGTAATCTATAGCCATTTTAAGGTGTATAGAACCTGGTTGTATATAAACTAAAATTAAAATGTCAATGAAGAAGTCACAGGATGTGGTTCAGAACTTGCATTTTTTTAAACATATTGGTTACTCAATACCATGTCAATTAAATCCATAATGTTGTAAATTGTCATTGATGGTATGTTGGGGCTTTTAATTGATCGGGATGATACTCCGCCGGCTCTACCTTCAGACCAAAGATGGTCTCCCCAAGAAACCGTTGAACTTATCTGGACAATAAGATGCTGGACTTTATGCTTGGTAGATGCTTGCAATGAAAGAATCTCAACTGAATTTGAACTGTGGTAATGC
Organism: Ochotona princeps; assembly: GCF_030435755.1. Lineage (NCBI taxonomy): Eukaryota > Metazoa > Chordata > Mammalia > Lagomorpha > Ochotonidae > Ochotona > Ochotona princeps. The sequence continues at coordinate 43,937,687 of NC_080833.1, forward strand.
AACAACGTGGAGGAATCCACCATGGGGGGAGGGTTTGGGGAGGGGCAAGGGGAATCCCAGTGCCTATAAATCTGTGCCACATAATGCAATGCAATCAATAAAGAAAAAAAAAAAAAAGAAATGCCCCATTAATCTCACCACTGGGGACAGGGAGGGGGCTGCCACAACAGCTCCATACCCGCTAGGCCGGGTTTTCGGTGCACACGGGACTCTCCCAGACACACTGATGACTTGCCACTGCCAATGCCCTTGGCCGGACCTAAGCAAGTCACCTCGCCTCTCTCAGTTTTTTCATGGATACCCTGGAGAGGCTGACAAACTTGTGGTCTGTGCGTCATTGCCAGGTACTAGGTAGCTAGGTGACTAGGTGCTAGCTAACACATGCTGGCTTCCCCTGGGTCCCAGCACCCCCGAGTCCTCAGCACTCAGCACAGAGTCCATGGGCATCAATGCCTGGGTGTGATGCCAAATCTCAGAGGCACATAGCACTGAACTAGGCTGAACCAAGCAGGTGCTGTGTGGCGCAGGGGAGACTCCTCCTTTCTCTGACCCTCACTTCCTAATTAGGAGAGGGGACTACACCAGGTGATTTCCAAGTCCCTTTAAATGGTAAAATAATTGTGGCATCTAGGTGTATTTATCAGTGGCCTTATGACTGATTTCACATCTACTCATTCTACTTTAAGAGACCATTCAAATGACAAAAGATGTTCATAACTCTAGTCATCAAGAAAGCAAAAACTGGAAATCACTTACATTGTCAGCAGTGTGGCAAGGCCTTAGTGGGTGACAGGGCACTCGTTGAAAGCAATGCTATGTAGACAACTAGGATGGATGTGATGGGGGCACAGTGACCTGGGGAAATGCTCACCACACTAACCCAGCCAGGACAACCATGAACCTGTGCCTACAGCCAGAGACAAACTAAAGAAACTGCAAAGAGGTTCAGGCTCACAGGTAACCCAAGAGATGCAAAATAAAACCAGATACTATTTTTAACTCTATCAGATCGGCAAAAATGAGTGATACTATCCAGGCTTGGCAAGAATGCAGAGGAAATGGGGGCCAGTGCTACGGCACATCATGTTAAACATCCCCATACTGAAGTGCCAGTTTAAGTCCTGGCTGCTCTGTGGGGAAGGCAGAGAAGCAGAGCTCAAATTCTTGGGCCCCTGTCACCCACATAGAAGACCTGGATGGAGTTTCAGGCTCCGGGCTTCAGCCTGGCCCTGACTTGATTGTTGCAGCCATTTGGGGGGATGAACCAGTAGATGAAACAGCTCTCACTCGGCCTTTCAAGTAAATTAAATAATTAAATAAACAAATAAATGAATCCAGTCCCTAAAAAAAATACAAGGTAAAGGCATTCTGACACACCAAGCACAATTTTCCGGTGGGCTGCATGGTCATGTTTACATTGTTTAATGTGCTCAAACCCTTGGGTCAGGAAATCCATTCATTTGATTCAATCTTACACTAATGTTAACAAACAAAAGCGCTGGGATAGATGTAGGAGAATCTTAAAATCTTGGGGCAAATCTTATGAATATTTGGTGTAAGAGCAGACAGCTTAGGCAATTGAAGCACTCACCAAGAAGGCACTGAATAAGGCCAAGTCTTTACTTGCAACAATAGGGTGTTGCAGAATGAAACCAGGACAGGCACAGGCACATGCATGAGCACACATGCACAAGTCCCAAAGAATGCACGATGAGCCACGATGAGGGGCTACCCTGGGGGCATCCAGACATGCAATGTGGCTTCTGCCTTATGCATGTCAACAATGTTTCACTACTGCTATCATGTAAAAACTTAAAGGAAAACCCAAAATATATGTATGGAAAAGGAGAAAATAATTCTGAGCAATGGCTGGCTTCCAGTCATGTTTTAAGTAGAGTCTTTCCCTTTTACTTGTTTACACCTCAAAGTCTTTACAAATCCTTTTGAAGCAGATAAAAACTTGCTATTAAATATTACAAGGTATAAGGTGAAGGCATCAAGTCCATCACCTTGACCCTGGCCTTATTAACTCATGGAAGTTTATATTAGTTCTTGGAACTTCATTTTCCTTATCTCTGAAGTGATGTTGCTGTGAAAGATTACCAGCAGCTGGCATCATGGCACAACAGGTTCATGTGCCACCTGTCGTGTCAGCATCCCATTATCACAGCACCAGTTCAACAGTCAGCTGCTCACCCAATCCAGCTCCCTGCAAATGCGCCTAGGAAGGCAGCAGAAGATGGTCCAAGTGCTTGGATCTCTGCCACCCATATGGGAGACCCAAACTGAGCTCCTGGCTTCAGCCTGACCCTGTCCCAACCAACATGGTCATTTGGGGAGGGAACCAGTGGTCAGAAAGTCTATGTCACTCTATCTTTCAAGTAAGCTAAATAAATCTTTGGCAATGACAGAGACAGAAATGGTGGTAGGTAGACACAGGTCTGCACCCCAACTGGACTGACCCAGGGAGCAGGCTCAGGGAGGTATAGGGTCAGCATCAGCCCGCCCAGGCCTCCCCCTTCCCTGGTCCTGGTCCACAGCTGTGGATGCCCTGGCCCACCTTGCTGGGATCTGCTTCATCAGTCATGACCCCTGTCATGATGACAGCCTCCTCCAGGGAGTAGAGCAGGCCCTCCACGAAGTGGTTCTCTGGCCGCTGGGACTCGCGGGTAAATTTCTCACAGATGGCTTCCATGCCTCGCACCGGCTCAAACCGCAGCTTGACATACTTCTTGGCGGGGATGATGCGGATCTCGGCGGCCACCAGGAAGCCCAGGGTCCCGCAGGACCAGGGCACGGCATAGAACAGGTCTGAGTTTTCGGACTGAGAGACAGAAGAGACACATGCAGAGAGGGTGAGTCCGGATGTCATGCTGTGGCATGCAGTTGGTGGGGGATAAGGACCCCAGAGCCTCAACTAAAAACTGGCCTCTACCTAGTACAGACCTAGGCACTGACTGTGACCCCAACAGCCTGAGCTTTCAAGTTTCAGATTCCCTCTGCAGCATCCACATGGCCTCAGTACTGGGCACACTGGCCAAGATGGCCTCCTTTCCCCCTTCCTCCTGGGAATAGCCCTTGCTCCACAGTCAACTTGAGGGTAGGGCCACGACCAGTGCTGCCCAAAATCCCAAATAGGACTGTAAGGAGCAGCGGTCCAGACCAGTGTTAAAAAGGGCCTACCTTTACTCAGAGGCAGAGTATCCAGAGGACATCAAAAGGCCTCCCTTTGGAACCATAACCGATATTTACACAGCAAGTGTTACAGCAGTGGTTAAGGCTACTTGAGACAACTGCATTACCTATCAGAGTGCTTGGGTTTAAGTCCCAGCTCTGCTTCTGATTTCAGCTTCCTGCTGATAGGTTACCCTGGGCAGGAGTAGGTGATGGCTCAGTCAAGTCCCTGTCAGCCGTGTGAAAGTGCCAGAATGAACTCCAGGCTCCTGGTTTTAGTTTGGTCCAGACCCAGCTGTGGCACATATTTGGGACTCAGAGTCTCCATAGCTCACCCAGGGTTTCCCAGAAAGTGTGCTCAGGCGAGACATCACCTGGCGTCACCCTTACACTAGACCTACATCTGGCTCTGCCAATCCTGTTCTAACTCCAGCATTTTCTTGTTCTGATCACTGTCCTGGAAGCTGACAGCTGACCTCTCCTCTGGCCATTCAAATTCCAATTCACCCATTCTAACAAGCTTCCTGTTGAAAATGCTGGGCCTTGTCTTGGCTTCACCAGGAAGATGGCCTAATGTGGTCTCTGGCAGCCAGCCCTTTAGTGGTTGGCACAGCAGGGCATGGCAGGGCATGGCAGGGGAGGGAAGCCATTGCAGGGAAGCTCTGCTATGGGTGTGGATAGCCCCGTGACTGCAGAATTGGGCCATGGATCCTGGCAGCTACAACCAGGCCCTGGCCATGTGCCTGGTCCTATGCACCTGTTTGCTCTCTCTGCCCACACAGGGTCAGATGGGAACCTCAGAGAAAGATGGGGGCATTCACATGTTTGTTCTTGGCTGGAAATGAACGAGTTGGTATATGTTGCGGGGTGGGGGTCACGACCCAGACAAACATAGGTAACGTGCTGGCAGGGGTGTGGCTCAGTCAAGACCAGAGCTCCCAAGAGGAGTTCCTCCCTACGCTCTCTCCAATGAGGCTGACAACCCCGACCTTCTTTGAAACAGCCACCCTGGAAGGCTCACACTGCCCCTCCTGCTCGAGAAGCCACTTGCCCACTCCAGGACACACGGCTTCAATCCTGTCCCACTCCTTAGGTCAGTGTCTTTAATGTCTGATCCCATTTGGCATGTCAGAACTGTCTTCCATTTATCTAGAACAATCTTTCCTCAGCATCAGATGCGCACGTGTCACGCTGAGGTCTGATGTGCCCCAGCAGAGAGGCCTGGGGTCAGGGATCAGGGAATCTGATGATCTCTGTGTGCATTCAGTGGTGAGGAATTTACTGGTTGACCAAAGGCAAGTTTACCTATTTCTCTGTTCTCTAATTTCCTAACTGTAAAATGGGAATAATAGTAGCATCTACCTCATAAGATTGCAGAAGGATTAAATGCATTAATATATATCAAATAGAGCAGCGTCAATGGACATATAGTTGGGGGGAGGGGACTATATAAGCTTTTGCTGCTATTACTGGTAGAGACAGACTAAACAGGTGCATTTGAAATGCTGCAGCCTTGGATGCCACCTCCTTCCCCTCAGCATCCCCCTGCTCCCGAGCTCACCGGTGTGCATCGCACGAAGCTGCCGTCAGCCAGGACCAGCTCATAGGCAGTACAGATGTGCTGGAACAGGCCGTACTTGTGGGATGACGACTCGATGCCCGTGCCCATGATCAAGCCCCCTGCCGAGATATGCATGTTAGTGGGGGAGCTCTGGGGTGCAGGGTAGGGGTGACTTGGAGCTGGCAGATCGTTCTCACTCCCATCCCAGGACAAGGGACAGGGTAAGGCTGGCAGGGAGAGGGATGACTCACTATCTTGGCTGCAGGAGTGAGCAGAAGGGCAGAGCTGGGAGGCATGAGGGCCCCTATGAGGTAGGAAGTGGACAGGCAGATCCCTCACCCTGGCTAGCCACACCTAGAAACCTGCCATTGTAGAAGGGACTTTAGCAGTTATGGCGTCTGCTGGGAGCCCACAGGAACAGACAAGAGAACAGAAGGTGCTTCCCAGGGAGAAGAAAAGGTGTGGGGCAATGGATCCTCCAGGAGTTAGAGCCCAGACTTCCTCTGTGTGTTTCCTGCGGTAGGAGGGGAACACTGGGAGCCAGGCCCACAGGAACAGCCTCGAGCCAGAAGCAGCAGTGCCAGCTGCAGCTGCTCAGAAACAAAGCAGCAGGCAGTGAATACCCCGGCACTGGAGTCACCCAAGTCAGAGTGGCCACTGCTGGACTAGACGGAAGGGGACAGAGACCCCTGGGCTCTCAGCCTGGGACTGCCTGCCTCCTCTTGTGCATGATCAGGGAGTCCTCACCCACTGTGAGGTCATCAAGCTCAGGCAGCACGGGCAGAGTCCAGCCAATGGAGTTCAGCAGCGCAGTCACCTGACCCATGGTCACCAAGGGCTCCACACGGACAATCTGTTGATACAAGAAAAGATTCCAGTTCACAAGGAGGTTGCCAGGCCTAACAGAGACCCCATGTACAAGAAGTGCCCTCTCAAGCCACGCCACTTCCAGCCAATTCATATGCACAGGGATTTCTACACAGGTCTTCTGGGCTCTTTCCAGAACATTCCCTATCTTCAATGACAGTGAAAGTGATTCCTGGCTCAGGGCTAGCCAATATTAAACAGATTAAGTTTTTACTTATTTTCATTTTCCTGGAGAGGCAGAGAGAGGAGCAAGTATCTGAGCCCTCACTGTGTGGCATTCCACAGTGCACATCAGCAGGATGTCAGATTGGAAGATGTCCCACACAGGGACCTAAGCACTGTGATACCTGACCTCTGCATCATCCTTCCAAGTACCTGCACTGGGGACACTCAGTTTGCTTTCTTGGTTTACAGCAAAAAGCTCACTACCGCTCATTCATTTGGGAGAGAGCTTGGGTTTGAGACCCAGCTCCACTTCCAATCTCAGCTTCCTGCAGTTGCACACTCTGGGAGGCAACAGGCAGTAGCTGAGACCCTGCCACTCGGGTGGGAGACTTGGTTGGGTCCCAGCTCTTTGTTTCGGCCTGGTCCAGCATTTGTAATGGTGGGTATTTGGGGAGTGAAGTTTTATTTATTTATTCGAAAGGCAGAGTTACACAGAAAGAGCTCTTACACCTGCTGATTCATTCCCCAAATGGCTGTAAAGATTGGGACTGGGCCAGGCCAAAAGCAGAACCTTTATCTGGGTTGTTCACACAGGCAGGGGTCCAAGTACTTGGGCCATTCTTATGCTAGTTTTCCAGGCACTTTAGTAAGGAACTAGAAGTAGGACAGGAAGTAGAGCAGTCAGAACTCAAACTGGCATTCATGAAATACTGGCACTGCAGGTAGCCGCTTAATCTACTGTGCCACAAAACTGACCTTAATACAAATGTTTCTTAAAATGAAAAGAAACCAGATAATAGCATTTGGGGTTCACATAGAGCAGAAAATAGTATCTGCTTTCAGAAGCCAGACAGGAAAACCTCACAGTTCACAGCTTCTGATGAACTAACAAAACTGTTTGAGCAGGACCCTCAGAGCGCGCCTCCCATTGGGGATCTGGGATGGATGGGAGATTGGGTGGGGCTTTTCCCTTTGTTACTCCCCTAACCCCAGATACAGGGAAAAATTATTAGTGTGGAAACAATGGTATTACCTACTTTCACCCTGTAGCCCTTGACCCTATGTACCCTAATCAACTAAGTAAGATTATTAACTCTATGTTTGGTATACGCTTGCAATGGGGAATCTCAACTGAACTTGAGCTGTGGTTATGCAACAAGGTGGAGGAATCCACCATGGTGGGAGGGTTTGGGGAGGGGTGGGGAGGACCCAAGTATCTATGTAATTGTGTCACATAATACAATGTAATTACTGAAGTTAAATAATAAATATAAAAAAAAAAGAAAAAAAAATAATTTAAATAAATAATAAAAATTTTTTATTAAAAAAAACAGGAAACTGGAAATCTATGTAGTGGGATAAATGTTTGTAATTGTACAAACATAACATCTGTTTTCATAGTTACATGTCTTGAAGAGATTAAGTGACAATTTAAAATAATGAAAATACCCCAGCTGTAGGCAGCTGCCTAGGCTGCCTCGTACCTAGGCAATATTACACTGTTGGGAGAAAAGCAGCCAATAGCTGGCTGGCATTCTGGGCCTAGTTCATACCAACTGTGTTAACTACACCAGTTTTGCCAGCATAATTAGTTATTTTTTAACATCCAATCTGCAACAGACTGACTTTGCAGGAAGAGACCTGAAACCCAGAATTTCAGTCCAAAGGTAAGCTTCTGGTACAGTGCTGGACTGGGAGCAGGCAGGTCAGGGGATCCCAGGCAACCACTCCTACCACAGTGCTAAGTCAGAGTTCTGGAAGGGGGGCCCCATCGATGGCCTTTGGCAGGCCTAGGACCTGAAGGGTTCTAGGCAGGAGTGACAAGCCAGGGCCCTGACGCTGGGGTCCTAGGCAGTCTGCACTCACAGCATGCCACCATATCAGACTAGGGGCCTGAGGTCCAGAACCTGGGACAGGGCACCAATGATGGGCCGTGCTATACACATGGTGTGCCAACATGCTAGTCTGGGAGTAGCAGGCCCGGGGCCTGATGGGCCCTGGCAGACAGCATGAATGGTGTCCACCACCATGCGAGGTTGGGGGCCTAAGTCTGGGGCTTCTTGGGGGGAAGAGTTAACTGGTGGCCTTTGGCAGTCTAGGTGCCTGATGGGTCCTAAGCAGGCAGCATCTGCAATACAACACTGTGCCTGTCTGGGAGTGGCAGGCCAGAAGCCTGAGGTAGAGGTCTGAAGGGGGCAGGTCCACTGGTGGCCTTTGTCATCACCAGCAAACTTGGGTTTTTATGTCCAGTTGGTCTCAGATGGCACAGGATCTCCAATCTCAGGGATAAGAGCCTGTGTGTGTGTGTGTATCTTAGTATTGGAACACAGTGCATGCTGTGCTGCCCTCTATGCTGATTCCTGTACAGGGGAGAGGATCATGCCTCAGTGCAGAGGAAGGATGAATTGGCCTGCTCCTGTGAACCAGACAAGGACCTTCCATGCCTGTTCAAAGGACAGAAAAGGTCAATGACTTTTGGAGTGGTGAAGATGATGCAGCGGACACAGCTACATTTTTTTATGGCTCATATGAGATAGAGAGATTTATGAACCTGGGACATGCCCCTATTCAGCATGAAGTAGCTACAGAAGATGAAATGAATCTACAGCCTTCAGCAACCCTTAAGAATAAAGGTCAGAAATCTCAGGGAAAGGAGGATGAAATGGAGCAGGTCAGTTGCTAGCTAGAGTCATGAATTGGAAGTCACACCTCCCCCACACTATGGAATACTATCTACCTACCTGTCAATCAAATGACCCCTTCCCAAAGATATATGTCCCCTCAGCAGGGACCTGGAGGTGGTATCATGTAACCTCTCCCACTTCTAAGCTCATAAGAAGACAGTCCATGGGAAGGAATACTCTCTCTTCCTGTAGACATAAGGTGAAAGTATAAACATGTCCCTCCCTCCTTTCCTTTGCTTGCCCACTCTATCCCAGAATGTGTGTCTATGATTTCCTCACCTTTTAAATAAATTTTATAATAAATAAATAAATCTCTTAAAAATAATGCAAATAATATGATTTGGAGTTTATAATATATGCAAAAGTAGAAAATAACAATAGCGCAAAAGATCAGTGAATTATTTTAAGACTTTTACACTGCATACAAAATGAGATGATCTCACTTGAAGGTCTACTGTGACTGAAAGTGTATGTTCTCTAAATCTGAAGCAACTGCTAGAATCACAAAACAAAGACTAACAACTAACAAGACAACAAAGGGACTAAAACCAAACCATAAAAATTATTCAGTGATCCAAAAATAGACATGAGAGAGAAAAAAACAAAGAGAGAGATAAAGGGAGCAAAGAACAAAGAGACAATAAATAGCAAGGTGACAAATTTAAACCAAATCATAACATTTACCATAAGTGGCATCACCACCGAAATGAAAAGGCAGAGGGTGTCAGATTGGATTAAAAAGACAAGATCCAACTACTCGCTGTCCACAGAGAAACACATTTTAAATATGAAAACATGTTAGGTGAAAGCAACACAAGAAAAATACACACCAAGCTACTACTAGACAAAGTCAAGGTGGCTTTATTAATGTCCAAGAGAGGAGATCGCAGAAGTAGTAGCACAGGTGGAGATTTTTTAAAAAGGTTAATTCATAATGATAAAGGCAGCAATGAATCAAAATGACACAAAAGTCTTAAACACTGCTATTCCTAATAACAGAGATTTGAAACACATGAAGTAAAAACTTCATGGACCTGCCAGATAAATCAGTAAAGCACAACTACAGGCAGAGATCTCAATCTCTTTCCTAATAATAATTTTTAAAAAAAGAAAAGAAAAAGTAAAGAGAGGTTGATGTCATAGCATAGCAAGTTAAGCCTCTGGATTTGGAATAAACCAGGCCCAGAATGCCACCTTGCTATGGGTTGTTTTTCTTGTAGGCAGCTGCCTATAGGTGGGGTAAATGTGTATCTTTATTAAACTGAATATTAGTGAAAACCAAGTAAACTTCAGTGTCTGTTTCTAAGTAGAAATGCATCTGCTGGATATCTTAAAAACCAAATTGGTAAGAGAATGCTTAATCCAGAGGGGTTAACTGGATGCTCCCAAGAGATGTGTAGTTTTTGGGGCCAGTGCTGTGGCTTAACAGATTAAGCCGCCACCTGCAATGCCAGCATTCCATAAGGGTGTCAGCTCAAGTCTCAGCTGCTCCATTTCCAATCGAGTTCCTTCTAAAGGCTTGGGAAAGCAGCAGAAGATGGTTCAAGTGCTTTGGCCCCTGCATCCACATAGCAGACCTGGAAATGCTTCTGGCTTGGGAATGGCCTCAGTTCCAGCCACTGCAGCCATTTGGGGAGTGAACCAGCAGACAGAAGATCTCTCTGTCTCCCCTTTCCTCTGTAATTCTGCCTTTCAAATAAAAAGAAATCTTGAGCAACATTATTAAGAAACTTGACCTAATTGACCTTTGTACACCACCTAAAAATATCAAAATACCTTTTTTTAATACACATGGAACATTTACCAAGAACATCCTCTGGACCATGAAGTAGGTCTCAATCAGTTGAAATGCATTCTAATCATACAAATAAGCTTTCTGACAACTGAATTAAATCATAAGTAACAAAAAGATCTACAGAGAATTTTCAACTATTTGGAAATAAAACAAAACACTTTTGAGTAAACCACAGATCAAAGCAGATATCAAAAAGAGAATCAGAAAATGTTTTGAAATGAATAAAAAGGAAAAGAACATCTTGAAACTTGTGGGCTGCACTAAAAGAAGTGTAGAGGGAAATTTACGGCACTAAATATCAGTATTAAAGACAAAGGTCTGAATCATTGAGATTAGTCTTAATCTTAAACTATTAAAAGAAAAGTAAAATTAAATCTAAGTGAAACCCAAGGTAAGGAGAAAGGGAAATATCAATGCAGAAATTGGTGAAATAGAAAACCAAACAAAATAAAACAGAGAAAGCAATAAAATCAAAAGCTCCAAGATCAACAAAACTGATCAGCTGTTATCCAGACCAATCAGAGACTGCAATATTATATAAAAAACCAGGATCTCCTGATGCTAAAAGGGTTTTAGATAACTTTACGTCATTAAAGTATAGACCTTAGTAGAAGCTTATCTGAGAGCAAATACATAAAACGGAAGAGCGTTTGTCAACTGAAGAAATCAAATTTATAGTTGAAAACCTGCTCAAAGAAAACTCCAGGCCCAGACAAATACACTTTATGGAGTCTGTAAAACTCTTGGAGGAAAATCTCCACACTCAGGGTTCCTCGTGGAGACGCTCACCTGGCCGGAGCATTTAGTGTATTCTCTTCATTAAACTTCACTAGCACACTTACGGAGCAATCAAACCCAAAACTCTCCCACAATGGCTTAAGCCAAGATTTCTTAATTAGGGCATTAAATTGCAACCTACAGAAAAAAAAAAAATGAATATATTGGACTTGGTCCAAGTTTGCAGCTTCTGGTTTTCAAGACAAGTCAGTCTGGGAGAAAATATTTGCAAGTCATGAACTGAACAAAGAATTTGTTTCCATTTTTCTTTTAAATGGCAGGAGACCACTAAAGATACACAAGTAATAAACATACCAATGAAAAGATGTGCAATACTATTGATCCTTAGAGTAATGAAAACTAAGCTACTGTACATCTATGAAAATAGTTAAAATTAAGAGAACTAACCATACCAAGTTTGTGACAAAATGTAGAAATGAGACATTCTCATTGTTGATGGGAGTGCAAAATGCTACAACCTCTTTGGACCACAATTCAGTAGTTTCTTCCAAAAATACCATACAATCCAGGCATTCCGTTGCTAGTTATGTACCCAAGAGAAAAACTCCATGTGTCCATACAAAGATGGTACACCAATGTTCCTCACCACTCTATTTATATTAGCCCCAAACTGCAAACAGCTCAAATATCCATCGGTAAGGATGAAAACAAATGGTATATCTGCAAGGATGAGCAGGCCACCAGAATGTTCTCTACAGACATTTCAATACATCCCCAAATAATCACATGGAGCCAAAGAAGCTCAACAAAAACAGGGGCCACATTCGTAAGACTCCATTTCTAGAAAACTCTGAATACAAACTGATTCACAGGGACAGGATGCAGATCACTACTGACCTAAAGAATGTGGGGACAGGAAGGCAAGGAGGGGCTTGAAGAGGGAAGACCAAAGGGCATGAAGACTTTTCAGAGTGAGAAAAGTCTCTCCCTGGCAGTGGAAAACGGTTTCATGGGTGCAGTGGTATGTCACAGCTCATACAAACACACTTTAAATACATGCTATGGACCACCTGCCAAGGACACATCCATTAAGGTGCTGTGACAATACAGTACATACAGAGGGCTGGGTGCTTGGTGCAGCAGTTTAGACATCACAGGGGAAACTGCATACCATATCTGAGTTTCTGGGTTCAAATCCTGGCTCTGCCCTCTACTTCAGCCTTCTGTTCATGCAGACCCTGGGAGGTGGCAGGTGATGGCACAAGTAGTTGGGTCTCTGCCACTCATGTGAAAGACCCAGATTGAGTTTCTAACTCTTTTGACTTTGGCCTGGCCCAATCCTGTTAATGTAAGAATTTGGGAGTGAAATAGAGAATAGAAAATCTCTAATATGTATGTCTCCCTTTCTCTGCCTCTCTCCCTCTCTCTCTCTTTCAAATGAAATACAAAAAATAATTTTTAAACAAGGCAGGGTAAAGAAGTAACTGGACCAAGGTCTCACATAATAGGGAGTCATCAAGAAGACAGCCATTTAATGACTCCTACATTATTGAATATAGTCTTCAATTAGAAACAAAGCTGTGATACAACCTCTTCTTGCCGGGCAGCTTGTAATTACACGTAAGACCATGTCCTGAAGCCAGGTTTCGGGAAGCCGAATCATCAGACGGACTGAAGAGTGCCTATTGCTAAGGCTCTTAAACAAGCGGATCTACAGGGAGCTTGTGCCCAAGCCCATGCCTTAGAGCCACCATCACAGCCTGCATCTGAACCAGATAAAACAGGTTCCCTTTTGTCTCCATTTTGTCCATGAGTTTCCCCATCCCTAACATCCTGTGGAATTCTAGACAACTATAAAATCCGGCCGAGCTCTCCGTGAGATGGGGCCATGAGCAGTCTCCACCCCCGAAGATTTTTGAGGTGTGGAGGATGGCAATGGTGGGCAGAGCCTTCTGGGACTCATCCCTGTCCTGTAAGAGCCCCCTGCTCCCACCGCTGTTCTAACCTGTTTCTTGGTGTCCACCTCCAGGATGTCCATCAGGTTGATCATGATGTTTTTGTGCGTCTTCTTGTACTTCCCCACACGCAGCGAGACGGTCAGCCAGCCGGGGCGGCCCGTGCACATGAAGGTCTTGCTGCCCTGCTCCTTCCATTCCCGTACCTGCAACCGTGAGAGAACAGAGGCTGAGCCGCGCAGTCCTGCTTTTGGGCAGAGGGGAACTAGGAAAGCTGTTTCCATCCATGCTGTGGAGGAACCAACATGTTGCTACAAGGCAGAGTGAAGAAAGCATGAAAACACAAGATCAAAGGGTTCTGAAAACAGTAATTGCCAAGTTCAGGAAAGGTTATGTAATGGCAATAGGAGCAATTACAAAAAATGACCACCACGGTCTGGGCACTGCCACCATTTCAGCAGCCTGTGGTATGCTTCCTTAATTCTCACACCAACCCTGAGAGCTTGTCTGATCCCCAGTCTACAGATGGGGAAACAGAGACCAGCAACTTGCCAGAGGCCACACCTCTCATAAATGCAGACTTCAGGTTAACATCCAGGACCATCTGACCATGGGCCTGGAGGGACAGCTGGGCTTGTAGTTCACAGACTAGCAACTTACCGCTTACGGAGGTGTCTGTGCCAAGCCCTGTTCTGTGCATGCCCCCGTGTTAGCATGCCCCAGGTAGCACTTTGAAGGGGAGGACAAAGGACAAAAAAATATCATCCAGTTTGGGGAGAAAGAATTTCTGCCAAGACTCTCTGTGAATAACCAGGGCAGGGCAGAAACCACTCCCCTACCCCCAGTGATGGGTGTGGGGAGGGACGACAGGCCCACCAGGAACACAGATAAGAGGTCCTTCCTCCTGAGATAGGGCTATCTGTCATTGTGACCTGTGACCATCTGGTTCCATTTCACCTGATTCCAATAACCTCATCTCCCTCTGGTCTAGGTGAGTCTGACACAGCTTCCCTGCTCCAGGAAAAGGGCACATGAAAGTTCTCATTCTCTCCTGGCCATGGTGACAGGCTCAGGGGATACCTTAGTCAAGCCAATGAGACTGGTTCCAGAGAGGCAATCTCTTTTATCCCTGGGGGCTGCTCCACAGGTTGGACATAAGCCAGAAATTGTTAGGGCCTCTACAAGGAGACAGTCCCGCCACGAATGAAGAGGAAAGAAGTGCTGGGAGATGACTGATGGGTGGAAAGAGAAGGAGATTAGAGAGAAGGGGTTTTAGATCCACTCATGCCTGAGCCGGACTTTTCAGGGCCCGAATCAATAAAGCCCTTTTTTGTTCAAGGCAGTGTGAATCAAGCTTCCATCATGTGCAACCCAGGGTCCTGGCCAGGTTGCCTGAAGGAGGTTACACGGTAGCTGGCCAGGCAAACAGCTGGACACTATGCTATGGTGAGAGCACCTAAGGCAGGGCTGTTCAAGTTAGCAGTGGGGGTGCTGAGGGAGAGATTCCATGACTGGTAAGGCCTTGCCCAGGTCCAGTTCTGCAGTCTAAGGGAGTGGAGTGGAGGTGCAGCACGCGAGCTGGAGGATGGGCCAGATGAGATCCCTGCGCAAGCCTGCTGCATCCTGATGGGAGCCAACCTAGATTTTGGGCAGAGAGGCAAGCCCATGAAACACCACTTTCAGGGCCGTGTGCAGACCCAGTGGAGGTGGAATGGGGCAAAGGGTGGGTGGGAGGGGGCAACTGATTCAGGGAGCTTTTGCAGCAAGCCAGGCCAGGCGCTGCAGAATTAAACGCACCAGGCTAGAATGAAAAGAATGAAAAGGAAGAACGGCGAGAGATCGGGCTCTAGAATCAGGCGAACCAAGTCTCAGCCCAGCATATCAGCTGTGTCATCCTGGGTACATGACCCCGGATGCGAACCTCAATTTTCCTATTACAGACAAGTACAACACCTACCAGGGTTGCTGTGAGAATTACAAACAAGGGATACCCATGACGCAGGATGTGACACACAGCAGGCCAGGGCAGCGGCCAGGTCCTCTGTGCACTGTTCTAGTGAATCCTAACAAGTTCAGTTGAACAAACATTCACCAGGATTCTCTGTGCCAAGTCTCACTGGATCAGAGGTGAATCAGGTAACAGTTCCTGCCTGCCAGGAGCTCAAGGCTGACGGGAAGACAAATAGGTGCATGGAGCCTGTCAACTTGGGGAAGGGTGATGCTGCCAAGGGATGGTAAACAAAGTCCTCCAGACGGACTTGAACCATGCAAAGCTAGTGCAGTTGAGCAGGGTCCTTACAGAAGCTACATTCTCCCCACTGGCAGGGCAGAGCCTAAGCCATGACTGACTGGAGACGGCCACAGCACCACAAACCCATCTCCGCATGTCCGCAGGCTGCACCCACACTGGCACACAGAACATGGAGGCTGCTCTGTCAGCTGCTCCTACAGTCTGTGGGGCCCCGGAAACAGAAGCTCTCTGCAACCTGATGCCAGTTAAGGCAGGAACATAAGGAGGGGCAGAGGCAGCCAGGAAACTGCCTGCGAGGCCAGCCACCCATGCCAGCCCCGGACTCGGATGGAGGGGGCTCCCTGCGAGACGCTTCAGGGGTAGCAGAGTCCGTGGGCGCCAACACAGGGAGGATGCCTACAAGTTACTGGCAGAGGTCAAGCAGCGAGTCAACCAAGTGGCTCGCCAATGGGGGCTGGGGCCTGGCCTCCACCTTCCCGCTTCAGCATTCAAAAGCGTGGAAAGCACCCTGCTGCTGGCAAACTAACTCCAAACTCTAACCTGTCGTCAAGGCACTCTCCAACCCGGCTGGAGACCGCCATTCCAAACCTCTCCCCTTCCTTGCTTTGCCCTCACAGGTCTTTCCACCTGACACACCTTCCCCCCATCCTTTCCTCTACTTCCGGGCTCCACCTCCCGGAAGCCTATCCCCCTCAGAAATCCTGGGTCAGGGAGAGGTACTTGGGTGCTGGGTTCCCTCCAGGTACCCGCTCACGTGCTGCACACAGTGGGCAGTCCTTCAAGACAGGGACGAGATTCTGTCTCCCCTTTTTCCCTCTAGCACCTATGCCTTTTCTGTCCCCCTTCCCAAGAGGGGGTTTCCCTCATCACAGGTTTGTCCCCATCCCCTTCAGCACCAGCTCCCGCGGGGCGTTCCGGCTGGGTTCCCACCCGTGCACCGCACGCGTCGTGCTTCCTTGCCGACCGCTAGGCACGCTCACCTCGGACCGAGCGCCACTCACCTGCTTCTGGATGTCCCGCACGCGCTGCTCGTGCAGGCGCGGCGCGCTGCTGAGCTTGAACACCACCCAGGCGCGCACGTAGTAGTAGATGTCGAAGATGAGAGAGAGCGGCAGCAGGAAGAGGCACACGAACACCCAGCGCTGGTGGATGAGCACGAACTCCAGCCCCTTCACGCGCACCCAGAGCAGGAAGAGTAGCGCGCACACGGCCAGAGACACGGCGGGCTCCATGGTGGCAGCGGTGCCCGCGCGGGGAGGGCTGCAGCTCGCGCCGCCTGTCACCGCCGCCCGCTCCGCGCCCGCCGTCCACCGCGCAGGGAGCCTCCGGGTCGCCCGCCGCTTCGCGATTGGCTTGGGTAGCCAAGGTTCGGTGGGCCGAGACCCGGGCGACGGCCAATGGCGAGCCTCGCCGGGGATCGGACCAGGAACCCGCTGCTTTCATTGGCTGTGAGTACCGGCTCGCTCCGCCCCTTTCTCCTCGCCGACGCACGAGGAGGGGGCGGCCGGGGCCGGGGGCGCCGTTGGGGTCAGCTGCGCGCTGTGGGGCCGGGGCAGCCCGCGGGCGGGCGGCGGGAACCCGGGCGGCCGCTCCTCGGGGCTGGCCTCGGGGCTGCCCTCACGTCTCCTCACGCGGCGCCTCCTGGACTCGCGCGTGGAGCGGTCACGCGTGGGGCTAGACTACCCAGGGTGGCGCCCCGGACCCTGAGGCGGCCACCCTGCAGGGGCCCCGTGTGCGCGTCAGGCACGAGGAGGCACCTCTGCCTAGTTCCTGGCGCTTTCCTGTCAGACCCTTTGAGCTGCACAGCGGTCCTAGGCGGTGGGTCCTTGAGGACTCATTTTCTACAGGAATGTGAGTCGCTTTGAAGTACAGAAGCCGTGACTGACTTGGTCGCCTTTTGTGCGAGCCTGGGGAGGCCTGGCGAAGAGCGACTGCAGCCCCGAGTGCCCGCCATTGTGAACCCCTCAGGGTCAGGGCTGTGGACAAAGCAGGTAGACCTGCCATCTTGGAGCCAGCAGGCTAGGGGTTAGGGCGTTGGATCCATCAGTAACGGCTTAAAGCAGCGTCCTTTACCTTTCTTCAGAAAGCTCTGGAAGTTCCCGAGCAAGTGAGCAAGCGTGACATACCAGAGCCTTGTGGCTTTGACCTTATTTGCCTGTGGGATTTCCTTCCCTGAGGGGCATTCCTAGGAGGTTCTCTGCCCCCCTCCCTTGGCTGAGCTAACCTTACTCATCCTGGAAAGTGACTCAGGACCACTTCTAAAATTGTCCCTCTGGTAGCTTCCTTCCCTTTTGAGTTACTCATGACACCCGGCATCTGTTTTGTGAGTCTTCCCCAGTTGTCCCTCAGCCCATAAACAGTGTAAGAGATCAGTGCCTTCGTGTTCCCGTTTGTAGATCTAGTACAGGGATTGGTGGGCAATACACATGCCAGCGTGTGTTGACCAATGGCTGAGTTATAGGCAGAGGTCCAAATGCTCAGTAGCAAAGTCCAAAGAGTGAGACTGTGCTGGACTCCAACAAGGAACCCTGTACACCTATCCCTTCTCACGGAACAGCCATTGCTGGCTGCTGGTACACAGCTAAGTCTAAAAGGATATGTCCCTTCAAAGAGAAATGAACTGATGTGGTGTGAAAGGATGAATGCTGAGTAGCTCATGAATAGCCAATATTAAACATTCAAATGCAAGATTTTGATAGAGTGGGTTAAATCAAATATGTACAGGGTTAAGATTTTACCTACTTCACTTACTTTTTTGAAGTTGCTCCAAGAAAATATACAGGTTGGTCTTGAGTTCTCTCTAGAAGCTCTAGCCGAGGAGTGGGGGTAGGCGTGCACATGGAAAAAGCCTTTCCTAGCTCCTGGCTACTCTTAGGTGTTGGCAACTGATAGGCTTTGCTTTTAAGATTTATTTATTTTTGTTGGAGAGGCAGATTTACAGAGAGGAGAGACAAGAGAAAGGTCTTCCATCCAGCAGCTCACTCCCCAGATGGCTCCTAGATGCTTCTTTGAGCATTTCTGGTGAATGGGTCACTGAAAAAGTCAAGTTCAATCTGAAAGTTAGCGGCAGTATTGAGAATCTTGTAGGAGAAATGGTGGAAATTGCTGATCAATAAGAAGAGTTAATAGCAGTAAAAGTTGGTTAATTGGAATAATTTCACACTTGGGAGGAGGAATAAGCCTTCCCAAGTACCTAAGGCTGATCTCTAGCAAACAACTCCGGAAAAGCGAAAGCAAGGAAGAGGTACTCAGAACGATTGAGCTGAGATGCCTGTTCTTCTGTCCGTCTGTCCTCAGATTTCTGCATCTTCTCTCTCCACAAACCCCAGCCCTGGGAAGTGCCATTGTCTGAGAAATATACTGTCACGTTGAGTAGGGTCCATTAGTTTGTTTCGTTTCTTGAATAAACAAACTGTTCACCTTTGTGTACAATTTATGGACTTTAGCCCATCAAAGAATTATTGGCTGCCTGAGTCCAGCCCTTCCTCCTGCTGCCGCCTTGCAGCCGACTTCCCCCAAGCCACAGCGCCTGGCAGACAGGGCTCTGTTCTCAGTCATTTGAAGTTTTTTTTTTTTTTCTTTTTCCTTGAGAGGTCATAGGAATGAGATCCTGTGGTATGTAATCTTGAGCCCATTCGTTTTTGCTGAAGTCAAAGCAGCTGCTTTGAATGGGGAGTCTGCTCATTACTTCATGGACCATGACAATACATGTAACCAGAGCACTTACAAATAGGATGTTTTGGGCAGCAACTTCTGAAATTAACTAGAAGGTAAATAAAATCCCTTTCATACAGGATAGTTCAGAAAGTTCTTGGAAGATGGCATTAATTAAAAGATAATTTTTAAAATATTTTTTATTGGAAAGGGAAATTTACAGAGAGGAGAGACAGAGAGAAAGATTTGTCTGGTTTTACTCTGGCTTACTCCCTAAATGGCCACTACCACAGAAGCTGAACCAATCCGAAGCCAGGAGCCAGGAGCTGGCGTATTTGTGCAGGGTCCCAAGGCTTTGGGCCATCCTCTGCTGCCTACCGGCTATAAGCAGGGAGCTGGAAGGGAGGTGGAGCAGCCGATACCTGAACAGATGCCCATATGGAATCCCATCACTTGCAAGGTAAGGATTTAGCCATTAAGCTATCACTCCGTGGCATAATAATCCTTCGCCTGCAGCTCCAGCATCATATATAGGTGCCAATTTGTGTCCCAGCTGTTCCTGTTATGGTCTGGAAAGCAGCAGAGGATGGCTTGAATTTTGGGGCCCCTGCATGTACCCAAATGGGACACCCAAAAGAAGCTGCTAGCTTCAGATCAGCTCAGTTCTGACATTGAGACCATTTGAGGAGTGAACCAGTGGATGTAAAACCTTTGTCTTTCTCATTTGCTTTATAAATTTGTCTTTCAAATAAAAATAGACCTTTTTTAAAAAGTAATTTTTAAAAGGAAGTATTTTTATTTGAAAGTGTGGCAGAGATATCTTGCACTTGTTGGTTAACTGTCCAGAGGATATAATAGCTAGGACTGTGCCAGACCACAGGAGCTTCACTCAGTTCTCCCATGTAGATGGCAGAGTCCCAAACACTTGAGCCATTCTCTGCTGCTTTGTTTAGGCCATTAGCAGAGAGCTGGATCAGAAGTGGAGCAGCTAGTACTTGAACCAGCACCTGTATGGAATGCAGCAATTTTGCCCATAATACCACAATGCTAGCCCTGCTGGTTGTTTTAGCCAACCAGCCTGCAGGTGACAATAGGAACTATTGATTTGTGTTGTTTTAAAAATTGGGGGCATTCAGTACCTCACCAAGGAGCACCGAGGACTACATCCCTACTGCCAAGGAGACCACGGGGAAATGGAGTGCCTTCGGAGACCAAGAACTCTGAGGTCAACCACCCCCATTTGGATCTACCACATGGGATGGAAGAAGCCCAAATCCTGCCTAGCAGGTTCCAAGGTCATCAGAACAACAACCAGGATCCCTGAGCAGTCCGCAGAAACAGAACAGTAAACTTCCTTCAGGACTAGGGAGAGGAGCTTTCTCTGGTCCTTGCCTGGTTCCAACTTTGGGTCCCCACCCCCTCTCGTAATAACCATTAGGAGTGCTCCAGAAACCCCTCAAAACAAACAAACAATCAAACAAACAGAAAAATCTGGAGTAGATAGAGAACAACAAGGAAAGCTTAGAACCAGACAGGAAACGGTCAGCGGGGATGCACTTATACCTCACTGGGTGGGACACAAAGATTAGTTACTCCTAACTGGGGTATAGAAGATTTCTCTGCACACCCCCCCTAAATATGCTCACCTAAGCTGTTGACATATATCCTGTTAGAATTATAGAGTTAGACCACCCAAAAAACAGCCAAGTTCAGCGAAATCATGCTTCAATGCTATAAACTGCTAAATACTAAAATTAAAATAGGCATGAGACAGCTGAATAGCAATCTAAGCCATTTTAAGGTGTATAGAACATGGTTGAATGTAAACCAAAACTGAAATGTCTATGAAGAAGTCACAGGTTGTGGCTGAGAACCTGCATTTTCCTATTAACATATTGGTTAATCAATACCATGTCAATTAATGCCATAATGTTGTAAATGGTTGGAAATATTATGTTGGGACTTATAGTTGATTGGGATGATACTCTGCCGGCTCTACCTTCAGACCAGAGATGGTCTCACCAAGAAACCATTGAACTTACCAGGACAATAAGATGCTGGACTTTATGCTTGGTATATGCTTGCAATGAAAGAATCTCAACTGAATCTGAACTATGGAAATGCAACAAGGTGGAGCAATCCACCGTGGGGGGAGGGTTTTGGGAGGGGTAGGGGGAAATCCCAGTGCATAAAAAAATGTATCACATAATGCAATGTAATTAGTTTTAACAAAAAGGAAATGGAATAAAAATATATGTTAAAAAAAATCGGCGGCATTGGATTAAGACCAAGTTTTCCTGATTAGTGTTTTATTCTGGGAAATTGTGAGATGTGTCTCATCTTCTCATCATTTGAATATGCTCACTTGATTTTTTTTTAAGATTTATTTATTTTTATTGCAAAGTCAGATATACAGTGAGGAGGAGAGACAGAGAGGAAGATCTTCACTCCTGATGATTCACTCCCCAAGTGAGCGCAAGCACTTGGGGGCCAATGGTGTGGTGTAGTGTGCTAAGCCACTGCGTTCATCACCAGCATCCCATTGGGTGCCAGTTTGAGTGCCAGCTAATCCACTTCTGAGCCAGCTCCCTACTAATGTACCTGGGAAAGCTGCTGAGGATGGGCCAAGTACTTGGCTCTTATACCGTACCCATGTAGGAGGCCTGGAATAAGAACCTAGTTCCTGGATTTAGCCTGACCCAGCCCTGGCCATTGTTGCCATCTGAGGTGTGAACCAACCAGTGGAAGACCTTTCTTCATCTTTATCCTACTCTAACTCTGCCTGTCAAATAAATAAAGTAAATCTTTAAAACAACTAAAAAAGAAAAAATGCATTGACATAATCACGTGTTCTGATAATAAGATCGAGGTTCTTTCTGGTCTCGAGATGCCAGTATTAAAATCACACATATGGGGCCCAGCACGGTAGTGTGGTGGTTTAAGTACTCACCTTGCATGCGCCAGGATCCCATATGGACGCCAGTTCTAATCCCGGTGGCTCGACTTCCCATCCAGCTCTCTGCTTGTGGCCTAGGAGAGCAGTCAAGGACGGCCCAAAGCTTAGGGACTCAGTAGCCGCATGGGAGACCCGGAAGAGCTCCTGGCTCCTGGCTTCAGATTGGCTCAGCTCCAGCTGTTGCGGCCTCTTGGGCAGTGAACCATTGGACGGAAGATCTTCCTCTCTGTCTCTCCTCCTCTCTGTATATCTGCCTTTCCAATAAAACTAAATAAATCTTTAAAAAAAACATCACACATATGCGCATGCTTTGTTGTTCTGACTGTGATGGTGACTGGTCCCAGACAGATCAGGTAGTTTGAAAACACCTGTTTCGTCTTACAGGCCTGTAAGACAATTTTTGCTGAATTGTTACTTTTCCCTGTTTACCCAAGGGTTGGGTTCCATCTAGGCTCTTGTTATGTGTATTTTTAGTTCCTTTGGATTGCACTGGGTATGTGTACAGATGTGTGTATGTGTGTGTACACACCTCCATATGTGCAGCTTCATTGATCCAGTCTATTCCTAAATGGCATTTAACTTGTTCCCAAAGTTTAGTTACAATGAGCAAAGTTTCAGTTAATTTTCCTTTTTGTCCATGTTTTCCAACTTAGGAAATTTCTTTAAATGCTGTCCACAGCAGATAAAAATGCCCCTTTACTTGCACCCTGACCACCCTGGCACCGCGGCTCTCCATTTGGCTTTCTGCTATTTCTTTGTCACACATGTAGGCATTTTGCCTAAGACCAACCCACCAAAAGGAAAGGCAGTCACCTGCCTGCATGTGTAGCTGGTCATATTTTCCAGTTCTCAGAAAGAAGGAAGGACATGACCAAGGCCGACCAGTCTTGGCAAAGGCAGGAGAATCAGCAAACATGAGTGGCCTTGCCAGTTCTGTCCTTGGTGTTGTGGCAGCCCAGAGTGGAGTTACCCTTGGATATCATTCCCAAGGGCATTTTGTGGTTGCTTTGAGGCAGCAATGTTGTCTCTGTGTCTGTGACAAGTTTTCTGACCAGTGCTCTGGAGGGCAACACTTAATCACTAATGAACCCATCGATATATCTTTGATTACTGGGGCAAGCATTGCCTAACAATGAAGACATCTCTGCCTGTTATCAGAGAACTGATAATCTAGATGCTGGGAGGCACTGCTGATGCCTAAAGACATTGGGTTCCTGCCAACTATGTGGGAAGACCTGGATTGAGTTCCTGGCTCCTGGCTTCAGCCCAGCCCTTGTAGATATTTGTAAAGTGAATGAGCAGATAGGAGCTTTCTGTTTGTCTCTCTGTCTTTCAAATAAATAAATAAATAAATAAATAAATAAATAAAGTTTAAAACACCATTGCTACTATTAATCTACTAAATATCTAGAGCAGTCAAGAATTCCCTGTGTTTTAGCTTGTGTCTCTTACTATTTATTCAGGTGTTTAAATCATAGCCTTAACCAAGTTATGACAACTTGAAGCATGTCCAGGCTTTGCCCAGTGTTCAATCATAAGATTCTTCTCAAGTTGCACAGGAGAGACACAGTGAGTGGGACAGAAGCGGACTTCAGTCTGGACCTGCCTGGGCTCTGGGGGCTGCTCCCTTCGGGGTGAGTACACTGAACAAGGGGGGAGGTCTCCAGGGCTGGGCTAGGTAGGTCCACCTGCTGCTCTCATTGGGCAGTGGACAGGATTGGGGAGGGGTGCGACCTTGGGCCTGGGGGTTTAAACTTCCTGCAACCTCTTGCTTGTGGGTGGGTCCTAGGACTGAGCGTCTCATGCCCGGATCCCAGAAGCCAGCCACCACGTGCACGTGGTGAGCTGTGCCCGGGCAGCCAGTGCGCCATTTGGTACTAGGCTCTGCCTGCTGGCCGCCTGGCTGGGACCTCTGGGGTTTTGGTTCTTTGAATTGTATTGCTTAGGTAGCTCCAGGTTGAACCCACTGTGCTTCTGGGAGGTGAATATATCCTAAAGATTCCCAATGACAGTTACTGTTCCTCTGAAGAACGTGTTATCACTTAGCAATGCTGAGCACCAAACACCAGTTCATGCAAAAGCTAAGGCTCGGGGCTTGTCCAGCAGGATCATATCCTATTACCTGATATGATGATGGATCAGCAGATGGGTCACATTTGGCAAGGCCATGGCGTTAACTAGCACTTGAGAACCATACCCAGGTGTAGATTCTGTAGTGGATATGTGGGCCAAACCCTGTGGAAATTCTAGCCCCACTGGTTAGCTCAAGAGTTGGAGTGGTGATGGACTAAGCTAGGTGTGACCAAGGAGCTTGCCATCAATCACAGGTAAAGGAACCCACAACAGTCTGGACTGGTCAAGGCAGCAGCACCTGAATGTGCATCCTGACTAGGGTGTGGGGTAGGCCGAGCTACAATGTTCACCAGCTCATACAAGGCCAAATGGAAGGCCAGACTTTGCCAGGCACTGGCCTAAACCCAATGGCATGCATGAGAACTGGGTCTGGGAGTGGATAAGTGGAGGAACTTGGGAAACTCCCCTGGCGAGTCATAGCTCCCACTGGTGAACATGTGGTCCAGACCTCTGGGGGTCAGACAAACTGGGCAAAGTAGCTCCAATGGCTGGCTAATGTGTGAATTGGTAATGGAACGGGTGTACTGGGCAGGACTGAGCAAACCTTAGCCCACAAGTGAAACTAGAGACCAGGATGGAGCACAAGTCATGCTGAGATAGGCTCTTATACCTACTGATCTGTGTGAGTCAGGGACGCTAAGCCACAGTGTCTAAGACAGAGGCCAGGACAAGTGAGGGGCTGTGCCAAGCTGAGTCAGAGCAACCACTGGCATGCACGTAATTTATGGTTTGGAACAGGCCCAGTTGGGGAGCTAACGGGACACCCTAACTGAGTTGAGGTTTCCACCAAGGGGCATGTGGGCTGGAATGGGGGCTGTGTTCTGATCAGGAAACAGTTGTAGTCTCCCTTGGCACAAGTGTGGACTAGGACTGGATGCACCAGGCTGGGCCAGACCCCAACAACATCTGGTGTCCTGGAAGACCAGGGTAGATGTGGGACTGACTAGGCTAAGTCTCAACCTCTATTAAACCATGTGTGAGCCGTATGTGGGTAAGGAAGAGCCGTGGCTTGGCTGAAACATCCAACAGCAAGAACCAGCTTGGGTTGAAAGCCAGTCAGGAAAAGCCACTGTTCCTGCTAGGACAACAGGTGAACTGAGTAGGGCTGGCTCATTGACCCCCTGGTATGCGCAAAATCTGGCACTGGGAGAAGTTCTGATGGAGGAGCCTGGGCAACTCCTCTGGCAGGACACAGAACCTGCAGGTAAGCTCAAGAAGCATGATAGGAAACAGCCCAGAGTAGGCCACGGAAAGTTTCCCACTGGCATACATTTGGCATGGATTGGGGGCAGACCAGGCTGAATCAGTTCATGTCATCCACTGGCAAATCCGAGCACCAGAACAGAGTGTGGGTCGAGCCAGGTTCAGTCGCAACAAAAACCAGTCCACAATACAGAATGCCAAGGTGAGGTTGCCTGTACGAGATGTGGTTGCAGTTCCCATCCAGCACACATGAGAACCAGGAAGGGAGGGGGCAGAGCCGGCAGGGGGAATAATGGGGTGGGGTTCCCTTGCTGGAAGGCTACTCCCAGTGGACAGCGTGAGCTGGGATGTTGGCAGACCAGACTAAGCAAGGCTACAACACCCGTGAGCCTCATGTAGACTAGATCAGGGAAAAGCCAGGCTGGGCCGATTATTCCTACTGGTGCAAACAAAATTAGAGTGGGTGAGGGTTGTTTGGGCTTAGCCACAGCATCAGCTGGCAGAAGCTGGCCTGGGAGCTAAATCTGTCAAGTCAAACCACAGAATTACCTGGAGAGTGCATAATCCGGGAGTGAGAGAGACCTGGGAGGGAAATAGTGGGCTCCTCCCTCTTGAGTTACCACTACCATGGGAGGGCACGAAAACTAGGACAGGGGCTGGGGTGGCTAGACAGAGAGGCACTCAACAACATCCGTGAGGGCTTGATTGTTGAGTTGGTTAGATGGAACTAAGCTTCAATACCCATCGACATGTACTAGAGCCAAATGGGATGTGGGACAGACTGGAATAGTCGGCTACACATACTGGCATACCAGGGGAGGGGAGGGCCTGGTGGGGGTTATTGTGGGTCGCTCTGATTAGGCTGCAGCTCCCACTGGTTTATGTGAGGGCCGAGTATGCATTGGGCAGAACCAGGCTGGACTGCAACACCCATTGTTTCCCGTGGAAGTGGGGCTGAAAACAGAACTAACCCAGCAATTGCAACCACCAGCTGATTGAGACAATGGACTGTACCGGGCCCTGTACTTGCTAGTACATACAAGAATCTGGTCTGGGAACACCTCAAAGTTTCTTTGGGGATCTCCCCAATTGAAATGGTGGACTCAGAACCCTAACCATCAAAAGACAGAAGACAGAACAAGTCAATCAACCACCTCCGCTATATGTTGGCAGCGAAATACGGGGCAAATGGAGACTCTATGATGGACTATGTCAATCAGTGGATTCTTCAACGACCTCATTGTGTTTGGAGTGACGAGATTGGCAGCAATTCATAACTGGTGAACTATCAAAAACACTTGAGCAAGTATCTCTGAGCATGCCCCACATCTGGGACTTGGGGTGGGTGGGAAACTGGGTGGGGCTTCTCCCTCAATATCCCCCTCTACCTCAGATACAAGTAGGAAACAATATGGACATAATAGTCTTACCCACTTCCCTATAGCCCCTGAACCTTTTTACCGTAACTAACTATGTAAAGATTGTCAAAATAAAATAAAAAATGGAAAAAAAAAAAAAAAGAAGCAGACTTCATGAAGCCAAGGCCTCACTGCTCAAAACGTGGCTTTGGGGACCAGCACAATGGCTCAACTGGTTAATCCTCATGTAAGTGCTGATATTGCATATGGGCGTCAGTTCATGTTCCAGCTGCCCCACTTTCCATCCAGCTCCTGCTTATGGCCTAGGAAGGCAGCCTAGGATGACTCAAATCTTTGGGACCCAATACTCACACAGGAAACCCATAAGAAGCTCGTGCCTCCTGGCTTTGGATTGGCCCAGTACTGGCTTTTGCCACTATTTGGGGAGTGAACCAGCAGATGAAAGATCTGTCTCTCCTTCTCAGTAAATATGCCTTTCTAATAAGAAATAGGTAAATCTTAAAAAAAGAGAAAGAAATAGGTAAATCTTTTTGTTTGTTTGTTTGTTTGTTTGTTTTTTAATGTGGCTTTGGTCAGGCAGCATCCAGCTGTGTGTTTGCCCATTCAAGCTGCAGAATTGCTAACCCAGAACAGCCTGTACTGTGTGGCTTGAAAACACTAGGATTTGATTTCTCACAGTTCTGGAAAGTTCTGGAAAGTTCAACATCAAGATACTGGCAGATCTGATGTTTACTAAAGGCCCATTCGTCTATCTTTGTATACACTCACATGGTAGAAGAGATAAGGAAACTTTTCTGAGTTTGGGTGTTTTGTTTTTATTTTTATTTAATAAGGGCACTAATTCCATCTATTAAGTCTTCCCTTCATGACCTCATTATCCACCACAGTGTCTGCAACCTCCCACCATCACTTTGGGATTGAATTCAGTCAGGACTTTGACAGGGTCACAAGCATTCAGTCTAAAGCAGCCTGGGAATGTGGCAGAAATGCAGCACTCAGAGCCTCCCCCAGCCGCATTGAATTCCACTCTGCCTTTTAACATGGCCTTGTCTAGATAGAAGGGCCAATTTGCCGAGAGAATAGTATTTAATCTGAAATCTAAAAGAGGAGGAGACACCTTCCAGGCAGCAACTGGGGCTAAGCATCGGTTGGGATAGAGGTAACACGCTCCCCAAAGGAGAGCCACAGGCCTGGGAGGAGCCATGGAAAGCCATCCTG
The DNA here is from genome assembly GCF_030435755.1 of Ochotona princeps. Lineage (NCBI taxonomy): Eukaryota > Metazoa > Chordata > Mammalia > Lagomorpha > Ochotonidae > Ochotona > Ochotona princeps. The sequence goes on from NC_080833.1 coordinate 43,965,420, forward strand.
TTGGCTGGAGCTGAAGGTCAAGGGGAGCACAACAGAGAGACTGGCAGCAGTCATGCCCCTGCTAGGATTTGGAGTTTTATTTTGGAGTAAGGAGAAGTCAAACAAAGTTATGGAGTTGTCTCATCAGATTTTTATTTTCAAAACTAGCCAGGATCAATGAGTGTATTTCCAGGTTTTGCAGAGTGTGAGTTTTATACAATTTAGGAAGCACCCCCTCCCCTCAAAAATGTTTTCTTTTATTTTAACTGGAAAGGCAGATTTACAGAGAGACGGAAAGACAGAAAGATTTTCTATCTGCTGGTTCACTCCCTGGTGGCAGCAATGGCCGAAATTGAGCTGATCTGAAGCCAGGAAGCTTTTTCCTGGTCTGCTGTGCAGGTGCAGGGTCCCAAAGCTTTGGGCCATCTCCACTGCTTTCCCAGGCCACAAGCATGGAGCTTGAAAGGAAGTGGAGCAGCTGAGACACAAATTGGGGCCCATATGGGATTCCAGCGCATGCAAATCGAGGATTTAGCTACTAGGTTATAGTGTCAGGCCCATAAATATTTTTATTAAACTGCTAGATACACTTTTCTAAACATCTTTTATTTATATTTTGGGGCTACTGTCAAGCAAATAATTCCTTCATGTGACAATGACTTTTTTAAGATTTATTTTTATTACAAAGTCAGATATATACAGAGAGGAGGAGAGACAGAGGGGAAGATCTTCCGTCCGATGATTCACTCCCCAAGTGAGCCGCAATGGGCCGGTGCACGCCGATCCGATGCCAGGAACCAGGAACCTCTTCCAGTTCTCCCACGCGGGTGCAGGGTACCAAATCCTTGGGCCGTCCTCGACTGCTTCCCAGGCCACAAGCAGGGAGCTGGATGGGAAGTGGAGCTGCCGGGATAAGAACCGGCACCCATATGGGATCCCGGGGCTTTCAAGGCGAGGACTTTTAGCTGCTAGGCCATGCCGCTGGGCCCGTGACAATGCCTTTTTAAAGTGATTTTTAATTTTTTTAATTTTACTTTTTGAAATTTCTCATAAAATTCTGTATAGTCTGGGATTCCCCTCCCCCTATTTCCCACCCCTAATTAATTTTTCCAATAATGTCACAACTCTTCATAAGGAGTTACAGTTCCATCAGTCTGCTATTTAAGTGTGCCCCAACATTGCTGGTACAGACAATGTCAGACAGTCCATCATCCCATTGTCTAGATATATCCAACACTTTCACTGGGAGTCCATCTTTTGTTTGGAAGCAGAGATGCATGTTGCATCGTGTCTTCACATCTGGATATTGTAGTCTCCATTACTCCAGCACTATACATTTCAATTTGCATATTAGAGAGAGCATATGGTATTTGCCTTTTTGGGATTGACTTATTTCACCGAGCATAATGATCTCTAGTTGGGACTATCTAGCTATAAATTGTATAATTTCATTATTTTTAATGGCTGGTTAATATTCCATGGAGTAGAGGTACCATAATTTCTTTAGCCATTCCTCTTTGAATGGGCATCTGGGTTGCTTCCATGTCTTTGCTATTGTAGATTTTGCTGCTGTAAATATAGGATTACAGATCCCCTTCACATATGTAGTTTTAATTTCTTTTGGGTGTCGGGGTCTTCCGTCCCACAGAAGAATTCACCCGACACTCCAGGTTCTATATCTTGAGGCACTTTATTCTTCCAACCAGTCCGTTTCCCAGCCAGTCGACTCGACTTCTCCCTTTTGCTCCCGTTTGTCTCTGCTTCATTCCCCAACCCCCTCGTCACCCCTATTCTTCTTCTGTCCGTCTGTCCATCCATCCCAGTCGTACTCTGTCCTCCGTCTCAGTCCGTCCGTCCGTCTCTGTCTTCCTGTCCTCGCGCGCTTCTTCCTGAAACCCCCACCGCTAAATACAATCCTAGTCCAATCAGCTTAAAGGTCAGCGATGCACGCGGCAGGCACGCCAATCATAACTCTGATCACACGTAGCACACGTGCCAAGCATGCAGCTACTGGCCAATCAGAAGGCACTTCCTGAAACCTGTGTACCGCCAAGCTCTGGGGGGAGGAGAAGTCTCAGCGCCATCTTAGGGCACACGTGCAGTGCTCCCGACATTTGGGTATATTACTAGGAGCTGGGTCATATGGCAGGTTTATTTGCAATTCTGTAAGCACTCTCCATACTGCTTTCCATATTGGTTGTACTAGCCTGCATTCCCACCAGCAGTGAAGAAGGGTACCGTTCTTTTCACATCCAAGCTAGCAGGTGTTGTTAGTTGAGTTCTGAATGTAGGCCAATCTGACTGCAGTTAGGTGGTACCTTACTGTGGTTTTCACTTGTATCTCTGATAGCTAGGGAGCCTGAGCATCTTTTCATGTCTGTTAGCCATTTGAATCTGTTCTTTTGAAAAATATCTGTTCATTTCCATTGTCCATTTTTTACAGGTTTTGTTTTGTTTTGCTGTCCCTGGGTTTCTGAAGCTCTTTGTAAATCCTGGATATTAGTCCCCTATCACTTGTGTAGTGTGCAAAAATTTTCTCCCATTCTGTTGGTTGCTTCTTCACTTTGTTAATTGTTTCCTTTGTTGTACAGAAGCTTTTTAGTTTATGTAGTCCCATTTGTTCATTTTGGCTTTGACTGCCTTTGCTTTTGGTGTCTTTTCTAAGAAGTCTTTCCCTGTTCCTATTTCTTGGAGTGTGTTTCCTATGTTTTCCTTTAATAGTTTGATGGGCTCTGGATGTAGATTTAGGTTCTTGAAGCATTTAGAGCTTCTTTATTTTGCGAGCTGCTATTCAGTTGTCCCAACAGCATTTGTTGAATAGACCAGGTTTTTTCCCTCAATTGTTTACAGTTTTCTTTTTTTAAAGATTTATTTACTTTTTGTGATGAAGTCAGATATGCAGAGAGGAGGAGAGATAGAGAGGAAGATCTTCCGTCCGATGATTCACTCCCCAAGTGAGTGCAATGGCCGGTGCTGCGCCGATCCAAAGCCAGGAGCCAGGAACTTCCTCCAGGTCTCCCACGTGGGTGCAGGATCCCAAAGCCTTGGGCTGTCCTCGACTGCTTTCCCAGGCCACAAGCAGGGAGCTGGATGGGAAGTGGAGCTGCCGGGATTAGAACCAGCGCTCATATGCGACACCAGCACGTTCAAGGCGAGGACTTGAGCTACTAGGCCAGGCCGCCGGGCTGTCTTTTCAGTTTTCTTGTCAAAGATTAGTTGTCTATACACCTGTGGGCCCCCTTCTGGTGCTTCTATTTTGTTCCATTGATTTTCTTTGATTCAGTACTAGTACCAGACTGTTCTGATGACCACTGCTCTGTAGTATGTATTGAGATCTGGAATTATGATTCCTCCACATTGATTTGTATTTTTCAGGATAGCTTTGGCTATTCATGGTCTCTTGTGTTTCCAGATGAACTTTTGTATCCTCTTTTCTATTTCTGAGAAGAATGTTTTTGGAATTTTGATTAGGATTGCATTGAACCTAACCTGTATATTACTTTTGGTAATATGGACATTTTGATGATGTTGATCCTGCCAATCCAGGAACATGATAAGGTTTTCCATTTTTCAATATCTTCTATTTCCTTTTAAAATGTTTTATAGTTTTCATAGTAGAGGTCTTTTAGAGATTTAATTAGCTTAATTCCTAGGAATTTAAGATTCCTCTCCACTATTTTAAACGGGATTGTACTTACAATTTCTTTTTCAGCCATGGAATTATTTGTATACACTAGTGCCATCAATTTGTGTAATTAATTTTGTATCCTGCTATCCTGCCACAGTCTCTTATGAGTTCTAGTAGTGTCTTGACAGTTTTTTGTTCTATGTAAAGAATCATGTCATCTGCAAATAGATATAATTTCAGTTCCTCTTTTCCAATCTGGATTCCTTTAATTTTTTTTCTTGCCTAATAGCTCTGGCAAGGACTTCCAATACTATATATTGAAGAGTAGTGGTGACAGTGGACATCCTTGTCTAGTCAGATTTTAGTGGAAAGGCTTCCAATCTTTTCCCATTTAGAATGATGCTGGTATTGGGTTTTTCATAAATTGCTTTGATTGTGTTGTAGAATGTTCCTTCTTTGCCTATCTTGCTTAGGATTTTCAGTATGAAGTGGTGTCGGATTTTAACAAATGCTTTCTCTGCATATATTGAGAGGATCATATGGATTTTATTTTTCATTTTATTGATGTGATGTTTCACATTTATTGATTTGCAGATGTTGAACCATCCCTGCATGTCTGGAATGAATCCCACCTGGTCTGGGTGAATGATCTGCCTGATGTGCTGTTGGATCCTGTTGGCTAGTAGACAATGAATTTTTTAAAAAAATTCATTTTATGACACATTTTCATAGGCTCTGGGATTCCCCCAAGCCCTCCTCCCATATTGGGTTCCTCCGTATTGTTACAGTAGTACAACTCATAACCAATCATAATTCCTTCATTGCGGTCATGGACCATGCAGAGAGTACAGCATCTTTTTGTCCAGAGACAATGACTTTTTAAAAGGTGTATTTATTTTGTTTGAAAAGTAGATTTACAGAGAGAAGGAGAGACAGAAAAATCTTCATCCACTGGTTCACTCCTCAAATGGCTACAACACCAGAGCTGAGCTGATCAAAAGCCAAGAGACAGGGGCTTCTTCTGGGTCTTCCTCATGGGTGCAAGTGTCTAAGGACATGGGCCATCCTTTGCTAGTTTTCCAGTCCATAAGCAAGGAGCTGGATCCTAAGTGGAGCAGCCGAGACTAGAACTGGTGCCCCTATTGGATATGAGTGCTGGCAGGCACAGATTTAGCCTTTGTTCCACTGTACCAGCCCTGAGACCACAATTTTTAATATCATTTTATGCAGGGAGAATAAAATGATTCAGTCCTGAAGTATGTAGTTGATTCGTTGTTTTTTGTTTGTTTGTTTAATGTTTGTTTATCTGTTTGAGTTATACACAGAAAGCAGAAAGGTAAGACAGTGAAGAGTGAGAGGAGAGATATTCCATCTGTTGCTTCATTTCCAAGATGACTACAATGCCAAGGCTGAGCTACCCTAAGCCAGGAGCCAGGAGCTTCATCCAGATTTCCCACGTGGGTGCAGGACACAAGAAGTTGGGCCATTTTCTGCAGCTTTTCCCACACTGTTAGTAGGAAAGCTGGTTCGGAAGTGGAGCAACTGGGCTATGAACCAGCTTCTGTATGGGAGGCAGTGTCACAGGCAGTGGCTTTCCTGGCTGTGTTACAACGCTAGCCCCTCAAGTTCTGTTTTTTTTTTTTTTTTTTTTTTATTGTTAATAAGTGCGAAAAAGCTTTAGGTACCCAAACACGAGGAATCTTCAGAAAGTTCATGTAAAAAACTGCGTGGATTTCAAACATATTTTTGCACCAAACATCTTTTAATTTACTTTTTTCCATGAACTTTTTCCAGTTCCCTTGTCGTTATTGTTAAGATCTTAAGATTGTTAGCCAATTTAGGGGAAACTCTATTAAGTTTCTTCTGAGGCTTTCTTCTGTAAGATTTCAAAGCATTTCAAATGTTTTCACATAGCAAATAATCTCTGTTTTCTGAACTAAGCATACTGGTTGGCCTGGGTTTTGACAAATGCTCTTTTAAGCAAGAGGCCCTGAGATTTCAGCATTCAGCAATTGCATGTAAATCCTCTGTTGTGTTCAGCTTCAGAGACCACAGACTGGAGTTGGGCGTTAGGGGAGAGACACGCGTTTCCTGGCCAGGGATCAGCCATGAACTGGAGAGGGAGGCAGGTGAACACTGAGAATTTGGTGTTGCAGTTAAGATACCGCTTGAGACACCCACATCCCACCTCAGAGCGCCTGGAGTTGAGTCCTGGATCTGCTCCCAATTCTAGTTTCCTGCTAATGTGCTCCAATGGCTCAAGTAGCTGGATCCCCTCTATCCACAGAAGAACCCCAGCTGGCCCAGCCCTGGCTGCTGAGGAATTTAGGAAATGAGCCAGCAGATGGGAGATCTCTCTCTCCCCCTTTAAATCAATTAAAACATTTTAAATGCAGTAAATGAGCACTTCAAAACTCAGGACAAATAGAACATGAGCAAAAATACTATGAACATTGCATATATGTTTATAATTCTTGAATAGAATTATTCAATATGAATCCCATGAATATCCATCCCATGAATATCCATCATGTAATGGCAATGTGCCTAACACTGTGTCATGCAGGTTGGAAAAAGAAATGTTGGCTAATCTAACAGGCCCGCTAGCCCATAGATTGCAGTTTGACAGGTAAGGTATGCAAGCAGAAAGAACAGTGCCAGTTGGAATAATGCTAAGAGCTAGGATACATGGCTCAAGCATTTGTCAGGCAGGATGATGATTAACTTTAGGTGGTAGCCTAGCTGTGCTAAGGGATGTGTAGATAGCTGATAAGGCATTATTTCTGGGTGTGCCTGGGTGTTTCCAGAAGAGACTGGCATTTGAGTCAGAGTTAGTTCACTGACTAGGAGTCTCCTCCATCACCATCCAATTGGCAGAGAGCCCAGTTGGACAGAAGGAAAGGCAAATCTTTCTCTCCCCTCTCCCTGCCCCTCCCTGTCCTGGGGCTGGGACACCTGTCTCCTCCCGCTGTCAATCATCAGAGCTCAGGTTCTTTGTCCTTCCCACTCTGGGAGTTGCACCAGCAGGCCTCAAGGTGCTCAAGCCGTTGGCTTCCGACTGAGAGTTACATCATCAACTCTCTTGGTTCTTAACCCTTAGACTTGGACTTGGGCTGAGCTGTGCATCTGCCTTCCCTGGAGCTCCAGCTTGCTGATGGCAAATCATGAGATTCTCAGCCTCTGTAATCCCATGAGCCCATTCCCGTGTGTGGATGCCCTCTTACCTATCCATCTACAGATCTCCCTCTATTGGGTTTCTCCAGAGAAGTCTGATACAATTCTAATTCTAAAAGCCTATACTTACATACAATATCATTACACAGAGCATAACAGCATAAAGTAGACTAAGATAAATACCTCATGTGTGGGTCAATAATGTGGAAGTATGTAAAAGGGCAGGAAAGTTTTTCTGACTCAGTAAGTATTGCACACCTGTTCTGTACTGGTCTTGACACTCCCATCATCTCAATGTAACATTCGAAACAATTTTGCAAAATGGCCATGTCCTCCAGATAACAGTGCCCAGGAAAGTCAGGGATCTAATCCAAGGACAGCAAGAAAGGTGACCTTGTGCTGGACGCCTGACCTCTTAGGAATGATGTCACAGACAAGGCACACACTACCAGTGACACACACAGCTAGTGCGGATCTCAGCCCTATCAAAGGACACAGCCTGTGGTCCAGCAGGCCACAGGAGAATCAAAGGATTTGGAGACAAATAGCAAATCTCCTTCCCTCTCTACCCCTCTCCCAAGTCCTGCTGTCCTCTCCCACAGCTGGTCCCATTAGGCTGAGATCTCTTCAAGGGCAAGTGCTCCTCAAGGGCAGTCCAGAGCCCTACACAAGCCCTGCATTTTGAAATGAGCTAGCCTCAGCTTGATTCTTGCCTTGGAATCATTGTCGTTTTCCCTAACCAGGTCAGAAAACCTCTTAAAAGAACACTATCAACAAATAAGCACGATGTACACACAATAATATCTACACATCCTCACTTATTTAGTGGTCAGACTGAAATACACTGGCAAAGCCAAGTAGAGAGGCTTGCATTGTGGTGCGGTGCAGTACGTTAACCTACCACTCACGATACTAGCATCCCATATCAGAGTACCCCCAGCTGCTTTGCTTTTTATGATTCAGCAGATGCTCCTGGGAAAGCAGTGGAAGATAGCACTGGCTCCTGGCTTCAGCCTGGATCTGCCTTGGCTCTTGCAGACATTTGGGAAGTGAAACAGTGGGTGGTGGATCTCTCTCTCTCCCCCTCTCTGTCACTCTGCCTTTTATGTAAATAAATAAACCTTAAAAAAAAAAAAAGTCAAGCAGAAAGGTTAGTTGCACCCCTTTCACCAGACATCCCTATTTGAATCCCAATGCTTCCATCCCCAGGTATTATCTTTGAAACTTTGCACAAGTTAGTTAAGCACTCTAGATAAGTTCTAACATGTGTTTAAGTTTGTGATGAATATCTGTCATTACCATTTCCTAGCAGCAGAAGGAATATCTCCTTGGATCATTTACTAATGCCTAACGTTCTGCTTACTTGAAGATGAGTGATGTCAGCATTGCAGACTGTTGAGCTGAGGTGCAAAATGCAAGCTCTGATTTAATAAATATAATGACCTGACTCTTCAGAAGCAGGAGTGGAAGGAGAAGCTGACTTAAGGAGAGGAGATAGCTAGAGGGTGTGAGCTGCAGAGGTAGCAAGATCGACAAAGCGTGAAACATAAAAGCAGCCTGGGTGGTTTAATGAGGGACACACAGTCCTTCTTTAAGCAGCCTCTGGGAGGGCATGCCAAGGGCTGAAGTTCTTAATAGTACTAAATGTGCATAATGATCACTTGGAGCATCCATAAATGGTCAAACGTGTTCTGAGTGAGACACCAAGAGGTGTGTAATGTTTTTTTAAAAGATCCCCTGGGGAACCCAAGTTTGACCTTGGAAGAGGGCTCATCCAGAAACCGCTCACTACTCCACACCAAGGAGCAGGCTTTCCTAGATTTTTGGAATTAAGGGACAGAAAATATTTTATCATTAAAAGCCATCACAGGGTTTTCAATTTGTTATTTTTGCTGTGTAAAGACATTAAGCAACATGAAGACATTAAGGGACTGCCGCTACTGGCATCTCTCCATAGAAAAAGGGATATTTTAATATCAGAAAGAGGGGAAAGGTCACAGCATCGGCCTTCAGATGGAACCTGTGTAGCATGATGAAAAATGTGCTGTGTTTCTTCAGCTTTTTGCTTTGCTGCATTTTCTGGAAGTATCATCAGGAATCCACCAAACAGTCCCTGCCTTTATAGTAGTAAACCAGTGGTTGTCAAAGTGTGAGCTCTGGGCCAACAGTGTCAGTCTCCCCTGGCCACGAATGAGAGACACAAATTCTTGGGCTGAATTCAAGCATTTAGGAAGGGGGCCTGGCGTCCTGTGTTTCAACACATCCTGCAAATAATTCCAACTTGCCCAAGTTTGAGAACTACCAAAATAGCCCCTAGGATTTGTAGACCTCTCCTAGGAACCCCCTCTCTGCCTACCGGAACTGGATCCCCCACCTACAGAGAGACACCTGTTTCAAGGTGAGCTGCCCCAGGTCCTTGGCAACCTACCCCCTTGAGAGCACAGGTATCATTCACTGGTAATTACAGAGACAGTTCTTGCTGTGTGCCAGGGCACCTTGCTAAGTGCTTTATCAGCACTATGTTATTTCCAGCTCAGAGCAGCCTGAATGCTGTTTTTATCCCCCATTGTATGGATGAGGATGTTGAGGCTTGGAAAGGGAGAGCACCGAGACCACATAATTGATAATCACATGGTCAGGACTTTACTCCGATTTGACTCCAAAGCTCATGCCACACTCTTTGTGCTAGGGAAGTTTTCCACCACTCCAAAGAGATCCCTGATCTCACTGGGGCTTTCTGCAATGTTAATGGTGTTAAAAAAAAAAAAAAAAAAAGCTTAGATTTTGCTGCAACTTCGTTTTTTATTTTATTTTATTTTATTTTATTTTTTTTTATTGGAAAGGCAGACATACAGAGAGGAGGAGAGACAGAGAGGAAGATCTTCTGTCCAATGGTTCACTCCCCAAGCTGCCACAACAGCTGGAGCTGAGCTGATCAGAAGCCGCGAGCCAGGAACCTCCTTCGGGTCTCCCACACAGTTGCAGGATCCCAAAGCTTTGGGTCATCCTCGACTGCACTCCCAGGCCACAGGCAGGGAGCTGGATGGGAAGCAAGGCCACCGGGACTGGAACCAGCGCCCACATGGGATCCTGACGTGTTCAAGGCAAGGACTTTAACTGCTACGCTATCGTGCTGGGCCCTTGCTGCCACTCTGAGCTGGGTTCAAGTTCTGAGTCTTGCTCTTAGCAATGAATCTTATCCCTGAGAGGAAGTTGCCTCATGCTTGAACTGGGAATATTACATGTCTCTTTGCTGGATGCCTGTGACCCAGAGATGAAATGAAGGATGGAGACATCCTACCTACTCAGAGCCCCGTTCGTAGCAGGTTTTCCCGCCAAGGTCCTCTCTCTCCTGCATGGGAATAGCACTGGTTCTCCCTGTTTGTGAAGAGCTCCTTTCTCTCAAGGTTTTTTGGAGTCAGACTTTTGCCAAAGGTGCCAGATCATTTCCCAGCTCTGTGGTCTCAGTTTCCCAATATCCTTCAGCATCCATTTTCTCAAAATAAATCTTCATGTTCCTCCCAGCTGTGTCATTTTACCATTCATTCAGTGAATATCTGTTGGTCATTTAGTGTGACTTGGACAGTCCACTAGGTGCTGGGGATGTGCTAAGATTACAGTGTGGCTCGTCCCCCAGGGTCTGCATGTCGGAAGCTTGGTCTGCAGGATGATGGCGGTGGTGGCAGAGCATGGGATCTAGTTGGCCTAGAGGGGGGGTTCTTAGCTCAGCTGCAAGTGTGTCCTTGGAAGGATCAAGGGATCTAGCTCTCTGGCTTCCTGTCGGGTGAGGCAACAGGAAGCCAGAGTGCAAAAACTCCTCTTTTGCTCCCACAGGCCTTCCTCACACTGTGGTCCTCACTAGGGTTATCCACAGCAGGTGCCCTGCCCATGAACCTCTAGAACCTTATGTGCTTGATAAAGTTAGCCCACTTATGGCATGCTGTGATGGTGTTGAGATGCAGCCTAAGACTAGATGTGACAGGGATCAGGGCTGGCATGCTAGGACTAAAACACTATTCCACATAAAGAAAACCCAGCCTAGCGACAGTCTGGGACCGCCTAGGGGTTGTGCTAGAGTACCTATTGTTGGTGTGGTGTGTGGAGGCAGCTGGGAAGAGTTGAAGCCTGTACGTTGCGCCTGATGCAATCAAGATCTCTCTCCACACCGTGATTTCTCAACCATGTCATTTTCCTATCTGGCTTACCACTATGAGTGTGCAGCGTGTGAAGGGAGGGCTCCAAGGCCATAGCACAGCGCAGGGGCTTTTGTTGTCTTAGACAGCTGTCTTGAGAGAGAATCAGTGTGTCACAGCACACGTGTACAACTCAATAAGTTTTTCTTAGGAGATACACAGATGGGTGCAACCCTCACCACAACTAATGTGAGGGTGATTCTGTCCCCCTACCCCCAGGACATCTGCATGTTTTTGTCTTTTATTAAACAGGTTCAACCCATCCAGACTTCAGCTGGAGTCATATCCTTCCTTGCCTTTGCCAGCCCCATCGGGTTGCTAAATCTGCAGCAAAGATGACAAGTTGGAGAAATTGTGGCCTTTTTACCCAGATGGCTGATGGTCATCAGGTAAGTCAGCTGGCAGCCAGCCTCAGAGAGCTCCCGCTCCAACCCCAGGAGTATCGATTCAAGGCAGTTGCTGACACTGCGTAGAAACCTGCCTGTCAGCACTGCGTTTCCCCACCTGAGAAAGTGCAGGGTCCTGGAACACCCACAAGGTGACCCAAGCTGGGGCCAGGCCCACCCTTCCACCCATAGGCCCCCAGTCCCTCTCGGTCTTCCCTCTCTCAGGGTTACTGATCCTGCCTCTGCCCCATCTTCAACAACACCCTTGCAACACCAACTTGGCTTTTGATCCCACCTTGGCAGCCACCCCAGCCACCCCACCTCCACTCTCCATCCATGTTCACTGCCCTCACTGCCCAAATCTGTGCTCACAGTGAGCTCCCCCGGGCTGTCACGACTATGACCTAACCACTAGTGACTTTGGTGGGGCCAGAGCCAGTGGGCTCACTGCTCTCTGAGCATTACCTTCCCCCTTCTCTCTCCCTGTCCCCTGCCCTGGTCTCCATCCCAGGGCGAAGCTGCTTGTTGCCTAGGTACAGAGGCCTCCAGCTTTTTGAGGTAGCAAAGGCCTAGCGGGCAGAAAAGTGGTTTCAGGTAGGGCATCTGGCACTGTCCTCCCTGATGTGTGGGGTCTCTGTGTGCTGGGAGAAGCAGGTTTTGGCCACAATTGTCTCTTTGATTGGAAGAGGGTCTGTGAGCCGTGAGCCAAAGATAAAGAGTCCCTGCACCCTTGGGATGATGGGGACTGGATCACCATTCTCTCCCCAGCCCAAGCCTCCAAATACATGGCAGGTGGACCACCATGATCTCCTCCATGGTCCTGAAACTCAGGGGAGGAGACAGCAGAGCCCCAGCCCACAGCCCATGAGAGGAGGGGGTGGGATCAGAGGACTGACTAGTCCGGGAGAAGGTGGGAGCAACTGAGAGCAGACCCGCCCCTGGTCCAGGCTCAGGACCAGTTAGCCTCAACATGAACACTTAGGTAATGAGGCTCCAGGCATGGTTGCCTCACAGTGAATCAGAGCCACGGTGTGTGGGAACTGTCAGGGAGGACAAAGGACCACCAAGGCAGGTTGCCCCTGCCAGGGTGGCCTGGAACCCAGGCTGACTCTAGTGGTCCCCTTACTGGCCTGCGGCTGAGACTGTGGCTGAGGGAGGCCAGTTGGATCATCTCCTGTGATAGACCAACCCAGAAAGCTCCAGCAGCTCCTGGCCCACCAAGACTCCAGCGATCTAGTTGTGGTAAGTACCAAGGAGCAGTCTTTGAACCCACGACGTACTAGCCAGGGATGGAAGCCAGCACCAAGATGCTATACGGGGTATGTGTGGGGCGGTTCAGCTGAAGGATCAGGGTAGCTCACGGCAGGCTCCTCTATGCGTGTACGACACATAATGAAAAAGGGTCCACCTGTCAAGGGTGGGCCAGTCAGGTGACCACCAGACTGGTCAGGTGCTCCTAGTGACTACGATGTCAGCATGACCTGGCCCAGGGGCAGGGAATACAACTCTTCCATGCAAATTAGCAAGTTTTCTGGAAATTTCCAATTGGTACCTATAGACCAGAGAGTCTTGGTGTACACTCCCTTTCCCAACCCCTGGTGTCCCAGATGGCACTGGTAGGCAGGAGGTATGACATTTCCAAGTGACTTTATCCACATGTTGTTGAGGGAGGCAAGAGAGTTGTGTCCAGCTGAGAGCCAGCCTCAGTAATGGAGCTCAGGGCCTTGGACTGCATGGCCAGGCCATTAGCAACTGCAGTCTCTAGAAATGTCTCCCATGCTTTCCTGTGTTCCTGGGCTTCTTTCCAGAACCACGGGGGCCTGTATAGCAGTCATATCTGAACAAAGGCGAAGTATTCCATAGGATGAAACCTGTCCCAAGTTCTCGGTGACCTACCATTTTGGTCATCGTCCAGCAGGTGTGGGTTGGCTGTTGTGACCAGGGAATTGGGTCCAGGGCTAACGAGGATGACTGGCAGTTTCTTGGGTGGGCTCCAGATACTCTGTGGTATCTTTATTGGAGCTGATGAGGACGGGACCATGTGTGGGTACTCTAGCTGAGCTAGTGAGCATGATTTCCCCCAAGCCCTGTGTTTTTCTGGTAGAAAAACACAAAGAGGACTCTTAGGAAGCGGCATGTGGAGGAAAGCTTGTCTGAACGTCAGTATAACTTCCTGCTCAGCTGGTGCAAACCGACAGACCCAGAATACATCAAGGGCTGTGTGTAGGGGATATTGTAGGGACAGAGTGGAGAGGGAGTGTGGGCAGGCCACTGTAGACCACCTGCCAGGGGTGGTCTCCAGCAGGAAGGACAGCATGCCACAGCGTCTGGTGGGAGAGTGTGCCAGGACTGGCAGTGAGGACTGCTGACTGATTGTCAGCCACCGCGAACAGGCTGCTCTGCTCTGGCAGCTGAGTCGGCTGGCATTTGTAGGAACGCTGTCAAACAGTGACACCATCTGCTCATGGTGTGTAATTGCAATAGTGAACGAAGGACTTGCCCACCCTGGATATGTATACTCTGTTCTCTCCTCTATGGCTGTGATGCCTCCTACTTAGCTCCACTTGGAGACCTACATGAACCCCAGACTTTGCAGGCTCATCCTTCCATCTTGACATTGGGTGCTGCAGCTTTACCATGGACTAAATTTTTGTGTCTCCTCTCATCCCCAGCCTGGTGGAGGTAGAGGGGGAGAAGAGAGACATAATGAGAGCAAGAGGGAAATAGAGACATCCATGTAGTCACTCGCTCCCCAAATACTTGTAACAGCTGGGGCTGAGCTGGAATCTCCATCCTGATCTCCCACGGTGGGGAGCGGGGTTCAAGGACTCAAGCACTAAGGCCATCACCTTCTGCTTTCCCGGGTACCATAGGAGGTAGATTCTCCAGGTGGCAGCTCACCTCACTGTGCCTCCCACCACACTCTTCTACTCTGCTCCCTGGCTCCGGGTTAGGGTTTATGCATGTGCTCAAGAGACAGAAGAGCGAGAGGGAGCAAACAAGCAGGACAGCTCAGTGCCTGGCTGGGTAGGGGAGAAGGGATGAGGCCTCTTGAGGACTTCTGTGCTCCTGCTGTGAGCATTGGCTGGCAGCACTTCCGCTGCAGGTACCATTGCCTTCCTGTAGCAGCGGGACCTGCTTTGCCATTTCCCAGGCCTTACGAGACTTGCTTGTCATTCCTGGGCTGCAGGACACTGGACCAGCTCTCGGGGGTATTTTGATCCTGTCTACTTCCTCTGTCTATCCCCACCACCCCCAGGAGTTGTGGAGCGCATGCTGCCTTTGTAATTTTAAGATGTTTTCTTCTTTAAAAAATTTTTATTTGAAAGGCAGATTTACTAAGGGAGAAAGAAAGACAGAGAGGTCTGCCATCTGTTGGTTCACTGTCCATGGCTGCAGCGCTCAGAGCTGAGCTGATCCTAAGCCAGGAGCCTCCTCCGGGTCTCCCACATGAGTGCAGGGTCCCAAGGATTTTGGCCATCCTCCACTGCTTTTTCAGGTAATAAGCAGGGAGCTGGATTGGAAGTGGAGCAGTCGGGACTCAAACTGGCACCTACATAGGATGCTGAGATTGCGGGCAAAGGCTTAATCAGCTACACCACAATGCTGGCATCCCAACTTTTAATTTCCTCCATGTCATGTCAGGGAGCTCAGGGCCAGCCACAGAAGCTCATGATCTTACGTGCTTCCCTGTACTCTGGAGTGAGCATTCTCCTGGTGTGCTAGCTCCTGCATTCGAGTCCTTCCCACAGCTGGGAAACCCCAGCGTTCACATTTTAGAGGGGAAGCGAGAGGTACATGCAGCTGCTGAAGAAAGCCCATTCTTGTCCTCTCTGCCTCCTTTGTGGTTGGGCACTGGCAATCAGAAGTGTCTGGCACAGATCCACTGGCGAGAGAGCAGGAAGCCTTGTGGTGAGGGAAGGGGTCATGGCAGCCCCACCAGGCTCCTTGAGGCGGCTCCAGGCCCAGACCAATGCCCAGGGCGGGGGCAGCATTGGGGTCTTTGCAGGGTGTGGGGGGTTGGGAGTCTTGTCTGGGACTGTGGTGCCTCCCTGTGTGGTTGCCCAGTGCTCCCAGGGCGCAGTGACATAGGCAGCAGCCTTGAACATGGCCCTGTCCTCTGTGAATATCTGTCCTTGGGTTATGCGGCCTGCAGGCAGAGATCACCGCTCACGTGGTGAATGCTGTGCTGGGGGCTGGGGATATAGACATGGGTAAGGCTGGGTTCTGCTGCCAAGGACTCGTTGTTTAGCAGTGGTGATAAGGCAGCATGTCCGTGACGTTTTCTCACATGCAACTAACCTGTGAGCTGGCACTGGGCTAGGCATTCTGCAGCATGAACCCTCATCACTTGAGGTCAGAAGGCCTTTTCTTTGGCTAGGGGAAATCTCGCCTATGCATCAGAGTGAGTTCAATTACCACCTTCTTCAGGAAGCCCCCTTTGATTGGCATCCCTGCCTTGCCTCCACTTTCCAGCTGAGTTTAGCTGTCACCTCCTTTATACGCTAGTAATCCTTCATGTCCTTAGGGTGACCAGCTCAGGAGCAGTAATTGAGGGAACCAAGCATTATACCAGCCCTGGGAGGAATGAGAATGAATGCCCAACACAGTCGCTTTTCAAACAAATAGATATTTTTTAACTGGGAAGTCAGAGAGAAGGAGATAGAGAGAGAAAGACTTTCCACCTGCAGGTTACTCCCCAAGTGGCTGCAATGGTCGGAGCTGGGTCAATCTGAAGCCAGGAGCCAGGAGCTTCTTCCAGGTCTCCTGCATGAGTGCAGGTTCCCAAGGCTTTGGGCCATCCTTCACTGTTTTCCCAGGCTGCAAGCAGGGAGTTGGACGGGAAGTAGAGGAGCTGAGACACAAGCTGACATCCATATGGGATCCCAGCGGATGCAAGGTGAGGATTTAGCCACTATGCTATTATGCCGGGTCCAACAAACCAGTACATCTCTTAAAAAAGAAAATTTTTTTATTTGTAAGACAGAATGCCAGAGAAAAGGAGACAGAGAGAAAAGAAAATTCTTCCATCTGCAGACTTCCTCGCTAAAATGCCAAAGCCAGGAACAGAAAACGCCACCCTTTACGTAAAAGGCACGGGGCCATCATCTGCTGCCTCCCAGGTACGCTAACAGGAGGCTGGATCGAAAGCAGAGGCTGGACTGTGCCCACACACTCTGATACGGGTTGTGGGTATCCTAAGCAGCAGCTTAACTCCACCATGCCATAGCACCTGCCTCCATGCATAGATTTCAACTTTTTTGTCCCCATTTTTAGTACTTAAATACACTTTTCTTCTCTCCTTCTATTTTATTTTTAATTTTATGACATAATTCCATACGCTCTGGGATTTCCCTTACCCCCATCTCAAATTTCCTCCCTCCAATTACACCTTTCTTTAAATTCACTTTTATTATTATTACTGGAAA
This sequence comes from Ochotona princeps, assembly GCF_030435755.1. Taxonomy (NCBI): domain Eukaryota; kingdom Metazoa; phylum Chordata; class Mammalia; order Lagomorpha; family Ochotonidae; genus Ochotona; species Ochotona princeps. Next base: position 43,982,209 of record NC_080833.1, read on the forward strand.
GTCAGATATACAGAGAGGAGGAGAGACAGAGAAGAAGATCTTCCATCCAATGATTCCCCAAGGGATTGCAACAGTGAGAGCTATGCCAATTTGAAGCCAGGAACCTCTTGTAGGTCTCCCACATGGGTGCAGGGTCCCAAGGCTTTGGGCCATCCTCCATTGCTTTCCAGGCCACAAGCAGGGAGCTGGATGAGAAGTGGGACTGCCAGGATTAGAACCAGTACCCATATGGGATCCTGGCGCGTTCAAGGTGAGGATTTTAGCCGCTAGGCCACTGTGCTGGGCCCTAACCCCAGCTCTTAAGCAAACCTCTAGGTTACTGCACTGGGACCTAAACTCACTTTTTTCCACAGTGGGCTCATATATGAACTCCATCAAGATTTATAGTGACAGGCAGATCTGGGGACTTACTACTGGGAAATCTGATTAGCAACTAAACAGGGCCAGCATTAATCGCTGGCATCCCATATGGGCCCAGGTTTGTGTCCCAGCTGTTCCACTTCTGATACAGCTCTTTCACTTATGTCCTGAGAAAGCAGCTCCTGGCTTTGGATCAGATCAGTTCTGGTTATTGTGGCCTTTTGGGGAGTGAAACAGCAAAAGGAAAATCTTCCTCTCTGTAAATCTTTGTAATAAAAAATAAAAATTAAAAAAAAAGTGAAAAGAACTCAATCAGCATTCTAAATTCTTCTGATAAACTTGAAATGCATGGGTGGTGATGATGGTTGTGGGGAAAGCAGTGGAGATGGCACTGGTGAAAGGAGTGATGAATGCAACTACGGGGCCATGGAGGTGTTGGCAGAAGGCTTGGTGGTGGTGAGGCTGGTCATGTTGGCAGTGGCAAGGCTGGTGGTTGCCATTGGAGGTGATGATGGCAGCAGGTGGTGGTGCAGATGGGGATATGGCAGTGGTAATCACCGTGCTGATGGTGGAGAGGCGGCAGTGGTGATGGTGGCAGTGTGGCCAAGATGTAAGGCTGGGGAGTTAACATGGTGGTAGAGAGGGCGGTGATGTTGATGTGGGAAGTCCTGCTTATTGGTAATGTTGCTGGTGATGATGGTGGTGTGATGGAAGTAGGGGCGGGGACAACATGAAGATCATAGCAAAAGCATGGAACTAGGAGATACGTGGTACTCTGGAGCCTGCAGGCAGCCTGGAGTTCAAATCCCAGCTTTATTGAATTCACTCATTCACTCAGTCATCCAACTTTCATTGAGTGACATTAGGAGACTAGTACCATGTAGTGATTATGTTGTAGGGTTTTTGAACCCCGAATACTGCAGCAACCTCAAATTCTTGTCTCGCAGGAAAGAAGAATTTTCATGCGGACGCAGTTTAGTTTTAAAGTAAGATTTATTAGAAATAGTTGAGAAAGTAGACTCCCATCCTAGTGATGGGAGGGGGCCTTGAGATCCTCTGCCATAGTGGCAGGGCGAAAGGCAAGAGAGAAAAACCCATATTAATGGTGGAGAAAGCATCTTTTAAAGGTTCCCCTCAAAGATGTTTCTCCATAAACAAAGGAAATTCCTGGTTTCCATGGTACCTGGCCTTGGGACAAAAGGCCAGCAAGGTGTCACTGGCCAACTTCCTTGGTCCCTTTCTAATGATAAAGAGGCCAGTCTGAAGCCCTCCCCCTTGGCAATGGCTGGAGACAGAATTGGGCGGAGGCTTCAGGTGAGGAATAGATATGTTAATGTCACCCTTGTCTCCTGGGGGAAACACTCCTGATAAAATATGCATTTGTCTTGGGAGAGACGTGTTCTGGTGAATCCAAGACATGGTGGGGAAAATACCCCTTTATATTTGGGAAGAAAAATGACTTGGGGACCCAGAAAACCCTAACTGCCTACCACCCAGTCTAACTCCTCTCACAATTAGGAGCTCAATAAAGTATAAAGTTCAATAAAGCTATTGTCGGGGCTGGGGGAGCATAGCATTGTGGTACACTGGGTGGGTTCAAGTTGTGGCCTGTAACTCCAGCATCTCATATTGGAGCTTTGGTTTCCATGCTAACTGCTGCACTTCCAATCTAGCTCCCTGCTAATGTTCTTGGAAAAGCATGATAGATGGTTCATGTGACAGGTTCCTTGCTACCCACGTGAGAGACCCAGATGGAGTTGCAGGTTCCTGGTTTTGACCTGACCTATACCCTGCCATTGCAACCATTTTTTGAGAGTGAACCAGCAGGTAGAAGATCTTTCAGTCTCTCCTCTGTCCCTCTGCCTTTCGGACAAATAAATAAGATTTGTTAAAAAAAAAAAAAAAAGAAAGAAAAGAAACTACACCATTGTGTATATAATCAGTATAAAGGGCAGTGAAATAGGTTGAAGAGGATGAGAGGGAAGTATTGGTTCTGGAGGGGAAGGTGGAGGTGGGCAGTGGCCCAGGTCCCTCAATACCATGGGATTCTATTTGGTGAAGGCCAGGGAAGCACTCAGGGAGCCCTCCTGAGCCATGGCAGAGGTGTGAAGGTGCAGGGAGAGTTGGGGACCCTCCATGGCAGTGCAGCGAGGTGGGGCTGGGGAATGAAATCTTGCCTGGGCCAACTACAGGGGTAAGAAAGTGCCTCTCCTCTGCCACGGAGGAGGCTGTTCAGCTGGCAGCCGTCCGACCTCCTGCAGGCAGGAATGCAGTCTGCACCTGACCCTGGGAGAAGGTCACCCACTGGCAGGCGGCACACCCTGGGCGGTCCAGGAGCGGGACCTGCTGGGGCTGGAGCTGCTGCTGTTTATCTGCACCGAAAGGGGAAGGGTGGGGTGGGGCTCTCCTTTCAACCGGTTTGAGCTGGTTTGAGATTTTCAACACAGGCATTCCACAGCGAATTTAGTTCAGCTGGGCATGTCCGGCTTTTGTTTTCTTCTCCAAGTTCAGAAAACGAGTTCTAGACAAACCCAAGTGGAAAAGGAATCTAGCAGAAGGGCACGAGTGGGCTTCCCAGGCTTGGGGTGGCTCCATAGGAATATTTGGGGGGTAGGCAGGCACAGCCATGGTTCTGCCTGGGCAAGGAGACCCTTTCTCATTGCCCCCGCCCCCCACTCACTTCTCCTTGGCATTGAAGGCCAGACCCAGGCATCAGGCATCTTAGAGCAGCTTTTCCCAGGGAGTGGGCAGCAAGCAACTCAGTTCAGCCGGTGCCCACACTTGTGCAGCGGCACCAGGGGGGGCCCCACCTCGCTCCAAGACATCCTGTCTGGGGATTCCCACAGTGCAGGAAGCAGGTTGTTCAAATGGCCGGCAGCTGTGGGAGTTTGAAAATCCACCTGTATCTGTTTTATCCTGAATTCACACATCACAACCCAGGACAGATGGAAGATCTTTACTTGCAAAGTAAGTAACTGGGCTGGTATTGTGATGCAACACGATAAGCTGCCATCTGCCATACCTGCATTCCACATCAAAGCACTTGAGTCCCGGCTGCTGGTTTCCTGCTAATGCTCCAAGGAGGGAGCAGACAGTGGCCCAGGGGCTCAGGCCCCTGCCACCCCAATGGGAAATATGGAAGGGGTTCTTGGCTGGTGGTTTCGACCGGGAGCAACTCTGCTCGAGGCAGGCATCGGCTGTGAAGAATAAAGTGGAAGCTTTCTTCCTCTCACTCTTTCAAGTAGGTGTGTTGTGGTTTGGGTGAATATATCCTAGGTTCTTGCCTCTTATGTAAAGTATTTTAAGCACAGGCACCAACAGCTAAAATTGGGAAGGTTTCTTCAGAAAGTGAGGTATACAGACATGCATGGACCACATTCAGGAAGGGCGAGCCGAAAAAGGGTAAAAGAGATTGCTATTTGCCATCTTTGGAGTTTGTCCTTGGGAAGCAATAGAGCAAGTGAGCCCCCCCTCAGCACAGGCTTTAAAGGGGAGTGTAGCACAACACCCCGGCTCAGGTCCCATTTGAATCACAGGTGGGCAGAAAGATTTACAAAGGCAGGGGAGGTGTGGCTTCCAAACTCAAGTGACCCTGAACTAGCTGCCTACGAAGACCATATCCAGTAAAAATAAACAGCTATTTTATAAAGCAGATGATTATGTTAACGGCAAAGCTTGGTGGATTCTTGCCTCAGCTTAGTATAAAAATAAAAAGTTGAGGATTTGTTGCAGAGAAGTTTTATTTGTGAAGTAAATAAACGAATGTGAAAAGAAAGAAGGGGAAAGCACCTCCCAGGAGAGATGCAGGAGTTTGGGGGTGTCCCTGAAATGACACAGAGACCCGAAGGTTTCTGGAGTGTTTTGGGTTTTTAAGGATTCCCGGCTCCTCCTAGTCTGGGCAGGAACCTGCAGAGAGACCTTCCCCATTGGTGGTCTCTAGCCAGTTAGGAAATGGCTGGACAATTGCTGTGCTGCCCACTTGAAGGCGCTATTGAGTGACTGACAAATGTTTCCTGACAAACAGCCTAAGTGCAAGCAAGGGGCAGTGAGATGGCAGCCCAGGGAGACTGGCCTCACAAGGCTGGCCCCTGGACCTCACAAGAAGTTTTAAAGGGCTTGGACAGTCTCAGCTTAGCACCTGCACCCCAGTTCTTATTCCTAAGGGGACACTATGAAAGCCAGAAAAATCTCTGCCTACAGGAATCTGTAGGTGAGATGTGAACTAACGAGTTTTCTGGGTCTGCTGAGATAGCAAGGACACAAACTTCAGCGTTATGACCTTGGAGCAAAGAATCTCCAGGCTGCTCTAGGACTTGCTCCTACATTCCAAGCTAACTTGTACCTTGCTCTTCCCTTACCCTGCTCTCCGCATTCCTTCCAGCCACCTAGACCCCAGAAAAGCTGGTGAAATGCAGATCTGGAAAAGCTATTCCAGTCCTGCCTGCTTGCCCATTGCTGCAAATGCCCCACCCCATTCTGGATGCTGGGGATGCAGCTGGGAACAGAACAAATGAAAATGCTCCCTTCAGGGGGCTCAGTTTATGTGGTGGAGTCAAGTTACAGCCAGACAGGAGGAGGGTTGAATGGATGTGTGAGTGGGTGTCCGAAGGATGGATGGATAGACAGAAGAAACAGGGCTAAGATGGAAAATGAGGATGGGAAGGGGGATAAGGAGGGCAGAGGAAGAGCCTGGAAGATGTGGAAGGGGGAGGTCATTGAAAAGAGGTGAGCCAAGTTCACCATGTAGAGGGTGGGGAGGTCAGGGAGAGCCAGGGGCTCCCAGGTTGCAGCCCCAGGCCAGAATGTGGGAGACAGCCGGGTGAACACTGGGCTCTGGCCACTGCTGGCATGTAGCAGGACTGGAGGGAGACAAGCAAAGAGATTGCATTGGTCTCAAAGAGCTAAAGTTTAATTTTTCTCTCCTTTTTTCTCTCTTTCTTTTCCTTTTGGTCACTCCTTGTGTTCTGCCCTTCCCGCCATGTAGGGGACATGTGCTGCAAGCCTCCTGGGTGCCTGCAGCGGGGCTAGGCCCAGGGTTGTACATAAGGCCCTGCTGCGCAACCCCCCAATCTCCCTGCAAGCACCTGTAATGCAGGATGGGAAGGACAAGGACTCTGGAGCAGCAAGACGGCTGCTGGTCAGGCCTCTGAGAGCCCGGGGGCTTCTGGAAAGCAGTCGTACCTGGAGCTGGGCTGGAAGGTCGGCAGGAGTTAGAGCTGTGAGGGAGGCTAGGAGCCTAGCGTGTAGCCGGCCCATCCCTGACCCTGGGGTAGGGACCGGGGGGCTTAGAGGGATCAGAAGGAACCTGGGGAAGCTGTAGGTGTGCCAGGTGCTTGGCAGAGAAGTATAAATGTGATCAGGCAGAAGCAGAGCCAGGGGCAGGTGTGAAGGGATGGGGAGACCCAGGAGAGCCGTGGTCTTCAAGGTCACGTGGTGCTCATGGGGAGGATGACGAAGGTCACCTGGAAGCATGGATAACCGTCAAGGGCCGCGAGGAATCAGGGGATGGGGTTGGAAGGAAGTCACAGTCCGGGTTTGCTGGGATGGAAGAATGAGCAAGAGACTGAACCTCCAGTCCGCCCTCCTGCCTCCCACTCTCCCCAATAGCTCTGGTCCTGTCAGATGGATAAAGCCCAGCTTGGAGATGACCCCAGCTCCTCCTTAGGGTGTGGGGGGTCAGCCCTTCCGTCCTTGGAACTGTAATATAGCCTGCAAAAGAGAAAGGAATGGGGAGGGGTCTCAGTTGCAACCGCCCCCCCAGATGCATTCAGGGCCACAGATGCCTTAGGGATCACCTACAGACAGGCCTGGAAGTGCACCCAGGAGTCTGGGCTGGATGCTTCCCCAACACTGAGACTCCTATTGATGTCCCAGGCATCACTCCAACTGGTGTCACTACAGTCGTTTAGTCCTCACAAAATCCCTGGAGCGCTTGCAGCCTTGAGATGCCTGAACTTGGCACACAGTGAGCCCACTGTACAGGTGTGGAGACTGAGGCCTGGAGCCTTGAAGGATATGGTGTCTTGGTTAGTTGCCGGCAGAGCTGTGGCCTGTCCTGTGCTATCTCTCAGGGACACCTCGTGGGAGATAGCTAGAGGCCAGGCCAGACCCAGCAGCAGGTGTGCAGGGAAGCCCTGAGGGCTGAGACATGGGTTCAGATGTTGATGGAGGAGGCTAGGCCTACAGACGTGTCCCATGTCCCTTGGACCCTGTGCTGTTGGGCAAAGCCCCGTGGCTTGTGCCTCAGTTTGCTTGCCTGGGAGCAGCAGTTTAAGATCCTAGTTAGGGCGCATCATGAGGTTCAGAGTCAGTCAGCCATGAGGCCTGCTGCATGTGTCTGCCATGGATCTGGGCATGTGAGGGACAGGCATCACCTTTCCCATGAAGTTGTTGCCCATGGGAGCTTGGCCTGACCCTCATTTCAATACTTCAATATTTTGGGGGCTGACACTGCAGCATGATGGGTTAAGCTGCTGACTACGATAGCCAGCATCTAAAATGGGTACCTGTTTGACCTCCAGTTGCTGTATTTGCAATTCAGCTCCCTGGGAATCTGCCTGGGAAAGCAGCAGATGAGGAATCAAGTGCTTGGGCCTATGGTAACCTCAAAAATCAAAATGGTATCAGTTTTGTCAGGCCCTCTAACTCTGCGTGAGTCTTAGGGTAAGTAGGAAAACAAGTGTTTGGTTAGAGACACATATGCAGAACCAGAATATTAGGACATCCACTGTCTGCTTAAAAACTTGTCTATATGCAAAATTGGCTTCTGTGAACCAGGCTTGCTTGCTTGCTTGCTATAGCTTCTCTCTACCGAGCTCAGCCCATATAAACACTTGCCCATTGGATAGCTTAACGTAATGAACGGTGCTATTGTTTCTCCTAATGATGCCTGGCAGTTGGGTTGTAGGTGGTTGACCTTCCCGTTATCCTCAGATTAGCATGCAGCTATAAAGTTTCCCCTGACAGCCCAGGCCAAAACACAGGTCCTTTACAACCCTGGGAAGAAAGAGCATTCAACCTTGAGAAGACAAGAATTCCTGAGCGTTCTCCTCAGTCACATTGCAGCAATGCTAGCTTAGCTGATTGGATAGTTTTTCATGCCAGTGTGAGTTTAACAGCCCCTAATTGCAGCCTGTTGGGGCTGCTCCCCTCTCCCACTTGCAGTGGAATAGGACAGTTGGCCAGAGAGTGAATAAAGACTCCTGAGTTTCTTTTTCTTTTTAATTAATTAATTTATTTTTATTACAAAGTCAGATATATAGAGGGGAGAGACAGAGAGGAAGATCTTCCGTCCGATGATTCACTCCCCAAGTGAGCCGCAACGGGCCGGTACACGCAGATCCGATGCCGGGAACCTGGAACCTCTTCCGGGTCTCCCACGCGGGTGCAGTGTCCCAATGCATTGGGCCGTCCTCAACTGCTTTCCCAGGCCACAAGCAGGGAGCTGGATGGGAAGTGGAGCTGCCGGGATTAGAACCGGCACCCATATGGGATCCCGGGGCTTCCAAGGCGAGGACTTTAGCCACTAGGCCACACCGCCGGGCCCAAGACTCCTGAGTTTCTAAGACTCATTTTTGGGATAGAATCTATCAGCTTGGGCCTGGCACGGTAGCCCAGTGGCTAAAATCCTCGCCTTGCATGTGTCAGGATCCCATATGGGTGCTGGTTTGTGTCGCAGCAACCCTGCTTCCCATCCAGCTCCCTGCTTGTGGCCTGGGAGAGCAATAGAGGACTGCCCATTTCAGATTGGTACAGCTCTGGCTGTTACCGCCATTTGGGGAATAAATCAATGGACTGCAGATCTTCCTCTCTCTCTCCTCCTCTCTGTATATCTGACTTTCCAATAAAAATAAAATAAATCTTAAAAACAAAAGAATTTATCAGCTCTAAATAGGCCCCTGCACCCACATGAGAGACTCAGAGGAAGCTCCTAGCTCCTGGCTCAGGCCTGGCCCAGCCTCAGTCATTGCTGACCTTTGAGGAATGAATCAGCTGATGGAAGATCTCTCTCTCTCTCACTGTACCTTTCAAGGAAATAATTTTTTAAAATAAAATATTTCCTTACCAATTAGTGAAAAACTGCCTCTCCCCTGCACATACCCCCATCCTACCCTGACACCTTTACTCCAGCTTCCCCTAATTCCTCTTGTTGAGTCTCAAACATCCTGGGTCTCCCCATAATGCAGCAAATAGAGAGTTAATAGGGCACACAGGGAGCTCCAGGGCCCAGCCCAGCCTCTGCTTTCTGTGAAGTTAGAGCCACACAGTTGTTCAGAATTGTAAGACCTTGACCCTCAAGTGAGTTAAGAGCCCAGCTCTAGAAAATTGCCCTTTTAAAAAATATTAATTTTTCATTTCTTTTAATGGTAGAGTTACAGGAAAAGAGGTGGAGGAGCGAGCTCTTCCATCTGCTGGATCTTTCCCTAAATTGTTGCAAAAGTTAGGCCAAAGTCAGTTAGGAACCAGGAGCTTCTTTTGGATCTCCCTACATTGGTACAGCGACCCAATCTTCTGTTGCCTTCCCAGGCACATTAGCAGGAGGCTGGATTGGAAGTGGAACAGCTGGGACTTGAACCAGGGCCCATATAGGATGCCAGTGTTTCAGGCAGAGACTTAATTTGTTGCCCCACAATGCAAGCCCTGGAAGTTGCTTTGAAAATCTGCATCCTGGAACCTGGCACGATGGCTCAGTGTCTAAATCTTCACATTGCACACACCAAGGATACCATATGGGCACCAGTTTGTGTCTCAGCTGCTCCACTTCCCATCCAGCTCCCTGCTTGTGGCATGGGAAAACAGTAGAGGGTGGCCCAAAGCCTTGGGATCCTGCACTCGTGTGGGAGACCCAGGAGAGGAGGCTCTTGACTCTTGGCTTCAGATCAGTTCAGCTCTGACCATGGCGGCCACTTAGGGAGTGAACCAGTGGACAGAAGATCTTCCTTTCTGATCTTGATCCTTGTCTCTGTCTTTCTGTGTCTCTCCATCTCTCTACCTTTCAAAAAAAATTTGAAAAGACAGCTAAGAACTTCTATAGTCTACATAAACTCACACAGGTTAGTAAGCAGCAAAACGGCCCAGGTTCTTACACCTGTTATCTCAAGTGGATGCTCCTCCGGTCCCTCAGGCTCCTTTTACCTAACTCCAAACACCTGCTCTCACCTCAAACCCAGTCCTGCTCCAGTGCCCCATGCCCAGAAAGTGGCACTGTTGTCCACTGCATCAAGCAAAATCCAGAAATCCAGGTGTCAAGGTCACCTCCTTCTCCTCCTATGTCCATCACTGCCAAGTTTGCCTTGCTTGGCTGGCCTTTCTCCAGCTCACTTCCCTCAGAGTGAACCCCACCATCACTCCCTGTGTCCTACTCACCTCCCCACAGTCCTCCCTGGAACCCCTGTGCTCCTTCCCACTCACTCCCAAGTGGTACTGAGTGCTCTTTGACAAGAAGGCATGTGATGCAAACCCTGTGGCTAAAGCCCTTTGCTCCCCGACAGTCCTGGCTCTGAGCCCCTAAATACTGTCCTTCCCACCTCACCAGCCTTTCCAGATCCAGTTGGTGCCTCTTGTGTCTTTCCATGCTCCACTGTACTCACGGATCAGCCTCCTCCCCACCCCAGGACCTTTGCACATGTCATTCTCATGTATTTATTCACTATTCTCCAGAATCCAGCTCAAAATTCACTTTCTGGGAGGAGCTTTTCCTGCAACCGCTCCTTTTCCCCTCCCTCCCTCCCCAACCCCCTGCTATTTGCTTTTAAGATCCCACATGCATTTCTTTTTTTAATCTTTTATTTATTATTATTATTATCATTTAATGATACGGCTCCGTAGGCTCCTGAGATTTCCCTTATCCCCTCCCCAACTCCCCCCCCGCAAGTTCCCCTATATCATTACTAAAGTATAGTTCTTCATACACAGTCATCCACATGCATTTCTTCATTGAGTTTAGGATGGCAGTAAGATACAGCTCAGCCTCTAGACTCCTTTCTGAATAGGGGAAGGCCCAGCTCTGTTCTGCTCACCTTGGACTTCAGTCCGAGGGCAGTGCCTGGCACCAAGTGGGTACCACCTGGACCGCATTGGAGGAAGCTGCCCCTGCATGGTGGGGTGGGGATATTGAGCAATCCTCAAAATTTCAAAACTCAGGGGCCAGCATGGTGACTCAGTAGGTTAGTCCTCCAGTCTGTGGCACTGGCATCCCATGTGGGAGCATATAGTTGCAGCTGTTCTACTTCCCATCAGCTCCCCGCTTATGGCACAAGAAAGCAGGAAAGGATGGGCCACGTCCTTGGGACCCTGTACCCATGTGGGAGACCTGGAAGAGGTTCCTGGCTCCTGGTTTCGGATAAGCTCAGCTCTGGCTGTTGTGGCCACTTACAGAGTGGGCCAACAGATGGAAGATCTCTCTCTCCTCTTTCTCTCTGTAAATAAGCCTTTCAAATAAAAAGAAATAAATACTTTGAAAAATTTTCAAAATGCAGTCATCTTTTCTGTCACCTACTCACAGGAGAGCGTCTCAGGCTTTGGGAGGCTCCAGGCATGGTGACTGTTGAATCGTAGATCAGGGTGGACAAGCTCGTGAGCTCTCCTCGTCTGTCACCTGAGTATGTCTTCTGCTGGTGAATGGAGAAGACAAATCCGTTAGGATGAAGTCAGTTCAGATAATTTGTACTGCAAGCTTTTAAAAGCATTTATTATTATTATTATTTTAAATGATCACATGGTTGATCAGGGTGGGAAGGATCAAGATTTAGGTAAAATCGGGTGAACTCATTGCTTCCACATTTGCTATTTCTTCTTGTTGTTCCTGGGGGAAGGGAAGAGACAAAGAAGGAAAGCATGCATGACGCTCCACACATCCCAGCACCCAGGGATGAGGAGCCGCCACCTCCTATCAACCCAGAGTCTCAGTGTGTACATATTCCGAGGGTTCTGTCCAAGTGGTTTGGGTAGTTCTGAAATGCTGCCGGTTTCACCGATCCGAGGATGATGTCACCCTCCCAATGGCCACTGGCTCATTCACTGAGATTTTTTGCTGTCGTTGTTTGTTTGGGGTAGTTGTCCAGTTAGCTCTGTTCTTCTGCTACAGCACCAAATGTGCTGCCACATTCTCCTTTTACAGCAGGACCTGTGTCCACTGTTACACCTTTTTCAGTAAGTAGGACATGTTCTTATAGGCGAGTCCAGGTATCCGGGCCAGGCATCCCAAGCATCATTGGATCTCCCAACCTGGAGCTCACAAACCCAGCACCCACCTAGCAGGAGGACCCTGAGGCCTGGGCCAGGTGACCCAAGCATCGTCGGATCCCTGGGGCTCACGAATTCAACACCCCCGTCGTAGGTAGGCCCCAAGACCCAGGTCAGGCGACCTGAACCCTGCCATTTCCCCACACCTAGGTTTCAGGAAATCAACACCCACCTAGAAGGCAGGCCCCAGGATCTGGGGCCAAGTGACCCAAATCCCACCAGTTTCCCTGTCCCTGGCGCTCAGGAACCCAGCTCCCACCACAAAGATAGGCCTCAGGATCTGAGCCAAGCTACCTGAGCCCTATCAAATCCCCCGTCCCTGGGACTCAAGTACCCCGCTGGGCTGGCAAGGCTGGCATGACTTGCCTTACCTCAGCATCCTCAGTCTCACTGCACAGCCTGGCCTAGTCTAGTCTGCTCCCTTCTCCAGCTCCTGCTGGTGGGTGCTACAGCCTACCCTAGCCCAGCCTGATTGCTGTCCTGGTCCCAATGTGAACTGACTGGTGTTGTGGCCTGATTTAGCTCCTCCTGCCCCCACCCTGGTTCTCAGATCTGCCACTGGGTGTTATGTGCTGGCCCAGACTGGTCTGTCCCCAGACCTGACCCACATGTATGCCGGCGGGTACTGTAACCTGGCATGGCCTGAGCTGCTCCCTGCCTTGCTTCTTACGCTCACCTGCAGTGACTGCATCCCACTAAAGGAGTTTCTCAAGCTCCTCCATTGAGTTTTTTCCCAGTAGCAGTTCTTGCGCACACCAGTGGGTCATTGGTCCAGGTTAACTTTGTCTACCTCCTGTCCTGACAAGATCAGTGGCCTTGCTCAACTGGCCACATCCATTCTGGTTCTTGTTGTTGAGTGCTGCAACTGGGTACAAGCCCAGACACAGCTTTCACATAGTTCAGTGGGAGACAAGACCTAGCCTGGCCTGTTCTATACTCAACATGGCTCTCACGAGCACCAGTGGGGACTGCAGCCAAGCCCAATCTGTCGCTCCACAGTCCCAGTGCACACCCATGCCGGTGCAGTCTGTAGCCATGTACAGCCATGCCTGCTGCCTTCCATCCTACTCTCGTTCTCAGCAGCGGGAACCTCAACCCAGTTGGGGTGCCCTCTTAGCTCCCCAGCAAGACCTAACCCTATCTGCAGATCTTGGGCGAACCAGCAGAGATTGCAGTCCCACAGGGGTGAGCCCACATTGCCCCCACAGAACCACTTCTATCAGAACCACTTCTCTCACTCTTGTTCTCGCCTCCAAACCAATTTAGGTCAGTCCTCTACTTACATACATATGTTGTGGCCTTACCTATGGAGTCCCTCAGTTGTAATTCCTAACCTGGGCATAAAAAACATAGGTCATCTCTCACTACCACCTGTGTGATCCCATCATCCCCCTGCAAATCAAGACCCTCTTACCTTGAGGGTGCACCACCAGGTGGCCCAAGGGGCTTTGCCCAGCACCCTTGGGCCCAGCTTGGGGCCCTTCCAGGGGTGTCACGTGACCAGGCTACAGGCTACAGTACCTGTGTGGATCAAAAAAACCTAACCTTCAGGATGAGGTGGTCTTGGAGGCCCACTGAGCTTCCCTCCCCCAAAAGAGCCAGTGTGCTCAGCTGAATATACATACCTGCACCAGGTTCAAAAAGCCTCAAGCAGGTGGTCCTGAAGGCCCGCTGCGAGTACCCCTCCCCAGGGCAACCACGTGGCCCGGCTACAGGGTGCGGGTCAAAAAACCTAACCTCCAGGATGGGGTGGTCCTGGAGGCCCGCTGAGCTTCCCTCTCCCCAGGGAGCCAGTTGTGCTTAGCTTGTACTGCAAGTTTTTAAAGTCCTGTGACCCTTTGGTGTAAAAACATGATAAAAACTCTCCCCTGTGTGACCACAAGGTGGCAGCAGAAAGCAGCTCCTCAAAGTCAGGTCCGAGGTACCCCTACCTTGTTCTGCAGAAGGGCAGGTGAGGCACTGATGTGACATAGCAGGGCACCTAAAACAGGGAGTTCAGCTCAGTGACACTGACTTCACCCAGCTGCTTAGGGCCATGGTATCCACCCCAAAAACTGGGAAAATGACATTTCCTCCCGTTTTCCTCCCCCATTTATGTATGCATTCCTTCGTTCATTGTGAGCAAAGTCCAGAGCCACCGACCCTCCCCCACAGACCTAGCTATGAATCAGGGACCAAGGTCTGTAAGGCCAACCCTGCCCTCTGCACGGGGTGAGAAGCACCCTGGTGAGAATAAGAGGCATAAAGGCAGATGCGGGGAGACAGGAGTGGAAGTGGGGAAGGCAGCAGTCGGGATGGGCTGCAGAGAGGCAGAAGTGGACCCATCAATAGGAACTGTCATGCAAGCTGGGGAGAGAAAGAGGTGTCTGGAGTTCTGGCTGGCCGCAGTGCAAAGTGTGGGAGAGGGGCTGGCCTGGTGGACAGGGCCAGGAGGTGGAGACCCAGGGGTGAAGTTGTGGAAGGTGGGAGGCTGCTGAGGGATTCTGAGAATCAGGAGGCCTGTACGGGGAGAAGCTGTGGGGGAGCCCCAATTCCAGACAGGAGGCTGGCAAGCAGACCCTGTGTCATCAGGCCTGCCCTGGGTCACCAAGGCCTGGAAAGAATAAAGGTGGAGGGCAGATGTAGCAGCACAGCAGTAGCTTACCGTTACTCCTTGGGAGCCTCTCTCCCATGTCAGAGACCTGGTTCACGTCTGGCTGCTCTGCTTCTGTCCCAACTCTCTGCTAACGTGCCTGGGAGGCAGCAGAAGATGGATTAAGTGTTCAGACCACTCCCATGGGACACCGAGATGGAGACTCTGGCTCCTGGTTTTGGCCTGGCCCAGTCCTGGCTGTTGCTACCCTCTGGGGAGTGAATCAGCTGATGGAATCACTCTGCCTTCAACTAAAATCACAGAAGGTAAGAAAAGCCCGTGATTTTTATTCTTCTCGTCTCAAGGAGACTTTCCAAATGGACTGGCACTTCTCCGTGTGTCTGCTCTAGTAACAAGGGGAGTTTTCCACCTGCTCTCCAGCTTTGCAGGTCTGCACAGCAGACAGACAGATGCCACGAGACTGCTGTGGCTCCAGGCAGGGTTTTCCGTGTCAGAGGAGGGCACAGGTATCAGCCCGGTGGTGACGTTGCTGGGACGGGTCTCTGCGGTGCCTTTCAGCCTCTGTGAGGGAGCAGGAGGCTGGAAGAAGGGACACAGAGGCACAGGTCCCCATGTTGAAAGGAGTATCTGCACACTCAGAACCCAGCTCAGCAGGCTGGGTGGACCCAGGACTCTGTATTTCTGACAAGCCTTGGGATGCAGTGTGGCCAGTCACATTGCTGGAGGAAGGATTTAGAGGATGTGAATTCAAGATCTCCCAGGGGTTCGCACAAAACACTCTAACAAACACATCTTAGTTTTTAAAATTTTATTGTAAACAGGCTAGAGTTGTGATATAGCAGATAAATGGGTGCCGGTTCGTGTTCTGGCTATTCCACTTTCGATCCAGCTCTCTGTCATGCACTCTGGAAAAGCAGAAGAGGGTGGCCCAGATTCTTGGATCCCTGCGCCCACATGGGATACCCAGAAGAAGCTTCTGACTTCCAGCTTTAGACTGACCCATCTCTGGCTGTTGTGACCATGTGGGGCGTGAACCAACGGATGGAAAATCTTTCTCTTTCTCCCTCCCCTCTCTTTGTAACTCTGACTTTCAATAGACATACATACATACATACATAATATTTCTTTTTAAAATGTATTTGAGAGAAGGATTCCCCCATTAGTTGGTTCACTCTTTAAAATTCTGCAACAGCTGGGGCTGTGCCAAGGGCCAAAGCTGGGAGCCAGGAACTCCGCTCAGCTCTCCCACATGAGTGGCAGGGCCCCAATCAATTTGAGCCCTCACCATTGCCTCGCTGGGAAGCTGGAGCCAGGGCCAGAGCCAAATACTGAAAGCATGAGCACGGGAGTCTCGATCACAAGGCTGACTGCCTGTCTGTGGGTGAGCTGTCTGTCTGTTGAGCTTTGCATCTCCTGTATGTGTGTGTGTATCTATCTATCTATCTATCTATCTATCTATCTATCTATAAATTTTAACATTATTTCTGTGAAACTGTTAGCTAATCCTGGGAATGGGTGGGAGACAGTTTTCTTACGGGAGTGTGCCTTACTCACCTGCTTCCTCCCGGGAACACTCACTCTGATCATGGTGTGTGGTTGTGTGGTTGAGGCCACTGAATGGTCTTTGGAATTGTCCAGGGCTTGGACTGGGTCAGTGGCAGCGAGGGAGGGAAATGGAGGCGCACAGATGGGAGGAGCTGGCTGTCACTGCCCAGCAGGAAGGAGAGATGGTTACTCCTTGGACAAGCCTGTGGGAACAGCATAGCCTTGGTGAACCCTGGTGCTGGGCCCCCAAGAGAGACAGCATGGCTCCTTGTATCTGTGCATGCTGCGCAATACCTGGGGCCCTGGCCCTGGGCCACCACAGGGAGGATGACTGAGAGGGTCAGCCATGGGAATTCAGTCTGTGCTGGAGTCGCTGGAGCGGTTTGTCTTGTGGTTCCTGTGGTCCTAGAGCCACCTGTCCCCAGTAATTGCAGACACCACTTTGAGACATGTGATGGCACAGCTCACCACAAGGAGGCGCTCACAGGCTTCCTGCCGCTGTCCTGTCCATCCATCCCAGGTTGTTTGAAATGGTTGCTACATGGCTGAACTAAGTAATCCCTGATTTAGTGGTGGCAGGCCAGGATGCCGACCCGGAGTGCTATGCTGGTTTCTGCTCGGACAAGCTGTGGTTACTCCCAGCCTGCGAAGTCACCCTAGGCTTAAAAACCAGAGGGAGGCCCACCTTCCACAACCAGGTCTGGCAGGTAGCAACCAGCAGGTGCAACAATGTAGCTCTCTGATGAGCTGTGCTCTGTGTACCACTCCGACTTCGTCTTCCTCTGTGGGAAATGGGAAGGGCAGCATCGCTCTTGCTTACGGTTCTTGGGGTGGGGGTGGGAAAGGAGCAAAAGAAGCAGTGTATACTTTATGTGAGAGCCTCCTTGCTCCCAGCCTGCCATGTTTCTGCAGTGGTGGCTTCTGAGGAGGCAAAGCTGATGTGAGGCGGGTCCTGCACCCCGGGTGATGCAGATCTCCCAGCCAACCTGTGACCCACGCAGGGCTGGGCCCCCGGTGTCCTGACCAGCAGCCCCATGCACAGGAATTCAGACAAGCGACCTCTGTTTTTGCAGACTCCCCCTGACACCTGCCAGGCCCCTGAGAACACTGGCAGCAGGGTGGCTGCTCCTGTGGACAGAGCCTCCAGCTTGCGCCCTCACACAGAGTTTTACCCGGAAGCACCATTGGGTAGTTACTAGAAGTGACCTGGTTCCCTGCAGGTCCGGGTCTTGGAAGACTAACAGTTGCAGTCCTTGTGGTGACTCAGGGTCTCCTGGCTGGGGGATTGTGTGACACCCTCTTGCTCAGATAGAGTCCCGAGGAAGCATACCACATCGGAGCCGGGTCTTGCCTGCGTGTCTTCTGAGTCCAAGAGTGGCTAGGGCAGCTCTTCTCTGATGCTGACTGGCCACGGCCTTTACTGTGTCTTTGCAACAGTCTTGGCCCACTCGGAGGCATGGTGCTGCGGTTACAAGTATGAACTCTGGAGCTAGGCTGTCTGGGTTCTGATCCTGGCTCTGCCATTCGCTAGCTGTGTATACTTGGTCGAGGGACCTAACGATGGCTCAGTCTCCCCATCAGTGAAATGGGTTGCTGTGAGGATGACATGAGTGCAACAAAAAGTGACTCAATTCACTGCACTGACCACACTGGAGACCTGTCACTCACATCAGCCTTATGGGGTCTGCTCCTCACGGCCATTCAGGGACCCGGGGGGACCTTCCTTACAGCATGTCACCTCGCTACCTTCCAGCAGCTCAGACTCCCATTCCTTCCCCTTGCACATCACTCAGCAAGCCCAGCAGGGATTAGTGAGAGTGTGGCCAGCTTGCTGGGGTGGGGGCAGGGTCACAGGCAGAGACCACAGGAGTTTCACCCGGTCCTACCCTGTGCAGGGCACGTGAATGCACGCTCACTAACCTGAGCCGCAGGGCTCATCTAGGGCGCCTAACTCTGCCCAGGAAGTGGGGGCAGGGTAGGGAACTTCCGACTGGGGTCTTGCAGAGTGAGTAGGAGTTCTCTGGATGAGAGAGCGTTTTGGGCAGGAGCTACAGCATGCACAGAGCCACAATAGGAGAGGGCCCACATGGAGGGAAAGGGAGGGAACCAACCTGGCATAGTCACAGTGTGTGAGGCAGCTGGGCACGGGGTTGGGGGCAAGAGCTGGGGAGAAGGTGTGGAGGTGGCTGGGGCTGATCTGACTGTCCCCCTGTCTGTGCCTGTCTGCAGACTTCCATCCCACCCCAGCTCTCCCCTGCAGCACTCTCTCATGCAGGGGTCCGCCACTTCCGTCTTAGGAAGTTCTCTTATCCAGAACACTCCCACCTGACCCACACAGTGAGATGGGAAGGACCTAGGCAGTAATGGGCCCTACTAGCCTTACCACCTAACTGTTCATTGCTGGTTTACAAAAAAGTTAACTTTTTTGTTTTGTTTTGTGAGAGTAGACAGAACGTTTTGTTTGTTTGTTGAATCAATATACAATAGAGTTGTCAAATTCACCTTTAGGCTCTTTTGAATTTATTATTTAGACAATCATACCCCATGTGCAGATAACTATAGTTTTATTTCTTTCCCTTACCTTATTGCACTTACCAAGTTTTCCAATAAAATATAATAGAATCAATACAGAAGGGAAAACTGTCAGTGTATCACCCTTAAATATGATGTCTACTGTAGACTGAGTTTCAAAGTGGGTATCCTTTACCTGATTAAATTTCCTTTTATTCTAGTTCCCTACGTGTTTTTAAAGTCATGAATGGCTAGAATATTTGATCAAATGTTTTCGTCTATCATGATCACCTTGTGGATTTTCTGCTTACCTTTCCTTGAGATGACTTCACCTGTGTTCTCAACCAGGGTTGATTTTCCTTTCAAAGGAGTGTTTGGCCATGTCTGGAGATATTTCAGATGGATTCAATTCCTTCTCTCTGTCTCTCTCTCTGTAGTGCTTTGAGTATTAAATCAGTATTAAATCAGTATTATGGGCCTGCTGTAATGGCTCAATTGGCTAATCCTCCACCTCCAAGCACTGGGATCCCTTATGGGTGCCAGCTTGTGTCCCAGCTGCTCCACTTCCCATCCAGCTCCCTGCTTGTGGCCTGGGAAGGCAGTGGAGGACGGCCCAAGGCCTTGGGACCCTGCATCTGTGTGGGAGACCTGAAGAAGGCTCCTGGCTCCTGACTTCTGGATTGGCTCAACTCTGGCCATTGTGGCCACTTGGGGAGTGAACCAGTGATGGAGGACCTATCTCTCCTTCTCTCTGTAAATCTGCCTTTTAAAAAAGATTTATTTATTTTTATTACAAAGTCAGATATACAGAAAGGAGGAGAGATAGAGAGGATGATCTTCTGTCCGATGATTCACTCCCCAAGTGAGCGCAATGGCCGGTGCTGTGCTGATCCAAAGCCAGGAGCTAGGAAGTTCCTCCAGGTCTCCCATGCGGGTGCAGGGTCCCAAAGCATTGGGCCGTCCTCGACTGCTTTCCCAGGCCACAAGCAGGGAGCTGGATGGTAAGTGGGGTGGCTGGGATTAGATTCTGGTGTGTGCAAGGCGAGGAACTTAACCATTACACTATCACACCGGGCCTAATCTAAAACCTTTGTTTAGGGTTTGAATATCTATGCCCAAACAGGATTGGCCTCTACTTCTCCTTTCTTGTCATGCCCTTCTCAGTTTCAGCACTCACTTCAGTTGGCTGTCCACACACTGCTGGGAATGTATGTCTCCATTAATCACTAATGTAAGATCTGACACAGGTGCTTGTGGGAGACACGCAACTGATACCCGAGTTTCAGAGTGCCCCGTTTTCAATCTCTGGGGGAGTTTTGGAAGCCAGACTTACACTCTGCCTGCTTTCACAATCTACCCACCCCGCCACCTGTTCACCCCCATAAGGCATCAGTGTCAGGGGGCTGAGCTTGAGATGGCTGCTGGACTGGATTCCATCAGCGGGTGGGGCAGGACTGATTGCTACGGGTAAGCCCCACCTGAGCCCCTGGGACCCCTCCTTCTCACTGTAGTGCATGCAGGTAGAAGTAAGCCCACATCTTGGGCCCGGCGGCGTGGCCTAGCGGCTAAAGTCCTCGCCTTGAAAGCCCCGGGATCCCATATGGGTGCCGGTTCTAATCCCGGCAGCTCCACTTCCCATCCAGCTCCCTGCTTGTGGCCTGGGAAAGCAGAAGTAAGCCCACATCTCTTCAACACGTTGCTGAAGCAGGTCTTCCGGGGGTGATGCCGTGCTCCTCCTATCATCTGCAGGTGTAGCAAGTGCAGAGGGGAGGCTGGTGCAGGAAGCAGGAGTGGAGGACAGTGACGTTGGGTGTCTCTGCCCTCTTCCCTGTGCTGGGTGTCAGCATCCATCCACTCCCCATTGATGCACACAGTCAGGGGCTTTGGGTCCTCAATCTGGGGATGCACACTGCACCTGCTACAGAGTGACAAGCTGTGGAGGAACAGGGAGCCCTGTGTGAGGGCGGAAACACTCCTCTGACCTGGGCATGCTGTCCTGAGAAAGGGACACCTCAACTGGGAGGGGAAGATGTGGAGAGGCCGAAGGGTATGCTGACACCAGGAACAGAGTTTGCAAAGGACAGGGGAAGGAGAGGCCCAGTTCCCACTTACTTACTGGAGAGGCACAGAGACCAGGGTCAGGCAGTGAGAATACGGAGCGGCCTGGATTGGAGGAGCAGCCTGGATCAGGGCAGCAGCCTGGATTGGGGGAGCACCTGGACTGGGGAGCAGCTTGGATTGGGAGAGCAGCTTGGTTTGAGGGAGCAGCCTTGATCGGGGCAGCAGCCTTGATAGGGGAAGCAGCCTGGATGGGAGGAGCACTGTAGATCAGGGGAGCACCTGGACTGGGGAGCAGCTTGGATTGGGAGAGCAGCTTGGATTGAGAGAGCAGCCTAGATGGGAGGAGCAGCCTGGATTAGAGGAGCAGCTTGAATTGAGGGAGCAGCCTGGATCAGGGGAGCAGCTTGGATTGGAGGAGCAGCCTTGATCAGGGGAGCACATGGACTGGGGGAGCAGCTTGGATTGGAGGAGCAGCCTGGGTTAGGAGAGGAGCCTGGATCAGGGGAGCAGCCTGGACTGGGGGAGCAGCCTGGATTGGGGGAGCAGCCTGGATGGGAAGAGCAGCCTGGATTGGGGGAGCAGCCTTGATCGGGGGGCACCTGGACTGGGGGAACAGCTTGGATTGGAGGAGCAGCCTGGGTCAGGAGAGGAGCCTGGATCAGGGGAGCAGCCTGGATCAGGGGAGCAGCCTGGATTGGGGAAGCAGCTTGGATTGAGGGAGCAGCCTTGATTGGGGGAGCAGCCTTGATTGCGGGAGCAGCCTGGATGGGAGGAGCAGCCTGGATTGGGGGAGCAGCCTTGATCAGGGGGGCACCTGGACTGGGGGAACAGCTTGGATTGGAGGAGCAGCCTGGATCGGGAGAGGAGCCTGGATCAGGGGAGCAGCCTGGATTGAGGGAGAATCCTGGATGGGGGGAGCAACCTGGACTGGGGAGCAGCTTGGATTGGAGGAGCAGCCTGGGTCTGGAGAGCAGCTTGGATTGGGGGAGCAGCCTGGAGCCCTGGAAGGGTCAAGCTTGGGAGCTGGACACAGGCACGCTGCTTCGCCTGGGCTGAGCTACCTGAACCTCTCTGAGCTTGCTTACTTTGTTAGTAGAACTAACCACTCTTTCTTTTGGAGAAAAATTTCACCAGGATGGTGAATGGGCATGGCACGTAACAGGCAACTGAGCATGATTTAAAAAAATTTTGATAATGTTTACATAGTTGATTAGGAGGAGTCTAGGATTAGGAGAAAGTGGATGAGGCCATTATTTCCACATTTTCTTTTTGTTCTCCCTGTATCTGGGGAAAGGGGGAAGATAAGGGGATAAGCCACACCCAGCTTCCCAATTGCCTCAGTCCCCGGGGGTGGCAAATGGCTGCCTGACATCACCTCATGGTCCCTGATGTGCAGCATGTTCTGAGGGTTCTGTTCAGGTGGTTTCTGACATGCTGTCAATCTCGTAGATTCAAGGATGAGGAAATTCTTCCAAGGTCTATTGGCTGAAACAGTCCACCCCGGAGTCTCCATTCACCCAGAAATTTGCTGTTAACTTTTGGCTGTGGTAGTTAACCAATTTGTTCTGCTCTCCTTCCTCTGCTATGGTACCAAAGGTTCTGCATAGCCAATGGACTGCCCACTCTTCCATGTGCATCTAGGTATGATGCCCACTGTACCATGTGCAGCAACTGAGGAGGCCCAGCTCTGACACACTTCACTGTCAGACCACAGGTCCTGCCAGTCTTCCCATGGCGGTAGTTTTGAGTCCAGTGGTTTAATTGGGAGATCCTCAAAGAAATCCCATCTGAGGTGGTACCAGACCTGACTCCCGTGTGTGCCTGCCAGTACGGGGTCTGGCTCATTCTGTCATCCACATACTGATAGTTGCAATTGCTGAGTCAGATCTATCTACAGTCTCATCTCCTATGCAAACCAATAGATGCTGTGGCCCAGCCCAACCCTGCCCATCGCACACTCAGCCCTCATGTACACCATCAGGAGCTGTGGCCCAGTCAGAGTGGCCCCCAATAGCCCCCACTGGGTTGGTCCCAGCCCTGGTTCTGTGCCTGCCAGCATGTGTAGTGGACTATTCCAGTCTGTCCCACATTTCATTCAGTTCTTGTACATATCATTGGAAGTTGGAGTCTAACTCAACCCAACTGACTCCATCCTCCAGACCTCACTCATGCCTGTCTAGTCAGGCTCACCCCCAGTCCTGGCTCTCATGCTCACAGTGGGAGCTATAGCCCATCAGAGAAGTGCCCACTATTTCCCTATTGAATCCACTCCCTACCCCAGATCTTGCATTCTCTAGGTGATTCTGCAGTCCAGCTTATTAGGACTTTGCCCCCAGTCCCAGCACATGCCAGCTGATACTGCGACAAAGACAAACCAGCCTGCCCTTACTCTGCCTCATGCCTGTATCAGTGGATATAGTCAGTTAGCCCAACCTGGCTCTCTCCCTAACCCAGTCCACAATCAGGCCAACAGAATTTGTAGCACTACCCGGCCTGGTCTGCCTCCAGTCCTAGTTCCCACATTCACCAGCAGGAGCAGTGGCCCAGCAGTGGAGTCCCCACAGCTCCCCTACTGGACTGAAACATCACCCTTCATCTCCCCTGGGGTCTCACATGTGCTGTTGGATGCTGTGGCTCAGTCTGATATGGTCCCTCTCATCTTGGTGTATGCCGGCAGGTGCTACAGCCTATCCAGGTCCAGCCAGTCTCCAATCCTGGTCTTAATGTGAACTGGCTGGTGCTGTGGCCCAAACTGGTCTGTTCTGAATCCTATTCTGATTCTCAGATCTTCCAGTGAGTATTATGAACTGGCCCACCCTAGCCTACTCCCACACCTGACTGACACACATGCTGGTGGGTACTGTAACCTGGCCTGGTCTAGGCTGCTCCTTGCCTTGGTTCTTGTGTTCACCTGCAGGGATTGTGTCCTGACAAAGGAGTTCCCCAAGCTCCTCTATTACGTCTCCTCCCAGTGGCGAGATGTTGCGCACACCATTGGGTCATTGACCCAGCCTGACTTAGTCCGCCTCCTGTCCTGGAAGGAACAGTGGTCCTGCCCAACCAGTCCACACCCATTCTGGTTCTTACTGTTGAGTGTTACAGCCTAGCCACACCTGGTCCATGCCCTGACACAGCTCTCGTGTGGTTCAATGGGAGCCAAAACATAGCCTAGCCTGTTCTACACCCATCCTGGCTCTCATGAGTGCCAGTGGGTGCCGGAGTCCAGCCCAATCTGGAGCGCCTCAGATCCAGTCCATACCTATGCTGAGGGACACTGCAGCCATGTTCAGCCCATACTGCCACGACATTCTGGCCTTCACACTCACCAGTGGGAACTACGACCCAGCCAGGGTGTCTCCTTTGCTCCCCGATCAGGTCTTTCTAGCCACAGTTCGTGCTTTTGCAAGTGGTTGCTCTGATCGAGCTTGGCATAACCCAATCCCCATCTTAGTCATTAATACTTCGGCCTGGCCTGGCCCAATCTACCCCCAGTCCCAACTCTCACTGGTGGGTGCTGCAGCCTAGCCCTACACAGCCTACTCCAGTCACTAATTCTTGTAAACCAATAGCTGTGATAGCCTAGCCTGGCATGACCCACACTCCAACCTGGCCCCTGCACTTGCCAGAGGGCTAAGATTGACCTGGCCCTGCCTGGTCCACCCCCCTTCAGAACCAACCCACATACCTGCTGACTGGTGGAGCTACCCTGCCAAGCCTGACCAATACCCAGATCTAAGTCACATGCTCACCAGCGAGAGCTATTAGGCCCCTCAGAGTTTTCCAAGCTTCCCCACCAGCTCCACTGCCAGACCTCACATGGCCCAGGTAATGCCAGCAGATGCTAGGTCCTTACCTGGCATAGTCTGCCCCCTCCATACTGGAGTATGTACAAGCTGGTGGATGTTTCAACCTGGCCCACCCCACACCCCATTCTTGGATGTGCCTGCAGGTGCTGCAGCCTGGACCAGCCTGACCTGTACCCAATCCCAGTACCCATGAGTATTGAAGTGTTCCATGGTCATGCCTAGCTCAGCCCGTCACCTCCTCCAGCTTTTAAGAAAACCAGCAGAAACTGCAGTTCCATAGGGGTGGGTCCATATACTCCTACACAGAATCTGCCCCAGACCTGGTTCTTTCACGTGCTGGTTAGTGTCATGGCCCCGCCTAACATTACACATTCCCTGTTCCGACTCTCACTGGTGGTTACTGTGATCCAGCTCTGCCAGCTGGGTCCCCAGCCCTAGCTTTAGTGTGTGCCAGTGGATGATATTCGGCTGTGGTCAACATTAATACCCGGGCATGATTTGTTGAACTGATTCCAAAGAGGCAGGCATTGTCCGCTTCAGTTTGAACCCTGGGATTCAGTATCAAGGTCTGTGTTAGCGTTTCTAAAGGCTATAGCTCCCAAGGTGATGGCTAGACCCAGGAGTCATGCAAACTGATGGTGCTAAGAGTTGGAGGGCTTTGTCTAACCATGCTGTCAGTGGGGAGGGGATTGTGGTGGGTGGTCCTTAGCTCATACGGCTGGGGTATAGCCCTGGAAGGCAGCCTGAGCCAGGACCAGCTGCTTGCTGCTTCCTGCTTACCTCCTGGTCCTTTCAACACATTGCCGTGGCCAGCCTCATCAGATGGACAGAGCCATAAGGCCCACCCAGGCTTGGCCTTGGAATCTGCAAAGCTGTGAGCCCCACATGCTTCCCAACTTGGTGACTAGCTTGTCCTTGGGATCCTAGTGTAGTAACACAAAGCTGGCTGACAGGAGTCCAGCTGGCAGTGACATCTCTGACTTAGTGCCATATGATTGACAGCATCTTACTTTCCACAAAATACAGTAGCAAGTTGAAGTGTCTAGGATGGAGGTCCTCAAACCTTTACTACAAAAGTCCAGTTAGCAAACAGTTTAAACTTGGTAGGTCACGTGGTCAAAGCGCCCCAATTTTTCCAGCATAAAAGCAGCTACAGACGATATGCAAATGAATGAATGTGCTTGGGTCCAATAAAACTCCTTATGGACACCAGCTTGGGAATTTCATGTAATTTCCATGGGTCATAAAATGTCATTCTTGGGGCCAGTGCTATGACTCAACATGCTAATCCTTCACCTTGCAATTGCCAGCATCCCATATAGGTGCCAGTTTGTGTCCTGACTGTGCCACTTCCCATCCTGCTCACTGTTAATGGTCTGGGAAAGCAGAGCAGGATGGCCCAAAGCCTTGGAATCCTGCACCTACATGGGAGACTCCTGGATCCTGGCTTCAGATTGGCTCAGCTCTGGCCATTGAGGTCATTTGAGGAGTGAACTAGTGGAAGGAAGATTTTTCTCTCTCTGTCTCTTCTTCTCTCTGTAAATCTGTCTTTCCAATAAAAATAAATAAGTCTTTTAAAAACGCTTTCTCGAATCAGCATTAGACAATAGTAAAACTACAAAGGCATATGGGGAGAATCAGGAGTGATCCTGACAACCTCTTAACAGGAGGTCATACGCAGAGAGCAGGGGGGTGGACCCCAGAGTGGAGCAGGTGGACAGGAAGAGACTTGTATCCCAACCCTGAAGACTCCCAGATCCTCACCAAGGACTATCAGTACGGGCACCAAGGACTACATCCCAATTGCCAAGGAGACCACGGGGAATTGGAGTGCCTTCGGAGGCTGAGAACTCTGAGGTTACCCACCCCCATTTGGATCTACCACATGGGATGGAAGAAGCCCAAATCCTGCTGTGCAGGATCCAAGGTCTTCGGAACGACAACCAGGAGCCCTGAGTGGTCCGCAGAAACGGAGGAACAGTAAACTTCCTTCGGGACTAGGGAAAGGAGCTTTCTCTGGCGCTTGCTTGGTTCCAACTTTGGGTTCCCACCCTCTCTTGCAATGACCATCAGGATTTCTCCAGAAACCCCTCAAACAAACAAACAAACAAACAAACAAAAAATCTAGAATAGATAGACAGAGAACAACAAGGAAAGCTTAGAATCAGACAGGAAACAATCAGCGTGGATTCATATATACCTTACTTGGTAGGACACAAAGATTGGTTACTCCTCACTAGGGTATTGAAGATTTCTCTGCACACCCCTCCTAAAATTAATCTGCACCTAAACTGTTGACATATGTCTTGTTAGCGTTATAAGCCAGTTTAGACTACTCGAAAAATCGCCAGGTTCAGCAAAATTATGCTTCAACACTATTGACTGCTAAATACTAAAATGAAAATAGACACGAGACAGCTGAATAATGCCCTATAACCATTGCAAGGTGTATAGAAGCCGGTTGTATATAAACTAAACTTGAAATGTCAATGAAGTAGTCACAGGATGTGGTTAAGAACTTGCATTAATGATGCTTACTAAATGTACAAAATGGATTGATGAGATTAGCCAGTTAAATCTTTTCACCAGTAAGGCACTCAACAGCCCATGAGATATTTATTAAAAATGTCAAGTAAATCCTCTTATTTTTGTATCATAGTGTCAAATAGCAGTAAAATAAACATGTTAAGATCCTTAATCTACTGCTATGTTTCACTGTAAAATTTACCTTTGTTAAAATTTGCTTCTGTTCAAATTTGTTGAGATCGCATGTAAAAGTATCCTAATATTACTTTGGCTGGTATTTTCTAATTACTGTATAATATTTTGGGAATGCAAATTTTATTTGAATGTCAACTACAGTTAAGCATGTGCCGTTTGTTTTTCTTACTCAGGTTTTGTAATTTGATGGAATGTTTTTATTACAGTTTAATAAATGTTTGCTTTATTTAAAAAAAAAAGAACTTGCATTTTTAAACATATTGGTTACTCAATACCATGTCAATTAATTCCATAATGTTGTAAATTTTTGTTGATGTTATGTTGGGGCTTTTAATTGATTGGGATGCTACTCTTCTAGCTCTACCTTCAGACCAGAGATGGTCTCCCCAAGAAACCATTGAATTTACCTG
Source organism: Ochotona princeps (assembly GCF_030435755.1). Lineage (NCBI taxonomy): Eukaryota > Metazoa > Chordata > Mammalia > Lagomorpha > Ochotonidae > Ochotona > Ochotona princeps. The sequence continues at coordinate 44,009,460 of NC_080833.1, forward strand.
GACAATAAGATGCTGGGCTCTATGCTTGGTATATGCTTGCAATGAAAGAATCTTGACTGAGTTTGAACTGTATATAATACAGCAACAAGGTGGAGGAATCCACCACGGAGGGAGGGCACGGGGAGGGGTTGGGGGAATTCTAGAGCCTATGAAACTGTGCCACATAATGCAGTGTAATTAATAATAATAATAAAAGGCATTCTTGGGCCTGGCATGATAGCGTAGCGGTTAAGGTCCTTGCCTTGAACGTGCCAGGATTCCATATGGATACTGGTTCTAATCTCGGCGGCCCCGCTTTCCATCCAGTTCCCTGCTGTGGCCTGGGAATGCAGTCAAGGACAGCCCAGAGCCTTGGGACACTGCAGCCACATGGGAGACCTGGAAGAGGCTCCTGGCTTCAGATTGGCTCAGCTCCAGCTGTTGTAGTCGCTTGGGGAGTGAATCATTGGACAGAAGATCTTCCTCTCTGTCTCTCCTCCTCTCTGTATATCTGCCTTTCCAATAAAAATAAAAATAGATAAAACTTTTTTTAAAAAAGGCATTTTTTAAACTTCTCCTTCTCTCCAACCAATCAAAAATGTCAAAACTATTCATAGCTCACAGGCTGTACAAAAATAGATGGTGGGCTAGGTTTGGCTCACTGTGCCCAGACCACAATGATATCCACTGGAAGATGGCCAAAAACTGCTTTTCATAAATGTTTGTGGTTTAGACTGCTGTGATTTCCTGAAAAGCTTCCAGAACATTCTGGAGCCTTCTCAGGAATTGTTGGTACTGCTGTTTGGGAGGCACTAGAGGCAGTCTGAATCTGCAGCTGGGCTTGGACAGAGTGGAACAGGTATGTTTCTGTGTGCAGTCCCCCATGAGCTGGGTGCAGCATGGACTCAAAAGGTGGGAGGGGACAGGAGCATTGGTCCCTGTGAAGGGCCTGGCTGGAGAACATGTACCAGGGGCCAGGAAGCAGTGCAGAGTGACTGGGCAGATCATGCCAGGCCTTGAGAGCCAGGCCAAAGACAATGACCCCAGGCATGACTTCTGAACTTGAGGTCCAGAGCTAAACTTGAGAAGGTCTAAAGATCCCTTGACACATGTATGGAGTTTTACAAGGATGTTTATATTTCTAGGAAGAGGGCACTGGGGCTTTTATCCAATTCTCAAAGCAGCACACAGCTCCCAGTGGAAAGAGCCACAGCACGAAAGGAAGACAGGCAGACGCTGTCACCCCAGGCCTGCCCTTCTCCTATGTTGTAAACGCTTTCTTCTGCTGGCCCATGGGGAGGTTGTTGATAAAATGAGAGATTCACTCGGATCGCAGTCTAGAGACTGGGAAGTTCAGTCTCCAGGTGCTGACGTCTAACCAAGGCCTTTCTGCTTCATCGCCGCCCTGCCACACAGCACACGAGGACAGGAAGAAAGCCGAGTGCTTGGGCTCCTGCCTCCACGTGGGAGCTCAGAGGGAAATCCTTGCTCTTGTCTCCTGCCTGTGGCCTGGTCCAGTTCTGGTCACTGTGGCCACTTGGGGGAGGAATTGGTGGACGGGACATCTCTCTTTCTCTCTTTCTCTCTGCCAGGTTGCCTCTCAAATAAATAAATAAATAAATCTTTAAAAAGGAGATCTGAGGAAGCTGGAGTGACTTTTATGACAAAGCCACTCCCTGAGAAACCAGTCCATTCCTGCGATAACGGCCTCAATCCATCATGATGGTGGCACCCTCGACCTCATCACCTCTTAAAGGTCTCACACTCCCAGTTACAAAGCTTGTCACGTGGCACTCAAACCATGGTATCTCTGACAGATGAGGGGTGAGCCCAAGTGTGTCACCTCGACCACAGGATCTAACTGCCTGGCTCAAGTGATCAGCCCTGGGAGTTTTGAGACCTAGAACCAAAGTGTTGAGGTGCTGGGGGCTGATGATGAGTGTGGTGAGTGGTTAGCATGGCCCATCCCCTGATGTGACTCAGGAGAGGGTGAAACCAACACACCAGGAACAGTCATAAAGCAGCACTCCCAGGGGAATGTGGGTGACGCCTTGGCCTGCTTCCCTGCCCTGCTAAGTGGTACTTGCATTCAATTTGTACGTAAAACATCACTTTAGTGTAATTGCATCCCAGTCATGTTCTTTGAAAGTACTGTGCAGTAACCTAGTGTGCAAAGTCCACCTAAGCCAATATTCTTAGGTGGGAATCCTGGGTGGTTTGCGGACCAGATGTTAATGACAACAAGTGTTTCGGCTGCATTCAGAAAAGTTTTTGGCTCTCTTAGGAGACATGTGAACACAGCCTTACCTTCTCTGTCTAAAGTAGTACAGCAGAGGCTCCAACGGGCCACGTGTTCTCCAGTTGCTGGGAGAGTCACAGTGATGAATGGGGACTTAAATTGTTGCAGAGGACAGTCTTGGAGCTTCCAGAGTGAGAAGAACTGAACACATCCTAAGGAACCCAGTGACCTAAGGAACCTAAAATGAACACATCCTAAGGAACCCAGTGCCAGAGTCCCAGGGTGTCACGGGCAGGGGCAGAGCAGATGGGCCGGTCCTTCCAGCCAACTGTGGAAGGGTCAGATAATCTAATCATGTGAAGTCAGGTCCTACCTCCACATTTAGAGTTTTCCCCACTGTCCCTGCGCTGATCTAATCTGTGCTGAATGTTGTGAGCAGTGGGCTCCTGGCTGGGAACGTTCCAGGCTCCTTCCTTCAAGCGTTGAGAGTTTCAGGTGAAGGCATAAAGGCACACAAGAAAACAGGTTGTGGTCAAAGCAAAGGAAAGGTACACACTCAAGAAAGAAGTGCAGGAGCCAGAGGTGTGGTGGAGAGCCTCCACCTGCAATACTGGCATCCCATCCGGATACCAGTTCAAGTCTCCACTGCTCCACTTCCCATCTAGTTCCTTGCTAATGGACTGGGAAAGCAGCCGAAGATGGGCCATGTACTTGGGCCCTGCACCCAAGTGGGACCTGAATGAGGCTCCTGGCTTTGGACTGGTTCAGCTCTAACCATTTCAGTCATCTGGGGAGTGAACCAGATGATAGGAGATATCTTAATCTTTGCTGTCTCTGTAGACGCTATCACTTAAATCAACCAATTGATCAACGGATCAATCTTTTTAAAAGAAAGTATGGACAAACTAAAAAGCAAAAGGAGAAAGAGATGAACAGAAAAAAAAAACCCCAACAAGATTTAGGTCTTTTTCGAATTTAAAATATTTTTTTCTGAAAGATATTTATTTATTTGAAAGGCAGAGTTAGAGACAAGGAGAGGCAGAAAGACAGAAATCTTTCATCCACCCAAACAGTCAACCTGAAATCAGGGAGCTGGAACAGAACGGAGCATCTGATGCTCAAACCTGTGCCTCCATGGGATGCTGTGCTGCAGGGAGCAGTTTAACCATTGTGCAACCACGCTGGCCCAGGGCTGTCCTTCTATACAGTCAGAGGGCATAGAGGATGTCTGGGGTAGGGGAACTGAATATTCAAAGAGGGGGATGTTTTTGATAATTTTATTTTTTAGCCATGGTAATTTATTGTAACGATGTAGAGGCCATCATGGAGCAGAGCCTGCAGCCATTCTGGATATTTTCAGCTGTTTCTGGCACCTGGAAGAGGTGATGTTTGGTGGTGCATGGAAGGTGGGAGCATGGACCAGGCTGTCACATGGGGACTAGCCATGGCTGCTGTGATGGCCAGAAGGACCCATGCTACAGCAGGTGGCCAGAGCTGTCACAGCATGCCCTGTACTGCTGCAACCGTGGCTAGAGTCTCAGGCCTCAGCATCCTCCTGCCAGTCACATCACATCACGACCATCTGGGACACAGTAGATGAAACAAAGAGGCTTGTTGTCAAGGACATGGCATTTTAAGAGGGGTATGGTTCAGAGGACTCTGCGCCGTTCTGCATTTTCACACATACCCTGAGGGGGAGGGTATGGAGCTTGGTACTGGATGGAACTGAGGGTTTTTCCCTCAAGATTGAATTATTGATTTGAAAGACAGAGTGACAGAGAAAGAGGTCTTCCATCTGCTGCCAGAGAAACAAAAACAAAACAAAAAAAAAACCCCTACATTGTGTATACTTTCATTTGTATGAAAGGTCAAGAATATATAAATCCACAGACAGGAAGTGGGTTAGTGACTGCCTGGGCTAAGTGGATGAAGAAACTAGGATGTGGCAGTAAAAGTGTGGGTTGCTTCGGAGGGGTTGGGCATGAAAATGTTCTATTTTTTTCATTTTTTATTATTATTTTTAATTATATTGTTGACAATCTTTACATAGTTAATTACGGTAAAAAGGTTCAGGGGCTATAGGGAAGTGGGTAAGACTATTATGTCCATATTGTTTCCTTCTTGTATCTGAGGTAAAGGGGGATATTGAGGGAGAAGCCCCACCCAGTTTCCCGCCCACCCCAAGTCCCGGATGTGGGGCATGCTCTGAGATCCTTGCTCAAGTGGTTTTAATAGTTCACCAGTTATGAATCGCTGCCATTTTCGCCACTCCTAGCTCGTTGAAGTATCCACTGATTGATAGAGTCTTCATTTGCCCAGTATTTTGCTGCCAACATATAGCTGAGGTGGTTGATTGACTTGTTCTTTCTTCTGTCTTTTCTTGGCTAGGGTTCTGAGTCCAGCATTTCGACTGGGGAGATCCCGCATGAAAATATTCTAAAACAGATGATAATGATGGACATGTCACTCCATGAGGATACAAAAGCCACTGAGTTGTACACTTTAAAATGGATGGTTCTCTGGCCCAGCGTGGTGGCCTAGCGACTAAAGTCCTCGCCTTAAACGCTCCCCAGGATCCCATATGGACGCCAGTTCTGGTCCCAGCAGTCCTGCTTCCCATCCAGGTCCTGGCTTGTGGCCTAGGAAAGCAGTCGAGGACGGCCCAAGCCTTGGGATCCTACACCCGTGTGGGAGACTTGGAAGAAATTCCTGGCTCCTGGCTTCAGATCAGTGCAGCTTTGGCCATTGTGCTCACCTGGGGAGTGAATTAGTGGATGGAAGATCTTCTCTGTATCTCCTCCTCTCTGTATATCTGAATTTACAATAAAAATAAAGAAATCTTCAAAAATAAATAAGTAAAATGGGTGGTTCTCCTGGCTCGTGGCTTATATCTCAGTAAAGCTGTGACAGGGAAATATCCCACCCTGGAGAGGTACTCGGAAACTCAATGAGTTAAGGATGCGAGGTGCCAGCATGATGATTGGCATTTGGAAAATCTGCAGATAATAAATTCTCTGCAGATAGTAAATGTTTTGGGTTTGTGGGATGAACCATGTGGTTTCTGTCCCTCTATTTAATTCTGACATCATAGCATAAACTAATATGTAAAGAATGGCCACATTCCAATATAATACTATGGGTGCTTACATGTGAATGCTGTAGAATTTTCTTGTGTCCTGGACCTTACCAGATGGGCTGCACTGCTGGCAGATCTTGAGGTGACTCCTCTCTCCTGAGCTCCTCCCTCCCTGTAGAGTCAGGGGGCAAAAAAGCCTCGGCCAGGGGCCAGGGCAGGCCCATATGTGCTGCACTGAGAGGGCAAAAGGGACAAGGACAGGACATGAGATATCCACTTCCTTCAAGAAGCTGTCCGTAGGGGAGCTGGCTACACAGGCAGCTACTTAGAGTACAGTGAGAAACAGAAAGATGTTTATAGTGGATTGTGATTTTTAAACATATTTATTTTTATATGAAAGGCAGATTTTACAGACAGAGAAGAAGAGACAGAAGGCCTTCCATCTGCTGGTTCACTCCCCAGATGGCCACAATAGCCAGAGCTGAGCTATCTGAAGCTGGGAGCCAGAAGTTTCTTCTGGGTCTCCCATATGGGTGCAGGGTTCCAAGATTTTGGGTTGTTCTCTGCTGCTTTCCCAGGCCTTAAACAAGGAGTCAGATCAGAAGTGGGGCAGTTCTGCTTTATTTTCACTTGCTGGAATTTCCTACTGCCATGTCTAGGCATTCCCTCTCACTGGAAACAAAAGCAGGAAGGCACGTGGCTTTGCTTTCAGAAGAACGCTTATGTCTGGGTCAGCTACTTACAGAGCCTGGAAGAGGGACCCCATCACCCCACTCTTAGACACCTCCAAATCACACAGAGGAGGTAACCTGTAATCTGTGACCTGAGCTTTTGGGAACATGCAAGAGTTTATCAGGTGAGCAGGCAGGCACTCCACCTGAGACGCAGTGAACAACAGTGACGTGCAGGGTGACAGTGGGGAGCACAGGAAATAAGGAATGTGGGCGCTGCGCCTGGATGTTCAGGAGTTGAGATTTTAGGCAGGTGCCAGACTGGTTGGGATGCTGGTTTGGAATCTCAAGCGGGTATAGCATGAAGGGAAGACAGCATTGGGGACAGATGGGCCAGGGAGAGGCAGTAATAGCATTCCAGGCTGCAATGGGGAAATGAAAGACACAGTAAAAATGGAAAAAACACAGGGTCTGGGAGATCCAACCAATGTGGACTTCACCACTTCTCCACTTCCTTTCTGAGAAACATGGGCAAAGCCCTTGTCTGCAAACTTCTGTGACTCAACTGGGGGGCCAGGGAAAGCCCTCTACCCTGCCCACCCCTAGAGGTGACCAATTTTCTGCTCCAAGTGCCTCAGCTGATTGCAGGGGAGACTCGGGATACTTGTTCAGGGAGCATCTGCAGGTACACCCTGGCCTGTGAGTTCATCTGCACATCTGCTGTCTTCACAGCTGGACCAGTTCATCTGGGAGATGGGGAAGAAGATGGAGTCAGAAGAACAGGCCAGCTCTCTGGGTCCCAAGGAGCTCCCCGATAGCTGTGCTTCCAGCTAGGCTGGGTCTGGCTGGGCCCAGCAGGTGTAAGCAATGTCATACCTGCTCCTGTTCCTGGAGTTGTCACCATGAGCCAGGGGAACTTAAACATGGCCACTGTGTCACAGGAGACTAGAGCCACGCCAGCTCCCAGGGGATGGGAACCTTACTGAACCCTGATGGCGACCCTGGAAAGGAGCTGCCATTGTTTCTGTTTTACAAAAAGATGGCCACTGCAAGAGAAGGGCATGGCACCTCATCCAGCCTGGGAGTGGCTGAGGCAGTACAGAAATCACCACCTGGCCAACTTCCTGGGTGGCCCAAGTTTCCACCCTGGGCCAGGGGACTCCAGTTTGTGCAGGGCCTGAGTGACACATCCTGCTTATTCCCGGACCTCAGCCTGGAATGAGGGAGGACACACACACACAGCACTGCCAATTGCTAGTTCACTGCCCGTGTTCTCAGAGTTGGGTGGGGCTGAAGTGGAGAGCCAGGAACTCAGTCCAAGTCACCCTCACGTGTGGCAGGAGCTCAGCTGCTTGAGACATCAACTGCGACCTCCCAGGGTCTGCACTAGCAGGAGCCTGGAGCATGGAGACATAGCTGGGAAGGACCCAGGTGCTGTGATGTGACCTCTTACCTGCTGGGTCCTGGGAGGGTACATCTTGGCGAGCGATGGACTTAGCACTCTGTACAGTTGCCTTCACTCAGCAGGATGAGTGTGGCTGAGTGAGCCAAGGCCTCAGCTTCCCATTCACATCTCCCTGAGCTCACAAGCACCCAGGGCCACTGGTCCAGGGAAGAGATGGTACCCACCTCTAGATTGGGCAAAGTCAAAATCTGCCCAGCCCCTGGCTCAGCTGAACTGCTTCTGAGCCCTGTGGGACCTGCCCACAGCCAGGTCCGTCTCTGAGCCTGCTTCTGTTCACACAGACCGCACACACAGGCATGGAGACATCAGCTACCAGGGAAGCACTTCAGTGACTGGAGGCCCTGGTGTGTGGAGCAAGGTCTCCTTAGACACAGGAGCCGGGGGGGGGGGGGGGGTTGCCACTGACCTGCACTGTGATGCTGAGATTTTTTTTTTTTTTTTTTGGAAAGGCATATCTACAAAGAGAAGGAAAGACCCCCAAAAAATCTTCCACCCTTCACTCACCAAACGTCATAACAGCCAAAGCTGAGCCCATCCAAAGTCAGGAGCCAGGAGTCTCTTTAGGGTCTGATACATGGGTTCAAAGTTCCAAGGACTTGGGCCATCCTCCTGTGCCTTCCCAGGCCACAAGCAGGGAGATGGATGGGAAGTGGAGCAGCCAAGACACGAACCAGCACCCATATGAGATGCCAGGGCTCACAGATAGAGGATTAGCCTGTTCAGCCATCAGGCTGGCTCCTACGCTGTGACTCTGAGGTCATAGTGGCCCCTCTTTGATCTCCAGCTACTCCTGGAACCAGGGTGCTCACATCTTTTGTGTCTTGGGGCTGGGAGAGAAGGTGGGCACCCCAAACCCTAGGGGTAATCCCTGACATGGCTCAGAGCAGTCTGGTTCCCGTCCGGTAATTGGCTGGAGCAGCAGAAACAGGTAAAAGCCGGAAGTGGAGCCCTTCGGCTCACACAAGTGTTTCTGCCCAGTCTTTGGAAGCAGACTACTGCTCAGACACTGCCTCCCATCACCACCTGTTCGTTCAGGTGCCCTCCCATAAAAGAGCGCTCTCTCTCTCTCTCTCTCGCTCTCTCTCGCTCTCTCCTTCCGTCTATTGCACACACATGCAGAACTGCCCCTTCCTCCATGCTCTCCCATCACTTGTACCCACACGCTGCCTTTAACCAACAACCAGCACCACCTCACTCCTTCATGAAGCGGAGGCTGTATGCTAAGGCAGGGGAGCGAGCAGAGCGCACAGCGACCACAGGAGGCAGTAACAGCTGGTCTTCCTCCCCAGAAAGCCTGCTGCTCAGCTCTAGAGGGCTGGGGACTTTACTCTCAGGCCACGGGGAGAAGCAAATGCCGCCCACAGTTACAGTTACGTTGAAGCCTCTTTCGGCCTCAGTTTCCCTCTTTCTTGAATGGGAATGACGAGACCTGGGCTCAGGGCTCCTCTAGCTCCCCTCCCACCCCCGGCTTTCCGGGTTTGCCTCCCACCCTCCCCAAGGACTGATGACTCGCACCGATCTCCGGGATTCCGGTCAGAAGCGGCCTCGTCGCGCCCTGCCTCTCGCCAGGACAGGTGGCGCCGTCGCTTTAAGTTCGGGTGGGGCGGGAGGCAGGGCACTTGGAGCGCCCACGCCTTGGCCGCCCGCAGTCGGCTGCGAGACTTGCGCCCCAAGAAGACGCGGCTCTGGGAGAGGAGTGGGCTGCCCCGGGGCCGGCTACTGCCCGCCCAAACTCTGCCCCAGGCGGGCACCTCAGGAGGCGAGGGCATCACAGTCGCCTCGCCACATCCTGGAGAAGCGTGCCCCGACGGGTGCCGGCAGCGAAGCCGGACTCACCTGTGCGGGGCGGTCGGCCGCAGCGGGAGAGCGGCTCGTGGCCTGGAGGGACCGCTGACCGCAGGTTGGCGCAGCTCCGAAGTCTCAGGGCCACCAAGCCTCCGCGAGCTCGGAGCCAGCGCCCAGCTCGCACCAGATCGTCTGGACGCCTCAGCTGCGCCCTGGGACACGGTAAGCGTCCTTGTCCCCGACCTGGACTCTTGCTTTAAGGGTGGCCCCAGTGGCTTGTGAGCGCTCTGCTCTGCGTTCAAACTGATTGGGTTTCCACGTTTTCCCGGTGCCAGGGTTGGGGATAGGGCTTTCTGGGTTTGTGGAGCTTTGTGCCTCTTCTCCTCTACTAGCTGTGTGCCCCATGTGAGGGCCCAGTTACTGCCTAAAGACCACCTCTCTGCAAGGGGGTGGGTCGCTGAACCCTTGCTGGTTGCCAGCCCCAGCCTGAGCCATAATAAAGCAAGTCACTGTGCACAGTGGGATGCGCACCAGGAGGCAGGCTGCCCTGCCTTCAGTGGAGGAAATGGGGTGGAAATCCCTAGGGAGCGAGCACCCACATGCAAGCATACACACACACACATAACAGAGGGGATGACACCAGTACTCTAGGACGGTGGCATGAGTCCACCTCGGAAGAGTAAGCCCAGGAAGGAGGGTGAGGTGACAGTGAGGACTGCTCATGCTGAAGACATTAACACACATCTCCCCACAGCACCATCCCAGTGGTATAGAGATGGGCCTGGCTATGCACACACACACACACACACACACACACCCCACATCATTATCACCTTAGACCTGAATCCAAGCCCAGCATCGACCTAGTCCAGCTCTGCTGTAGGGACCATTGTGGGTTGTGTGGAGTTTGCAATGGGACACCTGCAGGTTGTGGCCTGGGGCTCACTCGCGCTTCTCTCTCCTTTGCCATATCCAGATGTGCACCAGGCACCGTGTGGCCTCCGCTGGCCACCGCATGGCTTCCGCCATCCGCTGCTGCATGATGGCCGGCGGCACGGTGGTGCTGGTGACTGGAACATTGTGCTTCGCCTGGTGGAGTGAAGGAGACGTGGGTATCCAGCCCGTCCAGCAGGGCTCTCCCTCCGAACACCCTGCACCTGCGGCCCCCAGTCCCCTGCTCAGGTCTGTCAGCTTCCTGTGCTGTGGCGTCGGCGGTCTGCTGCTGCTCTTCGGCCTGCTGTGGTCCGTCCTGGCTGGGGCGGCGGGGCCACCCCCTGGGGACCCGTACCACTGCTCCAGACACTTGTACTACCTCACCACCACGGAGGCCTCAGGCAAGGAGGGCTGCAGGTCAGTGGGGTAGGAACGGGGATGTAGGGCAGGGTAACGCTTAGTCACACAGCCTGACATCTCGAAAGGTTTCTCTTCTGAAGCAGGCTTTGCTTTGTGCCCTGGGAATGTGGGAAGCACCTTTGCAGTCCCCAAGGAACTTAAAGCCCCCGGGAGGGAGACAGATGACACACCACTGTAGTTGTTAGAGCTGTGAGAGAAGGGTGGGCATGGTATTGTGGAGTCATGGAGAAATCCAGAAAGGCTTCCAGGGAGAGGTGGCTACTGAGCTCAGCATGTCATGGAGTAGAGTAGCTGAGGGATGGTAAAGAGCTCAGGCATGGAGTCACCCCCACTGGGATCCTGTCCTGGCTATCCCTAACCAGCACTGGGAAGCTGTGCTTGCTTCTCTGAAGGAAAGAAGGAATGGGAAAGGACCTTTCTGCTGTCACAGCAGCCTCTGGGAGGGTGGAATCAGACTGTGTCTCTGTAGAACCCAGCCTAAGGACCAAGGACATAACAGGTGCACAGCCAATGGCAGCTTCTCCTCTGGCAGACAGGGCGGAGGGGACAGTTCAGACATGCAGAAGAGCATGCACAAAGGCTCCAGGGTGGGCTAGGAGTTGTAGGCAGAATGCTGAATTAAGCCAGTGCTTCTCCCAGAACATTTCAATACCACAGGGACATATTGTGTTCTGTGATGTTCTCTGTATATAACAAATATGTCACAATGCATGTGGGAAGTACATGGTATAAAAACAAAGACGCAGGGATTTCAAAGTCTGAACTGCAGCCCAGAGCCAGTTTGGGCCTGTTGAGAGCACATGTGCCATGCGTGCCTTGGTTCTATGCTGCCTCCCAGGGAGAGGCCATTGTGGTCACCTCCTGCCCTCCTGCCCTCCTGCCCTTGGCCTTGGCTGTGATGGAAGTCACCAAGACTGGCAGGGCTATTGGCTGCAGATCTTTCCTCCCTCTTTGCTCAAGCTCTGGACAGAAGACCCGAGGTCCTGAGCCCAACCTCCCTCCTGACTGCAACCTCCAGGAGCTGGCCTCTGCTGGAGGAACTGCCACCTCCAGTTAAAGGGTACACTGCCAACCTGGGCCTCCCCCAGGCAATAGGGGATGACTCCTTCAACACAGTGGCATTGCAGGGCAAAGTGACTGTTGTAGGGTAGGATGGGACCCTGGGGGTGGTCCACCGCAGCCTTCCTTTCTCCACTGAAAAAAGCTGGTTCACAGGTAACAGTAGCAGGAAGCAGGCCAGGACCCATTGGGCCTGCATGAACACAGCCCAGGTCTGCCTCACCTACAGGAAACCCACCCAGGAGGTTGCAGGAGGCTCTGGGACCCAAGTCTTGGTCTCAGAAATGGGTGGCTGGGTGATGAGGCTGTGGCTTATCCTCCCTGTCCCATCTCAGAGACCTCCTTGGTCCAGCCCCTCAGCAGTCCCATGCTGGGTCCTAGACTGCTATTGCCCTGGGCACCTGGCTGCCAGGCCTGAGCCAGGGGCATCCTGGGTTGATGGTTTGCACAGATCCTGAACCCCTGCTGGGCCTCAGTTTCCTCATTGGTTCATCTGCTCATCCTAGAGTGCTTTTATGCTTGATTGAATACCTGCCCTGTGTGCAGGGGGCCTGCTCAGAGTCCCGAGAACGTAACAACAGATGAAATCCATCTCATCTGGATGTCCTGCACGCTGTTGCCTTGACTGACATGCCCCTAAGTGTGGTGGCTGGGCAGGAGGCCTCCCCACAGCCCCACTCCCTGCTTTGGTGAAAAAAGCGGGCTGTGTCCAAGACCAGGTTCAGTCTCTGCTCTGACAGCCTCTGGACACACACCTTCTGCAGTGGCTCAGGTGACAATCCCAGGGCTGTGTGTACACTGTCAAGGAGGTACACACATTTCGCCTCCTTGCCTAGTATCTTGCTTTTCGGTTTAGGGTGTGCTCTCAGCCCCACTCAGATGCCAACCTTGACCACCTGTGAGGTGTGTGTAAGGATGAGCCTATATTACAGATAAAAGGACTGAGGTGTGGAGATTTCAGTTGGACTTGGGGACAAGGGGAGCTAGGGGAATGAGCTTGGGCCTTACATCAGATCACTTAGTTGATGTTTGATCTTGATTCATCTGCCATGGTGAGAGCTGCTGTCCTCCCCACCCCTCACTACCTCGCAGAGTGATCATGAATATGTGCTGAGATTATAGAGAGCAGGTGCAGGGCTAACACAAGTTCATCCCATTCCCCTGCTGTCTCACTCTGCTGAGGGGCAGGGGAGCCAATGTCAGGCCCTAGACCTCCCACCCTGGACCAGATCCCAGAGAGTGGGGTGCACGCTGGCCCAGGTGCAGCTTCCACTGTACCCAGAATATGCTGTGAATGGAGCCCTTCTCCCAGGAGTGTGCGGTGTGCCACTTTGCAATGGGGCCTTGCACTCCATGAGTTCTGGCATTGAGACTCGGGGCTGGGTGGGCCCTGCTGGCCACTGTGGCAACAACAGCTGGCACAAGGGCTGACCCACACCTGCCCTCTGAGCAAACTTCCTGCTCCAGGCCCTAGTTGCCTGTGCCTCCCTGTGCCAGCTGTCACCTGCTGGTGTGGCCCTAGCTGACACAAAGCCTGGCTCCTGGCGTGGGCCTGGGGCGTGGCTGGCAGGTGAGCAGGGTAGGGGCTGGAGGCTGTGGCAGGCTTAGTGCCCCCTCCACCCCTTTGTGAAGGCTGCTGAAGCCTTGCCCAATGTGTCTCCCTCCTCTAAATCTGAGAAATGGGTGTTAGAAGCTCATTTTATAGATGAGGAGAATGAGGCTCAGAGAAGATATGAACGGGATGCCGGTCACACAGCAATGGAACTCACCTCACTGACCTCCAGGAGTCATGTTCCTCCAAGGAGGCCAGGGGTGCAGCATCAGGGGCTGACCCCAGCAGCTTCCTCCACCGTGGGACTCCTGCCTGGTGGCCTGCTTCCTGCATCACACAGGCGGGGGTTCACAGCCAGGGGCCCCAGCACCTGCTCTGTGATAGAGGGGTGAGTCTGCCTCCCCTGGGGGCTGCTCTGAGGGCAGCAGGGGGCTGGGCAGAGAAGACCCTCTGCTTAGGAAGGGCTGTGTCCCCAGTCCCAGAAGCTTGGGTGTTCACAGAAGGGGTGGCAGCGTGGTCCCAGCGCTGATCCCTCCTACCCCACCTTCCCTCTCCTCCACGTTGGCTTCCTGCCACCAGCCCCTCCCTATTCTGGACAGCCAGACCTGCTCCATGCCGGTGACCTGGGAGCAAGCCAGCCCGGAGCCTGCCTGCTTTGTCTTGTGTCACCTGCAGTCCATCCTGTTGGTAGATGCCCTACTGGTCCCTACTTTACAGAGGGAAGAACTGAGACACTGGACCCAGCATGAGGGTGACATAGCAAGGAGTTGAACCACAACCAACTTCAGAATCACCTGGCCCAGCCCATACCTGGCAGTCTTGTTCCCAAAGCAAGGGCTGGTGACCCCCACGATGCCTGACCCCCAGGGCCACAGGACCGGAAGGGACTCTGACTTAATGACCTGCCAGAGCTCTGTGAGGGACAGGGTGGGACTTGGTCTGTCCAGCCTTGCTGTTAACAGCTCTATTCCTGTGTCCCTAGGACCCCAAAGGTGGTCGCCATGCCCACACATGCGGACGTCATGCGCTATTCACCAGCTGAGACTCTGCCAGCCCCACCTGCATACTCCATGGAGGAAGACTTGCAGGACCATGCACCGGGGGATGCCATACTTGGGACCCCACCACCATTTCCCCCTCCCAGCTATGAAAGTATTGTTCTTGATCTTAATCCCATTTCAGGAGAGACAAGCCCTGTTCCAGGTGCTGTGTGCACAGGTCGTTAGCAGCCCTGAAAACAGAGACAAAACCATGGAGCCTTTTCCAGTGCCTTACACAGTGGCTGGTCCATAGAAGGCCACTCCATGAGTGTTTGATGCTGAATGCTGCTTTATTTATCTATTGTTACAGAGCAAACCACCTCCAAAACTGACGGCTCAAAATAAAGCTCCTTTTATGGCGTCTCAGGGTCCTGTGGGTTTCAGGGCCCAGCTGGCGAGGTTCTTCTGCCACACTTGATGTCAAAGAGGCTATAGTTATCCAGTTTTCCAAACTGGCATGCTCGTGTGGCTGGCAGTTAGTGCTGGCCGTCACCAGGAGCTTCTGTGAGAATAAGGGGGAAAGGCAGAGCCTGCACAAGGTCATGAACAGGGACTCTGAACCCAAACCACCTGTATGTGGGTTCTACCAAGTGCCATCTTAGTGATCAGGGGCAAGTGCTTTTTCTCTGCCTCAGTTTCCTCATCTGCAAAATGCAAAGTGGGGATTACGGCGGCAGCAGAGGCTCAAGGTGGGAGGATTACATGACTGCAGAGTCATGCTCATTCCCCCATAGGAGTGCTTGGGATTGAGCCCAACCTGCACTTTTTTTTTTAAGATTTATTTTATTTTTATTGGAAAGTCAGATATACATAGAGGAGAGACAGAGAGGAAATCCTCCATCCGGCGATTCACTCCCCAGGTGGCCGCAACAGCCAGAGCTGAGCCCATCCAAAGCCAGGAGCCAGGAGCCTCCTCTGGGTCTCCCATGTGGGTGCAGGGCCCCAAGGTTTTGGGCCATCCTCGATTCAACTGCTTTCCTAGGCCATAAGCAGGGAGCTGGATGGGAAGTGGGGCCCCCAGGATTAGAACCGGCATCCATATGGCATCCCGGGTGTGCAAGGCAAGGACTTTAGCCCCTAGGCTACCATGCTGGACCCCAACCTGCACTCTTAAAAATATTTATTTTATTTTCACATCAGAGTTATACAGGGAGAGGGAGAGGCAGAGCATCTTCTGTCTGCTGGCCCAGCCCAGAGGTGGGCCAAGCCACAGCCAGGAGCCAGGAGCTTCTTTCTCACCCATGTGGGTATAGGACCCCAAATATTTGGGTCATCTTCTGTTGCTTTTCCAGGCCATTAGCAGGGAGCTGGACTGGAAGTGGGATAGCAGGGACATGGACCAGTACCCATAAAGACTACTGGCATTGCAGGGGAAGCTTTACCTGCTGTGTCATGGTGTCAGTACCCCCTTTCCACTTCCGATCCGGCTGGCTGCTGTGTGTGCCTGGACGGCAACAGGAGATGGCTGAAGTGACTGGGTTCCTGTCGCCCAGGTGGGAGGCTCGTGGAGAGCCCTGCTGGAGTCCTTGCTCCTGGCTTCAGCCCACCCAGCCCCAGCTATTGTGGTCATTCGGGAGGTATCTTCTATCTCTATATATCCCTCTTCCTCTCTGTGTCGCTGTGCCATTCAAATAAATAAAACTAGCACCATGTGGGTGCTGGTTCTAATCCTGGCAGCCCCACTTCCCTTCAGGCTCCCTGCATGTGTCCTAGGAAAGCAGTCGAATCGCGGATGGCCCAAAGCCTTAAAAGTAAAGTCTGGGGCAGGTGTCTGGCACAAGAGAGAAAGTGCTGCATCCCATACCAGAGTGTCTGGGTTGAAGCCTCCGTGCTGCCCCAGGTCCACCTTCCTGCTAAGGCGCACCCAGGCAGGCGGCAGGTCATGGCTGTCACCATCTAGAAGACACAGAGAGTGGGCTGCATGGGGCCTGGCGCTGTCGCTCAGCAAGATAATCCTCCACCTTCAAGCACCAGCATCCTGCATGGACACCAGTTTGTGTCCTGGCTGCTCTACTTCTGATCCAGCTTCCTGTTTATGGCCTAGGAAATCATTGGAGGATGGCCCAAGTTTTTGCGACCCTGAACACCCATGTGGGAGGTCCGGAAGAGGCTCCTGGCTTCAGGTCAGCTCAGCTCTGGCCGTTGTGGCTATCTGGGGAGTGAACCAGTGGATGGAAGATCTTTTTCTTTGTCTTTCCTTCTCTGTCTGTAAATATGACTTTCTAATAAAAATAAATAAATCTTATCTATTTGGGCCTGGTGTAGCCCAGCCCTTGTAGGCATCCAAGGAGTGAATTGGTAGAATGAGAGATGTCTCTGTCAAATACATTTTTCAAAAGATTTATTTATTTTTATTGGAAAGGCAGATGTACAGAGAGGAGGAGAGACAATGTAGCTTAACAACTGGGGTCCTCAGCTTGTATGCGCCAGGATCCCATGTGGGTGCTGGTTCTAATCCTGGCAGCCCCACTTCCCTTCAGGCTCCCTGCATGTGTCCTAGGAAAGCAGTCGAATCGAGGATGGCCCAAAGCCTTGGGGCCCTATACCCACATGGGAGACCCGGAGGAGGCTCTTGGTTCATGGCTTTGGATGGGCTCAGCTCCGGCCTTTGCGGCCACATGGGAAGTGAGTTGGCAGACAGAGAATCTTCCTTCCTAGTCCGAATCAACATCATTGGTCCTCAGGCCCAGGACCCTGCCTGGCTCTGGATGGGCTCCTGTCCTGCGTCCGGCTGAAGCTCATCTCACAGGGTCATCTGTGTTTGTCCCCCTTCAGCCCCACCTCCTCCCAGCAGCCGTTCCCCAGGGCTGGCTCCTCACCCCCTTTTTTGTGATGCTTCAGTACCCCTCTCCCTACAGGTCACCGAATCCCAGGCCCCCCGGGCCTTCCCCCCTTCCTCTCCAACTCCGGGTCACCACTCCCTCTGCCCCCTTCCTGCTGTGACCCCAAGTCTGGAGACCTAAATCCTGCTTTGCCTACCTTGCTGTAACCTTGAACTGGACACGAACATGTGGGGGTAATTTACCAGCCCCTCTGAGACTCCTAAAGGATTAATGGTGGGGCACCCTGCCCTCAAAGTGAGGAATTCCCCTGAGGCCAGGGAGTTAATGAGTTGCAGGTGTGGTCAGGAGGTGCCACTGGCCCCTGTTCTGTGGAAGCTGCAGGGCCTGGGCAGGGGAGAAAGGCCAGGGGAGGGGGACCCTGCCCACTTTCCTCTCCAGGTCAGCTCATCTGTGTCCTAGGAGAGCAGTCACACTCGCTCAAGGTCACCAGCACCTCGGAGCCCACAGCAGGGGAGTCTCCTGAGCCTGGAAATGGCAGGCAGTCCAGAGCTGCCTCTCTCTCGCTGTGAGCAGGACTCCCTGGGTCCACTGCCAGGGTGAGGGGCCACACGAGGGCCAGGTCTGCTGCTCTATGGTCCCCAGCAGGCATTGCTTGGCTTCCTGGCTCCACCTGGCCCACCTCTTCACCTGCCACCTCTTGGGTAGCAGGGACCCTGGGAGCCATAGCCTCACCCACCCGTTCCCTGGGCTCCTCCCAGTCATAAATCTGCCTGGCTGCTCCCGCAGCTACCAGCTGCTCATCCCAATCTTTCTCTAATCAAAGAGACAAAGTCTGACTCTGTGTTCCCCTGTGTAGCTGTGCTGTGAAATGTTGCAAAAGACACATTGGTATTGTAGTAATGATTAACATGGCTATGTGCTGATATCAATGACATTTAAAGCCTTTTTCTTTTGAAATCTGTGTATTCAAAAGGTAGACAGAGATAAAGAGATCTTCCATCCAGCGGTCTACTCCTTAAATGGCCACAATGGTCAAGGATGGACCAGGTTGAGACCAGGAGCCAGGACCTTCATCTGGGTCACTCATGTGAGTAGCAGGAAGCTGGGCCCTTGGACCGTCACCTGCTGCTTTTCCTGGCACATTAGCAGGGAGCTGAATAAGAGGGAGCAACTGGTACTAAAATCAGTTTCCATATGGCATGTTGGCATTGCCAGGAGTGGCTTAACTTGCAACACCGTAACATTGGGACCCAATTTTCTTAAGAACAACTAACTGAACAGGGGCCAGTATTGTGGTGTAGTAAGTAGCCACATGGGTGCTGGGTTTGTGTCCCGGCTTCTGCATTTCCAATTCAGCTCCCTGATAATGCATCTGGGAAAAGCCGAGGAGGACGGCCCAAGGGCTTGGGACCCTGTACCCACATGGGAGACCCAGCAAAAGCTCCTGGCTCCTGGCTTTGAATTTACCTACGATGCTCATTACAGTCATTTGCAGAGTGAAGCAATAGTTGGAAAATCTCTCTCTCTCTCCCTATCTTTCTCTGTCACTCTTTCTAATAAAGAACAAATTTTTGTAAAAAATAATAATAATAATAATTATTTACTTGAAAGGCAGAATGGTAGAGAGAGAGGGAGAGAAAGAGAGAGACAAAGAGATCTCTCATCCTCCAAATACTCACAGTACGCAGGACTAAACCATCCAGAATCAGGAGCTCAGAGCTCTGTCAAGGTGTCCCACTGGAGTGGCAGGGCCCACGCCTGCTTGGACCATCCTCTGCTGCCTTCTCAGGAGTATTAGCAGGGAGCTGGCTCAGAAGCGAGGCTGCAGGCTTGGAGTCAGGCACTCCAGTGTGAGGTGCAGGCTCCATGGCAGCAGCTTAACCTGCTACGCCCCACGGTCTGCCCTTCTTGCTTTTACTTGTACCTGAGGGGCTGACTGACAGCAAGGGACCCCGTTACTTGACCCTGGCTGACCAAGAGCCATAGTAACAGTGATGGCCCGTGTGCCCATATGCATGTGGGATGCTTTGACCTAGGGCTGACACCTGGCAGCGAAGGACCATCCATCTCAGTGCCTCCTGCCTACCTATTGAGACTGAGCGCGCAGCTGCCGTGATGGCATGACTCTGTAAGAAATGGCCAGAGGCTCTGCTGCAGCAATGCCTTGTACGTGGCTTGGCAGCCGGAACCACTGGAAGGCACCTGGAAGGAGTGTGTGTTCTTGAACCCTCTGGAAAATCCCCGTTCCCCCTGGATGCACAAAATTAGGTTCATGGCTGGCACCCTGTGCTCAAGGGACTTCCCTCTCTCTTAAAGTTTTTTTGCTCAGTTTTCTTCTTTTCCTTCTATGCTTACTGCTTCAGGAATGGTCTGTGCTTCCTCTGGCTTGTCCTTTGATTAAGGGGTGGGAAGAGCTGCTCCTCTTGGAGAAATTGGCGTACTGGGGGCTGAAGGTCTCGCTGGATATTGTGGAAACAGAGGCCTTAACGTCCAGGCAGACTTTGTTGGCATTGGACTTGGGACATAGCCCCCCTGCGGAACCCCGCCGGCTTTCCTGAGGCTCCAGCCCCTGCACTCACACACACACACATCTAGAGCCTACCCCATTCTCCGTCCTGGGAATCTATCCAGGAACACACAGTGCCTAGCCCCTGGGGCTATTCTGGGGGGAGCGGGCAGCTGAGGGGCAAGATGGCAGAGGAGTGTGTATAAAGAGTGTAACTGAGTACCCCGGCAGAGGTAAATTGTGAAGGAGATAGGCAGCCCTTGGGGGCCCAGCACAAGGTCAGTGGATCTGTATGTGTGAGACTTGTGGGCAAGGGCCCAAGAGAAGACCCTTCCAGGACCCACACAGAGCCAGAGGTGGCGAAGTGGAGTGAGGGGAGTGTGGCAGGAAATGTCCGAGGGTTCTGAGCAGAGGGGTGGCAGCAGATGGCCAGGATGGGAGATGGGAGAGAGGGGTTAGAGGAGAGAGATGACAGGCGTCTCAGACCAGAGTGACACGGGTGGGGTATTCTACCTCCTGTCTTGGAGGTGGAATTTACACCAGGTGGGATGCCTGCAGCTGGTGCATCCCTGGGGATGTGCCTCAGGTCCTCTGCACACACTGGTCCCTTTGCTCCATTCATCTTTCCTGCTTTGTCACAAGAATTTCAGTTGGCTCCTCCAGGCTCTCTTCCACGAAATCTGTGTCTCTGTAGTAAGGTGGCCGGGGACCTGGTTAGAGCACTGCTTGTGTTGGGTGCAGGCTCTCCCTAGGGCCATTCACCCAGGCTCCACCGGCCTCAGTTTTCACATCTATGTGTTTCCTCTACCTCGTTGTGGAGAAGAGTCTGGCGAGGTTGGCTCCTCGGCCAGGGCTGGGCAGAACGCAGCGGTTAGCGCGCCCTCTGCCGGCGGACGACAGACACGCCCGACCCATTCCTCCTGCGGTTGGCAGGGAGGAAGGTAGAGGGTTGGGGTGAACATTGCCCACGCCGGCCTCTCGCGTGCTGTCCTCGTCACTGACCTGGGGCACCTCTTAGTATCTAGGTTTCTTTCTCTTTTTTGAGATTTATTTTATTTTTTAAAAGATTATTTATTTTTATTGTAAAGGCAGATAGAGAGAGGAAGGGAGACAGAGGAAGATCTTCCATCCACTAATTCACTCCCCAAGTGACTGCAACGGCCAGAGCTGCCCCAGTCCGAAGCCAGGATCCAGGAACTTCCTCCAGGTCTCCCACATGGGTGCAGGATCCCAAGGCTTTGGGCCGTCCTCTACTGCTTTCTTAGGTCACAAGCCGGAAGCTAGATGGAAAGCGGGGCTGCTGGGATTAGAACCAGTGGCCAGGACCCAGTACGGTGGCCTAGTGGCTGAAGTCCTTGCTTTGAATGTGCCAGGATCCCATATGGGCACCATATGCCAGACACTGCATGGGAGCACCTAGGGATGGGCTACCCCTAGTTCTACTGCTTTCTTGTAAGGTAGCTTCCGTCTCCCAGTAGCCAGTCCCTATTGCTGAGATCTGTCACAATGTTTGTCTCAGGACTGAGGTGTCCTGGTCAGGCTGCGGGGACACTGAGCACATGGCTGCCAGTTGCTTACACTCCAGGGCACATTAATTTCCCACAGCCTTTTTTGGGGGGGAAGGGGACTGGCTGCTCATTGCAAGCAGGTGCCCAGAATTAGGAAGGGGAGGAGGAAGCCAGGGAGGTCAGGCCTGTGGGGAACTCCAGCTCTGGGGGGTACTGTGGGGTGGATGACCTTCAGCTTGGGACTGGGGCCTGCTTTAAGCAGCGGCAGGTTGGGCTGCTGCCTGCCGTAGGCATCTCACAGCGATGTAGCTGCTCCATGTTCCACTTCCCATGCAGCTCCCTGCTGATGCACCTGGAAAAGCAATGAAAGATGAGCCAAGTACTTGGGCCCCTGACACCCATGCGGGAGACCAGGATGAAGCTCCAGGCTCCCTGGCCCAGCCACAGCCAAGGTAATCCTTTTGGGGGAAATGAACCAGTGAATAAAAAAATCTCTTCCTCTCCATCTCTCTTTCTCTGTAAGTCTGCCTTTCAAATTAAAAAATAAACCTGAAAACAAGGATGCTTGAGACCTGAAATATTTAGGATGTGGGGTTTTGGGCGGTGGGGATATTCTGGAATATGTTCTGAGAATGGAACCCAAGAATAAATGCAATTTCAACTGTTTCACATGCACCTTACACACGTGTCCCGCAGGTGACTTTATAGGGTGTCTTCAATAGCTGCACATGAGACCAAACTTCATGGTGTATGGAATTTTCCATAGTGGTAGCATGTTAGCTCTCAAAAAGTTTTGAATTTGGAGGCATTTTGGATTTGGGGACTGTGTGTGCTCAGTCTATATTATAAGCCCCACTTTTCAGAGGGGGGAAACGGAGGCACAGGTAGGTCACCGCATCAGGTGCACACTGTCCCATGTCAGAGAAGCCAAGACCCCTGCATGACAGGCCCCTTCCCCAGGAGGGTCTGTTCTGTACATGTTTTACTGCAGTCCTGCTGTTCCCCGTTCTGGCTGGGCACTGCCTCCAGGATGCAGTCTCAGCTGCACTAACACTTCTTGCTGCCCCCCTGGCCCGAGCCCCGTGCCCCCAGGAAGTGCCCTGACTGCCTCAGTGTCCGCCCCTATAGAGTAGGGCCAGCAGCTGCTGCCGCTCAGGGCTCCCTTCAGGGAATTGCCATATTTGCAAGTGCTGTGCCCACAGCTACCATCCAGGGAATGTGGGCTTCCACACAAGAGCCGCAGCAGCCACGCCCCCCTGAAAGCCCACGGTTTTTTGGGATTCTTCAGTGCTAGCCCTGGGATCCCTGCTCACAGCCAGTGGCTACAGACCTATGCGCGGCTGCCAGTTGTGGGGCCAGCCATTTAGCCTGCTCAGTCCCGCTCTAGGCAAATGAGGTGATGTCAAAGCCTTGGCTGGGGTCCAGCCCCAGTGACCTCCCCATGTCCCTCCCCTGGGTCCGGGCTTTCTCTCTCTTTCACAATACACACACACACACACACACACACAC
The DNA here is from genome assembly GCF_030435755.1 of Ochotona princeps. Lineage (NCBI taxonomy): Eukaryota > Metazoa > Chordata > Mammalia > Lagomorpha > Ochotonidae > Ochotona > Ochotona princeps. Next base: position 44,031,985 of record NC_080833.1, read on the forward strand.
ATACACACACATACTGCAGGCCAGCCGGGCCTGGAGGGAAGGTGACAAGGTGAGGAGGAAAGGGAGGTGGGTGTGCCCAGGACCACTGAAGCGTGCCTTCTCCAGCCCCTGTTGAGCCGGGGGACCCAGGCCTGGAGTTGGGACCTGGGGTGTCTGGGTTGCCTTGGACTTGGATGTCCTGGTTTGCAGCGGGTCAGAGCTCCACCTCCCCCTGTGTGGCATCTACACAGCCTGTGTCTGCTCTGCGGGGGTGCGCAGGCCAGGCCCAGGCCAGCAGCCATGGCTGAGGAGAAGACCTTCCGCATCGGCTTTATCATGCTGGGACTTTTCCTGCTGGCCCTCGGCACCTTCCTCATGAGCCACGACCGGCCTCAAGTCTACGGCACTTTCTACGCCATGGGCGGTGTCATGGTGATCGGGGGTGTCATCTGGAGCATGTGCCAGTGCTACCCAAAGGTGAGCAGTTGGGAGGAGCTGGGGACCCAGGGCAACTGGCGCCTGGCTGGGGGCACCGGGGACCAAGGGGGCTGGTGGCTACGTCTCTATTCCTGGAATCAGTCCTGCCTCCTTCAATAGTCTTTTCATTCTTTCCATTTTCACTCCCTGGTTTCTTTTCTCTGCTCTCCTGGCCACCCGTTTATGTATCTACCTAGGCATCCAGCCAGCCACCCATAGATCAACCTGTGCATCCACCTATCCATCTCTTCATCCACTCATCTATCCACCTGCCCATCCACCCACTCATCCATCCATCCATCCATCCATCCACCCACCCAGACATCACTTCGCATGAGGTAGATCTGGGCCCCTGAGTATGAAGATCCAGGGAAACACAACCACACTCTGCATGCTTGCAACACAAGTTCCCGGGTGCTTACCACTGCTGGGCGTTCCCATGTTCACGTGCAAGTGCCTCAGTCACATCCCGAGCCTTTGGGCCCCTTCACTGCACAGTGAAGAAGCCTGAGGCTTTTGAAGCGAAGGTCCCATCGCTCTGTCCTCTGGAGTCTTGCTGTGCCCTTCGCTTTGTAATTGGGCGATGGGAAGAGCACTGGTTTGGGAGTCCTGCATTCTAGTCCTGGTCCTCTTCCAAGTCCCTCTGTGTGACTTGCATCTTTCTGGCCTTTCATTTTTTCACCTGCAAAATGGGAGGTCAAGCTCCTCTGTTGCACAGCCTTTTGTGAGGATCAGAGAAGAGACGACGTAGGGGAAGACCCGCAAGCCGTAGAGTGTGCTGTTGGGATGATGGGCTGCCGCTGGGACTGTTACCAATCTCCCAGCAGCCTGAGGAATGGAGGTGTCGAGAGCTGGAATCCCAGAGAGGTTGGATGATCCTTCCAAGCTCCCACAGCTGGTCAGAGCCACACCAAGACCAGGAGAGAAACATCGATTCTAATTTGGCCTCTGTCTCTAAATTTCCCCGGGAACCTTGTCCAAGCCCCCTTGGCTCAGTGAGCCCTCATTTCCTCATCTGGCCCCCAGGGCCTCCAGATGTGGGCCCCAGTCTACTGCTCCCAGCTGGGTGGCTGTACTCTAGGAGGAGGGAGGAGACTCCAGGTCAGTCCAGGCTCTTGTTCCCCTAGCCCTGCCCCCTCCAAGGGCCAGTCCAGGCTGTTGGCAAGTCCCGAGCTGGGGCGGCCTAGGCTGGTTTGTAGTCATTCACAAGCAGTTTACAGTCAACTCCATGTGTGCAATGCCCCGAACAGAGGTCACCTCGGGAAGAGGGCCTGGGGCCCGCCATGTCACCCATGCTACCTTGTGTCTTGGGAAAGGACAGGGCTGGGGATGAGGGTAGGAGATGGGCCAGCCTTCTGCCCACTCCTCCCTGTACCCACAGGGGCTCTGATGTGGTGGCCGTGACCGCAGTGGCTGTGGGAGTGAGGCAGGCCAGCGGGCAGAGCGGGCCTATTGCTGAGAATTAATGAGTAACTGTTGACAGCTTCACATGCTGCTGGGCACGCAGTGTGGGGCTGGGGATGTGAAGAATGGGGCACATGGTTTCCCGTGCAACAGGCCCAGCCTCAAGGCCCTCCCGTCACACCCATCTCTGTGACCTTGGTTCAGGGACTACCTGCCCTCCCACCCCGCTCCACTGCCTCCCTCCCTGAGCCATGCACAGGTTCTTGTGCGTGTGTGTCAGGGACAGGGCAGGGGAGGGAGGCTGGCACTGTGCCTGGCACATAGCAGGTATAGAGGTTACATTCTCAGGCCAGGTATCAGAAGTGGTGTGTGTATGCTCAGGTGCATGGGCTGGGGTAACTGCGTATGTGGGTGTATCTAGGGGATCCAGCCTTGTGAGAACCGGCACAGATTGGCTCCTGTGAGGGAAGGATGGAGGAAGGGAGTGGTAACCCAGGTCAGGGTCTTGGGACCAGGGCCGTGATGGCCTTTTGTGCCAGCCCCTCTCCCTGCTCTCAGGGCCTGCCCAGGGCAGCTTTGGTAAATGGAAAGTTTCTGGATTGGAAAGAAACAGAAAGCAATGAGAGTGGGGCCAGCCCACACCAACAGGAGGGCAGCTGACCCTGCTTTGGAGGAGCTGGAAGTCCGGGGCGGGGAAACCATCTTCTGCCTTGTGGGGAGCAAGGAGGCTTCCCAGAGATTGATGAGCTGGGCCTTGAAGGTTAAGTAGAAGTTCACCAGGTGGAGAGGATGGGCAGAGGAAGTGCATGGCCCAAGCCATGTGCTGCAGGATAAGGCAAATGGAATGATCAGGCCGCCGAAGGGTGGGGGAGGGAGGTGAGAGTCAGGGCTCAGCTCTGGGAATGCCAGGCTCAGGAAGGTAGACCCGGATGACGGACAAGAGAAGGGCGTGCCCACTTTGCTGCTTGAGGGTGACCAACTGGTGTTGGGAAGTGGACAGTCCCGAGGCAGTGGGTGCCAATGGTGCAAGTGGGAGGGGCTGGTTTGGGCTGTGAGGTCACGGCCAGGCCATCACATGCCGGGTGCCTGCTGCGGCTGAGGAAGTGCTCTTGTTGGCTTCCAAGCAGAGCTGTGGGGATCCTGCAGTCCGCTGGCCTGCAGGACCATGGGGGAAATCTACTGAAGAGGTGTTCGGGAATGTGAAGCTTGTGGGCTGAGATGGGCAGGAGAAGAGGGAGGAGCATCAGGGAGGGCAGGGCCGCCCCTGTCTGACATCAGCCTCTTTTCGGGATACCCTGATTCCTGGCTCTTGCCTGCTCTGCCGGAGCCTGGGACCCTGTGTAAGCCCCACCCCCCCGCCTTAGCTCCCTCCCTTTGGGGATCATGCAGTGTTCTGCAGAAACACATGTCAGACCAGGCCTGTCCTGCTGAGAACTCTGCCAGGGCTCCCCAGTGCAGCCACATCCAGGCTGAACTCCTTAGCTCAGGCTCTGGGCATTTCTGCACTTTGATTCCTAATGATGCTGGTGATGATGATGGCGAAGAGAGTGCTGAGCCCCTTCCTGGTGCTGAGCCCTGGGCAGGCCCTACCAGCCCCGGGGAACTGGGGAACCAGGAGGCCCAGCATGTGTGGAGAAGCTTGTCCATGCTCCAGGGAAACAGCTCCCAGGCTTGTGGGAGCAGTTGTAGAGGCCACCTCCCTCCATCCTACAGATTACCTTTGTCCCCGCCGACTCTGACTTCCAAGGCATTGTGTCCCCGAAGGCCCTGGGTCTGCTGGAGAACGGACTTGCTGCAGAGAGGAGGTAGGTGGCCAGCGTCTCCCCGTGCCTCTCCTCCCCCTGGCCTGGGTCCTGGCTGGGCCTCCCTCTCCCAAGATCTCAGAGCACACAGTGACAACACAGTGAGTCCCAGATGCCACCATTGCCGCAAACAGCAGGAGCTCCTGAGGTTGTGCCACCTAAACCCAGCTGGATTTCGGGAGGCTGCTGACCTCCCTGCCTTGTCTGGGGAGTGGGGATACTAGCAGTAATCCTCTCGAGTTTTAGGAAAAGTCAGCCAGTTAGTATATGCCAAGTGCTGATGAGAGGTCCTGGAACACAGTACATCTTCTAGAAGTATTTCCCATTGCAAGGAGGTGCCCCTAACGTGCCAGAGACTGGGCAGGACCTGGGCAGCTGCTGTCTCTCCATGGAGTGGGCAGTGTTGACCCCTCATACAGATGTGGAGACTGAGGCTGAGAGATGTACAGATGAAAGCTCCGAGCCTCTTGGGAGGCCGGAGCTGGCCACACTTTGCTTCCCCCTCTGGGGTGCAAAGGCCTGGCTGTGGACACAGGTGAGAGTTCCCACCCAGGATTGGAGCTGGGAGCCACTGGTATCCTGGGCAGTGCCCTGAGCTCAGAAGCTGGGCTGTAGGCCCAAGGTCTGCTCCAGGAACCTGGGGCTAGCCAAGGTCCCTCTGGGAATGAAGTGAGTGCACAGACACTGGGTGGTGTGGGGTGATGGAAGCAGGGGAAGTAAGGGGAGCTTGGGTGAGGGTCCCACACCTTGGGGCTGTTCTGGTGGGGACTAGAGAGCTGACAGCCCAGCAGGCAGGCTGTGGCAATGTGCTGCGGATGTGGCCTCATCTGTGACATGGCCCGTTCTGCCTCCAAGCTTTAGCTCCCCAGGCACAGTCTTTACCTGGGTTAACTTAGGACTGGGCGGGCCCAAACTCTGCCTCTTAACCTAGCTCATGGGGCCTCAGCCTCCTCATTTGCGAAACCGGTCCAGTGAAACCTTCAAGGCTTCTCACAAGTGAGGGGGAGTCCACATGCCCCAAGCAGACAGGGGCAGGGAGAACCCTGGTGCCTGGTGAGTGAGAGGGTCTCCCTTGTTGGCCAGTCCCCAGGCCCCCTATGTTAGGCTGTGGGAGGAAGCTGCGTACGACCAGACCCTGCCAGACTTCAGCCACATCCAGATGAAGGCCCAGGCCTACCGTGAGGACCCGCGCCCCCTGCTGGCCTCGGAGCCGGGGCAGCCCAAGCCTGGAAGCAGCCGTGCAGGAGACACTCAGGCCTGGGTGGAGGCGCCCATCGTTGTCCACAGAGCCCCGGATGAAAAGGAGGGAACTCTGCTCCCCAGCCAGAGCAGGCCCGGGTGAGTGCGCTAAGTGCAAGCGAAAGCAGTGTGGCTCCTGGGTAACACAGGAGAGGGAGAGGGTGACTGACAGGGAGGAAGGGGGGCAGAGCGGGATGTGGGACCCTTTGAGGCAGCAGGTATGGCAGAGGAATGAGTCTGGGTTCGGGGGTCCCAAGGACCACAGGTTCAAACACCTGCTGTATAACCCTGGCAAGCTTCTTTCCTCGCCTGAGTCTGTTTCCCCGTGTGGGGATAGTCCCTGTCGTCACCTGGGGTCCTTGTGGACACTGGGCAATGCAGGTGAAGGCCCGACCTGAAGGAGGCTGTGGCTTTCTGAATGCCTGCTGTAGGAAGTGTGGGCCAGGAGCCGGAAGCCCTGAGTTCGCATCCTGCCCCCGGCATTGGCCTGCTGTGTAACCCTGGGCATCCCTGGCCTCTTCTGTTTGCAAACTGAACTCCTGGTTCACCCATTTCACCTAGTCAGTCCTTCAACATTACTGGCGCCTAAACATGCACCAGGCCTTGGCTGGCCTCCACCCTTGAGGAGTTCCCAGTCTGATGGGGGAGGCCAACCAGGGGCCAGAAGGACACTCCAGTGTGCCTGGGGGAGTGGGCGATCAGAGGAGGAGACAGACTGGCGACACGCAGGAGGGACCTGGGCTGGGTAGCGACCTAGCAGGAGGCCTGTTTCTCACACACCTGCTGGGTGCTGGGCAGCAAGCCGAGCACTCTGCATGGAGCCATGTCATGGAACCTCAGGCACAGACACAGTGGTGAATGCTATTGTTCTCAGAGACAAGTGAGACTCTGAGAGGTGAACTGTCCCAGCCCAGGCCTTGCAGACGGTGGCTGGGACGAGGACCTGGGCAGTCTGACTCAGAGCTACCTTTGCCCTTGCTGTTTTTGCCCTCTCCTCTGCAGTCCCCCGATCTGTCCCCATGGCCCTGCACCCCTGGCCTCCTTCCAAGATGACCTAGATGTGGGCTCCAGCGCAGGCAGCAGCCCCAGGCCCTCTTGGCCCAACAGGGAGGAGCCTCCACCACCACCACCACCACCACTGGAGCCCTGGGCTGGCCTGAGCCCACCCGACGGCTTCCACGACTTTGCCCTGATCGACGAGACACCCACGTCATCACCTTGGTTGGAGGAGGTGCCCCTGCCCAGCCAGTGGCCACACAGCCTGAAGAGGAGGGAAGATGAGAAGGTAGCTTTGGATGCAGGTGCCAAGGAACCTGAGCAGGAAGAAGAGGACTTGTACTATGGGCTGCCTGATGGCCCCGGAGACCCCCTCCCAGACAAGGAGCTAGGTTTTGAGCCTGACACGCAGGGCTGAGATGCAGTTGCTCCTGGGCTCCCAGCCTGGCCCCGCTGCGGAGCCCTCGGCTTGCTTATCTCTAGGATGGGGCCAACCGGATATTCAAAAGACAGTGTAGGTCATGTACCTAGAGCCCCGGGAAGCCGTTGATGGGGAGGGGCAGGGTGCTGCTGTGTCGGGGCTGGATGCGGGGAGGAGGCAGGGAGAGCACAGCTCTTCTGTGTTTTTGGTTTCCTTCGGCAAACCTCTGAAGGTAAAATAGGATCTACTGAGAAGATCCACAGCCACAGAAGCCCTCCAAAGCTTTCTTGGCCTCCCCCAACACTGGCCTTGGATAGGGACCCCCTTGGTGCTGCTCTTGGGCCCCTGATCCTGGGTGAGACCCCTCAGGGTTCCCATTCCTGTCCTGATAGCAACCCGTCCTTATGCGTGGACCAGGCCCCTCCTCACTGCCCAGGCCCCTCTGTGGCCCTAGTGTTCCTACCATGGCTGACCATGCCCCCTACCCTGATCAGCCCCACCTTGGTTTCACTACCTCTACCCCACGTACCCGTGCCTGCCCTTGCCCCTACTGTTCCCTGCCTGGACAACCGAGGCTACCTCCTTGGAAAGCCTTTCCTGATCCCACTGCCCTCCTGGACCAAGCTGTGCCTGCTGGGGGACCTGGCCAGAATCGGGGGTGGCTGGGGATGTGCACAATTCTGCCAGGAGCTGGGACACATTGGTGGATGATGTATTTCACAGGGCAGAGGTGGGGGTCTTCAAAACCAAGGGAGGGAGATGCCCCCCCAGGCTGGGCCAGAAGCCCCCATGTCTGGAACACACAGGAGGAGTGATGCAGGCACAGGTGTTGTGGCCGCCTGAGGGCCTGGTCACGGACGAGATGAGGGGTGGCATGTTATCTGTGCTCTGCTGGCCAAGGCAGGGACGCCTCTGACCCACATCACAGAGAAGCCTGCACCCGTGGCCAAAATAAAAAACAAATAAATCACAGCTTCAGTGTCTAAGGAGGTCACTGTTCACCTGCTGATCCTTTCCTATAAAATGGCCCATCTCCCTTGGGGAAAGAATGAAGGTGGCACCATAGCCAACCAGCATGGCGGGCCCTCTGGGCAAAGTGGACTGGAGTGTGACCATGTGACCAGCCAGGTGGCACTGGGTCTCCACCGTGGCCCCACCCAATGTGGTCTACAGATATGGGACAGGGACTGCCGGTTCACCTGGCCCCAGAGGGGAGGGCGGGGTCCTCAGGTGGCTGAGGGCAGAAGAAGGGAATGACGCCCTCTCCCCCCAACACACACACGTGCACACTGTGATTACCTGGGGTAATCACAGTTTATATCCCCACCCCTGTCCCGGCTTAGCACTGAGTAGGGCACCCTGGCCCTCGCAACGCAGCCCCGATACACGTGAAGGTCTGAATGCTCCCTTACTACCTGTTCTGCTATCTATGCACCTGTGTCCTTGTGCACAGGTGCAAGGGGTGGCTCCCGCGGCTGCGCTCTCCTGCTCAGATCTTTCTTGCCCAGCTGTCTTCTTCAGAGTCTGCCATGGGGACAGCGGGGGTGTGGGTGGGCACGGACACTGCTGTGGACTTTGATTACAATAAGTCCAAAAGCTTGCTCTAAATGTAAACACAGCATCCCTGGGTGCTCAGGAGGGTCCTCAGGGGTGGGTGTACCTGAGAGGGGCCAAGGAGTCACCCAGGAATGACAAGCTGGGATGCCAGCTATGTAGCAGGTGGAAATGCCTGCTCCTGTTTGCCCTCCTGGCAGGTCAGAGGGACGTGGGGAGGTTGCTGTCTTGGGGAGGCGCAGGCTCTGTAGGCATGGCCTCTGCCCGTAGTCGGGAAGGGGTGAGTCGGGGAAGCTGCGGTCCTGGGCTAGGGAGCTTGAGCTCTGCCAGCTGCTCGCGGTGGTCCAGGAACAGGGCAGCTCCCTCTGGGCTCCTGTCCTTTCCTCTACACACAAGACTGCACTGTTGCCCTCCCCCTTGATACTGCGCGTCAGGTGTCCCCCTGCCCAGAATCTCATCTGGTCCTCCCATCCAGCACTCCTGAGGAAAATCTACTGACTTCACCCAGCAAATGAGGATTCTGAAGCTCAGGCAAGGAGGCAGGAAGACTCAGATTTGCCCTCAGCCTCAGCCAACTCTTCGCTTGTGACCTCAGACAAGTCACAGCCCCCTCGGAATCCCAGTGACCTCAACATGCACATTTTTGTAGAGGAAGGAGAATAACTTGGACTGTCATGAAGAACTGGCACATGACAGCTGTGTGAATGATGGCCCAACCTTCCTGCCCATTCTGGGAGCCGGTTTCCTCACCTCTGCATGGCGGTCAGCTCTGCTATTCTTATAGACCAAGCAGCCAGGGTCAAGCATGATGGCTCGATTGGCTAATCCTCCATCTTGCCGGTGCCGGGATCCCATATGGGGGCTGGTTCTAATTCCCGGTGGCCCTGCTTCCCTTCCAATTCCTTGCTTGTGACCTGGGAAAGCAGTATAGGACGGCCCAAAGCCTCGGGACTCTGCACCCACGTGGGAGACCTCGAAGAAAGTTCTGGCTCCAGGCTTTGGATCAACACAGCTCCGGCTGTTGCGGCCACTTGGGGAGTGAATTGACAGATGGAGGATTTTCCTCTCTGTCTCTCCTTCTCTATGTATATCTGATTTTCCAATAAAAATAAATAAGTTAAAAAAAAAATAAAAGCATGTGTACAGAGGGGACACTGGTGACAGAAGTCTGGCTGGAGTGCCCTGCCCTGGGAAACGGCTTCTCCTACCTCTGGCCCTGTGCGGATGCCAGGTTGGGACTGAAGCCAGGAGGAGTCAGTGTCCTGGACTCCTCCTGCTGGGCACAAGCACAGCAGAGTGAGGTCTGAAATCCTGTGGCAGGGCCTGGCACTCATCTCCGACATATCAGAGCCTGGCCAAGGCACTGCCTGGTGCTGAGATCCTGCGCAAGGAGGCAGGGGTGGGCCTGAGTGACTCACAGAGTCCCCAGGTCATATGATGGGCCTTCTGGAAAATTCTGCAGATGGTGACAGTGGTGAGCCACCTGTCCTTCCTCCCCAGGGCACCCAGAGGCGAGCAGCCCTTGGCTGAAGGATGGCTGAGCCAGGGCCAGCTCCGGCCGCCTGGGCACGGGCCTGTGGGCAGGAGGGTAGGATTCCATTCACCCACTCATCTGTTCAGTCGTTCATGGGGTCCTGTATTTGTTCTAGCAGCGAGCATTCTCTAATCTTGTGCTCCTCCTTGGCTGGGGACAAAGCCAGCCCCTGCCCCCGGGGGATGACTGCAGGATGAAGAGTTCTGACCAGCCAGCAGGATCAGGACCGAGGAGATGGAAGCCCAGCGAGGGGTTGGGGACCGCCAGGGCGTCTCAGGGAGGCAGTTCCCATCAAACCCTGTCCTGAGAGGGTCACCAGGGAAGAAACCCAAGGAGGGACAGCCCAGACCAAGGTGGGGGGAGTCCAGCGTCACCCACCATGTTTCAGGATTGATTCAGAGTAGAGGGGGGTTAGGAAGAGGTTAAGAAATCAGACAGGGAGAGGCGAGCCGAGGGCTGCGGGAGAGGACGTCTAGCTCGGATCCCGAACCCAGTCCGCCATGTGCCCATGGCTCATGGCGGGCTGGGCCCGGACATGCCTGGGTGCGGCCTGCTTCCTTCTGGGGTGAGTACGCCGAGGGGGGAGGCCTCCGTGACTGGGCATGTCCGGGACCCACCCAACACCCTCATTGGGTGGTGGGTGAACGGGATTGGGGAGGGGCGCAACCTCGGGCCTGCAGGATTTAACTTCCGGCTGCCAGAGGCGAGCCGAGGGCTGCGGGAGAGGACGTCTAGCTCGGATCCCGAACCCAGTCCGCCATGTGCCCATGGCTCATGGCGGGCTGGGCCAGGGCGGCCAGTGTGCCATTTGGCGCCAGGCTGTGCCTACTGGCCGCCCGGCCGGGGAGCTCTGGGGTATTGGACATCTGAATCGCTGCTGAGATAGCTCTAGAGTGACCCCACTGTTTCTGGGATCTGAGTCAATCCTAAAGATTCCCAATGCCAGTAACTCTTCCTTTGAAGAACTTCCAATCCCTTAACAATGCTGAGCTTTGAACACCTATCAAGTAAAAGATAAGCTCCGGCTTGTGTAGCAGGCTGGCACCTAATGGTCCTCGGAGCAACCACGTGCAGGTGTGTGATTTACAGCTAGGAACGGTCCCAATCTGGGAAGCCACAGCTGGGATGAGGTTCCCACCAAGGGGTGTATGTGCTGGAATGGGGGCTGCGTTCTATCTAGGAAACAGTTGCAGTCACCCGAGGCACTAGTGTGGGCTGGGATTGGATGCACCAGGCCGGTTCAGATCCCAGCACCATCTGGTGTTATGGAGAGACAGGGTAGATGTGGGACTGACTAGGCTGGGTCTCAATCCCCTTCTGAGCCATGTGTGAGCTGTATGTGGGTATGGACGAGCCATGGCTGGGCTGAAACATCCAACAACAAGAGTCAGAATGGGGTGAAAGCCAGCCAGGAAAAGCCACTGTTCCTGCTAGGACAGGAGGTGAACTGAGTAGGGTTGGCTCAAGAACCCCCTGGCAAGCGCAAAATCTGGCATTGGGAGGGGTTCTGATGGAGGAGCCTGGGCAACTCCTCTGGCAGGACACAGTCCCTGCAGGTAAGCGCGAGAAGCATGATTGGAAACAGCCCAGAATAGGCCATGGAAAGTTTCCCACTGGCATGCATTCGGCATGGGTCAGGAGCAGGCCAGGCTGAATCAGTTCATGTCATCCTCTGGCAAATCCGATCACCAGAACAGAGTGTGGAATGGGCCGGGTTTGGTTGCGACAAAACCAGTACACATTCTGGAACGCCAGGGCGTGGTTGCCTGTACTGGATATGAATGCAACACCCATCCAGCACACGTGAGATCCAGGAAGGGAGGGGCAGAGCTGGCGGGGGGGTTAAGGGGCTGGTCCCCTCGCTGGACAACCACTCCCACTGGAGAGTGTTGGCTGGGATAGAGACAGACACGACTAAGCAAGGCTACAACACCTGTGCGCTGCATGTGGACAAGATCAGGGCCACAGCATCAGCTGGCAGAAGCTGGCACTGGGGACTAATTCTGTCGAGTCAAATCACAGGACCACCTAAAGAGTGCATAAACCGGGACAGAGAGACCTGGGAGGGAAAAAGTGGGTTCCCCCTTCTTGGGTCACTATTCCCGTGGGAGGGCATGAAAACTAGGACGGGGGCTGGGATGGCTAGACAGAGGCACTCAACAACATCTGTGAGGGCTGGATGGTTGAGTTGGTTAGATAGAACTAAGCTTTAATACCCATTGACAAGTACCAGAGCCAAATGGGATGGGGGACAGACTGGTCTTCTGCTACACAAATTGGCAAACCAGGGTAGGGGGCAGGCTTGGTGGGGGTTATTGTGGGTCGCCCCGACTAGGCTGCAGCTCCCACTGGTTGATGTAAGGGCCGAACCAGACTGGACTGCAACACCCATTGGTTCCAGTGCAACTCAGGACTGAAAACAGAACCAACACAGCAATTGCAACCACCAGCTGATCAGGGTGATGGACTGTGCCGGGCCCTGTGCTTGCTAGAACATACAAGAATCTGGTCTGGGAATACCTCAAAGTATCTTTGGAGATCTCCCCACTTGAACTGCTGGACTCAGAATTCTAACCAAGAAAAGACAGAAGACAGAATAGGACAATCATTCATCTCAGCTACATGTTGGCAGCGAAATATGGGACAAATGGAGACTTCATGATGGACCATATCAATCAGTGGACCACCTCATCGAGCGAAACTGGCAGTGACTCATAACTGGAGAACTATTAACTCCACTTGAGCACATATCTCAGAGCATGCCCCACATATGGGACTTGGGGTGGGCGGGAAACCGGGTGGGGCTTCTCCCTCAATATCCCCTTTTACCTCAGATACATGATGGAAACAATATGGACATAATAGCATTGCCCACCTCCCTATCCCCCTGAACCTTTTTTTTTTTTTTTTTCCTTCTCTTTCTTGATTTTCCTTCAACTATAGTTAACTATGTAAAGATTGTCAACAACAATACAATAAAATGGATTATATATAAAAAAAAAAAAAAAAAAAAAAAAAAAGAAATCAGACAGGGAAGAAGAGACTGTGGGTCTGTCAGAGAGACTCAGGGGCACAAATGACAGGCATGTATTTCACATACATCGCCGCCAGGTGGCACCAAAGACAGCGGTGCGCAGAGCTGTGGACTGTGGAGGAGAGCCCTGAGCGGGGCCCCGTGGCAGAGTGTGGGGCCAGAAAGGGCTTCTGAGTCCCAAGAAGCATTCACCGTGGGGACAGAATCAAAACGACCAGGTGGCAGCTGGATCTGTCCCCTCTGGGTGCCTGTCCCCAGGAGGCACATGCTGCAACCACAATTACACATTTCCTGAGACTTTCTGCAGTGGGCTTCTGCAGCCCCATGCAAGCTGGGGCTCTCCTGTGTCCACCCCCGTGTCCTCGGTGCCCAGGGCACTGCTGTGGGTGGAAGTGGCTGTAAGGGAGTAACCAGTAACCAAGCCACTCCGAGGTGCAGGAGGATGTCCCCAGGGCGCAGGAAGCACAGAGCCGATTGTAGGATCCCACACTCATTGCTGCCAGCCTCAACTCCCTCTCCTTGGCTTTTCTCAGGAGAAACCATGTTCACTCAGCCCACATCCCCTGACTGACCCAAAGCCAAGTCCCACACTCTGTTCTCAGCTTCTAGAAATGGCCTTGCACCCAGTCTTGGCCAATGAGGTCTAAAGAGAATCCACTGGAGATACTTCTGGAAAACTTTCTACTTGCCTAGGTAGAATGCAGAAGGAGTTGTCTTTACTGGCTTTGAAATGGGCGGTAGTGACTGGAGCTGCCACTGCATTTGACAGCCACTAGGACAATTTCTAGAACATCACAGAGATGCTGGGCCTAGAATTGTTGTTTTAGTAAATCATGGCAAGCCACCCTCAGTAGTCTAGCTAGGTGATAGAAATTCCCCTGCATGTGTCGAAGCTACTGTCTCCAGTTGAATGTAGTGTGCAATAGTGACAGAGACTGAGCAAACAGGAAAAGAAAAGTTGACATAAGTGAGTATCTGATAGCTTTATCTTGCAAACTTGTTACAATAAGCACGTCAACCATGGTCAGAAATATAACCTTTTACCTTCAGAAAATAAACAATGATGCCAGTTCTTTGTTGTAGCTGTTAGGAGTGGGGTGGGGGGAGAGACAGAGAGGGATGGAGAGGTTTTCCATCCTCTGGTTCACTTCCCAAATGGCTGCAACAAGCTGAGCTGGACCAGTCCAAAGCTGGGAGCCAGGCGCTTCTTCTGGATCTCCCACATAGGTGCAGGAACCCGAGGCCTTGGGCCATCCTCTTCTGTTTTCCCAGGCCATTAGCAGAGAGCTGGAAGGAAGTGGAGCAGCCAGGACTGTTAGAACTGACACCTGTATGGGGATGCCAGTACCACAGGCAGAGGGGCAGCATGCTACACCACCACTGCACCAGCCCTCTCCCTCATTTATTTATCCATTTGAAAGGCAGAGTTAGAGAGAGGGAGAGACGGAGAGATCTTCCATCCTCTGGCTCACTCTCCAAATGACTGCAATGGCTGGTAGGGAGCAGGATCAAAAGCAAAGCAGCTGGGACTTATATAGGATACTGGTGATGCAGATGGAGGCTTAGCTTGCTATGCCACCATGCCAGCCCTTGTCAATTCTAGCTTTTTAAAAATGGAAGCAGCTCACTCCCACCTATTGGGCAAGTCTGAGGGCCATCTGGAGAGCAGGCTCCAGTACCAAGCTGGGGACAGACTTGACCTCTAAGAGTTCCCTCTAAAGCTCAGAGATTTTAATTCCATGAGGGGCAGGGCAGATACAAGGAGCTGAAACTTGAGGGAGCCTGTGCAAGGAGGGGCTGGCCCACTGTGCCTGCCAGGACACATCTATCACTGCCCCGGCCTTGGCCAGTGCGGGGTGTGACCAGCAGCAGGTGCCGGCTCTGGGCCTGAGGCTCCAGGGAGATGCGGCAACCCTGGGTCTGCCAGGGAGGCCGCACCTGTCTTGGCTGTAAACACAGGTGCACAGGAAGCAGTGCTGCCATCTCTCACCGCGAACCCCACCCATGGACTCAGTGAAAGTGACCCTGAGGACGGACAGGAGGAAATACTAACACAAGGTGATGAGGGCACGTGCTGGGGTGCTGCTGACTGTGCCCCTGAAATGCATGGAGTGGGGGGCTGCCATGGTCCTGCTGCAGGGGTGCGGCAGATGGGAGGACAGTGGCTGGCCCTTGTCCCCACGGCAGCCGCAGCATCTACACAGCTCCGGGGCAGTGTTGTAGCTGCCCAAGACAAGGCAGTCTGACAGAAAGAAAAGAGCCAGGGAAATCAGGGGAGGGGGATGAGAGGGAGAAGCAGAATTGAAAAAGGAGAAAAAGAATAAGAATGGAAGAGAAAGATGGAAAGAAGGAAGGAAGAAAGGAAGGAAGGAAGGAAGGAAGGAAGGAAGGAAGGAAGGAAGGAAGGAAGGAAGGAAGGGAGGGAGGGAGGGAGGGAGGGAGGAAGGGAGGGAGGGAGGGAGGGAGGGAGGAAAAGAAAGAGTGCTGATACTATATTGTGGTTTAAGCTGCCGCTTGCAACTGCAGACCACCCCCCCGCCACATGAGTATAGGTTCTAGTCCCAGCTGCTCCATTTCCAATCTAGTTCCCTGCTAATTCTCCTGGGAGGGCAGCAAAGATGGCCCAAGTGCTTGGGCTCCTGCACTCATGTGGAAGACCCAGAAACCTGAAACTCTTTAGGGATTGAATCCATGGGTAGAAGATTTCTCTCTCTCTCTCTCTCTCTCTCTCTCTCTCTCTCTCTCTCTCTCTCAGTAGTGCTACTTTTCACATAAACTGATCAATAAATTTTCTTTTTAAAAGAAAAGAGATTTAGGGCCGGTGTGATGGTATAGCAAGCCAATCCTCTGCTTTCACGTACCAACATTCCATATGAGCTCTTGTTTGTGTCCCGGCTTACTGCCTGGGAGAGCAGCAGAGGATGGCTCAAGTTCTTGCACCCCTGCTTCCACCTGGGAGATCTGGAAGAAGCTCCTGGCCCCTGGCTTCAGATTGGCTCAGCTCTGGCTGTTGCAGTATATGGGGACTGAACCAGAGGATGAAAGACCACTTTCTCTCTTTCTCCTTCTCTTTCTATAGAAAAAAAATAAATGAATAAATAAATGAATAGATAAATGAATCTTTTCTTAAAAAAAAGAGAGAGAGAGAGAAGAAACAAAAAGAGAAAGAAAGGCAGTTGAGTGAGAAAGGGAGAGGCAGGGAGGAGGGCATGCTTGCTTAGCTCACAGTGCTGGAGGCAGAAAGCCCCATTCCGGCAGCCCATGCCTGGGCCTCTGGGTGGGCAGGCCCTGGACACTGCCCGTGCTGAGCACACATGGGAGGGGGCCATCTTGCTCTTTCCCTAACAGCTCACTGTTGTGGGCACTGACAGCATCCCTTAAGAACTGCCACGTTACCTTGTTAGGGCGAGACCTCCAGTTTGCCAGTTTGTCCACGGGTCAGGTCTCTGGTGCCAGAATGCTTGGGGAGAGCCCCAGTGCACCTGCTAGCCCCTGCATCCTTGACCACCCCAGCTGGGTAAGAGACCAGTTGAAGTGACCTCAGGACAGCGGTACTTTGTCTGGGGGAGGGACTGCACCATCAGGGAGGAAGCTGCAAGCTGGCTGTGCCACTTTCTCTTCAGGTCCCCCTTGCTCTTAGAACAGGATGCCTGGGCACAGCCAGAGGGCGCTGAGAGCACCAAGTGGTCCCAGGTTCTGGCTCTCTTCCTTTCCTCCCTCCCTGTCGCCTCTGCGGCCTTCGCCCTCTGAATCCCACAGCTCAAGTCCTGTGTCTGAGCCTCAGCCTTGTCACCACAGGAGCAGGCTGCTGGGGCAGGTGGCCAGATGCCGGCTAAGATGCCCACCTTGAAAGACCTTGGCTCCAGTCCCATCCCCAGTCCCTGACGTCCTGCTAACCCACATGCCAGGATGATGCAGGGATGGCCCCATGTTTGGGGTCTCTGCCACCCACAGAGGAGACCCAGGTTCAAGGCCCGATCCCCAGCTTCAGCCTGGCCCTCAGTAAGCCATTGTGGGCACTAGGAGTGAACCAGTGGAGGGGAGTTCTCTCTCCATGTCACAAAGTTAAAAAAAAAAATCCTTTAAAACTAGGGACTGATGATGAGGTGCCAGTCACTGCTTCCTTACCTATTCCCAGGGAGGTCCAGACCCTGGGGTGTGGGATCTAGACCCTCCCCTTTACTCCCTGGGGAGCCCTGGCCTCAGCTCCATGCTTGCAGCAGCCCTGTCTCTGGGGCAGAGATACCAGGCCTGCAGAGAGCAGAGGGCTTGTTCTCATCCAGCTCCCTGTTAGTGCACCTCTCCTGGGCTCACATGGCTGACTTTCCTGCTCCACTGACACTGACACAGGATACAGGCAGGAGGTTCACCTGGGCTGATGGCCAGCAGTGTCCCCCCACCCAGCCACTGCCCACGGCACATTCCTCCTGGGCCAGCCTGCCTGCCCTGGGGCCCTGTGCAGCTGGCCCTTGGCCTCCTAAGCACTGATGTGGACTGGGAGCATGTCTGTGGGTTCTTTGGTTCCAAATCGGCGGTCTGGGTGACACCTGCCCAGTGCCTGTGCCTTGGTGGTGGTGGCAGGGAGAGACTGCCATCTGATCACCCCTCCATGCCCTGGCCTGCTGTGCTCACCTCACGTCACGAGTCCCTTCATGCCATGAGACAGAAGGCATTTGCACACTGGTCATTTCTTTTGGCCTCTGGTTCCCCTTGGTGGGGTCAGAGTTCCAGTCATCATTGTTCTGATGAGGACACATGGGCAGTCTTCGTGGCAGAGCTGGAGGCAGGAGTTGTGTTCTGGCTCCTGTGCCACCAGCTGCGGTAGCCTCTGCCTTCCCAAGGCCCTCCCCCTTCCTGCTTTCCTACCTTCTCTCCCTCCCCCCCATCATAGTTACTACTGTCACCCCTTTGGACCTGTGCTCACCGCCACAGCGGCCCCCAGCTAGCACCTGTCCTTGGCCGGGACCTCCTATGCTCATCAGAGTGGGTTTCCTAAATAGTACCTGGGCTCAGAGACCATTCTCTGCAGACCCGCCCCAAGAGAGCCAAAGGGAGCCTTGGCTGCTGCAGAGACAGTGAGGGTCACATAGAAATGTTAACTCCCTGAGCCAGTGCTCGGTGCTTTTCACTTGGCGGTTCCACTCCTAATCCAGCTCCCTGCACCTGGGAAAATGGCAGAAGATGGTCCAGTGCTCGGGCTCCTGCCTCCACATGGTGGACCCAAAAGAACCTCCTGGCTCATGGCTTCAGACCAGCTCAGCTCTGGCTGGTGTAGGCATTTGGGAAGTAAACCAGCAGGTGGAAGATCTCTCTCTCCCTCACACTGCCTTTCAAATAAATAAGTGAATTAAATAAATATCAGCTCCCCTGGGCAAGGAGAGGGGGCACTGGGGAGCTGTAGGGAATGCTGGCCTAAGGAGGTGGCCTCTGAGGTGGGCCCTGGAAGGTGGTGAAGGACGCCGAGAAGAGTGTCACGCGGAAGGAGCAGTATGTGCCAGGCACGGACCCGCCTGCTGGCTGCACAGTGGAGCCACGCAGCGGGACCACTCGAGGCAGGGGCACACTTTCAGGGAAGAGGCCTGAGGGTCCCACGCCTGGGGCTGCCTCAACATCTCCCACCCTACCCCAACCTGCCCCGGGGAGCTTGTATGCCGACTGCTTGCTTAATGAAATCTCTGTTAGGGTGGAGGAGAGCTGAGTGTGGTCAGAGGTTGGCAGGAAAGAGAAAGACCAAAGCTTGGTGAGAAAGGGAGAGAGGCTGGCACAGTGGTTGTACAGTCAGGCAAGAGACTAAGGGACTTTCTGGGGAGGATGAGGAGGGAAGGCACATGTGGAGGATCCTGGGTCATGGCTGGTCTAGAGTTTGTGTGTGTATGCATGTGCACACACACAAATGTATTAAAAACTCGTCTGGATCCCTGTCTCCCAGCTGGGCCGTGCACTGCTCCCTAGACGTGTCACCCGATACAACTGGATCACAAATCCTGAGCTGCTTCACCGGGAAGGCCTGGCTGGATCCAGTGTCCATACAACTGCGCTCCCCAGCCCTAGCCCGCCCCTCCGTGTGCCCCCTGCGCTCTGCCTTGCCTTACAGAGGGCTCTCAGACCAAGCACTGGCGCCCTCTGCTGGCGCAGCTGGGCAAGACCCGCTCCAGAGCGACCAGACTTTCCATCTCCTTGCTGGCTGGAGGGCACTTTGCTTCTTCTCTTCCAGACACCATCACTGTGCTTGCAAACCCTGGTCATCAGCAGTCACCTCTGGGCCTCAGCAGTCTGTAGCATCCCCCTCCTTCTTGTTCTAACCTCACCGCCCCCGTATCCCACACTGCTCTTGCCCCAGCTTCCTTGCTTTGCCTGCTACCCAGGGCCTTTCCAGTGCCTGTGGTTAGGTAGGTACCCTTCTGCTCCCCATGGCTTCCTCCTCCAGATTCTCGCAGGTCTGGGCTGCACCTACACTGCGCCAAAGCTCAGCTCCCCGTTCCGGGTCCTTTCGTCCTGTGTGAGCATCCTGTCTGCAGTCAGCTCCCTTTTGGTTTCTGCACCCCCACAGGCCCTGCCCCACCACCATCCTCTCCCTCCAGCCAACTCCTGACCCTGTTGCCAACTCTCTCCTCACCCTTTCAGCCACTTTCATCTCCAGCCCATGTGTGTCTCATTTCTGGCCCAACCACTTTCTGGGCCAGCCTGATGTCCACCCTCGCTCAGGTCCAGCCCCTTGCCCGCTGCTTGTTCACTCCCAGGGCGTCCCCTCATGACTGCTCCAGCCCACTCTCCTCCAGCCCCCTCCTCCAGGGTGGCCACCAGCGTGAGGCGCGCACGCGCGCGCACACACACACACACCCCTACCATAATAATGCCCACAGGCCTCCAGCTGCTCTGTAAACCTGCTCACTTCCTCAGGCCACCACACTGCACAGGGCTTCACTTCATTTCATAACTGCCTCCATGTGAGTCAGACCTGCAGACCTGCAGATGTGGCCATCAGTTTGTGCAATTTTGAGCAGCTCTGGGGAGAGGCCTTCCATCACGCCACCATGTCACAGTACCATGGTGGATGCCCAGGAGGGCTGAGTGACTGCCCCTGGAGCCTGTGTCCAGCCCATGTGGCACCGTTGCCTTCGATGCCAACTCCGTCCCCTTTCACCTCCATGGCTCACCTCCCCATCACCCTCCAGCAGATGAACTGCTTCCTGTAAGGAGTGTCCAGTGGCGCCCACCACCATCACCCACACAGGCCTGTCTGGGAACCCTCCACTTCCACCTGCCTGCTGTTACTACACATGTGATGCCCATGTCCCGTCTTTCGATGTGCATTGGAAAACACCCCCTTCCTTTCTCCCCAGATCCCCTCCCCCCTTGCTGGCTCTCCCCTGGCCACCTACACCATGCCCATGAGCCCACAGGTGTCTCTGGGGTCCTGCATCCAGAAAGAACAAACTAACCAGCCCTCCTCTCCTGGCCTCACACTCCCTCTGGGCCACAGCTGATTTCTTCTCAGACAGGGAATGTTTTGGGGCCTGGCACTTGGTACAGCAGTTGACGTGCTGTGCGGAAGCCTGTCGCTCACATGGGAGATGCAAGTGAAACTCTTGGCCTTGGCTGTTGGGGGCACCTGGGGAGTGAACCAGCAGATGGAAAATCTCTCTCTCTTGCTCGCTGATTCTACTTTTAAAGTCAATAAATAAATATTTTTAAAAGAACAATTTCTGTGTGATCTTAGTGAGACAGAAGCCATCCAAGCACCACAAAGAATTTAAAAATCATGAAATAAAAGTGACAAATTTGACCTCATAAGAATTCAAATTTTTTTGGAGAAAAAAGTCCCTTAAGCACAAAATCCAGTCAACGAACTTGGAATTAGTCCTATAGCAGACAGCAGGGGGTATTATTGTCTAAATTTTATTTTGATACTTTTTACATAGGGTCAAGGGCTAGAGGAAAGTGGGTGTGGCCATTGTTTTGACATTCTCTTTTTCCATTACTGTATCTGGGGAGGGGGAGAGATAGAGGGGAGAAGCCACACCCAGCCTCCCAACCATCCTAGGGTGTCTGATGTGGGGTATGCTTCAAGGGCCTGACTCAAGTGATTTTGATAGTTCAATAGGTCTGTATTGTTGCCAATCTTGCCACTCCAAGCACAATGAAATCTCTTCGGAATTCATTGGCTGACATAGTCCACCTTAGGGTGTGCATTTGCCCAGATATTCACTGTCAACATTTGGCTGGGGTAGTTGATTGATTTGTTCTGTCCTCTGTCCTCTGTTACGGTATCAGGTGTCTTCTGCAGGCTCCAGTGTACTGCCAAGTCCTCCGTGTGCATCGGGATATGCTGTCCACTGCTCCATCTGAGCCACTGAGCAGGCCCAGCTCTGACACATACATTCCACGGACAGACCATGGAACCACAGCTGGTGAATTCTGCAGTCTAGTGGTATTTGCTGCTAATTCTCTTGAGCTCCCGCTTGGGGATGGCCATGGCCTTGCCTTGGAGGAGGAAGCGTGATGGCTGGCAATGGGTGTCACTTCTAAGTGGAGAGGCAGATTGGCTTGATTTCATCAGCGACACATTAATCACACAGTAGCATGTTATTTAACTTCATGGTGCTGTAAAATTTTTTTCTTCCTGTTGTTGATTTTGTTTCGTGGCTTTTCATTTGGGGGGATGTATAGTGACTGTGTAGTGGAGATTGACATCTCTACTTTCGGATGGAGGATGGATTCCCAGTGAAAACGCTGGATGTGTCTTGCTGATGGGATGCTGGACTCTCTGCCGTTGTCCATGACCACAATGATGGTTGTAATGACATGGGAAAACTCAGTGGGGGTAGGGGAAGACTTGGGAAGCAAGTAAGGGAAATCCCAGGGATATGAAACTGTATCATAAAACTATAATAACAAAAAATGAAAAAAAAGATTTAATCTGATTGGATCGAATCATAAGCTGGACTCTGGTGGTGTGATCTCTTGGCCCTGGCCGTGGGATACCCACACTCCGCACAGGTTCTGCCTCTGGGGCGTCTAGGTGCGCTTGCTGCAGGTGGGTGCTGCACCAAGTTACCCTGGGTTCCAGCACCGAGAAGTCGGCTTGGCCGAGCCTCTGCAGCGCACAGAACCCAGCCCCGAGCCCCGGGTCCAGGCTCCCACTCAGCACGGTCGGTCCTTCCTCCTGCTGGACACTGGGCTCGGCGGCCCAGACCACGCACGTCCTCCAGGACTGGGAGGCAAGACGCAGACTCCTCCCGTCACCCTGATGGGCAGTGGCAGCTTTGGGAGGATGTGACTGCTGTTGCTGCTTTTCCTGGGTCTCGCAGGTGCCCTAGTCCTGGAAGAAGACAGCGAGTGTGCATGAGGTACAGCACGAGGGTGTGAGGCCGGGGAGGGGAACATGTGCGAATTCAGTCCCAGTTTCTCCTGTGGAAGAGGAGCTGGGATGGAGGTCTCCAGAGACCCTCTGCTCACCCGGCGACGGGCTAAGCGCGCTGTTTGGGACTGCAGACACGGCGGTTGGGGAGAGAACGAGCAGGGGCGGTGGCGATTTGGGAAAGCGCTGGGGCGCACGGTGGGGAGGGGGGGCGGTGCGGAGGGGTGCTGGCGGAGGTCCAGCAGGCAGAGCGCTATGGGGATTACGTGCCGGTTTTCAAGACACCACGCTCCCTCCCTCCCCATGTGTAACACTAAGGCCAAAGACATTTTCCTCATGCCGTAGTTTTTTTTTTTTTTTAAGATTTATTATTTTTATTACAAAGTCAGATATACAGAGAGAGGAGGAGAGACAGAGAGGAAGATCTTCCGTCCGATGATTCACTCCCCAAGTGCGCGCCAATCCGATGCCAGGAACCAGGAACCTCCTCCAGGTCTCCCACGCGGGTGCAGGGTCCCAATGCATTGGGCTGTCCTCGACTGCTTTCCCAGGCCACAAGCAGGGAGCTGGATGGGAAGTAGAGCCGCCGGGATAAGAACCGGTGCCCATATGGGATCCCGGGACTTTCAAGGCGAGGACTTTAGCCGCTAGGCCACGCCGCCGGGCCCATGCCGTAGCCTTATTCTGCTGAAGAAAGGAACAAAGTGAAGGGGCAAGGACGCAGTCATTCTCCAGGCCCCACTGGAGTTGTTCAGGATTGAGGTTTAGGGCTACAGGTGGTGGGTCGTAGTTGCCTGGCACCTGCTGGCCAGGATCCCTCGGGCTGAGCTTTGAGTACCCACCGCACCTGCAGTTCCCTCCTCCCAGCCCCGCCTCTGGACTATGGGTAGGTTCTGAGGCGGGTGTGGGGGAGATAACGCAGCCGCTGGTGCCCTTTGAACTTCATCAACCCCCAGGCTATGCCAAGATACCCTGTGGGGTGGGGGGGTGACTCCTGGCTACACCTCTCTGTGCGGCTTGGAAAATCATTTAGCCTGGAGCCTCGGCTATTCTTCCCCAGGGGTGGTTGTGGCCAGGCGGAGCCAGTGGATGGGGGATGCAGTGGAGAAGTTCTAATTTGACATCCCTGGGTGACCTAAGGATCCAAACCCGGGAAGCTCCCTCGTGGAAGACAGTTACGCACCTGGCCACCAGGTGGCATCCTAGTGACATTCACTTTGGCTCCAAGCGCAAGGTCCTGGGGCAGAGGGGGAAATTCTGCGTCCCTCTTAACTTGGTCTGCTGGGCAGTCTCGTGTGGGGTCCTGATTGGGTTCCCAGCACCTCCTCCGTAGCTCCTGCACCTTTGGGTTCTCGCGATAGTTGGTGAAGCTGTGGCCAGGACACCAAGGGGGCGTTTCAAGCCTGCAGGGCCATAGATAACTGTGTGTAAGCCATGAACATCCCATACCCTATAGAGGAGGTGGGGTGAGTGGATTATCTAGACACCCGAGACAAGGCTTGAGGGCGCTTCCTCCTCGGAGGAAGTTCTGAACAGAGACCCCCCCATCTTCATTCATTCATTTATTCCTTCAACAAATAACTGAGTTTAGAATGAAACTGTTTTTGACAGTCAGAGAAAGATTTCAAAACATCTGTGTGTGTTAGTCACAGGAAACTGAGACTCAGCGAGAGGAGGTGTCTTCATGTTACGCTCCCTGGAGAATTTTCATTCCAGTGAGAGTGATCCCTGCTCACCCAAGTCAGTCTGTTTTTCTTTAGCCTGGGATAATTTCAATGCTCTTTGGAGCCTAAACAGGAATTCAACCCAGGAAGGTGCAGAATTTTCTTCCGGGAAGAAGGAGCCAGAGTACAGAACTGCAAAAGACAGGGGTGGAGAGCAGCTCCCCTCCCTCTCCCAACAGGTCACACGCCTGAACACCGGAGGGTTTCTGTAACTTGAGTAGTGATAGTCCTGACCGAAACTGATGCGTGGTGGCCACACTCTTCACAGATCGCACGTGTGTGGGCGTGCACAGGCCCCGGCGGCTTGCAGCTGGCAGATGTACCTCCAGGCTCCTCCGCACAGGCTCCCTGGCTGTTCCTGATTGCGCTTCCAAAATCCAAATGCATTCTGCCTTTGAAAACTCACGTGGCCCCACAGCTTTGGATAAAGGATTGTGGACTTCGTTCTTCTGTGGCTGGAGTCCGAGGCGCATGAATGGAGGTGTGTAGATGAGGCCGTGGAGGTAGGCTGAGAGTGGACCAAGGGGAACACGATACTTGGATTTTACTGTGTAAGGTTTTTGTTTTTGTTTAATAAATGAATTAATGTGGAGGTCAACAATGTGGAGGCCAGTGCTGCGGTGTCGTGGGTAAAGCTGTCATTGGCACTGCCTGTATCCCATGTGGGTGCCAATTCATGTCCTGGATGTTCTATTTCTTGTCCAGTTCCCATGCGAATGGCCTGGGAGCAGGAGAGGATGGCCCGGTCTTTGGGCTCCTGTCATCCACATGGGAAGGTCCTGGCTCCTGCTTCGACTTGGTCCAGCCCTGGCTGTTTTGCCCACCTGAGGAATGAACTTACAAATGGAAGATCTCTCCATCTCTGCCTCTCTGTAGCTCTGACTTTCAAATAGATAAACCTTTTTAAAATTAGTTTTATTTTATTAGAAAGAGAGGCAGAAAACTTCCATCTGTCAGTTCACTTCTCCAATGCCCTCAACAGCAAGGGCAGGGCCAGGCTGAAGGAACCAGAAGCTTCAAGTTTCCCACGTGAATGGCAGGAACTCAAGGACTTGAACTTCAACTGCTGCCTTCCAGGGTACACATTAGCAGGAAGCTAGAATCAAGAACAGAGTTAAGATCCACATCTAGACGCTCTGAGATGAGATGCAGGCATGCCCCCAGCTGCAATGCACTTGCCATGGAAGGTTCTGGAGCAGCTGTGCTTGCCTGAGAGCGGCTGGAGTGGGCAGAACTCAGGCCAAGCACAGCCCCTGCACAGTGGCCAGCATCTCTCCTGCCTGGCCTTGGCTCGCTCAGTCATCCCCCACCCATCTGCCCTTGTAGGCCCTCCTGCTGGGTGCTTCCAACGCCATCACTTGGCCTTGTTAGCAGGCCCTGGGCCAAGGGCGTGGTCCCCAGAACCCAGAGGGGAGACTGAGGCTCAGAGAGGTTGAGTGCCTTGCTCATGGGCGCTCGGCCAGTAAATAGTGGAGTTGGGATTCAGGACACGTTTTCCTGCTTGCAAGCTCTCCGGTCCTGCATGTGAAGGGAGTGGACTTTGAAGGCAGGGTAATCAGGGAAGAGATAAAGATGGCATTTGGACAGGGCTTCCAGGTGCGATCAGGCTCTGGCGGGACCCCTGGAAAGCCAGGTGCAGGCACAAAGGAGAGAGAACCTTCTGTTGCCTGTAGCCCATGCCACCATGTTTGAGAGAAATTAGTAGTCATCGGCCTATAGATGGCGCTGTGTTCAGCTTAAGGAGGCCCCTAGTTGGTATCTCTCTCCTTAGGGTTTATTGTATTGTGACCGCTGTCGGTACAGTTTGTTGCGAAGAATAGGTCAGGTGCACAGAGGGGGTGGGATTTTAGGGGTCACCGCGTTCCTCCTCCTCCTCACCTGCAACAGGACGCCTGGAGGCTGCGGGGCTCCTACGTGGTGGTGTCAAAGGAAGATTACTGCTGAGCGCAGATCCAGCACACCATCGGCTACCTGCAGGCCCAGGCTGCTCGCCGTGGCTACCTCACCGAGGTGCTGCACCTTTTCCACGCCCTCTTCTCTGGCTTCCTGGCGCAGATGAGTGCCTATCTGGATATAGTAAGCAGCCCTCTTTCCCCTGCGGGGCCGGGGCCTCTGGGGCTGTGACCCTGCCAATGTGCGGGGGACTGTCCTTAACGTGCCCAGTGCTCCAATCAGGAGATATCGCTGGGCCCATTGACTACTGATTTTCTGTAGCAAAGGGCCTTTGGGACTGGCCACACCCCAATGGTGTGCCTGAAAGTAGAGGGGGTCGTCACTGTGATAAAGCACGTTAAGCCTCTAACTGCCCATATGGGCACCGGTGTGCATGTGTGTCCTGGCTGCTCCATTTCTTATCCAGTCCCCAGCTAATGTGCCTTGGAAAGCAGCTGAGGACAGTCCAAGTTCTTGAACCTCTGCACTTACCTGGGAGACCCAGAAGAAGTTCTTGGTTCCTAGGTTTGGACCAGCTCAGCCCTGGCCATTGTGTCCATTTGGGGAGTGAACCAGCGAGTGGAAGAGCCCTCTTTCTCTCTCATTCTCTTTCTATCTGTATGTACGTATGTATGTATGCATGTACATATTTAAAAGAAGAGGTTGAGGCTCAGAAAACACTGCACAGACAGTGCAGCCCAGTGTCCTGGCACTGGCATCCACGCTGCCTGTGGAGCCCAGAGTGACACGGCCCTGGGACAGCCAGGGGGTGTCTGAGTCTTTGTGAAAGTGATGACTCAGGGACCTGCAGTTCCCATGCAGCTGATGCTTGCCAGAGAAGGGGTTCTTCCTCCAGGACAGGGGTGGGGTCCCTTCCCTCTGCTTGTTCTGAGTGTCATGTCCTCGCTGGGATGACAGAAAGGGGCCTGGGTGCTTAACTCTGGCCTCCCTTCTTCTTCCCCTGACCAACCATTATCTCCCTACCCTAGTGCCTTAAATATTAATCTTTTGTGGATTCGAAAGTCAGAGAGAGAGAGAGACAGCAAGAGAGCGTCCATCTGCTGGTCCATTCCCCCAAAATAACCCACCCTTGCCAGGGTGGACCAAGCAGAGCCAGGGACTTGGCACTCAATGCAGATCTGCTCCACCTGGATGCCAGACACCCAAGTACTTGAGCTGGCTCCCGCTGCCTTCCCAGGCACATCAGCAGGGAGCCAGACCAGAAAAGGAGCAATGCTGGAAGGGGCTGTGGGGTTGCTGGGCTTGGTTGGGGAGGAGGTGTTGGCACGGCTATGGTCATGTCTGCCCCTGGGCAGATGACTTTGGAAACAGAGTTTCCTGGCCTCTTTGGTGACTGCAGGCTTTGAGGTTGACCCACATTGGGTACACTGAGGAGGACTCCTTTGTCTTTACCCAGAACATTCCATGGAACCTGAAGCGGATTATGTTTGTGCAGTACCAGGAGGATGAATACAACATCCCCAACCCCTCAGTAAGACCCCTTAGCACCATCCCCATTCAGAAGGCGTTTGCTCAGCCCTGGTGCATCCCTGTTCTCAACCAAAGGTCCTTGACTGTCCCATCCACCTCCTCAAAGCCCCCACTGCTGACTCCTCCCCCCTTCCCAAAGTGCTCGCTGGCTGCTGGCCTTGGCGTGGCCCAGGGGGCCACCCTTCCCTTGAGGAGACAGTGAATGTGACGGTGATTCTCCCCCAGACACTGGTCTACGAGACTCTGAGATAGGCCTGGAATTCCCTTAATGGCACAGACCCAGCTCCCACCCAGACCTTTCTGGCTCTGTTGTGTGCCAGCTGTGTCCTGACCTCTCTGTGCCTCCCTTTCCTGGTCTGTGATGCCACAGCACGTGGGGAAGCCAGGAACTCACTGGGTTCACTCGTTGGAGATGCTTACGACAGTCTGTACTCTGTGTGGGAAATGGTTCGCACGGTGGCCACACCCTGACCCCTGGGCTGTTCTCTTGTTCAATGTCATCTTGGGAAGACGGAGGGCGCCTCGTATAGGTGTATCTCTTAGACACCAGAATCCAGAGTAGCCACTGGGAACTTGAGGGCTAAGTCACAGTCATGGACTTGGAGAGTGTGCCCAAGGAGGATGGGACACACTTCCACAGACAGGTAACCCCCTGCTTCTCCTCCCCACCCCGGATGCCAGGTGGCCATGGGGGAGGGGCCTTGGTCCATCCAGTTTCCCGCTGACGGATGATGGGGTGGCATTTCTCCCAAGATTCCGTGTTATCAAGCAAGCTAGCAAGTGTGACAGCCACGCCACCCACCTGGCTCTTCGTCTCTGGGTAGAAGGGAGATGCCTGAGAAATGAACGAAGGCTTCAAGAGGTTGAGTAACTCACTTAATGTCACACAACTGGTCCATGGCAGAGTGAAGTGGGGCCCCAGAGACCTGTCATTTAGGCCAACATCTCTTTTTCATCTCGTCTCAGGGTTTCCCAGCTCTTGCCTCAGACCCCAAAGAATCAGGCCCACTGGGGTAAAACAAGGTGGGAGGTCCCCTGGCATGCCAGGGTCTGAGCTGGCCTTCCTCTGCCCCAGGCTGCAAGCTGAGGGTCTCAGCACCCACAGGTGGCCATGGCCGAGGCCCTGAGGTCAGTCCGCCCAGTGTGTGGTCCACAAGCAAGCCAGCATCCAGGCACCCTGCTGCCACGGCCCAGGCCTGGAGGGCAAGATCAAGGAGCACAGGATCTTGGGCCCTGCACAGCAGGTGAACAGGCAAGGGGAGTAGGGTTGGCACCCAGGCCTGTGTCTGTTCTGTGTGACTTTTGTCTG
This sequence comes from Ochotona princeps, assembly GCF_030435755.1. Lineage (NCBI taxonomy): Eukaryota > Metazoa > Chordata > Mammalia > Lagomorpha > Ochotonidae > Ochotona > Ochotona princeps. The sequence continues at coordinate 44,060,242 of NC_080833.1, forward strand.
TGATGGCGCTACCAACCTACGCCATGCGTCACGGCCATGGGCAGCTTTTGTTGCTCCTGCAGAGCCTGGATGTGCATTCTTGGGGGCAGGGTTGGTTTATGCTGCTGTTCAGATCGGAAATGCTCCTGGGTGCCTACACCCCTTTGTGGTGAATGTACACACACGAGGCGAACAGGAACAGGCGGCGTCTGGACAGCTATTGATGGGGTCATGGATTGACCAAATCTCTTGGGAGCTAGCTCAGGGCCAAGGACCCCTTTGGACTCAGAACACCCAGAGGTGACCCAGCTCTGAGCCCTGTGCTAGGGCTGAGGGTTGAGGACAGTTTGTGTTAGCCCAAGGCAAGGTTGGAGAGTTTGAGGCACCCCTAGGTCCAGACGCTGGAGGCAGGCTGGGGTGTGGATGTGGCTACTGCTCGCAGTTGTAGCTTTGCAAGAACCACTGGGAGTCTGCAAAGGAAACCCCAAGGAGCCCGCTTTTGGTAAACTCAGACTGGCTCTGGAAGGGCGCCACTGTGCCTGGATAGCACCTTCCTCCAGCTCGGGCTGCCTTGGGTGTGCCTGCTCAGTGGACCAATGTGACAGGCTGCCTGTGGCAGGTGCCTGGCAGATAAACCCTGTGGGCCTCCACCGGCCTCCTGAAGCTTGTGTAGCTGTGGGGAGAACAGTCATGAACTTAAGTCCCTCACAGAGTACTACAAGATACTACAAGTATGCCTGCAGGGGAGCGATGGAGCAGAAGGGTAGAAAGACCATGCTGAAAAGATGAAGGTGGAGGGGGCTGGGAGCCTCTGAGGATTCTAGGGCTGCCGAGCTAAGACACAGGGACAGGGAGACAGACAAGAGCCTAGGTTGCACCGGGCTCTGAGGAAGGGTCCTCGGGGTTGCTGCAGAGGTGTGGGAGTGGGGTGGTGCCCTTGAGCCTGGGAGGATGGAGCTGCATTAGTGGGCTGGGGAAGGCTGCTAGAAGTATTGTTTTTTGGGGGCAGGGTAGGCATTGGTGTTGATGTCTGTGGCACTCATTGTTGTCACCAAAAACTGCATGTGTGTTTAGCACTGGACACTGGGCTCCTCCCGGGAGCCTGGAGCTGGACATTGTGTCCGCCAGGCTGGACTGTTGAGAGCAGAGGGGAAAGTCAGGGAGAAAACTTTCACTCTCTCCCTGGGCTCCCCGCAGGTCAGTGTGGCCTGTGATGAGGGCTGGACCCTGACTGGCTGCAGTGCCCTCCCTTGGGTTTACCTTCTGCTGGGGATCTATGCCATGGACAACACGTGTGTGGTGAAGGTCTGGGAGGCTGTGACCATCGCCATCTGCTGACAGCTGGCTCTCCTCCGGGAAGGCTTCATGGGTCACCGGTGACAGCCTCTCCCGCCACCAGTCTGGCATCCCTTGGGGAAAATTCTGGAGCTAGCTCAGCTGCTGCTGGCCCTTCTCAGCACGTTCACACTTGAGGTGGAGCTGCCTTTTACTGAGGTCTCCCGGAGTACCTGCACTCAAGCCTCAAAGGCTCCCCAACACACTTACCTTCTGTGAGTAGGTAAGGAAGCACCTGGGTGCTGGTGCAAAGTGCTGAGGCCCCGTTCCCAATGACCCCTTTACAGAAGCGCCCCTGGGCTCCCACACCTCTGGAGTGGACTAGGGTGGTGCAACTCTGTTAACTGCAGGTTCAGCTGGTAGTGAGCAGCTTTGAGGGGCTGGGCCACAATGGTACCTGCATCCCGACACCTCCACTAGAGCTCGTTACTAGGGATGCGACTGCTCACAAAGTTCATACAGCTGAGCTGGGCAGCCATGCAGGTGCAGCCCCACACAGGGCTGGCTCCCACAGGAAGCTGTGAGAAGCAGCAGTCTGTGGCACACCCCGCCCCTCCCTGTGAGCACAGAACTCCTGCGCTTGTCCTGACCCACTCACAGTGGCCAGGGGACTGCTTAGCAAGAGGAGTGACTGCCCCTCACACCACCCAGCCCAGCCCAGCATCTATTTCAGTTCTCTTCTCTTTACAGCAAGAAGCATTTCTAGACCTGTTCAGCTTTTGTAATTTTTAGGCATTTATTCTGAGTTTTTGTAGCAGTTTTACTATTCAACGATTTTTAAAAATAAAAACCACCTTGCCATGCCTCCGGTACGATCTGCCTGGCCAGGGATGTTTCTTCGTGGATGGGAGGCCCTCAGTGGGCTGACTGAACGGGAAACAAAGCCAGCCCTAGACGAGCACTGCTACTCCGGAGTACAAGGAATGTGGGCACGGTCTGAGACCTGTGGGCTTCGGGCTGGGCCTGTCCTGGGGATGAATGGATGCCTTCCCATAGCTTTGCTCGCTGCCCCAAGCAGTTCCAGTGTCCACTCCCACCACCACCAGTCGGCACCCCAGAAAGGACTCTGGGTACTGCTTAGCACCAAGTCACAGGCCCACGGAGCCTCTGCATCTCAGTCATGTGCTGACAGAAAGAGAAAAAACTCCAGGGAGACGCCAACTGGACATTTTTGAAAAATTTATTTTATGCTCTTAGAAGCTAAGAACTGCCACGCACGAACCAAATTTAGAATTACGGTTCTTCTCTAGTTTATCTACTTCTGTTTGAAATTTTATAAACAAGATTTTGTACACAAGAGGTAGCAGAGGACAATTCCAGTCTGCTTGTCCCAAGCTGGAAAGGGAACTGCACACACCTTGATGTCAGCAGGGAGGGCAGGCGGGACAGGGTCTAGCGTGATGCTGCGGCGGCACTCCGGGCCCTGACCCCAAGTCCACCCGGAGAGGCCCCAGGCAAGCTGTCCTTTGGGAGGCTCATCTGCTCTTTGTCTCAGGACACCTCTGCTGCACACAATAGGCCATCCCAAGACTGGCCTTCACTAAGGGAGCTTCTCACCAACACAGTGCCTTGAGTGAATTGTGCAATTTTTGCTTGATTTGCAGACCATTTTAAGAATTTATAAAAACATCTTCATTCAAAAAAAAAAAAAAATTGGCAGTAAAAACAACAACTCTTCCAAGGTAAGCCTGTTGCAATTGTCACTTTGTTGGATGATGTTTAAAAAAAAAAGTCATCAGCAGGTTCGTCGGCTGCAGCTCTTAGCAATCAGGTTGGCTACTGGCAAGGTGAGATGATGCTTATTGCAGCAATGACATGGGCAAGGTGAAGAGCCCATGTGAGTGGTGGGGACCGCAGTCACGGGTGGCCACACGCAGCTCCACAGCGAGGACAGCAGGCGTAGGGATGCAAGGTGTCGTTTCCATAGGAAATAAGGGGACATAGAAGTGATCACTCACTCCTGCATTGGGCTCCTGAGAGTGCAGCTGCCAGCGATGATATCCCAACACACATCACTGCTGGCTTTTCAGTGCTGTGTCCCACACGGCCTTCTGGCGAGGATGGATGCGGACAGGAGGGGAGGGGACGCAGCTGCATATTCTGAATCGGTTTGGGAATGGCACAGTCACAACTCCAAGAAGGTCACAACCAGAGCAAGTCAGCCAGTCACCTGCACTGGCCCCAGCACTGTTCTGACGTGCTGCCCTGCACTTTCACACGTGGGCCATGGCCACTGCCACCTGTGAGCCGGCACCTGCCCACGTGACGGCAAGCGCACAGCACTAAGAGGCTGTCTACCCTGCCATCTGTCCACACAAAACACAAAAGCAACCGAAAGGCACTTCGGGGCTGGTCGTGCCTCTTTGAGTTGGCAAGTCTCACTGAATGGGCAACCTGGCACTTCCTAACGCCCCTCCAGATCTGCACACGGTGAGCTGACAATAAGGCAGGGCATTCAACTAAAGGCAATACAGGGCTGAGAAGGTGTGCATTTCAAAATACAAAATGTACAAAATATATGAAGTGTGTTGGTGTAAATCCCTCCCCCGGCTCCAGAAGCTAATATCTAAGTGGAGTTCTAAGTGAATAGTGCTACACCTGGGAAGTACAACTAAATGGGTGGCTGTTCAATGTTTTTCTAGTTATTTCTACGAAAAGAAATCTTAAGCCGACCTGTTGTTTCACTGCTGATTAGTCATACTGAGGAGAATCATCAGTCTCAGATTCCTTCTCTGCATTCAAATCACTCCCAAGCAGTGTTTTCTAACGTCATATACAACCATTCTCTAGGGCTTCAGTAGTTACATTTTAAGCGAAATCAAATGATTGCAGATCACATGATTCAGGACTACAGTTTATTCAATATGTCTCCAAGCATTAAAAAGGTCGTTTTACGAAGTCAAACTCAATAAAATTATATCTTAAAGTGCTTTTCGCTTTGCTGTTATGATCATGTCAAAGAATGCACCCTGTACTTCCGGGGAACAAAGCATTTTTTTTTTATTGCTCTTCTCAATCTCATTTATATCAGAAAAATACAGTAAAGAGCTTGATAATTTCCCAATTTTTGATCCTGGTAACATTTTGTCAAGATCCAGGCTTTTGCCCAGGATTTTCCCACCCCCTCAGAAATTCTATACAAAAGGGAGACATATTAAATACAAAGGTCTGTGTAAACTGTATTCTTTAACTACTATTGTACAACAGAGAGGAATTGTATCACATATCTTTACATCATTTTAAGTTGAATATTTCTAGCCAATGTTACCACAAGATTAAAAATTTGCCCCACATATCTAAAGACAGCCTATTTTTTCCCCTTAAAATATAAAAGCCAAAGGAATTTCCTTCGTAACCTCATACAGAAAGTAAGAGCTTTATCTTCACACTTCATTCATGTAACAAAAGTCTGCCACCAACTTTGTTTCCTAAAATCACGACAAAAACATTGATTCACATAAGGACTATGCCACCTGGGCAGCTGATCACAGGCTGGCATTCTCCCACGGCTAAACAGCTCCTGAACCTTCTGGTGCCCATAGATGCTTGCTTGCTTGCTTCTACAGTTCACGGTGCTGTCACGCAGCCCTCCCTCCCCACTCTCCAGGCTCTGCCGAACGTCGCTAAAGGGGCTAAGCATCCGGCATCCTGGCTTGACTCCTCGGGTGCTGGGCGCCTGCCCTAAGGATCCACGTCGTCAAGGTCACTTCTTAACTCACCAATCATCATGGGAGACTCTGAACCCTGCGGAAGTTTGAAAACAAAGTTTTCTACACTGCTTCATTGATTTGGGCTCTGAAATTAAAGCATATCTTCACCTGGCAACTAAATCAATGCTTATTAGAGGAAAATAAAAAGTAACCTATTTCACATTTCAATACTCCAGGCTCATTTCATCATTGAGATGGCCTAGTGACTTGCCTGTGTCCAAGTTCCAAGTGAGCAACGTGAAAAAGCAGAGTGGTGGGCTGACTAGCACTGATGCCCGCTTTGTGCTGGGCACCGCACTTCCCACTCTGCCCTGCACCTGTGAGATGCGCTCTGGGTTGTTCCTGAATCCAAATCCTGCCTCTGTCCCCAAATACATTGAACAGTCTTGAAGCCCTCCTCTGTGTCTAGAGGTGGGGCTCGGGAGGAACAGGAAAGAATATGTATGCTGAGTGGGAGGAATCTGGGGTAGAAAGAACAAAGCAATAGTTCATAGAGTGAAATTCAGAAAATGAGGGGACACAGATGTAGAGGCAGAATACAGCTGGATCTGTGGCCTGTCCACAAGCAAAAGGGCTCAAGGGAAACCAGGAGAGCAAGGTACCAGAGAGGTCCTGGAGAAATTTTTCACTGGGGAGGAGCAGGCAGTTAGCTAAAGTGAAGACAGAAAAATACAGGCTACCGGTACGGCCCTTACTGAGCGCAGAGGAGGAGGGAACCAGGCAGGAAGAGGCCAGGCGTGAGTGAGAAATAACAGATTGCAGATGGCTGAGTTCAGGAAATTCTTCAGAGAAGTCTGGCTGTGAAGAGGGAAGCAGGCAGCAGAAAAGTGGTGAAGAGAGCTTTGTTAAGAAGACAGGCGAGAGCTATAGACAGATTCAAGACACTCAAGAGTGAGGTTGAAGAGAAGTCAAGTTGTGTCATCATGGGCAGGCTCAGCCCCCTCTGTGTGCAAAGGCCTACAGGGAGGTTTAAGAGGGAGGAAGGCATCTTTGGACAAGTGTGTCCTTGTTTTGGGCCTGGAAGTTCCATGCACACTGTCAGGAATGATCCTGCTTCTGCATACTCTCTCCCCAGCTCTCTACTGTGATCACCCCCTCAAGTTTCTCAGCAGAGATGAGCAGGTGTTTTTTCACAGCAATGAAAATGGACCATCACACAAGGTCACAGACTTGAGATGACATAATACATACAATCCATATACAACTACTATGTTGTCATAGTAGGTGTTTGATAACTGTTTCTTTCCTGTAATGACTGGTATTGAAAACTTTAAAAAAAAATGTATCTGAAAGTAGACAGAAGTTGATGGATTAAAGAGTGAAAGAGACTGACAGAGATTTTCAATCTGCTAATGCTTGTGAAAGTTGAGGCCAGGCCAAAGCCAGGAGCAAGGGACGCCCCCAGGTCTCCCAGGTGGATGGCAGGGACCTGAGCAGACTGAATCATCACCTGCTCCATCCCAAGGTGTGCATCAGTAGCAAGCCTCGAACCCAGGCTCCCCACTATGGGATGTGGGCGTCCCAAGTGGCATATGAGTTGCTGCACCAAATTCTCAGCCACCTCCCTTTTTTAAGCCTTTCATGGCAGCCCGGCTCAGCTCTGGAGAGTTCAGAGCCGAGGTCCCTGGAGGCGCAGCTTCCTGGAAAGCTTAGGGGCAGGCACAGCCCTGGCATGCAAGGGCACACCCCACAGGTGTACCTGCTGTAAATGCCTTTCTCCATTCTCATTGGCGGGACTGCTCTCTGACCCATTACTGCTTCCCGACTGCTCTTTCTCATTCAACAGAGCTGTGGCATATGCCAGTGTGTCCTGCAGGAAAAGCAAACACAAGACAATGACATTAGGGCCTGCCTGAGCTGGCAGGGCTGCCATCCTGCACATGAAACTTCAGTGAGGGCACTTTCACGACAGCCCCAAGCCTCTGCTCTGCTGATCAGATGGACCAACCCACAGCAGCTCTCTTCCAGGACAGCAATTTGTGCACACAAGCCTCAATGTCAATCAGCTGTCTCCTGTTCTAGAACGCGGTGGCTTCTAGTCCCTACCCTCACCTTAAGTGCACATTTCTCTTCCCCAAGACCACAGCTCCCTCTGATCACACCACAGGGAAACAGGCAGGGCTCACCTGAGCTGAGATGGTTCGCTGAAAGGTTTTTCCAGTTGATGTTTCATTAGAGACATTGCTCTGTGGTGTCCAATAATGTTCTGACATCTGAGAAGGGAGACAAGAATGCCACCAGAGATGATAAAACAAACAAGTCTGTTAGTCTACAGTTTCTATCAGCAGACACTGGAGATCCAAAAGCATCCAAAAATAGGATGTGTCCTGCCCAGACCTTCCTCGCCGCTGCCTTGGTGGAAGGCTACTCCCATTCTCTAAACCAGGAAAGGACCTCCTTCTTAGCCGACTGGAGTAGCTAGGACTTGAACCAGCCTTCCGTCATGTGATGCTGCTTCTTTAAGTGGAGGCGTAGCACCACAAAGCCCAACACACAAAGTTAGTGCATGTATGTGGGTGCTGACTATGGTAAAGAAATATCTGAAGTCTGAAAATACCATGAGATCTGCCTATAAATTAACACGTTCTTCTCTGACAAGATGTGTTATTCTTGAGTCCTATGTTATAACTAGAACCTAGCAAAATGTAACAAAATCCCTTTACCTTCTTCTGTAGCCACTGAACAGCCCAGCTCCAGTGATGGGAATTCTCCTTGAAGTATTCCTTAGCAGCGGGACACCTGGTGAATGAGGACATTCTTATCAGTCACATGTTTTCTTTGTAAACATACTTATTTAACCTACAGTACCTTGTATTCTGAAACACTTTTATTTGCACGGCTGTGGAGACTGTCCCTTTCGTTTCTGGTTATCTAGAAAGCTATTTTTCATACCAGAAGCTAGTGCTAGAGGTTGTGTGCCCGAATGTGTGCTTGAGTAGTCTCTTAAGAATGCATGAGTACAAAGACTGCTGACATCAGACACACCAATGGCCCTCGGATCACTGGTCAATGCCAATCAGAAGCAAATACTAGAGCCAGCATGCTGCCAGTACGAAGCCTAGTCCATGAGCCCACAGTTAGTGTAGGCCGACAATGCATCTGTGTCCACAGGACTGTGACATCTGCAAAATGGATGTGCATGCATTACTAGAACTGGGTTCTATTTATGTCTGTTTAGGAAGCTCAAATGCAGCAGATGCACTTCCTTAATCTGGTACAAGTCCAACAAAGCCAATTCCTGTGTCTAAGAATCAGTCAAAATCTGAAGCAAGAAAAATTCAGTCAGAAAGATGACTTGGTGTGAGACTCCATGATGGCAGTGTGGTGTGCTGGCAAATGTGTGCTATACATGGTCATGTGGCCCCTTTGGATCCCCTCCACTACAGAAGAGTCATGCCAGCAATCCACTAAGGTTCCTCTAGTATTAAGAACTTTTACTTTTCAAGTTTACTCCAATGAATAAGACTGGATACACAAAATCTGCTACATACATACAGCAATATAGGATAGGATTCCAAATTGTTCACAGAAAAATGGAATTAAAAGGTAAGTTGATTTTGGCGCAATACATTTTGAATTCCATGCAACTTTTCTGAAATAAGTATTTGCTATGAACTTTCTATGGACCTCTTGCTTCTGACAGATGCTGCAACATGGGTGGACCATGCAGACAGTCAGTCAGTTACAGACAGACAAATGCTGCAGGAGTCTACCACCCTGAGGTCCCTAGAGCGTTCCCATCCGTGCCAAGGAGCAGGGGCAGAGGGTACAGGGGAGTCAGGGTACACAGCTTCAGTTTTGGAACAGGCAAAAGTTCTAGAGCTGGATAATGATGACAGAGCCATACAGTGGGCACACACTAAATGCCACTGAGCTGCAGATAACAAAACTGAATAAAAATGGGAAATTTTATGTCTGTTGTACTACCATTAAACAAAAAGGAATCTTTACTTTGAAGTCAACCAGCCTGTGGTCAAGCGTTAGTTCTACCATCCTGAGGACCTCACTTAGGCCATAGTGATGACCAACTACCTGCTGTCACGAGGTTGTTACAGAGATGAAGTGCTTTGCTGGCATACCGTGTGCAGCCATGAATACCTGCCTCTTCAGAGACTATACTGAAATCAGGGACCTGGAGACTCAGAGTTGGTGCTTGGGTTCCATGAATCATAGACCTCAAGGGAAGATTCAAGGACATGGAGCTGGTAATCCTGCTAATGTACCTGGGAAAGGAAGATGGCCCAAGTGCTTGGATCCCTGTCACCCATGTGGGAGACCTGCGTAGAGTTCTTGGACCAAGATCTCTTTCTCTCAATGCCCTTCTGAAATGCAGATGGGTCTGCTACTATTTCTCTGGTGTTCCTTTACATTCTTCTGAGATCATCTGAACAGGTCTCTGTGCCTCTCACAAAAGCATGCCCTGACTTAGATTTTCTAGGTAAAAAATAGGTAGATTCCGCTCCCTGGTCCCCTGCCTGCTCCGCTTCCCACCTCCACCCTCGTCTGGTGTATTTTACTTGTAGTTAAAATACCATTACCTTTTTGCATTTTAAGTTCATACTTACTTTTGAGCAAGGGTTACAAGAAACTTGACACACTGGTAGCAGCGACTGCTGTCCACATGATTACTGTGGTGCATCAGAGCTGGAGGAAAGCAGAAGGGAGGCTGTCAGCACAGATGGAGATGAAGGCGGGCCCAGGTGGAAACTAGCTTTCCTATGAAAGTTACGTTCTAATGTGCAGGTCGGTAAGCTGCTACTTAACTAAAAGCATGGCGCCTGACTCAAGCAAAACTCCCGAATTCGAATGGGGAAAGCTGCTACCTTACGTATGTTTAAAGAGTGTGAATGGTAGTCAAAGGTTGGTTTTAGGAGAAACGAAAAGGAACCACCAATTCTACCTGTTGCTTATTTATGTAGACAGAAGCCAAATCTTTTCTATACCATGCTACTGAAGGAAGAGATGTTACACACCCTCCTCCACCCCCCCCCTTTTTTTTGATAAATGGAAGGTTACGGTATTGGTTCAACTCAACAGTCTTTCCTGTTGTTTTAGGTAATTCCCACTCAGCCCCTGCTCTCAAGCAGCTGGCATTGCCAGTGTGGCCTGGAAGGTTGCGGCCACAATATCTTCTGCCTTACATCTCCTTTGCGCAATCAAGGAGCCCTGACCTCTTCCGAGTGCACATGTGACACCAATGACCTGGGAATACACGTGGATAGTGGGAGCTGGACAACACTGTTTTCAAACTCAGCATTTTCTAGTAGCTCAGTGAAGTCAATTTAATCTTATAATTTCTGAGCAGACAACTACACGTAGAAAGACAACCTTGTTTCATGAGCTGGGTCACATCCTGAGGGTGAGGTTTTAGCTTTCCCTTCCCTAGAAAGTGGCCATCAGCCTGCTGGAAAACCCCACAGTATCTTGAGCTGCACCCGCCTCGGTCACAGGACTCCCAGGCTGCCCCACACTGACGGTGAGCAGGAGTGAGATCCTGGGATTTTAACTTTCCCAACCAGAAGGAGGGAGTGCGAGAACTTCTCCCACACTTGGGATGCTGCTCACTGATCTAGGGTGATGAACAGTGACCAGACACACCTGCCCAGGAGGTGGGCATACTTGCCTAGTAATCCATTTTCTGTCTCAAAGACAAATTTGACTCGCTCTACTTGTATGGGATCTTCAATGACCTGTGAAATGGAGGAAGGAAAGAAGCAGAGGTTGGTAAATCAAAGTAGGAACCTGAGCTCTGGTCAATTAGTGCCTTCTTTATAATTCCATCCAGGAGAATCAAGTTTCTAATGCAACAAAATCCCACACAAATACTGAGCCCCTGCCTTACCTTTGGCATCTATCTAAAATTTTATTTTTTTTCTTTATTTATTATTTTTAATTCATTAATTACATTGTATTATGTGACACAGTTTCATAGGTACTTGGATTCTCCCCACCCCTCCCCAAGCCCTCCCCCCATGGTGGATTCCTCCACCTTGTTGCATAACCACAGTTCAAGTTCAGTTGAGATTCCCCCATTGCAAGCATATACCAAACATAGAGTCCAGCATCTTATTGTCCAGTCAAGTTCAACGGCTTCTTAGGTATACCCTCTCTGGTCTGAAGACAGAGCCAGCAGAGTATCATCCCGATCAATTAAAAGCTCCAACATACCATCAGCAAAAATTTACATCATTATGGAATTAATTGACATAGTAATGAGTAACCAATATGTTAAAAGTAAATAAACCATAATGAAAAGCTATATATATAAGATTCACCCATTTCTTACACACATCTTCCTACCAACTCTATTGGTGGTTCTTTGTGGATTATGAAGGCATGTATTTCAGGATCCTAAGGACAAGCAGTCTACCCTCTGACTTGTTTATTAAGTTTTGCTATTACAGAGGCTCTAAAGATATCATGAAAGTATGTATCATGCTACACTGGGCTGGACCTGGGTCTCACTTGTTGCTGCAGAGTATAGCCAACTACATTAATCTGTGGCTGATCCGATAAATAATACAGTCATTCACTTGAGAAGCAATAACCTACCAATGCTTATAAAAGCACTAGGACCAAAAGAAGGTAAAGAGCCAGAACGGCAGACTCTAAAAATTGTACCAAGATGTGTTTTCTCAAAACTGTTTTCCTAAGTGCTCCTTTGTGCTACAGTCCCGCCCTCTTTTTCCAGAGCCAGTCCCCTTCATCCACTTACAACCTGCCACACTGGACTCTGATCCTCTTTCCAAAACTGCTCTGGATCTGTTCTTGCCTTTACCTCTTCCCTAGAGGAAGCTTTGTTTCACACTCAGATTACTGCTGGTCTCCAATATATGGTCTTCCAATTTCCGACTTTGCTTCTTTATTTTATTATTATTTTTAAGATTTACTTATTTTTGTTAGAAAGGTAGATATAGAGAGAGGAGGAGAGACAGAGAGAAAGAGCTTCTGTCTGATGGTTCACTCCCCAAGTCGTTGCAACTGCTGGAGCTGAGCTAATCTGAAGCCAGGAGCCAGGAGATTCTTCTGAGTCTCCCACGCAGGTGCAGTATCCCAAGGCTTTGGGATGTCCTTGACTGCTTTCCCAGGCCACAAGCAGGGAGCTGGATGGGATGCGGGGCCGCTGTGTACAAGACGAGGACTTTAGCCACTAGGCTATCGTGCCGGGCCTCGCTTCTTTAAAACAAACAAACAAACAAAAAAAGATTTATTTATCCGGCACAAAGCTGAGTGGCTAAAGTCCTCGCCTTGAACACACGGAGATCCCATCAGGGTGCTGGTTCTAAACCCGGTGTCCCAGCTTCCCGTCCAGCAACCTGTTTGTAGCCTTAGAGGGTTATTGAGGATGGCCCAAAGCCTTGGGATTCTATACCTGTGTGGAGGACCTGGAGGAGGTTCCTGGCTCCTGGCTTCGGATCAGCGTAGCACCGGCTACCGCGATCACGTGGGGAGTGATCATTGGATGGAAGATATTCCTCTCTATCTGACTTTGCAATAAAAATAAAATTAAAAAAATAGATTTATTTATTTCCCTGAAAGACAGAGAGTGAAAAAGAGAGATCTTCTGTCCGCTGTTTAACTCCCCAAACAGCCACAGCAGCCAGGGCTGAATCCAGGAGCTACACAGGGTGGCAGGGGCTCAAGAACGTGAGCCATCTTCTGTGACTTTCCCAGGTGCATCAGCAAGGAGCTGGATCACAAGTGTAGCAGTTAGGGACCCAGCACAACAGCCTAGTGGCTAAATTCTTCTGGCTATTGTGGCCATTTGGGGAGTGAACCAGTGAACTGAAAATTTTTCTCTCTTTATCTCTTTCTCTCTGCACATCTGCCTTTCCAATAAAAAATAAAAAATTTTAAAAGAAAAAAAAAGTGGAGCAGTCAGGACTTGATCTAGCAGTGGCTTAATCTGCCTCACTTTCTCTTTTAGTACACCTGCCTTAGACAGATGTCTAAGACTGGTATCTTTCAGATACACTAGTTGATCACGTCACTCTCCCACTTCGAATCCCCCTGTGGAGCCCCGTAACTGACAGCTGGGCCTGTAGACTTCATAGCTACAGAAGCTGAAAAATGACCAATGAACCAAGTGGGTTGAATTTCAGACAGGCCTCATCCAGGGCCATGGCACTGCTGTTTTAGGTGACTGCTATGCGAAAGAATGAGATTCAATTTTTTAAGGTAGGATGGAACCCAGAAATTTAAAAAAAAAAAAATACAATTTGGATCAAAAAGTCAGAAACAAACAAAAAACAGTCACAGAAATAAATAAGCAAATAGGATGAACTTGGTCCCCAGCCCTTGAGTGCAACCTTGGTCTAAGGGGAAGTCCACATGCCGTGGCCCTGGCATCCGAAGCCTTCCATCGTATGGTATGGGTTTCTTTTCTCAAGCTCTATTCAGTTCCCACCCCATAGCTCTGAATCTCAGTTCCCAATAATACTGTTATTTTATAGATGATAACTTATTTTCCCCTGTTTTTCACATTTATGAAGTTAGAAATCATCCTGAAATTGATTTCACTTCAGTTTCAGGGCTCTTACCACTTTTAGTAGCATATATATACTCAGTAGTGTCTAAGGCTGGAAGAACTGCCAAGGCAGCCACTTCCTGTGGAGTTTATCATACGGTCTGGGCACCACCAACACCGTACTCAGCTCGGTGACTCAGCAAGGGCTAGCACCACGCAGGCCTCCCTGGTGCCCCACACCATAACTGCTGCTGTCCTGGGCTGGCGAGTTCTACACCTGTTCTCTAAATTGCTAATGTTCAATATACATTCCTGATGTGAGGAGAGCCCAATAAATGCAGGCAAAATGAACAGAAAAGTAATATAAGGAAATGTAACTTATTTGTAAGTATATGCTATCCAACAAATCCAAGTGCATCAGAAGATTTATGACTTACCAATATCTCATGAAGTAGCTGGAAAGTGTTCTTCAGTTCGTGAGGTGGAGCTGTTTCGAGTTGATTCTGAAATATTTTTAAAAAAGCATTAAAATTCTGGTAATTTTTTTTTTTTTTATTGGAAAGCCAGATATACAGAGAGGAGGAGAGACTGAGAGGAAGATCTTCCATCCGATGTTTCACTCCCCAAGTGAGCCGCAATGGGCCGGTGTGCGCCAATCCGATGCCAGGAACCAGGAACCTCTTCAAGGTTTCCCACGCGGGTGCAGGGTCCCAATGCATTGGGCCGTCCTCAACTGCTTTCCCAGGCCACAAGCAGGGAGCTGGATGGGAAGTAGAGCAGCCGGGATTAGAACCGGCGCCCTTATGGTATCCCGGGGCGTTCAAGGTGAGGACTTTAGCTGCTAGGCCACGCCGCTGGGCCCCGAAATTCTGGTAACTTTTTAGTGGAAAGCACTTGGGGGTGGGAACGCTGGAATTTAGCTCTAGTTCTACCACTATCTGGCTGACCTTGGGCAAATACCTCTGCTGTTGGGGCTACAGTTTTCTTCTAGGCTAACTCTGAGGGCTGAAATAAACTGTCTCTAAGGTACTTCTGCTCTAACACTCCATGATACTTAGCTACAAAACTAAAGAGAGGGGAAAAAGCAAAGGGAGAAACTGAAGTCACTAAAGAGATCCAGTTTTTTCAGCGGTACATACCCTACTGGGCTTTCCAGAACATGCGGGTACAGAATGCAACTCAGAATGCTCTGAGTACACCTGGAGTGAAATATATAAAAGAGGGCCTGGCGGTGTGGCCTAGCGGCTAAAGTCCTCACCTTGAACGCCCCTGGATCCCATATGGGCACCAGTTCTAATCCCGGTAGCTCCACTTCCCATCCAGCTCTCTGCTTGTGGCCTGGGAAAGCAGTCGAGGATAGCCCAAAGCCTTGGGACTCTGCATCCTTGTGGGAGACCAGGAAGAAGTTCCTGGCTCCTGGCTCTGGATCGGCATAGCACCAGCCGTTGCGGCTCACTTGGGGAGTGAATCATTGGACAGAAGATCTTTCTCACTGTCTCTCCTCCTCTCTGTATTTCTGACTTTCCAATAAAAATAAACAAATCTTTAAAAAAATATATACAAAACAGCTAACAAAATAGAAAAATGTACTAAGAGGCACTAAATGAAGAAGATAAGGTTTATAAAATACTTTGAGTATTCTGAACATACACTTAAAGATTATCTTTTAATGATATGGAAAAATACTTAAAATGCAAACAAAACCATAAAAATATTAAGATCCTTGTCATGTTAAAACATATGTATGGAAAGTAAAAGGTTATGAAAGATTAAGCAAAAGATAAAATAAGAGAATGTTCATGGTGATTATCATTACTGAATTCTGTTTTAGAATGAGCCTATACAGTTTGCATGCTCCGGAAAAGCAACCAAAGTAACGAACTGTGGATTGCTGCCTGGGAGCAAAGCGTGCAGCACTGGCGCTGGTGTCCCGGCTGCTGGGCCTACCTTGATGAAATGCAGTACTGTGAAGGAGAAGTGCTCGTTGCAGAAGCAGCAGTACACCACCATCTCCATGAGGGCCAGCAGTGAGCCTGGCAGCTCTCGCAGCGCGAACATGACCTGGTGGGAGACACACAGGAAGCTCTTGCACATTGCCCACGTCTATCTGACATCTCTGAGATCACCAACTGTGCATCAAAGCATGCCTGCTTTATCTTTTGTTTTCTTGAAGTTGTTTCACATTATAGACCCTCCTCAACAACTTCTGCTTGGTCCCCAAGCCTAATACTTGATTACTAAGTCAAAAAAGACACAGGTGATTCACAAGCCAGTTTGAACTTGAATAAGACATCTATAAAAATTCAGATGGGCCAATGTCCTCCCAGCCCAAGTACCACAGCACAGTACAAGATACTAAAAACTCAATAGGAGTAAGGCAGGACATTTAGGGCATGGGATTTAAGTACCCACTTCCAGCTCAGGGACTTGAGGAACAGGGTAAACAGAACCTACTTAGAAAAGAACTGAGAAGGGAAACCAGCAACTCCCTCCTGTGGCGGGGTGGAGAGAGGGGCCAAGGAAGGAGGCTGGGCCCAAGGCATCACATCACCAACCCAACTTTGGGGAAGGGACAATGCTCAACTGGCTCTGACAGGAAGACCACATGGCTGATGGGAGAATCTACAGAGGGAAGAGAGGAGAGAGAAGCTTAGTGGGGAGAGGGCACTGGGTCCAAGCAGTGACCTCCCAAGGAGTGCCACTTCAGGGATCACCCACCTGCCCCCACCCAGCGCCTCATTCTGCTCAGTGCTGGCCACTGTAGGGCAACTCTCCGGCCCTGAATGAGTGGATGGCTTTGCCACCCAGCGACCTGAAGTGGCTTTCTTAATTGCAGATGTCTATAGATAGAATTCAAAGTGCCTGCATCTATCTGAAACTTTACAATTTGAGATAGATAACTTTCATCAGGTTTTCAGGAGCAAATGACTCCTAGAAGATTAAAACTATCACTGCACTAAGCTTAAAAACCAGACACAGTGCACAGTACTACTGAATAGTAATAACAATAACAATAAACCAACAAACCATACAACCCAGCACGACACCCTGGGAATAGATTCATGTACATGTAAATCAGGGTATGGCAGAGAAAACAGATAATCTGCCAGAGGTGTCACCCAATAAAGGGGTGATTTGGAGTGAGGTTAGACCACACATTTGCCACAGCTAGCAGCAGCCCACTTTCATGCCACCAAGGCTTGAAAAACCTGTGTGGTTAAGCTGCAGCAATCCAGGGCGAGGGACAGCCATGGGGTGGGCAGGTGGGTGTCCTCCCTCTGACAGGGTAGTAAGTCGGCTAGTTGTAACCAGTGGTTGAAGTGCTTTGCTGCCTTCTCCTGGGGCTTGATGGGGTCTGGAGGGCCGACTCCTGACTAAACAGAAGACTGACACTTTCTGTCATGAAGGATTTCTTTTTGACAATATACACAGTAAGGGAAATTTATTTCTTCCTTTATCATCAATTGCTTCTTCACCGGAGTAACATGTACAAATTAACTATAATAAACAGCATTTTCCCCCAAACAGGAGGAATGACACAGACGATTTCTTCAGAACTACATACCTCCAACAGGTAGGGTTTCCCCTCAGACAAGAACAACAAGGCTTCAACTTCCTCGTGCAGGGGCAGCAGAGGACTTGAGGGAGCAATGCTAATAGGAGGCCGCTGTTGGAACATGCCAGGAGCTTCAGGAAACCCAAGAAGCAAAACAGAACAAAACCTGTGTCACTTGGTGCTGCTCCATGACACAGATATTCATGAGGTGAAGCGACTTGACAGATGTGCACACCCTCTGAGGGCAAGGTCAGACATGTGAAAACTTCATCTATTTGCTTTAACAGTATATGTGAGCTGGAGTTGGGGGCTCCTAGCGATTCCTACTCAAGACACGATGAAAACATGCCCAAAGCTGCCACTGACAAGACACTTGTTCCTCAAACTACTGTCCTCAACAAACAGCCAATCCCACCAGGCTATGCAGACTTTAACCCAAGGGCTACCTCGACTGCTAGAAAAACAAGGGTGTATAATCTGCTCTTTTTATAGGCTTTATGAATTTATGAAATGACGCAGATTTTTGCTTTACACAAATGAACCAGCGTTTGGGAAGCAGTGGCAGGGTGGGCGTTTGGTACAGTGGTTATGATACCGATTGAAATGTGTCTTTCCATGTGGGAGTGGCTACACTGAAGCTCTGCTCCTGCTAATGTGCACCATGGGAGGCAGGAGGTAATGGCCCAAGTACTGGGGTTTCTGCAACCCACACAGGAAACCTAGACTGAATTCCTGGCTCCTGCTTCAGCCTGGCACAGCTCTGCTGTTAAAGATATTTGGGGAATAACCCAGTAGAAGGGGATCTTTGTCTCTCTCACTTTCAAATGAAAGAAGAAGAAAAGAGCAAAGTAAAGGAAATGACTTACACAGTACACCTACCCCAGGTTCTCTTCTTGTGTCCCTGTGGAGGGTCTGTGAGCAGCTGCCTATTAGAATGCACTCTGGGGTTTTCATCTGGCTTTCCGGCTTCCTGCCTTGGGGGCCAGAGGTTTGCACTGACACCATGGCTGCTAGACCTCCTGGTGGCTGTGATGCCCTGTGGCAATCACTACACCTCTCTTTATCTTTGGTTCCTCATCTATTTAGGTCTGCTGTGTAAATTACGCACAGTAGAGTCAGAGGCTGATGGAAGAGTGGCACAGACAGCACTGGGCACATTCTAGGGGCTGTCGTAACGGCCATTTCTGCTGCTGTTACTGTTGCTGTGAATGCACAGTGAGGACATGGAATCATCACCTCTGACAATCACATTCCTGCTGCATTAACGATGACTGTGCTATCAGCTCTGGTTGACAAAACAGGGAATGCCACTTCTATCGGATAGCTAATACACTGCACTGACATGTCACATATGGATTTTCTTTGTACAAAGTGCTTAAAGCATTTACCTCATTAATTCTTGCTACCTCTAGGGACCTATGTTTTCAATTTTTTTTATCTTGAAGATCAAAAAGGTCAGGTAGCTCAGTCAAGTTCATGCAAGTGAGGAGATTCCAACTTACAGTCTGGCTATCTCTCTCATTGCATGTTACTCAAATTACAGTGTGAATGAATTCTGATAAATACAGAATCTTTACTCCTATAGTAGCTTTAAAAGTATTTATCTTCTCATTCCCCAGGTGAGTGATTGACCAATTTTCTCTCCCACAAACGGTAAAATTAAGCCCCATCCTCTTTCTGATGTGTATAAGAAATGAAAGCTCACCAACGTTCCTTTGTGAAGAGACATCTGAATGCAACACAAGCAGTGCCACTGTATTGTGAAGATTCCCAAATTCTCGTGCCTGTGCTGAACTCCATCGACGTATCTGTCACCAGAGGAAATAAAACAGATGTTAGTATTCTAGAAGAAGGGAGAGGATCTGCTGGTTCATGACATTTTCAACCACAATTACTTTCCAACACTGGCAGCAGAAAAGGTCAAAGGGCAAAACAGCCAATTGTTTTAAGTTAGCTAAAAGGGTTCCCCTTGTACGTAACAGCTCATATTTCAAAACCAATCCATTCAAGCATTCAGGTTTGGCCGTGAGTACCTATGATGCGCCAGGCATCATGGGAAAAGCTCCTGAGGGTGAAGAGCAGGGGCCTGGCTCTGCCTCTGCCACACACTGTCCACACGAACATGGTAAGTTTTTTATTGTAACAGCACCAGGCCTCTGTGTGTAATGGCAGGCATATTGTTACCTGTTCTGCCTACTTCGTGGTTGAGGATGAAATGAAATAGTAAAAGTGAAAATGTTTTCAAAAGTAAAACTGCTCCATTGATACCAAATACCATTTCTACGTGCAGCAGAATTAAAGTGAACGTAGAGCCAATACTAGTGTCAGTGGAATTCCTACTATGAAAAAGCTTTCCCTAAAAAATGGACATATTATTAATAGCCAGAGCATGCTATGACATCAGTACTTGTTTTTCACTGCCAAAGAGGAAGAGCAGCAGGAGATGTGATGGGCCACTGCGTGAAGCTCAAGCCACAAACCTGTTTCCCGTACCCAAAAAAGGATGCTGTACCTACGTACTGGCACACAGGGAGAAGCCTTGGCTTTGAAATCCCTGCTTCACTGATGCTTTTCTTACTTGCAACACTGAACAAGTTACTTAGCCTCTCCACGCTTTAACTCTTGACTGAGAATAGAAATGACAGCGCAACAAAGAGAGTGCCCCATTCACCTGCTGATTCACTACTTCCTCTGGCATGTCATCTGACTCAAAATCACCAGCTGCCAACCAAATAGCTAGAGAGAAGCAGGCCCCAATACCCCTTCCCTGGAGAGCTTTTGAAGTCCCCACTTGTCCTCCTACATCCTGAGTTGGAACCCACTGGGTCTGTCGGCTCAGTGTGTGGATCCACAGAGCAGCTGCTGGGAGGAAGGCAGGGTCTTTACCTGGTTATTTTGCCGAGTGGCCCCGAGGAGGAAGCTAATCATGTGGCGTAGAGCTGAGTGCCTCAGAAGGAGATCTCCAGCCTGAATACCTTGCTGTCACAAGAGAATGAGAATGAGAATCACTCTCACCCAGATAAAACGGTCTTTTTTGGTTTGTTTTTAAAGATTTATTTATTTTTATTGGAAAGGCAGCTATACAGAGAAGAAGAGAGACAGAGAGGAAGATCTTCCATCCGATGATTCACTTCCCAAGCAGGCACCACGGTCAGAGCTGAGCTGATCTGAAGCCAGGAGCCTCCTCCAGGTCTCCCAAGGGTGCAGGGTCCCAAGGCTTTGGGCCGTCCTCCACTGCTTTCCCAGGCCACACGCAGGGAAGTGGATAGCCGGAATTAGAACCAACGCTCATATGAGATCTTAGTGCATGTAATAAGCTGAGGACCTTAACCACTAGGATACCATGCTGGGCCCGAAAATGATGTTTTAACAGAGCTAAATGAGGAGGTAGGAGGAATCAATCTATTAAGTGGACTTCTACTCTCAAAGAATAACTGTACTTATCTCCCCTCAGAATTTTTGCAAGTATATTTGTATAACTTACAAACATATTTTTGAGGAATGCTCATAAAACCATGTAAATCCTATAGAATTCACATGAATGCATCAATTTTTCTACACATAAAATTGTTATTAAGAAATACCAGGAAAAAAAAATCACTTACCTTTTGTACAAAAGTGTTGAAAAGGAAAAAGTACTGAGCACAGTTTTTACAGTTTTCTGGGACATCTTTATCCAACAGAGCAAGCAGCACCTCCAATAACTGATGAAGGCTTTTTAGCTAGGTTGGGGAAAGAAGAAAATTACATAAAGAAAAAGAATGTAAGACAGACATCTGTCGTGGCAGAATTAATTTGAAGTAAATCACCATAACAATAAAAGGAAAGTCTGATACAATCCAATCTCAGAATCAGATGAATTTATGCTTTGGGGAGCAAGACTGGAATGATCAGTTTTACCTTCCCCGGAAAGACTGGTCTTCAATAGTAACTGAAAGGAAAGCTTAGTTCAACTTGTCCCCGATCACAGTCCAGGGTTTGAACCTAACGTCCAGCAGTTACATGTTTTCCAGACCCAATTCCTCTCGCTCTTAAAAAGGCCAGCTGTTTAAGGGAGACATCTTTCTGAATCCCCTGCTCCCTTACACTACTCCTTCACATAATCACAGATGCAAAGAATAAAAAACACAGACACAGGCGTAGGGGCCAGAAACCAAGCCGATGGAGTGAATGGAGAGCGACAGCCTGACAGATGACAACGTAATACCAATTCGACTGGGAACTTACTTGGAAGCCCGCTGACGCCTCATGGAAAGCTTTGAAAAACATTTTATTTGTTTAGAAACCATTTGGGTTAGGACATTGCTTATTCTCTCCCTCCCACCCCAGTTGGTTTTGAGTAAGTCCCTAGAAATTCACTGGTGATGGGATATAAGAATAAGGACAGGTGTGCTGCTCTCCTCTGCCTCCCACTGGAGGGAGGGCCTAACCTGCTGTGGCCTGGCCCATCTGATGGGAGACCGCATCGCCATTCTGCTTTCACCTGTTTTCAGGCCGGTGCAGGGAAGGAGGAGAAAGCTATCTCAGGGCACTGACATTCAAGCTGTCCTAAACCGTTAGCAATGATCTATTTTAGATATGTTGCCTTTAGGACTGAACTGATCAAAAGCCACTTCCCAATTCCTAAATTAACTTCCTCTTTGATCTCTTTGTTTATCTTGGATTGAACAAAGCGCATGGACTTGTCTGGTCAGGCAGCTGAAGGAACTAAGTGCTTGGGAGCCAGGCACCATTTCCGGATCAACACCTTCCTCAGGAGGACTCACTCACAGCTGTGCCCACAGCTGACACCTGGCAGCAATTCCTAGAATTCAGGTTTGTGAGACACACTTCTTCTAGCCAATGTTGATAAGAAACCAATTTGTTCTGAAAAACATTTTTCAAAGTTTTCCATGTAGTAGTGTCAGCTGTTTGAAACAGCAAACTTGGGAAGTAACTGCTTTCTTCACTAGGACTCAACGACAGATCGAATTAATCAGAATTGCAATGTCTATCACTTATTTGCCTAAGATTTGCAGTCTTTGAAGACTGAAGATAAAATAAACACCACAGTCTGTTTTAGCACATGTATGTATGTATGAACCAGGAAACAGGGTTGGGAAGAAGAAATTCAGAGGAACAGGAACACAGACTAGTGAAGAACAGAGCCCCCGGAAGAAGCTAGGATGGCCGGTGCCCCGAGAGGAAGGACACTATTTGGTTTAGTTATCAACTGCAAGTTCAGATCAGGAAAACAGCTTTTGAGTAAAGAGACCAAAAGCCAAATGTGGCATTAATTACTTCTTGGTCTAGATTAGTCTTGAAATTCAGGCTAGGCTCTGTTCAGAGATATTTAATATAATTTCTTGAGAGGATTTTATAAGGGGCGTGTTCTACTAAACATCCTGAAATAGGCCAAAGCAGACCTAAATTCCTAGCCTGCCCAGATTTCTGGAATATGGGGAGAAAGGGCAGAGGGTTTTCCATCCTGGGATATATTAGAAAGCTGGTTCACAGAAGGAACATTTCATGCTGTAAGACTTCCCACACTCTAATCTTAGGTTTTCTAACTTATAGCACACAATTCAAAGCATTTGGTGAAACCAGAAAGCATCATTAAGTGTTATTTAAAAAATTAAACCAACCTTATCCTGATAAAACAAGGCACTGTCGAGGGTTTTCTCCAGAATTGTGGCTACGGCAACTCGTACTTCTCTCACACTGCACTCCAAAAGGAAAATTCTAAAAGAAGAGAAACATCGCATTAAAAAAGACTGATTTCTGAAATATCAACCTTCCTAACACAGGTCCCTCAAGAAACAACAACACTCAAAGATATTAGCTTGACTCTTCCAAGAGCTCCAGCAATTGCTCTCAGGCTAGCAGAGCCTTCTGAGGGCTCCAGAACTGCTCATCCTCTGTAGCTGAAAACTCAAAATCTTCTGATTCTATGAGGTAGCTATAAAATAAGTCTAAAAGAGTGCAAGGTTTGACTCAGGTATCACTATTTTGGAAAGAATACCTATGAGGGAGATTGCACATTTCTCATCACAGTACCTGAGAAGGCACCAAGAGACTGCAAACAGATCCAGAATACTGGAAGTTATGTAGGGCAGACCAGGTACCTCCCAAATAAACAGCATAAAAATAGGGAAAATGGTTGGGCAAAGAAAGAACTGAAGATTAAGAGTCACAGACACATACAGGATGGGTTTCTAAAAATGCCTGCGAGCTGGCACATTTCTGATTTCACAGTATCTGCACACATTACCAGCTGAGCATTCTTAATTTGAAAATCTGAAATTCTATGACTATCATACACATGATCAAATAGTTTTAGATTTTGGAATGTTTCAGATTTTTTTTTAAAGAATCACTTATTTGAAAGGCAGAGTTACAGAGTGGGAGAGACACAGAGAGAGATCTTCCACTTGCTGGTTCACTTCCCAAATGGCTAATAGCCAGGATAGCTTAGATAGAAGCCAGGAGCTTCTTTAAACTCCCATGGGGGTGGCAAGGACCTAAGCACTTGAGCTAGCTTCTACTGCTTTCCCAGGTGCGTTAGCCTATATGGGACTCCAATTAGGAAAGCAATTTCACGTTGAAATAAAACTCACAAACTTTTCATTAAAAGGTCATAACACTTACTTTATCAATTCACGCCCTTCAGAACTAATAAAATATTCAACCAGCCACTGGCAAGCATCAAAACTTCTTGAAAGTAATGCTTCAATAGTGGCAATCCATTCTTCTGTATCAGCCCTTAAGAAAAAAACAAAGAAATGTGACACCCCAGCAAATAACTCTACAGAGCTACTCTGATTTTTGTAGCGCTGTGTGTGCAAGCGAGCACGCATGCACCTATGATAGGTGGGGTGGAGAAATGAAGTAGACACCCAAGGACTCACTAACACTGCTCAATGACACACCCCCCAGAAACAAGACTTTGTATTCTTTGGTTGCCTATGGTATAACTCTTTCTGCCCTACCCTGTGAAGCAGTCTAAGTCTTACACTTTATTTTTATCTTCTGTTATTTCCTTCTGCTGCACCTTGTCAAGCAACCTAAACTGGAAAAAAGGTCTGATGTATAGCATTTCATTTTGCTCAATCCATTTACACTTACAAAATGCCTACTTCCACAATAGATTGCATCAACATTTATATACTTTACAACCATGAATATCCTTATTTGAGAGAAAATTATCGAGACAGAAAAAAACTTCCTGTGATTATACTCATTGCCTCCTATCACTGCCTTGTCCCCAATGCCCAAAATGCAGAGAACATGCAATGTGGGGGCAGTATGAGAAAATTTCACAAGTCAGTGTAACCTACTAAACTTCCTTAGTTAATCTCATGCCAAGCACTAAAAGAATACATTATTTCTCATTTTCCCATCAAATTATTAATACAGAAATCACTTAGGATAGCTTTACTATGCATAAAATACATTCATCATTGTTTGTTTTCTTAAAAGTCTGACCCCCTCCCAAAAAAAATCTGTCCAAAACCTTCTCCATACTTGAAGAAAATCACTAATGTCAGTGAGAAAGAAAAAAACAAATGAAAACTTCAATGGTTTCATTGTCTGGTCTCTCTTACCCCCAGCCCCCAAATCTAGTTATATCCTACAAACCATTGTTCAACTCTGTTTATCCCTCATAATTTACTCACAGAGTAACTACCTACTACCTAGAACTTACAATGTGCCAGGCACCTTACTTATCAGATGCTGAAGACAAAAACAATGAGGAAGAAGATGCTGAATCTGCATCCCTATTTAAACCGTCTACAATGTCCCACTAACAAAGCTCAGGCAGATGGCATGCATGAATGAGTTCCAAACCCACCCAACCACATTCTGCCTCAGCTCCAGTGAGTCCTTTCCAAGATTTACCAGAACACAGCCAGTCACTCCCAGTTCCTGTCTGCCTACAACAATCTTTCTGTTTCTTTCTCTATTTTACCTTCCCAAATTCTGAGAACACCAATGCCTCTGAAGCCTATCCAACCTTCGTATCTGTTTTTTTCCCAATCCCCAAACGTTACTTCTTTTGTTTCATCTACACTGACTGGATTAGAAATTTTTTAAAGCTAGAGCACACTTCCCTAGTCATCCATCAGGTAGTTACCTCTATATTATTTAGAAAGTTGAATCTAAAATTCAACTTTAACTGAATTAACCAGTGCTTTCTATCACAACAGAGCATCAAAACACTACTTCTTACCTGAGTTTTTTCTTTGTTCGTAGGTAAGTTTGAAAAAGGAACTGAATGGCAAGTTGTAAGCTCACCTTTGCCATGCAAGGATAATATGGATGCTTTAATTTAGTCTAAAAGAGAGGGGGAGAAAAAAGCTTATTAAACAGTGTTATAAGCTATATAATAGTATGCAAACATCAAATGTCCATTTAAAAAATCCAGCCAGTTCATCATACAAAATGTTCTAACTAAAATTTATTAAAAAGATTAAGATACCCTCTTCATTTCTTTTATGAAGACCTCTTAAAATAGGTCATTTACACCACAGATATTAAATAAGCAAGAGACTAAGGACATTTATGTCCCCTGTTGACAGGTACTAAAGAAGAAGTACTTCAGATAAACTTTGAATCTGGTACAAACTTGAAAAATTAAATCCCCAGGGAGCCCAGTATTCACTGCCATGAACTCACAGCTACCAGCTTTTCACGTAATTTGAGTAAATGCATTCAGAAAGTTCAGTATCAGGGCCAGAGTCACATGGCCTGGGTCTTTTGCCCTGCTTGGGTGGAGGTAGTTGGGCTTGGGAGCCCTGGGGGCAGGGTTCTGGCCAGGAAAAGCCATGGGCCCCGCAGCATGTTTGCGAGGGCTTGGGAGTGTCAGCTTTTTGGGGTCTAGGGGATGGCAGAGGTAGGGGCGTGCAGGGACCTGAGGGTTCAAGTCCAGGACTGGTAAACTAACTCTAGAGTACATATGTCAGAACTGGGCCTCCTTAGTGGAAAGACGGAGTAGAGGACAGCATGTCCAGATGCACATAGAGGATATGGCAGTCCACTGGGGCCTGCAGAGGACATCTGGTACCGTGGCAAATGAAGGAGGGCAGAACAAATTGGCCAGCTACCCCAGCCAAGCAATGACAGCAAATATTTGGGTGAACAGAGACTCTGGGGTGGACTATGTCAGCCAATGGACCTTGGAAGGATTTCCTCATCCTTGGATTGGCGAGACTAACAGCATTTCAGAACTATCAAAACCACTTAAATAGAGCCCTTGAAACACAATCCACATCAGGGACCATGGGCTCATATCACGTGGCCATTCCCCATCCCCAGGTACTGGGGTGGTTGGGAGGCTTTGTGGCTTCTCGACTTGTCTCCTGCCTTCCCTCAGGCACAGCAGGAAGAAAAAGAAAAACTGGAAACAATGATCTCACCTACTTTTCCCTAACCCTTGATCTTTCCCACCCTGATCAACTATGTAAAAATACATATATATAAATCAATTAAAAAAAAAAAAGGAAAGCCAGCATACACCAGCAGCCCCCACACTCTCACAGTCACCACCAGCCAAGCTATGGAACACAGCCTGTATCTCACAACCACCTGGTAAATAATACACTTTAGGGATTTTAAAAATATGATCTGATTATTAACAACTAAAGGTGAAGAGAGTTTCAGCTCAAAGATATTTAACTGTAATCTCTTCTCATGTCTTTAGTAGAATCCAACAAGCTACTTACAGCATTTAATGAAGCTAAAGACAAAACGAAACTGAAATAATCACTACTGTACACATCTCTATTCTTCATAAACTTGAGGTTTTCATCTCTCACCATCTATAAAAGAAAATCAGTAATTAAGAAACAGTAAAATATTCAATACATGAAGTGGTAAACAGTGAATTACAATTTATAATTCCCTTCTCTCAAGCTCTAAATTTTTATGAAAAGAGACATGAAATCAGTTCAAATACGATGATGTAAAAAGGTGATTTAGTATTCATAAACTGATTTCTTTGGGAAATTGAGGAAAGCCACCATATGAAGGAAAAGTGAATTCTAGCTCAACATTATGGGCATAAAGGGAAAAGCACAGTTTTCCCAAGTATAACAAACTTCTTGCTTCCCTAAGTGCTGATTTCACTTTTGATCATCTAGAATTTAAAATTCTGGACTGGGTAGTACAACAGCTCTAAATTTAAATTCTAGCTCAGTGACATTGGTAGATCATTTCTCTTTTTCTGGGCTGCATCTGCTCCCCTCTGAAAAATGAAAAAAAAAAAAAAAAAACAACCCTGTTATTTAATTCATTTGAGCTGGGTCTGGGGGTGGGCCAGGCTGGGCTAGATTGCTGCACCTGCTGGCACGAAAACCACAATGGGTGCATGCCAGCCAGGCTAGGCCATAACACTAGCGAGCAAGTGCTGAAACTACGTATGTATCATGTCAGGCTGGATTGCAGCACCACCTGGCAGGCACAAGATCCATGGCTGGGACCTGGCCTGGTAATCTGAGGATACCCCTCTGCTGGGCTGGTAAGCATTAAGAGCCACGGCTGGGGTGGGCCAGCCTGGTTAAGGCAGCAGCATCCATTAGCATATGTGTGGGCCAATTTGTGAGTGGGTTGAGATAAGCTAAACTGCAGCACCCGTGAGTGTGTGTATAAGAGTCAGATGAGGGACAAGATGAGGCTAGGCTACAACATATGCCGGCATAAGTAAAAGCCAGGGCTGGGGGTGGGCCTGGTGGGGATTATTTGGGGCTGTGGCACCTGCTAGTGTGTGCGAAGACCAGACTATGGTGAGCTGGGCTGGGCTAGGAGGCCGCAGTACCTATCAGCATGAGAGATGGGGATGGGGACAGAACTGACCAGGCAGCTGCATTCACCAGTACCTGCATTGGTTGCTGCAGGTGACAGACCATACCTGACCCTGCACTGGCTGGCCCACACAAGAATGTCTGAGCTTACCCCAGTTGAGGTTTCTTGGCAGACACCCTAGTGAGATCTCTGGACATAAACCCTGGCCATAGGGAAGTCACAAGTTCAACTTTAGAGTACATGTACATGTACTGGGCCTCCTCAGCTGCTGATGCCTGTGCAACGGACAGCATGCCCACATGCAAATGATGGACATGACAGCCAGCTCATCTAGGCCAGAAGAGGATGTTGAGTGCCTTATCAGAGGATGGAAAGCAGAACAGGTTGGACCACTCACCAGGCAAAGCTTTGCAGTAAGTGTCTGCATTTGGGGATGCACCAAGGTGAACCTGTTCCGTCAATATACCTTGGAGAGATTTTCTCAACCCTGGTACAATGAAGCTGGTGGTGTCTCAGAACTATTAAAATCATGCAAGTAACATCCTTGGAACATTCTTTCCCGTAAGGCATCATCAAACATCAAATGATCACCCCCCCACCCCTGGGTGCCAGTGTAATTCCACAGCAAGGAGCAGCCAACTCTCCTACACCTCCCACCCCTGCCTACAGACACAGGAGATAAAAAACCTTAAACATTTGTCTTACACACTTGCCTCCATACCTTGACCCTACACACCCTAATCAGAGGCCCACACGGGTATGCATCCCTCTCAACTATGTAAACAATATTAAAAAGAAAATTAAATTTAAAAAAACCTGCTATTTCACGTCTTAAGAATTAGATTTACTGAAAGAACACAGCACAGAGTACACAATCAACAGATAATGGCCACCACTGTATTAATCTCACCCACATTATAATTCTTAATTTGTTTCTTTCAGTTAACATTGAGTGTGTGTCACTTTACTGTGGTGACCCCTGCTATCTCATGGTAGCACTCACAGTGCTGGACCATCCTGAGTGTCTGTTCATAGCACTAGCCGCACAGACACCTCTGACTCACAGGACGATGGGGAACATAAAGGGGTGGGGAGGCACAAGCAGGACAGTGATCCTGCACCTGTGGGAGCGATCTAGGTATTTTTTTTACCATGTTTCTTACCTGGTATATGCGAACAGGCATTTTCTCCACAAATAGTCCTTTTTTCTCGCCCTTTTTAACCAGCTTGGTTAAAATAGAGAGTCGGTCATTGTTGGGTCGATGGGGTCGAGGAGATGACTGAGGCGAGATTTCTGGTGAAGATGGTGCGGACCTGAGAGACCCAATCACAGAACCATCTAGTAGAACTGACTATTCAAACTTGCCCAGCTCACAGTAACAGGACACTAGACGTACAGAGATGCTGTATACTTCCCTGATTCCACAGATCAAAGGGCAAGTGCACCAACAGTAACTTCCTGACAGTGCTGGCACAATTCAATGCTTGGGAACTTATGTATATTGATAAATGCTACTGAAATAATGATTTAAAAACCCTCCACTTTAGATGGCATGAGCTACTTTATATGACTGCTTCTAAACACAACAGAACTTCTGCCATGGAAACAAGGACCATCTGCTCATTTATGTCCTCATTTTCTTTTTGGAGTCCATTTTAGAATGTCCCTTTAGTTTAGCTGCTTAACTTTAAATCCCAAACAGCACATTTTCAAAGATTACCAAGAGAGGAACTCACAGCGAGAGATCCTCGGCCTCCTGCCGTACAACACTGACTCGGCTCTTCTTTGGCAATACCGGGGAGTTTTGATCAGACACCCTTTGGTAGAACAGCATATAGGCATTCCAGTATCTTCGGCGGACATCAGTATAGGGATTTGCTTTAGAACAAGACAGAAAGAAGTTTTTATAAGTATGTTTTTCTTATCTTGACAATCTAAAACAAAGGCCCATAAATCCACCAAGTCAGCATTAATTAAGTCTGCTAAATGTGGAGGAAAAGCAGTATACTTGGAGTTCTTAAGACTGAGGTAGAGAGTAAGGACGGTGTATGGTAATGAAATGCAGGTAACACGCACTTAAGTAAAAGGCAAACTACTATAAAAACTGTGTCCTGTGGCAGAGATTGGGCTCATTGTGCCGTCACTTAAATTTCTGCAAAGATGGCCAAATACAGGTTAATTCTGGCAATGATACCACATTTAGCCCTTAAAGGTCACCACCATCAGATGTACAACCACAATGGGATGGTATAAAAATCAAAGACAGTGAATCTGACACAGATACAAATTTAGAAATGCCCCTAGAATATATGACACAGGTACAAATTTAGAAATGCCCCTAGAATGCTTCAAAATTAGGTATCAGAAATGGCTCAATCTTTGCAAATACCCCGCTTCCCACCCTTTTTTTCTTAATGGTAAATTTGGGACTTGGTGCGATCGTCTAGTGGCTAAATCCTTGCCTTGTATGTGCTGGGATTCCCATATGAGCACTGGTTGTAGTCCTGGTTGCTCTACTTCCCACTCAGCTCCCTGCTTGTGGCCTAGGAAAGCAGTGGGACGGCCCAAAGCCTTAGGACCCTGTTCCCATGTGGGAGACCTGGAAGAAGCTCCTGGCTCCTTATTTTAGATCGGCTCAACTCCTGCTATTGTGGTCACTTGGGGAGTGAAGCAGCAGATGAAAGATCTTTCTATTTTGTCTCTTCTCTCTGTAAATTTGCCATTCTACTAAAAATAAATAAATCTTAAAAAAAGTAACATATTGAATTGAGTTTTATCTGATAAACTTTCCTCATACCCCCTCTGAAGATGGGGGCTGTGCAGACAAAGACTGTTTTGCCATACTGCATAACAAATATGGTTTTAAAAGTATATTAGGTGGAATAGCCAGGAGTTGAGCCAGGCAATCTGATAAGCAACGGAGGCAGCTTAACCCACTGTGCCACAACACTTGCCCTGAGATCTGCTGTTTTTCTAGATAAATACTGCTTCTAATGTGAACAAAGAGTATACATAAAAGAAAATTTAAAAATTAGAACAGTGAAAAATATAAATGGTAAATACTTACTTTGATCATAAACTTTTGGTCTATATTCTCCTCCAAAGCATTCATACTCCAAGGTCTCATCATTCAGGTCAAACTCTTCTATAACTGTATCATTAAACTTATACCATTTTCCTTTTCCACACCCCCTGGAGTCCAGAGATCAGACATGTCATAAGATTAAATGCAAGCCTCCTTTGCCGTTCTTTCTATATACGATCTACACAGGTTATGACCATCTGAAAATATCTAAGAAAAATGCAGCGAAGTATTTCAATTTCTAACCCAACTTTTCAAAATGAAGGGGTAAAAATAGTTACACCAGCCTTGTCAGAATGAAGTAACTGGTATGATAAGAAGTGGTAAAAATAGTGGCGAGGGGGAAATGGAGAGGAAGGAAAGGAGGGGAAGTGATGAATCCATATACCTACAAAAATACATTGGAAAACAATTTAAAAACGAAAAGAAAAAAAAATATTAAACAACAGCACACAAATTTCCTTGCACTGTAGTAAGGATGGTGACAAAGCAGGGTAGAGATAACACGTCACGATAAAGTGATTGGGTTCTCTACCGAGGAACACTTACCGCCTGTCTTTAATGAAGGAATAGTAGTGGCCGGCGTGTGCC
Source organism: Ochotona princeps (assembly GCF_030435755.1). Lineage (NCBI taxonomy): Eukaryota > Metazoa > Chordata > Mammalia > Lagomorpha > Ochotonidae > Ochotona > Ochotona princeps. Next base: position 44,091,742 of record NC_080833.1, read on the forward strand.
TGCCCACTGTGTACGATGACTCCAACCAGCTCATAGTTTTCTGTAAGGGCAACTTTTTTTCGTGGGGATCCTCCACCTCCTTGGTCCATACTTCGCCCATTTTCACCAACTTCTGAAGATGAATCCAGACGAGCCATTCCCGAAACTGTATAAGGTTCCATGTTTAGCATCCAAGGAAACTAAGTAAAAGCATAAAGATCACACTGATGTTGACAAGTTACACACACAGCAGCACACAGATGCAGCTGTGATGCACCGCCCCCTTAATTTAACTCTCTGATTCAGACTAAAGGTCTCTGAAATGCTGAGTCTGTGTTAAGCATTAGGGAAAGCCCCTCTTCTGGGTGCTCACCAGGGTATCATCTACAAACCAGGGTTCCTGTTCACAGATCCACCCAGCCCACCGGAGCAGCTGCTCACGATCAGGAGCTGTGAGTTTCTTATGATACTAAGATCCACCTCTTATATGAAGATGAATTTTGAAAACAGAGGAAAAAATGGAAAAGGGAACGAGGCATGATTGGTAAAGGAAAATTCTTAAAAAGTAAAACAATTACCCTTATCTGTTCATCATATTTAATGGAGCGTCCACTCTCCCAGTCAAATCCAAATCTCATCAGGTGAATCACCAAAACACTGGGTAGAGACTTAATACAGGTCCTTTTCACTGTAATTCTCTAAAGTAAAATAAAAACCAATTATTTCAAGAGAGAAAACAGTCATGAAATTAATGCAAAGGGCTTCCCCAGCCACATGAAACAAGTAAGGACACAATCTAATGAAAGCAACAACAGGAGCAAATACTGACTTTTCACACAACAAATGGGACATGAATAAATTAAACTTGCTGTCTTAAAAAGGACCAATATAATACCTTTTCTTTACACTTCTCACAGTAGTATGCATTGCTCCCCTCCAGAACTTCTCCTCTAACAAACTGGTCCAAAGAAATTTCCAAACTCTGACAAGAAGTAACTCCGAGATTGAGAGCCATGAATGCTTCCTCACGCTCATATCTGATTAAGAAATAGCAGAAAACCCAGTCAATGGTCAAGACACCTGAGCTTGAACACAAAACTACACTCATCAGTGAAACTCACACCTCTCCCGCCCCCCAGCCTTTCAGAAACACATATCACTACTGCAATTTTGACAGTTTTAGAATGCTTAAACTCACAAATTCCAACAAATATTTTGAGGTTACACACAAAAACATTTGTAATGGAAATCAAAGAAGTTTTATTCATTAGAACTTTACACATTCACCACAGAAGTAAATCATTCCATATATGTAAAATTTGCAGCATATCAGAAAACTCATTTAAAAATGAAGATCATATTTATGTGTCAGTGGTATCATCACTCACCTGTGAGGACAGTCTTTACAAATCTTCTGATCAGAATAGATACCCTGAAATGTGTTCTTAAAAATCTGATCTCTCCCCATTTTCTGTTGGAATTAAAGGTTAAAATTTTAAGTAGTGTCCCTAAAACTTCAGTCATAACAGAAATTTCAATTTAACCACCAAAATGAAAGGAGTCATGCTGGTGGTATTGGCTGGGAACTGATGGAAGTTAATGAATAACCCATCATGAGAGCCACTGTCAAGGAAATGCATGATGTCAGATGATCGATGGATAAGGACAGTGATCCCCTGCTCCACGTACCAGTTACCAAGTTAGGAGCACCTCCCTACAACCTCTTTCTTGTGGACATAAAGATATAAACTTACAAGTTCTTTTAAAAAAGCAAACAGGCAAATTGTGCCTATTGCCCAAACGCGAAGGGTGGAAGTCAGTACCATATAAGGAGTCTGTCACGTGTTTTATTGGGAGGAGATAGAGAGCTCTGGGCTTAAAAGTCACCACAAAGCACACTTTCATCAGCCCTTCTGTCTGTTCTGCCAGAGAACTCTGGGTTCCAAGACCACTCTCCCTGGGTCACTGGCTGACCAGTTTGTAGAGCTTTTTCAGAAGAGGCACGGGGTATGAAGTGGGAACTAAAAATTACATACTTCTTTGTGTTAGACAAATTAAAAATAAATGTGTAATTCTACTGATCTGTGTATGCTTTGATGATTAAACCAGAAGAAATTATAGGTGTAATGTTAAAGATGATCAATTTCTGATCTGTCCATTTCACAGTGATCCCAAATCCCCAGACTGTTCTCATACTGTAATCAGAATTTGATGGAGCCAAAGGGAAAGTACATTTTCTTTACCTTGAGATACTCATCCATCTGATCAATGAGACTAGTAAAGAATTCATATGCATCCTGCTGTTCTCGCACATAAAGTTCTTTGTTCCACATCTTGAAAATCTACATAACAACAATTAAGTAGATTTTAAAGGAAAAGTAGACATTTCTGAATATAGCAGAAAAAGATTAGGAAAGCGCCCTTAAATGCTTCTAAACCAAGTAGGTTGTGAACACTTTTACTGCAGTAAAACGGGACTGTGTCAGATACCGAGGTTTTTCTCTGGTCTCCTGTAATCATGGCCAGTCTCTGAACTGAGAGTGGGTACACAGTGAAGTCTAACACCACTCCACATTTTCTCTACAGAAAATAACCAATCGATGGGGGAAAACGCAAGAGAATCTTCCATTACATGTGACATAGTAATAAAGTAACTGGCACAGATTTAGAGGAATTATTTGTTGATTTTCTCAGTGTTAATTTTACTTTTATTTTAATTTTTAAAAGATTTTATCTATTTCTTTATTGTAAAGTTAGATTTACAGAGAAGGAGAGACAGACAGACGGATCTTTCATCTGCTGGTTCACTCCCCAAGTGCTGCAACGGCCAGGGTTGGCCAGGCCAAAGCCAGGAGTCTGGAACAGGCAGGCCGCAGGGAACCAGCATCTGCTGCCTCCCAGGATGCACTGGCGGGAAGCTGAATGAGAAGCAGAGTAGCCAGAACTGAAACCAGGCACTCCAATTTGGGATGTGGGCCTCCCAATGAATGGCTTAACCTAATATGCCATAATGCTCACATCTGGGTAAATTATTTAAACAAATACCTCAAAGAACTAAAATCAGAATGAGAAATATTCAATATAATTTAAGATTTGTGAGTCCTTAGGGATTGAGTGATTATTTTCAATACTGTGATCCTCTAAAACCAAGCACCGATTTTAAGAATGATATATGCAATGCTTTCACAAGTTCCTGGCATTATGATTAGTCTAGAGTTAATAAAGATAAGAAACTTCTATCACTAGAGAAAAGAAGGCAGCTGAACTCCAAATGTCTATTAGTTTGCCATGTAGAAAGTTACCTTCCAAAAGTTCTCAGGTACATAATACTGTAGCTTGCTTTCCATCAAGTGCCCAAACAGAGATTGTACTTGGTAAAACACGCTATCATCTGGATTGTCTGTGTCATCATCCACTGAAAGTAATGACTAAAATGAAGAGAAACACAGCAAACCACAATTATGAAACCTTGACATGTGTACATGGGAGCACCACACTGCTACCTGTGTTTGGATGTGGCTACAACTTTGCCTCTTTGTAGCTTCAATACTTCCTACCTGGTATAATCAGAAACAAATCATCCCTTTGAACCTCCATTTGAGTATGAAAGACTGGAACCTGCAATACCAGGATCTCTATGAGAAATAATGGCAACTTGATATGTAGTAAGATAGAGACCATGCAGCTCTAAAAATGCTAGTTCTATCGAACAGAATTTAAGAGTAACTCTGGAATTCAAAGATCACATGAGGCCAAGTCTACATCTACCAACAGGCAGCTTATTACAATGGTAGATTTACAGAAATGTGAGTCTATGGACAGCACGTCTACACAGGTCTCAGAAGCACCCAGAATTGCTAGTTATGTCTAGTTACAGTAAACCAAGCAGGACAGAAGAAGGAAATCACCTCGGGGAGCCCAGGTTGCATGTACAGCTGCTGGAAGACTGCATTCATGTAACAAGTTGCGCCACCATTCCTCAGTCCCACAAAGCCTGAACTGGACCTGCTGTCCACCGGGGGAAGATACTGGGAAAAAGAGCAACACAAAGGGTGGAAGGAGTGATTAGCATCTGCCATAGGCACATTTCCACTACAGCTATTTGGGATGTCTGAGAAAAAGATGAACTCACAGATATATCCATTCAGCCTTGTAAAACTCATGTTATAAAACCTATCTTCATGAAGCACTTCTGTAGACATTAATATAAAACAGTACTGTCTCAATGTTTCTATTTTGTTTATAAAGTATTTGGCATCTATTAAGTGTTATATTTATAAATTATGTAGTCATGCAACCAGCCACGACTGAGCAAATTTTAAGGAAAGTGCCAGGGGTATGTGTGAGAACAAAAATACACATAGTCCCTGATCTCAAAAATCTTAGAGCCTAGGAGGGTTTACAGGCATGAACCAAACACATATGCAACTTGAGGCAGTATGCTGAAGAACAGGCGTAACTGTCTAGGAAGTACTTCCTCCTGCAGACTCCTTACCAGTCTGATGCTCAAGGAAAGTCTGTATTCATCCCCTTCCTTTAAAAAAAGGTAACATTTTCTACCAAATTTCTTGTGGCAAGCATACAGTTACATAAACAGGCAAATATCCTACTACCATTTCACTTTGAGGTTTTGAAAGATTAGAGAGCCTAGCAGAGTGCTTCTCTTGGTGGAAACAGTCCAGGAAAGGCAGCCTGGTTGAAGTCCAACATGGCACCTCTCCAAGCAGAAAGGGTGCTGGAACTGCACCCTCCGAAACACCTCGATAGGATCCTGGCTCTCATGCCATGATGGGCACCGTGTTCCCTGCACACATCAAGTGCCTGCAGTCAGTAAACAGCTGACCAGTCAACAAGAGCCTGCAGGGTTTTTTTCCACCTTAAAGGAATTGCTAAATATCACACACTTCTTATTAACACCAGACATATACTTACAGCAGGAGTCTTTCCAGGATCTCTCAACACAGATTTACACACAGTTCAAAGAACAGATTAAAACAAACAAACAAAACAAAACAATAAGAAAAACTGGTGCCGAACAGTGATAAAAAGGTAAGAATTTATCTAAGAAATATTGCAATTATTATGCTGATATAGCCACCTATTAGAAAAATACAAAACTTTCTTTTAATCTGATTATGAAATAAGGGCCAAAAGGTAAAGCACTGTATAAAATAAGCATTACAAAGTAAAGCATTATAAACTGTTTTGCTTTCAAAACAGTTGCCAATTTGTGTGCTCTCCCATTTCTAAGTGCTGTAAGTTTTACTCCTCTACCTGAGACACCTGACCCCACCTCTTTCCCTGCCTAACACTTATTTTGTAATACATAGGTTAGACACATAAAGGGCAAATCTAACTTCTCCTGGATGTTAGAGGAGAATGCAAAGATAGCTTTTACAGCGTTCTTCCCCTCCTGGTCTGAAGATGTCCACGCAGCTGCAGTTTAGTTCCCTCTAAACTGTTCATGGCCCCACAGCTTTCTTCATGTTTCCACTGTTGGAATGAATGATCTCCCTACCTTGTGTCAACTGGTTCAATAGTCCTTAAAGCCATATTTCCAGTTTCCACTTCTTTTAGAAGCCTCCCAAGACATCACTGGCTAGTGATGTAGTGCTTCTGTGTTGACAGAACATTCAGGAAGCACCTCTATCTTGTACTATATATCACCTTTCACTGGAAGGATCTGCTTATGGGTCTCTTCCAGCGGACATCAACCTTGCCAAGGACTGGGATCGTATTGTCGTTTTTGAGTTCCAGGAGCTTAATCAGCCTTGTGCACAGTAAACTCAACTATTTGTCGAATCTAAGTGAATCCAGACTGTGCTAAGGCAGAGCAAATGTCTACTAGACTTTGTATCTCTAGTTCTGCACTATGTCTACCATAAACTTACTCAAAAATAGGCTGTGATGCTTTCACTGAGAGTAACTCTCTAACATCTTGAAAATGCTCCTTCTGGCTTTGAAATGCTACATCTTGTAGCATACTCCGATATGCTGTGACACTGTAGTTTGCAGCTGATTTGGGTGTCTGAACATAGGAAGCAAAATAATACTATTCTGTGGTTACAAAAATGCAAACATTGTCTTAGAATTACATTTCAAGAAGTCATCCTAAAAACATTACATGTATCAAGTTATAGAAAACTTACATCAAACTCCTTGGTAAGGGCGGGGTCAGGTTGATGATGCATAGACAGTAGTTCTTTTGTAATAATTTGAAGATTTGAAGGTGAACTATCAGCCAACATTACAAGGACTTCATAGGCTGCCAATCGGCTGTTTACTGTACTACACCTGGGAACAAAAGATACAGGTCAGTTGCAACAAAGAACAATCAAGTTAATCACAGCAAAAAAAAGGCAACATTTGAAACCAAAGTATAAAACTTGCAACTCCTCAAATATTGCTAAGTTAAGTATAACCCCAAAAACCTAACAATCTTGAGGTCACCAGTTGGCAGCAAAAATCTTCTTGGCTCAATGACAAAGTAGCAGAATTTCTTCACTTTTGGCTCCATGATATTTTTTTATATTGGAAAGTCAGATATACAGAGAGGAGAGACAGAGAGGAAGATCTTCTGTCCGCTGACTCATTCCCCAAGTGGCCACAATGGCCAGACCTGAGCTTATCCGAAGCCAGGAGCTTCCTCCAGGTCTCCCATGTGGGTATACAGTCCCAGGGCTTTGGGCCGTCCTCAACTGCTTTCCCAGACCACAAGCCAAGAGCTGATGAGAAGGAAGGTTGCCAGAATTAGAACTGGTGTCCATGTGGTGTGCAGCTCTGTGCAAGGTGAAGACTTTAGCCACTAGGCTACTTCAAGGGGCTCTCCATAGTATTTTTAATCTGAGGAAAGCATCAGCAAGAAAAGATGGGAAAAGAGTTTGAAACTTTATAATACTGCACGAAAACAACTATCTTTCAATGGCAGTTGGAAAAACAATGGTTTCTCTAGTTGTCACGTTAAAATCTGAATATATAAGTGGCAGGAAAAGGAAGCTATGTAGCCAGAAGATACCCATAGATTTTTTTATGGGCCTGAAAACAAAAAATTCTATAAAGATTTACCTTCTGCTTTTACTTAAAAAAAAAAAAAAAAGATAAGAAACCTGAAATTTGCCAAATTAATTAGTTTAAAGTGGGGCCCGGCGCAATAGCCTCGTGGATGAAGTCTTCCCCATGCAAGGCCACAAGCAGAGCTGGACGGGAAGTGGGGCTGCCGAGATTAGACCCAGCACCCGTATAGGATCTCGGAGAAGGATCCTGGCTCCTGGCTTCAGATCGGCTCAGCTCTGGCCATTGTGGCCACTTGGGGAGGGCATTAATGATCAGAAGAACTTCTCTGTCTCTCCTCATTTCTGTATATCGACTTTGCAATAAAAATAAATCTTTAAAGAAAATTCTGTTTAGAGTGGCATGAAAGAAAACTAGCGAGCATTTTGCAGGTAACCCAAGGTTTTCTTTGCTGCCTGCCTTTAGTGAAATCACTTCAGGATGGACAGTAACTTCTCACTGTAACCGAAGGCAACCTTGCATCACCCAGGGTCCACAGCATAAAAAGGACATGCAGAAAAGGGCCATCCGGCGCTGAGAGGAAGGATCGCAGGAGGCGCTCAGGAGGGGCCATGGGCTCTCGGAGCAATACCACACCAAGCACTTCTGACAGTGGCCATGGAGCTGGCATTTTCACTCCTTATTGGGACTTAATGGGTTGTAAAACACAGGTAAGAAATTAATGAGAAGTACCACACACACAACATTAGGGCTGTGCTAGTGTGATGTAAGAGCAGTGTTACTTATGAAAAGTTTTGCATACTTTATATGTTCTTCTAGCTTTAAGGTTTTGATGGGAAAAGGCTGAGAGACACTGGGACAAGTGAACGCCAATCAGGATGCCAGGGAAGGATGAAACAAAATGCTCTCACAAAAGACTAAAAAACAAAAGTACTTCCTGCTGATGGAGGTATTAGTCTGAATAAAACTATTTATTTTGTATGTAAACTAAAAACATTTGTGCATTTTTGCTGCTTTAATAAAAGTCTCCTGGAGACCTGGCACCCAACTCCATAACCCCATGACTGGGATAGGAGTGGGGATGGTAGTCACAGCCTAAGGAATATCCCAAAAATTTTAGTATAGGGATTTTTAAACTATAATGGATTTTGCTAATAAGGAGTCTAAGTATTTATGCATGAAAAGTAACTTAAGATTTCATAAAAGACTGATTTTTATGCCTTGACCATTTCAATTACTACTGAAACTGCATTGACATTTTTTCATTGTACACACCAAGCCCTTACTTTTGTCCCCATACTGCATTACTCAAAGTTAGATTGAGAGCAAATGAGACAGCAGCTTGCAGCTATCTGCTCCTATTTCCAAGGGTATAAACAAACAACATTCAAGAACAACACTGAAAAGGGATCTTTCTAATTTCTACCCATAAAAGCCAACACAAAATGTGTTCCAAGTTGACTAATAAATCCCTAGCAGTTGCACATCTTAAGACACAGTTGACACTCAGGTTCATGCTCTGAAGCATCTATACTTTTCTCCTATGAAACCCTCAAGACTATTTTTGTTTTCGACACAGGTTGCCACAACCTTCCTTCCTCCTGGAATGTGTTACCCATCAGGTTAGCTGTGCAACTGCACATCCTGCCCTCCAGGTGGCGGTAATGGCACCAGCATACAGGCTTGGTGCCTTCTGTGCGCAGGCGTTGCACTAAGCCCCTTCACAGGGATAACATCTTATCAGATACACAGACTCACAAGATGGAAGACAAACTTCAAGTTAAGAAAATATTTTGGGACTAAAGTTTCAAATGAGAATTTTTACCAAAACTGAACACAACGTGCATGTTCCATACTTTGGATGAAAGTCCTGTTGACTGATGGCAGCACTGCCAGCTGGAGAATGACTGTTTAAAATTATCCTAGATGCTCGGAAAAGGAAGTCATCTAACAATGGCTTAATGAGTGATGAACCTGGAACAGAGCATAAATCCATGTTGAGTGTGATCACAAATTTCAGTTCAGAGAGCCTATCTTGAACTTTCTTTCAGAGAGGCAAAAGAACCAATGCTATTCAACAGCAGTACATATAGGCCAAATTAATGCTTAATCTCTCAGCACTGACTATTCACCAGGGGTCTCTGTGGTGCAGGGGCCGGGGGAACAGGGGACAGGATAAATGATAGATGCATGAAGGTGTCTTCTTTGATAAGCATATGACATAGTGAAAGCAGCCAAGCTTTCATGTTAGAAACAAGTGCCAAGAATACCACAAGACAGAACAGTCTGAGTGCATAATTAATTTGTACTATGGGAAACCGGTAGCCCACAAAACGGTTTCTGAGAGTTTTTAAACCTTGCTTTCTTTAGGTAAAAATGATACACCTGTCTCCCCTGGGTTGAGAATCACCCTTTTCTATGAATCTCCCAGAATACTTAATTTTTCATTGATTTCTGAATACAGCAGATAATATTAAACTTGCTTCTAAAAATTATTTATGTACCCCAGCAGAGTCTCATATGTACCCTGTCAAGGATGCTGGGTGGTAGTGAGGGCCATTTTTCTAGATTAAAATAGTCTGTTACAGTAGTAAGATATATAATAGATTATGTATTACCAGGTACATAATAGCAAAAAGAGAAGAACTATGTGGAAGTATAATTTTTACATGGCAGTAAGAAATTAAGTGATTCAACCACTTGAAATTCCTTAAGATTTTCTATTTAGTATAATGACATAGGTAAAATACACCGTAAGTTGATTATCCATTAAAATTCCAGACAATTTCCTACCAACTGGTCAATACCCCCATGGGACACTTGGCCCTATTTTATTTTTATTTTCCTAATTACACACAACACTATGACAATAACTGAAAACTGAGGTTGTCTGCCGCATAATGAGATGAAGCAATAATTACCAAGCATTTCCTTTTCTGCCCCACACAGTGAAAGAAGTGTCTTAATGAGCCGTAAATGTCCTGCCAGTAAGATGTTATCTGCTTCGCTGGTCTCACATTCAACTGTGCGGTTAGGCTCAAAGTTATCCAGCCAAGTAATCTCATCTTCAAGCATTGTGGCTGGGCTGATTCTTAACTGCTCCATTTCTGAAGCTGAGAGGGAAAAATTATATTCTTTACAAAGAAAGGACTTGATGTCAGAGTCAAAGCTCGAGCGAATTAGGAAAAAGTCAAGTTCCAACTGTTTATTTCACATGTCTCCAAAACCAGTCATTATGAAACAGCAGGTTACAGCGACTTACACAATTTTTCACGAAGACTAGGGAGATCCCTTCATTCAAGCAATATCCCTAACTGCCTCCTCCATGCAAGTCACGATGTTGTACTGTGAGGTGTAAGATAAGACAATTCTTGCACTGCACATGTGCCTTGTTTGCTGGGAATGGTTGCCAGACACCTCAGGGAGAGAGGGGTAAGGGAAAACCTACACAGTTGCCAATGTTACTAAACCAAGGGAGGGTAGAGCTCTGCAAAGGAGAAAAGCTGGAGTCCAGGTTCCTAAATGAGGAGCTCACCTCTGAGAACTACTCTTGCTTTCATGTATTTTCTTTTTCTCTTCCAACAAGCATTGGGAGTTAACACAGGGGGTCAGAGGAAGAATGATAAAGGGCTATGCCCATGGCCCTCTAAGGGGAGAGCTAGCAGTCTTCGTGTGGAGTAAGATGGACCCTAGACTCCACACTGAGCTGGACTGGTTCCACATATGAGTTCTGTCTCTATCACTCACTCACTGCACAACCCCTTTCCCTGTTTACACAATGCTGCTAACATTCATATTGCAGGTTGCAATGCATAGAAGGCCTACTTGAGTGCTAGCTTATGAAAAATTATATAAAATTGGCAACCATTAGAAGGTTCAAGACAACTTCCCTGGGAATTAAAGCCTCCCTACCCACCAAGACCCTTTAAGATATTCTGATTCATCATTTATTACTCAACAGAGCAGTCAAAAGCTATATGTGTTTAGCAATCCTTGGTTCCAGTCTTTAATAAACACACCAAAGAGTAAAACCTCAAAGGTTGCCATCCAAGAGCTCATTGCTCACAAGCGATAATTTTCAAGAAAACAAAATTTAACTATATTTTAAGAAAAAATTTTAAATTAATTTTTATTTGAAAAGCTAGGAGAGGGGAAGAGAAGAGGAAATGGGAAGGGAAAGGAGAGGAGAGGAGGGGAGGGGAGGAGGAGAAGAGAAGAGAGTGGAGGAGAGAAGAGGGAGATGAGAACAGAGGTGAAAGGAAAGAAAGAAAAAAAGGAGGAGCGGGGGAAACAGAGGGGAGGGGAGAGAAGCGAAGGGGAGGGGAAGAAAGGGCAAGGAAGAGAGAGCTTTCAGTGGCTGGTTCACTTTCCAAATGCCTGCAACATGCCTGGCTGAAGCCAACAGCCCAGAATTCAATCCAGGTGTCGCATGTGGGTGGCAGGACCCCAGGACTTGAGCCATCACCTGCTGTGGCCCAGAGCATACATGAGCAGGAAGATGGACAGGAAGAAGAATAGCTAGAACTTGAATCAGGCACTCCCATATTGGATGCTGGCATTCTAAGCAGTGATTTAACTGCAAAGCCCATGCCGTTTCTCAAAATCCTACTTGACACAGTAATTACAACTTCACTCACAATTGAGATACTTAAGTCAGATTTTAAAATGCTCATCTGGCTTTCTTCCCACCTTCCCCAAAGTTAGGCAACTACTTACTTGTCAGGTCATCTAATAACTGGCACCTCAAATCAAAATACTCCATACACTGAGATAGTAATCTAAAAAACAAGACAGATTCTAGTTACACAACTGACAACCTTTATATTAACTTACATTCTGTATTACTTAAACAGATACAGTATACAAACAGTGCAAGAGGGAATACTAAATTTATCACATTTTTAAGCAACATGAGCTAATCACATACATAATGCCTTGATTATATTCATGCATTCCAATATCAACTAATGCCTAAGAACCTATCAAATGTCTGAAACTATTTTAAGGAAACAGCAGACAAAAGAACAAGGGAGACAGAGGACAGATAACAAATAGATGTACATTTCAAATGGTGACAAGTTTACTTATGTAGGAGCAACAGGAAAGCTTTTTCTACAGTTCTAGTAGCTATACACAGGTTTTAGAATCGGATAGACATTGGCCTTAATCCTGGCTCCAATACTGATGGCTGGATATCCATGGAAACTTTTTTTCACTTTTATCTCTGAGTTTTGTAATTCCTAAAATAAATCACATGCATATATACAAACATAAATAAAAGGTCCATAAATAGGTTGTTGAAAATATATAATGATCTAGGAATTATGGTTGTAAGAAAAGGAGATGAAACTCCAAAATTCATTGGGCTATCCTCAGGAATAAATGAAAAAATGTAAGTGAAGGATCCTGCATGCTGTGTGGCCTGCTGTTGACTCACAGCAGTCACTACTATTGTCATTACTGTGAGGGAAAACAAACTGGGGCACTGACTCATAATTTTCAAAATTATGCAAACACATAAAGACTCAATTTTACATGAAATCAAACAGCTCTACATTCCAAATGTATTTTTAAAAAGATATACTTTGAGAGAGTATGTTTAAAATTTCATCTAGTACTTTTTGCTTCTTTCCCAAGTTTAGAATTTAATATTACATCCAAAGTCTAAATTAAGTAAGCTGACCCTCTCAAGGGTTAGCTTTACCTTTTTAAAAATGGCTTCAGTATTAATACTCAGAATCAATGGTCTCTCAGACAAAAGGATTACCTGTTTAGTAATATTTTAGCTAGCACATGTTGGGATTCTAAAGTAGAAAGATATACAAAGGAATTTTTATGGTTTTTATGGTTTTTACTGTACATGCTCAATGCCTTGATGGCTAAGAACAAGATTGTAAATTCTGGCTACACTTAAACATTTATAAGTCATCCACAGTGATCTCATCTCAGAAAGCAAAAGCCTGACTGCTTCCTTTTTTGAAAATTAAATGTTTCAAAATAGTATCTTTAGACTCTGATATGTGGGTCAAAGAACCTCTTTTTCAAAAAAAGATTTTATTTATTTTTAATTGCAATGTCAGATATACAGAGAGGAGGAGAGGCAGAGAGGAAGATCTTCAGTCCAATGATTCATTCCCCACATGACCGCAAAGGCTAGAGCTGCGCCAATCTGAAGCCAGGAGCCAGGAGCCAGGAGCCAGGAGCCAGGAGCTTCTTCCAGGTCTCACATGAGGGTGCAGTGTGTCAAGCCATTGGGCCGTCCTTGACTGCCTTCCCAGGCCACAAGTAGGGAGCTGGATGGGAAGTGGAGCTGCCTGGATTAGAATCGGTGCCCATATGGGATCCTGGTGCGTTGAAGGCGAGGACTTTGGCTGCTAGGCCACCATGCCAGGCCCAAGGTCAAAGAACCTCTTACATTCAAGTATTAACATGAGAATCTAACCAATGTTTACCTACTCAAATCTGTAAAGACTTGCAGAAAAAATTGCTAGGAAAATTAGAGATATTTTGAGGCAAATGAAAAATAAAAATGCAACACACCAACAAAAGTTATTGAATACATTCAAAACCAAGAAAAATATCCAATCAACACTCTTAACTTCACATCTTTAGAAACTAGAAATAAAAATGAACAAACTGAACTCAGATCGAGCAGAAGGAAGGAAATAATAAAGAATAGAGTGGAAATAAGTAAAATGAGCAGAAAAACAAGGCAAAAACTATTCAAAAGTTGGTTTTGGGGAAAAAAAAATTAACCAAACTAACAAGTGTTGAAACAAATTAAGAAAAAAAAGGAAGACTTAAGTGACTAAACTCTGAGATGGAGGTGGGGACATTGCTACAGAAACAGAAAGGCTTGGAGACAACAAGTTGCATAAGCAACTGGTTGCTGGCAAACTGAACAAGCTAGATGATATAAATTCCTGAAAAGATAAAACTGGTCAAGAAGTAAATAAAGAAGAAATAAAAAAATGTAGATTACACCTAAAACTAGAAAGGAGCTGATCAGTCATTAAAAACCATCCAACAACGGGCAGTCCTGGATAAGATGGCTTCCTGACATGGAGCCAATTCTACCGAATACTTCATGAAGAGTTAACACCAGTCCTCAAAAATTTTTCAAACAAAAAACAACAATAACAAACTGAAGAGGAGGCAACACGTCCCAATTTCTTATAGGGAGGCATGGATTATCATGTGACTAAACAGACTAAGACAGAAACACTGCAAGAAAACTGAGAGACTAATACCCCTTACAAATGCTGATGCAAAAATCTTCAATAAAACACTAGCAAATACAATGTAACAGTGTACTTAAGATATTACAGATCACAAACAAGTGGGATCAATTCCTGGAACACAAGGATGATCCCACAGGAAAATCAGGTAATACCACATTAACAGAAAGGAGGAAGAAAAAAACCCACCATCTTCACCTCACTCGATAAAGAAAGCATTTGACAAAATTCAGTACCCTTTTATGACAAAAACTCAAACTGGGAATAGGAACAAGGATGTCTGCTTTTATATTTCTAATCAACATAAAATGGAAAATTGTAGCTGGAGCAATTAGGTAAGAAAAAGAAATAGAGAAATTCAAACTGGAAGGGACAGGTAAAACTGCTTGTTGATGATATCATTTTACATGTAGAAATCCTGACACACAAACACACATATATGCCTGTAATAACTAATACATGAACTTAGAAAAGTTGTAGGATTAAAATACAAAAACATAATATATTTCTATGTGTATATATGTATATAAATGATATAAAATATTAATTGTGGGGAGAGCAGCTAGGCTAGCTTATATCTCACATTCAAGTGCATTCGTTTGATTCTTAGCTCTGACTCCTGACTCCCGTTTCCCAGTAACAGGGACCCTGGGAAGCAGTGGTCCTTGGGTCGCTGCCACTCACACAGGAGACCAGCACTGAGATCCTGGCTCTCAGCTTCAATCACTGACTGGGGACAGATCGAGGACCTGGTGAGTAATGCAGCAGAAATGAGTGCATCTTGTACCCCACCACTCCTGCCAGGTATATTTCCTCTCTCTCAAGATAAACGAACAAGACAAAACAAACAAAAAATCTCCCAAAATATTAGTTGTATTTCTTACACTTGCAATGAGTAGTTTGAAAAAAAAATCTTTTAAAATGGCATAAAAAACCCCAAATATTTATGAATCAACTTAACCAAGCAAATGAAATATTGATAAAGTGAAAACTATAAAGACTAATGAAAGAAATTAAAGATGATATACGCGAAAGGAAGATCCTGAATTCAAAGTAGGGAAGACAATCTCGTTTAGATGGCAATATTACCCAAACCCACATACCTAGTTAATGAATTTCCTATCAAAATTTCAATGACATTTATAGAAAGAGCAAAACTCATCCCAAAATTTGTATGGGAGTGCAAAGGAACCAAAATAGCAAAAATATCTTGAAAAAGACCAAAGTTGGAGTACTCATACTCCTGACTTCAAAGTCGCTATATGCTTCTGTAATCAAAACAGCATGGCACCAGGACAGAAAGAATAAGAAAATTGAAATAACTCAAAAAACACATCTCTGACTACACGATCCAGCAATTTTCAGCAAGCATGACAAACCCACTCATTGAGGAAAGGACACCCTTTTCAAAAACTGCTGCTGGAAAAACTTGGCATCACTTGGAAATGAATCAAGTTGGACTCTTGCCTAACACAACACACAAAACCAAATAAAAATAGATCAAATTATGAGCTAAAACTAAGCAAATTTATCTAATGTAAAAATGAACAGCAAAGGTCTTAAACACTTCACCAAAGAACATGTACACTTAATTAAGTGCTCAACATTCTTAACCAGTAAGGAAATACAAATCAAAGCCACAATGAGATACCACTTCACACTCAACAATAAACAACAACCAACCATCCTGGGAGAGACAAGGCTGCCTAGGATGTGGAGAAGTTTGCATGAGTGTGCCTACATGCTAACAGCAGAGTAAAAAAGCCCAACTGCTGTGGGAAACACAGGTGGTCCCTTGGAAAACCAATGCTGTTACCGTATGACAAAGCAAGGTCCATGGCAGGTACATACCCCGAGAACTCAAAAGGGGTCTCATCAAGAGACCTGTGTGCTCAACTAACAGTGGCACTGTTCTCCAAAGCCAAAACACGGAAACAATCAAAATGGAGATGAATGGATAGGAAAAGACAGTCTTTCACAGACACATTATTCGGCCTTCAAAAGGATGGAATTTTTTTATATATGCTGCAACATGAAAAAACCTTGAGGATATTATGCTGATATAAAATAGACACAAAAGGAGCAGCCCTAAAACCTCCCACCTCCAGGCTCTAATTCAAAAATACATAAATACATAAATAGCCAAGACACTTGAAAGGCACCATGTCTGGGGCTGTCTGGTAAAGCTGAGTTGGAGAAAGCAACAAGAATTTGAGGTTATGGGTTACCTCCACCTTCCCTTTGGGGTCTGAACATGTGGTATCAGACTAGCCTGTGACATGACATGGGGAAGGCAGAGTGACCTGCCTAAGCCAGGCACTGAGTCACAAGTTTAGGCATGTTTGAAGCCAAGAAAGCAAGTTCAGAGTAGAACCCAGCTCCCTCCAGACATGGAGCTATGAAGTATCTGAGATAACAAAGTGAACCATAAGTAGATAGAAGTAACGTTGACTTCTCCACTGGGACCAGCCTCACGTAAAATGGGATGACACAAAAGAAAGCCTGGCAGTGTTTGCTCTAACTCTTCTGTCCCAAGAGGACAGAAAACCACAAATCCCGCTTTCAGGGTAGGATGTTAGAAGAAAAACGTAGAAACTCCATGATCTCAGTTATATACTAAGGACTTTAGGGGAGCAGAACACACATTATTTATCCTTTGTTTACTGTGAGCTCTTTCATCTTCATGACATACCTCTGATTGACGCCTCTCATAATACTGGTTGGGGACCAGAGAGGCAGCTGAGCCGTAAGTATGACACCCAGGAGAAACTGATTCGGCTTTTGCACATCTGGGTGAGCTGAAGTGTCCGTCTGACTCAGAGTATACAGCTGATCACAGGCAACCCGGCGAATCTGAAATTAAAGACACCAGTCTGCACTAAGAGAACACTCAGCAGTGATTCTCCAAAGGACCACACTACTCAGTACGGCGCTGAAGGACTGTACAGGCCACAGGTGTTTCAGTTTTAGTGGTAACTTTCCACTGAACAACCTTGGAGTAACTTAAAACAAATACAGTTTGGTAACTGATTTCCTAAATCATTCGATTTTATACATTAATGTAAATGAAAATAAGAAAATCTCTTGTTCAGGTTGTTTAAAAAGTTACTTTTCAAGGACACATCATAAAGTCAGAATTTTAAAATCTAATGGAAGGTTATGGCTTGAGTTTGTCTTCCTGAATTTGTTCAGTATGTTGATGCTTAATGCTGGCTGCCTTTGTAAGCTGTGGATATTAACACTAGCCATAGTGCTTAATTTATTATAAACATACATGAATCCTAACTCTAGTCTTATAACTTTTGTGGAATATGGAAAAGGTAGCAGAGGGGATGGCAGGTGAGTGCAAACGGTCCCACTTCTTCCAGAGTGGTCTTTGTCTGAGTCCATGGGAGGATTAAATTTTCCATATTTGCAGTAACGTCACAGGTACCCAGGAGAACCCTAACAGAACACACCAAAGGGACCTAAGTAATAATAAAAAAAATTTCCTTACTTCAGCACTTGGTGATCCCAGCAGGATATCGATGATAAAATCAGCAACACAGGGCAAGTTATAGAAAGATGCTAAAAGTAAAAAAGAGAATGGGGTTGGGGGTGGAAAAGAACTAAGTTAGGTCACACAGTTTATGGATTTTGAGTAATTCCTTAGGCTCAAGTTAAGCAGATTCATCTCTGTTATGTGGGTCAGAATTCAGGACCCTCCACAACTGCTTTCATCTTTGCACATCTGCTCCAAGAAATTAAGTGCCTGAGAGCAGGAGCACTTGTTTTTATCTTTGTTCCCACAATGCCCTGCACATCCCAGTCATAAAATAAACATGTAATTCTCTTGATAAATTAGTAATGCTTGTGAAATGCAACATATACTCCAAAAACTTGAACTGATACTTTTGTTATCTTGATCTGAAAATATTTCCAAATTAAGCAATTCTAGGAAAACCCAATTCGGAGAGTGACATATTCAAAAGCCATGGGATAATGACTTGTCTTTCCCGTATGTAAACCTTCTAAAGCATTCTTGCCCACAGAAAATCACTGGAAACTATTTTAATGATCAAAAGGATGCCTTACTTCCTCTCTATGTTCCTCACGATTGATTGGAATGCTGTACACAATATATAATGATCACCACTTCTACATAACAGTCTAAAATAAAAAATAATAACTTAGAGGAAGGCTCCCACGCATGGGTATAATTTCCAGAGGTGGGGTTGTGAAGACTTCATTCAGTGTAGCTACTGAAGGCCTGCCACGCATTGAGCAGCACTCACTGGCTGAAGGCCCAGAGGGGAAAAAATAGACTAGATTCTGACCTCACAGAGCTTAGAACCTAGTTGAGGATGGGGTCATGACAATAAACCCAAGAAAACAAGCTGGAAAAGAAGGAAAGGAGGTGGGATATTGCTGGGGCTAAGAAAGGTCTGTAATTTTTTAAGTGGTCGGAGAACACCTCACTGAAATGGCATGTAAACAAAAGCAGCAGATAAGGTGTTCTAGAACCATGTGGAAAGGTGGTTGTAGGACATGTCAGAGAGGGGGAGGGAACAGTCAATACAAGTGTTCCTTCCTGGGAAAGGAGGCCTGGGTGGCTGACACAGAATGAAGGGACAGGGGAGAAGGGGGAGGCACACACATGTCAAGGAGAAGGGGTGTATGGATATTAAAAGCCTTAATAATATATCTAGCTTTACTCTGGGTGAAAAGAAGCTGTAGGTGGTCTGGGAGAGGACTTACAGTTTAAGAGGTCCACTATGTCTACCGTGTAAATAATATGCTGCCTGGGCAGAAGCAGCGGGAGAAGGTGGGCATCGTGGCTGCAATCCAAGTCAGAAACATGGTGGAAGGGCCTGCTAACATGACAGGATCCTGAGAACTGCAACCCAGACAATGTGGAGGCCAGCAGGCCAGCAGACTAGAGGCAGTGAGTGAAAAGAAGGAATCAACTAAGCTGGGAAACCTCTTGGGTGCTACAAGCAACATGAGGTGTTCTGCTCTGGGCGGGATAAATCTGGGATGCCCACATGATAGCCAGGTGAACAGGCCAGAGTCCAGGCTACAGCCACAGAGGCGCTGTCAGCATCCAGATGGAATTGAGGGCTGTGACCCTGGATGAGATAAACAAATTGAGTGCAGACAGAGAAGAGACCATTGGGGACAGGGCTTGCTGTGATACAACACTAAATGATCAGTAACAGCTCAGCCTGCCAAAGCCTACCATGAAGATGAACTAAATTGGGTTGTTTTAACTCTTCAACTAGGCAGGAAGCTCAGAGAGTGCAGACACACTGCCTTGATCACCTATAGGGGAACTGCAAGTACCCCTTCAGAAGAAACTCCACCAGCATTATGTACTTCACATGCCAACACTCCCATAGTAGGACCTTATCAATGAAAAACTGTGAGTAATTCCCCCAGAAACTTGGCCTATTCCCACAAGATATGGTTCCC